>NC_064615.1:449000048-451416715 GCF_023898315.1 Schistocerca nitens
AAAGACACCTTCTGGTTCAGTTTCAATATTTTCATGTCAATAAAAGATACGGTGTTGTTGTCTTTATATTCAAAGGTGAATTTGATATTTTATGCAGACTATACTGAATTTATTAAAAAGGGTTGCTACTTCATTTATTGGAATTAGGTGGATGGTACTCTCACTCTAGTTAATGACACAGATGATGAAGTAGCAACCCTTATATATATAGAAGACAAGTACTGACTAGCTGACTCATCATGACCCATCACAAACCAACTAAGGACAGAAACTTGTAATTTTGGAGAAGGTGTTGATCTTATATTGTAAACATCGTTTAAAAAGGGATTTCTCGAAATTCTGCCCCCAAGAACATGAAGTAGGGAATGAAGTGATTTTTTGTACCTAGAATTACCAAAATTGGTATTTGTTTTCTCAGGCAGAAATAAGAAATACGTACCTGGTGATCAGAAAGTCAGTATAAATTTGAAAACTGAATAAATCACGGAATAATGTAGATATAGAGGTACAAATTGACAAACATGCTTGAAATGACATGGGGTTTTATTAGAACCAAAAAAATACAAAAGTTCAAAAATGTCCGACAGATGGCGCTTCATCTGATCAGAATAGCAATAATTAGCATAACAATGTAAGACAAAGCAAATATGATGTTATTTACAGGAAATGCTCAATATGTCCACCATCATTCCTCAACAATAGCTGTAGTCGAGGAATAATGTTGTAAACAGCATTGTAAAGCATGTCCGGAGCTATGGTGAGGCATTGGTGACGGGTGTTGTCTTTCAGCATCCCTAGAGATGTCGGTCGATCACGATACACTTACGACTTCAGGTAACCCCAAAGCCAATAATAGCACGGACTGAGGTCTGGCGACCTGGGAGGCCAAGCATGACGATTGTCATGCGCAGTCTCAGACGTTTTGCTGTCCAGCGCCATCTGTCGGACATTCTGTGAACTTTTTTTGTTCGAATAAAACCCCATGTCATTCCAAGCATGTGTATCAATTTTTACCTCTCTATCTACATTATTCCGTGATTTATTCAGTTTTCAAATTTATACTGACTTTTTGATCACCTGGTATTTCAGTATTTTTGGAAATTTAACCACTAAGGGGTAGTGGGTGAAATTTTTTTGAAAACAAGTCATTTTTAAAGAAGTATTGAAGCATTTTAAAAGCTACATCTATGAAAATTGGTATCTGGCTCTTCTGTTAGAAATAAAGATACATATTTTCAGTGTTTTTGGAAATGCAACCCCCAAGGGCGTATATGGGGGATGAAAGTTTTTATGTAAATATTTCATTATAAATCAGTTTTGAAAATAAATCTCTGAAAATCTGATTTTGGCTCCTCAGTTAGAAATAAAAAATGCGTGTTTCAATGTTTTTTTTCGAAATTAGATGTCTAGGGGGTGAAATAGGGGACGAAAAATTGTTATTAAAATATTTCTTAATTTTAATACATTTTAAGGTTAAATCTATGAAAATTTGTATTCGACTTCTAAGGAAATAAAGATGTATAGTTCTATCGAAATGTCGCTACAAGAACTCGTTGTTGTTGTGGTCTTCAGAGACTGGTTTGATGCAGCTCTCCATGCTACTCTATCCTGTGCAAGCTTCTTCATCTCCCAGTACCTACTGTAACCTACATCCTTCTGAATCTGTTTAGTGTATTTATCTCTTCGTCTCCCTCTACGATTTGTACCCTCCACGCTGCCCTCCAATACTAAATTGGTGATCCCATGATGCCTCAAAATATGTCCTACCAACCGATCCCTTCTTATAGTCAAGTTGTGCAACAAATTGCTCTTCTCTCCAATTCTATTCAATACCTACTCATTAGTTATGTGATCTACCCATCTAATCTTCAGCATTCTTCTGTAGCACCACATTTCGAAAGTTTCTATTCTCTTCTTGTCCAAACCATTTATCGTCCACGTTTCACTTCCATACATGGATACACTCTATACAAATACTTTCAGAAACAACTTCCTGACACTTAAATCTATACTCGATGATAACAAATTTCTCTTCTTCAGAAAGGCGTTCCTTGCCATTGCCAGTTTATGCGAGCAGCCGGCCGCGGTGGCCGTGCGGTTCTAGGCGCTTCAGTCCGGAACCGCGGGACTGCTACGGTCGCAGGTTCGAATCCTGCCTCGGGCATGGATGTGTGTGATGTCCTTAGGTTAGTTAGGTTTAAGTAGTTCTATGTTCTAGGGGACTGATGACCTAAGATGTTAAATCCCATAGTGCTCAGAGCCAGTTGCACCATTTTTATGTGAGCAAAGCAGCAGGCACTAAGTTAGTAGAATATAACTTTGGTTGTAATGCTATCCTTGCTATTTCATTGTGTACATGCTAGTTAAACATTTGAGCTATTAGACCACTAAAAGAGATTCCCATTGGAAGCTCTCAGTTTTCCTTGTCAAGTTTGTTTTTGAAAGAGAAGTCATTATTGAAAGTACTGAATTAAATTTATCTGTAGACTCTATTATTTCTGGTCTGTTCACTGCTTTGTCATTAGGTTCTTTTTTATTATCTCAACTGTTTCATCTGCAGATATACCACTGTTCAGGTTTAGAATGTCTTGATATAGAAAATTGCTCTGAGGTGGCATAATCAGGTTATTCACATTGTTTATAAGTTCATAGTTGTTTTTTATAGACTAATAATTTTTAGAAGAGCTTTTATTCAACTAGCAACCCACTTAGCTCCCATATTAATTTATGAGCTAGGCTATTAACTGAGTTCACAGTAGACCTGATTAGTGCGTTGATCTTATGAATTTTTGGCTGTGCTCTGAATGTAGGGGCTGTGGGTGTCATTACGATAAGGTCCTGTACTTCCTTCTTAGTGTAAAGAAGGTTACTGTTGTTAAGGCGTTTTCTTACTTTTGCTTGGAACTTTGGTATGGGGTCAACCTGCAGTTCATGTGTCGTCAAATATTGCTGCAAAGAAACGACAGCCGCTACTCATCCACACATTGCAATAACGCTGTATTGCATTAAGTGTATAATGTTTATGTCTATGTAGAAACGTTTTGAACAGTGAAATTGGTTCAAGTCAGCATCAGACTATGAGAGTTCCGCCAATGTACCAACAACGCAAATGAAGCTTTGGGACTTCAAAATCGTAAGTGAAGAACTCACATATTTAACGCGCATCACACGATTATTGCACTATAAAGTGATGCAAAACTATCTGCATCAAGTGCAGGCTGTGGTATCAGTCACACCAAATAACGAGGCAGAGTTCCACGCCAGCAGGAGACACTACTAGAATATCGATTTCTGGACATCCGCTGTTCCATCCCCCCCTCCCCCTTCCAAATACCCCTTTAGTTATGCCAGTAGCAGTGAACAAAACAGTGTTCTAAGTTAATTTACATGAAGATGTATTATTTTTAAGTAAAATATACCTTTATGCATAAACGTTTACATCCTTGAAACACACTACAATATGTTAAATTAAACACAAAATAAATAAATATTACTGACAGCAGAAAACACAGTATTTTAAGTTGTTCTGAAATGATTAATGATTCAGTCTCCTTTTCCATTTGCAAAAAATATCTCCATGATGGACGAGATTTCCATATATCCTTCTCCTGCTCTATACGAAGAAAATTTTGCTCCAGTGTATCTAGAACTCCAATTTACAAAATTTGCCCAAGGTGGTTTTTGAGACACATCTCTGAAAGATTCCCATTTAAATTCCGCGAGTGTATCTGTTACACTTCACTATATTATATCGGCCAGTTACGATCGCAGAAGTGCGCCTCTGGATTCCATCGACGTCTACTACCATCCCTACTTGAAGACAGCATCCAGCTTAGAAACAGCGCTCTCGAAAGCTGTGTACTTAATGGGTTCACCACACTTTCCCTGAATTCTCCCAAGATAATCAAGTCTTTCAATAGCTATAGCCAATTTTATTTATTCATTCTAATACAAATGTCAATCGCTACAGCTAATTTTATTTATTGATTCTAATTCAAACGATACTGCCGCATTACTCCTAGATATTTACGAGGGTTGACAGAGTTTAGAAGTTTACCAATAATTATGCAATTTGGTGTTCTAAGGATTTTTCATTTTGTTTGCGGAGCGTTTACATTTAAGGGCAGCTTGACATCAACGTTTCTTAGGGTCACGTTACAACCGTTTTGAATCGTCCTCAGGTATGACTCAAGCTACTCACTAAGAGTGAAAAAAAACTGTATACGTAAAAAAGGAGATGCTTGCCTTACGAGTCCATCCTGTGTCTGTGAAATGTGCACGCTGTTGATCATCCAGTGGAAGATTCCTTCATCGGTGACCCAATGCTGCGCCCGCTGAAGCGTAGCGATGCAGTCCTGGATGTAGGGCAGGCCGTGGCAGGAGTCGTCGTAGAAAACGGACAGGGTGAAGTCGTTGCTCATGTCGGAGAAGACGTCAGTGGTGGTGCGCGTGCCGGCCGCGTCCACGAGGTACACCAGCGCGCACTTCTCCGACGTGAAGCTTACGCCCTTGTACCACATCTTGGCCAGCCTGCAGGCACAGCACCAAAAGCTTACATAAGTAATACGACTTCTGGATGCAATTACTTCGGTTCTAGAGTTACTAAGGAAGGAAGACAGGGTCGAACAGGAACTGCCTGCCTTGCTTGCAATTCTCTGGAGATGGGTGACATTCGTATTTTCTATTCAAGACATCTCACCAAGTTTGCAAGAATGAGATGTTTAACTAAACCAGAACGAAGTGTTCTATTGGCAATGTATTAAATTCAACATACTAACTTTTCTAATGTTCTAATGATATTCCTCGAATCGCTGTCTAAGGTTGAAGTTGTATACCAGATTGGGACTATGAATACAAGGTATGCAGAGGAGTCTCTGTGCTACTCGTAATAGTGGTAGGAATATCCTAGTAGAGTGAAGCTTTGACTCAATCAGTGGAGTGTTCTGGACCGTCTCCAGTGGCGAGCCTCGCCTATGGAGGAAGACGAACAATGTTCGACTTTCTGCCCGACACCCAGATCTATCAAGAACATTTATATCGGCGTGTTCTCCACTATAAATTGTACATTTATACATATTATAAAGTGAAGTTCCAAGTCGAGTTTTCTGTCTGTATCGATGTTTAATCTCAGGAACTAATGAAGGGATTTTGATCGTTTTTCACTAATAGATAGACTTGTTCACGAGGGAGGGTTGTGTGTACAATTTCCTTGCTGAGTACTGGGCGTTGCCAGGGTAAATATTTATTCCAATAATCTAATAGTCCATTCCCTCCTTCATCCTCTCTCTGTCCATCTTGTCCTACCCTCTCCTTTTTATCTCTTCCTTTTTCCTTTCTCTGTCCATCTCCTCCTCTTCCCTCTCTCTGTCCATTTCCCCTCCCTCTCCCTCTCTGACCATCTACTACTCCTATCTGTATCCATCTCCCCGTTCCCCCTCGATGTCTATCTCCTCCTCCCCGTTCTGTCACCACATTATCACGCTCGTCCCAAGAGGACGTTGGTGGTTCTTACCTCTACAGTATTTCTTCCCAGATTGTAACTAATATGTGTTTCGAATTTGGCTGAAATCTTTCAAGGGGTTTAGGATGAGCTTTTTACCCGTGGTTCTGCCTGCGCACACATATATCAGGAATATTTCACGTATAGTTAACATATTTCACACGTATTTGTACACGTATTTCAACTGTATCTGTAGCGAATTGCGCCCTACGCTTTCATTTTTACATAGCTTAATTTTTATTACGTCGAATCTCCTGGTCCATGTGCTATAAAATGATATAATTTGGCCGGCCGGTGTGACCGAGCGGATCTAGACGCTTAGGTCTAGAACCGCGCGTCCGCTACGGTCAGAGGTTCTAATCCTGCCTCGGGTATGGATGTGTGTGATGTCCTTAGGTTAGTTAGGTTTAAGTAGTTCTATGTTCTAGGGGACTGATGACGTCAGATGTTAAGTCCCATAATGCTCAGAGCCATTTGAACCATTTGATATAATTTGGCAGGTTAATCCAGTGACACGTGTAGCTACTGTCTGCGAAATGTGTTGTGATTAGAGTTAGTAGTAAAGAAGTAATGAATCAGAACGTCATCTTTCATGTGGCAGTTTTACTGCATCAACAGCGAAAATGTAATAAGCGAAGAATTCCTTTCATCATTTTAAAGGGATTTTCAGCGGGAGAAAGTCTCGTAAAGGTTTGAAATTATGCGTAAAGTTTGTTCCAGATCACTAAGTACTCTCATTCTCAAACATGGGATGACTACATTGCTTTCTCACCCCCACCCCCACCCCTCTGATAGGTAAGTAGTTTTTACCTCACAGTGATGATTTCCACTGCTTAAGTGATGTGACTAACAAGTTCGGTTGAAATCGGTCCAGTGGTTTAGGAGAAGGTGTGGTACAGGGTGAGTCACATAAGATGCAACACCCCCTTTATTCCGGGGGCTATTGCACGTATCGGCATGCGGTTTTCGGTGAATCATAGCGGACTATGGGGTACATACGTTGGAACATGTACAATAATCACAACGTTTATATTGACCGAGATAATCAGGCAAGTACATGTTTTTTAAATCGGACGCTGTACTTTTTTTATCATCATTCGAACGCTCTGGAGAAGACGAGTATAGTGATGTAACGCATGTTGCTATTGTGATTCAAACTTTGCTTTAAAGAGGGCGGATGAGGATTTACCTACGTAGCGTAGGCCGTGCATGCTGCATAGAGCACGGCAACTCGGCCTGCGGGTCGCGCGAGGCGTGTTTACAGTCTGCAGCCGCTTCCGACCGCCTCGACCATCAATCGTACAATATTTCCCAGCGTCTTTTAAGCGAAGTTTGAATCACAATAGCAACATGCGTTACATCACTATAGGCGTCTTCTCCAGAGCGTTCGAATGATGGTAAAAAAAGGTATAGCGTCCCATTTAAAAAACATGTACTTGCCTCATTATCTCGGTCAATATAAAAGTTGTGATTCTTGTGCATGCACCAAAGTATGTGCCCCATAGTCGGCTATGATTCGCCGAACACCGCTTGTCGATATGTGCAATCGCCAACGGAATAATGGGGGTGTTACGTCTTACGCGACTCACCCTATATGTACACACACACACACACACATTATATATATATATATATATATATATATATATATATATATATATATATAGCTGACAGAGATAGTTCCCATACATTTGGTTACAGTGTTAGCAGATTGCTACTCTTTAACATCCTTTTTCTACCGGATATACTCGTCGGCCGAAATATTGTGAGAAACATTTTTTTTTTTTTTTTTCGCTCGCAGGTTAGGAGTCGCGCTGCTAAGCACGAATGCGCAAATTTCGCTTCACCCTGTATATATGTATATATGTTTTTATAATATGTCTGGAACTTGTAAACTGCATTCAGTGTGTTGTATATGGGCAGTGTTGGCTCTTCATTGTGTTATCGACTTGTAGAATGATGAGAAATGTTTCTGTAAATAAGTTCATTCTTGAGAAGAAAAACAAAATTCTAGATATTTTCCAAATAATAACCTTAAACGGCAATCTAGCGATACTACATAAGAAGAAAGATGGAACTGGATAAAAAAATGTAAAACATTGTAAGCCACAAGGCACAAACCGAATTAGTTAAATCGCAAGGACTGGAGATAAGTGCGTTACCGAGAATACAGGTTTTTCCTATACTGGCTGAACATTTGTAAAACCAACAAAATGCAGGGGTGGATTCCTGATTGAAAACGGAAGAAAAAAGGTCATGTGAACATGTGTCCATAAATGGACGGTGTGTGTACAACGACAACCACGTTCGTCTCTCTGCAAGGAGCCATGATCACACAAACGCCCAAAAAAGGCTTGAAATGTTGTGTGATGTGGTTGGTGTCTGTGAGGGTACTTGTTTCGGTACAGCCGTGCTGTTTCTCTTTCGCTCCCATCTGCTTGGCCTACACAGACACCATCATCTCATTCCCAACATGAATTCCGGGCCATTCTGCTGCTTACAATACGCTGCATCAATCACACAGCCTGCAACATAGAAGGAACATTGGTACATGGTCAGAGGAACAGTCATTCGTAAGCGCCATCTACCGTGGCAACATATTCATAGGACGTTTTTTCCTCCATTTTCAGTCAAAAATCCGTCCCTGCATTTGTCGATTTTTTTAATGTTCACCCTGAATATCCCAAAATGCAAAAATTTGCATAACTTTAAATGGTGTATCCGCCAGCCGACATACCACGAGTACCATAATATGTAAATACACTATGAAAGGTGGCTACACTGAGCCACAGCGCCAGAGATCGCGCTAGAGAGTATTGTTCCGCCGCCTCCACTGGCAGTGATTATTGAGATGCCGTAGTGGTCAGTGCTTGGGGAGAGCTCGTGGTAGTCAGTGCTGAGATGTCGTAGTGAGGAGTGTTTGTTGAGATGAGCTAGTAGGCAGTGCTTGCTGAGATGTGATACTGAAAAGTTCTTGTTGAGATGTGATAGTAGCGAGTCGGTGTGGAGAGATTGTAATGTCTAGAGTGCTTTTCATCAATATAAATTAAGGTAACAAACTACTTTCCTTTTCTTTCTCATTATTTCAATGTCCTGAATAATGCGTCATTACAGGTTCAGTCAACAAAGCATCTGGCTTGTGTTCTTGTATTAGAGTGTAATTCTGGTTTTCTTGAGTAATTATGGTATTTCTATTTTCTTTAATTAATTCAGTATAAATGATATTTAAAATTTCTTGTGTTGTTGAAGAAGAACCGTGCCAGATGCGTACGTTGAGTCATACTTCCACACACAGAACAGTTACATTTGTGCTTTGGTTTCGTAGGTTTTATAGTTGCTGGGGACTTAATTAATTAATTGTGTTAATGAAAATTTCCATTTCATTCTTTGTTGTTGTTCTATGCAGTCAGATTGCGTAATAATACTAGTCAGGGCCAACCGTTAGGAGACTTCGTAATCGGACAAACTACTAAATCAAAAAATTAAAATTATTTGCATTATATTTTAATTAAGCCCCCATGCACGTGGCGACCGCTGCTTCGGATCGTCCCTTGGAATTCTTCTGATTGTAAAAATAGTAGACAGTAGTATTGTTGTAGTACTTTGTAGTTTAGTAATTGTAGTCTATTTTGCATGTGTAGATTTGGTAATTGTCACTCTTCTAATGGTATTTTTTTTGCAGAATTTAATTTTGTTATCTTGTATACGGGTTTGACAATTTTGTGCAGTTAGGAAGATTTCAATTGTTCGTTAATCGTGGTTGAGGGAAGCATTTCGTGTGAATGGTATTGTTGGAAATAAAGAGGCATTGTGTGTAATTTTCGTACAGTAACGAGTTTTGTATGTTTTGTAAATGATTACGCGATCAATGAAAAAGGCGAAAATGATGAATAGTGAGAATGACGAAATTGTCGACATGGCGAACTCGCCAACACAGGACAACATTATGATGAATAATGGAGTTGAAAACAATTTAATAAGTCGGGAAGACAGTCCGGAACCATTTCAAAATTTTTCTCAATCAGAAAATTCACAGAATACGAGATTAACGATAGAAAATTCTGGAATAGCATCGAACACAGATAGCTTTACAGCTATGACGAATGAAACTGGTTTTGCGGGAAATGTTAGGGGCGAAAGGAATTTCGAACCGGCTATTATGGAGCAGTTGATGGGTGCAATATTAAATTTGGGATCACAAATAGGAACAATTAAAACAGAGATAGGAACTTTGGCAACACGGTTAGACTCACAAGGATCTGAATTAAAAACAGAAATAGGAACAATTAAAACTGAGATGGGAACTTTGGGATCTGAATTAAAAACTGATATGGGAACACTGGAAACACGGTTAGATTTATGAATAGGGACATGTTTCAAAAATATGAAAGATGAATTAAAGAAAGAAATTAGGGAAGAAGTACAACCAATTTTGAATTCTCACAATAATAGATTAATTGCAGTGGAGATTAGACAAAGGGAACAAGATAGAGAACAGGAAGAAAGAGATCGCGTGATAGTACAAAAATTTTCAGAGTTAAATTTACAACTTGCACATGATAAGGAAGAAATATTTGAGAGAATCGAGGAATCCATATCAAATGACAGCATAAATAACTTAACGCAACAGTGTGAACAATCAACTACTAAATGTGACAATACCGAAACCCGAGTTGCAATACTTACGAAAGACGTAAACTTATTGGAAAGAGATGAGGAGATTCCAGATAAATTGACAAGTCTTAGTTTGAATGGGGATAGAGATTCGGATGATACAGCTCCATTACCATTTGCAGAAACCGAAGAGTACCAGAACATAAATAAGCATGTTGAAAATCAGGGAAAATTTAATGAATGTGTTAAAAGGGAAGTTGAGGCATTACGAAAGCAAGTCAAACAAATTGAAGGGGAAATTGTAGGAAAAGACAGCAAAAGAAATTTGGAATCGCAGATAGCAGAGGGGTTTGAAGAAAATAATTTGTTTCATTTACGGGATGCAACAAGAGAGCGCCAGGCGCGCGAACTTGACAATAATCGACATTCAAACTGGGACAGACGCGGTAGGTCTTTGTCGCCATGAGGCGAAAACTTTGACTATAAACACTTTTTGACTGTTCGGAAATTTAAGATCTTTCGTAATCCTAAGAATGAGATACATCCATGTTCATGGTTAGATCAATTTACGTACGCACTTCCGCCAAATTTGCCACTAAGTCACAAACTGAAAATTATGTGCGGCTATTAATGTCCTCAGGGGATTCACTATACTAAGTGAATATGTGCCGTAGCGTTCACAGGGCCCCGAGCTGTAGTGGTGCTATTTCCCTTTTAGTTTTCTGCACCGCTGCCTACTCTTATACTATTCTTTGCATCTATAAAAACAACTCTTCTACTATCTATCTATCTAGACAGTAGGTAAAGAATAACCGGATTTGACTGTTTTACCCAAAAGTGACTTTGGAAATTACCGTTTGGACTTACTATATTTTCTGCAGTATTCATTCGTAGCTTAAATGAAATTTTACCTGATTATCTTCGTGACAATATTACTTCTTATGTTGACGATATTCTTATACCTAAACATTCTTGGAGTGAGCACAACAAAATTTTGGATTCATTATTACGTATTTTTGCAAGAGTTGGCATTATAGTGAACTTAAAAAAAAAAAAATCTGAATTTGGTCGTTCTCAGGTGAAATTTTTCGGTCACATTATTTCTACAGACGGTATTCTTCCTGATCCAGAAAAACTAGACGCGATTCGTAATTATGCTGTTCCTACCACAAAACGTGATGTTCGTAGTTTCCTAACAGCTACATGTAAACATGCAGAGAATACAAGGATACCGCGCCGTGTTCCGGCGGCGGCAGATACTCAAAGCAACAGTGAAGTCTGCGCGCCGCAAAAGGCAGTCGTTGACCGCAAACAATTACTTCATACGTCACGCGCCTACAGCTGATCGAGCGCACAGTGTGAATGCACTGACAGCCGTAATCAAATACACAGTCTAAATTCTCCGAATAAATTCTGTATAAAGCTATGGTGACTTTATAAATTATGTTATTAACGTTCAGTATTTTTCAGGATACAGTTGTGTAAAATATTTAAGACCTTTAGGTAAATTCTGTGCGTGTCCGACGTTAAGACGACTTGCTATGGAGAAAATTTCAGGAAGAATGTAATTTCGAAGAAAAAAAAGTAATAAACTAAATAGGGTAACTATTAATTGAGTTTATTTTTCAGGTAACATATTTCCACTTAGGTACGTACTTTAGACGTAATTTGTTGCTTGCGATTACGTGACTCATACTTTGTGCTAAATTTCATGTTCTATGAATTTACTTGTGAAGCGACGTGCTTGTGTACATTTACTGATTTTGACGATGATTGATTAATGAACAGGCTTGTTATTTGTATATATTATGCATCGCTTGGCTGCACTGCTTTTTCACTGATGTCATATTTTTCTATTATGTGCCTGCTGTGCTTATTTATTTAAGTTATGATTGTCACCTGATTAATTGTGCTGACAGTGGTTATGTATGTAGGTTACACTTTGTGATTTATCTGCTTGCGCCTTCATGTTTACTTTTTAAAGATTACATATGAACATTTATTTGCTTATGCTGATATGATGCTAATCACTTGTTTATTACGTAAGATATATGTTTGCTGCTGTGCGTATGGATTGCATATTTACACATTTCTGTTTTGTTGTCATAACTACTCTTCAATTTAGAATATAGCAATGCTGATGTACAGTGTACAAACATGAAGATTAGGTTACACTATTGTATTAATTGTAGATTGTTCGCTTGGCAGAGCCTCGTTGTAGGGATTGTGCTGCATCCACTTGTTGACATTCTGTTCGCTACTGGTATATTGTCGCGATATTGCATGTATTGCTTACGCCTAGTGCCTGATATTTTTAAGATAAGAAAATGAGCTGCTATAATTCTACGAACGACATTGGTACAAGAAACTGCTTAGAAGTCACATGAGCTGGAGGTTTTATGGAAGCTGTATAAATTTATGCTAATAGGAAGGAAGCTAACGACATGACATACCAACACTAGGTTTAGACCATTGACAGTTATTACACTGCATTCTTCGTGAGCAATTGAAATAGGAAGTGACACTTGACACGAGAAATACTCCACATGTTTGCTTCTGTTTGCCATAATTTTTGAAGTGGTGTACACACTGAAATATCACGATCATTAATACTTCATAATCGTACTTAATTACTGAGAGTTATTCGAACTAAGTCTGTTAGAGGTCATGTATGCATTTCTTTTATTTAATGATGGACAAGGAACCAAAATGTATCTTATAATTTATAATGAGTAGAAAATTTGTGTCAGATGGATTACACAGAGGTTGTGTGTGGACACTGTGTCTTCGGATTGTATGGGATGCTGAATTGAAGTTGCACTAGGATTTTGTCTGTACTTGTTCGAGGAGACTGACTAGAGGAAAGAGTTGTTATGGAAGTGAAATGATATTGGTGCTGAGGTTTATATGTATCGACGTATTATTGAGGTATTGAGATTATGTGAAGTTGATGATTATTGGAGTTTCGTGGACAAGAGGTAAGGTAAATGAGGTATTATTGAAGTATTGAGATTATGTGATGCTGATGATTATTGGAGTTTTGGTGGATAAGAGGTGAAGTAAGTGAGGAGCATATTTTTTTTTTTGTTGGTCTATATGGAACAAGGAGGATAAAGATGGCAGACTAGAACACTCAAGTAGAAGGAAGATTGTCTACACACACACTTTGTTAAATCACTAAGCAGTATATACTTTTTTTGAAGAGAGGAAGTATTTGCATATCTTGGCTCACTGACAGTTGTTCAGCAACCGTACATTTTGATCTGGCTTGGCAAACATTGGTCTTGACATGATGACTATGACGTTGACTAACTATTATTGACTGTTATACATTGCTGCCACTACTACTTGATACACATGATGAACATAAAATTTTGACAGAATTGCATTTACACAGTTAACACTATTCAACTACACAGTAGCACTAAATGTGGATGAAAGATGAGTGAGTGTGTTTTGTGTGTTTTCCTTTTATAATCCCAGAGAAGTGATCCCAACTTATCTCCTAAATATTATTTTACTTGTTGTTGTGGCTTGCACTGACACCCATAAATATTATAGGTTTACTGGTATTTGTGTATTGTAATAGTTAATAGGACAGTTATCTGATATCATTTGTGTGTTTGTTATGATTTGTATGTTTAGTGTAAAAGCATTGTATGTGTATTCAAACTATTGTTCATGCCTGAACTGTCTGATTAGTGATGGTGCTGCACTTTTCAACATGGTGGATGCCACCTGGACATGTTTAATTTCTGCTGATGAACTGTGTGATTAGTGATAGGGAATATTATGAACTGTTATTTGCACTTTTTCTACATGATTGGTGCCACTAGGACATGTTTAATTTCTGCTGATGAACAGTGTGATTAGTGATAGTGAATTTTATGGACTGCGGTCAGCACCTGGTCAACATTACTGGGTGCCACTGATGGACTGCTTCTACCGAAATGGTGTTACTTGTTGATGTCTGCACCTGCTCAACATTGCTGGGTGCCACTCATGGACTGCTTCTACTGAAAAGATGTCACCTGTTGATATCTGCACCTATTCAACATTGCTGGTGCCACTGATGGAACTGCTTATACTGAAATGGTGTTACTTGTTGGTGTCGGCACCTGCTCAACATTGCTGGTGCCACTAATGGAACTGCTTATACTGAAATGGTGTTACTTGTTGGTGTCTGCACCTATTCAACATTACTGGGTGCCACTGATGGACTGTTTCTACTGAAAAAATGTCACTTGTTGGTTTTTGCACCTGTTGACCATTGCTGGGTGCTACTGCTGGAACTGTCAACTACTTGTTTCTTGGGCTATGGAAAGCGTTTATGTGAATATTTGTATAAACTGATTTTTTGTGTATTACTGTTTGTGAAAAGTTATGAGACTCTTACCTGCACATATTCGTCATTGCTGACGTTATTGTTTGAACTGTTTAACCACATAATACTTGTGTAAACTATTATGTAAAGTCACATGTATGAAAGAATTTGTATTGCTTACTGTATTTTATATATTAGGTTATTGAAAGGTCAGTGCAAAGCCAAAATTTTATCTAGTATGTGATATTTACGTATTAATAATATCTTTTATTTTTGTCTGTATTTTTTTGACGAATTTGGTGGTATTTTCACAACCAATACTGGCAAAAATACCATCAAATTCTAGCCTGTGGAGGAAGGGCATATGAAAGGTGGCTACACTGAGCCACAGCGCCAGAGATCGCGCTAGAGAGTATTGTTCCGCCGCCTCCACTGGCAGTGATTATTGAGATGTCGTAGTGGTCAGTGCTTGGGGAGAGCTCGTGGTAGTCAGTGCTGAGATGTCGTAGTGAGGAGTGTTTGTTGAGATGAGCTAGTAGGCAGTGCTTGCTGAGATGTGATACTGAAAAGTTCTTGTTGAGATGTGATAGTAGCGAGTCGGTGTGGAGAGATTGTAATGTCTAGAGTGCTTTTCATCAATATAAATTAAGGTAACAAACTACTTTTCTTTTCTTTCTCATTATTTCAATGTCCTGAATAATGCGTCATTACAGGTTCAGTCAACAAAGCATCTGGCTTGTGTTCTTGTATTAGAGTGTAATTCTGGTTTTCTTGAGTAATTATGGTATTTCTATTTTCTTTAATTAATTCAGTATAAATGATATTTAAAATTTCTTGTGTTGTTGAAGAAGAACCGTGCCAGATGCGTACGTTGAGTCATACTTCCACACACAGAACAGTTACACTTGTGCTTTGGTTTCGTAGGTTTTATAGTTGCTGGGGACTTAATTAATTAATTGTGTTAATGAAAATTTCCATTTCATTCTTTGTTGTTGTTCTATGCAGTCAGATTGCGTAATAATACTAGTCAGGGCCAACCGTTAGGAGACTTCGTAATCGGACAAACTACTAAATCAAAAAATTAAAATTATTTGCATTATATTTTAATTAAGCCCCCATGCAACTATCAAATCCGGCGGTGCTAAGCAATTGCTAAAAATACATGGAATTTGTATGAGAATCTTCTTCTACCCCCCTCCTCCCTCTATGTCCACCTCTTCCCCCTTTGTCTGATCTTGAGCGTTGTTTATTGTCATTGCCAACGAATCCTTGATTGGGAACTGAAGTCGCTAACATAAATCGGTTGGGTTCATTGGTATATGGGGTATAAAATACCTCTGCTCCTGCTGTATATGTGAGGAAAAAAGCTTCAATGATAGTATTTCGCTCAGTTTTAATCTACAAACGGGTAGGATTTAAAAGTTTCGGACGATTCAGATTCCTTAGCAATATTCAGATCATAAGGCATATATACAAATTTCCTGTTTTTTCGAGAAAACTGACTGCGAGGAAGAAAACGAAACAGCACACATTTTGATATACAATTTTCATTTAAAATTTTTATATTGGAGAAAGAAAGAAAGAAAGAATGTGGCAGGTGGCAGAAACAATCTGTCTAATCATTTAAATACCCCGTTATTGTATTTAAAACTGACTATAAGAAACAAAAGGAAACCGCACATTTTCACAGCACAGCATTTACTTTCTCTAAGTCTATTTTAACGGAAAATCTGTAATTTGTTGTTTAAAAGTATTTAGCCTAGATCCGTCTGAATATTTATTAGAGAACCGTGCAAAAATTTCAACAAATAGGTAAATTACTTTTCGAGATACTTTTGTTCAACGTTTCACCTTTATATTTTACACGTATTTATATATCATATATATATTTAATGCATATAGCTTATGTCCATCTGAACATTCATTAGAGCATCGTGTAAGTATTTCAGAGCATCGCGTAAGTATTTCAGATAAGTCAGTTAAAAACTTTTCAAGATTTTTGGTAACAACACTAAAAACCTACTTGCCTTTAAAATATAGTGTATACGTGTATAGTGTGTGCGAGAATTTTGTCCCCGCCTTCCAGCGCTCAGTCGCTGCCTGACGGTCGCTGAGTGAGGTGCTATATAACGTGTTCGTCGGATTACCGATTCTCTCAAGATGACTGAACGTGTTGAGCAAAGATACAGCATCAATTTTTTTTCAAAAGCTTGTTGATTCTCAAAGCGAAACAATTCGTAAGATTCAGCAGGTGTTTGGAGAAGATGAGATAGGTGTAACACAAATTAAAGAGTGGTTCAACCGATTCAAAATTGCCGCACATCAGAAGAGTGTGACCAGCGTTCTGGCAGGCCCCAAACTGCTCGGAGTGCAGTTGTTGTTGAGAGCATGCAAAATTTGGTGATGGCAGATCGTCGTTTGACTGTGTGGGAGATAGCCCAAAAGGTTGGAGTGAGTAAAGATTCTGCACATGCAGTTTTGCATGATGATTTGACCATGCACCGAGTTGCTGCGAAATTCGTGCCCAAGTTGTTGTCACCATATCAAAAAGACCTCCGTTTTGACGTTGGACAGGACCTTCTGGACACCACCAAAACTGATCCTGGGTTTCTGAACACCGTCATAACTGGAGATGAGTCATGGGTGTATGGGAACGACCCAGAAACAAAAAGAGAGTCGTCGCAATGGAAGCATCACGAGTCTCCAAGGCTGAACAAAGTGTGGCAGGTGTGAAGCAAAATCAAGGTGAAGCTGACTGTCTTCTTTGTTGTCCATGGAATTGTGCATCACGAATACGCACCGGGAAGACAAACAATGAGAAGTAGTACTATCAAGATGTTCTCCAGCGACTCTGTGACATACTTCGACACAAAAGACCAGACATGTGGACGGCGAAAAACTGGCGACTGCATCACGACAGCGCCCCCACACATTCATCCACTTGATCCAAAATTTCTTGGCCAAAAATAGAATTACAACTGTTCACCAAACGCTCTACTCTCCAGACATGGCTCCTTGAGATTTCTGGTTGTTTCCAAAACTGAAGATGCCACTGAAAGGACCCGTTTTGAGTAGAGAAGAGACAATGCGGAACATGATGACGGAGCTTAACCCCATTCCAAAAGAAGACATCCAGAGGTGTTTCTGGCAGTGGAAGGATCGGTTGGCTAAGTGTGTGCAAGCACAATGGGCCTACTATGA
Organism: Schistocerca nitens; assembly: GCF_023898315.1. Taxonomy (NCBI): domain Eukaryota; kingdom Metazoa; phylum Arthropoda; class Insecta; order Orthoptera; family Acrididae; genus Schistocerca; species Schistocerca nitens. Next base: position 449,017,688 of record NC_064615.1, read on the forward strand.
AGGGGAGTAGACTCCCAACCCGGTCAGGTATTCGAAATAATTTTTCTGGCCAAAGGTCAGATACTTTTTAGACAGGCCTCGTAGTTTATGTACATATTAATACACCATCAAGTTAAAAAAATATGTAGCCTATACCTGTCCCACCATTTATTAGAGACTCGCGTAAAAATTGGAAGTAAGTTGGTCAAGAAATTTCGAGATTTTTGCTAACAACATTACCAATTTATGTAGTACATAGATTTTTATATACCGGACATATTTAAAACATATGTAGCCTATGTCCAACTGAATGGTAATTAAAGTATCACGTAAAAATCTGAGGTAAACTGATTAACAACTTTTTGAGATTTTTGGTAATAATGTTAAATGATAACATGTCTTTATATAGTAGTATAAATTTATTTATTTATAAGCCATTTATTAAGAAAAAATGTATCCCAGGTCCTTCCGAATGCTTATTGGAGTATCGTGTAAAAATTTTAAGCTTTTTTCGAGATTTTTTTTCCTAATAACCATTTTCGTTTGTATAGTACTAGTTAACATAGCAGAGCTTTGCAATTGATAAACATGAATAGGAATTGTATTTATGTTCTGATCTCCATCTCCCCCCAACTCTGCCCATTTCCTCCTCCCTCCTCTTTTTTTCCCTCTCGTCCCCCTGTCTATCTATGTTCATTTGCTGCCACCCCACTCCCCCGCGCCTCTGCCCACCACCTCTTCCTCCCATGCTCTGAGTGAGCCTTGTTCATTGGTCTTGCAAAGAAAACCTTGATTGCAAATAGGTTCGCATAAAATGGATGGGTAAATCGGTTGGGATCATTGGATGAGATAGAGCTCTCCACAGGCAGGATCTGTGAGGATAGTAACTTCAACGACAATGCTTGTGTGGCTTCAATCTGTGAACTGGTAGGATTATAAAGTTTCGGATGATTCACATTCCATTCTAATGATAATCCGATAAGCTATAAATAAAGCTTTCCTGTTTTCTGTGAAATAATAAAAGAAACTGCACCCTGTTGTAAATGCTACTTTGTTCAAAATTATATATAAGGAGAAATAAAATATGTAGGAGTAACAATCTGTCTAACGGTTTAAATGCCCCGACGCTGTATTTAAAATGGACTGCGAAGAATAAAACTAAACCAGACATTTTCACAGCACAACACAGTCTGGTTTTACAGAAAACATACACAGTGTTGTTTAGAAAAGACATATTGCATATGTCCGTCTGAATGTTTGTTAGAGTATTGTGCATAAATATGAAGTAAATCAATCAAGAACTTTTCGAGATTTTTTCCAACACCGTTTTACTATTGTATCTTAAATATACAGTATTTATATGTTGTCTATGGCTGTGCAAATTACGTTAGATTATCGTGTGAAAATTGGAAGTCATATGTAAAGAACTTCCAAAATTTTTGCTAACACCACTTTATCTTTATATATTCAATGTATATTTATACAGAATATATGTTTAAAAGATATGTAGCCTCTATCTGACCGAACAGTTATTACAGTATCGTGTTAGAAACTGAAATAAATCGGTCAGGAATTTTTCGAGATTTTTGGTAGCACCATTAAACGCCTTGTCTTTATGTAGCAGTATAAATATATCCACATATATATTTAAAATGTAGAGTCTATGTCCGTTCAAATGTTCAAATGTTTATCAGAGTACTGTGTAAAAATTTGCAGTAATTCTGGCAAAAACATTCGAGATTTTTGCTTACTATTTTAGATGAGATACGAATTTATGTATTATATATATTGAAAAGGATATAGCCTATGTGCATCCAAATGTTTGTTAAGAGTATCGTGTAAAAATTGGAAATGGTTTAAGCAGGAACATTCGAGATTCTTATCACAGAATTTCTGTTTTATATAATATACATACACTCCTGGAAATGGAAAAAAGAACACATTGACACCGGTGTGTCAGACCCGCCATACTTGCTCCGGACACTGCGAGAGGGCTGTACAAGCAATGATCACACGCACGGCACAGCGGACACACCAGGAACCGCGGTGTTGGCCGTCGAATGGCGCTAGCTGCGCAGCATTTGTGCACCGCCGCCGTCAGTGTCATCCAGTTTACCGTGGCATACGGAGCTCCATCGCAGTCTTTAACACTGGTAGCATGCCGCGACAGCGTGGACGTGAACCGTATGTGCAGTTGACGGACTTCGAGCGAGGGCGTATAGTGGGCATGCGGGAGGCCGGGTGGACGTACCGCCGAATTGCTCAACACGTGGGGCGTGAGGTCTCCACAGTACATCGATGTTGTCGCCAGTGGTCGGCGGAAGGTGCACGTGCCCGTCGACCTGGGACCGGACCGCAGCGACGCACGGATGCACGCCAAGACCGTAGGATCCTACGCAGTGCCGTAGGGGACCGCACCGCCAATTCCCAGCAAATTAGGGACACTGTTGCTCCTGGGGTATCGGCGAGGACCATTCGCAACCGTCTCCATAAGCTGGGCTACGGTCCCGCACACCGTTAGGCCGTCTTCCGCTCACGCCCCAACATCGTGCAGCCCGCCTCCAGTGGTGTCGCGACAGGCGTGAATGGAGGGACGAATGGAGACGTGTCGTCTTCAGCGATGAGAGTCGCTTCTGCCTTGGTGCCAATGATGGTCGTATGCGTGTTTGGCGCCGTGCAGGTGAGCGCCACAATCAGGACTGCATACGACCGAGGCACACAGGGCCAACACCCGGCATCATGGTGTGGGGAGCGATCTCCTACACTGGCCGTACACCACTGGTGACCGTCGAGGGGACACTGAATAGTGCACGGTACATCCAAACCGTCATCGAACCCATCGTTCTACCATTGCTAGACCGGCAAGGGAACTTGCTGTTCCAACAGGACAATGCACGTCCGCATGTATCCCGTGCCACCCAACGTGCTCTAGAAGGTGTAAGTCAACTACCCTGGCCAGCAAGATCTCCGGATCTGTCCCCCATTGAGCATGTTTGGGACTGGATGAAGCGTCGTCTCACGCGGTCTGCACGTCCAGCACGAACGCTGGTCCAACTGAGGCGCCAGGTGGAAATGGCATGGCAAGCCGTTCCACAGGACTACATCCAGCATCTCTACGATCGTCTCCATGGGAGAATAGCAGCCTGCATTGCTGCGAAAGGTGGATATACACTGTACTAGTGCCGACATTGTGCATGCTCTGTTGCCTGTGTCTATGTGCCTGTGGTTCTCTCAGTGTGATCATGTGATGCATCTGACCCCAGGAATGTGTCAATAAAGTTTCCCCTTCCTGGGACAATGAATTCACGGTGTTCTTATTTCAATTTCCAGGAGTGTATATTTATACACCTTATATAGGGTGTACCATTTTAATCCATAATATGGAATAACTCGGTATGGAGGTGAGATACAGCAAAATGTTGTAGATAAAAGTTGTGCATGGCAAAGAGGATCTCGCTTTGCTACTAATGGCCGTGACCTTGAATGTGATTTTCATTGTGATTTTTAGGATAAAGTGATTTTTTTAAATGGGAACCCTAATATTTGGTTCAAGAATTGAAAAAGAACAGGGAACCTGATCCGTGAGTTTTAGTCCACAACATTTGATATATTGTGTATAACGGCTCCCGAGAGCTAAGTGAAGACAAAAAAGTTTTTGCCTATCTACAAGGCCTTGCTGGGGGATTATTTTCACCTAATGAGTGTAGGATTTATTTTAACAGTTGACTAGTTAAAGGTTTTAAGTGGTTTCCAGGTCTCTCTTGAATAGCCAACCACTGTCAGCTTTCCAATTGGAAAGCCATATTTCCGATCCTCAAAAATGGCTCAAATGAGCACTATGGTACTTAACTGCTGAGATTAGAACTTAGAACTACTTAAAACTAACTGACCTAAGGACATCACTCACATCCATGCCCGAGGCAGGATTCGAACATGTGACCGTAGCGGTCGAGCGGCTCCAGACTGTAGCGCCTAGAACGGCTTGGCCACCCTGGCCGGTTTCCAATCCTCTAGCCAAGGCAAATGCACCAGGGATGTGACTAAAAAATAGTATCATAAGTGACGTGCTTAGAGAGCTAAAAGCTGATCAGTATGAGAGCGACTGCCTCACTGCTCACTCCAGTGTCGTGCCCCCTTTTATGAACAGAGCGAGGCTTCGTTCCAATAGGTGACTCTTAGGGTTTAAGCAAGGATATGAAGCAGACATGGTACTGTGTCGTACTCTTTTTTGTCATTCAACTTCTTCAGCACCTACTGTTAACTGAGAGCATAAATAGTTGGTTTTCGTACCTCCCATACTTGAAAATCTGGCTTTGGTAGAATGAGCTATTTATTTTTATATATTCTTTCTATATTCTTTTTTCTATATTCTTTTTTCCAGCTGGCTCACATGGCAACCGACGTTGGATGTCAATATTAGCATACTTTTATGCGAGGAAGCTGAAGGCTGAAGATAAAATTAAGTCATTATTTACTTCAGAGGGGGCTCACAACCCCATGGACGTAGTTCCAGTTCCGAGGTGTATTCTACATTTTAGTTACACAGGACACTCATGCAATAAATGCGACTCAAAAGGATATCTCATGATGTAATTTATATCATTCTTTGTCACGAAACTTTTACGATCAGGCCGCTAGAATATGGAGCTCACAATTGTAACTCATGGAACAACTCAGGACAGTCTCGTTAGCACTCAAGATTAGGACCAAGCCCTTCGGGCCCTTTCTGGAGTCATACAACAATGCCAAAGTTAAAGCTGAAATCTGCTAAGAAATGCAGTGGTCTGGCTATACCGGAACAGTCTTATACTTGGGTCCAGTCTCATATCAAATTTACTGCATATTTACTAGTTAACTAATGATTAGAGTTCTGGCAATCAGGCAAATCTTTTCACATATTTACTTTAATGAAGGAAGCAATGTACAGGTTAACGTTCCAGCGAGGACGAGTTCTTTAGAAATGGAGTTGTAACTTAGGTTAGGCCGGTAATACACTATCAAATTTCTTTGTCAAAGATTTGATCAAAGATGTGATCCAAAATTCGTCAAATACATTTGACAAAGGTCTATGACGTGGCGCTAAAAAGGGGTATTACACTGTCGTAATATTTTTGGTCAAAGTTCAAGTTGGCTGACAACAACAACTTCTTATTAACTGCAGTAGTTGCATATAGCAAAATTGCACTGTGTGCACATGCGGAAGACAAGCGGGGGAGAATAAGGAAACGTACCTGGGTGAAGCCGTGGGTTTTACGACGACACAATAAAAGCATTCAACAAAACTTGTTACGTGAACTTATAGTGGAGGACGTCATGTCGTACATCAATTACTTAAGAATGGATGAGCATAAATTTCTGTATGTGCTCAGTGAAGTGTATCCTCATATCACAAAGCACAATACTCACTTAAGAAATGCTATATTTGCAGAAGACAGGCTCACTGTAACACTCTGATTCCTTGCTACAGGAGAGAGTTAGGTTAGGTTAGGTCTCAATCTTCTTAATATGTTTTTGTATTCAGGGTGCCTCACATTGTAAAGCGCCTCATCAGCTTCATCCTTCTCTATTAATTTTGTAGTTGTCGGTACACACCACTTGCATTTACTGGCAATGTTTATATAAACACTACAGGTGACAGAACGCTGCAGCGATACTAGCGCTCCACATGGTAACATGTCACATTGCAGTGAACAGAAGAAGAGCGATTTCTTTGATCACATCTACAGCGAGGCCCTAGATTTGATCAAATATTTGATGACATTTGACAAAGTTCTCTATTACACCATCAAATTTCTTTGACAAAGATATTGGATAAAGAAATTTGATAGTGTAATACTGGCCTAGGGGAAAAATAGGGAACCCATGACCTTTTCAGTGGAACCATCCCGCCATTTGCCTTAAGCTACTATGGGAAACCATGGGAAACCTCAGATGGTATTTTTAACCATTGTGGACAAAATGAAACACACTGTGACTTAAAGTTATAGAGAATAATTGCTGTGTTGGAGAGGGAAGAAAGAAAAGGCGTGAGTTGTAATTTGATGACATAACAGCTCTCATTGCACACTATCGTTATGAGTTATCTGGAGTGGCAGCGATACCGAAATATTACATTCATCACTAATAGTAAACATCATACTATAGCAATGATAAAGAAAGGTGTAAAAGGTAGTCAAAAATGCATTTGATCAAATGTTTATTATTATGTTATGCTCTTTTTTATGTCACACTATCTTGTGATGATTCTGGGACAGTCTTCTCGAATGTGAAAATTAGTTTACTAGCTACTTAATCCTAGTTTTTGGCAGTGTACAAGACAAGGGGCTAAGTTAATAGTTGTGCTTTTTATTTCACTGTTTGTCTCAGTTCGAAAATAGAGGTATGACATACATCTATCCTTATGCACATATTGCACAAATTTTAGTATTATTAGCTTGGTCCACTGCCTTTATAATGATAAACAATGGAAATTTGCGAATCAGGCACGAAGCTGATCAATGCACTGTATGCTGCACCTTCCTTAGACTAATCTTTTTGAGACATTTAAGGGGTATTGGAACGCCCTCTCTCAACAATGTTAAATTTAGTGATTTGGCTTCCCTGTATATCATGAACCACTATAGCCATTGACATGAAACTTTTACAAAAATGGATCAAATGGCTCTGAGCACTATTAGACATAACTTCTCAAGTCATCAGTCCCCTAGAACTTAGAAATACTTAAACCTAACTAAACTAAGGACATCACACACATCCATGCCCGAGGCAGGATTCGAACCTGCGACCGTAGCGGTCGCGCGGTTCCAGACTGTAGCGCCTAGAACCGCTCGGCCAAACTTTTACAGGACAAATGTATTTTCTGAGTCTATTGAACTACAATAATTGCATTTCAGCCATTGCTTTCGGAAATATAGTTTTTAATTACACGGTTAAAATTTTGTGTACTTTTTTGTACATTATCCTAAATAATTTTAATTAAACAAAACATTATGTTCTTCTTTTAGTTCAGTAGACTAAGGATATGCATGTTATTACTCCCTGAAAATTTGAATACTCTACACTAAGTGGTTTCTGAGATTTATGGAGGAATGGAACAGAGAATGTAAATTTTCAGGAACGGCTTCAAAAGTTTCAAAAGGCTGTAACTCACTTAATATATGCTTATTTTTTTTTAGTCACTCAGAAGCACACTGCACCATCCTGTATATCATCCTCTTGATCTTTTTCCAAGTTTTTTCTTCTTTTCTTCTTTCTGGACCCCTTAGTGGCCAACTGTGCTGTATACTCTCCTTTATCAATGCAAACCTTGTCCACCCGTTCAAGTTCTGTGATGCAGTTTGCTCCACAATTAATTCCCGTATGCTGTAGCACTTTCACCCTACCAATGTTGCCATCTTTAAAAGCAATAGCAGCATGACTGAGCCCCCACTTTAGTGTCTTCATTCCAACAAAAACATTTTTGGTAAGTGAGTCCATATAAGATTATTGAATGACTCATTGCGATTTTGAGTCTGACCGTGCACACACTTCTTCAGTAATTCAGGATTTGCCAGGTCTCTGTAAATAGGTTTTATGATATCTATGACTGCTGCTGGGATGGAATGTTTATGGCTGTATGAGCTGTTTAAGTACTGAGCATTGCGGTAATTGCACCATTAATCAGCTCCAGGAGGACAAAGGTGGTGTACTGGTTTTTCATTAGTTGACAGTCAGTGGAAAATGGTAGCCCATACTGCCTGCTTCATTTTCAACAAATCCTCAGTATTATTTCTAATGGCTATCCAATAATACTGCTGTAGTTCATCAATCATTTTGTCTGTGAGCCTGCCTCTTATGGTTTTACCATCAGAAAGTTTCTTGTCTCTCAAACTTTGTTTCAGCTTCCTCAACCTGGTGCCCATTCTCTTCTGGACATGACCAACACATTCCAGTTTTGTGATAATCTTCTCACTATAAGGCTGAGCGGCTACTACACTGTTATAGGCTTTTGAGTCTCTATCACCTAGGAAGTTAGTGTAACACACTCCCCTTTCATTCACAGATCGAGTAAAAATTTCAGTAGCTGCAGATGCCTCCATACTTCCACTTGTTCCTTCTTAATTTCTGTCGCAGATATGCCCTTCTTTATTCCCTGATTTACACTTATAACAATGTTTGGTTAACATCTGGAAATCTATTACCTTTCCAGTATCCACACGGGTCACCGTAGCAACAGAATGCTTAGAACTATAGCCGCACTTCTGCCAAGTGTCATCAAAAGCCACTAGTATGTCAGTCATACCATCATTTATTTCAACAGCTTCGTTTGCAGCACCCTTCATTGACTCACGTGCAACAGATTCCACAGCAGCTCCAATAAATCCTGCATACTTGTCGATTTTATAAGGTGGGCATCGCATATTCATCACGCCACACATTGTTTCTGCTGCAGTGAGTCCTTTGCCGGTAGTTCTCAATCCATAAAACCACCTAACATTTACTTCTAAATAATTATCTTTACACTTATCAGAATTACAAAATGAATGAGTATATTTATAGCTGGCACAATTAATGATAAGTTTCCTGGCTAGGGCGTTTGATACATCACTATCTTCATGTAAACTAACTGGCCCTCCACATATTTTACAACACACACATTCACCTAACACCATTATTAGGATGCGTAAATCTATCAGAATATAACCTAACCTACCATTTACATCACTTTCGGTTTGAGAAAACTGTGTATCGCGACGTTTTATTTTAATCTTCGAAGCACTAATAGATGTTTGTCTAGATACTGACGAGTTTGCCTGTATTTCATTGTCTGCAACTTCAGATGCCACATGTTGAACACAATGTTTCCCTTTATTCGAAAATCTATTATTATGAAACCCACGTTTCTTAAAAAGACTTGGTTTTGGCAACATACTTCACTTTTTGAGAGATTTACCAATTTATTCGTTACGTTAGCACTTCGACATACAACGCATGTTTATGCCATGAAACGATAACGCTACTGTATTTGACAGCTCTACCAATACAAACACGTAATTTAACATTTATAACACAGCAATCCACAGCCTTCTATATAAAAAAATTACCGATTTTATTAGATCTTGAAATAATGCAAGTAAAAGTTTTAACATTTTCAACTGGCGTAGATTATATTTAATAAAATAAAATAAAATACTTCCCATGTGAGTTTATAAGTGAGATATATAGATCATTTTATTCATAAAATTGCAAATTTTATAATGGTATAAAAATCCGAAAATGTGGAAAAAAAATTTCCCGTTCTAACTCCCCTTAACGGCATCAACTGAAGACAGTACCAGATAAAATATCTAAGTACCTCAGTTTCTAATGTTTCTTATATTTAACCAGGATGGTTGATGCGTGATTAACATATCTGATAGGAAAAATCGGGTTACACTGAAAACAACTTGACGTCTGAGATAATCTGTGTCCTCTATGACGTCGTTTACGTTTATGATCGAGAATACTTTGTTTCGCTGAGTAGGAGTCACCTGAAAACATCAAATTTAGTATATTGGAAGACCTCTACATCGCAGAATTTTACGTGGTTATCTTACTTGTAATTGCCATTGGCATCGTTGGCGAGGATCTCGACGCGGCTGCCGTACTGGTAGACGCAGCCATTTGGGTGGATCAGTGCTGAAGATGACCCGCTGCTGTTCAGTGCCAATAATATGTTGTTCTGAAAGCAAAGGTTTACTAATGTGTAGCCCTGTATTACTAAGTCTGAACAAGCATAACAACATTGGTAGATATCACAAGGTAAAGGAGAAAACGATATTGATCGATATAGAAATAGCAGTTATACTATTCTGTTTGCGTGAAAGTAAAATTTATTTTCAAATACTTGATTAGGTACAAAAAGACGAATTTCATTAAGATATAAAGAGACTATGCGCAATAAAAAATACAATAATTGTAATGAATAATTTTTGCTGTGGCCTCCGATCAGGGCTTTCTATCATCACTCATTTAATGCAGCTGCTGTCATCGAAAGGAATTATTTCTAATTGTTCACTAAAATATAACGAGAGGTCATTTGCATAAGATTTAGTATTACAAGCTAACAATGTATTTCCAACGGGACAAATGGATTCTGTACTTCTCGTTACCAAGTTTAACTCACTTTTTAGATTTGGCACGTCTTGTTGTGTTGAACGTCTTTCAAGAAAAATATGGCTCAATTCCTCCACTTCTATTGACCTTTGTTTTTTGAAATAAAAAGACGAACAAGATCTTTCCTACTGTCAGATGAAAGTTAGATAATCCAGTATTCGTGATTAGCTTGAGTATCGTCACTGAACATGGCATATATTCGTAACTTCGTAACCCTCTTCGCTGCTCTGCTCCTAGCTTGCCGTTCTTTGTGGCATGTTGTAATACAAAATTCCGTTTAAGTACCTTCTCCTACATAAAAAATTCCACAAAACGTAAGGACTTCTTCCAGTCGTCATCCATAGCTTGCATAAACGACATTCTAGGTGAGTCATTTGATGCCATTCTGCAGCAAGTAAATAAGTTATTATTAAATTCTACGAAACAGCTCATCGTCAATTTTAGCCAACCCGCATCGCTTCAGTAATTTACTACCACTTGTAACAATGCTGAGTGTGATTTTCGTTTTATTTAGTATTTTATTAATTTCCAAAAAGGATTTATCGTACAAGATAACTGTATCGCTTCTTAAACCTTTGTTTTTAAAAGAAATCTGAGATTTGGGTCAGTTTTACATTAAAACAAGTTATTTCTTCTTTTTTCCTCAGGGATCAAGTATGACTAACTTCGTTAGATTTACCCATTTACACGTATCTGCATCTCTCGGCCTAGAATGGGATATGTTACAGTTTGTGATTTTTTACGAGTACTGATTCTGGATACACTGCCTACCAATGAGCAGAGCTAGAGAGACACGCTAACATAACTTTGCAGTGAGCAATGCCAACATCGCACTTAAGTCTACAGTACACCGCGCTTGCATAAAAGTTGTAGTAAAGATGGTGCTACACACAAAGCTAAAAGATAACTAGTATTGAACAGTTTAGGCCATTTTAAATAACTAGAAGAAAGAACTCAGACACTCGTCACTTCGAGTGTTTGTGTACAATGCAAGAAGATCAAGTTTAATACTAAACTGGTTGCAATCGAAAAGAGTAGCAGATTATGGCAGCGAGCAAGAATGTAACAAAATAGAAAGCAACCAGTCGCATACACGAAATTTAATTTCTTTTATCTGTTTCGTTCCCCTCGTGCCCTTCTTCAGAACGTTACACCTATTATTTGCTAGTGTCAACAATAAGATCCATGCAACAAAATGCAATGGTCCTACAAATACACAGGAGCAATATGCAATCATTCGAGTCCACCCTAAGTTTCACAGCAGTCACTACTGAACATCAGATGCGGTGATTCAAAATATCGACACAACAAAGTGTAAGAATGGTGGTCGCCACCTTGGCACGACATTGATGTTGCTAAGGTAGTATAGAGGCGACCTTTTGGGCTGTTTAGTAAAAAAGAGTCAGTTACACGTAATTTAAGCATCACAAGGGTTCTGCTTAATGCAATTATCATCTCTGAAAGCTCAGCTTGATGGAGATCTGAGAATGGAACCGTAATAAAAAGGCTGGATTTTTGTCTTTCTTCAAACGAAAATGCTGGATGTCATAGGGGAATGTAGGGGATCAAGATTTGCGTCTGACTGTGAAAATCACTAAGGTGAGCGACATGTCTTTAGTTGTCCCCTGCTGTATGGAAAGTATAGATAAGGGACATATTAAAGAAACGAAGCATCATCTGTACCACATGGCAGAAAGAAAGAGCGAGATGTCCTATGCTTAGAGTACAGGGCCCTCATTTAAGGACAACAAGAGTGGTATAATAGGACTAGATTTGGCTCATAAAATACTCTAACGATAGTCAAAAAAAGGTCGAACCCGTTGCTCACGATGTCACATCAACATCGCGTTACGACGACGACATGGTGCTCTCAGCCAATCACAATGCAGCATTTGCTCAAAAGTATCCGAAAGATCTGATCATGGGCTTTTGCTCGCTACTCGAAGTATGTGCTCTGTTCTGAGAGGATCAGTGTGTGGCCATTTGTTATAACTACTAAATTAAGTGTATTATTATGCCGATGAGCAAATTTCATCTTTCTCAGCGCCAGCAGAGTTCAGTCACCACCCGCACGCAGAATAAGAAAATATTTAAGTATTCTCAAAATTAATTGGCATTTTGAGCTGATTTGTTGCAATTTTACTGATTTTTTTTACTCTGTTCCATATATGATGTCAGCTAAGTACAGAAATGCCTAATTTAACAGCAACTACGCTCTTGCAAAATATTAAACGTTAAAGAAAAACTGCAGTGCAATACATAAACAAATAAACTTTTACGACGTCACCCCTGCACTAGTAGTGTATGTGTTAAAACGAGTATACCCTCATATTGTGAAATAATGACATCACATTATATTTCACAAAATCTCGATAAATATTTACAAAATGTACAACATAAAGACATTATTGTGTGGCATTATACCAAAATTCTGTAAGTAGTGATGATTTGCTGAATTCCAAGATAGTCAACACGCATATAAATACAGTATACGTAAGAAATAGCACAATGCTACAAATACGTATCTAAAGAGATGAATAGTACCTTCTAGAGACGGTTGATTCTGCTCGCAACCAAACAAATCTCGCAGCTAACACCACGCTAGTGCATCCAAATGGTAGGGAAATTGGCATTATTTAAACAATGTCTGTGTAATAGTTTTCAATGCCACTGACCTGGTTGCTGGCAGAAAAGGCACTGCTGCTAGATCAAACATCCAGTGAGCGCCATCTAGCCCACGTTAATAACAACAAAACTCTCTTACCCTACTGGCGCCTATGTATTTACCGCTGAAATCATTGTACAGTTCTGCAGTTAAGCATTGCTAGCAAAACAACCACCGAGGACTTCCCTCCCCTCCATATTTTCTCTCTGGGACAATAAGAAACAAACTATCCCTCCTCCCCAATCATCCCACTTTTATTACTAGAGCTTACACATGGATGATGTAATCTTTAGTCAGCCAGCAGTCTCAAGCGGAATAAAAAAACCATATAATTACAATTTACATACGACGACACACACACAAATATCGACCCGAACAATTAGCACACAAACTAACTCCAACTTTTGGGCAATACATGCTCATTAGCTGCCAGGAATTGCCGGAAAAACGTCCTACACCTAAGTGATAAATGTACGACGTATAATCCCTGTCAATGGATAGGTATGCTAGTGAAACATACTTCCTTAAACACAAACTAAAATATTGTATGTGTAAGTCTCTTTGTGCCAGGTACAGCCTACCACATAGCTGGCTCTGCCATCATCGCTTGAGACACAGACGATCCTCCATGTACACAAGACTCTCCAGCAATGCGGAAGCCCCAGCAGATGCCGCCCAGACACAGCCAAAGCTTCATAGTCGGTCTGCCCCAACTTGCAAATCGCGGAAGACTGGTTTATGTGAGGTAGGTAATGTCCAAGCATTCTGTAGACAACATGAAGAGCACACTTGCGTCCTGCAAATAACACTACAGAGTGCATTTAAGAAGACAGCTGTCTGGCAGCATTGCCCATGCATGGAAGTAAAGAGGCTTGTGTGCTCTCCAAAGCAGACACCAAACGTAGTATGCAGCCAACCTTAAAAACGTTCTACAAGTAATTTTATTACACAGCTCATGTAAGTTGTTGAGCTCGTCTTCCAGCTGCTGGATTTCACCATTGACTGTTATTAAGCAAATGATTATTTAATAAAAAATACATTCCTCTAATACTCGTTACAATTTAATCGCGAATTTAAAGTGTTTGACTTCCTCCTGTCTACAACAGTGTCACTGAAGAAGAGGCACAAACCAGCTAATATCAGAGTGAAGTCCATTGCCTGATACTGCAGAGAGGAGAAGTCTGTTGATAAGACATTACTGAATTTTTGTTTCACTGTCTTGTAAGGTGGTAAATGTAACCCTTCATGTGTGTAGGAAAAAACACAGTATTGTGTTTTGTCATAGCAGTATGATCATAAAGTTTGGAAAGAGAAAATTCTTTTTGTTCATGACAGTTAATCATAGCAATGACTAAAGGCTGTGCATAGAGATCAAGATGACAATTCTCCCAGTCCCACGATCCTTCGGTCATACCTTCTAAATCTGATTGTACTTGCAATCCTACTGTATACTCCAAGCCCAGTTATACTACTTTGTATGTGCTGCGATGTGGATACCCCAAGGGTGGAGTCCATGAGTGGACTCAGCAACAAGAAGCAATGTGGCTATGTTTTTGTATCCATAGTGTTACTCTACACACCAAAAGACAAACTGAGGGAAAAAATGCCTTGATGTAAGTTTATTACACTGTCATTTCTGATGTCTATTAAATTTGAGATTCCAGTCCCTGGTGAACAGTACATCCCAAACCTGGACAAGTGTGTTTAATTATGAGATAATGCTAACATTGGTAATTACTCTGCATGGAGAGTCATCTTAATGTATGGATGACTCTGACACCGTTTAAGTAGAATTAAGACGAGTATTTTGACAAAATAATATGCACACTCTAGACTATGGCCCTCAATTCTTACCTACTACATAGTTATGCATTCTTTGTAGTAAACATCTCAGAATTCCTTTTTTTGTAAGAGTACACTAGCATTACGAATTTGTATAAGCGAGTTTCATATTAAATAATAGACAGATAGACCATAGTTTGCAGTAGATACTTACTTGTCAAACACATCTTAGTCATATGCAACAATTGCTTTACGAACAGTGGTGTCGTGCAGACTGAGTCTAAAACGTATTTCTTCACTTCATTAATAATAATAATAATAATAATAATAATAGTAATATCACGCATTGCTTGTATTGTCTATTTGAGGCTGTTACGGTACTTTATTAGAAAACTCATTGTAACTTTATCAATTTCAATTTGTAGCAAAAGTATAGTACACTCCTGGAAATTGAAATAAGAACACCGTGAATTCATTGTCCCAGGAAGGGGAAACTTTATTGACACATTCCTGGGGTCAGATACATCACATGATCACACTGACAGAACCACAGGCACATAGACACAGGCAACAGAGCATGCACAATGTCGGCACTAGTACAGTGTATATCCACCTTTCGCAGCAATGCAGGCTGCTATTCTCCCATGGAGACGATCGTAGAGGTGCTGGATGTAGTCCTGTGGAAAGGCTTGCCATGCCATTTCCACCTGGCGCCTCAGTTGGACCAGCGTTCGTGCCGGACGTGCAGACCGCGGGAGACGACGCTTCATCCAGTCCCAAACATGCTCAATGGGGGACAGATCCGGAGATCTTGCTGGCCAGGGTAGTTGACTTACACCTTCTAGAGCACGTTGGGTGGCACGGGATACATGCGGACGTGCATTGTCCTGTTGGAACAGCAAGTTCCCTTGCCGGTCTAGGAATGGTAAAACGATGGGTTCGATGACGGTTTGGATGTACCGTGCACTATTCAGTGTCCCCTCGACGATCACCAGTGGTGTACGGCCGGTGTAGGAGATCGCTCCCCACACCATGATGCCGGGTGTTGGCCCTGTGTGCCTCGGTCGTATGCAGTCCTGATTGTGGCGCTCACCTGCACGGCGCCAAACACGCATACGACCATCATTGGCACCAAGGCAGAAGCGACTCTCATCGCTGAAGACGACACGTCTCCATTCGTCCCTCCATTCACGCCTGTCACGACACCACTGGAGGCGGGCTGCACGATGTTGGGGCGTGAGCGGAAGACGGCCTAACGGTGTGCGGGACCGTAGCCCAGCTTCATGGAGACGGTTGCGAATGGTCCTCGCCGATACCCCAGGAGCAACAGTGTCCCTAATTTGCTGGGAAGTGGCGGTGCGGTCCCCTACGGCACTGCGTAGGATCCTACGGTCTTGGCGTGCATCCGTGCGTCGCTGCGGTCCGGTCCCAGGTCGACGGGCACGTGCACCTTCCGCCGACCACTGGCGACAACATCGATGTACTGTGGAGACCTCACGCCCCACGTGTTGAGCAATTCGGCGGTACGTCCACCCGGCCTCCCGCATGCCCACAATACGCCCTCGCTCAAAGTCCGTCAACTGCACATACGGTTCACGTCCACGCTGTCGCGGCATGCTACCAGTGTTAAAGACTGCGATGGAGCTCCGTATGCCACGGCAAACTGGATGACACTGACGGCGGCGGTGCACAAATGCTGCGCAGCTAGCGCCATTCGACGGCCAACACCGCGGTTCCTGGTGTGTCCGCTGTGCCGTGCGTGTGATCATTGCTTGTACAGCCCTCTCGCAGTGTCCGGAGCGAGTATGGTGGGTCTGACACACCGGTGTCAATGTGTTCTTTTTTCCATTTCCAGGAGTGTAGTTTATTTTAGAAAGCAATAATATGTGATTGTATAATGTTAAACACTAAAAGCAAAGGACGATGACAAACGCTCACAGTCCGTCAGATAACGCTGCCAGGCGTCTCTGGCGATTCAGCAGCTACATCCATAACCAATCTCACAGCGAAAATGTAACATGAGCAGTGTTCGTGCTGTCTGTCTCTCCAACCTGTGTTTACTCTCATTAGTTGTAAATCTAACTTATGTAGATAACTGTCAGCCACCAAAGTTGGGCTTGGAGCATTTTATCAGCGAACTTTTCATGATTTCATCTGCAGTAGTAGTATCAATATGTGTTTCATGTGTATCGATTTTCTCTTACGGAATTATTCAACCTTACAGTGTACTGAAATACTTTTTGATTAACTGAATTACATATGACTTGAAGCTCGTATGTTTTTGGAGAGCATACTACAGTATTCAGAATCCAAATAAAGGGTATCTTGCAAATCACCCTCCACCATATTAAAATGACAAAAGATGAAAGGACTTAGAACATGTCAGTAACTTTTCACCATACATTCCTACGAATAGAACTACCAGTTTACGGAAGTAATCGATGCAAACCGGTTTACACCATACTTGAATCTTATATCTGTGAATGTGACGTAAATACTGCTAGGTAATTTGAAAAATGTGTAGTACAGCTTAGTGTAACAATTGAATGACGAGTTTTAAGGATCTCATCTTGTCTTATGGCCTTGTGTAATGTGAATTCGGAACAATGCACTGCTTCTCAATTACTCTGGACTAGTGTGAACATGACAATTTTGTCTAGTCACCATGACTGTAGAACACACTGTCTTTCCACCATTATAGAACATGTATATGCATGTGTGGTGTCATCCCCTCGACTATGTACAAGGCTAATAACCAGAAAATTGTACCACATATATTGTGGAAATGGAATGTGCTATTGATGTGCAGACTTGGGATGTGTGGATTGGACAGAATTGATTGGTGATCAGGGCTCGTATTGCTAGTCAATCAACAGATTGTAATAATACTTAGAATGTGAATTTTTTGTGGAAACATACACTTATTTAGATGGAACACTGTCTATTGACATTAACAAATTAGAAGTAAGGAAGTTAGAATGTCAGTTGTGTTTGTCACAGGAGCCTAGTGCTAGTCGG
Source organism: Schistocerca nitens (assembly GCF_023898315.1). Lineage (NCBI taxonomy): Eukaryota > Metazoa > Arthropoda > Insecta > Orthoptera > Acrididae > Schistocerca > Schistocerca nitens. Next base: position 449,035,266 of record NC_064615.1, read on the forward strand.
TTACTAGATATTGCATTGTGCAAAGTTTCCACATCGAGACTGTTTTTGCCATTAAACCTGCTTTGTTGCTAGGTACAATGTTGTTATGTTTCCTTACGGTGTGCTTCCGTGTTCCTGAGTGCACTGCAACTTGTTAAGTCAGTGTGTGACAGTCCGAGCTGTAGGTGGTGAGTGGACAATGGGATTTACCAATGCAGAAAAAAGCAACATGTTCGTGATGTATGCAGAGTGTGGGATGAATGCAGTTCGTTCTTGTACAGAGTATGCAGTAAGATATCCCAATAGAAATCAACTGTCCATGTAGTTATCTATCAACCACTTCAACCAGTTACTTGATAGTGTCACACCTAGACAACGTAACAGAAAGAAACAAGTGACGACAGAAGAGGGGGAAATTAATGTTTTGCTGCTGTTGCAGTTGATCTCCATGTTAGTTCCCGCACAGTCGCATCAGGAAGAGGGATCAGTCAGGCAAGTGTCCAATGCGTTCTCCATCGACATAGGTTCCATTCCTATGATATCTCTCTCCATCAAGAGCTGCATGGCAACTATTATGAGAATCGTGAGAACTTCTACAAATGGGCATTAAGACAGAATACTCCATATGTATCATATATCTTGTTTAGTGATGAAGCCACAGTTACCAATCATTGCCATGTAAACCCGCTGAAACATGAGCTTCTGGTCTGTTGACATTCCCTGTTAAATTCGTGAGGTGAAATGTCAGCGTCCATGGAGTGTAAACAAGTGGTGTGGGATAGTGAACTGTCAGCTCATATGCCCATCTTTCATAGACTGAAAACTGAATGATCACAACTATCGCATCCTCCTAACAGACCATCTTTCTCAGACGCTAGAAGACTTTCCTTTGCTGACTAGGAGGAACCTGTGGTACCAATATGAGAACTGTCCAGCCCATTGTACACGAAATTTTACAGCATGTCTTCACAAATTGTTTCCAAATGATTGGACTCAACGCAGAGAACCTGTATCTTCGCTGGTCCATTCCCCGGATTTGATAACTGTAGACTTCTTTCTGTGGGGAAAGCTGTCTACAAGGACATACCAACTACACCCAATGATGTACAACGACGTATTACTGCAACCTGCTCGGACAACTCCTCTGAAAAGCTAGTACATGTGCAGCAGTCGTTCCGTACCAGACTGGAAGCGTGTATTGTCGTTGCCAGTGGTCATTTTGAACACAAACTGTGATGATCAACTGTCTTGTTACTCGTCAGAATCCACAAAACTACTGTATGCACGTGCGTTGTTCTTTAATGTCTGCTACCACTGGTATACTGTAAACGAAAGTGCAGGAACTTTTCAAAATACAATAAACAACTCGCACTAGAATCCTGCAACAATCAGCACTGACATTCTAATTTACCCTACTTTTAGTTTGTTAATGTCAACATGCATTGTTCCGTTTTAAAAATTGTATGTTTGCACAAAAAATAAACTTTCTAAGTAGTATTACAGTCTGTTGATTGGCTATCAATATGAGCCTCTGACTATCAATCCATTCTGTGAAAACCAAACATCAGTAGCACTTTCCATTTTCGCAATATTAGTGGTACAAATTTTAGGTGATTCCCCCTGTATAGTCTTTACACTGAAGACATACAGTCCCTCTCCATCGGATATTCCGATTATTCCGTCTGTATACTGCTTTTTCATTCGTAAATGAATTTGTGACATTCTCTTTTATGTATACGATGACGTGATGGAAAGTAATACACCGAATAATAGCATGTAACGTTGTAATACGTAAAATAAGTATGTCACTGCACGAGAAACAGCACGCTGTAATCGAGTTTGTAACCACGGAAAACGGGACTTTCATTGAGATTCATAGACGAACAGAGAAGCTGTGTATCGAATTCAATAATGTGCAACGTTGGGTTATTCATACTCGTAACGAAGGAAATGATAGTGCTAACCTCAACGTGTGTTGACGACCACATATGGAAACTGATGCAACTCATCAGAATTGAACTAAGGAACTCATCAGAGAAAATCGTCGGATAACACAGACAAAGCTCACAGGTATATCACGAGAAGGTGTTCACACCATCATTGCACAAACGCGGTACAGAAAACTGTGTGCACAGTGGGTGCCTCGAATGCCCACTATTGACATGAAAGAGAGGAGATTTGACATCTGTCAACAACTTCTTTTGCGTTGTGGGAGTGAGCGCGATGAGTTACTTAACAGCACTGTGACACCAAAAATAGGACAGAATCAATGGAATTCCGCCACAAAGGATTACGGACTCAAGAAAGTTCAGACCGTGCCATCTGCACACAAAGTCATGTTCCTAGTGATTTGGTTTGTTCAAGATGGTAGATTTGGAATTCAAGCTTAAAGGCACCACCATAAACTCCGCAAAGTACTGCGAGACCATCAGAAAACTGAATGCACGAACTTAAAGAGCTCTTCCAAACATGGAGCACCATCACCTTCACCATGACAATGCCAGACCACATACATGTGCTGCAGCATCTGCCAACCATCAGTCGTCCTCCATCGAGTCTCAGCACGACTCCCTCCGATTTTCATCCGTTTACAGAACTTAAAGAACACTTTCGAGGACTTCAGTTAGTGATAAAGTGGTGCAAGTAGACCTGTGGTTGTTGCCCCATCAACAAAGTCAAACGCTGTACAGTGATGGTATCAACTAACTGGTCTCTTGTTGGGAAAAATGTGTTCATCGCCGACCGAAGTGGCCGCGCGGTTCTGGCGCTGCAGTCTGGAACCGCGAGACCGCTACGGTCGCAGGTTCGAATCCTGCCTCGGGCATGGATGTGTGTGATGTCCTTAGGTTAGTTAGGTTTAACTAGTTCTAAGTCCTAGGGGACTAATGACCTCAGCAGTTGAGTCCCATAGTGCTCAGAGCCATTTGAACCATTTTGTGTTCATCGCCAGAGTGATTATGCGGAGACATGAAGAATAAATATGTATAATGTCAATAAAGTTTGTTTCATTGTCAATGCTTTAAGAGTTCTCACATAAAAAATTATGGAGCATTACTTTCAAGCAAGGCCTCTCGCATCTAGTGTTATGCCACAGATTTCAACTACTCCCTGTGTATAAATAACTATCTCTATATTTTTTTGAAGTGGTCTGCAAGCTCTCTAAAGCTTCTGGACTTAATCCACCAGCATTATGTCTGGAATATTGTTTGGGGTGGGTCTACTGGCGTTATGTCTGGGGTAATGACTGAAGTGCGATCCACTAGCATTATGCCCAGGATATTGTTCAGGATGGTTCCATCTGCTCTGGGAGAGAGTCCAAAGATGAATCCACCCACGTTAAATCTGGCTAGCATCCTACTGTGGATCCATCCCACAGTAGGTTAGAGGTAGAGTTTGAAGGTGGATCCACCACCATTAAGTCTGGGGTAATGTCCAGAAGTGGATCCACCAGCAGTGGTCTGGAGGGATAGGAACTGGAGGCCCCTCACGAGAAATCGACATACAAAGTAGAGTAATTGAGATATGTGTGTGTACATTTATAACAGGATGAAGTCAATACCCCACTTTAGCACCAATCCATGCATGTATGTATTTTAGCATAGGTGTTATCTTTGACATTTGGAAGAAGTATAGTTTGTAGATCCTCTGGTTGGTTTGGTAATCAGTATCACAGTTGTGTGGCAAAAGTGGTAACCCATCATGTAATGTAAACAATAACGGCACATACCGTATATATTTGCAGATTTACAAATATGGAAAAATAGAAAAATATGGAAAATACACAGAAAAGGAAATAACAGAAAATATATAAAAGAGATTAAATTTGACAAAGTCCCGATACAGGCTACAAATTATACCAATGAAGAGAACTATTAAGAATCACAGCACCATCTGCACCCAAAATGACAGAAAAACCTGCGCCAAAGATTGATAAAGTGTGCAGGCCACTTGACAAATAGACACAAAAAACAATACAGGCAGAGTAATCAGAATATGCCGTAGAGAAGAGATGTATCTCTTTGATGTAACAACTATATACAGAGGGCGGCACCACACATGCATGTACATGTTCTATAATGGTGGAAAGTCAGTGCATTTTGCAGACATGGTGACAAGACGAAATTGACATATTCCCACTAGTCCTGTGTGTCTGAGAAAGCAGTATATTGTTCCGAATTCATATTCCACTAGACTGTAAGACAAGATGAGATCCTTAAAACCTGTCATTGAAGTATTACACGTAAGGTGTGCTACACATTTTTCAAATTATCTAGCAGTATTTACATCACATTCACAGATATAAGAATCTAGTATGGTGTAAACTGGTTGGCATCTATACCTTTCGTATACTGGTAGTTCTATTCATAGGAAAATAGGGTGAAAAACGTCTTTTCACCTTTTGTAGTGTTATGATGATGCAGTGTGATTTGCAAGATACCCTTTATTTGGATTCTGGATACTGTGGCACGCTTTCCCAAAAAATACAAGCTTCAAGTTATATGTAATACAGATCATTAAAAAGGTATTTGGGTACGTCAGGTCGAATAATTCTGTAAGAGAAACCGATACTCATGAAACACATATTGATACTGAAACGTTCTGGCAGATTAAAACTGTGTGCCCGACCGAGACTCGAACTCGGGACCAGCGCACACTCCGCTGCAGAGTGAAAATCTCATTCTGGAAACATCCCCCAGGCTGTGGCTAAGCCATGTCTCCGCAATATCCTTTCTTTCAGGAGTGCTAGTTCTGCAAGGTTCGCAGGAGAGCTTCTGTGAAGTTTGGAAGGTAGGAGACGAGGTACTGGCAGAAGTAAAGCTGTGAGTACCGGGCGTGAGTCGTGCTTCGGTAGCTCAGATGGTAGAGCACTTGCCCGCGAAAGGCAAAGGTCCCGAGTTCAAGTCTCGGTCGGGCACACAGTTTTAATCTGCCAGGTAGTTTCATATCAGCGCACACTCCGCTGCAGAGTGAAAATCTCATTCTGGTGACATATTGATACTACTGCTGCAGATGAAATCACGAGAAGTTCGCGGATACAGGTTTAAAGTGTTCCAAGCCCAACTTCGGTGGCTTACAGTTATCTACATAATTTAGGTTAACAACTAATGAGAGTAAACACAGGTTGGGGAGACAGACACCATGAACACTGCTCACTCTACATTGTCGCAGTGAGATGAGTTATGGATGTAGCTGCTGAATCGCCACCGACCCCTGGCAGCGTTACCTGACGGACTGTGAGCATTTCACATCGTCCTTTGCTTTTAGTGTGTAACATCTTACAATCACATATTATTGCTTTTTAAAATAAACTACTATACTTTTGCTACAAATTGAAATTGATAAAGTTACAATGAGTTTTCTAATAAAGTACCGTAACAGCCTCAAATAGACAATACATGTATTATCCATATGCGTGATATTACAGTTATTATTATTATTATTATTATTATTATTATTATTATTATTATTAATGAAGTGAAGAAATACGTTTTAGACTCAGTCTGCACGACACCACTGTTCGTAAAGCAATTGTTGCATATGACTAAGATGTGTTTGACAAGTAAGTATCTACTGCAAACTATGGTCTATCTGTCTATTATTTAATATGAAACTCGCTTATACAAATTCGTAATGCTAGTGTACTCTTACAAAAAAAAAGGAATTCTGAGATGTTTACTGCAAAGAATGCATAACTATGTAGTAGGTAAGAATTGAGGGCCATAGTCTAGAGTGTGCATATTATTTTGTCAAAATACTCGTCTTAATTCTACTTAAACGGTGTCAGAGTCATCCATACATTAAGATGACTCTCCATGCAGGGTAATTACCAATGTTAGCATTATCTCATAATTAAACACACTTGTCCAGGTTTGGGATGTACTGTTCACCAGGGACTGGAATCTCAAATTTAATAGACATCAGAAATGACAGTGTAATAAACTTACATCAAGGCATTTTTTCCCTCAGTTTGTCTTTTGGTGTATAGAGTAACACTATGGATACAAAAACATAGCCACATTGCTTCTTGTTGCTGAGTCCACTCATGGACTCCACCCTTGGGGTATCCACATCGCAGCACATACAAAGTAGTATAACTGGGCTTGGAGTATACAGTAGGATTGCAAGTACAATCAGATTTAGAAGGTATGACCGAAGGATCGTGGGACTGGGAGAATTGTCATCTTGATCTCTATGCACAGCCTTTAGTCATTGCTATGATTAACTGTCATGAACAAAAAGAATTTTCTCTTTCCAAACTTTATGATCATACTGCTATGACAAAACACAATACTGTGTTTTTTCCTACACACATGAAGGGTTACATTTACCACCTTACAAGACAGTGAAACAAAAATTCAGTAATGTCTTATCAACAGACTTCTCCTCTCTGCAGTATCAGGCAATGGACTTCACTCTGATATTAGCTGGTTTGTGCCTCTTCTTCAGTGACACTGTTGTAGACAGGAGGAAGTCAAACACTTTAAATTCGCGATTAAATTGTAACGAGTATTAGAGGAATGTATTTTTTATTAAATAATCATTTGCTTAATAACAGTCAATGGTGAAATCCAGCAGCTGGAAGACGAGCTCAACAACTTACATGAGCTGTGTAATAAAATTACTTGTAGAACGTTTTTAAGGTTGGCTGCATACTACGTTTGGTGTCTGCTTTGGAGAGCACACAAGCCTCTTTACTTCCATGCATGGGCAATGCTGCCAGACAGCTGTCTTCTTAAATGCACTCTGTAGTGTTATTTGCAGGACGCAAGTGTGCTCTTCATGTTGTCTACAGAATGCTTGGACATTACCTACCTCACATAAACCAGTCTTCCGCGATTTGCAAGTTGGGGCAGACCGACTATGAAGCTTTGGCTGTGTCTGGGCGGCATCTGCTGGGGCTTCCGCATTGCTGGAGAGTCTTGTGTACATGGAGGATCGTCTGTGTCTCAAGCGATGATGGCAGAGCCAGCTATGTGGTAGGCTGTACCTGGCACAAAGAGACTTACACATACAATATTTTAGTTTGTGTTTAAGGAAGTATGTTTCACTAGCATACCTATCCATTGACAGGGATTATACGTCGTACATTTATCACTTAGGTGTAGGACGTTTTTCCGGCAATTCCTGGCAGCTAATGAGCATGTATTGCCCAAAAGTTGGAGTTAGTTTGTGTGCTAATTGTTCGGGTCGATATTTGTGTGTGTGTCGTCGTATGTAAATTGTAATTATATGGTTTTTTTATTCCGCTTGAGACTGCTGGCTGACTAAAGATTACATCATCCATGTGTAAGCTCTAGTAATAAAAGTGGGATGATTGGGGAGGAGGGATAGTTTGTTTCTTATTGTCTCAGAGAGAAAATATGGAGGGGAGGGAAGTCCTCGGTGGTTGTTTTGCTAGCAATACTTAACTGCAAAGCTGTCCAATGATTTCAGCGGTAAATACATAGGCGCCAGTAGGGTAAGAGAGTTTTGTTGTTGTTACTGTGGGCTGGATGACTCTCACTGGATGTTTAATTAAGTAGCAGTGCCTTTCCTGCTAGCAACCAGGTCAGTGGCATTGAAAACTATTACACAGACATTGTTTAAATAATGCCAATTTCCCTACCATTTGGATGCGCTAGCGTAGTGTTAGCTGCGAGATTTCTTCGGTTGCGAGCAGAATCAACCGTCTCTGGAAGGTACTATTCATCTCTTTAGTTACGTATTTGTAGCATTGTGCTATTTCTTACGCATACTGTTTTTATGTGTGTGTTGACTATCTTGGAATTCAGCAAATCATCACTGCTTACAGAATGTTGCTGTAATGCCACACAATAATGTCTTATGTTGTACATTTTGTAAATATTTATCGAGATTTTGTGAAATATACTGTGATGTCATTATTTCACAATATGAGAGTATACTCGTTTTAACACATACACTACTACTGCAGGGATGACGTAGTAAAAGTTTATTTATGTATTGCACTGTGATTTGTCTTTAACGTTTACAGATTTTGCAAGAGCGTACTTGCTGTTAAATTAGGCATTTCTGCACTTAGCTAACATCATGTGTAGGACAGACATGTCGATATTTGGAAAAAAAAATTAGTAAAATTGCAACAAATCAGCTCAAAATGCCAATTAATTATGATAATACTTACATGTCTTCTTGGTCTGCATGTGGGTGGTGGCTGGACTCTGCTGGCGCAGAGAATGACAAATTTGCTGAACGAAATAATAATATAATTAATTTGTTAGTTATAACAAATGCCCACACTCTAATCCTCTCAGAACAGAGCACATAATTCGAGTAGCAAGCATAAGTGTATGATCAGATCGTTCTGATACTTTTGAGCAAATGCTGTATTGTGATCGGCAGAGGCCATCATGACGTCGACGTAGTGCGACGTTGATGTGGCATCGTGAGCAGTGGGATTCACCCTTTCTTGACTACTGTTGGAGTTCTGTGAGCTAGAACCGGATCTACTATACTACTAACATGAATTAAGTATTCCATGGTTTTAAAAACTTACTTCAGACGAATCTTATACGATTCATTTGAAAGCCGGGTCCTGATTTTCGCTCTCAGCATTCTCCAGTGTTAAGATATTCTTTGTGTGTAAATTGCCCTGTCGTCGATGGCATGTTATTTTCTAATGTTCCTTCGTCCCCTAACTCTTCCACAACAATTAGCTCAGATATGTTTCGCATTAGTTGTGTAAAATCCATTTGTTTCTTCACATTGATTGGTTACAATAACTGTTGACTGCTGAGCCACATTTGTTTCCACATTACTGGGGTCTTGGCTCTGAAAGGCTTTCTATACTTTTTTATTTTCCGATTTCACAAAAACAATAAAACTAGTTATATAATTGGAGTGAATACAGTGTATGTTAGATGGCTTCTCGTTTGCCAGGTGTCTTTTGAAATGAATGTTTAATTTTCATTTTTATGGATTCTTTCTTCGCTTCTTGAAAGAAAACTTAAATTTTTGAGTTTGAAAAACATACATAATGAGTTTTTTGTACTGATGTTTGTTTATTTCGAACCTGCCAGGAAACAACTGACTAGCATCTACAAGAGACACCAGAAAGTGACATTAGGAACGGAGGTCTTATCAAGAAACACAGATTCTTTGGACATTACATTAGGTGAAAAATGTGAAATAATGCTCTCCTCACTCATGTTATGCACCAAACATTTTAAATTACAGTGTGAAATTGCAGTTTAAAAGCTGTATAGTATAAAACACTGCACATAACGAAAACACATGATATTAAAATACACAAGTTCTGTGAATGTAATGCTAAAGATTGTAAGGAAAACCAAATAAGTTATAATGACCATCATATTGTGGTACAAGTTTGTGGAGATGAAAGTAAACGTTGAGATTGAAGTCACAGAGGATGGCTGCTTGACAGAAACCAAGATTGGGGATGTGTGCAGTCATACAGAGCGACCAGTAAGAGAGGATTTTGTGGCTAAGACGCTTTCTTTCGTCAAATGCTTCTAATAGGCTGAGTTTTATTTCTTTGTTGGCTAAAAATTGGGTTCTACTCCAACTAATTCTAGTTATGGCTCTTCATACAGAGAAGGTTTAAAGTTATGGCAAGCTCTTGCTCGTTTGTTTCTTGTGTAGAATGTTGTCAACCTTTTAAGTCAGGGCTACAGCCATTGTTGGATGCAATGAATTTTATTGTGTCTTGTTCTCTCTGGAAATCCCAATGTGGTACTGGTATAGATGTGGGACGATGTTCTATGGAACAGAAGGCAGCATGTCATGTGTTATTGGATGTTATGAGCAAGAAGATACAACAGAGTTGGTTTTGGGTTTTCTGTAAATTTTGAAGCAATAATTATTGAAGTGATGTCTGTGTTAAGATCCAAGAAGTTAATGAAACTGTCACAAAGCTCCATGGTGACCTGTATCTTTTGTATTCTGAGTTAAAATTTTACAGAAATTTGTTGCATTGTTTGGTGGTACCAGTCCACAGAGGCAGTACATAAACCAATATTTAGCATTAACACTTAGAGGTTATTTGTTAATGAACAACTTTTCCAAATAGTCAATGAAGATTTCTGGTAAAAGAAGACTGGATTGATATCCCACTGCCAAGCCATCTAACGCTCCCTTGGGACTCTTTACAAACAAGCAATGTGATTGTAATTTTAAACAGACTTAAATGCGTGGTCATTAGTCCCTCTTTCCTCTAATTGTGCTCGAATACGTAAGTATCAGACTTTTTTTCATTGTCATAATGCTATTATTGCTTTTTGAGAGAAAAGTAAGTGATGATGGCCGATGCAGAGATGATGCACCTAAAATCCAGACTAACACTAACAAGAAAAGCAGTTCTGAAAATGAGGAATATGTGAAGATATGTAATAAATTTAAGAGCTGAGAAGTCCTCTCTGATGGTGTTTGGCTGCGGTGTAGCCTTGTGTAGAAGTTAAACAGGGTCACTAAGAAGCTCAGACAAGAAGAGAATAGATGCTTTTGAATTGCGGTGATACAGAAGAATGGTGAAAATTAGATGGGTAAGTCGTATTACTAATGAGTACATACTAAACAGAATTGGGGACAAAAGAAACTAATGGCAGAGCTTGACTAAAATAACGCATCAGTTGGTAGGACAGGGACCCATGCACTAACTGGCTCACGCACACCTCACTTGTCCCACACCCCATCAAACCCTGATAACTCTGTCACGATCCCATTATCCTGCCCTTGTCCATCAGTCCACAAGGCTACACAATGTTTGGGGCCAGGCAGCTTGGTCCCATAGCACCTATGTTTTCATTAAGTTACAGTCCATTTATTTGCCATGATAAATTGAGAAATAAACTGTCAGTGATTTATCGCCATGATACGTTTAAAGACATTACATGGTTTGTGATCTGTTCGCTTTCCTTATAGAACATTCCCTTGAAGAAGTGCACAGAACTTTGCGAATTGCACTAATTACACATGTTTCAACAGTAGAAGCATAGTGGTCTACAAAACATTTAAACCTTCCTTGGGAATAGTAGTGGTCAAGAAAGACTGAAATCACTGGCTGTTTACTCCATTCACATGAAGTAATTCAGTGAAATTCCAAACTTCAACAACAGACGGATTCATATGTTTGCCAGTCAATAGAATGGGTGTGCTCAACAACTGTGTAAGTAGCCTGCAAACAGAGAAATCATCAGTTAATGTTTTAGTTACGTAAAATACCCATGAAACCACTCCTAGCAAAGATTTTTACAGTAGTTTCTTCCCTTGACCATAAGCCAAAAGCCAGGAAGGTCCCTTTATTTCCTCTCTGTTGCATTCCCAATGGGGAAAAAGTCACATACTTCCTCCTACAGACTCATTTAGAGAAAGTACAATCAGCAACGGAAGGGCTAATACAATACGATTCGAATCCTAACAGCACCAAGACTCCTACAGTTAAAAGGAAGAATGTGGCACTACAGCATAGCCCCACACATCTACAAAAGTACACTACAAAAGTGCAGGGAAAACCAGTGAAGCCGGTGGACCTGACCAAGTACAATACTACACCTACACATACACACGCACGCTCGCGCACACACACACACACACACACACACACACACACACACACACACACACACACACACACAATAGTGAGTTCACTTCTGTATATACTTCATTATGAGCTTCAGTATTTCGGGGATTATACACTCAGAAAAAGATCCAAAAACCAAAAAAAATTAACGTAAAGTAATGAGATTTCGTGAATATATTTATCTAGGTAACACATTTAAGTGATCAACAGTGCAAGGTCACATATTAATGTAGGTGCGAGATAAGCCACTGCATATATGAAATGGTGGCACACTAATAACCGCCCTAAGAGCCACAATGTTGAGTGTGAACATGCAAACGTGCTTGCATTTGTTTGTCAGTCAGTTTGCGAAATGGAGTTCCATGTCTGTTTCACTTCGTCGGTCAGTACAGGGACGGTTAATGTTGTTTGTGGAAGACACTGAAATTGTCGTCTGACGATGTCCCATATGTGCTCGATTGAAGGTATCGAGCAGGCCAAGGTAATATATCAACACTCTGTAGAGCATGTTTGGTTACAACAGCGGTAAGTGGGCGAACGTTATCCCGTTGGAAAAAAAAAAAAACCCTGGAATGCTGTTCGTGAATGGTAGTCAGCTGGTGGAATCACCATATTGACGTACATAACTGCAGTCAAGGTGTATGGGGTAACCAAGAGAGTGTTCCTGCTCTCATACGAAATCGCACCCCAGACCATAACTCCACATGTAGGTCCTGCGTATCTAGCACGCAGGCAGGTTGCAGTCCCTCAACTGGCCTTCTAATCAACACATCACCACTATCACCAAGGCAGAACCAGCTTTCATCAGAAAAAACAACAGAACTCCACCCTGCCCTCCAATGACCTCTCGCTCGACATCACTGAAGTCGTAAATGGCTGTGGTTTGGGGCCAATGGAACGCACGCTACAGGGCGTCTGGCTCGGAGTTGTCATTGATATAACCGATTTGGAACATTTTGTTGTTGTCACTGTGGTGCCAGCTACTGCTCGAGTTCGTGCTGCAGACACAGTACGATGCGCCACCGGCATACGACGAATACAATGGTGTTCCCCCTCGGTAGTGCCACATAGCCGTCCGGGGCCCGTTCTTCTTGCGACTGTACATCCTCGTGATTACCGCTCGCAGCAGTCATGTATGGTGCCTACATTCCTGCCCAGTGTTTCTGCAATATGGCAGAAGGAACATCTACCTTCTCGTGGCCCTATTACGCGGCCTCGTTCAAACTCAGTGATGTGCTGATAATGGTGTCTTTGTCGCCTCAAAGGCACTCTTGACTAACATCAACTCAGTGTCCAATCTCAAAGGTAACTAATGCTCACGACATTTACAGCGTGTATTTATAGCAAATCCGATTTGCATCCTAATACGTAGATGCGCTACTAAAGCCACTCATGCGACTGGAGCGAACTGTGAACAGATATCGCCTTTCACAGGTAGAAACACACCTACCAACTTTCGTTTACGTCGTACAATTCTTTCTTGGTGTTGCGATTTCTTTCCTTCAGCGTATTAGCTACAATTTTTGTGGATTATATTTATAGTTGTACAGTTAACATAGTTACTATTCTGTGATTGTGTTATAAGCAGTATGACATCAACAAAGGTTGTATAACAAACACTTGAGAACAATTCTGTTATGAAATTTACTGACTTTTATCTGGGGCCCACTATATAAGCGAGTGCCAGCCGCCATAGCTTGAAGGCCTGCATCAAACCAATCTTTGGACAGAAGACGACAACACGCTATAATATATATTTCACTTGATACATGAAATGCATGAATATCAAGAGCTCAGATGTAAACCCAGTTCTAAGCAAAGAAGAGAAAGCAGAAAGATGGAAGGAGTATATAGAGGGTCTATACAGGCGCGATGTACTTCAGGACAGTATTACGGAAATGGAAGACGATGTAGATGAAGATGAAATGGGAGATATGATACTGAGTGGAGAGTTTGACAGAGCCCTGAAAGACCTAAGTCGAAACAAGGCCCCGGGAGTAGACAACATTCCATTAGAACTACAGACAGCCTTGGAAGAGCCAGGCCTAACAAAACTCTACCATCTAGTGAGCAAGATATATGAGACAAGCGAAATATCCTCAGACTTCAAGAAGAATATAATAATTCCAATCCCAAAGAAAGAAGGTGTTGACAGATGAGAAAATTACCGAACTATCTGTTTAATAAGCCGCGGCTGCAAAATACTAACACGAATTACTTACAGACGAATGGAAAAACTGGTAGAAGCCGACCTCGAGGGAAATCAGTTTGTATTCCGTAGAAATGTTGGAACACGTGAGGCAATACTGACCCTACGACTTATCTTAGAAAATAGATTAAGGAAAGGCAAACCTACGTTTCTAGCATTTGTAGACTTAGAGAAAGCTTTTGACAATGTTGACTGGAATACTCTCTTTCAAATTCTGAAGGTGGCAGGGATAAAATACAGGGAGCGAAAGGCTATTTACAATTTGTACAGAAAGCAGATGGCAGTTATTAGAGTCGAGGGGCATGAAAGGAAAGCAGTGGTTGGGAAGGGAGTGAGACAGGGTTGTAGCCTCTCCCCGATGTTTATCAATCTGTATATTGAGCAAGCAGTAAACGAAACAAAAGACAAATTCGGAGTAGGAATTAAAATCCATGGAGAAGAAATAAAAACTTTGAGGTTCGCCGATGACATTGTAATTCTGTCAGAGACAGCAAAGGCTGGAAGAGCAGCTGAACGGAATGGACAGTGTCTTGAAAGGAGGATGTAAAATGATCATCAACAAAAGCAAAACGAGGATAATGGAATGTAGTCGAATTAAATCGGGTGATGCTGCGGGTATTACATTAGGAAATGAGACACTTAAAGTAGTAAATGAGTTTTGCTATTTGGGTAGCAAAATAACTGATGATGGCCGAAGTAGAGAGGATATAAAATGTAGACTGTCAATGGCAAGGAAAGCGTTTCTGAAGAAGAGAGATTTGTTAACATCGAGTATTGATTTCAGTGTCAGGAAGTCATTTCTGAAAGTATTTGTATGGAGTGTAGCCATGTATGGAAGTATAACATGGACGATAAATAGTTTGGACAAGAAGAGAATAGATGCTTTCGAAATATGGTGCTACAGAAGAATGCTGAAGATTAGAAGGTTGGTTCATATAACTAATGAGGAGGTACTGAATAGAATTAGGGAGAAGAGAAGTTTGTGGCACACCTTGACTAGAAGAAGGGATCGGTTGGTAGGACATGTTCTGAGGCATCAAGGGATCACCAATTAAGTACTGGGGGGCAGCGTAGAGGGTAAAAATCGTAGAGGGAGACCAAGAGATGAATACACTAAGCAGATTCAGAAGGATGTAGGTTGCAGTAGATACTGGGGCATGAAGAAGCTTGCACAGGATAGAGTAGCATGGAGAGCTGCATCAAACCAGTCTCAGGACTGAAGATCACAACAACAACAACAACATGAAATCTCAACTAAATTAATAAAATGTAACTGTCAATAGTACAGAAAAATTGAAATTACAAAATAAGTACTTTGTATCTACTATGGTCTAGACATGGTACAGAATGGTATTTCGGATACACGAACGTATTGGGCTGCGCCTTAGGCACAACACAGGTGATGAGAAGCTTTCCTCCCCACCCCTCTCCCTCCCTCTTATCTTCACAGCACCAATTACGTGAGTAAATTGTGACAGAGAAAGTGCGATGGCTTGCACAGATATAGAAAACAACGTAGCTGTGGCTGTCACCTTTAGGCTGACGATGCGGATGGCCTGGTCGACGGTCATCTCGACGCGCACGCGGTCGCGCAGGCGCAGGTTGATGGTCCCGTGTGGTGTCGCCACCACCGCGCCGCCGCCCGCGACGCCGTCCACCATGTCTGGGTCGCACCACCCATCTTGCTGTCGGGATTCAGATCGTCTCGTCAGTTACACCAGTCTCCAGAAACAATCGCTATTTTGTTGGTTAGGTACATATAACATAACTGTAAGCAGCAACACGTCATCGTAAATTAAATTTTTAACATCGATAAAAATATTAAATTATTGAAAACTTCGAAAAAGAATAGGTTTTATAATACTTAAAAATGGTTAAACACCAAATGCAGAACACATGAGATTTCTCGGTGCAGGAAGTGTCTTGTCTGCACAGACCCTAAAATGTTCTGCAGGCTATATAGCAAATGTTCCTGGCAGATATAACAGTTCAGATGGTATGGGACACTATCCACCTCCTGCACAGGCATAATTAAGCTGAGGCCTTCTGCTGAGTCCCTGGACACATGACGATCGAGGGGAATGAGGAATCTGGCAGCACAGCAGAAATAATCAACAAAGAAAATACCACAGTTCTCCTTAACATCCCACTACCGGCTATGTTGTCATGGGTGGCAAAGGGAATGTTGGCTGAGTGGGAAAAACAGTGGCTGGAAGTGGCCAAAAACAAGTTGCGGTCAGTCAAACCAACTATTCGACAATGAAGCATTTACATTCGAACTCCAAGAAGGGGAGAAGTGGTTGCAAGCAGCTTCGTATCTTACACTGCTTAATGACGCATGCTTATCTCTTGGGGAATGGAGACCCACCGGAATGCAGTGTCTGCGGAGACGCAAGCACGGTGCACCATGTTTTAACATCGTGTTTTGTATGCTGATAGAAGGGATGCTTTTGGTCTACTATGGGACTTACCGTCAATTTTAGGTGATGAAACAATAGTAAGGAAAATGGCGTTTTTACGGTGTCTGGATTCCTGCCCATTGTATTTGGACGACCATTTCAAAGTGTCTTTGGGTGTCTGGCTCACACTATTATTTCCGCGATCAACAAGCCATCTTAATACCATCCAGAGTTTTATTGATACCGTTAATTCATGACAGTTGTATGAACAGGTCTATTCGACTGTGGCTGTAGTCACATGGTCTTCGCCTTTCGTCTTCACTAGAGTGACTCCTGCTGAACCAGTATCATGATATTGAGAAACGACGCTGGTGACTATGCAGTTTAGCGCCAACAGTTTTAAGTCCGTCCGACCGTCAAAAATAGTAATGGTTTGTTGGTAAAAAACATTTTGGCTGCCAGGCTAAATGTTCCTGCGAAACACTGGGTACAATAGCTTACTAAAATAAGCAAAAACATAATGGGTTCTTGACAAATTGTGTCATCATCCAAAGCAGAGGAAAAAACTCGTGACGAAGTATGGCTGCTCATTTAAAAAATATACTATAAACATGCATGCACTGCCCACTTGCAACTCCTCTTGACAGAGGAACAGTCCGTGCCTCAAAGGCCATCCTCATATTCAGAGGCGTATTAGGAATACTTCATGTTGCCTCACGGCTGAAAGTAGCTAAAACACTACTGGGCAGTAGGGCACAAGTATCTCTCTCTTCCTCAATAACACGTTTGGGGGAACAACACATTGTATCACAGTATGAATATGTAAGCCATATAACAGTTCGTCATCCCGGAATTTAAATGTGCTTTTATCACATAAGTGCTCTATTTTTAAATGATAAGGACGTAAATATGATTTTAAATTGACGCCAAATAAAGTAAACTGAAAACTTTAAGCTTAATGGACTGATGTGTAGTGTGCGCTGCATGATTAGTGAATTGGTCGTATGGCCGATTAACCAAATGCCAGTTTTAGAAAGCTAAAAAAATCTCCAATCCCCTCAAGATCACACATACCTCCTTATAGCAGGCAGTAATTTCATTCGGTAGGTGAATCTTGAATATATAATGGGAACAAACGACATAGCAACGAAAGTAATCCTCCTGGTTAGATTCACCCATGTGGACTAATACACAGAAGGAAAAAACTCGCAACAACACGAAAGAATTTTGCGACATAAACGAAAGTTGGGAATCGTCTTTCTACATCTGAAAGACGATGTCTATTTACATTTCGCGCCAGTCGCGTAAGAGTTGCGCTAGAGCGCCACTATGAGAATACAAATCAGATTTACTTTGATTACACGAAGCAAATGTCGTGAGCGGTAATTACTTTTGAAATTGGACGTGTTGTTAGTCAAGAATGCCTTTAAGGTGACAAAGACGAGGTCGTGTGATACGGCTACGAGAAGCTGGATGTTCCTCCTGCTTTATTGCAGAAACACAGGGCAGGAATGTAGCCGCTGTACATGATTGCTGGCAGCGGTGGTCACGAAAGTTTGCGGTCGCAAGAAGACCGGCTCCGAACGCCCACGTGGCACTACTGAGAGGGAAGACCACTGTGTACGTCGTATGCCTGTGGCGCATCGTACTGCGTCTGCAGCAGCAATTCTAGCAGCAGTTGGCATCACAGAGACCACAAACTGTTACAAATCGGTTACATCTATGCCAGCTTCCGAGCCCGACGCCCGGCAGCGAGCATTCTACTGACCCCAAACCATCACAGTCTACGACTTCAGTGGTGTCAAGCTAGAGCTCATTGCAAGGTAGGGTGGAGGTCTGTAGTCTTTTCTGATGAAAGCTGGTGTTCTACCTCCGTGCCAGTGATGGCTGTATGTTGGTTGGGAGAAGGCCAGTTGTGGGCTTGCAACCAACCAGCCTGTTTGCGACTGGACTTACACCTGAAGTTATGGTCTGGGGTGCGATTCCATATGACACCAAAACCACTCATTATGACTTCCTCGATTCACCGCCAGTTGGCCCAATTGAAGGAAGGTAATGTTGACTTCGGTGCTTGTGTTGACATGCGACTCATTGCTCTACAGTACTAGCATCAAGCACATCAGTACGTAGCATCAACAGGTTAGTGTTCATCACGAACGTGGTTTTGCAGTCAGTGAAATGTTTACAAATGCGGAGTTGGCAGATGCCCATTTGATGTATGGATTAGCACGGGGAAATAACCGTGGCGCGGTACGTTTGTATCGAGACAGATTTCCAGAACGAAGGTGTCCCGACAGGAAGACGTTCGAAGCAATTGATCGGCGTCTTAGGGAGCACGGAACATTCCAGCCTATGACTCGCGACTGGGGAAGACCTAGAACGACGAGGATACCTGCAATGGACGAGGCAATTCTTCGTGCAGTTGACGATAACCCTAATGTCAGCGCCAGAGAAGTTGCTGCTCTACAAGGTAACGTTGACCACGTCACTGTATGGAGAGTGCTACGGGAGAACCAGTTGTTTCCGTACCATGTACAGCGTGTGCAGGCACTATCAGCAGCTGATTGGTCTCCACGGGTACACTTCTGCGAATGGTTTATCGAACAATGTGTCAATCCTCATTTCAGTGTAAATGTTCTCTTTACGGATGAGGCTTCATTCCAACGTGATCAAATTGTAAATTTTCACAATCAACATGTGTGGGCTGACGAGAATCCGCACGCAATTGTGCAATCACGTCATCAACACAGATTTTCTGTGAACGTTTGGGCAGGCAATGTTGGTGATGTCTTGATTGGGCCCCATGTTCTTCCACCTACGCTCAATGGAGCACGTTATCATGATTTCATACGGGATACTCTACCTGTGCTGCTAGACACAGATTTTCTGTGAACGTTTGGGCAGGCAATGTTGGTGATGTCTTGATTGGGCCCCATGTTCTTCCACCTACGCTCAATGGAGCACGTTATCATGATTTCATACGGGATACTCTACCTGTGCTGCTAGAACATGTGCCTTTACAAGTACGAAACATGTGGTTCATGCATGATGGAGCTCCTGCACATTTCAATCGAAGTGTTCGTACGCTTCTCAACAACAGACTCGGTGACCGATGGATTGGTAGAGGCGGACCAATTCCATAGCCTCCACGCTCTCGTGACCTCAACCCTCTTTGACTTTCATTTATGGGGGCATTTGAAAGCTCTTGTCTACGCAACCCCGGTACCAAATGTAGTTCTCCAGGGCAGCATCAGCGCTTCAGTGATTCCATGCGACGGAGGGTGGATGCCTTTATAACCCAGTTAGAAGTTCATTCAGCAATTTCAAAAAGCAAAATGTACACCTATATGCCCGGAATAAGAAAACATGAAGTATTGGAGTAGTCAGGTCCTCCATTCTCTCCTTCTGGAATAAGTTCAAAATGGTTCAAATGGTTCTGAGCACTATGGGACTCAACTGCTGAGGTCATTAGTCCCCTAGAACTTAGAACTAGTTAAACCTAACTAACCTAAGGACATCACAAACATCCATGCCCGAGGCAGGATTCGAACCTGCGACCGTAGCGGTCTTGCGGTTCCAGACTGCAGCGCCTTTAACCGCACGGCCACTTCGGCCGGCCTGGAATAAGTAAATGAAAGTGGAAACAAAGTGGCCATCAACCAGAAACCACCTTTCTGCTAGAAATCACATGACGCTGTACAGCATGGGGAACAATAAACAAACAAAAAACGCTTACACCCTTCAAATAATCCAAACTAAAGCCCTAAGATGAACATTAGGAGCACCACCACGGAGACAGACCCCCAAGCGATGGGACAACCATGAAAATACGACTAAGAAGTGCACCAGAAACTAGTCAATCAAAGAAACGACAAGACATGTGAAAAAGATGGCCCTGTAACACTGAGGCTCTGGCACTGGAAATAGTACTACTATCTTTGGCGTTATGACGTAGTAAATAGTACTCTTCACACTACGCTGGTTTCTGGAATTTTCGAAGATGAGGGAGCCTTTTCTCTGGCGGGAGCATTGTCTTGCTATTTAACATCAACAGTGCCCAAGTGCTACTGGCCGCGCGCATGTACTAGTATGTAATGTATGTAGTATGTTAGTTTAGAGCTGTTGTTTGGGCTCCGCAAGAAGCAGTCGTGGGCAGCCGCGTCGCGCATAAAATGTCTGAAGAATTGGCTAAAGATATGATTACGAGTTGAAGGTCTTAAATCGGTTCGCAAGGTACAAGTAATTTATGATTCGGTTTATTCGCAGAAAGTTGCGCGGAATTATTTATGATATTTGTGGAAGAAAAAGCATCGTTGCTGTTGGTCAGTAACTTTCGTTGGTGAAGCGTGTTGATATTTGAACTGATACGAAATGGTATCCGTGAACAGTGAAACCCGCTAAATTTATATGGAAAGGTAATGCAGCAATACTGTTAACATAAGAGTGGATGAGCTTAGGCATTATTAGGGAGTGTGTTACATGCCAAACGATAATAAAACAGGCCGGCCGATGGTGGCCGAGCGGTTCTGGCGCTACAGTCTGGAACCGCGCGACCGCTACGGTCGCAGGTTCGAATCCTGCCTTGGGCATGGATGTTTGTGTTGTCCTTAGGTTAGTTAGGTTTAAGTAGTTCTAAGTTCTAGGGGACTTATGACCTCAGCAGTTGAGTCCCATAGTGCACAGAACCATTTTTTTTTTATAATAAAACAAACAACTATTAGTTTGTACTGTCGTTATTTTAAAGCGGCATTTCAAATTTTGTAATTGAGCAACTTTAATAATTGAAAATTATAAGAGACACTTGTTAGTATCGGGCACGTGGTCAATTCTGTTTAGTAACGAAGCCTGTTCTGTGCGTAGAACTATCATACTCGTGTCCGATATCCACAAAAACAATCAACTAATTATTTAATTTTTTCCATTATTCAGCAACACTTTCTAGAACGTAGATACTGGCAGAACTGAAGCTCTGAGGCTGGGCTAGCTAAGTCGGTAAAAGCATGCCCATTAAGTAAAAAGTAAAGTTGGCCAATAACGTCATTACCAGATAATAGGAAAAAAGTCAAAGAACTTATAACCACGTCAACAGGAATCAATTTACAACTAACACGATTAACTGAAACCCTAGGACTTACTAGATGAACAGGCAGAAAACCCTGACATTCGTAATGATAAACAGAGAGCATTTCTTGTATCACTGCTGAATGAGTGACTTGAAATGAACAGATCACTACTTATTCGACAAAGAATATTTGACACAGCATGGAAATAACTCATCTTTGGAATATCATATAAGATGTCTTCATACAAAGTATACTGTCACATACGTACATCCTCGCCATCAGTGCTCAACCCCACTGAGCATTGATGGTGGGAATGTACGATGTGACACTATACTTTGTACGAAGACATTTTGTATGACTTCCTGAAGATGAACTATGCCCGAAACACATCAAATATACTTTGTTGAACAACAAGTGATTTGTTCATTCGAACGACCCATGCAGCAATGGTATTACGAAGTGTTCTCGGTTTACATAACGAAAACAGGCATCCCAAGCGACTTCATGTCGTAACTCCAGTTCCTTGTAATGTCAAATGCTGAGATATGTTTAGGCTCTAGTGGCTGACCGTGTAGGCTTCCGGAGCGACTGGCGGCGCGTCGCCGATGACCTCGGGGCAGAAGGGCGGGGGCCGCGTCAGCTGCCACGTAGCCGGTGCCATGCCCACCCCCATCCCCACCCCTACGCCCACCCCCACCATGGGTGCCAACGCCGGTGTCTGCCACTGCTCCTTGGTCACCAGGTCCAGCTCGCTCAGCACCTGCAACACAAATCGCACTGTCGAAACATTCTCAACAGGAGCCCAGCCAATGGATGGGTAAGCCCAGAGTAGTCAACCTTTCTTATCTGTCACTCACTTTTATATCTCTTTTAGCAGTAAAATAATTTAGCGCTCACTAGTTCCAAAGTAATGGTGGTTTAAAACTAGAAAAGTAACTTTGCTTTATAAAATTTATAAATCAGAGTTACAGCAATTTAAAGAATATACTATTAATTACTTATCAAGTACCTTATGTGAAAATTATAAGTGAAAATCTATTAAAAACGTTTTTAAAACATCTGCCGCCACTACCTACAATGAAAGATGGAACGGTTACTAGTGGGCGTTAGGGACCAGGTTGACTACAAGTGGGTAAGCCAATGCCTAGAATATGTCGACAGATACTTCAAACGTCATCGATATGTAGAAGTGCGTCAGAAAACTGCCATACTTATGCAGAGGTAACGTGGTGTCCAGGTCAAAGCCTGAAAATTTCTAGGAATGGAAAAACCCAATAAGCTAACTCTCTAAGGAGTTCGTCCACCTCTGTAGCTCAGCGGTCAGTGTGTCTGGCTGCTAGGTGCTGCCAAGGATTGTTGCCTGGCGAGAGGACTGGTACAGAGTGCACTCAGCCTCGTGAGGCCATTACAGAAGCCATTTGCCTGGGAAGTAATGTCAAGAAAGCCACAACGTATGGGAGAGTGGTGTGCTGACCCCATGCCCCTCCATACCACGTGCAAATTACGCCATTGGCAGAGGATGACACGGCAGTAGGTCGGTCCTAATTGGCCCGTCAGGTCCAGAAGCCGGAGCTCTGCTTCCTTGATTGCTTTTTAGAGTTCAAAAATTCGTCCCTGATTTCTCATTACTCTACTTAAGTATTTGACGACAGGTGATCTTCATTGTCCGAAAGACTCAGCGGTCTATCATTTCAACTATAGACTCTCGTCTATTTTTGAACGCAGATCGACATTCTACTCGCCTATAGGAGAAAAAAGGTCTTTATAGAGAATCTGAAGACTTTGAAATGGATACAGCAGGGAACCGTTGAACGATGGTTGTAACGAGACCCATTGATTGGCTCTGAGCACTATGCGACTTAACTTCTGAGGTCATCAGTCGCCTAGAACTTAGAACTAATTAAACCTAACTAACCTAAGGACATCACACACATCCATGTCCGAGGCAGGATTCGAACCTGCGACCGTAGCGGTCGCTCGGTTCCAGACTGTAGCGCCTAGAACCGCACGGCCACACCGGCCGGCAGACCCATCGATTTCTAGAATCTTCACCGTGCTCAAACACAGTTACCCGTGAAGGTCCTGCCATCCTTGTTAAGAATCCGTTTCGGCGTCTTCCTTCGGGCATTGTGAGATCTGCAAGGTGCCTCCAGATCAGATAGTGGCCACTAGAGTGTAGCACGATGACCACTAGGAAGTGTTAGTAAGAGCAGCGATCATAACGAGAAATCTTTGACAGAAAACGATCTCGTAGAAGGGCTGTCTGACTACATGAGGCTCTCTAAAGCTTGAAGACATGGGTGGCTGTTCATTTATCAAAGTTAAAACTCAGCATTTTGTACTCCGTTTTCAGCCTTTAAACTGTGCTTCTAAGCTCTTATGCTGTCAGATAAAATATTGTCTTTTACTTCACGTACTAAATAATGTTCATCATAATATTTATCTGTCTATATTTTGAATGTTAAGTAGCCTGTTTGTATTTGCGGCTACTAAATGGCGCTCTTGGTGTTATGTTCAGCTGCCTGCAATTGCTAACGCGGGCGCCTCAGCCTGATGCTACCCGCGGCTCCACGTCTTCTTTTTTGCAACATAGAGCTGTTATTGCTTTAATTTTACGTTGTAAACGGTCGCTGACCACGCAGCCATGTTCAAAACTTTAAGTCTGCTATTTTGTGAGTAGCCCACAGTGGCTTGGATTACATGTATTCTGTTTCAAAAAATTTTATGACTAAAGCTTTATCGCTTGATATTTATTTTATATGTGACATGTAAGTACTGTTTCGCTCTTTCACTGTTAGTCAGTACTTAGTCTTAAAAAATTTTTTTCCTATAAATTTTGTACTTACGTTATAGGCCCGTTTGAGTGTTTGCCTCCTGATGAAGGCACTCATAATAGTGCCGAAACCTAGGTAAAAAAGACTTCTTTTTTGCAACATAGAGCTGTTATTGCTTTAATTTTACGTTGTAAACGGTCGCTGACCACGCAGCCATGTTCAAAACTTTAAGTCTGCTATTTTGTTTGCAGTATGTTGTATTGAATAGCAGCGCGTGTAGTCTTAGTTGTGAGTCAACCGAAGTGCTGGTAAACGTTCTTCTTGCAGTATTTGACTACGTACTGGTTACCTCTGCTTAACTGCTCAAATTATGCAATGCCGTTTTAGTTGTAATTCTAAAGATGTAATTTAATCTTCACCCTTTCATGAACTGTGCTGTTACTGCTTGCGCACTACTAGAGTAATTGAGTAAGTTTCCTACTTAAATCATTTGATGCTTAAAGTGGCAATGAAAATGTGTTACGTGCTTTTAAGCATTACAATTTGCTTTAATAACTTCGGCTTTATTGATTATTTGCTAGGCTGTACATTAATATCTGATGTAACATTTTGCACGCAAAAAGTTCGCTGTCGTCCCAGTTGGCGTAAAACGAGCCATGTTCTAATAATATATGTGGCGCGTCATAGAAGGAATTTGTTGTTTTCTTAGCCGGTTGGACTGCGTCTCAAGCGTTGCCGCGTGACCAATAAAAAACGTTCAAACGTGTGTGAAATCTTATGGGACTTAACTGCTAATCTTAAACACTACTTAACCTAAATTATCCTAAGGACAAACACACACACCCATGCCCGAGGGAGGACTCGAACCTCCGCCGGGATCAGCCGCACAGTCCATGACTGCAGCGCCTTAGACCACTTTTTTTTCTTTTTTTATGTCATTTTGTTCGCTTTCGTTCGTTGCACCTGTTCGGGGCGGACGTCGTTAAGACACCCGTTTTAGTTCGTTGTTGATCGGTGAACTCAGTTTTTTTTATTACGGAGGGCAGCTACACGCTGCCGTGCCGGCAGATAATGACCAAGGACATACAACACCCAGGCCCCTGCGGGGAATCGAACCCGGGCCCCCTGTGTGGTAGGCGGTAACGCTACCGCTACGCTACGGAGGCGGACAACCGCTCGGCTAATCTCGCGCGGTGTAACCAATACAACTGAGTGGGTCTACGATCGCGGAAGGCTGCTGTATTTTACCTTTAAGACTTTTTTTATTTAAAACTGTAGCTAGGATATAATTTTTTGGTGTTCCAAACTACTCAAAAGATTTCAAACCCTTTCGGGGCCACCAAGCTTCTAAGTCCTCTTTCAAATAATGTTGTCTAAAGTTTTCGCATTGAACTTGCAGAACGTCTGTGACGTCTTTTCTTAAAGCCTTTTGTTTTCTTGTATTAAAAAGAGAAAGCTATATTTTGCAACTAAGTTTTGTCACAAGAAAAACCCTAAGTCCGAAGTTACAAAAAATTCTTTTACTGAGTGAAGTCACTGCCATTTGTCTTAAATTAAAATATATGTTCTTAAACGTTACGCTTATTGCTTTGCAAGATTTTTCTGAATTTTTTTGACTTTATTATTTGAACAAGTAATAAGTTGCAAAATCATTGTGTCTCTGTGTTATTACCAGTGTTGATTGTTTCGATGCGTGGTTTTGTTGTTCAATGGCTCTAAGCACTATGGGATTTAACATCTGAGGTCATCATTCCCCTAGACTCAGAACTGCTTAAACCTAACTAACCTAAGGACATCACACACATCCATGCCCGAGGCAGGATTCGAATCTGCGACTGTAGTAGTGTGGCGCAGTTCCGGACTGAAGCACCTAGAACCGCTCAAAGTTTTTTGTTGAAAATGCTCTATGGACTTGGTCCTTTTACTCCCCGCAGCCTTGAGATCTGCTGTCAACATATCAGTCCACGTTCTCGTTAAAAATGTAAAAAAAAACTGTTGCAAACTATAACGACGTATCAAGCTTCAGCCCATAACGCAGATCGATTAGGGTAATACACTCTACATGGCCGTCAGATACCCTCAGGGGTGCCTCAAAGGTACAAATGTGGGAGTCTGGTGTGTTCCATGTGCAAGCAACATAAGACGTTAGTTTCTTTCCTACAGGCTTATTGCTCACAGGTTGTTAGGGCATTCTGTAGTTTGCCATTTCTTGTCCCAAGCCTTCATAATATAATACAACAGAAGCCTCCTCTGGTCAATGTTTGGAGCTCCTTGTTCTAACGTACCCATTGTAGTTAGCCCCTTAAACAGCTCCTCTGCGAGTTAATTGCCCAGTATGTCCATGTGACTAAGCTTCCAAAGGAAAGCTATGGAGAGCTCCAGCCCCGTCCGAAGCGTCTCGCAATTTGCTGGATATATTCCAATCTCTGTCTCCCCTTACAGTTTCTGACCTCTACAACTTCCTTCGTACTATGGAAGTCATTCCCTGATGTCTTAACACATGTACTATCATCCTGTCCCTTCTTCGCGCCAATGTTTTCCATATGTCTCTTTCTCTGTCGATTCTACGGAGAACCTCCTCATTTCTTACTTTATCGGTCCACCTAATTCTCAGCATCCTTCCACAGAATCACACCTTAGACGCTTCAGCTCAGATCTTTTTCGGTTTTCCCACAGTCTGTGATTCACTTTCACACAACACTTCACTCCGGCCGTACATAATCAGAAATTTCTTCCTGAAATTAAGGCCCATGTATGATACCAGTAATTTTCTTTTGACCAATAAAGCCCTCTTGCTGTGCTAGTCTGCTTTTTATGTCCTCCTCTCTTCTTCCGTCACGTGATGTTCTGCTTGCAGCGTACCAGAACTCCTTAAATTAGTCTACTTCGTGGTTCCCAATTTTTGTGTTAACTTTATCACTAACCTCATTTCTGCTATTCCTCATTACTTTGGTCTTTCTTCGGTTTACTCTTAGTCCAGAGTGTGTGCTCATTCGACTCTTCATTCTGTTCAACAGGTGCCGTAATTGTTCCTCACTTTCACTGACGATAGGAATGATATAAAAAAATGTCACCACTGATACGCTTTCGACAGTTCCGCTAAAACGAAGCTGTTAAACATAGTTGTCACCAAAGAAGACGAATTAAATACTCAAGAATTCGAATCAAGAGCAGCTACCATTAAGAGAAACTTAGAAGTAGTTACCCTTGGTGTAGCAAAGCAACTTAAATCATTTAATAAAGGCAAGTTTTCTAGTCCAGACTGTTTATCGGTTAGGTTCATTTCAATGTGTGTTGGTTTAGTACCTCCATATTTCGCAGTCATATACAACCGCTTACTCAATGAAACGTTCGTACATAAGGACTGGAAAGTTGTACAGGTCACACCAATACGCGAGATGGAAACAAAAGTAATCCGCTTATTTGTAGCCCCATATAAGTAAGTCATTTTGTAGTAGGATTTTGGAACATACATTCCTTGTTAGAACATTATGAAACACCACTATCTATCGACACTTAGTCATCATGGATTCTGAAAACGTTGTTCTTGTGAAATGAAGATGGCTATTTATACCGATAAGTGATGAGTGCTATCGACAAGGGAGTCTCGAATAATTGATTCCATATTTCTAGATTTTCAGAAGGCTTTTGACACCGTTTTTGACAAGCGGCTTCTAAATAAACTGCGTGCCTATGGAGTGTTGTGCGACCGGATTTGTGATTCGCTGTCAGAAAGGTCACAGTTCATAATCAACGGAATGTCATAGGGTGAAACAAAAGTGATTTCTGGCGTTCCCAAGGTAGTGTTATAGGCCCCCTGGAGTTTCCAATCCATAAAAACGATTTAGGAGATAATCCGAGTAGCCTCTTAGATTTTTTGGGATCTAATAAAATCATTAGAAGATCAAAACCAATTGATAAAAGGTTAGAGAAGATGTGTGTATGGCGGTTGATTCTAAACAATAAAAAATGTTTGGTCTCATGCATCAGTACTGAAAGGAAACCTTAAATTTCGGTTATACGATAAATCACACAACTTTAAAGATATAGAATCATCTAAATATCTAGGGATTACAATCACAAACAATTTAACTTGGAATGATCACAGATAAAATGTTGTGAGGAAGGCAGAACAAAGACTGCATTATATTGGTAGAACACTTAGAAAATGTAACAAATCTACTGGTACTAAAGAGATTTTTACCCTTGTTTGTCGTCTTCTGGAGTACTGCTGACGGGTATGTGATCCTTACCAGATAGGTTTGACGGAAGGCATCGAAAAAGTTCAAAAAAGGGCTGCTCGTTTAGTGTTATCACGAAATAGGGAAGGCAATGTCGCGGATATGATACGTGAGGAGGGGAGGTAATCATTTAAACAAAGCCTTTTTTATTACGATTAAAATTCTTCTGGGTGTTGTACCACGTCATTCTATAAAATACTTTAATTACAAACTGTAAAACCAACGTTTCGATCGTATTACAACGGTCTTCCTCAGGGCAAGACTAGTTTTGGTGAAGGAAAGTTGTCCCTACTCCTATGTGCATACGTACGTAGTTACTTCAAAGTCGTTCCTCTTTACGGAGAGATCTTTTCACGAAATTTCGACCACCACCTTGCTCCAAACACGAAAATATTTCATTGGCTCCCATCAACACAAGGAGATATGAGCATCTTAACAAAATAGACAAATCAGAGTTGGCACGGAAATATTTAGATGTTCATTTTTTCCACGTGCTATTCGAGAGTGGAATGATCGAGAAACAGTGTGAAAGCAGTACCATGAACTGACTGGCAAGCACTTAAGTGTGAATTGCAGTGTACTCATATAGTTACAGATGTAGATGCAGATGTAGATGTAGCCCACTTGTGCAGTAGTGGAGAAAATAAAATAAAATATACTGCACCATTCGTATACACGAACAGTACAATAATGGCAACCATAGTCTCTCCTATGATTAGGCGTTCATGCCACAGCAATAATGCGTTTTTTTTTCTTGTACTAGCGCTTCCCAAATTATGTCACTTTTCAATATTCTGTACTAATTAGTACGGCATGAAGCTTTAGGATAGGAAGAACAGGAAGAAATTAAGTTTTAAGAGATGTTAGAGTTGTAGCGAACCTGCTGTTTGAGAAAGAAATTGAAGTACATAAATCTGTCATATTGCATCAGCACAAACAGCTATTGGTTAAAAATTTCAACAATCATCAGAAATTTTATTTCCACCCAGTTTTATGTCTGTCATCGTGACACCAGCTGTCTTTGTATATTAGTGAACTACCTAGTCATTAAACACAGTTGATATAATCTGTTTCTCTGAGCATTATGTGACTACTGGTGCAGATGTTCAAATGGTTCAAATGGCTCTGAGCACTATGGGACTTAACATCTATGGTCATCAGTCCCCTAGAACTTAGAACTACTTAAACCTAACTAACCTAAGGACATCACACAACACCCAGTCATCACGAGGCAGAGAAAATCCCTGACCCCGCCGGGAAGCGAGAACGCTACCGCACGACCACGAGCTGCGGACTGGTGCAGATGTATTAAGTGTTTCAGGATTTAGTTTAGCAGCTAACTTTTTGTAGAGCATAAATGGAGAAAGGAGCAATTGCCACATTCATCAGGAATTGTCGTATATTT
Source organism: Schistocerca nitens (assembly GCF_023898315.1). Taxonomy (NCBI): domain Eukaryota; kingdom Metazoa; phylum Arthropoda; class Insecta; order Orthoptera; family Acrididae; genus Schistocerca; species Schistocerca nitens. The sequence continues at coordinate 449,064,893 of NC_064615.1, forward strand.
AAGAAAATAGATATTCACAAATTTTGCCTAGAACAGCATAAGGAACCATGCACAAAAGGAGTAGACCCTAACAATAAATTCTTCTAATAGCTGTGGCAGGTAATTTTAAACTGTTCATAAATGACCTAGAAGCTCTATTGGCCTACTTAGTAGCAAAGAACAATAATGTGATTGCTGATGACTTTGGTATAGATTTGCTTAAAAATTATTCCAGTCAGAATTTGTTATAGTAACACGATCACTTACCTTAATTTCTACTGTAATCTTCCCAACTAGGGTAGCTAATCGCTCAAAAATACCCACTAATAACATCTTCATAGAACGATGTAATGAACAAAATTATATTATGTAACTAACAGTCAATGGTCTCTCAGCTCCTTTTGTTAAATATGAATACTGAAGAGGGTATAAAATCTGCTAAATCTGAGTTTAAGAGTTTACTCATTAAGACAAAAATTATCTTATGACACTCCTCAATGACATAAATTGGAATGATGCCTTCAGTGCTCATGAAATTATTTTATGATACTCCTCAATGACAAACTGGAATGATGCCTACAGTGCTCATGAAAAATGACACTTTCATTAATAACGTCCTTACTTTATTTGAAAACTGTTTTCCCCCAAAAGTAACCCAGATTAGACAAAAGTCTACAAAGAAGCTATGGATTACTCAAGGAATAAAGGTATCTTGTAAGACAAAGAAGAAACTGTATCTGTCAGTCAGACACAGATCTGATGTTGCTGCTGTACCACATTATAAGAGATACTGCAAAATATTAAAGATAATGTCACGGTCATCAAAGCAAGAACAATATGAGAGAAAGATAATCATATCAGATAACAAAATAGACAGTACGAAATATAGTGAAGAAGGACACCTATAGAACAAGAGATGGTTAGGAGAAGAGATCATTAAGAGTAAATGATACCTTGGTAACAGATGTTGCAGCGTTACAAAACTGTTTAACAAGCATTTCAGAACTTTTACTGAAAAGATGGGGTTACCAGGTTCAGTAGATGCTGTCTTGGAGTATCTCAGACCACTCATATAACTTCAGTAATATGAATGTGACCCACACTACACCAGTAAAAGTCATGTAACTATTAATCATTAAATTGAAAAACTCAAGTGGGTATGATAAAATAATAACAAAGTTAATTAAAGAGTGTCCTTCTGAGCTTAGCAACACATTAAGTTATATGTATAACCGGCCATTCATCAGTGGAACATTTCTTGATTGATTGAAATATATTCGAATAAAGCCATTGTTTAAGAAAGGATGTAAATAAACACCGTAAAAATTTCCGCCTAGTTTCACTTTTTGCAGCATTCTCGAAAATTTTTGAAAAGGTAATGAACAATAGGCTTTTTAACCATCTGACAACGAATAATATATTGTTAAAGCCACAGTTCTGATTTCTGAGGGCTTCCGAAATTGTGAAGAATATCTACACATACCGCGAGAATGTACTGAATTAATTCGGTAGTAAATTACAGGCTGCTTGTATATTTTGTGATCAACGCATTTTGAGAGGCGAGAGTCACTCCACCTTATCAAGCTCTGCAGGAGGTCTTCTCTTTACCTGTGTATTTTCATTTTTCCATCCCAGAGAGGACGCTCACGCTGCGAACCGACTTCGAGGTTTTCTTTTCTTTTCTTTTTTTTATTTTTATTCTTATTACATTTGATATTGAGCATACTACGCATTTGTAACCACCGGTCCTGAACATCGACGATCGCTAAATAGAATGAATTTGAATGTAATTACGAACGCATGAAACTTGGTAAACTGGAGTGGCTTTGCTTGGTGTAGCTTTGTGTCGGAGGCCTGGAAACAACAGATGAAAATTCAAAATTTCAAAGTTGGTACGAGACGCCACTCCAGCGGGTGTGGGAGTGTTATCTACACGGCTTTCCGTACATGAATCTCTCGCGACTGCCTCTCCCGGACCGCATGACAAAGACACTTTCGTTCAAATTTTTAGACGTTGAACTGATGGAAAATTATGAAAACTGGTAGACAGGTGTCGTCTCTCCTGTTTCCTGCTTGGAGCAGATACCTGGCGCCACAAAAGGATTAGTTTTGTAGACTGGTCAGTTCGACCCTCCAAATGCTTCTGTCTCAGTGCTTGGAGGCACGGCAGATTGGATTTCATACATAAATCACAGGGGCACCGACGAGTAGAGTCGCAGCAAGGCCGCTGTGCTGGCTGTGAGTAAGTGGAGCTGCTTCTGTGCGCACTTAAAACGACGATTTTTGGATGGGAAATAGCTCAGGCTTTTTAAGTTACGAACTTACCCTAACTTTATAGTCATCTGCGAGGAGCGTCATGGATTCCTCGCGAGTGTTAACTCTTGTATCATTATTAACTCAGGTGTGTCAGAACTTGTTCTTTACGGACACAATTCACATCATGCATCGTGAACCTCATTAGGTAAGTATCCCCCTTTCACTGCAAGGGATAAGACAGTTTTGACGCCTCAACTTTGGTTCGAAAATTGTGAATATTATTTTCGGTAAATCTGTGAATGTCTGAGATTTCGCGTGTGAACGTCTGTGCGTCCATGTCGCGATGGTGACTCAGCCCATTTCCTGTTGAATGATTATGATGAGTACAGTTTGTCCTTACGGAACCATAGTAACAGAATTATCAAACGTGTTCCATGTTTTAATTCAGGAGCACCCTCCCTTTTGGGAATAAATATATTCTGTTCTGCTATTTAGTTCGTTAAACTTTTCCTCAGTGTTCATTCTAGCACATCAGTCTGCGTCTTATAACCAATAAGGTAATGCACTCCGTGGAAAAGAGCGTACGGCATTGCGGGGCCGGGAGTCCCCCCTTGGGAGAAGTTCGGCCGAGAGCAAGTACTTATTGCATTCGACGCCACATTAGGCGACTTGCGCGTCGGAGATGGGGATGATATGATGATGAGGACAACACAACACCCAATCCCTGAACGGAGACAATCTCCTGCCCCAGCCGGGAATCGAACCCGAGCCTCTTGGCTGGCATTCCGCCGCGCTGACCATTCAGCTAACGCAGCAGACGTAAGAAAAAGTTTCTAGGAGACAGTCAATGTAGTTCAGTCCCTGATCCATCAGAAGACCGGTAGTTAGATACTGATTGAGCATTTTTCTTCGTGCAACAATATTTCTGGGCTTCAGACGACTTAGCACTCAGGGGTAGTCAGAATATGTTAGGTAATGTACTCGTTCAACAGGAAGCCAGTCGCTACGAAAAGTCACTATTGTAGGACGAAAGTTCGATTCACCAAAGAACTAATGGCCAATATTTCGATAGGCAAGAACGATGGGCGGCTTTTAAACTGAATATGTAAATCACAAAATTCGTTTAAATACGTTAGAATATTATACTCTCACAGGAAATACTGCAAAATGGTTTAAATTTCATATATCTGACAATATAAAAAGAGTATCAATAGGAAAGAGACGTGTATTAAGCTATCAGGCATCAGCTTATTGGGAAATAATTACATGTGATCTCCAACAAGGTACCATGTCAAGGCCCTTACTTTTTCATTCATATATCAATGACCTCTCATCAGTAACATTATCAGATACAAAATTTCTTTTCTTTGCAGATAATATAAACATTGAAATAAGAAGAAAATCAACTATAGTTCTAGAAAGATTGGTTAATGAAATTTTCATAGGCGTTAATAAATGGTTGGTAGTCAATTCTTTGTCACTAAACTTAGAAAAAGCACACTATACGCTGTTCACAACCAAAAAAGGGAATATAAAAAGTTTTAGAAAAAGCACACTATACGCTGTTCACAACCAAAAAAGGGAATATAAAAAGTTGACAGTTTTAAATTCTTAGGATTACAGATGATGATAAATTCTAGATGATGGAGCAAACCACAGAACTTCTGAAGCGCCCTAAACAAATCTATTTGCAATGCGAATGTTGCCAGGCATATGTGATAGTACTTTCATTTCATAACGTCATACAGCGTTATTTTTTGGGATAACGCATCAAGCCAAGCTAAAGTTTTCTGTGTCCAAAAACGTGTAATAACAATTATTTGTGGTATGAACTGAAGAAGATCTTCCAGAGCCCTGTTTAGGGAACTAGGGACACTAACTATTAATGACATCTATCATAAAAATATGTCTCCTTTTCAAACCAACAGTCCAGTTCATAGAATTTCAGTCACTTATTTTGGTCCAGAAATGTACATTATTCAGGAACACACATTTTCAATAACTTGGCAGCAGCCCGAAAATTTTTAACTATTTATAACGTTCAATGTAAAAAGTCCTTAAAAGATTTATTGGTACTAACTTCTTTTACTCCGATATTGCAGTGCTTGTGTTATTCTGAATTGCGATGTAATGTTCCTTCGGACATTGCAGACACTGCAATATCGTATTTTTCCTCCGACGCAGGGTAAGCGACTTTTACGTATAATGTCTCCCCTGTACGGCAATATACATAGTGGATGTACGAGTACAGGTTGTAGACACATGTTTTACGATATATTGAAGTTTGGGTGTGGCTGTGAGTCGTTCTGTAATAGCCAAAGGGTAGCCGGCACAGTAACTCAGCGTGTTCGTTAAGAGGGCTGCTCACCCTCTGTAATAAAAAACTGAGTAAAGAAATCAACGACCAACTAGAACGAATGTCTTGTGACGTCCACCCAGACCAAACCCAATGAACAATACCGAACAAAAACTGAGAAAAACGGATAAGGCGACCTCTTGCGATAAGCGGGAAATCCGGGTTCGAGTCTCGGTCCGGCACAAATTTTTACTGTCGTCATTCCATTATACAGCTGATGGTAGTCCATATTCGAAACTGCGAATACATTTCTTGTCCATTTACTCCAGTGCTGAATTTCTTAGCAGAACCAGCTGAGATGTGTATTTTACTAATAATATAAAATAATACGAGTATTGTGTGACTTCTGTACAAATTCAATGCACTTCTGCAGTTATTGCAAGTAAGTGTTGCAGCATGATTTTTCTATTTCATGCATGGCTGCAATACCCTAATAATTATCGTATCCACCTTAGTGTATGGAACATTTACATGTTTTGTGACAAGTTTACTATTGTGATATCTTCATACTTTTGCGGCGCAATGAGTGATCCATAAAATTTCAGGTGTGCAACCGCATAAATTTCACTTCAGCTTCTCACGTTTCGACTGTATACCGTCCATCCATATTCATTATTAAGGCCTCTTGTGGGAAAATGCGCTCATCACATTCCTGTCTCTGGGGACCTCGTTGGCAAACTAAAATCACTCAAACTGCACAGTTCTGATATATTAGTCAGTTTCAATGTAGTGTCGTTGCTCACAGAGGTTCCTGTTTCACAATCATTGAGAAAGAGATTTCAGCTTTGTTCAAACGTGTCTTGACTTCGACACACTTTTTATTCAATAAAGAATTTTATGAACAGACTGACGGTGTCGTCATGAGTGGTCCCTTCTCGCCCTTCGTGGCCAAACTCATTACGGAGGACTTCGAGGAAAAGTCGTTGGAATGTTGAAGCACATAGTATTTTGGCGGTATGTTGATGACACGTTTGTTGTGTGTCCCGAAGGTGAAGATAAATTAAAAGAATTTTTAAATCCTCTGAATTCCATCCATGGACAAATTCATTTCACGCTGGAAATCGAAAAAGACAGATGCCTTCCGTTTTTGGATGTTTTGGTACGACGCAAAGATGACACTTTGGGACATGCCGTATATTGGAACCGACCAACAATGAATTATATTTACGTGCAAATAGCTGCCACCATCCTTCGCAGACGATGAGTAATCTCAGAACTCTGGTACACAAAGCACATGTCGTTGCTGGCGAGAACAGTCTGGAGTACGAGCTTCTACACTTAAGAAGAGTTTTGTAGCCAACGGGAATTCTCCATAGCAGAATGAAACCGACGGTGGGCATGATGAATGCAGAAGAAGATACGGAAAGTTTTAAATCCATGGCTTGATCCCCTGTGAATGTGGCCGTTCATACATCTGACAGACGACACGTACAGTCTATGAGAGATGCGCAGAGCACCGCAATTACACCCGGCTCTCACAACCTAATAAATCGGCGGTGGCACAGCACTGTAATGGTAATGGGCACTCTGTGGTGTACGGTAACGTCGAAATTGTAGCCTCGACTTCATATTTCTGGGATTCAGTAGTGGAAGGAGCAATTGAACTTCGGTTGGCGACGAATTTAACCAATAGAGATAGTGGCTTCAGCTAAAACAAATGTTGGAATCCGGCACTTTCTGCAATGGACTCACAAAGACGTCGCAACGATGCAGCTCGCACTGATAGATCGATGTCACCGTGTGGATCGACTATGCAGCCACAGATCTCATTTCATGTACATGTTGTATCTTTTTGTCGTCGATCAACATCTCTGGCGGCCTAATGTATCTGTGGCCGCATGCGCTGTGACTCGGTCCGCGGATTTAAAAGGACGGAGTTTAAGTGCTGGAGCGTCAGTTACCCGGCTCATTCTGAAGATAGCTGGATGGTTAACAGCTGATATCAGAATAAGAAGTTAAATTTATGCGGCTGCACACCCTAAACTAAGTGGAACAAGTTTGCTATTACCTTTCAAATGAAATATATTTAAGATTTTTTTTTTTTTTTTTTTTTTTTTTGTTATTCCACATCCATGATGGCCATTTAACTTGGGATCTGTGGAAGGTACACTATTGCGTTTGTTTTTCTTTGCAATATTTTTTCTGTGTTAACGTTTTCTAGCATGTTCTACATCCTGGACGATATCCGCACTATCGTTTTATTGTTATGAAAAGTATATCTAATCTTGGTTCCAACAGTATCCGATGTCGAATATGTTCGAGGGTAGTCCATATAGTCTTAATTACCATCTTGATAAACTAAAGTTGCGTAAAATGTACGGATTAAAAATCCTAGGTCAAAGTCGCAAAAATATCGTCATTGATATCAATGAAGACGTTTTTGCAATTTTGACCTAGGATTTTTAGTCTATACATTTTAACATAAAAGATCGCTTGTCTCCCTATACGATAACGTCGAATAACAACAAAATGAAATTTCATGGCTATTTTTCGTTTATTTTCAGGCAGTCTTGGCACATAATTAAAGCTGCGCACCATAGTACACTAGCATGACCCTAGAGACGCCGAAACGAAACGGCAGAGACCATTGGTAAAATGGAGTATTGTGCGGTAATTTGATTTCTGCAAAAGGGAACAACGCTCCAGCAATCAATGGAGAGTTGATGCAAGAGTGCGGCAACAATGCACCATCACATTCCACAGCTGTTAGGTGCAGAGAGATTTCCAGTGTGGTCAGACACCTCTAAATGACGAAGAACAAAGTGGAGAGCCGTCCCTCTGTGCTGAACAGGGAATTGGAGGTAACAGTCAAGACCAGCGTATCACAACGGAGGGATAGTGTGAACGTGAAATCAATCGTTCATTACTTTTCAACATCTTGCACGACATCCTGAACATGACAATGGTCATCAACCACTGGGTTTGGCGACGTCACAACCATTGAGAAAGCCCACGGAATCGAAGTAGCAGTGTAAGTCTTGCATCGTTGTCAAGCCAAACCAGATGACTTCTTTAGCCACTTATTTACCATTGACGGGTGCTTTGTGCACCGCTATGACCCCAAGGCAAATGAGCAAAACAAGGTGTGGAAAGAAGAGAAATCACTGCCGCCGAAAACGACGAAGGCCCCGCCATCACAGGGCGAGGAGATGCTAAGTGTTTCTTGGGGCTACGATAGTGTGGTGCTAACAGAGGATTCTGTTACAGGGCAGACGGTCACAGGAGTATACAACCTTAATATGCTGACGAGAATGCGGGAGGCTGTTAAGAAGAAACCGTTACAGGGAGCTGTCAAAGGGTGTTTTTGATCCACGACAACGCCCAAACTCATTCTACAAAAGACAATCATAAAATCTACTTCCTTGCGCTATCAACTCTATCAACCATCCCCCCGCCCCCCCCGCCCCCCCCCCCGCCCCCCCCCCCCGCCCCCCGCCCCCCCCCCATTTACTCATGGCAGCCAGTGACTTCTGGCTCTTTTCTCAGGTTAAGAAACCATTGTGTGACAGGAATTTATTCAATGACAAAGATGAAATGTTGTTAAATTGATAACGTCTTCAACGAAGGTCTTCGCTAAACCATCCATCGTTGGCAAAAATTCGTCATACTGAAGGGCTAATACGTGGTAGAAGAGCTACAACGTCACTGAGTTTCGTGGCTGTAGCATGATATTTTCGAGGTTATCATTTAAAAGTTTGTATTTATTGTGTAGTTGATAACTAACTTCCCACTTTCGCCTTATAACAAGAATGTTTTTAGCTGAACACTACTTGCGGCACAAATACCTTGCTTAACATTACAGACTCGGCCCTGAGCACCAAGTTAAAGAGAAAACTACGCAACAGCGCTTTAATTAGTGGGCTCCAGAATGACAGATCAGGGACAACACTTCATTAAATATATTAAATAATTTTCTGTCATAGAGTACGTGTGGTTAGAGATTACAGGATAAGGGAAAGCGTGCTAGCGTACACGTTGTGGCGAAGTTTAATGAGCTGAATTGCAATATGAATATTCATTTAACAGATGGAGTGTACTCCTGAGACTGCAGTTACATGGAACGCAATTAAAAAGCTAATCCTATGGTTCCATACCAGCAAACGATAGTAAAATACCAGACATTTGTCAGTAAAGAATTGGTTGGTTTAAGGAAACGCAACATGGACGCGCAGTTACTCACACACAAAGATTCGAAAGTGAAGTTCGCCACTTCCTATTACTAACTGAATCATTAAAGCCAGCTCACGAAAAGAATAACGAGAAGTAACTAGGCACGCGACGTAAGAGGTACATCGCGACCGACTGAACAACGAATTCGCTTCCATCTTAATTTGCGTAGAACGATACTGAAATCATCACTCGCGAGTGTTCCACACTGCTTGTAACAATTGAATTTACTCGTTATAGAGAAACCTTACTCAAAACCAGAACTAGTCCCCATCCAAAAATCACATCCTATTTGAACATGCAGCAGTGAAAGCTTTCTGCGAGTTACGTCGTCCGCGCCCCAGTAAGTTCACTCCAACTTCTTCAACTGCCTCGCCCTGCCTACAGCTGGCGATAACTTGCTGTGGACGCACTGACCAATCACGAAGCTGCTTTTTTGAGAAACAGCAGGCGTCTCCTCCAATGAGAAGACGGGGGAGGAAACACTTGGTCCTTTCGGTCTAAAATTTTCCATTCCGTTCAGGGTCTGAAATTTTGAAGATAGCGACCCAAAACTCGGATTCGAAAAGGGCAACCACGCGGCCGCACGCCTTGAGACACGCCTCCCTGTGTGGCAACTCAAGTGTTGCCATTGGAAATGGCTTCGAAAATAACGTTGAGCTGTCGTCCCTGGCTACTACTGCAAAGCTAAACCAAGAACTTTCGCCTGAATTTGCCTGTTTCCATGCATTTGTAATTACATCGACATTCATTCAAAACGATCGATCATCCATGTTTGGGAAATTCTGTTACTGGTTCATGTTCTGCTGACTATCAGATATAATGAAGATGACAATGAACACACACAAATCTAGGTTACTAGAACTTCCTTCCTGGCATGGAAAATATGAGGAAACGCAGGCAGAGAAAAAGATATTCTGCCTTACTTGATAAAGCAAAACCAAAAATCTACACTGTTTGACAATTGCTAAGGAACAGAGGCATTGTTGGCCAGGAATAATTACAGGCAATGATGGACGACGTGAAACACAGTACATTCGTAATACAGGCCGAGTGGTATATTTATAACGAAGAATGGTACATATTTGACCACATGGAAAGGTGGGATAACAGAAGTAAATAACGTTCGTTGTTGGCACGTAGGACTTCCAACATAAAGATCGGTATCGGACTCTCAGTAATGGATATGACCTCCTCAGGCAATAATGCACATTTTGCATCTGCTATTCATGCGGCTACCAAACTGTTGAGGAGTCCTTGTGGGTTATTGTTCCAGTCCTCTCAAAAGGCGATTTTAAGTTCTTGCGTTGTTCGGGGAAGGGGCATTTGTCGACAAGCATCCCAGGCATACTCTGTAGGGTTCAGATCCGAGAGGACTTCGCAGACTATTCCATACGTTCAATATCCTCGCTTTCCTGTGGGTTCAACATCTCAGCTTTCATATGTGGACAGGCTTTGTCGTCCATAAACAAAGTCGGGACCTAGCGCACCCATAAACAGATGGACATGATCCAGAATATACCGATTTGCTGTAACAGTACCTCGCGCAATGATATGCAGCGGAGTTTAGCCGTTGTGCATAATGCCTGCCCACACAATAAAGCCTAGGCCGTACTGACGACGTTCATGAACATTCTGTGTTCTGTAACGTGTTCCCCTCTTTCTGTCTACACTAACTGGTGGCCAGAATCACTTGCTACAGTGAACCAACATGCTCCCTACACCAATGAACTCTTTCTCGACAGTGGCGTGGATGAAATGGAACGCATTTAACATGCTTCCGAGGATACTTAAAATCTAAAACTTTTGTGTTCTGCCTTAGGGCAAGTCTTGTCATGGAGGAAGCCTCGTCAGAGAGGTCCATCGCATGAGCGTCTAGGGAAGTTCAAATGGTTCAAATGGCTCTGAGCACTATGGGACTTAATATCTGAGGTCATCAGCCCCCTAGAACTTAGAACTACTTAAACCCAACTAACCTAGGGACATCACACACATCAGAGCCCGAGGCAGGATTCGAACCTGCGACCGTAGCGGTCCCTCGGTTCCATACTGAAGCGCCTAGAACCGCTCGGCCACACCGGCTGGCTCTAGGGAAGTGATTACAGTGGTGGTTTCCCGTTGTCTTCCATTGATGATGATGAAATGATAATGAGGACAACACAACACCCAGTCCCTGAGCGGGGAAAATCTCCGATCCAGCCGAGAATCGAACCCTGGCCCCGTGACGTGCAGACCGCCGCGCTGACCACTGAACTATCGGTGCGGACTCCGAGGATACAAACCAGCCTAATTTAATTGCTACGAAGTGGTTCTGGAGGAGAGACGTGTACCGTTAACGGTTGCAAGGTCTGCAGTGATCTGCCTAGGAGCGAGATGTCTGTTCCTTTTCGCCACTAGGGCTACACTCAATCCTCTTGCAGTGTGGTAATCTGTCTACGACTAGCGACATGCTTTTGCCACCTTCAGCGGCCTTCTTTAATCGCGAGATGACACTTTTGGACACGCCTGTTACTGTGGGCACTTTAGTGACATTCTGACCGGTTTCGAGCTGTCCAACTGCTCGTCCACGATCGAACGCACTCAAATGATGTCTCACAGACCTTCGTCAAACACCGTACTGCATGAACTGTGGAATGCATACAAAACGTTCGTGCACGGGCTTTGTTGCAGTTTACAAGTGCCGCCTCCCACATTTCCTTTTACTGTAATTGGTCGGGTGTTCTGTAAACACTAGCCGCTGTTCCTTAGCAAGTGTCAGTTGTTCCTTAGCAGTTGTCAAGCAGAGACGGGATGATGGAAGCCTTTCAAATGGAAGCTTTGTGACTAGCTTTGTAGCAGCAACAACCTGTGAGTAGGCGTCGTCAGAGTCTTCGTGGTAAGTGTAGGCTGAGAAGAGGGACTGCGACTGCGACAGCTCATCCGACATCTCGGAGAGCGCCGGGTCGAGCATTAGCGAGGGCGCCACCGCCAGGCTGGTGGGCTGCAGCAGAGTCGCGGGCGCCGCGTCGCCGCCCTCCTTGTTGCTCTCCACCACCGACATAGCGCACTCCGCCTGCACAGGCTGGATCACAGGCGTGACGTTAGCGCCCGACACTTCGGGGACGCGCAGAGAAACAACTAAAATACTGTTATTAAGGTTAAAATGAATATATACACACATATTATTAAAGAGGAAACACTACCTAATGTTCTGCAACATTACGTATTTATGATGTACACTACTGGCCATTAAAATTGCTACACCATGAAGATGACATCTACATCTACATCTACATCTATACTCCGCGAGCCACCTTACGGTGTGTGGCGGAGGGTACTTATTGTACCACTATCTGATCCCCCCTTCCCTGTTCCATTCACGAATTGTGCGTGGGAAGAACGACTGCTTGTAAGTCTCCGTATTTGCTCTAATTTCTCGGATCTTTTCGTTGTGATCATTACGCGAGATATATGTGGGCGGTAGTAATATGTTGCCCATCTCTTCCCGGAATGTGCTCTCTCGTAATTTCGATAATAAACCTCTCCGTATTGCGTAACGCCTTTCTTGAAGTGTCCGCCACTGGAGCTTGTTCAGCATCTCCGTAACGCTCTCGCGCTGACTAAATGTCCCCATGACGAATCGCGCTGCTTTTCGCTGGATCATGTCTATCCCTTCTATTAATCCAACCTGGTAAGGGTCCCATACTGATGAGCAATACTCAAGAATCGGACGAACAAGCGTTTTGTAAGCTACTTCTTTCGTCGATGAGTCACATTTTCTTAGAATTCTTCCTATGAATCTCAACCTGGCGCCTGCTTTTCCCACTATTTGTTTTATGTGATCATTCCACTTCAGATCGCTCCGGATAGTAACTCCTAAGTATTTTACGGTCGTTACCGCTTCCAATGATTTACCACCTATGGCATAATCGTACTGGAATGGATTTCTGCCCCTATGTATGCGCATTATATTACATTTATCTACGTTTAGGGAAAGCTGCCAGCTGTCGCACCATTCATTAATCCTCTGCAGGTCTTCCTGGAGTACGTACGAGTCTTCTGATGTTGCTACTTTCTTGTAGACAACCGTGTCATCTGCAAATAGCCTCACGGAGCTACCGATGTTGTCAACTAAGTCATTTATGTATATTGTAAACAATAAAGGTCCTATCACGCTTCCTTGCGGTACTCCCGAAATTACCTCTACATCTGCAGATTTTGAACCGTTAAGAATGACATGTTGTGTTCTTTCTTCTAGGAAATCCTGAATCCAATCACAAACCTGGTCCGATATTCCGTAAGCTCGTATTTTTTTCACTAAACGTAAGTGCGGAACCGTATCAAATGCCTTCCTGAAGTCCAGGAATACGGCATCAATCTGCTCGCCAGTGTCTACGGCACTGTGAATTTCTTGGACAAATAGGGCGAGCTGAGTTTCACATGATCTCTGTTTGCGGAATCCATGTTGGTTATGATGAAGGAGATTTGTATTATCTAAGAACGTCATAATACGAGAACATAAAACATGTTCCATTATTCTACAACAGATTGACGTAAGCGAAATAGGCCTATAATTATTCGCATCTGATTTATGACCCTTCTTGAAAATGGGAACGACCTGCGCTTTCTTCCAGTCGCTAGGTACTTTACGTTCTTCCAGAGATCTACGATAAATTGCTGATAGAAAGGGGGCAAGTTCTTTAGCATAATCACTGTAGAATCTTACGGGTATCTCGTCTGGTCCGGATGCTTTTCCGCTACTAAGTGATAGCAGTTGTTTTTCAATTCCGATATCGTTTATTTCAATATTTTCCATTTTGGCGTCCGTGCGACGGCTGAAGTCAGGGACCGTGTTACGATTTTCCGCAGTGAAACAGTTTCGGAACACTGAATTCAGTATTTCTGCCTTTCTTCGGTCGTCCTCTGTTTCGGTGCCATCGTGGTCAACGAGTGACTGAATAGGGGATTTAGATCCGCTTACCGATTTTACATATGACATGCTACAGACGCGAAATTTAACCGACAGGAGGAAGATGCTGTGATATGCAAATGATTAGCTTTTCAGAGCATTCACACAAGGTTGGCGTCGGTGGCGACACCTACAACGTGCTGACATGAGGAAAGTTTCCACCGATTTCTCATACACAAACAGCAGTTGACCGGCGTTGCCTGGTGAAACGTTGTTGTGATGCCACGTGTAAGGAAGCGAAATGCGTACCATCACGTTTCCGACTTTGATGAAGGTCCGATTGTAGCCTATCGCGATTGCGGTTTATCGTATCGCGACATTGCTGCTCGCGTTGGTCGAGATCCAATGACTTAGCAGAATATGGAATCGGTGGGTTTAGGAGGGTAATACGGAACGCCGTGCTGGATCCCAACGGCCTCGTATCACTAGCAGTCGAGATTACAGGCATCTTATCCGCATGGCTGTAACGGATCGAGCAGCCACGTCTCGATCCCTGAGTCAACAGATGGGGACGTTTGCAAGACAACAACCATCTGCACGAACAGTTCGACGACGTTTGCAGCAGCATGGACTATCAGCTCGGAGACCGTGGTTACAAGTCTCGGTCACCTCTTGTTCGCATTGACGGTACTTTGAACAGTGGATGTTACATTTCAGATGTGTTACGACCCGTGGCTCCACCCTTCATTCGATCCCTGCGAAACCCTACATTTTAGAAGGATAATGTACGACCGCATGTTGCAGGTCCTGTACGGGCCTTTCTGGATACAGAAAATGTTCGACTGCTACCCTGGCCAGCACATTCTCCAGATCTCTCACCAATTGAAAACGTCTGGTCAATGGTGGCCGAGAAACTGGCTCGTCACAGAACGCCAGTCACTACTCCTGATGAACTGTGGTGTCGTGTTGAAGCTGCATGGGCAGCTGTACCTGTACACGCCATCCAAGCTCTGTTTGACTCAATGCCCAGGCGTATCAAGGCAGTTATTACGGCCAGAGGTGGTTGTTCTGGGTACTGATTTCTCAGGATCTATGCACCCAAATCGAGTGAAAATGTAATCAAATGGTTCAAATGGCTCTGAGCACTATGGGACTCAACTGCTGAGGTCATTAGTCCCCTAGAACTTAGAACTAGTTAAACCTAACTAACCTAAGCACATCACACACATCCATGCCCGAGGCAGGATTCGAACCTGCGACCGTAGCGGTCTTGCGGTTCCAGACTGCAGCGCCTTTAACCGCACGGCCACTTCGGCCGGCAAAATGTAATCACATGTCAGTTCTAGTATAATATATTTGTCCAATGAATACCCGTTTATCATCTGCATTTCTTATTGATGTAGCAATTTTAATGGCCAGTAGTGTATATTTGCATACTAAAGCAACGAAGGAAAATCAATGCCAGGATTCGAACTCACAAGGGAACCTCCCCATCGCACCCCCCTCAGATTTAGTTGTAAGTTGGCACAGTGGATAGGCCTTGAAAAAGTGAACACAGATCAATCGAGAAAATAGGAAGAAGTTGTGTGGAACTATAAAAAAGTTAATAAAATATACAAACTGAGTAGTCCATGCGCAACATAGGCAACATCAAGAAGAATGTAAGCTCAGGAGTGCCGTGGTCCCGTGGCTAGCGTGAGTAGTTGCTGAACGGGAGGTCCTTGGTTCAAGTCTTCCTTCGACTGGAAATTTTACTTTCTTTATTTTCGCAAAGTTATGATCTGTCCGTTCGTTCATTGACGTCTCTGTTCACTTTAATAAGTTTAGTGTCTGTGTTTTGCGACAGCACCGCAAAACCGTGCGATTAGTAGACGAAAGGACGAGGCTCTCCAATGGGAACCGAAAACATTTGATCGCAAGGTCACAGGTCAACCGATTCCTCCACAGGGAAACACGTCTGATATATTATATACGACACTGGTGACGGGATGTGCGTCACATGACAGGAGTATGTTATCGGCCCACCTAACTTGTACACTTAGCGAATGGGTGAAAAGATTCTTCTACCTTGCCCGATTTAGGTTTTCTTGTGGATGTGATAATCACTCCCAAAAAAGTGATGAAAACATAAGAGTTTGTCACATAAACTGAAAATAAAAAATTAAGCTTTTCACTCGAGGGAAGACTTGAACCTAGGACCTCTCGTTCCGTAGTTGCTCTCGCTACGTACGGGACCACGGCGCTCCTTGACTCCCACTGTCTTTGATGTTGCCTCTCTTCGCATGGACTACTCACAGTTTGTATATTTTACTAATTTTTTTCATAGTTCCACACAACTTCTTCCTGTTTTTTCGATTGATGTGTGTTCACTTTTTCAAGGCCTATCCACTGTGCCAACTTATAACTAAATCTGAGGGGAGTACGATGGGGAGGTTCCCTTGTCAGTCTCCTGCTCACTAGGCAGATGCGCTAACCACAACGCCACCCTGGCTTAGTGGCTTTACACAATTGTATGGACAACCCTAGCATCCCTCCCTCCTCAGCCCACTTGGTATTCCCCTCCCCCCCTCCGGTATTCCCCTCCCCCCTCCTCACAAAGGAGGAAAGAACTGGAGTTTGGATTGCGGAAGGAGGCGTGCTACTGTAGTCTGTGCAGTTGTGCAAAGCCACTGTGCCAGGGTGGTTCAGTGGTCAGCACATTTGCCTAGTAAGTGGGAGACACGGGTTCGAATCCCAGGCTTGGTACAAACTTTCATTTGTAGTCTGCATATGTACGTCATAAGCGTTTGATCAAAATTATGTTTATTTTATCATGAACTGGCTTTCAGTTTCTTAGGCCAGCTTCAGGTGACAACTGACTGTGCGACTTTCGCAGGCATAATTTGTACAG
Organism: Schistocerca nitens; assembly: GCF_023898315.1. Classification (NCBI taxonomy): domain Eukaryota; kingdom Metazoa; phylum Arthropoda; class Insecta; order Orthoptera; family Acrididae; genus Schistocerca; species Schistocerca nitens. The sequence goes on from NC_064615.1 coordinate 449,081,429, forward strand.
AAGATATAAAAATGACAGTGTTTACGCAGGAAGACAATACATTTTCGTCACAAAGAAATAATTACATTAACTGAAAGAGAGAGGGGGAGTAAACAAAGTTTTTGTGCGGAAGAATGTTTAACAACAGATGACAAGTCAGATAAATTTACACCTTGAATCAAGTATTTATAACGAAAACTTAATTTAAAAAAGGGGAAAGTGGAAACTCAGTCTGATCATTTAAAATTAGTCTGGCACGCTGCGTCATGTGTTAGTTCATTTCCAGTATTTCCAGTAGGGTCATCTTTCTGCTTTTTTTAAAAGAGATTTTAAAACTTCAAATTTTAAATCATACGAATGGTTTTTAGCTAAAATTTGAAAGGCAAAGGTTGAATCTTTCATTCTTAATCTCCAGTTTCTCTCATGCTTAGATAACCTCATTGCCCCAGCTCTGGCTGACCAATATGCACTTTTCCACAGTGTTTTTAAAATCCACACTGTGCCAAGGGTTGCAGTTTGTCTGTACTGTTGTTGTTGTTGTTGTGGTCTTCAGTCCTGAGACTGGTTTGATGCAGCTCTCATACAGTAAAGCTGCATGCCCTCGGGAAAAATTACAGCTGTAGTTTCCCCTTGCTTTCAGCCGTTTGCAGTACCAGAACAGCAACGCCATTTTGGTTAGTGTTACAAGGCCAGATCAGTCAATCATCCAGACTGTTGCCCCTGCAACTACTGAAAAGGCTGCTGCCCCTCTTCAGGAACCACATGTTTGTCTGGCCTCTCAACAGATACCCCTCCGTTGTGGTTGCACCTACGGTACGGCTATCTGTATCGTTGAGGCACGCAATCCTCCTCCCCACCAACGACAGGGTCCATGGTTCATGGGGGGGGGGGGGGGGGGGGCGGGGGGGGGGGGGGCAATTTTGACATGCTATTAGATTATATAATGCAGATCTGTAATTAGGACATGACATTTTATCAAAGGTTGTCTGAAATGTTCTCAGTATATGGGATTTTGTACAGGGCTTTGTACCTGCTGAATGCTGTTGGCCACCGTACAGAAGTGGTGGAATTTTATACATTTTCTTTTACGTAGAATATTATAAATCAGGACAGAGCTGTAGCCATTGCTGGCAGCGATATGTTTGGCAGTCTGTAGTTGTGTTTGAAAGGCTGATTCAGATGATAGAACATTCGATGTTGCTTCGCCTCATATCTGTTCCATTATCTGAATCACTCTTTCAAACAGAACTCCAGACCATCAAACATATCGCTGCCAGCAGTGGCTATAGCTCTGCTGTGATTAATAATATACTACGAAAATAGAAATTGCATAAAATCACATCACTTCTGTATGCTGGCTACCCAGCACTCACTCAGTAATCACAAAGACTGGTGCAAAATCCCGTATATTGGTAACATTTCAGACAACTTTGTAAGAACAGTTAGTCTCGAAACCACAGATTTGCATTTTATAATAACAATAGATTATTTAAAAAATTATCCAATAGTAAAGAAAAACCGCAACTATTCTCATGAAGTAGTGTATATAAAATCACTTGCAAGCAATGAGAAAAAGTGTATGTTGGTCCGACAGATACAACTGTGGCAGTTAGGCCACTTCAACATTAGGGAAACTGGAGATTAAGAAAGAAAGATTCAACTTTTGCCTATCATCTTTTAGCTGAAAATCATTCATATGATGTAAAAGCCGAAAGATGACCCTATTGGAAATGCTGGAAATCTACAAACATATGACACAGAATGCCAGCCAAGCATTAAATGATCAGACTCAATTTCCATTTACCCCTTTGTTAAACTAAGTTCGTTACAAGTACTAGATTCAAACTGTAAATTCATCTTATTCCTCATCTACTGTTAAATGTACCTTCACACACAGACTATGTTCCCCCTCCCTCATTCTTAGTTAAGGTAATTATTTCTATGTGACCAAAAAATGTAATGTTCCCTATGAAAACAATGCCATTTTCATATCTTCTGTACAAATAATATCAGTGTAAGTCGCACATCATGCTAATAGATGTTTGCTACACTCAGATGCCACCTGAAGAGGGCCTGAAAAATCGAAAGCCGGCTTGTGACCAAATAAATATAATTTTCTAGAATATTATATTGTGTTTTCCCTTTTAACATTGTTATCATGTTCTGCCAAAAACCGACGAAAAAGTCAGTTAATGATACACAAATGTAATTACAGAAATATGTGTTAAATGCCAAAGTCAAATTCCAGTCTGCACAGAAATGGTCAGACCAAAACGGTTTTGTAGAATCATTCAACACTGAGTTTAGCACAACTGCAAGAGTGTGTAAATAGTGCTTGTCCTTGTCGTCCCTCCAAACACTTAGTTTGCAGAATGTTCCTCAGTCGTCACGAAGAGTTATTACGAAACAATGACAACAATGAAAACCTATTTTGGTATACCTTTAGGTAGAAAATTATTCTTTCTTGGTTGTAGTGTACCTGAGATAGTATTAAGTAAATTTTTATCTAAACGTTTAACTTTCCCACATTTTTTCGACAACAATGTCAATTATTCCATAAGACGTTGTGGTGTAATAACGACCAGTCAACAGCTAAATCAATTTTAGACGAATTCTCTTCGCGAGAAGTTAAAGATTGATCGTTTTTTATAATATTTTTCAAATTTTACTTGAACTGTTTAAAGTTCGATATTTTTACATATTTATCTCTGTACTTTTGCGGAAAAATGAGGCATTTTAAAGTTAAGAGCAAACAAAAGGGAGAAGAAGCGAGAATTAGAAAAAGAAACAAAAATTAGTGAAAATAAGTAATTTTTTCCCCTTCCTAGTGGTAGTGCTATCTCAACTACTAAAGAAGTCTGCAGTGCCACAAATGAGTGAGCTTCTGAAAAGAAAACATAACGGCAATCGTGAAGGCGAAATAGAACATTGTAACAAATTGCGATAAATAAAACTAGCCCTTTTAATATTCAAATGATCATGCAGATTATACGTTAGGTGTAGATGAAACTAAAAAGTTCTTTGTTAGACAAAATACTTAGCAGCCGGCGGGGCCATTCCCCAAAGATGCTAAGCAGGAAAATAGGTTTTTCCCCACTAAATATTACGAAAAGGTTGCTTTGACAGGGCAAAGAGTATGGAGAGAATGGTTTTGTTATTCACCTAAAAATGACTTTTTATTGTAAACCGAGTTGGCTCTTCGGAGGATAGAAATCGTCTTCATCTTGGAGGGTGGTGGTTCGAGATTGGGGGTGGCTAACCAAAAGCATAGTGCGACACGAAACTACCTATGCACATTTGAATGCATCGATTGTTTTCAATTCGCTGCGTAAGAAAAACACATTCGGCGCCGGTTTGGGTTCAGTACTATGGGAGAAGTGAGAATATATGGAAAAGGTCCTTGATTGTATTGTGGAAGTGACGTTAACAATGGCAACCAATAATATAGCTTTTCAGAGAATAAGGAGGAAATTGGAAAATCAAACAGTGGAAACATTACAGCAATTAGTGAACTTCTCTCAAAGTACGGTCCTTAACTCGGTCTAATAAATAAACCAAAATAAATACAAAAGTACCTTAGCACTCCAAAATGAGTTAATAAATGTCCTGCTATGCAAAGTTGAAATAGAAACTATTAATGACGTTGAAGCTGCCCTATTCTTTTCTATTATTACAGACACCATATAGTCCATTAAAAAAAAGATATCAATTAACTCAGGTATTTAGATATGTTACAGTTTCAATCGATGTCACTGGAAAACCTTGTGACTTGAAGATAAAAGAAAGCTTTTTAGATTTTCGAAAAAAAAAGATCAAAGTGCATTAGCAATAGAAAAGGAAATACTACGCGCAATAGATGAAAAGGGACTCTTGTTAACTAAGTCCCGTGGCCAGAGGTGTGACGGTTGTGCCAATATGTCAGATATATACAAAGGTGGTAGAACGAGAATTTAACACGGACAAAAGACTGCAACATATGTGGATTGTGCAGCGCAAAATTTAAATCTGCTTCTTAACGGTGTTGCACGTGGAATCCAAAAAGTCAGATCCTTTTGATGACACAGTAGAAATGTATCTTTTGTTCAGTCACAGCATTAAAAAACTGGAACTTTTGACATCTTCTTGTACCTTAAAAAAGCTTCGCCCAACACGTTAGTCTTCGAAATACCTTCTATTAAAGTCCTGTGTTATACTTCCGTCGTTGCAAAGCCAAAAATAATATTGATATCTAAAAAAAGGGCAGAAACAAAACAAGCTGTTGTTTTGCAAAATAAATTAGGGTAATTTGATTTCGTTTTTCAGACACTGCCGTAAGATTCTATGATGTACGGTACTATTTTAGTGTCTCATCTTATGCAATCGTAAAATTTAGAGCTTGATAAAGTATGTTCTCTCGTTCAGAATGCAGCCGGTAATTTACCTTGCTATCGAAACAATTTTGAAGAAGCAATGTCATCAGCCACATCTCTAGCAAAGAAATAGGGCATTTCACCACAGTTCGAAAATAAAAGAACTCGAAAAGTGGAAAAAAAAAACATTTTGATGAATTGTCATGTGGGGCGGCTAGTGGATCAAAATACGTATTTTTGAACCATTGTTTTTAATGGCTGTTTGGACATTATTGTAGCCCAGTTAAAAAACAAATTTGAGTTATGCATAATGTTAATCATTTCTTCAAAACTATTTTCTCAAAATATCTGAATTCTGCTTCCGTCGAAGAGTTTCACAGTGCAGCCATAATTCTTCGAAACTAATATGAGGAGGATTTATATAGTTAATTTCCAGAGCAGGTAGTAGGTTTTAAAAACTCTATGAAAAAGAGAAACAGCCTCATTAATCTCTGTAGCTGATTTAACGAAGCTGTTAGTGGTAGAGAATTCAGTCGTAGTTGTTACCCTTCCAGGTACATGTATAGCATTTTACCTGTTTTTAGCTATTCTTGTTACTGCTTCTACAGCTGAACACTCTTTTTCGAAGCGCAAACTTATAAAGAACTATCTGTGGAATCCTATGATCCAAAACAGACTTAGTGAACTCAGCCTCCTCAGTATCGAAAGGAAAAGAGCTGGATCCAATTATGTCAATGAAGTCATCAATATCTTCGCATCAGGGTGAGCACTCTGCATGATACAGTTTCACTAGAGATTAAGGTGAGTACAGTAAGGTTTTATAAGTACGTCTGATGACAAATGGAAATATATGCCTATGCGTATTTATACTGAGCGTCAACTACTATAATGTATTTAATTTTTAACCGTATTTACCTGTATTAACAATTTTGTTTAATACTTTCAATAATCCCTTTTTTATTGCATGGGATTATACAACAGTTGCATTAAATTTCTTCTTCTACCTGCTATGTTAATTACTGATAGGTTATGTATTTTACTTTAGGTGGCCCGGACTTTTATATTTGCAGGCGATTCTCGTGTCGAGTACGTTACGCCTCTGGCCTAGATGCACGACAGTTGAGTGTTCGTTAAAAGTTGAATAGCAACTGATGCTCAGGACTCGACTGGAGGCGAATTCTTTCCACATGTAAGCACACCGGACAAAAAAATTATCACCCCTCAAGAAGCACTCCAAACCGTGAACATCGCCTCCAGCCCTGATAAGAGTCCCAATCTGGAGAGGATGAGAGTCCACAAGGTTCTTCGGGTATGCTACACCCAGCTGACGCAACTCACTGATTAACCCACAGAGCTACTGAACTGTGGGGATATTGATTACTACATCTTCAAACAACGAGCTTATGCGTACAGCTATGTGCACACAGCTGTAGTCATCTTGGAAAAAGGGAGTGATCAGGCCGTACTCATAATGTTGTTATAGAGGGAAGGGCAACACTTAGTCACCGAGAGTGTCAAAACACACACTCTGGTTGACGTCCACGGTCGTAGTATGAAAAGCACCCCCAAAACATGACAGAACCACTTTCGGCCTGACTACTCTCCACACACTAGAGGGTGAGTCCCTCATTTGGCCGCCAGTGAACTCGACGCCTTTCATCATTTGAAAGAGGGAAACTGCCGACCCGTTGAACCGCACGTTGTATTGTTAGTCCTGTTGAAGATGTGTATTTCTATGTACCGCTGTAAGCAATGGCGTTTCACGAGGCGCTCGACTCCAAACGTCCATTACATACAGTTCATCCACAATGTTCACGAAGAGACTGGTTGAGATGGATCTGCATTCATTGACGATAGCATTTGCTATCGGGCTTGTAACCGATCGTCACTTATAAGGCGTGACCTCGTACCCGGCCTCTGATACCATCTTTATACGATCACTTTTCTTACGCCGTATTACATAGCTGCCACATATAGGCAACTTCATCACAGTGTGGTCATGATCACATCCACACACGGTAACTCCATTCTGTCAATCTCTTTCGTCTCCATGTCGACCAATCTAAAAACACTGCTACTCTGGTTCCGTACAGCAGACTGACACACAACACACACACACACACACACACACACACACACACACACACCGCTTCACCACCGTGACTTAATCAGCGGCAGAGCGCTCGAAAGCTGAAATTGTGTTGTTTTACGGGTAAGGCCGGGAGGGGATGGGGGAAGGGGGGTAGTGAGTAGTATCATGAATATTCACAAACTGCAAATACCGTACCACCACAAAGCAATACAATTTACTGGAGCCAAATGAAAATTCGTGCCAGATCGGGACACGAACCCGTGTTTCCCGCTTTATGGGAGCAGTCACCGTAACTTTCGGCTATCCGAGCACGCTACACGGACAGACCCAGACTTCCGTATGTCCCAGTGCCTGCTAACCATAGTGCTCGCACAATTATGTGATCTCCGCACACGAAGAGACTAATTTAGTTTTCACGTCAAATTGCCTTGTCTTTGGTATAAAATACAATAGTGCAGTGTCTGAAAAGTTCGACGCAATGTTCCTTCGGACATACATGCATGCATGCATGTACAAATGAACAGTGCTTCAGACTTTAACAGACACTGTCAAATACAGACACTGCGCTAATGGGTGAGTATTACCTTGTCCGGCGAGCTTATGATAGTTGCTTAACAGCTGAACATTCGTCAAAAGTTAAATAGCGCATAAACTCAAACCTAGGAAATTTGTTTACATAGTTAGCTCTCCCACTATTGTGCATTCCGGTATCCCTCACGGGGCGACTCAAGGCTTCAACTTCCGACCGCCTCTCTCATTCCATTCCAGAGTCCAGCATTGCTAATACGACGTTGCATGTAAAATAGAATTCAATCCATTAACAACGGCGAGGCTATGTATGGGACACCCAGCATTTCCGCAATTTTCTCTAACGCCCGAGTTAACGAAATCTTTTCCGAATTTAAATATGAGGAGACAAATTCTGAGAGACTGAAACTGTTGAAGACTACAGGCCGCAAAATGTAAGTGTCCCGTTACGAATACTGTTCCAGTCTCGTAAAGTTTTATACTGCTGCGGACGTGAGAATAAGATGCGGGCAGTGAATTAACACCCTGTGGCAAGGAACAGTGAACTACGCAACTCTCCAGCCAACGTGAATTTTTCATTATTCGAACAGATCGCTCCTGCTGAATATTATGCGGTTATGAGACCAAACATGTAAGGTCATCAGCCTCCTACTCGACCTCCAGCGCGGAATCAGTGCACCCCATCTTTCGGCTTCTAGAGAAAATTATATGTCCAAGTGAAAGTTTTTCTAAATGTTTGGGTAGCGTGTATCTGAAACGGGACGTGGGTACCAGCCGATATTTACATAGTGGTATGTGGTAAACCGCATAAAAAACCACATCCATGCTGGACGGTACACCGGCCGGGGGTCGGAATCGAACCGGGGTCCGCGTGCCTCCCCATCCCGGGAGCGGGCACTTCGAATCACACGGTTGTCTTTCCTTATTTTCCCTATCCGGGTGGATCGAACAGATTGCCTTTCATATGGGAATGCACCCACAATTTCCAAACTTCGGTATATCATTGTCTAACATTTCTTATTAACAGTTTTAAATTTCCGTGGGACATCTATATTGGAAATTCATTTCTCCAGAAACTAATAAAGTCACATCTATGGCTATTTTTGCCACGTCCCCCTAAACTTTATATTCCGTGTAATACTAGAATAGTTCAAACACTATAATCTATATTGACTAAAATGGTCTTTCCCATGGTAATTAGCATAGCTTTCCAAACGCTTATCAAAAGAAAGCAACATCAGAATCAAGGGGAAAATCATTCTCTCTCTTTCCCTTTTTATGCTCTTGTTTTTACATTTCAATAGCTTTTCTCTCCTGACCGTCATCAGACGTATCTGGCTATATGTGTGACTAAAATAGGATTTCTTAAGAACAAGCGGTTTCATCACTTTTTTTTTTTTTGAAGCAGAGTTTAATGCTGGTATCCTAGTTACGGTAGACAAGACCATTTTATGCAAGCGTTATATTGTAAATTTATTTTTTTAATCACTCATGACCGGTTCGAGAGCAGTCGAAAGCGGTCATCCCAGAAAAAAATTGCTACCAAGTGAAAATAGATTTTATACTAAAAATAAAGATGGTGCATTACACAAACTTGCCCACGTCAAGTCTTTCAGCAGTTCACTGTGTTTGAACTTCGAAAACATTCTCAGAGAATCGTGAAATAATCATTGAGGTTTATTTTTTTCATGACTCAAAACTTTCTATGCACACATTACATGTCATCTAATGTAGACCACAACTGGACGTGCGATGAATAGTATCCTTAAGAAATACCTATTATACTCCGAAAAAGATACTCTGCTGTCAGCTTTTACATAGATTACCGCCTACTCTATTGTGTAGAGTGGAAAAGTTCCTACACCAACATTTTTGAATGATCGGTTTCCTCACTCATCGTCCACTTTCGACAGTTAGAACCCGTGTCCTCGTTCAAGTTCCGCCACCTAACGAACGAAATGTCGAAATACTACAATTTTTTACGCACGGCCTATCTGTTCCTGCACAGAATGTTTCTCTCACTTGTGCGACCATATCAGTTGGAACTACCAGAAGTGTATAGTACATGAAGCGTCATTTGATTGGATTCATACTCTGTCGAAGACTACAGGTTTAATGATGCGGAAGACAGTACCAAATGACAGTAACAATTTTAGGCAAAGATTATATTTTGGACAGACCCTGCTGGGTAGCACAAAGCAGCTGTTGCTTCCACAGTTTCTGTGAAAATAAAATAGAACTTTTAAAAAATGAATACTTCAGTTTTTTCTACTCAATCTTATACGGAATACTGATTCAAAACATAATCCAATTCTTAGAGTGTTAAGCAAGCTTAATGCAACAATGCTCCCTTTCAGAGTCCTGGTAATTAAGATTTCAGTCGCGAATATCTTATGGTAACACTACAAGCTGTACTACTCTACAACTTGAGTTTCGGCTTCGGCTTGTGCTTTACGGGGAAGATTACTTTAGTAATATTATCTCCGTCCGCTTTACTCTTTGAAAAATTATTATAACATTACCAGAATTTAAGAGTGGATACATCACAATTTGTACACATAAATCTTTAAATTAGTAGTTGCCACGAAAATTTGCTCAAGATACGATAACTGAAAATTCATTGCGCTTGCATAACTAAATCTATCTAAGGCGAATAACTTGGGAAATGATTAAAAAATCAAGTAAATTTTTAATCACGAAAAACTTAGACTCTAAAGGTAAGAATACGGAAAGTGAGGAGTTGTTTGCCACATGTAATTACCGATCACTTTTCGAAACCAGGTGGACTTTGTTGCACCGATCCTCTCCAAAAGGCTTCTTAGTTTTCCGAGAGACTTCTTCAGTTTTTAAGTTAGCCTGAAATCTCTCTTTACCAGAAAACACTTCCACAGATGAATGTTCTCTTGTCTAGTATTTAAGTCAGCCTTTCATTTTCTTAGCCATACATTGTTATTCTTTGAAAAATCCGCACGGAATAATGAGCATGCCCCTTACGTCAACACATTTTTTGATAGTCTCGATGATATCCTTTTGGTTCTCATTGTTGGTTTGATATTGTACGTGATTATTCCCTTCAGATATTTTGCGCTGTTTTGAAAATTTATGGATGTCTATGTCATTATTTGCCACAATGAAATATACATAAATATTCGTTTGCAGTATAAACTAAATGTTATCATTATTATTAAGCCACAAGGTTCTAAAAATTACTCTCCCTCCCGCAGATGTTCCGTAAATTTGTTTGAATGCGTACAGAGAAAGAATTTCGCAAAATAATGTGGATAACTTATCACTTCTCCATTCCAGCAAACCTGTCTCATGCAGTATAACGAAGCACAATAATGGTGAAAATATACCAATGTCTTAACAGTTCTGCGAACATGTCTGTGTTTTTTATAACACCCTGATCAAAATTAAGTTAGACTTAACATCTTAAGAATAAAAGTTATAGTATTATTGTAATTAAGAAATGTTATTAGTACGAAATCTATATTTCTCGGTCCTGCTCAGACATGGTGTTGATATTAATGAAATAGTGATACGAGTAATGATGGTATCTATGGGTTCCATAGGAAGCATATATCAGTCTCGGGCAAGAGTAGTTTAAACACAGCAAGGATCTGGGAACGAGGACTGCGAGTATCATCCAGTGCATGCTCCATGGGGGTTGGAGGAAAGGAATGGCTGAGGTGATTAGCTGAATTCTTTGCTGAAATAATGGTCAGGATGTTCCAGATTGTGCTACCACAGCTTTTAGTACTTTCGGATATACTTAAAAAAGCTTCTTTTAAGAAATGTTTTACCTCCCGCTGCCAGTTATGTTCACCGAACATCCTCAAGTGTCAGGAGCCGATGCCTTGCTTTGGCCTACTCGTAAACAGTTTCAGCTGCATTTGGTTGTATGCCAAGTGTTGTGATAGACTGCTAACAAGTACAAATGCCACGGCAGCATAATGAGGAAGAGCCAAGCGGAAATCAGTCAATTGCAATCGTACATGTCCACAAGCAAGTGCACTGAAATTACAGATTCTCCTATTTCTTACAAACTATCTGTAAATAAAATTTCCTCATTTTCGAATGGTCGAAAGACTGTACCTGTTTCAAAATGAACCCAGTGTCATGACTGAACAAAATGACCTAAGCTCTTTGACAGGACTTACTTTCCAGCTGTCTCCGACTAGTACACTGAAGCTCGTAGATACGTGATTGTTGCATGCCTGGTCCCTCCTATATCGCTTCTGGCGGCACGGGGAATATGGTACGACATGCCTCGGCAATTCCAAACTATTGACAACAGAAGTACTAATATTTAACTACGTGGCACCTCCGTACAGGAATGACCATGCTATTCGTTTGATAAATCTTACCTTATTACCATTTGAGCGCTTGACGACCCAGCTGTCACTTCTCACTCTCAATCGCGTTCTCAAACATGCAGCTTTCTTATATCTGCTTAAGACAGAGGCTTATTGCTTCTTCAATTTTTGTAAACAATTGCACCTAAAATCTGTAGCTCAGAGAAAACCTGCTCTCGTTTCTTCTCGTGAATCTAGTAGTCTGCACTATCATCCACAATACACTATCTCTGAGCAAGAGTTGGGAGCTTCCAGTAACAGTTTAAGTTCTACTCATTTCATTAGCTCCTCTCTTTGCTTTATATAATGTAAACGTTTGCGAAAGCACTCTAAACCAATAAAGAGTAATAAAATAAATTTCAAAACTTAAGTATTGTAAGGTTAGTGCATGTCAGTAGTGTGATAAAGCCGACATGAGTACATTTTGTTAGTGTGGGTTGTCTGTATCAGAAACAAGCATACATTCAGGGGCAAACCTATTATTCCGCTCGATGTCAGCCCTTAACCTACTGTTCTCTTTTAATTGACCGGTCTTTAACCTATTGTTATGCGCCACTTTATATCAAATTGATATTACCCCCACCTCTCCTCATGACATCATGGGTTTTCCCCTTCTCCCTCCCCCACGAGTTTCTGCACAACTTTTTGAATTTCACGCGCTTTTGAATGATGTTTCTGCGTCAGTTTTCTCTGTCACTCACCTCTCAAGGAAATCCCGGAAACTTCGAGCCACTTTTGATATCAAATTAATTGTCTAATTAATTACAATGATTCAAAAATTGGCAGGTAATAGTCTACTGCGCCACTTTCAGTATCCACGAAGTGCTTCAGGTTGTTCGAATAGCCCACCGCCTACTGTATCAAATTGATTGACTGAATAATTGAATAGATATCCTTCAGTTTTCCTTGGTGAACACTGGTTGGGAAATCGACTGCAGTGTGTGGAATATTGATTAAACAATTTATGGGATGCAAGGCAGTGTGTGGAATTGCAGTGCTTTTTTTATTCCGAAACACGTAATTACACTGTCACAGATCGCGCTAAACATATTTGAAAGTCTTTCTCGCTCGCGCTCTGTCCACCAGAGTCGCGATCGCTGGAAGGAGCCAAGTGCTGGGCTCGCGGCATCGGCCAGGGCCCGAGACACGGCAACTGCAGGCCCGCTCTAAGCAGTTCCTGTCGGGCGGGAAATACCCAGCTTTCCGTTGTCTCGAAACATGAGCTGCTTTCAGGAATTATTACATCCAATTGAACATGTCTCTAAATATACTTTCAAAACGATCGCTCCACAGTTATTTGCTTCAATCTGTGTCATACATAAATCGTTAAACAATTTGCAGGGATGGATTTCACAAATTGAATGCACACTTGCATGGTAGGAAACATTAATTAAAACTGCATATCGACACTGTTTGGAATACTTGCACACATAAACAAATTAGGTAAAGTGTTTGATGCCACAATACACTTGCTAATGCTGCTTTAAACAATTTTTTTCAAATACACTTCACGCAAAACACTGCACTGTAGATGTAAAGTGTTACGTACCTGTGCTGGAAGTCGCAATGCAGTAAGCCATAGCCGGGCGTCTTAGAATTCGTGGCAGCCCTCTCAAGTGTTTAGTTCCAGTACCCACTTCCTGTCACCAATCGCGAGCATAGCAGCCGATCCAGGTGCACGGGGAACGGAAATACATTGCGTAAAAATAAATGAACGCAAATGCACTCGAAAAAACATCGCTCGGGAATATCTTTTATAAATTGAAACTAAAATAAATAATCGCAAATACATCGCATTGAAACTCTAAAGGCGATCCTACAGCACATAGACATATTGTTAAATACACTAGCACAATAGTTTGCTACACGAGGCACTGTTGTAACCCAGAACCTACAAAGCGATGTCTTCATTAGTGGCCGCAGCTCACCACAGAGTGAACCAGTGGCCGGAAGTGGGCTCTCCAGCTGGATCGACAGGTGTGTCCACACAAAGAACATATCAGTGGAAGAAGTGGGTATTTCCAGACTGCACCAGAACCTACATACAAAAGTGCGCGAAATCCGTGGCTGGCAGACTAGCACCAACTTGTCCGCTCTCAGACAAGCACTCATCGGCAGCTGGAGAGGAATGTCATGCTCCTATTGGCTATCTGGGTGAAATGGTGGGTGGAGGGGGTAGAGGTTATATAAACACTCCTAGTGCAGTCGCCCTCACTCTGCCATCGTCAGTTCGCCTATGCGGTTGCTTGTCTGTTCTTGTGCCAATTTTTTTTGTTTTGGGAAAAATGAAACACTCAAATTCCAAAAATACCATCAGCAGCGGTAGCAGCAACAATAGCCTTCACCAGAACAGACAGTGTGTAAGTTAATTGTTGTATTTATTCTGTGTCCCTGTGTGCCCCATAAATTTAGTATCCCTCAGGGCAACTGTGTAGTTTGTATTCCATAGAGACATACCTTTGTACTACTGAGCTCTTTAATGGTTTGCTGTTGTAATTTTAATATGTGACGAATATTTATTCCGTAACGGGTACTACTCATTCTTTTTGTTTCTTGGCATTGCAGCATTCATCCCTGAGATGCTTGCTGAGTTACACCACCAACTGGAGGCAGAGAGAGCACTGCAGCAGTCTCCATCAATAATAATCGAGCCGGATCAGAAGGAGCGTAAGAGCATAAGGTTCGCCGATGACATTGTAATTCTGTCAGAGACAGCAAAGGACTTGGAAGAGCAGTTGAACGGAATGGATGGTGTCTTAAAGGGAGGATATAAGGTGAACATCAACAAAAGCAACACGACGATAATGGAATGTGGTCGAATTAAGTCGGGTGATGCTGCGGGAATTAGATTAGGAAATGAGACGCTTAAAGTAGTAAAGGAATTTTGCTATTTGGGAAGCAAAATAACTGATGATGGTCGAAGTAGAGAGGATATAAAAGGTAGACTGGCAATGGCAAGGAAAGCGTTTCTGAAGAAGATAAAGTTGTTAACATCGAGTATAGATTTAAGTGTCAGGAAGTCGTTTCTGAAAGTATTCGTATGGAGTGTAGCCATGCATGGAAGTGAAACATGGACGATAAATAGTTTGGACAAGAAGAGAATGGAAGCTTTCGAAATGTGGTGCTACAGAAGAATGCTGAAAATTAGATGGGTAGATCACATAACTAATGAGGAGGTATTGAATAGAATTGGGGAGAAGAGGAGTTTGTGGCACAGTTTGACAAGAAGAAGGGACCGGTTGGTAGGACATGTTCTGAGGCATCAAGGGATCACAAATTTAGCATTGGAGGGCAGCGTGGAGGGTAAAAATCGTAGAGGGAGACCAAGAGATGAATACACTAACCAGATTCATAAGGATGTAGGTTGCACTAAGTACTGGGAGATGAAGAAGCTTGCACAAGATAGAATAGCATGGAGAGCTGCATCAAACCAGTCTCAGGACTGAAGACCACAACAACAACATGTAGCTGTTATAAAAAATACTTTTTCCACATAATATACTGTGGTTCTAATGATGAGGGCGCGGAATGTATATACATTTATTTTTCTAACTTGCATTCAGTTGTCTGAGACATATTCTTTGCTTTTCTAGGTATTTCTATGGAAGAAGAAGAAAGGGTACGTGTCGAAGTCTAATGTCAGGAGCCATCGATTCAGTCTTGTAGGTACCAGAATACGATTTTCAAATTCAGTGAGTGTGTTTCATATAGAAGTAATTTCAGTGAACTAGAGAACACAGTTTTCTGTTTGTATTTCAGTGAGCTAAAGAACACGATTTTCTGTTTGAAATTCAGTACGATTTTCTGTGTGTATGTCTCTAACACTTTCAAGAAATAATTACGTTCAGTATCTTATTGAGGCTGTTGTAGGTAGCGTCACGAAGCTAGAGGGCGAGGGCGAAATACTGGAGTAGGTGCGTGAGATGGCACCTGCTGAAGAAGCTGAAGGGCAGTGCCATCTCACTATTTGCATGAGGAGGAGGGAATACTGGACTGGATGGGAGAACTACCAGAAAGCCCAACTGAACTGCTCAGTCCTTGTGATTATAATGAAACTGTCGTCGCTACAGCATATAATTATTATTCTGGAATGTTGTTATTTGTTTAAAGCTTTTTTTTAAATCTTGAGCATTGTACATAATTTTGTTTCGTTATTCGTATGTTACAGAGAGCCAATGTGGAGGCTGGCCGGCTGGCCTCGCCCGTTCATCCTGTCAGTGGGCAGGTGGCCGCTCCTTCAGCAGTGCCCGAGCAGGCACACGGGGGCAAAGGCTTGCTGGTTATTGGGAGCTCCAACGTTAGGCGGGTGATGGAGCCCCTTCGGGAAATAGCGTACAGGGCTGGAAAGAAATCCAACGTGCACTCGGTTTGTGTGCCCGGGGGCCTCATCCAAGATGTGGTGGCGGCCTTGCCTGCGGCTATCGAGCGTACGGGGTGCAGTCGTCTGCAAGTACACTCCTGGAAATTGAAATAAGAACACCGTGAATTCATTGTCCCAGGAAGGGGAAACTTTATTGACACATTCCTGGGGTCAGATACATCACATGATCACACTGACAGAACCACAGGCACATAGACACAGGCAACAGAGCATGCACAATGTCGGCACTAGTACAGTGTATATCCACCTTTCGCAGCAATGCAGGCTGCTATTCTCCCATGGAGACGATCGTAGAGATGCTGGATGTAGTCCTGTGGAACGGCTTGCCATGCCATTTTCACCTGGCGCCTCAGTTGGACCAGCGTTCGTGCCGGACGTGCAGACCGCGTGAGACGACGCTTCATCCAGTCCCAAACATGCTCAATGGGGGACAGATCCGGAGATCTTGCTGGCCAGGGTAGTTGACTTACACCTTCTAGAGCACGTTGGGTGGCACGGGATACATGCGGACGTGCATTGTCCTGTTGGAACAGCAAGTTCCCTTGCCGGTCTAGGAATGGTAGAACGATGGGTTCGATGATGGTTTGGATGTACCGTGCACTATTCAGTGTCCCCTCGACGATCACCAGTGGTGTACGGCCAGTGTAGGAGATCGCTCCCCACACCATGATGCCGGGTGTTGGCCCTGTGTGCCTCGGTCGTATGCAGTCCTGATTGTGGCGCTCACCTGCACGGCGCCAAACACACATACAACCATCATTGGCACCAAGGCAGAAGCGACTCTCATCGCTGAAGACGACACGTCTCTATTCGTCCCTCCATTCACGCCTGTCGCGACACCACTGGAGGCGGGCTGCACAATGTTGGGGCGTGAGCGGAAGACGGCCTAACGGTGTGCGGGACCGTAGCCCAGCTTCATGGAGACGGTTGCGAATGGTCCTCGCCGATACCCCAGGAGCAACAGTGTCCCTAATTTGCTGGGAAGTGGCGGTGCGGTCCCCTACGGCACTGCGTAGGATCCTACGGTCTTGGCGTGCATCCGTGCGTCGCTGCGGTCCGGTCCCAGGTCGACGGGCACGTGCACCTTCCGCCGACCACTGGCGACAACATCGATGTACTGTGGAGACCTCACGCCCCACGTGTTGAGCAATTCGGCGGTACGTCCACCCGGCCTCCCGCATGCCCACTATACGCCCTCGCTCAAAGTCCGTCAACTGCACATACGGTTCACGTCCACGCTGTCGCGGCATGCTACCAGTGTTAAAGACTGCGATGGAGCTCCGTATGCCACGGCAAACTGGCTGACACTGACGGCGGCGGTGCACAAGTGCTGCGCAGCTAGCACCATTCGACGGCCAACACCGCGGTTCCTGGTGTGTCCGCTGTGCCGTGCGTGTGATCATTGCTTGTACAGCCCTCTCGCAGTGTCCGGAGCAAGTATGGTGGGTCTGACACACCGGTGTCAATGTGTTCTTTTTTCCATTTCCAGGAGTGTAGTTGCTCACGTCGGCACCATTGATGCCTGTCGCTTGGGTTCTTTGGTGATCCTCAGTTCGTACAGGCGCCTGGCGGATTTGGTGAAGACCGCTGGCCTCGCACGCGGGGTGCAAGCAGAGCTCTCTATTTGCAGCATCGTTCCCGGAGTGGAACCAGAGGCTTCGTCGACTCTGTGACGGTCTTGGCTGCAGATTTCTAGACTTGCACTATTGGGTGGGGAATTGTAGGACTCCCCTAGATAGGTCAGGGGTGCACTACACAAAGGAAGCGGCTACTCGGGTAGCAGAGTACTTGTGGCGTGCACATGGGGTTTTTTAGGCTAGGCAGTAGTGCGAGGTGTCCTGATGAACACTCACCAGTCGACGTGCAGGCAGGGAAATCAGGACGCGCTCAGTGTAAAGACACTTCAGCTATCAAGATATTAGCAGTAAATTTTCAGAGTGTTCGGAATAAAGTTCCTGAATTTACTGCACTCCAGGAAGCGTGAGGCGCGCAAGTTATTCTCGGGACTGAGACCTGGCTGAACCCTGAGATAGGAAGTTCTGAAATATTTAGTGAGGGTTGGAACGTGTATCGGAAAGAGAGATTAGACACCGTAGGAGGTGGTGTCTTCATTGCAGTTGACAAAAATATTGTGTCTACTGAGGTCGAAGTAGAGTGTGATTGTGAAGTTATCTGGACACGTTTAACAGGGCTAGGGGCAATAAAGTTAATTGTGGGGTGTTATTACCGGTCACCAGGTTCCACCGTGACAGTTCTAGAATCATTCAAAGGGAGTCTACATTCTGTATCGCAGAAGTACCCGGTCATGCTATATTAGTCGGAGGCGACTTCAACCTCCCTAGTATAGATTGGGATGTCTATGGATTCATTACAGGTGGTACAGACAAGCCGTCGTGTGAATTACTTTTGAACACATTATCCGAAAACTGTCTTGAGCAGCTAAATCTACAGCCAACGCGTAATGGAAATATTTTAGATCTGGTAGCTACAAACAGACCAGACCTCATCGACGGTGTCAGTGTTGAGACAGGGATTAGTGATCATGATGTTGTCATTACAACTATGGTTACGGCAGTTAAAAAGTCGGTCAAGAAGGCTAGGAGAGTATTCTTACTAGCAAGAGCAGATAAGCAGTTGTTAGCATCCCACTTAGTAAATGAATCGACTTCATTTACTTCCGGTACGATGGACGTGGAAGATTTATGGGCAAATTTTTAACACATTGTAAATCACGCATTGGACAAGTATGTGCCGAAAAAGTGGGTTACGGACGGGAAACATCCACTGTGGTTTAACAGCGCAATTCGGAGAATGCTCAGGATAAGGATAAGGCTCTGAGCCCTACGGGACTTAACTTCTGAGGTCATCAGTCCCCTAGAACTTAGAACTACTTAAACCTAACTAACCTAAGGACATCACACACATCCATGTCCGAGCCAGGATTCGAACCTGCGACCGTAGCAGTCGCGTAGTTCCGGACTGGAGCGCCTAGAACCGCACGGCCACCGCGGCTGGCTAGAATGCTCAGGAAGCAAAGACAGTTGCACTCGCGGTACAAGAAAGATCGGGAGAATGAGGACAGGCTGCTGTAAAAAGAGCGATGCGCGAAGCATTCAACCACTACCACCGTCATACCTTAGCAAAAGATCTTGCTGAAAACCCAAGGAAATTCTGGTCTTACGTAAAATCGGTAAGCGGGTCGAAGGTTTCCATCCAGTCACTCACTGATCAGTCTGGCCTGGCAACGGAAGACAGCAAAACGAAAGCTGAAATTTTAAGTTTAGCATTTGAGAAATCTTTCACGCAGGAGGATCGTACAAACATACCGCCGTTTGAGTCTCGTACAGATTCCCGTATGGAGGACATAGTGATAGACATCCCGGGGGTTGTGAAGCAGCTGAATGGGTTGAAAATAAATAAATCACCAGGTCCTGATGGGATTCCAATTCGGTTTTACAGAGAGTACTCTACTGCATTGGCTCCTTACTCAGCTTGCATTTATCGCGAATCTCTTGTCTAATGTAAAGTTCCGAGCGACTGGAAAAAAGCGCAGGTGACGCCTGTATATAAGAAGGGTAGAAGGATGGATTCTCAAAATTAGAGACCAATATCCTTAACATCGGTTTGTTGCAGGATTCTCGAACATATTCTCAGTTCGAATGTAATGAATTTCCTTGAGACAGAGAAGTTGCTGTCCATGCATCAGCACGGCTTTAGAAAGCATCGCTCCTGCGAAATGCAACTCGCCCTTTTTTCACATGATATCTTGCGAACCATGGATGAAGGGTATCAGACGGATGCCATATTCCTTGACTTCCGGAAAGCGTTTGACTCGGTGCCCCACTACAGACTCCTAAGTAAGGTACGAGCATATGGGATTGGTTCCCAAGTATGTGAGTGGCTCGAAGACTTCTTAAGTAATAGAACGCAGTACGTTGTCCTCGATGGTGAGTGTTCATCGGAGGTGAGGGTATCATCTGGAGTGCCCCAGGGAAGTGTGGTAGGTCCGCTGTTGTTTTCTATCTACATAAATGATCTTTTGGATAGGGTGGATAGCAACGTGCGGCTGTTTGCTGATGATGCTGTGGTGTACGGGAAGGTGTCGTCGTTGAGTGACTGTAGGAGGATACAAGATGACTTGGAGAGGATTTGTGATTGGTGTAAAGAATGGCAGCTAACTCTAAATATAGATAAATGTAAATTAATTCAGATGAATAGGAAAAAGAATCCCGTAATGTTTGAATACTCCATTAGTAGTGTAGCGCTTGACACAGTCACGTCGATTAAATATTTGGGCGTAACATTGCATAGTGATATGAAGTGGGACAAGCATGTAATGGCAGTTGAGGGGAAGGCGGGTGGTCGTCTTCGGTTCATTGGTAGAATTTTGGGAAGATGTGGTTCATCTGTAAATGAGACCGCTTATAAAACATTAATACGACCTATTCTTGAGTACTGCTCGAGCGTTTGGAATCCCTATCAGGTCGGATTGAGGGAGGACATAGAAGCAATTCAGAGGCGGGCTGCTAGATTTGTTACTGGTAGGAGGAACTCGGGTGGGAGTCTCTAGAGGAAAGGAGGCGTTCGTTTCGTGAATCGCTATTGAGGAAATTTAGAGAACCAGCATTTGAGGCTGACTGCAGTACAATTTTACTGCCGCCAACTTACATTTCGCGAAAAGACCACAAAGATAAGAGAGATTAGGGCTCATACAGAGGCATATAGGCAGTCATTTTTCCCTCGTTCGGTTTGGGAGTGGAACAGGGAGAGAAGATGCTAGTTGTGGTACGAGGTACCCTCCGCCACGCACCGCATGGTGGATTGCGGAGTATGTATGTAGATGTAGATGTAGACCCCCAACACCACAACAGCTAGCTGTGGCACTGGTACCTAGAGGAGTGGTTCTGGAGGCAAGAATGAAACACGCACCCAAGTGGCATGCACCATCATGCGAAGCACCACTCATGGCTGCAAGCGAGGCGACTGCGGTCGCTGCGGCTGCTGCAGCACTGGCCCCTGCACCGTCGCATACCCTCTGGTGTCCATGGATGGCTCACTTGGAGGAAGAAGAACAGCAATGATCTCCCACACCCGCCCCCCCCCCCCCTCCCCAGGTTGGTGCTGGTGTTGGCTCCAGCATGCAACAGCAGCAGCAGTATCAACCTGGGTGCTCCCACTGGGGCCTCATCGTAGACACCTCCTCCTACTCCAGCTCAGATTGATCGCCCTCGCCAGTAACGAAAGCTATGTGTGCCTCAGGGCATACCCCTCACTCCAGCAGGTGCCTCCTCCACAGTGCCGTCATCGACTGGGTTGGCACAGTCGTCGGCTTCATCTCCTAGACATACTTTTATTGATAGTGTTAATGATAACGAACATGTGGCTAGGGGCAGTACCCTCTCCCATCCTATTAGTGAAGGACATCAGGTCAGTGATACCACACCACATTTAGAATACGTGTTGTCTGCGGACGCCTTTGAGCAGCGAGTCTCGTTCACAAAGATCGAGGGTCCAGAAGGAGGCTGCCGCAACTGTGTTGGATTTCTAACAGTGTGCCTTCCTGTCATGGAGATGGAGTTCCTCAAGGTCGTTAATCATCTGTGGTATCCACCATTGAATGCGGTTCCATGCTGTGCACCGAAATGTAGCACCCTTCCCTCTCCCAAAATCAAGTGTCGTATTGAAGAGATAAGACTTCATTATCTTTGGAGGAAAAAGGGCATGACAACGCAGAGCACATCAATCTCCGAGTGGTTTCATGAATCCACTGTGAGAACTATACTGGCCTGGTTTTTCAAGATGGAAGTTAAGAGGGTCAGCTAAAGCACACAGCCAAATACTACGCTTGGACACCCATACACATGTCTATGATCAGGTAAATGGAGGGTCTAGCTAAACAGAGCTTCCTAAAGATATAGCATCCAGGCAGTCATGTGTTAATCTCCAAAATAAAACCGATCAGGCTTGTTTTGCATGGTCAAGCCTATCTTGTGAAATAAATTATGAGAAAAATCCACAGCGTACGTCTTGGTATGGTAGATACCTTGACATTCACAAGTGTTGTAACTTTGATGGTATCGAGTTCCCCATCAAGATCCAGGACATACCTAAATTTGAGGTGCTGATTATCAGAATACTGGTTCATGTTTATGGCCTGGAAAAGAAAAGCAAGCCAGATGGGCTGAATAAGCATATATTTATAACCCTCTACCATTTCGCAAAATTTGCAGGAGAGCGTAAGGTTCATCTATACATGCTCTTATTCTCCGATTAGAATAATAAGGAGAAAGGCAATTATCATTATGTTTGGATCAAAGACATGTCCCACCTCCCAGATGAGTGAACATGAACATAAACAGCGTATTTGATCAAGGTGTCTGAATTATATTTCCTCGGAGAAGCTATTAGTGGTGCATCTAGTGGATTGCGCTTCCAAGTAGCCAGTACGCGTTATTATGCCTCCTGAAGAAGAAAAAAATCAAAGTTTAAAAACGCTCACCATCAGAAGTGATGCCTATTTGTACTGTGCGCCGACTCTGAATGTCTTCTCGTGCTTGTGACCAGCAGTGAAAGTGACCCAACAGCCTCACATACCACCTTCACAGAAAAACACGTACCATATGCAACAGTGTACCAAATTGTGGCCGGCCGCAGGCCGCAGTGGCCGAGCGGTTCTAGGTGCTTCAGTCCGGAACCGTGCGACTGCTATGGTCGCAGGTTCGAATCCTGCCTTGGGCATGTATGTGCGTGATGTCCTTATGTTAGTTAGGTTTAAGTAGTTCTAAGTTCTAGGGGACTGATGACCTCAGATGTTAAGTCCCATGGTGCTCAGAGCCATTTGAACCAAATTGTGTTGTCCTATGATTCAAGTCTTAACTGCTTCAAATCTTATGTTGGGGGTAGTCCTGTGGTTTGGCTGCTCACTTCATGGGAGGTTGATAATCTTTACAGCAGCAACATTACCATGGCCAAATCGAAGGAGAATAAAGATTTGTACAATAATGCGGTTAACTGTCATATCTGTGGCTGCCGTTAGATAGAAAAGCAGAAACTCCTCATAGGGACCACTGTCATCTTACGGGGAAGCTCTGTGGCGCAGTTCACAACACATGCAATTTGAAGTACCGGTTACCAAGGAACATACTCTTTTTCTCCCATAATTTAAGCGGGTATGATGATCACTTTCTAATTGAGCACATGGCTGATTTCGGCATGGACAAAGATCAGGTCAGTGTCCTACCTGAAGGCGTCGAGAAATATATTTCATTCTCGATACGAACGGCGTCGAGATTATGCTCCGCTTCCTTGACATGCTACCTTTTATGCAGGCACCACTCCAGAATCTCGCTAAAACTCTACCTCAGGAGGATATGTATATCACTCGAGCTGCATTTCCCGATGAGGAGAAGTTTCAACTTGTGTGCAGGGAAGGGGTTTTTCCATATCAGTATGTGGATAGTGTGGCAAAACTCAACGAAACAAGGCTACCCCACATAACTGCATTCTCCAGTAATCTTACAGGCGATCCCATAATGGATACAGAGTGTGAGCATGCCGTGAATGTCTGGCGGGAACTCAACATCTCCATTGTATAGAGTACGTACTGCTTTACGTGGAAACAGACGTGCGCTTGCTTGCCGACGCTTTCGAGAAATTCCAGAGTCTATGCATGACCACATGTTCTCTGAATCGCGCCTTTTTTTACATGGCACCTGGATTGTCTTGGAACGAAATAGTCAAGAAAACGATGTGCAGCATTGAATAATTGACCGACGCTGACATTCTTCTTTTCTTTGAACTAAGGATCCATGGGGGACTTTGCCAATGTGACCATAGACACACCAAGCAATAACACATGGATGAGTGACGGATTCAGCGCATCCCTTGATTCGAGTTACATCATGTACCTGGATGTGAATAACTTATACAAGCACACCATGCAACAATCACTGCCGGTTGGTGAGTTTCGAGTTGGAAAAATCAAGGATATGGCGGTTGATTCTGATGTTGGGTATATGGTGGAGGCAGAACTCACATACCCAACTAGTTTTCATGAAGTACACGCCGATTTGCCACTGTGTCCAGAGCAACTACTTCTGTGAGGAAGCTCCAACACAAAACTGGTGACAATACTGGGGAATAAGTGGAAACATATCCATTATTATAGTGTCCAGAGCAACTACTTCTGTGAGGAAGCTCCAACACAAAACTGGTGACAATACTGGGGAATAAGTGGAAACATATCCATTATTATAGTCTCCAGCAGTGTCTCAGCTTGGGGATGAAGCTGATTAGAATCACCCAGGCTATTTCCAGTAAGCATTCCCCCTGGTTGAAGGAGTATATTCATTTGAATACGAGACAGAGAGCTTCTGTGACGTTAACTTTGAGAAAGATTTTTACAAATTAATGAATAATTCAATTTTATGGGAAGTAATAGAGAATTTGAGGGAAAGGTGTGATATTTTGATTAGAACCGAACGGATGGGCGCTGGGGCGTATGAAAATGTATTGCCAGACTAAATTTTAAGCAGATCACCATATTAAAAAGAACCTTGTTGCTGTGGAGATGGCGAAGACTGTAGTAGTATAGTTTACGAAACCTGCTTAAGTGGGGATGTGCTCACTAGACCTACCCAAACTCTCCATATACCGCTTGCTTTAAGAGTTTTCGAAAAATCATTTAGCAGATCCTAAATTACTTTATATGGATAGAGATAGCGTCATCTATTGGGTGAAGAACTACAGTCCATATGAATTAATGAGGTACCATGGCAATGAATTCGGCACATCCTCATACATGGGCAATAATCCTCAAGGCACTGCTTCACATAACAAGAAGCTTATTGGGCTTATGAAAGACGTGGCGAAGATTGCCATTTGTGGAGTTTGTAGTTATGCGATCAAAGATGTATGTGTATTACGAGGTGCATTCAAGTTCTAAGGCCTCCGATTTTTTTTCTCCGGACTGGAAAGAGATAGAAACATGTGCATTGTTTTAAAATGAGGCCGCGTTCATTGTCAATACGTCCCAGAGATGGCAGCATCATACGGCAGATGGAATTTTACCGCCAGCGGCGAGAATGAGAACTGTTTTAAATACTTAAAATGGCGACGTTTTCCTTACTTGAACAGCATGCAATCATTCGTTTTCTGAATTTGCGTGGTGTGAAACCAATTGAAATTCATCGACAGTTGAAGGAGACATGTGGTGATGGAGTTATGGATGTGTAGAAAGTGCGTTTGTGGGTGCGACAACCTCGGGCTCGCACAAGCTGGTCTGACAACATGATCGAGAAAGTGGGGAGAATTGTTTTGGGGGATCGCCGAATGACTGTTGAACAGATCGCCTCCAGAGTTGGCATTTCTGTGGGTTCTGTGCACACAATCCTGCATGACGACCTGAAAATGCGAAAAGTGTCATCCAGGTGGGTGCCACGAATGCTGACGGACGACCACACCGCTGCCCGTGTGGCATGTTGCCGAGCAATGTTGACGCGCAACGACAGCACAAATTGGAATTTCTTTTCGTCGGTTGTGACAATGGATGAGACGTGGATGCCATTTTTCAATCCAGAAACGAAGCGCGAGTCAGCTCCATGGAAGCACACAGATTCACCGCCACCAAAAAAATTTTGGGTAACCGCCAGTGCTGAAAAAATGACGGTATCCATGTTCTGGGACAGCGAGGGCGTGATCCTTACCCATTGCGTTCCAAAGGGCACTACGGTAACAGGTGCATGCTACGAAAATGTTTTGAAGAACAAATTCCTTCCTGCACTGCAACAAAAACGTCCGGGAAGGGCTGCGCGTGTGCTGTTTCACCGAGACAACGCACCCGCACATCGAGCTAATGTTACGCAACAGTTTCTTTGTGATAACAACTTTGAAGTGATTCCTCATGCTCCCTACTCACCTGACCTGGCTCCTAGTGACTTTTGGCTTTTTCACCAATGAAAGACACTCTCCGTGGCCGCACATTCACCAGCCGTGCTGCTATTGCCTCAGCGATTTTCCAGTGGTCAAAACAGTCCCCTAAAGAAGCCTTCGCCGCTGCCATGGAATCGCGGCGTCAGCGTTGTGAAAAATGTGTACGTCTGCAGGGCGATTACGTCGAGAAGTAACGCCATTTTCATCGATTTCGGCGTCGAGAGCCCACTCTATAGTAGACTATATGTGGTACCTGTACATCAGTATTCACGGTGCTGCACGACATCCACCTCACAACATCTTTAACTATGAACTGTCTACACTCATCATCCTTAGGAACATGAGCGTCTGCAGTGATGTTCACACCTAGAGATACCACTGTGGAATGAGAAGTCTATTACGATGATTGGCGCCAGCTCCTTGAATTTCCGTGGACTGAGTAGACATCACTCCTCTTTATAGTATGAAGCACGGAACCTCACATACATGTCATTTGATAGACTATATACATTTTCATCCTACTGCAGATGCCAATTGTCACACAGGTAGAATTCAGAGTTCAGGTGGACTCTGGCATTAGTTAACTTGCAGTTATTAAATTTTGTGGAATCATTTGCTACATTTACTCTTCTATTGGCCTGAAACGCAAGAATGATGAACCTGGGCGCCTCCAGTTGAGCAGAGGTTTTAATAGACCACGTTTGTCTACTTGCAGTCGGTAGCACTGGCTACTTGAAAACCTCCCATGAACGGAAAGCTAATTGTATAAACATCCTGGCATTCAGAACTTTTAAAAATTTCAAACGCTGCTCATCTGATACTGTGATGTGTGGCATTTTCCATATTATTTTACTGATGGTGATCTCATTTTCCTCTTGAGCTCCTTGAATGTATGGGTTGTTAGCTGTTGCACTCCATCCCAGAATAAGACCCTGTTTAGCATTCCGAACAATTCGAATCTTGTCCTCAAAGTATCCCATAAGCAATTTTGAAGGCATGCAGGCAGTAAATCTCTTGTACTCTTCCACTGGTCTATTCACTGGCTCGTCAACGAACCACCCACCATTTTCTGGACCGGTCAAATCCGGGGGAGAAGTAAAGACATACGTTTTAAGAGATGGTGTTATGCCTACGTTGCGTGTGAGTTCAATCTCAACATTGTTAAGTTCATGTCATATCTCATGAAACAGGAACGCTAAAGCATTGTGTGTAAGATTCGATGCCGCTGTAACAGTACTATCCCTTTTCGTAAATGGGAAAAGCTACACGAAACTGTTGCATGCGAGGGTTAAAGCAACCTGGATTTGGATGACAATCCTAATTTCATCGTTCATGTTAAATGTGGTTGATTCATAAGGTTAATGCAAGAAGTACTTCTGGCGTTAATACTCTCGTCATATTCCACCAGACTAGCTATATCGAACGACATCATTGCGCGGCTTCAAACCCTCTGATTCAAGAAACTCGTAGTTTGCACGTGTTATCATATTACTGCTCTGTTGTGAAGTACCGATCTGTGCGTTGTGCACTTTGGTTTTATACCATACGTCCATTCTTTCTATGTTGACAATACAGGGCTGCTGTGATACCTGACTGGCTGAAGCTCACCGCCGACGCTTCCGGTCCGGCAAGTTAAAAGTCCTCTGATTTTCCCTCCAACAGATCCCAACTCGTTGAAGGCCGTCACGGCTTCTGGATCTCAGTATGTTCAGCGTCACTGCTGGTTCTGCTTTGGATATAGTTGTACAGTGATTTCCTTACCGTGAAAATTGACAAGTTGATTATCCTGGTCCACAACACGCAGCTCCGGATAGTCCAAATCCCGAACTGTTATTGGGAAGGAAATGGCACCGGTAAGGGCCTCCACGATCTTGTACCGTGTTCCCACTGATGGTAACAATCCTTAAATTGCACGAATCAGTATGTTATTGAGATAAAAGTTTTTTGCAATGTTACACCTAATATAGATTGTACTGACAAAGAGAATATCCACTGAGTGATCGGATCCGTAGAATTTATTAAGATCCTTCTTTAAAAACCTGTCCTTTTTGTGAAACCCAGTAGCCGTCCTATTGATCCTTTATGGTTAAAGTCCATCGTTGCACTCGTTGTTTTTATTTCAGATTTAAGTGTACTGATGATTGAATGTATCACAATACCTTTTCCAGACCGCTTTAAAACTTCGTTTAAAAAGTCAGTATCGTATGGATCCACCATTAATTTCCAGATTAAGTTAATTGTTAGCCTCTATGATATTCGGTATGCTATTGTAAGTCTCCAGTCCAATCAGCGCAGTTCCCCACTCCCAGTTGCTTAAATCAATCGGTGGGAAGTAATTCGCGCATAATACTGACGATCGATATTTTAGAGTCAGAGTATACGACATTGCTTGTGAACCTCAACTGACGGGTGGAAGCTTAATGCATATATGCTTCTTCGTAAACGATAGGAGGAATATGATGCATAGATGCCAGCATAAGTAGGTATTAAAGTCTTGGTAGCAATGAAAATTGTAGAACACACGTCTGGTGAAGTATCGTTGTAACTCTTCTGGCGGCTGCAAGTCTCGAAATAGTCGAGACAGTAGATGTTATTTGTATTTTTCTTAATATACGCTACCCACTGGGTACCTGATTACCCAGTAACATCTAAATCTACAATTCCACATTCTCCGCATTTTCACATAGTCTTCGGTAATGGTTCAAATGGCTCTGAGCACTATGGGACTTAACTTCTGAGGTCATCTGTCGCCTAGAACTTAGAACTAGTTAAACCTAACTAACCTAAGGACATCACACACATCCATGCCCGAGGCAGGATTCGAACCTGCACCGTAGCGGTCGCTCGGCTCCAGACTGTAGCGCCTATAACCGCACGGCCAGTCCGGCCGGCCCTTCGGTAATGTATCCCACATAAACACACCATGGAATCTTGGAACGCCGAATATTTCCCTGACAAATTTGAGCGGATCTGTATTTGTAGGTAGTCTGTCCAGTAGGATAGCTAAGGTTTTTTTATTTGCTTATGAAGAGATCTAGTTCTTTCTTGTATTGTTTCAGGTAGAGTCCTTTTCCAATGGCTGCTCCTTCCATCATGCGGCTATGTCTTCTTGATTCCTCTAGCTGCTCCTCGAAGTTCTGTGCGTTCCTCGCTGTTCTGGTAACAGTTGCAGCACCACCAGCCAGTGAATCGATCACTTAGAGACCTGCAAGGGCAGAAGTGAGGAAGGGAATAGTTTTATCAACTACTAATGCTGCAGTGCGCTGTCCTATACCAATATCCTGTCTCGCACATATTGCCTTGGCTTTATCAGATAAATTTCGATCTGCAGTATGGCAGCCTGGGAGATCTTTATGTTCTATATATGCAATGTCGTGTTCTGAATATGCCTCGGCAAGTAGGTTAATCCCCTTATCACCACGAGTCAAAGGTTTTTGAAGTTTTGTACCAGGTCCACAGTGATTATACCCTGCAATGTGTAATTCGATGGGAAGTATGTCGAGAATACCACTGCCTCCTATAATGCGTCTCCTATCACACATGTTATACTACTGTGCTGCTTGTGCTCTGCGTACCCCACTGCATAGCAAATAGTCAGTGTCAATCGATCTGTTTTATGTTGCAGGAAAACCAAGTCATTTAACTAGTGTTCGGTTCCCTTCACGTCTTATGACACGATCTACGAGAAGCACATGTGGTTCTGAGCTTGTCTGCTTTCCTCGGTGTAAAAGCAGCCCGAAATTTCAGTGCCACAGCTATCCTGGGATTTGTTCTCTGCACTTTGTGAATATTTCACTTGTGCAGTTTGGGAGGTGTGACTTCTCAAATGTTGCCTTGTGTTTTGAGATACGTAGCAAATCATCTACATTAAATTTCTGTTTATGTGAATCGAACATTTTAATACGACAGTACACTGTGTCCATGAGTCCATTATCACGAACATCGATTGGTCTCATTTTTATTGTGCCATATTTGGTTCGATTATGCTGTGCAATTATTTCTGGGAGGATATTTGTCCATTTGTATGAGCCGCGAAAGTTAGAATGCATCCACATTTGACCTTCTATTGTTCTGTTCAGACATTGCATGATACTCGCCCTCAGGTGGGTGAATGTTGAGTAGTGGCGGTCTTGACATATCTATTGTAAAGCTGTCCACCGTGAAAGGTTTGGAGGTTGTCTGGGCGTAGATTCGTCCCTGTCTGCAACAAACACTCAAACACCTCCGCAACATTTCTCTCCATTCGTGTTTTAATAACCATTAAAATATATCTGAATCTATTATTCTCATGTGGATATTTCCTCATATCTGCAAGATCAGCCTGCCACCAGTCTTCCAAACCTTTAATCACGAAATGCCTATGAGGGTATGTTTTGCGTGCTGGTTTGTCCAGTTCTCAAATTATTGACTCCATACTCATTCGATTGTACCTCTCTCTCTGAGCTCAGATATTACTGAAACAACCTCATTCGAATGAGCAGTATTGCCCACAGCAGCTGATTTTTGCCATGAGCAGTCGTAGTTGATCTATCATCTCATTGTGGTCATTGTAGTCTATATACTGAGGTGGTTCAGTGCTGACTCTATTATGTTGAATTACATTACCATCACCACTGCTACACCAACCATCTAATAATACTGGCTTTATAATGCCTTTGCATTTCGCAATGCATTGGTTTCCTGCTTTCCTGTGTAGACTGGTCAATTGTAGGGTTTCACCATACATCTCCAGATCTTTCGGTGAAAATTTTACTGTTTTTGAGGGTTTTAGGAAAATGACGTTCAAAAGACTTGGTGTTCTTTGAAATTCCTTATTCCCTATTTGAACTGTTTTTTCATTTAAAGCTATAGGCTGTGTGCCAAACACATATGGTTTTTTACCACTGACATAGAATGTTTTGTCTATCCTACAGTAGTAGGAAGATGGCAGCACGAGTGCAATTTTGATATAAAATTCATATACAAATGAATTGAACTGATCAATTAGAAATCCCCACCCCACCCTCCCCCTCCCCCAGAAATCCCGCACCGCCACCTCCAGATGATGTCATGCATTTTCCCCATCTAGCATGTTTGTCCCCACCCCCTGCCCCTCTCCACACCTCCCTCTTCGAATTTTGGATCGAATTTGTAATTTGGCGGGAATTTTGAATTTTTGTGGGAATTTCTTTCTCGCAGAGTTGTGATGACGTCCCACTCCACCCCCTACCTGTCAATTGGTGGGATATTAAATATGGTGGTGCCCTTTCTGGGACTCAAACCTCAGTCCTTCTGGACAGAAAGCCCAAGTGCATCTCCGAACACATGGAAACTGTCCAGATGCAGGACAGCAAGATTAGAATAGTGTACTTTATTTATTTTGGTTGGGAAACTGAAGTAAATATCGGTCCTAATTATATAATTAATCATAAAGATCAGTCCCAATTTCACAACTATATGCATAGCGCTATACAAGGAGCGCCTAAAATCGCCATAAAGGTCAAAAATTGACGATGCCATACAACTGGTGTGATCCTGCTGGGAAAAAAATCGCAGTATATCATCGAAACTAGTGGCAGACATACTCAAACTCTAAACTTCACCAACAAAATGGATGGAAAAAAGTTGGAGTGGAAGGTACTATCTTTATATTCTGATGAGAATTATGTTCAACTCACGAGATGCTGGTGTTGGACAGAGAGGAGTTTAATAAGTGTATTACCTGTAAGCATACAGCCGAGGACTGTATCGGTCACTCACTGGAGACACCTCCCCCTGCATTGCTTGACAACCACTTGTGGTCCAGGGAATCGGAGCCAGTACACACTACCTCAACTGATGGAAAATGCTTCACTGTTCTAATTACACATCGAAATTGTTCTGAAAAAAACCAGCAGTTGTAATCAACGAGTCATAATGCAACACTGTACGGGGGACTAGCGAAAATTGTTGTCCCAAAAGATTGCAGCAAGAGAGAGGGTCGGCACTTGACTGTGCATCCTCCTCAATGTACAGTCGCGAAGTGCCGAAATTAGAGCTACTTCTATCCTCATACCTCCCTCTCCCTCACTCCCTCCCTCGACCTACGCTGGGGATGCAGGCTTTTTCAGGTCAGCTGCTACCACTTCCGCATGCCGCACTATGCTTTGTGGCATACTGCCCTCCCCTCTCCCCTCCCCTGTAGGGAAGCAGCCTACTCACGCCATGTAGAATTCATATGCTTTCCATTGTGTGCCTGCCTAGTCCGCTGTAACTAGCTATGACGTCACGAATGTTTCACAAAACCTT
Source organism: Schistocerca nitens (assembly GCF_023898315.1). Lineage (NCBI taxonomy): Eukaryota > Metazoa > Arthropoda > Insecta > Orthoptera > Acrididae > Schistocerca > Schistocerca nitens. Next base: position 449,113,310 of record NC_064615.1, read on the forward strand.
ACAAGTAAAGTAAGTAATCTGAAATGTGATGCTAAAATGATAAGTGTTAAGTTTCAGTTTAGTAACTTAAACAGTTGTCGAAATTTGGACGTTTTACGTAAAAATCATCAGCGCAACAGAAAGGAGCTAGAAACTTCAAAATTTATATTCGGATTCATTTTTCATTGTAATTTAATGGAAACAGCATGCTGGATCTCACAAAGTTGGTTGAAATTCATGATTTTCTGTTTTGGTGTCCTAAAAGCACAGAAGCAAGATAGATTAAGTAAGTGATTAGATAAAGCTAGGATGTTTAGATTTAGGTAGAATGGAGATACGCTATAAAAACAAAGATGTGAGAAGTTTCTAAAAGGGAGCTATAAAACTGAAGCTGTAGCGTCTCTCAAAAGGGCAAGTTCAGAGCTCATCTATTGCGTGCATTGAAACTAAAATAATTCTCTCGCCAAAAGTATTTAACCTAGCCTCATCAGAATTTTATTATAGATACTTACCTGTTGCTGATTATACAATTAAATTGAGAGCTTCATCGGCCCTCGGCGAATGAAGCAATTAATTATTTAGTAACTTGAAGTTGTGCTCTACTAGTCCCAACGGCTAGTCAGGAAGGCAAATTTTGTCGGCTGCGCCTTCGGCGGTCAGCACGGTAGCAGTTGCAAGGAACAGGCTTGGATGCCATATTACGTAACTCGGTATTCACGTTAACAATGAGTTTGCATTGGGGTAAAGTGTTAATTGTGGAACGACCTCAGTGATGTATTCTCAGTTTGCGTATGTCGTAATTTCACGTGTCACTGCAGGGCAGACCTATCATTACTAGTGTGGCGTCTGATGAGTATTAACATCAAATTTTGGCGAGCATTCACTTTGAAAATTTACATCGATAACGATTGTTAAACAGTTTCGTTATCTACGGATAGTAGGATCCATGCAATAGACTCTGAACAGCTATGATAGTACAAGAGCTGATAGTAGTATTGCTTGGGTAAACTTTTGTCTGGAACTTAAAGCTTTATCGATTTCAGAATATAGTGAAACTGTTATAGTAAACTGCATTTTCTATGAAACCCATACATCATCCTAAGCGTAATGAACTTCAATGATCAATAACTTTATTTCTCCATCAGAGTGGGCACAGTGAACTTTAATTACAGGCATCACGTTTTTGCTAGTCACTTTCTGGTTGCCAACATTGTAGTTAGAGAGCCTGTGTTGCGAATGGCAACAATATAAAAATTTCCACCTGCCGTCCCCCCCCCCCCCCCCCACTCGTCTGCCAGCACCCAGCCTCCCATCAATCTGATGTCAGAGTATTAAGTTCAATGTGTCGCCAGTAGGCATATGGCTGGGTGCTCCAGGCAACAGCTCTGTGCTAACATAAAAGGCCATAACACCGGTGGCCTACAGAACAAAGCGAGATAAATGATAGGCACCCCAAATACAATTCACTTGTTCAGCTAAAATTCAGCTACATCCTGCCCAGAGCACAGCTACCTCTGGCGACTACACACACACTGGACCCACCCCCAAGCCTCCAGCAGCCCGCCATTCTGAGTTGGACCTGTATTTAATGTGAATGCACCTTCAATAAGCGAGCATCTATTAAAAAAATTACAATCGCGATGATAATAAATGTCCTCTTTCCACTAAAAGGGTGCAGTACATTGTCTTTTAGTTTTATGAGCAAAATCTGTATAGTTTTTACCCCTTCAACTGCAGGATACAATTCACATCTCTCTCTGCCAGTGTCTCCCATAGTTTGCGACATCCAATGAAGTGAAAAAAAAAATTACAGCATCCCCGCCAATTACAGATGACCAAATCGCAGAGGTCAGGCTACACATCTCCTAAACATCTCCACCCTGTGTAAAATCCAAAAAAAACTTCTACTATTGTTTCGTGAAAACTACCGATCACTGCAGAATGTCCTCATTATTTCGAAACCATCACTGGAGTAAAGAAAAGGAAATAATTTCAACTCTGAAGAAAAAAACATCTATATTAAGTAATTTATTTAATTTTGATAGACAAATTACACAGCTTAAGAGTGTCCCTCGCATTCAAATCAGTGTCTGTAAATAAAGTGTTATGCACATGTGTATTACAAACCTCTGAGACATGTGAAATAGCATTGCAGAATACAGTCTTTCATGCCATTTCCTCACACGTCGGGAAAAAATACAATCATTTTATGTTCGACAACAAAAGGCACTAATTCAAGAGGATGTTCTTTTGTACACTGTGACAGGTCTCGTTTTACCAATGCAGCTTTGTTTACACATGATGGAGTTCCAGACTGATGGAGATTGGAACATTCCACGTAAGTTAAATGTGCTATCAATTCTGAAGTATTATTCCAGTGCCTGGAATCAGTGTCAAGAAGGTACCAGCATTAGAAAAACAGAAAAATGATACAAATGTAAAATAAACACTTACTCCTATGTCTATACAGTCCTGCATACAAAAATGTTATATTCTCAAAGCCATATGATTTCCGAAGTATTATTCATGCAGAATGCAACACTCTTAATACTCTAATGGCTCCAGTAAACTCGACTGAGTCCTCTTGCTAGTTGATCCACCTTCAAACCCTATTCCAGATATACCACATTGCGGATCATCCTCTAGACACCACTCTGGATATAACACAGGGTGGATCCACATTCTAACACTAACTCAGGTCTACCCTGGGTCGTGGAATCCATCTGCAACACATGTATAGACATAGTCATACAGAAGATAGAGCAAATACAATGCATCTGCAGAATATTTGGTTGTGAGTGACAGGTGCATTCGAATACAGAGCTCTACTATACTGTCCGACTAATGTGCTGTTGTATCTTGTACATAAGTATAATTCTCACAAAGAACTATCCCCCTCCGTCCAACAAGCATCTAGCACACAAAATAGCGGAATTGGGATGATCATGTGCCATCACCGTGGATCTTTAAGAGTATAAAAGAGGTAATGAGAGGCGCAGCAGGATGCTTTGGTTTGTTGTTATTATTGGACAATCTAGACAATATTGTTACGAAATATCGGTAATATAACATGCATCGAAGATGTTATGCTCTTTAGATGGATGAATTTAAATGTGCTTACATGCACTACAGAATCGATTTGCGAAGAATTTTTCGCTATTTGTGGGGCTGTTGCACTGTCAAAAATAATGTACAAGTGGTTGAAATCGAGACTTCAAAATTGGTAATATGCATGCATAGCCCCTATATGTATGTGTGTAGGGCTGCCAGCGGTGGACAGTTGCGGTTCGAATGCATTACTTCCTAACTGTTCTTCTACAAATTACACTGCCAGGGATACGCACTCTGTACGCACAGAGGGGAAACTCTCTCGTTCCAGGATGCAAAGTGCAGTCGACATACTGTCAACTAATGAATAACTTATTACTAGGATAAAAAAATACCCAAAATACACAGTTTGCAGATGTCCTTACAGACTTTTTGTGGATACGTAGTAGAGTTGGAAGGTGTAAACAAAAGTAGCGAAGATTATCTGGTAATCAACAAGAGCACATACTTATGTGAAAATTATGAGAGCAACAGCAGAAATGAACTCCGTACACATGTCAACTCTGTTGCTTATTACTGTACATCATCCCATATAGACAGTGTCTTTCACACCCCATCCGTCCGCTGGTACACTGTTGATTACCAATAATGACTGACTGACACCACTTGTTTGAGATGGAGAGAGCCTTGGCGGAACACTGGACATCTGCTGTTTGTCACTGTGGGGCATGGGATTAAACGTAGAGGTCATCGCCTTCGGACAGTTGTTTGGAAGCATTCCTCAGTGCTGCAGACGTGTCCTATTTCCATACACTGTGATGCTCTCCACTTTTTTTTTCACCAATAAGATAACAATACCTCTTTATTTCTACTACCCCCCGCGTGTTGTGAACAGCACCTTCCAGCGATAGCCAACACTGGAACAGTAATCATGTACCTGACTGTAAAATGAGGAAACAATATCATTCAAAACAGAACACCAAGTGATCCGCTTCCCCATCACTGCGGAAGATGAGATAAATTGTACAGGTCATCACCTTTGGATAGCTATTTGGAAATGCTCTGCAATGCCACAAACTCTTCCAGTTTCCATATGTTGTGACGTCTTCCACATTTTTGTCAAAGAAAACATCCCTCTATGTTTTATTTCTGCCATCCTGTGTGTTGGGAGAGGAGCATAGTTTACATAGTGCGCTATTTAGCTCTCTGTGAGAGCCGATGGATCGAAATGTGTTAATTTTGGTTTAGCATCCGACACAGACGTCGAAGTCATGGTAGATAAACAAAGTGTATGGCAGTGTACAAAGCTGTGCTCATACACTGCCTCTTCCAGCGACTTTGACCACTGACCATCTGCTCCAGTGGAGCAATATGTGTGTATGTAATATTCTCGATGTCAACATGCAGATGGTGTTTGTTTCTCAATATATCAGAAGGGACAGATGCGGTAAAATCTTATAGGAGGTTCTATTACGAGCAGTGGTATGACTGGTTAAAGTTTGGATAGGTTTTACCTACTCTGGATGTTATAAAATAATGATGAGGAGTGCTCTCTAATGTACTAAATGACTGTATATACGCTGATTTCTATCGGTATTTCGTACATCTGTAATGAGTGTAATGCCCTCATGCTTGACAATTTGTAATTTGAACAAGTGGAATGATCTCAAACTACACTGATTTTGCTCATAAAACTAATAGTAATCAGCTGTGTCTGTTCTCATGGAATCATGACTGTTTTTGTTATTACTGTCACGACTGAGCGTTTAAAAATAGGAATTACTGGAAGTCCTGTGTTATTTCATACTTCATAACCTCCAATTATAAAGTAGTTACTAATTGAATTATCGCTCGTTGTGGAACCTAGAAATGATGGTATTGTTCCCGACATTTGAGTAGATTGCATGAAACAGGCTGTTCTGTGATGAACGAATTGCTTACAAAACTCGAACACAAGAATCTGCTGCTATTGCGAATGATTATCTGCTAGAAGTCAGAAACTTTACACACTGGTCGCTAGAAGCGAGTTATGGGGCAAAAAATGTCACATGTCATCACGTACATGGTATTTGTTTTCGATGCATCATAGGAATCTTATAGGGTTCTCCACTAGATAATGTTTGGAAGTTCTATTACAAGACAGGCTCTCACAACTCGTTTCATAAACGCCGTGTGATACAGCGTTGCATTGGTAAACAGGACCTGTCATAGTGTACAAAACAACAATGTACTCTTGAATTAGTGCCTGTTGTTGTCGAATGTAAAATGATTATGTTTTTTTCCAAACATGTGAGTAAATGGTATGAAAGGCTCTATTCTGTAATATTATTTCTCGTGTCTGAAATGTTTGTAATTCACAAATGCATAACACTTTATTTACAGACACTGATCTGAATGTGAGGGATACTCTCAAACTGTGTAATTTGTGCATCAAGCTGAAAGAAATTGCTTAACATAGATGTTTTTTTTCTTTGGAATTTAAATTCTAGCTTTTTCTTTAGTCCAATGATGGTAATTAATTGATCAATTTAATTACTTTGCGTATCAATATGATTCCAAAATTGCGGTCTTGCCGCCATCTCCAGACTATTTCCTAGTGCTGCTGTGATGGTCAATGAAACTGACAATAACATCGTCGTCATCACTGCATAAATTCGCTGAGAGTTCACTGAGAGATTCAGTAACTGGTTTAAACATGTCTTTCACTGTCTGATCTTGATCCAAATATCCTAACCTTAAAAACCATAACGTCTCTCGAATGGCCTTTTGTGCAGGGATGACCATATGATTAGTTGACATGTTGCTATATATTAAGTAGGCTGCTTCACAGGCTGCACCGTATATCCATTTTGCTCAATTTTACGGTTACATGATGTAGTCTCTTTTCAATTCCATCAACCTTTACAGCTAAGTTGTCTACGTTCTGTCTCATAATGATTTGGGTGTACATCTCTAGTACCTTACCCCTAGCATCTAATTCGTTGATCAGTTTCAGACAGGTGGGGGAATACGTCTCTAAATCCGCAACTTTATGTTTCAGAAACTGAAATTTTTCCACCTATGTACAGACGTACAGATGCATAGACGGATTCTCTGTCTATGCACACCTATTCTCTCTGGGTGACTGCCTATATATATATATATATATATATATATATATATATATATATATATATATATATATATATATATATAGTCTTGGTAGTTCCATCTATACCTACCATCATTCGGTTTTCTTCGCTTATCAATGACAAGAAACCCGTACTATGATTCCAGCAGTCTCACATATCTTTACAAACTCATTGAATGACATGTCGGCTCCCAGATGCACCTGGTAAATGTGTTTCACATTCAGATTGACTTCTCTAAAAGCTATAATGATACTTGCATTATCCCTTACCAACTGTTTCTGGATTCTGGAATATGTCTGACTAAAATAAAATATGTCAATACCCATATGATGACCAGAACAGAAATATCATAAAATTTGATCTAGGTTTTCCACAGCAACATCATCAAGTACGACATTGTTTGGTTGGGGAATTTGACTGCTTTGACTGAATGTTGTGTATGTTACACCATCAACTCCCTGCAGTATCTTTTGCATTAACTGGTACCTGCATTGGAATGGTGTTTTTGAAAATACACATACATGCTCAAAGCGAACTCCATGTGGGTGTGTTATTAGTGACATGAGAACATTTGCCTTGCCACAGTTGGATGGACCTACAGTTATGACTCTTATGTTATCAGTTAGGAGTACTTCAATCTTCTTCATCTTCTTCTTCTTCTTTCTGTCTTCTTCCACACCATCACTGGACCAGTCACTTACAATGAAGTCCTGATGCCTCACCCACCTGGCCATGATACCGGCTGTGTCAGATTTTGGTGCGCAATGGGCTTTTATACAAGAATGAACGCTTGCAATAATAATAATAATAATACATGTAGCCACTATAGTGCAGTTATCTTACTGACTGTTCTACAATGGCTACGCCTTACATTATATAATGACAGGATAGTTTAATAAGAAAAACAATAAAGATTTGCAATTACATATATTTTATTTACATTTCGTCATCAGACTGCATTACATCAACAACAAAAATAACTGATTCATTTTTACAGTATTTCCCATGTAACTGTTTCTTGTATGCAGTAATTCCACATGCATTTCTCTCAAACTTATAGGTGTTCCATTAGCTTCTTCTTTTGACACCGTATTGATGCACTGTTCTAAATCATCTGCATGCACACTATATGTAAGGAGATAGTTCACAATGTCACACATGACAGCCCACAGTTCAGTCTTTCCAGCACAAGGGACCGCATCATCTGTAGGCTAAACAAGTTTGTAACAGCGGAGTGTTGCAGATAAATGGACGACCTCCAGATCTCAACATGAGTGTCGCTCTATTGTACAATGATGTTATAGACAGCATTGAAACAGCACAGTAAATGTCCAGGGACGGAGAATACTTGGAGGACAACTATTGGTCGACGTATTGTTCTGAATAACGCAGTTCATTCCATTCGCACTCTATAAACTGTACTTTAACATTTCTCAATGGATTTTCAATCTCTAACACAACACACCAGTCACTTTCCACTGATGCTTCTGTACCAATATTTAAGCGCTTTGAACCACCAGATGTTAAATTATAAGTTGAAGTGAAAGCACTGGGAGGAATCAGCAGCTTCACATCCACCAATTCAACACTCTATCCTTCCAATAACACCAGAATGTTTTCGGGTGGTGCGTATGTCGGAGACCAGGACTGACCTGCATCATGTGATGTAGCCATGATTACAAATCGTCCTTGTTACAAGATTAACTTAACAGAGGGACCCACCAGCACCATAAGGCTTGACACCTCGCTCTGGGAAAATTAAATAATGTGAAAGCGATCATTCAATAACTTCTTGTCATCAGTATCATTTGCCCTTCGGACAATAACTGGTCATCTCCTCAGTACACTTTTTCTGAGAGTCACGGACTTGCTGGGTGTCTAAATCAATGAGTGGAATGGATAACAAAATGGTTCAAATGGCTCTGAGCACTATGGGACTCAACTGCTGAGATCATTAGTCCCCTAGAACTTAGAACTAGTTAAACCTAACTAACCTAATGACATCACAAACATCCATGCCCGAGGCAGGATTCGAAGCTGCGACCGTAGCGGTCTTGCGGTTCCAGACTGCAGCGCCTTTAACCGCACGGCCACTTCGGCCGGCGGAATGGATAACGGCAGCTTGTGGTCCTGCACCAACATGCTGGTCAGGTGCACTGTGTGATCCCACAGCGCTGCTACTACTGCTGGTCTTGCCAACCCAGGGTTCACTTCAGGTCCCAACAAGCTGATGGTAACTGCTGCAGGTCCAGACACACTGGATGTCACTTCCAGTCCAGACACACCAGAGGCCGCTGAACAAAGATGAAGATAAAACAATAAGCATTCACAGACAATGATATGGAGTTGAACAAAGAAAGGGAACTTGACAAAGCAGAGGAGGAGGAGGAACCGCTACATGCTGTAATAGTAACAACGACATGTAATGTGTGGTTAAATTTACGCTTCTTCTGTGATGGAGAGGCAGATCAGGATCTCAACTGCTGCTGTTGACGTTTCATAGTTCTTCTTCTTCCAGACACTAACTGCGACTGGGACCGGTGAACTACTGCATCTGCCTAACATCCCTTACATCATGATCACGTGACCAGAAGTTAATTAGTCAATCAATTTATTGACTTAAGCAGTATTTCTCGATCGATTCCCATTCACACATTTGACTTCGAAGGAGTTCTCAAGTGCAGTGGTATGCTGCAGGGGAAGGTTGGGGTATTCATGACGTGGCAGGAAGTGCTTAGTGCAGCACTGCAGTTGTTGTGTCTCAGGACCCTGGCCAGTGCCGTGAGCCCAGTGCTTGGCTCCTTCCAGCGACTGCGACTCCAGTGGACAGAGCACATATGAGAAAGTTTTTCACATATGTTTAGCACGATCTGTGACAGTGTAATGACGTGTTTTGGAATGAAAAAAAGTGCTCCAATTCCACACACCGCCTTGTGTCCCATAAATTGTTAATCAATATTCCACACACTGCAGTCGATTTCCTGCCAATCAAAGGTTATCTCCAGTATCCATCAAGAAAAACAGAAGGATATCGATTTAATTAAATAGTCAACCAATTTGATAGAGTGGGAGGTGGGTTATTCGAACAACCTGGAGCAGCTTGTGAATATTGGAAGTAGTACAGTAAGCTACTTCCTGTCAAATTTTTTCGATCAATTTAATTGATTAGTCAATTTGATAACAAAAGTGACCCAGGGTTTCTGGGATTTCCCAGAGGGTGGGTGACAAAGAAAACTGGTCCAGAAACCCCATTGAAAAGTGCACAAAATTCAAAAACTGGCAGAGAAACTGGCAGGGGAGGTGGAGGGGGAAATCCCATGATGTCATCAGGGGGTGGGGGTCATTAATTAATTAATTTGACGTCAATTTGATATAAAATTGCATATAACAATAGGTTAAGGACCTGTCAATCAAAAGAGAACATTAGGTTAAGGGCTGACATAGAGCAGAACAATAGGTTCGCCATGATTGTATGCTGCCCCTGTTGTAGGCAACCTGCACTAACAAAATGTGCTCATGCTGGCTTTATCCCACTGCCCACATCTCTCCTCAGTAGTAAGTGACTTCTCTCTTCAATGGCAGCCAATTAACTGAGGTACAACATAATGTAACTCTGTAGAAAATGATCTTAGTGTGACAAAATTGATCTGATAATTATTCCAGACATGCTATTTAAAGATATTTGTGGATGTGACATATATCATCTCATTCTAACTGTATGTAATGTCCCAGTGCAACCAAAAATATTCTGAAAAAAGATCACTTTCAATGTCAATCAATAAAGCTAAAGGTCTACATTTCCGCCGAAATCCACTACACACTGCCATCTCAAGACTCCATGCTTGATACTCGGTTTGCAGATACCCAAATACAAACATCTTAATTCTCAGAAACTTACTCTCATCAACAAAATATTACTGTTCTTGAAACTACACTGTGTATTGCTTATTTTCAACAAATTCTGCAAATTCATTCTGTTTCAGAGTCTTAATATATATATATATATATATATATATATATATATATATATATATATATATATATATATGTGTGTGTGTGTGTGGGGGGGGGGGGAGATAGAAGGGTGTGTTTCTGTTTACTTTTTAAGTAAAGCATCGTATTCCCCATAATTTAAAAACAGGAACTGCTGCAACGCCTCAAACAGTTATTTTCAGGATAAATTTTGTCTCTAACAATTAATGTGAATCGAGGTTCTCAATCGTAAATAATCGAGCAGTGTTTCCTGTGGGACATCAGACACTGTCTCTCGGCACTGTATTGTTGCTGAGAATGGAGTCAAATGCGTACATAGCTTATTTGGTTAACTGTGTGTGTACTTAGACGTCTCCATTTGCCACTAAGTTGGAACAGTAAAGTTAGTTACAAAATTTCGTGGGTTACTTGTGTGATACAGCGTAAAACTGCGAAATGAGTCAATTTTCTGGTGTTTAAATATTTTGTACGTTTTCTATTCAGGAATGCGTTCACATAACGGAAAAGAATAATTATTTAGTTTACTGTGAGATAATTTATTAAACGGCAGGTTGCGGAAATTTCTGCACACAAAGGAAACAGCCATCACCAATTAGGTCATAACCAGATATTATACTAATCAGGAAAAGTAGGTGTCAAAATTAATGACTTTTTAAATTATATATAAAGGAAACAAGGTGCAGGTTCAGTTACAGTCAGAGGTCTGCTCGAGCGACAGAGGTGACAATTCGACATACACTCTGTGATCAAAAATCCGGACACCTGGCTGAAAATGACTCCTCGGTAATGCTGTATTTCAATATGGTGTTGGCCTAAAAAAAATGGTTCAAATGGCTCTGAGCACTATGGGACTTAACTTCTGAGGTCATCAGTCCCCTAGAACTTAGAACTACTTAAACCTAACTAACCTAAGGACATCACACACATCCATGCCCGAGGCAGGATTCGAACCTGCGTCCGTAGCGGTCGCGCGGTTCCAGACTGTAGCGCCTAGAACCGCTCAGCCACTCTGGCTGGCGTGTTGGCCTACCCTTAGCCTTGATGGCAGCTTCCACTCTCGCAGGCAATGTTCAAACATGTGCTGGAAGATTTCTTGGAAAATGTCAGCCCATTCTTCACGGATTGCTGCACTGAGGAGAGGTATAGATGTCAGTCGGTGAGGCTTGACACGAAGTCAGAGTTCCAAAACATCCCAAATGTATTCTATAGGATTCAGGTCAGGACTCTGTGCAGGCCAGTCCATTACAGGGATGTGTAACCACTCCTCCACAGGCCGTGCATTATAAACAGGTGATTGATCGTGCTCAAAGATGCAATCGCCATCCCCGAATTTCTCTTCAACAGTGGGAAGCAAGAAGGTGCTTAAAACACCAATGTAGGTCTGTGCTGTGATAGTGCCACGTAAAACAACAAGGGGCGCAAGCCCCCTCCATGAAAAACACGACCACACCATAACACCACCGCCTCCGAATTTTACTGTTGGCACTAAACACGCTGGAGGATGGCGTTTACCGGGCATTCACCATAGCCACACCCTGCCATCGGATCGTGACATTTTGTGCTGTGATTCGTCACTCCACACGTTTTTCCACTGTTCAATCGTCCAAAGTTTACGCTCCTTACACCAAGCATTGCGTCGTTTGCCATTTACCGGTGTGATATAAGGCTTATAAACAGCCGCTCGGACATGAAATTCAAGTTTTCTCATCACTCGCCTAACTGTCATAGTACTTGCAGTGGATCCTGATGCAGTTTGGAATTCCTGTGTGATGGTCTGGATAGATGTCTGCCTATTACACATTACAACCCTCATCAACTGTCGGCAGTCTCTGTCAGTCAACAGACGAGGTCGGCCTGTACACTTTTGTGCGGTAGGTGTCCTTCACGTTTCCAATTCCCTATCACATCGGAAACAGTGGACCTACGGATGTTTAGGAGTGTGGAAATCTCGCGCACAGACGTATGACACAAGTGACACCCAGTCATCTGACCACGTTCGAAGTCCGTGAGTTCCACAGAGTGCCCCATTCTGCTCTCTCACCATGTCTAATGACTACTGAGGTCGCTGATATGGAGTACATGGCAGTAGGTGGCAGCACAATGCACCTAATATGAAAAACGTATGTTTCTGGGGGTGTCCGGATAGTTTGTATCACACAGTGTAGCTCCCCATCGTACACATTCCGAGTGAAGATCCGTCTTAATGAAACATAACGTTTGCAATATATTCTGAGACAATTCCTCATACAGTTTCCTATTTCTCGATTTTTATAATTTTCTTCTAAAAAATGGTTCAAATGGCTCTAAGCACTATGGGACTTAACAGCTGAGGTCATCAGCCCCCTAGACTTAGAACTACTTAAACTTAACTAACCTAAGAACATCGCAGATATCCACGCCCGAGGCAGGATTCGAACCTGCAACCGTAGCAACAGCGCGGTCCCGGACTGAAGCGCCTAGAACTGCTCGGCCACACTGCCGGCATTTTCTTCTCACCCTCTGCTTGAGGGAACATATCAAGCGCTATATAAAATTCGTCTTCCATTACATATCAGTTAAGAGAGCTCTGTGTGTAAATTTTGGACGTTCTCTATTTTACTCGATCACCTGAATTATCAATGGGACAACAAAAATTAGCTATTTATAAAATATATTAAATGATGCAAATAAGGGGAGGGCACAACAGATTTCGTATTTCAGAATACGCTCGCCCACAGTAAGTTTACAGTTACTGTAGACAGTTTTCATATTGCTATTCGCGAGAGTAAGAAGTTGGACACGTGAGCTTTTAGGAGGATTACTGACCCAGTCTTAGTCCAAAAGCTAGTGAGCCAGTATTTGCCATCCAGCTTGTTGTGTCCACCTGGTTTGGTGGACAACGAACGTTCATGTTGGTTTAGTAGAACAAGTTTATTTAACGAGAGGGAATATGTCTTCTCCAACATGTGTTAGGTACAGGGTAGGCATTAATCACTTTATAAAGTAAATTTCTTCTTGAATAAGGAGTAACCAGTATTTAAAGGGAAGTCTCTTCTCAAGAATTGAAATAACAGCAATATTTATCGGAAGGCTGAAGGCCTGAACGAAACAGTCACTTCTCATCGAAGAACGAATGAACATAAATATGGTATAAGACTGAAAGTCTTCAGGAAAGTAAGTAACACTGCCAGAGAATGTCACTAAACAGTAAATACACAGTGCACTAAGCTAACCAAAGTTCAAGTCCCATATGGACAGTCCAATGAATATTGTGACAATTGTAATAATTGTGAATCGGTACAAGTTAAAGTCCCGGAAGGATATTCAGAATTAAAGATACAGTATTACGAAAACAAAGCCTAATCTTGCGTAGTACTAATGAGAGAAAGACAATAATTCTCACAAGTCCACTAGGTCATCACTGAATTCGGCGTCGTCGTGGCGGCGCTCCGAAGTGAGTTCCTGATTGATGGAACGCTACTGCATTAGGCGCCTGGCCCAGTAAGCCCACTGGGAGTGAACAACTTACCGTGATTTTTTTCCTTTATTGTTATTTCATCATCTTTCGCCCCATATGGGCTGGGCACGGGGGGCAGGCAGTGCTACAATCAACCCGCTCTTCAGCCAGTAGACACTATTCTCTAACTTAGACACTAAATACAAAACAAGGAGACAAATTTATCATGAATTTAAAATTATTTTAAAAGGTGATATTGATGAGGGAATGTAAGAAACAATGCTGTCTTCATGCATAGTTCAAAAACAGCGATAAAAATGTGGTGAGACAGCCCAGTTAAAAACGCTTGAAGAACACTAAACACTCGAAAAAACCTTCGAAGAACACTGAACATGACTGAAGGGACATTGACCATTAAAAAAGGAGCACTATATACTTTCACTAAAACTAGGACAGGACCAGTCATAGGATGGCAGAGTGTTGATGAAAAGAAAGGTGGGTATGGAGGGAGATAGGTGACTGGTGATGATAAACACTGAGGACTGTTAAGGGGTGGTGATGAGACAGGTGTGGCTGTTGGGAACAAGAAGAGTGAGGTAGCTGGGTGTTGGGATCTATAAATTTGAAAGAAAAAAAAGTGTAGGGGCGACAGGGAAGGGGAAAAGGAGAAGGTGTGACATGGGGTGAGGATGAGGAAGGAATCCTTGGGGGGGGGGGGGGGGCTAGGGGGGGTGTATTCAGAGTTGGTAGGATTAGTATATGCAGGGGTAGAGTTTGTGGCTCAGGAGAGGGAGACGGTTGAAATTTGTTTCGGTGATGACTGTAGGGTTGGTAGGATGTGCGTTGTGCCACTACCAGAGGTGCAGCAGCACTCTAGAATTGGAAAGGAAAGGGAACACAATAGTATTGTTGGAGTCAAATTTGCAGATGGTGTAGATTATTCGATGTTCAGTGCATCGACCCTCATATCGTACAGGCTTTTGTTTGTTTGGTTAGAACAGCTCAGTTTCGGTTAGACCGTCAGCGGGAGCAGCACCGCTAGTTCCTGCTACTAATAAGGCGAGTACACCGTTCGCTTGTTACATATTTTTACGAGGTTCAAACAGGAGCAACTGCAGTAATGGATTGGAAGTGTGACTGTTGTTGACCCTTCAATCACAGCTCCAGGCTGCTTTGGCTTTCGTCACGCAGCTTGAGGCTGCCGCCAAGGGGTGTCACTGAGGGGGATCGAATGCGGAGATACGAGGGACGTCGAGAACGTCCGATGTCTCCTCCGATCGGTCCACTGCTGTGGCCGCCCCGGGTACTGCCTGCACTGAGGTTGACCCCTCACGCATCGTCGAGTGGGAGAACATTCCAAAGTCTGGCAGTCAGTGAAAAACTTTACGAGGGGCCAATTGTAGGGCCTCCCCGGTTCGTTTGACGAACAGGTTTCAGGCCTTATCTGTGGCTGACGATGTCTCTGAGCCGGATGCAGTCGTCCACCCTGTTCCAGAGGAAGCTTCTCGGCCCACAAGGTCTGGGCATTCACAGAGGGTGGGTTTGCTGGTAGTTGGGAACTCCAACGTTAGGCGTGTAATGGGGCCCCTTAGGAACATGGCTGCCAAGGAGGGGAAGGAAGCCACTGTGCACTCCATTTGCATTCCCGGGGGAGTCATTCTGGATGTGGAATGGGTGCTTCCGGATGCCATGAAGAGTACAGGGTGCAGCCAACTGCAGTTGGTGGCTCATGTCGGTACCACTGACGTGTATTGCTTTGGATCGGAGCAGATTCTATCTGGTTTCGGGCGGCTAGCGGAAATGGTAAAGGCTGTCAGTCTTGCTTCCGAGATTAAGGCGGAGCTCACAATCTGCAGCATCGTCGATAGAACAGACTGTGGTCCTTTGGTGCAGAGCCGAGTGGAGAGTTTGCATCAGAGGCTCAGGTGGTTCTGTGACAGTGTAGGCTGCAGATTCCTTGACTTGCGCCATTGGGTGGTGGGTTTCTGGGTTCCGCTTAATAGGTCAGGACTCCACTACACACAGGAGGCGGCTACACGGGTAGCGGGGACTGTGTGAAAGGGACTGGGCGGTTTTTTAGGTTAGAGGGTCTCAGGAAACCACAGAAGGGACGTTCGTATAAAAGTGGGCAGGTAAAACACAGTAAGCCAGGTGTAGAAACGATTGGTATTGTACTTGTAAATTGTCGTAGCTGTGTTGGGAAAGAACCAGAGCTTCAAGCCCTAATAGAAAGCACTGAAGCTCAAATAGTCATAGGTGCAGAGAGCTGGCTAAAGCCGGAAATAAGTTCAGCCGAAATTTTTTCAAACGATCTAACAGTGTTCAGAAAGCATAGATTAAATACAGTTGGTGGTGGGGTATTTATTGCTGTCAGAGGTAGTTTGCCTTGTAGAGAAATTGAAGTAGATAGTATGGGTAGAGGTTATACCTGACAATCTATTAAACTATTAATTGGATCGTTTTACCGACCCTCCCGACTCGGAAGATATAGTTGCTGAACAGTTCAAAGAAAACTTGAGTCTCATTTCAAATAAGTACCCCACTCATTCAACTATAGTCGGTGGTGACTTTAATCTACCCTGGATAAGCTGGAAAAATTAAACGTTTAAAGCCGGCGGCAGGCATTAACGCCTTTTTAAGAGACTGTCTTCACTCCTTCCGATCTGATCGCGTAAGTGTAGACAATTTGTGGAATGTTTTCAAAGAGATAGTACCGACAGCAATCGAAAGATATATACCACACAAGTTAATAAGTGATGGTACTGATCCCCCATGGTACACAAAACGGGTCAGATCGTTGTTGCAGAAGCAACGAAAAAAGCATGCCAAATTTAAAAGAACGCAAAATCCCGAAGATTGCCAAAGTTTTACAAAAGTTCGAAACATGGGGCGTACTTCAATGCGCAATGCGAGACGCTTTAAATAATTTCAGCAACGAAATTCTGGCTCGAAAACTGGCAGAAAACCCAAAGGGATTCTGGTCATACATAAAGCACACCAGTGGCAAGACGCAATCAATACCTTCACTGCACGATAACAACGGTGAAGTCACTGATGACAGTGCCACTACTGGGTGTTGTGTGATGTCGTTAGGTTTAAGTAGTTCTAAGTTCGAGGGGACTGATGACCATAGATGTTAAGTGCCATAGTGCTCAGAGCCATTTGAACCATTTTGAACAGTGCCACTAAAGCAGAGTTATTAAACACGGTTTTTCAAAATTCCTTCACCAAAGAAGACGAAGTAAATATTCCTGAATTCCAATCAAGAACAACTGTCAAGATGAGAAACATAGAAGTAGATATCCTTGGAGTAACGAAGCAGCTTAAATCACTTAATAAAGGCAAGGATTCCGGCCCAGATTTTATACCAGTCAGGTTCCTCTCAGAGTATGCTGATAAAATAGCTCCATATTTAGCAATTATATACAACCACTCGCTCACTGAAAGATCCGTACCTAAAGACTGGAAAATTGCTCAAGTCACACCAATACCCAAAAAGGGAAGTAGGAGTAATCCACTGAATTACAGGACTATATAACTAACGTCGATTTGCAATCGGATCTTCGTGATAACTCCGAAATACACAGGTGGGCTCTTGGATTTTTATATTTTTATATATTTTTACATTTTTTAACACTTAAAAATCAAAAATATATGACGGTAGGCGCAGGCTCTACGCTGCACTACTGCTTCACTTTTTCTCTTTGCCTTTGAAGAAAACGAAAACATAACAGCAAGAAATGCGAAAGGTACATCACAAGCATTGCATTGTAAAGCAAGATAGGCGGCTATTGTGGCACATCTGATGACAGAGGACAACGTTGGTGCAGAAACAAGTGTTTCGGAGCACAAAGTTCGGCGCCCGTTGTTGAACATGGGTCTCCACAGTAAACGACATCTGTGTTCCCATGTTGACCGAATGACATCATCAGTTACGAATGCAGTGGGCACGCGCTCATGGGGACTGGAGCATGTACCAGAGAAAACATGTCTTCCTGTCAGATGAATCACATTTCTTGCTATATCAGGTCGATGAACGTGTTAGAATATGCCGTCATCCAGGCCGACATCTATTCCAAATATGCACCGCGCCACGGACACAGGCCGGTGGGGGCAGCAATGTGCTGTGTGAGGTATTCAGCTGGGCTTCCCTGAGACCTTTCACAGGAATCAGAGGAATACTGACAGCTGTAGACTGCGTGAGCATTATTTCTGATCCCCTGCATCCCTTCAATCTTCATGTCTTCCGCGAGGGCGATGGCATCTTCCAGCAGGATAACTGCACATCTCACAAGGTCAGAATCGTGCTACAGTGGTTTGAGGACCATGATAAAACTCGAATTGATGTCTTGGCCACCAAATTCTCTTGGTCTGAACCTGGTGGAACATACCTGAAGCGCTATGGGGCGCCAGCTCCGAGCCCACAAACCACCAACCCGTATTTTACAGTAACAGCGTGACCTGTGTGTAGATATCTGGTGCCTCATACCTCCTGAAATCTACGTAGGACTTGCTGGATGCACGTCGCACAGAATCGCTGCTGTACAGCATTCCAAATGTGGGCCAACACGGTATTAGGCAGGTGGTTATAACGGTTTGGCTCGTCAGTGTATTTTTATCCACCTTTAAACACTGTATTTTAACCTTCTAATCTTCTAGTCATAAACTGTCCGTACGTGACGAAGTGGAATTCCTAGCGAATCATCCGGCTTGTTTTGGTTTTACACATCCCCTTTATTGTACTCACGTCGAGAATGAGACATGTAGAGCGCCATTTTGAGTTCTACTGACAAGGGACCTCAAATTGATTCGATATTTTTACGGTTCCAAAAAGCTTTTGACACCATTCCTCACAAGTGGCTTCTAATCAAATTCTACGGCCTATAGAGTATCGTCGAAAATGTGCAACTGGATTTGTCATTCCCCGTCAAAAAGATCCCTGTTCGTAATGTCATCGAGTAAAACAGAAGTAATATCTGGCGTTCCCCAAGGAAGTGTTACAGGTCTGCTGCTGTTCCTAATCTATGAGGGAGCGCTGAGAAGTAATGCTTCCGAAATTTTATGTGAAAACTCTCAAAGCTTTTTAAATAAAACAAACGTTAATAACAATGTACGTCTTTTTTCTTCATGTCTACATATTTGCAGTCCTCTGCCGCTAGAGGGCTCCGAACTGTAGCGTGTAACATGGTGGCGTGTAACGTAACTATGAACTACGTCGGTCCATGAAAACAGCGTGCTTTAATCGAGTTTCGAATTCGTAGGGTACATCCACACGTGGAGAACCCTATCCTTCAGCATGACGATCTCGGACCATACACGAGCGCTGAGACGTCTACAACAATCCGACGCCTAGATTCACTGTCATCAGCCAACTTCCATCCATGCCTGACTTGGCCCCATCCGATTTTCATCTGTTTCCAGAACTTAAACAACACTTAATTTTGGTAGTGATGAAGCTGTACAGCCAGAGGTGATGTTGCGGCTTCATCAAGAAGGTCAAACATTCTACAGTGACGGTATCAACAAACTGGTCTCTCATTGGAAGAAATGTGTTTACTCCCAGAGTGACTATGCTGATAAATAAATATGTTAGTATGAAGAATAAAGATGTAGTATGTTAATAACGTTTGTTTTATTTAAAAAGCTTTGAGAGTTTTCATATAAAATATTCGGAGGCGTTACATTTCAGTACACCCTGGTAGACAGGGTGATTCAGCTGTGCTCGATTTTATGCAGCCCGCACTCCTTCAAATGCCAACCCCAAAATTTTCATATTATCTTGCTCACTTCGAGCAAACCGTTACTCTTACAGAAAAAATGAACAGGACCTTGCTGTAGGAAATTTAATATAGTTAGATTTTGAATGGGATACGTTTTCGCCGGAGGCCGCGGTTTTCGAGTTACTCAAGAAAAACGTATAAAAGTGACATACAAACGCGTTTTTCTTATTTTCAAGAAAAAAGCGTTTGAAGGTCACTTTTATACGTTTTTCTTGAATAACTCGAAAACCACAGCCTCTAGTGAAAACGTATCCCAGTACAAAATTTTACTATATTAAATTTCCTACAGCAAGGTCCTACTCATTTTTATGTAGGACTAATAGTTCGCACGTAGTGAGCGAGAGACAATGAAAATCTTGTGCATGGTATTTGAAGACTTGCGTGTTGTATAAAACCCAGCTGTAGGGGCAGCTGAATCACCCTGTACTAACAATTTAGAAGACAATCTGAGCAGCAGATGATGCTGTCGTTTACCACCCAATAGTCATCAGAAGATAAAAAACAACTGGAAAATGATTTAGATAAGATACCTGCCTGGTGCAAAAAGTGGCAATTGGCTCTAAACAATGAAAAATGTGAGACATCCCACATAAGTGGTAAAAGCAATCCATTAAATTAAGGCTACACGATAGATCACACAAATATTTAAGGTTGCCAATTCAACTAAATACGTAGCGATTACATATACAAAGAGCTTAAATTGTAACAAACACATAGGCTAGAAAATGTCGTAGGCGGGGCGAACTCATAACTGCATTTTGTTGGCATAACATTAGAATATGGAACAGATCTACTAAAGAGACTCCATACATTACGTTTGTTCGTCCCTTTCTGGAATATTGCTGCGCATTGTGGGATCATTACAGATGGTATTGACGGAAAACATCGAAAATGTTGAAAGAAGAATATTTCGTTTTGTATCATCGCTACATAGAGGAGACAGTGTCATGGATGTGATAGAGAGTTAGGGATTGGGAGGGGGGGGGGGTGTCGGAGGGCTGGGCTGGAAATAACACTGTTCTACAAAAAAAAACTTTTTTTCTATTTCTGATAGAAAATATTGTGATCCTAGTTGTATTTTGAGTGCTGAATTGAAAACTGTTTTTGGTTTTTTTCTGTCAGGGATAGTTTATGAGTAATCGCAATTTTATTTCTCTTTACAGTTTCTGATATAGTGCAGCAAACGTGAGGTGAAATTCGACAAACAAATGCACATCTTTATGATGTTACAAGTTCATCACATTAATGGAGGGTTGGCTCTAACATATAACACAGTAACCTTTGTATATACACTTTAAAGCATTTATTTGACATGAGAAATTACAGAAAATTGACAAACAATGAGCCACTGCCTTGTAATGCACATCACTTTTTTCTCTTGTATTGTGAATCTTTCTTCTCTCGAATGATATTCCAGCAAAGGTACCCACTTCCCTTCATAAAGTCTTTCTATGGTAGAAATGTCTTTATGGAATCTTTCCCCATGTTCATCCGATACGCCACTACAACTCTCTGTGAAGTAGTCCAGATGAGAGTCCATCATATGTACCTTCAAAGACATATTGCACACAAAATCCTGATATGCTTTGATCATATCCTTCACCATTGCTTTGTAGTTAGTAGCTCTTCTTCTTTCGAGGAAGTTTTCCGACACCATCTTGAAACAGTCCCATGCGGTTTTTTCTTTATCAGTTAAACATGCTTCAAAATTTGCATCTTTCTGCAGCTCCCTGATTTGTGGGCCCACAAATACACCTTCCTCTATTTTTGCAGCTGAAAGACGGGGGAATTTGGTAGCTAGATATGCAAACCCGTAGCCTGGTGGATCCATGGCCTTCACGAATTGTTTCATCAGGCCAAGTTTGATGTGAAGCGGTGGAAGTAGTATATATTCAGGAGCTACCAGACTTTCACGTTGTACATTCTTTTCGCCAACTTTCCATCTTCGCCTAGGCCATTTCTTTTTCACGTAGTGAGAATTTCGGTCTCCACTATACCACTCGCAAAGAAAACAGGCATACCTTGTGTAGCCTTGTTGCATTCCCAGTACCATAGCAATGACCTTGAAATCTGCACATATTTTCCATTTGCGTTCATTGTATTTTAATGAATTTAGCATCCTTTGTACGAATTCGTAATTCTCTTTTGTCAAACTAGCGTAAGCTACTGGAACAGAAGGTATTTTATTTCCGTTATGGAGCAAAACACCCTTCAGATTTGTTTTCGATGCATCTATGAAATGTCTCCACTCCTGTGAAATATAAGTGAAGTTCAACACTTTCATCAGGCCAGCAACGTCATTGCAAAATGTCAGTGCTTGGTCAGTTGAAAAATAAGAAATAAAGGCATGTTCTCTGTGCCTGAACACACTGATTTTAGTACTTTGGTGCAGTAGATCTTGAACCAAGCAGCTGCGCCTTTTGTTTCCTTAGTCTTAGATGACGTACTAAATCATTTAAATCTGCCTGTGTTAACAAATGTGGCGATGACTCACTTGTGCAGTGATATAAAGAATCATCATCTGTGATTTCTTCAGTACTACTTATTTCACTGTCACTCGGAATTTGACCTCGAGCTCTTGAAGGTACTGGAAGGTTGTCGGAAAGCTGCACTGGCATTCTCGCTGAAGGCAGATCTGGGTAAACAACGTGCCTCTTCGACTTTTTGTTTGTAAAACCCTGAATTTTTGTTAGACAGAAATAACAATCAGTAACATGGTCCTTAGGCTCCCTCCACACCATGGGAACAGCAAACAACGCCACATTCTCTTTACCTTTCCACCACTGAATTAGTTTGCAGTAACATGTAGCACAACAGAAATGTGGTGCCCATTCTTTATCTTGGTCTACTACCTCTACTCCAAAGTAACGTTTGTATGCTTTCTTTATGACTGAAGAAATTTTCTTCCTATTTCTGGCAAAAGTGAACATCCCACAGATGAAGCAGAAGTTGTCCGGCTTATATCGACATCCACGACGACGTGGCGTTTCTGCAAATTTAAAAATACCACTTTGGTAATACACCTGTATTAAATTAATAGTAGGGAACTAGAGGAACGCTGATGTGTGAAAACAAGCAGTCGTTTTACCTTCAGCACCAGGCTCTATCAGTTTACACACAGGAACTAAAAAATTCAACCGTGCTCGGAAATATGACAGACAGTTACTTGTCAGCTAAAACACCCACTCGTTAAGACTGACACAAATTGCGGCTAACACCACTGTTGTAAACTCGATGCACCTGCCCCTAGGAGGCGTGAAGCTTTACTGCCGAGGCAGCGACCGGCTGTCGCCGTTCGAGTTAATGAGATGTTTCAGGTGGTCTTAATGACATAGGTGTGGCGGGGGATAACCTAATGATGTCTGATTCTTCCCACCTGCTGTTGCACAAGAAATTATCACGTTCTATCACTACTGGATGCGGCAACATACCCGTATTTCTCTATAACGTCTCTGTGTTAACCATGAATTATGAATATATATATATATATATATATATATATATATATATATATATATATATATATATATATATATATATATATATATTACATGAAAAGTATCCCTGACAACGATATTTTGTTTACATATTTGAAATTCCCACGGTAAAATGGTCTAGAAGCACATACTTTAATATCAGAAATAGAACCCATGTCGAACAGTGTAATTCAAACAAAGTCCTTTGTTGTTGCGACGATATCCGTTCGTGAAATTTCAATCACTAACTTTCTCCTCTGAATGCTAAAATATTTTGTTTACTCACGTCAACGAGGGGAGAAACGATAGCGTGATAAAATAAGCGGAAACAGAGCTCGCATAGGAAGATTTAAGTGTTAGTTTTTCCTAAATGAGATTCAAGAGTTAATTGGTAGAGAAACAATCTGAAAGTGGATCGATGAACCCTCAGCCAAGCGCTTAAATGTGAACTACAGAGTTGCCAAGTAGAAAATAACGACAGTACTGATGTACACTGAGGCTTTCGCCGATTACATCAAGGAGATTCGAGGTGCATGTTACTGTCACACGATCACACTAAAGGGTTTGCTTCCCTACACTTAGGTCGGTGTGTCTTTTCACAGTGTGGTGAGTCAGAGGGCTATGCACTGCTGTATGTGGCTTTGGATTGAGGCCCAAGTCTCCATTGCTGTTGCATAGGCGCAACGGGTTGGACAGCCGTGGGCACATCCTAGGCCAGCGATATCGTGGGCATCAGTAGCACTGTAAAGCAGTAGCTATGCCTCGTTCTGGGGAGGGGTCCCATTACATCTGTGGCCCCGACTTGCCGCAGTTTGACAGGGACGATTGGATAGAGAGGAGCCTGAGAAGCCTGTGTCGAAGGTTTCGCCCTTTTGCAATCCTTGTATAAGGACAATACATTCATGATGCGCCTCTCAATATTTTTCAAGTGGCATAACATCTTTAATTTGGGGAAGCATTTCCGTGAACCGAAATGCGCGTAGCTGTGATGTGTGTACGAAATTATCTTGTTTATTAGAGTGTCAGGAAAACACAATATCCACATAGAGTGTAAGGAGTGCGTCAGAACTATCCAATACATTTATTGGATATCAACAATATAGCCAACTTAACGCTATTCTTTGTATTGCGTAAGACTGGAAATAAATAAGCACTCAGACATCGATACTAACAATCTGAGAGCGAAACATGGGAGCGCGATACTAAGCATTGTTGTGAGACGAGACAGTAGTGTTGGTCGAGAGCTCGGAGACAGAAAACGTGTCATGCCGCCCTCACGTCGTTGATGGCAGATCTTACCACACTCAAGTCCTGATTTCATTTATACAGCCAGGAGAGATTTAGATGGCTTAACTACGCTTGAAGACGGAATTCAAGGTAAAATTCGCAAGCATAAAAGTGCAATTGCAGGGGTAGGCTCGTGATTGTTAGTCTGTGTGTGCAATAATCCCATGTTTTGCTTGTCAGTCAAAGAAGCCTCCTAACCCTCCACATAAATATGCTGTGGTTATTAAATGTTAATGTAACTCTGAAACTGAAATAATTTGTTAATCTGGCACTCAGCCACTACTGATAATTATAAAGTCATCATCAGGCATTTCGCCATTATTAATACTTGTCAAACTATTATTGGTCATGATTATTTCTGAAGTTTTTAAATGGACTTAATTTATGAAATCCCTTCTCACAAGTTATTTATTAAATTCATTCTTAGTAACAAAAAGCCTTAGTCGCTGCTGCTGCATGCTTCTGCGAATTTTTGTGAACCACTTGGAAAAAGACAGTCGTCTAAAGAGATGAGTGCAAAACTTATTCTGTATCATTTTTAAATTCTTATTCAAAAACGCAGTCGGATAGCTAAGGTATTCACTGTTACAGATTCAATTGTTCCTGTAGTTTTTCATATTCAAATACGCAGTTAGATAAGTTGTCCAAATGTTAGTTTTAAGTTTTTCATGTAACGATCTGTTGAGGGCTTAAATGACAGTGAAACTGACACTCATTCAACACGTACACAGTGTTATGCAGGTTAGATTCCGATTACTGATAGCTCAGGTTGCTTATCGAGTCCATTGTCACAGACAAACGTAGGCTATATATGTTGTAGGTTGCATATATAGTTGTAGGTACGTTACAAGACTCCACCGCTTTTCTGCGGTACAACAAAATACCCTTTCACAAGAGGTAGAACTGCCTGAGTGCGCTTTGCTCCTGTCCTTCCACATCTTCTGCAAATTTACGAGAGCCGAATCTTCGTCCTGTTCTCTTGCAATTAGACTTGGCCACTGTTTCTATGTTTCGATACAGTGTATCGATACGTGGAACTGTTTCAGTGTTTCGGAACGGCTGTGGTTCACTGTTTCGAAACTGTGGTGTTTCATTCCGCCCCTGTCTCGGATAACCGGACCAGATTCGATCTCGAGCCAGGCACAGAAACTGTATCGTTGTTTCAATATGAGGATGTTTCAGTCCACCTGTGCTTGGAACGGACAAATTGTATCGAAACAGTGATGTTTCATTCCGCTCTGTGTCGGACGAGATTCGGGCTTGGCACAGGTACTGAAACACAACATACCACTTCGTGAAACACTTTCAAGAGTGTCGAAATCTTTTTGACATGCAATAGCATGAAGCTTAAGATATCCGAAAATAAAGCTTCGTTTCTATTTGACTGTCCCATTCCGAAATGGCGTAACATCTGCTTTATAAACACTAACCAAACAATAAAACAACGTATACTATTCACATTCAAAATAATAAATATGTGAAAATCATTCAGTTAAATTACACTTTTTTCATAACATACGTTTCTCTGGTCATCCACAGTAATCATATTAAGAAACGCAAGTAAGCCTACAACATTTTGAATAAAAAAGGGCGTAGAGTGACAGTTATTAGACACATACATAAATTTGATGTAGGTGTAATTGCATGCAATCTGTTTGACATATCACTGATAGTGTAATGGTGAACGGGAAGGGCTGGGAAGCATGGTGAATTTATAGTAACGGTTCGAAACACCTTGAAAGACAATTTTTTTTGTTATATTTTGTTACTTATTCGAATTATTTGGCATTATTTGTGAGTCTATAGTCACTGCCTATTATCCACAATGATTCCCTTTGTGTGCATGGAAATTAGCAAGATGAGTATATTACCCATACTAACGGAATGTGGGAATCATAGTAGCATATCCGTTGTTTCTGCAGTTTGCTCCCACCTCCAGTTCCGTTCGTGGTGGTTCTTCTGTGTTCAGCTATGGCTGGCCTCAGCCAATTGAAAAGTATGAAAGTCACACGACACGAAAGCAGCGCATTTGCTGAAGGAAATACGAAACTGCCAAGACGCCTACGTGGTAGTTTCATACTTTCTACGATATGATTAGCGCTCTCGCACCTCATTTATGTTTATGTGGACATACTTATACAGTAGACATTCAAGATGATAAAATGTGTAGATTTATTAGATTACAAAACACAAACTGTTTCACTGTTTAAAACAGCGTATCGAAACATTACATCGTACAGTTTCATTTGTTTCGAAACAGTTACGTGTTTCAGTTTGCCCATCTCTACTTGCAATGTCTCTTATTGTTAAAGTAATTTCATTTTCCAGCGCTACCTTACGCTCTAGAAGAGAATGAAACGGCTGTCTTCCAAATCACAATGAACCTCACCCACCGGACCTGTCAGTGAGCGCGACAGTGCGTCGGAAATGATTTTGATCTCTGCCGGCACATAAGTAATTGTTAAGTCAAACTCCTGCAGCGCTAACATCCATCTAATTAGCCGTTCACTGCTCAACTTGGCGGTCAAGGGAAATTCCAGGGCTTTATGATCGGTGAAGACCGAACAGGAAGTATCGAAATTCTTAAAGACCCAGACGGCGGCCAGAGCCTCTAATTCTGTGATCGAGTGATCACACACTTTGTAAGAACTCGTCTACCGATTGCAATGGTTTTATGCACCCGTTCACCATTCTACTCGATCTCTTGAAAGACTAAAACTCCCACGCCCGATTTGGAGCTGTCAGTTGCCATACAGATCTCTTGTTAGAGACCAGTGTGTGACAGTATACGTGCGTTGGGTAAAACATCTTTCAAAGATAGGAACCCGCTCTCTGCGGTGGTATCCCACACCCAAGGTGTCTTTCTGCCTTTAAGATTGCATAGGCGTGGGGTTCCTAGTGACCATACAATGATGAAATTTTTGTAGAAGTTAATGAGTCCAAGAAACGCCCTTAATCGATTTCTCGTCGTGGGAACTGGAAATTTGGCTATCGCCTCTACTTTGTCTGAACGAGGAGCAATGCCTTCCCCAGAGACGATGTGGCTGGGGAATTCAACCTTGGATGTCCCGAGTCGTGATTTTTCCACTTTGACAGTAAACCTTTGGATTCTTAATGTGGAGAAGAATTCATTCATGACCTTGTTATACTACCTCCATGTGCTTTTATCGACCATAATGTCGTCCACGTAGCTTGTAATTCTCTCTTTCAGTGCGTGACCATCCCGTCAAGTCCTCGTACGAAAGCATATGAAGAAATGTCTAGGCCAAAGGGCCAACGCTTGAAACGATAGTAGCGTCCGAAAACAAGAACTGCCGTGTACTTTCTACACGCAGGGTGCCAGTTCACCTGCCAAAAACTTGAGCGGAAGTCAATGGAGGAGAATACTTTCACACTATGAAATTTTTGCAGAAATTCCTCGAGTTTCTCCGGTCGATTTGTCTCTGGCGCTATAATCGTATTGACTTGTCGCGAATCGAGTACCAATAGTATATAACCCGTCTTTCTTGTCGATTACACGGAGGGGTCTGTTATATGTTGACACAGCCTGTTCAACTACTTCGTCATCGAATATCCGTTGTATTTCGAGTGCCACTTTCTTCTTATACGCCGATTGTATCGGATATGGCACAACAAAGAACTTGTTGTGTTCTTTAAGCTAAAGCTAAAATGCATATTGAAAATCCTTAGTGACTCCCACTTTCGGCACAAATACCTCCACACTGGAGTGCAGTATGTCATGCAGCTATTCCTTATAGTTGTGGTGGACTTGCTTTATGTGCTCGATTCTTTTGTCAATTCGACTTGCAAAACTCCTGTATAAACTCGTCACCGGTGCTTGTTGGTGACAGTAATCATAAAGGTCCTCTCTTGTTTTTGCAGAGCATTCCTGCACTGAACCATGTTTCAGGCAGTTTGCAGGGATTTGGGAGCGAATAGCTTTTCTTCGAAACGCAACTGGAGCTCCTTGCCCTTTCTTAGTGGCACGACACTCCTCCCGAGATGGAGTACAGCCTATTGTTCTTTTAAGAAATCTACCCTGATGACGACGTCCCTTGTCATTTATGGCACCACTGAGAAGTTTGCTGACAATATATGTCCCTGACACCTGAAGTCTAGCCTCTTCTGTCGCATAACTTCTGTTAGTTTACCTACAATGGCCCCTTTCACTTTTGCTCTCTTCACCGACAGAACCGGCCAATCGGAAACACACTTCTGTAAGACAGTGTCGGCGATGGCAGAAATTTCACTTCCGTTGTCGAAAGTTCCTTCCAGTTCTGTATTGCCTATACAGGGTGTTACAAAAATGTACGGCCAAACTTTCAGGAAATATTCCTCACACACAAAGATAGAAAATATGTTATGTGGACATGTGTCCGGAAACGCTTACTTTCCATGTTAGAGCTCATTTTATTACTTCTCTTCAAATCACATTAATCATGGAATCGAAACACACAGCAACAGAACGTACCAGCGTGACTTCAAACACTTTGTTACAGGAAATGTTCAAAATGTCCTCCGTTAGCGAGGATACACGCATCCACCCTCCGTCGCATGGAATCCCTGATGCGCTGATGCAGCCCTGGAGAATGGCGTATTGTATCACAGCCGTCCACAATACGAGCACGAAGAGTCTCTCCATTTGGTACCGGGGTTGCGTAGACAAGAGCTTTCAAATGCCCCCATAAATGAAAGTCAAGAGGGTTGAGGTCAGGAGAGCGTGGAGCCCATGGAATTGGTCCGCCTCTACCAATCCATGGGTCACCGAATCTGTTGTTGAGAAGCGTACGAACACTTCGACTGAAATGTGCAGGAGCTCCATCGTGCATGAACCACACGTTGTGTCGTACTTGCAAAGGCACATGTTCTAGCAGCACAGGTAGAGTATCCCGTATGAAATCATGATAACGTGCTCCATTGAGCGTAGGTGGAAGAACATGGGGCCCAATCAAGACATCACCAACAATGCCTGCCCAAACGTTCACAGAAAATCTGTGTTGATGACGTGATTGCACAATTGCGTGCGGATTCTCGTCAGCCCACACATGTTGATTGTGAAAATTTACAATTTGATCACGTTGGAATGAAGCCTCATCCGTAAAGAGAACATTTGCACTGAAATGAGGATTGACACATTGTTCGATAAACCATTCGCAGAAGTGTACCCGTGGAGGCCAATCAGCTGCTGATAGTGCCTGCACACGCTGTACATGGTACGGAAACAACTGGTTCTCCCGTAGCACTCTCCATACAGTGACGTGGTCAACGTTACCTTGTACAGCAGCAATTTCTCTGGCGCTGATATTAGGGTTATCGTCAACTGCACGAAGAATTGCCTCGTCCATTGCAGGTGTCCTCGTCGTTCTAGGTCTTCCCCAGTCGCGAGTCATAGGCTGGGGGCGCTCCGACTCGATGGAGGTCGACCCTTCGGCCCCTCCTGTATCTCTACGGGCGCATACACCGCACGTTGACGTGCACCCTGGACTAGGTTTTCAGGCGTTTCCTAGCTCCCCTCGGACCGAATGGCAGGGTGCGGGTGGCACAGCCTCGCCTGTTAGGCTCCCCACCTCGTCGCATACGTCAACATGGGGTCCTCCCCACGGCGGGCGGAAGCCTTATACCACGACCGTTCGCCGATTTGCGGGGGAGGAATGTGGTGTCACCGCCAGACACCACACTTGCTAGGTGGTAGCTTTAAATCGGCCGCGGTCCATTTAGTACAGGTCGGACCCGCATGTCGCAACTGTCAGTGATCGCAGACCGAGCGCCACCACACGGCAGGTCTCGGGAGACGGATTAGCACTCGCCCCAGTTTTACGGACGACTTAGCTAGCGATGCACACTGACGAAGCCTCGCTCATTTGCAGAGCAGATAGTTGGAATAGCCTTCAGCTAAGTCAATGGCTACGACCTAGCAAGGCGCCATAGCGATTGATAGTTATCGTGTGAAACATGTCTCATCAAGAGCGATGTACAACAATGATGGATTAAAGTTAAGTATTCCAGCTGCTACGTACTTTTCTTTATAGCATTCATTACGTATCCTGTTTCAGACCTCACGCCAGCCTGCGTGAGTTCAACGCGTGCATTCGGCCTCCTCAACCAAGTAGTGTGCGTAATGTTGGCTAACTGCTAACACTACAATATATATATATATATATATATATATATATATATATATATATATATATATATATATATACTCCTGGAAATTGAAATAAGAACACCGTGAATTCATTGTCCCAGGAAGGGGAAACTTTATTGACACATTCCTGGGGTCAGATACATCACATGATCACACTGACAGAACCACAGGCACATAGACACAGGCAACAGAGCATGCACAATGTCGGCACTAGTACAGTGTATATCCACCTTTCGCAGCAATGCAGGCTGCTATTCTCCCATGGAGACGATCGTAGAGATGCTGGATGTAGTTCTGTGGAACGGCTTGCCATGCCATTTCCACCTGGCGCCTCAGTTGGACCAGCGTTCGTGCTGGACGTGCAGACCGCGTGAGACGACGCTTCATCCAGTCCCAAACATGCTCAATGGGGGACAGATCCGGAGATCTTGCTGGCCAGGGTAGTTGACTTACACCTTCTAGAGCACGTTGGGTGGCACGGGATACATGCGGACGTGCATTGTCCTGTTGGAACAGCAAGTTCCCTTGCCGGTCTAGCAATGGTAGAACGATGGGTTCGATGACGGTTTGGATGTACCGTGCACTATTCAGTGTCCCCTCGACGATCACCAGTGGTGTACGGCCAGTGTAGGAGATCACTCCCCACACCGTGATGCCGGGTGTTGGCCCTGTGTGCCTCGGTCGTATGCAGTCCTGATTGTGGCGCTCACCTGCACGGCGCCAAACACGCATACGACCATCATTGGCACCAAGGCAGAAGCGACTCTCATCGCTGAAGACGACACGTCTCCATTCGTCCCTCCATTCACGCCTGTCGCGACACCACTGGAGGCGGGCTGCACGATGGTGTGCGGGACCGTAGCCCAGCTTCATGGAGACGGTTGCGAATGGTCCTCGCCGATACCCCAGGAGCAACAGTGTCCCTAATTTGCTGGGAAGTGGCGGTGCGGTCCCCTACGGCACTACGTAGGATCCTACGGTCTTGGCGTGCATCCGTGCGTCGCTGCGGTCCGGTCCCAGGTCGACGGGCACGTGCACCTTCCGCCGACCACTGGCGACAACATCGATGTACTGTGGAGACCTCACGCCCCACGTGTTGAGCAATTCGGCGGTACGTCCACCCGGCCTCCCGCATGCCCACTATACGCCCTCGCTCAAAATCCGTCAACTGCACATACGGTTCACGTCCACGCTGTTGCGGCATGCTACCAGTGTTAAAGACTGCGATGGAGCTCCGTATGCCACGGCAAACTGGCTGACACTGACGGCGGCGGTGCACAAATGCTGCGCAGCTAGCGCCATTCGACGGCCAACACCGCGGTTCCTGGTGTGTCCGCTGTGCCGTGCGTGTGATCATTGCTTGTACAGCCCTCTCGCAGTGTCCGGAGCAAGTATGGTGGGTCTGACACACCGGTGTCAATGTGTTCTTTTTTCCATTTCCAGGAGTACACGCTTTTGTGCAATGAACACTCTTTTACTCAATGATTAGTTACCCCAGAATATGATGCCATAAGAAAGCAGAGAATGAAAATAGGCGTGGTAAGCTAATTTACTGAGATGTATATCGCCAAAATTTGCAATGACCCTAATAGCATAAGTAGCTGAACTCAAACGTTTCAGCAGATCCTCAGTGTGTTTTTTCCAGTTCAACCTCTCATCAATGTATACACCTAGAAATTTTGAATATTCTACCTTAGCTACCGATTTTTGATCGAAGTATATATTTATTAATGGTATAATTCCATTTAGTGTGTGGAACTGCATATATTGTGTTTTGTCAAAGTTTAATGAGAGCTCATTTGCAGAGTACCACTTAATGATTTTCTGGAAAATATCTTTTACAATTTCACCAGTTAATTCTTGTCTGTTGGGTGTGATAGCTATACAGTACTTGTATCATCGGCAAAAAGTACCAGCTTTGTAAAGAATTTTAAAATACATTGGTTTCAAATGTGTTAAGAAGAGAGCTTATCGTTGAAAGAAGTAACTTAGGTACAACACGAACCACATCCCTTGTAAAGATACACAGTACGCGAGAAGGAGGGAGTTCAACAAAGTATTACCTTGACGAAACATGGGTGTATCAAGAAGACCTGCTCGAAAATGAATGCTGGTCCTGACGGTTTTACAGTTCCTGTAAGAATAGGTTCTCGGATAATTAATCTGCGTGCTGGGTCTTCTTCTTATTTTGTTATTGAGAGTGAACTTGTATTTAGCTCTAAGAGAAACAAAACGGTCTACCATTCGGAAATATACGCTGTCAGTTTCGTGAAGTGGTTCACTGAACAATTCTTGCCATACCCTTCCTTCGAAGTCGGTCATTGTAATTGCTGTGCCAGTTATCATTCAGCTGTTACAGAGAAAACGCCAAGTACAAACAACAGGAAAGCGGATATTTTGCTCTGGCTTAAAAATACATTTCACGCAGTATAAACAAGATTCGTGCCGAACTCCTGTAGCTCGTTAATTTACGTGCCACGCGACAGAACGTACAAACTTGACACTCTTGCACGTGAGTGTGATCGCACAGCTTTGCATTTACCCATATATCTCTGTCAGTAAAATCCCATGGAATTAATTTGGTCAAAAGTTAAAGGCTAAGTGGGAGAAAGAAAAACGTTCGAGATAACAGACACTGAATCGCTTGTTGCATTAAGAAATAGAAAACATGCCCCTTTGAGCGTTGGCATTTTCTGTTCAGAATGCTGAAAAGCTCCAGGAAGAAGATTTTTATAGAGAGGTGAAGATGAATATAAGCCTTGAACGTGTCATCATAAATTTACAATCAAGATGATTTGGACATAGTTTCAAATAGCAGTGACGATGGTACAGACTTTGGAACAAAGTTAAGTAATAATATTTCTTACTTTTAGACTCATGGTTTAAAAAAAATACATTTGTCAACATTTCAGTTGCATACAAAGTATGTGAGAAATTCTTAGGTTTTATTGATTAGGAATTTGTATCCTATAAAGTAGTCAGACTATAGTATTCAAGGAGATGTTTGGCTTTCCCAGCGTTTTGTATGCAATAATAACTCGCGAGAATGAGGCCGGATAAATTCGTCAAAAACTTCTATATTTCCACAGGTAAACCCCTATCAGTATCAAGACACGAACTGGAAAATGCCTTAAAATGATAGGGACAGTTACCTGTCGAAATATCGATGGTTTTCGATGTTATCGGCCAGCATTTCTCGAGCAATGCGCGGAAGATGGTCTATCGATAGTTTACTCTCAAAATGCTTGTTGACAGCGAAATATATGACAGCATATTGACCATTTTTACGATAGTTTTTTGTGCATTAGTCTTTTCCGTCAGTAATTCTTTTATACGCAGAGTTATTACACTTAACTACAGTCAAACACACACACACACACACACACGCACACACGCACACGTATAGAACATTTTTAAAAAAAATATATTAAGTAGAAGCAGTTGTCAAGCAAGTATAATGATTTTGGTTTGTGCTTAAAGTTAATTTTGTTATGTATTACCTCCACGCTTCCCTGCCGCTCCGCCACTATGCACGGAAGCGCCTTTCTTTGTGACACGTGTTATAATATGGTTTTATTCTTCGTTCTACACCTTCAATTTTTTTCGTTTCAAACGGCTTCCGGATAATCATATCACTTCTGTAGATGTACCACTACTGTTATCCATTTCTTAATGACTGAACCCTGACTTCAAGCTCATATTCTGGTCACATCAGGTGACGAACCTCGATGTGGTATACCTTGCCGGAATCGTGGAAGTGTCTACTTTTATTTAGTGTATAAATATTACATTTTAGTTGAAAATGGGGTGGCATACGCGGTAATGTTTAAGACAAAGCGTACTTTTTCGACCATTTTTTGGCGAGTGCCAAATCTGAGGAGACCTAGGAGTCAGACTGCAATTAGGAGAAAAATTTCTTGTGCACAGTTTACAGATACTACCATACTCAACTTCCTGGCGAATTATCATTGCTTTCCACTTATTCGTTTTGGCCTAATAATGGTGGCCATAGATTGTCGCAATTCGCCTAATGGTGATACATACACTCCTGGAAATGGAAAAAAGAACACATTGACACCGGTGTGTCAGACCCACCATACTTGCTCCGGACACTGCGAGAGGGCTGTACAAGCAATGATCACACGCACGGCACAGCGGACACACCAGGAACCGCGGTGTTGGCCGTCGAATGGCGCTAGCTGCGCAGCATTTGTGCACCGCCGCCGTCAGTGTCAGCCAGTTTGCCGTGGCATACGGAGCTCCATCGCAGTCTTTAACACTGGTAACATGCCGCGACAGCGTGGACGTGAACCGTATGTGCAGTTGACGGACTTTGAGCGAGGGCGTATAGTGGGCATGCGGGAGGCCGGGTGGACGTACCGCCGAATTGCTCAACACGTGGGGCGTGAGGTCTCCACAGTACATCGATGTTGTCGCCAGTGGTCGGCGGAAGGTGCACGTGCCCGTCGACCTGGGACCGGACCGCAGCGACGCACGAATGCACTCCAAGACCGTAGGATCCTACGCAGTGCCGTAGGGGACCGCACCGCCACTTCCCAGCAAATTAGGGACACTGTTGCTCCTGGGATATCGGCGAGGACCATTCGCAACCGTCTCCATGAAGCTGGGCTACGGTCCCGCACACCGTTAGGCCGTCTTCCGCTCACGCCCCAACATCGTGCAGCCCGCCTCCAGTGGTGTCGCGACAGGCGTGAATGGAGGGACGAATGGAGACGTGTCGTCTTCAGCGATGAGAGTCGCTTCTGCCTTGGTGCCAATGATGGTCGTATGCGTGTTTGGCGCCGTGCAGGTGAGCGCCACAATCAGGACTGCATACGACCGAGGCACACAGGGCCAACACCCGGCATCACGGTGTGGGGAGTGATCTCCTACACTGGCCGTACACCACTGGTGATCGTCGAGGGGACACTGAATAGTGCACGGTACATCCAAACCGTCATCGAACCCATCGTTCTACCATTGCTAGACCGGCAAGGGAACTTGCTGTTCCAACAGGACAATGCACGTCCGCATGTATCCCGTGCCACCCAACGTGCTCTAGAAGGTGTAAGTCAACTACCCTGGCCAGCAAGATCTCCGGATCTGTCCCCCATTGAGCATGTTTGGGACTGGATGAAGCGTCGTCTCACGCGGTCTGCACGTCCAGCACGAACGCTGGTCCAACTGAGGCGCCAGGTGGAAATGGCATGGCAAGCCGTTCCACAGGACTACATCCAGCATCTCTACGATCGTCTCCATGGGAGAATAGCAGCCTGCATTGCTGCGAAAGGTGGATATACACTGTACTAGTGCCGACATTGTGCATGCTCTGTTGCCTGTGTCTATGTGCCTGTGGTTCTGTCAGTGTGATCATGTGATGTATCTGACCCCAGGAATGTGTCAATAAAGTTTCCCCTTCCTGGGACAATGAATTCACGGTGTTCTTATTTCAATTTCCAGGAGTGTATTAACAAGACGAAAAGTGTAAATAAAAGCTCTGTTGTTAACTTTCACAGCTGTTATGTTGCACGTGAATCTACATAAAGCGCTAGTATCACATTTTTTTTATTTTGCGCTTCCTTGCGCCGCTTGCTCGCTTGTGCTGTGTTGCCTGACCTCTGAACAGCATTTCCACTTCATTATTGCAGTGTTCACATATTAGATCGCGGCTTCCCGCCAGATAAGAAACAATCGCTCTCCCATTCGTTGTCGTGCATTCGTGTGGGACAGTCCTCATAACAAAAATTAGTTGCCTTGTATTTGTATGAAACCATGCATCATCTACGGAATTGTGAGAAGTCTATGGTGATCAGTGCGCGTGCTTACTGTCAGGCCAAAAAAGAACAGAGTGCAAGCAGTTTCGTATCAGAGCCAGTAAAGAAAACTTCTCAGTGTCTCGCTATTAGGGAAAGTACAGTGAAGCGAATTTAGAGAGAATATAGATAACCTTCATGTCTTGTATCATCAAAAAAGAGGCGACAAATGTTTGTATTGAGTCATAAGTAGAAGATTCCACGACTTCTGCATGGAAAAGTAATTTCCAAGAGTGCCAGCCATGTTGGAAAGTTGAGGACTGGAGTGAAGAATTTCCTGATTTGAGTGAAACAACACTTTGGTGTGCTGTTCAAAAATTGAGCTTCAGATACAAAAAGTTCAACAAATAACCTACGCTCATGAAAAATAACCAAGTAGGAGGGAAAGGAGAAGAGTTTTTAAGGAAATCAGACACCTGCGCAAGAATGGATTGACTATTGATTTCACTGATGAGAGTTGGTGTGGTGTAAATCATTCCAGAAGACCTGGTTGGCAGGAACAAAAAAAATCCCTTATGCATCAGAAAAGGTATATGATTATCAAAAAGGTGTTCAATAGTGGAATGGCTGGAAAGGAGGAGTTCAAACACCGTCTGGTTCTGGAAAAGGGATTGTAATGTGCCACATTGGGAACGAAGATGGGTTCGGCAAAATGATGGCTTTTGTTTTATTTGCCAAAATGGAGGTGCAGATTATCATTCTAAATGAATGCCAGACGCTTTGAAGAGTAGTTTAAGAGCATTCTCTAAAATTACCAAACTGATCTGTGATTGTTTTGGATCTAGCTCCACATCAAATGATGATAAATCTCGTATCATGAAATCCATCTACGAAATGGAGAAAGGAGTCTATTGCTGAATGGATGGAAAGCAATAATGTAGAGCTTCCATCTAACGCAGCATTATATAAGGAATTTACTAAAGCTGGCCTAGTGGAACACACGCGAGCTCACTTCAGCGCACAGGAATACATTTTGGAAATTATTTTGCGATCAGTGGACAAGGTAATTAAACTTCTGTGATTCCCTGTAGCGCAGTGCGAATTGGACGCCGTTGAACTTGTTTGGGCAGCAAAAGGCGAACAAAAAATTTAAAATAAATGATACCTTACAGTTATGTCACTCTGCTCGTGAAAGTGTCCCCCAAACTGTCTGGAGAAATTCAGTGAGTCATTTACACAAACTTCAAAACAGTTATGCACAAACTACCCACTGTCTTCAGATTGTAATAGAAGCGTTGCTGATTCAAGTAGACGAACGCCATTAATGTAGGTATAATTTCAGTCATAATTATTTCCTGCAAAATTTATTCGTTTTCCATTTACTGTTGAAACATGCTATACTAATGTTCATTTATTGTGAGCTTTGTGCATTTCTCATATTATTCCTCTTTACTTGCAACAAAAACTGAATGCGGCAGTGCAGTACTGGAATGCGACTATGAAGTTGCCATTCTTCGCTGATGAACAGGCGCTTACAGCGCATTAAAACAATCACTACGCGCTTCTGTGACAACTTGACAACTACGCTCCACCACAGCCTTGCATATGTTATGGTGGAATTGGAAGTTCAGGGAAAGTACAACATCACTGATGATAGTGCACCTTCACTGGCCCATTTAGTGAAAGTGTCTAGTTCTTTTTTTTTCAGTTTATGGTAAGCTCTCACTGATCATTTTAGTGATGGTGTACATCCACTACAGAAAGTTTACCTTCCCTAATCTTCCACTTCCACTATAACACATATATTGCTGCTAATAACACGATTGCTTAACAAGCTTTCAACTAACAAATATGAGGAGCATTCAAGAGTAAAGACATATGATGTAACCAACAAAAGTTTTAAGCTTAACACCAGTGCCTTCTCCATCGCGATAGCTACAACGATAAGCTCAACCCAGCATCATATGACAAACAACCATTACACAACACACTCATCCTAGAATGTTCTTTACAAATAAACTTGTGACACCCATCACATTGTTGATGACACTTTCTTGTGCTTTGACCTTGGGCAGGAATCACACCGTTTTCTTTTCAGATTTGGAATGTCGGCATCCTGGTTATCCTGTTGTTTTTCGTTTAGAAGATCCTTGAAGCCTGAAGATATTATTGCTGAATGAATCTGTAGTGTTCTGCACTGAGTGACAGGATTTGTCATTCAATGTAAGGTTTTGCTAGTTTTTCCTAGTTATGAGAGGAATTCTCTTCTTGCTTTTTTACTTCTCATATCATATAAAAAATTACAATACAGAACATAAGCATTGAGACAAGCTAAATCTAGTATATCAAAAGATACAGCAAGTAGCCACCTTTTTGTTCCATGTTTCACTGAATAATATCTAGCCATCCTATCAACTGTATCAACTCCTGACATTGTTGAACTGTAGAACATTATTATTTCAGTTTTTTTGTGCTCATGCTCACTTACATCAAATGTTTGGGCTGGAGTAGACAGGAAAATGACTGATTCATTTTGTGTAGGAACATATGAAGATGAAACAGTATTCTGTGAATAACCAAAAGTGGTCGATAATGGAAGCCTCTGTTTTGATAATGGAAGCCTCTGTTTTGATGGCAACATTTCTTTTGCTATCTCTTTTCGGTTGGCCCAAAGAGTTCCCACAAGTGTCAATTTATTAGCAAGAAGTTCTTGTCCCAAATCAACACTTGTAAAAAAGTTATCGGTGGTTATGTTCCTACCACTTCTTTTCAGGTGATCAACTAAATTATGTATCACTCGTTTCCCTTGATTTATTTCCCTCCCTTCAGCAGATTTCCTCGTATACACTTCTGCATTTATGACATAATTGGTCTCACAATCTACAGCAGCTCACGCTTTTATCCCATACTTTCTAGGTTTCGAATGAACGTATACCTTAAATTGACACTGTCCCCTGAAAGTATACAGATGTTTATCAGCTGTAATATAAGGTCAAGAGATATAAGACGAAATGCATGCATCAAATAACATTTCAAACACAGCCCTTGTAGGTTTAGCTTTTGATCCAAAAGCAACTTTTCTTTCTTCCCTTATAAGTTTATCATATAACTGGACCACATCAAAATATCACGAAGTCTTGAAAAGCTCATTGTGGCTCGAAAAATAGGTAAGCCATACTCTTCGGATCAAAATTCACTCAAAGGCGTCCCATGTGCCTTATGCAAGCCAGCTATTATTAGTAGACCAAAGAATGCCTGCAGCTCTGTAGAACCTACACCGTTCAAGAGTTGGGTACATAATTTTATTATCTTTTGCATGACTATTTGTATGCCTTACTATTACACTCTGCATATGATTGCTGATAAAAAGTTTGAAACAGTCTGCCCTTGTCTGTAATTGTGGTCAAAGGTGATGTGGAATATGCGCAGTTTCACGTCAGATTCAGATTCAGATTCTTTATTAGTCATTCAGCATTGTTACATGCAATAGACTTCGTCAGTTCACTTAACCTATTAATTTTACAAAATAAATTTTTACATATTTAAGTTGATATTGGGCATTTCTAAAAATTCTTCTAATGAATAGAATGGATTAGTTAACAAGAAGTTATGAACATTGTCTTTAAACAATTTGTCAGGCTTGATTGACCCATTTTTAGACAATTTGTTATATATTTTAATTGCCATATACTTATGACTATTGTTAGTTTTAGCTAATCTATTTTGTGGCAACAGCAGAGAAGTACAGGTTCTTGTATAGTAGCCATGTCTTTCATTTGTTACACTTAAATTAGGTAGTTCAGCAAGTATGTAGTTAACACTGTCAAGAATATATAAATTAATTACTGTTAAAATTCTATATTTAGTGAACAATGGTTTACAATGTGTTCTATTATCTACCTTACCCATTACTCTGATTGCTTTCTTCTGGATCACCATAATTTCATTTATTTTTCTGCTGTTTCCCCAGAGTATTAACCCATACCTTAAAACAGATTGAAAAAAGGCAAAGTACGCTGTCCTTACGTACTCAAATGTCACACAACACATCAGTCTCTTCAATAAATATATAACTCTTGACAACCTAACCACTATGTGATCAACATGAGAGTTCCATGTTAGACTGTTGTCAAGTACAATACCTAAAAACTTTGCCTTTTGTTTTTCTATTTTTGTAGTCTTTGATAGACTGAACCACATATTCTGGGTCTTTTCCTCATTTAATAGCAGACCATTGGTATTAAACCATGATGTTGCATTTTCTTTTGCCAATTTCGTATCACTTACAAGGTTATCGAGTACATGGTTTACAGATGGAAAAGTTGTGTCATCTGCATACATATATGTCTTTACATCTATATTTCCTGGTAAGTCATTTATGTGTACAAGGAAAAGAAGTGGTCCCAATTTAGATCCCTGTGGCACTCCATGTTGAACCTTGAGTATGTTTGACAGATGACTTCCTGAACTCACCACCTGGTTCCTTTAATTGAGGTATGATTTGATGAGTTTTAAACTTTTATCACATATTCCATAGTACTCAAGTTTAGAGAGCCGAAGTGAGTGGTCAACACAGTCAAAAGCTTTGCTCAGATCACATAAGGTTACCTGTGTGTGCACATGATCCTCAAATGCTGCTAGAATGTCTCTGACTAAGAGCTCTATGGCATGTATAGCTGACCTTCCTTTTCTGTAACCAAACTGTGATGCACTTAACATACCATTTAGCTCTAGGTACTCATACATCTGCTTATATATTATGCCTTCAAAGACTTTTCCTAGTACTGGAATTAGTGAAATTGGTCTGTAGTTTGCAGGATCTGATTTGACACCCTTCTTAAAGACTGGAGTTACCTTGGATAGTTTGAGAGGATCAGGAAAAAACCCTTCTATGAGACACAGGTTTATAGAATATGTTAATGGTGCTGCAATGTAATGTATGATTCCTTTCAATAGATTGTTTGACAAATTAAAAATATCTGTACTGTATGAATTTTTCATTTCTTTGACTATTTTAAGAACTTCATGTTGGCATACCTCTTTGAAGTGTTTTAATGATGATCTGGCCCTATTATGATTTAGGTTTGCTCTCTTCAGATAATCTATACATGTTACATTGGGTTTACTGATCAGCTTTTTGATATCATCAGCACAGCTTACAAAATATTTATTGAATGTATCTGCTGGTATTGGGACTGTGTTGTCGAAGTTTCTGACTTCACCTTTAACAGTATTAATTACTGACCAGGCTGTTTTGCATTGGTTTTTACTATTTTTTATGAAATTTGTGTTGTATCTTAGTTTCGCCACTTGCAACTCTTTCTTATACAGTTTCTTAGTGATTTTTTCGAGATCCTTAATTTCATTAGAATTGTTTGTTTTGGCAAGGCGCTTCAACAGCAGTAGCTTATTTTTTAGATTCTCCAGTTCTTTGGTGTACCAAAATTTTCCCTTTCTTGTTTTATGGTATTTCTTTTGAACAAGATGGGCTTTTAAAATACCTGTTAAGTAATTGTGGAATGTTTCATAAACTGTTTGAGCACTGGAATCACAGGTTTGAAATAATTTGTCCCAGTTTGTTATGCTCAACTGGTGTGTTAGTTTTATGAGATTGTGTTTTGTTAATATTAAGGTATTAGATTTTGTTAACTTTTGTGCAGCCTTGCTCTCATCCCCTTTTATAAAATGTCTTAACTCTACTGTTAACATGGAGTGGTCTGAGAAAACAAATTCCTTTACCTTGGTGGAGTACATATCACGAGCACAGCTGACAAAAGCATTATCCAAGCACGCTTGTAGTCTTGTTGGTTCTGAATTTACATGATGGAAGTTGTGCTGCCTTAGCATTTTCAGTAACTTATTTACACTGGGTTTGTTACATGTTACATCAAAGCTTGAATTAAAGTCTCCCCCAATTACAGTTACATACTGTTTCCATTTCGTTATGTAGCAGAGTACACTGTCTAAATTATCTAAAAAAGTTTTATCATCTGAGTCAGGGGAATGGTAGATACAT
Organism: Schistocerca nitens; assembly: GCF_023898315.1. NCBI lineage: Eukaryota > Metazoa > Arthropoda > Insecta > Orthoptera > Acrididae > Schistocerca > Schistocerca nitens. The sequence goes on from NC_064615.1 coordinate 449,155,354, forward strand.
ACTATGATAAGTTTCATTATATCACATATGATCCCGGTAATTTAAAAGTGTTTCTCTACACATGCCCAACTAAGATCTAGTTCTCTACACTCTATTTCATTTGAAACATAGATAACAGTTCCACCATTACGGTACTGAGATCTGCAAAAACTGTTTCCATATTTATAACCTTCTGGTACATAGTATTGTATTTGTTCTGGTTTAAGCCAATGTTCTGATAGACATAAGAAAGAATACTTATTCTGTGGCAATGACTCATCCAGAATTTCAACTTTATTTTCAAGACCCTGAATGTTTAAAAATAGGATGTTGTTGTGACTTATCTGTGAGTTAGCAGGCTGGTTTTTCAGATTTTTATTTTCTTCTTGGCTTGAAACCATAAAAAATTATCACTGAATGACACAGATGTATTTTTCCTTTGGCTCCTCCTTAAGCATTGCTGTGTTGCTGCTCCAGTCGTTGTTGGTTCTGCTACTGCTGCTGCTGTTGCTGCTTCTGCTGATAATGATGGTGCTGCTGCTGTTTCTGGTGTTAGTTGTTCCATAACTGCTGTGCCTTTCTGTGAATTATTAACATTTGGAGTGTTCACTTCCATTAATAAAATTTCACATTTGTCTTGGAGAGGTGTAGCTTCACTGACAGCAGATTTCACATTGGATTCTACAGGATACACACACTTACTGTCCATGAGAGGTATGACTTTTCTATCATCACACTGCACATTTGAGATTTTATTTACAAGTTCTAAAATTTATGTTACTATTACGTTTTTTCCAAGTACATTTAGATGGGAACCATGTGTTGTGTGAAATCTTTTCCCTAAATTGCTGATGTTCACAAATGTTACATTTTCAAACCGCTTACAAATATTTTGCATCTCTTTCTATCAAGTCGTAACGGTGTGGCACTGAAAAAACAATAACATTTGTTCCTCTCAGCTCATACAGTTTTCTTTTTAGCGAGATTAAGAGATCGTTTTTTTCGTTCCTAGCTATATCATTTGATCCCGCCAGGAAGATGGAAAAGTCCTTTTTGCTCAATGTGGAAATTTTTTCTTGACTCATTGACGTAGCAGGACTGAATTTTGCTCCTGGTTTTATTGTACAGTTAAAACTAAAATTCTGACTACTTGTACGCCGAAATTCAGCGGCTGTATTTCGTCCTTGGCTGTCGGCATACAGTTCAATTTTACCGGTACTTGCTGTTCCGAGATTGCCTGTTTCCTGCCTACCTTTGCAGTAAGCGAAGTCTTGTTTGGCACTATTTATTGTGTCTTTTTTGCTAACACATGTCGATATTGTCTCAGTAGAGCAGCTTAGCGGTGGAAGATTTTTCGTGAGCACTTTCGCATATGATCTTTTACTTAACTGCTGCTGAAATATTCCATGTTTTACCTTATTCACAAAGTCGTTTGGTTTTCCACATGGTACACTAGCACTGTTAACTTCACTTTCACAATCCGTAGTCGAAAGAGCTTGAAACCTGATTGCGAACATCAGGTGGTACAGTGTTGTATGTTATCTGCCCACTTCTAGACACAAAAGTAGATGCACTCGTTATTTAAATACCAGTATCATCTTCTTCACAGTCACTCATATCCACTTCATCTCCGACCTGTATATCTTCCTCTATTATATCTCCATCAGCATCACTGTCATCCTCGTTTTCAAAAATTGATTCATTATCACTATCGCTCTTCTGTAAATCCGTCAAAGCCTGATCGAGACTGTAGCCCCTTGCAAAACGTATATCACCATCCATGACGAATAAACTATAACACCACGTCTACTTTCCACAAAAATCAATTCCAAACTGTGAATTTGCCATAACAAAATGCGGATGAACGTATTTTCTATTCATTATATACAAAAATACACAAATGAATGTCGATTTATAAGGTGCATTGTTGCCAAGATTTAGTGTCGTAACAAAACTTATATAATACTGAAAATCACATATTGTATACGTGGGGTATTTTCTGTATCCACAGCAAAAATTTCAAATTGTTGTACAACGAACTGTGATATAATCATAAATATTTACCCAGTTTTAATAAAAAGTCCGAAAATAGTCTATCTGGAGGATGAGTAGTCTACAGTCACATTAAAACTGTGTATTTGTAGTTAAACGAGCCTTAGGGTCTGAAAATACCCCAGACATCATGTGAAGGTTAAATAGAAAAAGGTTCTATCTTTGCCTTGTGCGTAGTAGGAAGTTTTTCTCCCAATTAATAATTTTTATTTAATTAATAATTTTTAATTGTCCTTAAAGCTGACACTCGTCGAAAAAAGCAAGAAGATGCACGGTTTCTCTTAGGTATAACCTCGTGTATCGCCCCCATTTCAGCTAAGATGTAGTATTCATACACTAAATAAAAGTTGACATATTTCAACGATTCCGACAAGATTTAACATGTCGATGTTCGTAGCGCAGTGTGACCAGAACATGAGCTTAAAGCCAGTGGTCAATCTTTATGAAACGGATAGCAGTAATTACTATCTTACGTTTTGGATTATGACGCTTTGAATTTGCCCAAAACATGTTTTCGAGATACTAAAAATATTAAGCTGCGCATTGGATTTTACAAATTATTTCATTTTTATTCCGCAGCGTTTCACAATAGCTCGAAATCCAAGTATTAATGGTGGTGGTGGTTAGTGTTTAACGTCGACAACGAGGTCATTAGAGACGGAGCGCAAGCTCGGGTGAGGGAAGGATGGGGAAGGAAATCGGCCGTGCCCTTTCAAAGGAACCATCCCGGCATTTGCCTGAAGCGATTTAGGGAAATCACGGAAAACCTAAATCAGGATGGCCGGAGACGGGATTGAACCGTCGTCCTCCCGAATGTTAAACACATTAGCTGGAAGGAAATTTACGAAGCATAATCGTACTTCTAAATGTTTTTAATAACATAAGCGCTACTCAGAACAAATTCTGCCAACAATAAGACAATAATCGTGCCTTATAAATTAAAGGGAAACAATTTGAATATGGCGCTTCAATCTCTGACCACTAGCTTTCGCAGACTAAGATCAGCTGATAGAAGCATGCGAAAATTGTGCAGCACAGCTGATCGCTGCAGTTACTAAATTCATTATAGAACCTTTTATTTGCTTGGATAAATTCTTGTTGACGTCTCTTAGTAAAACAACCATATCATTTTTGTAAAAGGAAGGTTTATTATAACAGAGTCAATGAAGCATTAATTTGTTTGTATTCACAACTGAGCTGAAAGCGAAATCTCGCTGCGTTTGAGCCGGTGCTTGTTTTGGGATTTTGTAAGTTGTTTTGCGGAGAGTTGGTGTTTCCAAACGGCTGTGTTGACGCATTATAACTGTCTTCGGTATAATGATGGTTACGAACTAGAGCCACAAAATAACATATCCTATACGATCCCCTAAATTTTATATGAAACTGACTGAAAATTTCGTTCGTTGACTTCTCGAAATTTATCTTTTAGAACAGTTTTTTGCGTGCGTACAAGTTTCCAGTATGAATGAATTTGTGACAGTCAAAACGTCTAAAGGTATATTAAGAGGAAAATCGGCGAAAACTTCATCGGGGATCATGTATTATAGCTTCCAAGGAATTCCTTACGCGAAACCCCCTGTAGGACCGCTGCGTTTCAAGGTACAGTTTTATTTTTGCATAGTAACTTCATTAGTATACAGCAGATGCATCTAAAATAAATTGAACCACCATAATGTATAAATAAAGTACCCAAAATGATTCTCGTATAGTGTGAGAATTCCCGACAGCAACTAAGTACATTCAGTAAAGATCAGACTTTTAAGTCTATAAAATTAGTAAGACAGACTTTAAAAAATAATGAAACAAATTAATACAGGTAGCATGTCTGAAACATGAAAGAACAGCTCCTCTGGAAGGTACTACAAACAAAAAACAGAACTGGGAGTAGATCTTAGTTAAGACTATAGTTTTGACTTCTCTGAACTGTTCAGCTCAATGAACACACGAAGTGTGTGTACAAAAATTCCATTTCTGAAATATTCATTATGCCATGTTTAAAATATTGCCATTTATATATCTCTTCTTTCATAGATGAGAGTTCTATACCATCATTAAGTGAACTTTGTGGAGTTCAGACAACAACTGGTGTGAGGCTAAAGCTTTGATTCAGTTCTTAAGGTCCACTTGGAAAAGCACTGTCTGCAAAATACAAAGGAAAATGTATGAACCTCATCACAGCTCAGCACTGAAATCTTATCTCAAACCTTCAGAAAATGAAATACAACTTTTATTTTTGACATGAAGCAGAGGGGGAACAGCTATTTCAAAATTGCAAAATGAAAACTGGTAAAATACTTAACACAAACATCAATGAAAAGCCAAACATTGACTCGTTTGCTTGAGAAACCTAAATATTTTCTTTGTCAGATGTAGATATGGGAAAGTAGAAGAAATTATACAGACAATTGTGGGAAGGGAACAATGTTGTGAACTCTAGGTAAAAATAGATACTAGCTGTCGAGAGGAATCAGAATTATTAATACCGAACTGCAGGAAAACAATAGCTCAAACATAACAACTAAAACTTGAATATCAGATGATAGTACTGACAGTGATTTGGCATAAACCTGAAGGAGGTAACAAGAGAAAGGGAGGAGAGAGGAAATTGTAAGGGAGAAAAGTGTAAATTTTGTATACTGAAAATGACAAGTATGAATGAAACAAAATCCAAATAATGACTTTAGGGTAGAGCAAAAATAATAATAGAAAAGATGAACAATTTGTAGCTTTTGTATTTAATGAGTATAGAAAGGGAAATGAAAGTAAGGCATGTTAATATAAAGTGATGGTGAAAGCTATAAATTACCCTTTTACATTTCTTAGGCCTATACAGACACCATGCCACAAAAGATATGGAATGGAAGCTGTGTTGTACAATTTATCAAACACTATGAACAAATGAATCAGTGATACAGTGTTCTATTGATGTTAGGTGGGTAACGGAAGATGGCTCCGGGAGGTGTTAGACAGTTCTAAATAATATCACTCTAATTTCACGTGAGAATTAGCAAAATTGAACCTCAAAAAATACTCCCCTACTGTGTGTTTCTTAGCCATCTACCTGCTTCACCATTTGTGACACAAATATCATACATTCCACTCTAAGAGTTTACAAAATTATTAAATCACCTCTTTATTGAAACATTACATGCTTCATATAGTCACAGATATTGTGACAGGTGACTCACCAATTACAACACTGTATACATAAAAAGAGAATTAAAATTAAACTATAGTGTAATGACTGGTGTGTGTTTCTCTTCCTTTTTCTTTTTCTGATAAAGGCTGTGCCCGAAAGCTTATGTGTAAGTGTCTTTAATTGTGCCTGTCTGGCAATTTAACTTGTCATCTTTACGGTAAATAAAAATGTATCTTTTTCCTACATTGTCAATGTTGTAATATATATGGTTTTAGAACCCATTACGTTCTAGGTGACCCTTTTATGCAGAAAATAATTCTATAAGCCTGGCTGGATCAAAATATGTTCAATATACACCATTTTGAAGAATTAAATCAGTGACATTATAGATGTTCATACAGGTGACTGTTCATTTGACTCTGTGTAATCCACGTTTATTTCGCAATACATTTTTATTTACTAGTACCATTTCGTTTTTGATAGCACCCATTTTTGTCCACAAAGCTATTTTAGATTTTTCACTATTTGTGGTGTAATGAATCATTTCTGTTTTTGCAGAATTTAATTTCAAAGTATTATTTTTAATCTGTGCTTTCAGTTACCTAAATGTCTGCCTAATACAACATGTTAAATATCCATCAGTTCTACAGCAAACAATAGCTGTTTGAATTAACTGCATGGTGGATGACGTCAGACTGAAACTGTTGTAGAATATCATTTATATAATATAAAAATGGTGTCGCACTTTGGGAAACACATTTCTTTGACTTTCCAGTCTAAAGATAGATAGAAAGATTAGGATCGAACATCCTGTGAACAAAGAGGTTATTAGAGACAGTCTTAAAGCTTGGGTGGGGGAAGGGTCAGGAAGGAAATCAGCTCAGTCCTTTTCAGAGGAATTATCCCAAAATTTGTCATAAATAATTTACAGAAACAATGTAAGACCTAAATTTGGATGGGCAAATGTTGCTGTTCCATTGATTGCTTGTCTAGTGTCTTTCAGTAGTGCAATCTCACTCAGTTTTTCTTGACATTGGTGTGTACAGTACTCCTTACTTTGTGTGGCAAATACAATAACGTCAACTTGTAAATATAGGCCATCAGCTACCAGAGATGAAAATCATGGTTTATGGTATCAAAGGCCTTTTCGAGTTGACAGAAGATACCCCCCCCCCCCCTCTCTCTCTCTCTCTCTCTCTCTCTCTCTCTCTCTCTCTCTCTCTCTCTCTTATCTATTCAAAACTTATTTTTATGACTAAAGTTTCTATTGTGCAAGCTGTACGTGAGCTTTTCCTGACATCGTACTGATTTCATAGAATATTACAGCGTATTGTATTGTTTGTCTGTTTTCTGTGCCCAGAACACCATACATTAAAATCTATTATAAGTCAACTGTAATAAAATTTAAAAATGTTTTGCCCAATAATCAGCTACACAGCTATCATCAGCTTTCTGTAAATTTAGCAGGATACAGCTTGTGCTGAGGTTTGGGCACATCAGTAGGGGGTCGCCTGTTTGAACATTCCCAGTTGCATAGTGATTCTCCATCAGAGTAGCCACATTGTGCAAGGTTATACTTGACACAATTGAGACACTAGTTCTCAGCTTTTTGATGGTCTTCCACTTTGTGAAAAATTTGTTATTTCCAGCTATAAGTTCTTCCTTCAGCACCGGGATAGGATTTGGAGTTGCCTCCTTTTTTAGCTGAAGTCTCCTCTCTTCGAAGATGCCATCCATTGCATCCAACATCCAAAGGATGCTCTTCTTGAGTGACACAGCCTAATTGTTGTTGGTGCCTGTGTCGAGGGTGATGGTTATCTGTTATCTGTTTCTTCCTCTCCACTGTGGCAGCTACTTGCCGCCATATACTGGGAGGGGGTGGGGAGTGGGAGTGATCCCCATGAGAGGGTAGATCTTTTCTGTTGGGATGGTCCTCAAACATCCTGATATGATATGGAATGACTCATTTATAGGCACATCAGTGTGTTTCATGTGGGCCAAATTCTTCCACATGGGTGTGGCATATTCAGCTGCCAAGAAACTGAGTGCAATATCTGTTGTTTGAAGCACTTATGAGTCAACACCCCTGTTTTCGCTGATTACTTTATGAAAGGTATTATTCCTAGTACTGACGTGATTTCCCTAAATCACTCCAGGCAAATGCCGGGATGGTTCCTCTGAAAGGGCACGGCCGACTTCCTTCCCCATCCTTCCCTAATCCGATGAGACCGATGACCAAGCTGTCTGGTCTTCCCCAAACCAACCAACCAACCAACCTAGTACTGACCTTTTGCTTAGTATCCAGATAGTGCTCTTTAAATGACAGGGTTCTGTCCAACTTCGCACCTAAGTATTTGGGAGTGTAGCAGTGCTCTAGCTCTTGCCCTTTCCAACTCACATGTAGTTTTCTTTTGGCTTCTTTATTCCTCAGGTGGAAAATGCAAACATACACCTTTACTGTGTTTAGTTTCAGGTAATTTTGGTGCTCCCTTGGGCAGCCAAGGTCTTGTCATCAGCATATATAAACAGCCTGCTATGTGGGTGTGTTGGCTGGTCATTGGTGTATATATTGAACAGCAACAGAGCTAATATACTGTCTTGAGCAATACCATTTTTTGTTTGTTTCTCCAGCTATTATTTTTTCCCTGAATAGTAACACAGAAGCACCTATTCTATAGTGCACATTTCACAAATCTTGAAAATCCAAAATCCTTGGTCACCTGATAAACCTTAAATATCAGTCTACTGTGGTTAGTAGTATCACAGGCTGTTCTCAGTTCAATGAATTCCACACCAGTCACCTGCTTACTTCCAGAACCATCTTCTGTGCTGTGTTAAATTCAAAAATTGCCCGGTGCCTGAGCATCCTGGTCTAAAGCTGCCATGTTCAGGCCTTGGTACCTTATGTACAGGTTTGGACATTTTATTCAGCACCATTCTTTCAAGGTCCTTTATACAGGTAGCACAGCAGAGATACTGGATGAAAGTTGTTAAAATCTATTGGATCCTTGCCTGGTTCTAATAGGACTACTGCTGTCACTTTTCTGCAGATCCTAGGAATCTGCATAGTGTTGACGCAGTTTTTCATTATGTATGTTAGCCACATAAGGGTTTTCAGCCCAAAGTGTTTAATTTGTTCATTACTTAAATCATCTTGGCTAGCTGTCTTATTATTTTTCATTTCGTGTAATACCGTTCGCTGCTCCTCAACTGTGAAAGGTGCTTCAAGTGAAAGGTGTTCATTTTCCAGGTCCCTTGTGACAGAAACGTGCGGCAATCTATGGGTGGTTTTCCCATTGAGTAGAAGCTGATAACAATTTGGTTTACTAAAACACTAATCTGAAGTGTTTTGGTGCTTGTTGGGTTATTGCTGAGATTCCTGAGTAGACTCCAGGCTTCTGTGCTGTTCGGTTTCATATCACGTGATGTGTCTAAGTAAAACTACTTCTCCCTTCTATTAGTGGTTAAGGGTTGGAGCAGCTTCTTTCAAGTCTCCAAGGTGTCTTCAGAGAATGGATTGGTATTGTAAAGCTGCTTGTAATTTTCAGATGTTATTTGCATTTTGTCATTGAGCCCAGCTAGATATTCCTTCCAGCAGCCTCTAGGGATGTGTTTCCAAGATATTTGGTGAGCTGTATAAATGTTTCATCAGAGCTAGCAATTGGAGGTATCTCATCTTTCTTGAAATCCAGTTTGTGTGTGAGAAAAACTCTAATATGCCTGCTTGAAGTTGAATTGGCTTTTAAATGGGATGGTATATAGGGACACTGCAGCTTTTACAGTCAGTATGATGGGTCTGTGTTGAGTCCTTGGTAGCACATTTTCTGCTGACTTAACTGATTGCTGAGCTATCCAGTTGTGTATGTTAACAGGCTTGTATCCATGTCCCCATCATCCAATACTGAAAGAGACTGGTAATTTGGGATTACGTATAAGCTTGAGTCCAGCTCTTTCTGCCGTCTTGACTTCTTCCCCATTGGAATCTGTCTCTTGGTAGCCCCATGTTATGCTGTGAATATTGAAATCACCATTTATGAACTTTATTGACTGATTTTTGGAAGTTACTTGGTTCTCTGAACCTGAAATCTGCACCAGGTGGCCTGTAGGTGGAGGTCATTGTGCATATCTTCAATTCATTTATTAAAATTTGTGTATTATCGATATGTGTCATCACTGATGATTGAATCATAAGGCCTGGCCTCATGAATATTGCACTCCTGTATTGTTCGTGGGGTCTTTCAGAAGCTCATATCAAGTCTTTGATTTTCAGTCTGTGGCTGGTGGGTCCTCTATGGGTTTCCTGCAAGATTAAAATGTTGCCTTTGCATTTGCTGCACATGTCAGACTAGAAGTTCTTTATTTGTGTATTAACCTTCAGTGTTAACTGAAGTCATTTTTAAGGCTACTTCTGGAAAGGACCTTTTGTTTAATTTGTGTTTCTCCTTGGTGTATTGGATTTAAAAGGGTTAACTGGCTGCATGCCATTTCCAGTCTTTATCTTTATTCAGTCTTATAGGATGCTCCTTCTGTGTCCCTGTGTAATGAATTACAATGTTCTATCTGGTCATATACTGATCTCTTTTTGAGGATATATTGGTAACCTTTCGTCAATAGTTTCACAGATTTGTTAAGTTTTCCCAGTTTAACATTAGCCAAACTTCTCCAAATTTTAGTCAGCCATGGAATAACCTTCATCAAAAGACAGTTGATTATGAGGAATAGTGTATGTGCAGTACTGTAACAGATTACTCTTTTATTTTAGTGGAAAGCTCATCTGATTCTACTTGATTATAAATTTTTAGAGACATGATTTTCACGTCAGAGGTTGTTAATTTGAAAACTTAAAGCTTGTGCAATATTTCTTTGCTATTCAAGTTCTAAGGAGTAGTGAAAAATGATCCTTGTTGTTACAATTTATGAAGAAATTTATGAAGGATTTACATGTAGCACTGGAATCTGTAATGGTTTACAGAGACACTTTCTCTTCATTTCATTGCCAACTCCACTTCTTATTAGAGACGAAATGGCTTTCTTTCAGACTTTTCCATTTCAAATGAATATATTGTTTTCAACATGTTTGGAAGCTTGTACTACTTTGTAAAATGTAGTTTCATATATACTAACATATTAAGGAAATTCTGGGTTTTGATTAATTTTTGTATCCATAAGCAGTTTCCTCTTCTTGATGTTATCCACTCTAATTCCTTTGTTAGCTACAATCTGTTTTTATGAGACCTTATGTTGTTTCTGGAGAGTACTTGGGTACTTTGTTTACCACTGTCATTTTACCCATTTTCTGCTCCAGCCTTGAATGATATGTGGAAGGAAAAAGTGGTGGTAAGCCTCTGTGTGAGCTCCAGTATCTCTGTAATTTTACCTTTATGATCTTTTTGTGAGATATACATAGGAGAGAGCAATATGTGGGCTGATTCTTCTAGAAATGTATGCTCTCAGAATTTTAACAATAAACGACTCCATGATGTGCAGTGCCTCTCTTGTAGCATCTGCCACTGGAATTGGGTGAGCATTTCCATCATGCTTTCATGCTTACTAAATGAACTTGTGACAAAATATGCTACTCTTATTTGGATATTACATAACTAATGAGGAGGTATTGAATAGAAGTGGGGAGAAGAGGAGTTTGTGGCACAACTTGACAAGAAGAACGGACCGGTTGATAGGACATGTTCTGAGGCATCAAGGGATCACAAATTTAGCATTGGAGGATAAAAATCATAGAGGGAGATCAAGAGATGAATACCCTAAGGAGATTCAGAAGGACGTAGGTTGCAGTAAGTACTGGGAGATGATAGAGTAGCATGGAGAGCTGCATCAAACCAGTCTCAGGACTGAAGACCACAACAACAATAACATTTGGATATTCTCTGTTTTGTCTATCAATCCTACCTCATAAGGGTTCCAGACTGATGAGCAATAAATTGATCATATAATTAGTTTTATATGGTTGTTCCACTTTAAATCACTCCATACACATACTCAAATATATTTAATAGATGTCACTGCTTCCTGAGATTGTATGGAAATGGTGTCTCCATTCAATAAAGGGTCTTTTAGCTCATTTGACAAGCATGCGTTACATTGGCCTTGGGTTATTTTAGGGGTGAACTGCAAATCCCTGCACCAAGCATGGATCATTTGCAGGTCTGTTCATTTCATTACAGTTTGTAGCATTGATGCTTCTGGGAGCACCCACGTAATTTGCAATACCCTGCCACATAACAGACTATAGTGACACAAAGGTCTTGGTCACTTATTTGACTGGAAAAAAATATAACAACAAAAATCATTTACTGTCTTTTCATAGCATTTTAACCATGCCAAAGTAAGTTTCAACTATACCAAAATAAATTTCAAAGCCACAGCTTGGACTTTGAAATGAATATAGATGTAGTAAAAATGCTATGGAAAGACAGCAGTCAGTTTTTGTCACTAAGTTTTCCATTTATTCACATCACAGATTGCAAAAATGTGTACTATGACTACCATGAAACTTATATTAATATTCATATTAATTAAGTAACTTGTTTCCACATATGTACTTCATAATTACAAAGCTGTAAACTGACCCTTGCTGCCCATCTGCTCTTAACCAGAACTACTTTATTTTGCCATCATATTTTGGTTTCTTTCTATATTTTTCTCCAGCAAATTCTTTGTTTGATGTATGTGGTAAAAACAACAGCTTAACAGTGTACCAGAAGAAGCATTGTTATTTTTTATTCAGAGTAGCTGCTTTTCTTCTAATATACAGTTATAAAATAATTACTGTTGTGGTATCAGACACCAAATGCAGCGTATTGACACCACATGTAGTGGGTGGGTGCCAGGAGGTGCCGTATTAAAACTAGGCGAGAACTTTCCAAATGATTTATTTGTTTCTACTACAGCGCCCCGTTCATCTCAGTCCACGTCACAAGGTCCCGCAATGCTGAGGCCACCTCCCCAGTGACCCAGTGCAACATGCTGTTGTGTGTTGGCCTTGTAGGACCGCGTCGTCAGGACTGCGCCGACAGCCAGCTAGTGGTCTTCTTCCCCATTGACTCAGCGCTACTCCACTGAGAGCTGCCGAGCAGCCTGCTGCATCCTTTCTCACTGGCATAGCTGGTGGTAGTGAGCTGTGGAGTGGCCCACTGATGGCTGGCTGGCTACAGACTCCATGTCAGCCTCAGGGAGTCGAACCAATGACCTGCCGTGGACTGGGACGATGGTGCCCCATCTGTTGCTGCGTGTAGCCCGCCAGTGTGATATGCCCCGCTGTCCAGGAGAGCTGCCACACTTGAATGAATCTCATTAGAAAACAGCACATGTTTATACTTGGCTGTGCGACTCTGTTTTGCCAAGTGCGCCGATTCGCATCACGTATGCGTAACACTTAGGTAGGCCAGTGGCCCTCTTCTGCCTGTGACTTGCGCCATGGAAACTGCTATGCGCACCCTCTCCGGCAGTTTGATGCCCCTGTGGCCTCTATTTGCCTTCGCAACTAATGGAATGCGTAACTTACTGCAATCCGGCCCGCACCTGACTATAACTCGTGCTCCGAATATTGCACAAAACTAACTTTCCCTATCCTAAACGGTTGTGCTTCTACATTACTATAGTTTAAATTTGAATAGATTAGCAATAGTGATAATTTTTTGTTAGTTTTCATGGCAGAAGTATTCAGTAGCTGCTATTTTTGCCTGTTAATGTATAACTCGACTCATTCAACATTCCTCAAGGCTCTCTTTCCTAATGGGATTTACAGAACATTATGTGTGAATGAATGAATATTACTTTCAACTTACATTCTGCCTTCTCTCACTGTGTGCCAACCAGTCTCCCTATGTTATATCTATATTTCATTTTGATTATTTCTCTTCTCCCTCTCTCCTCCACCCCCCATCCACCCTCCCCTTCTTTTCACACTTCCATCCTCCCTCTTGCCAACTCATCCCCATCCTTTACTCATTTTGTTTTCTACCTCTAGCTTTCATTTCCTTTTGCAATCCAAATTTTTCCTTTAAATTGTAGCACTTTTGCTGAACAGTGGTTATAGTGTCTGATTTGTACCAAAGATTTTGAATCTTGGCTAGGTCTCGAGCTGCATTTACTCCAGACGGGACATGATTGAGAGAGACTAGCACTATTTAGCTCACTACTAAGTTTTTTCTGTTTTCCTATCCTGATATAATCTGGAGAGTTGATATTTTTATTTCATTTGTGTATATGTCAGATCTGTTTTACCAGCTGATAAGTGGACATTGCATTCCTGTTTGTGATTACATGACAACATAAAATTTTGATGTTAACTTATGTCAGTACTTTCCATTGTAAGTTAAAAATTCCTTTTAAATCTGGAGGAGTCAGTAATGGGTAAGCAACATAACATGTGAAAAGTACAAAAACTCAAAATATAAATAATTTTGATAACAGATTAATACAAAGGAATGTGAGACTGTGTGAGCACCAGTACTGTTTTGCAGGTGTTTATACAGAGCTGTTCATCTCTGTCTTGCATATTTACTAACATAATACATGTAGACTGGTGTGCTGAGGATAAATATTATCCAATACATTTAGGGCTTGGTTTTATGAGATTTCTACAAAAAATGCACTTATTTTTAAGTTACTAATAATTTGAATAAACACTCTTCTAAATTGTGATCCCATAACTTTTTTTATGAATTTTACCCTGTGGGTACATTGTTAGCATCTAAGAACTTTCACTCTGGGAATGTCTGTTATTCGATTGTCAGATCAATAGTGCCACAACATTCTTTCCACCAGTGGTGTTAGTCGTACATAGTTGGCAAGCTAGCCTAACAGATATTAGAAGAGTCAACATCAAGTATCATAGTAGGTATATTTACCATTCCATTCATTTGTGAAATATTGTGGAGGCTGCTGTACCTGTCTTTGTCAAGGGCTGTTGAGTGATGGTCCTAGACTTGCTCATTCTCTGGACTTCAGCAGACTGTGGGTAGATCATCTTCTTTAATTACAGTTGGAACAACAAGCTGGTCATAGGCCATTAATTAGAGCACCTAATGATGACTGGCTCCATTATCAAAATATTATGCAGAAGATTAGAGGTGATATTTCAACTGGTCTGCTGAAAAATATTTTCAATCAGCCTCACTGAGAAAATTTCAGAAATCACAGTAAATATCCATTCTACCAATGATCACCCTTCTTGGATTCTGGCAGAGCCTTGCAGAAGGTGAGAGGCAGAGAGAGAGGTAGAAGCAGGCTGTAGTTTTGAGTTAGCCTGTGAATGTTCTCAGATGGCATAGCTGGAAGAATAATGTCTACTACAGGCAATTATCTAGAGTAAAGATACAGTTTGCCCTTTGTAACCTATTGCAAATATCTAAAGATGTCTGCAGATTTTGTTTTTAGTGATGCAACAATATACTAATATCATTAAACAGAGGTTGTTCCACTGTTTTGTTAATCTCTGTGTGGATGTAACTTCCAGACTCACTTACATATCTGGACAATTATGTTCTTTGTGTGCTTTTACTGTGTTTTGCTTTGTTGATAACATCGCATGGAATCAAGTCATCCTATCATCTTTTTTTTTGAAAACTGTGTGTTCTGACACATTGCAGTGCTACCCTGTAGTTAAACACACTGCAAACATGAAAATAATATCTTTCTTACTGACAATTGCATAACAGATACTTTAACAAAAAATTTGACTTCATCTTAATATACTTAAAATTTATTGTCATTTAGCCTAAAATGATTAGTTTATTATTGATAAGTGACCTGCTTAGTACAAGGCTGATTCTAAAAATAAGAAAGAAGTTTACAATTATGAAAAGGATAGATTGCTACTCATCAAAAAGATGACACATTGAGTTGCAGGCAGGCACAATGAAAACACTGTTACACGCTGAACAATCACCCAAAGCCTTCTTCAGAAAAGAAGTTGGAAACACACACACACACACACACACACACACACACACATATCCACACAAGCAGGTACAAGCAGATTGCAAGTACATCCAGAAAAGCTGCAAATAGCAGTTATGTGTGCATGAGGTGTGCCTGCTTGTGTGAATGTGTATGTGTGTTTTCCTTTCCTTTCTGGAGAAGGCTTTTGTCAAAAGCTCAGTGTGTAACCTTTTTTTCCCATTGTGCTTGTCTGCAGCTCAACATGTCATTTTACAGTGAGTAGCAATCTATACTTTTCATAATTGTTGATATTTCAACCTGGACTTTCCATTGTTTAGTAACGAATGTTTGTTTCTCCAGACAGAAAACATACTTTGATATCTTAGCTATTTTTGTATGTTGTTTCCATTCATATTTAAACAGGTGTTGCAGGTCAACTTTCTTATGTGCTTTGTATACTCAGTGACGGCCTAGTTATTGAACCCATCACTAACATCCCCTTTCAGTTTGTTGTCATTTTCATAGTGGTTTCTGCTCAAAAAATGCTTCAGTTTTGGAAAAATATGGTAATCGCTCAGTATAAGGCAAATGTTCAAAAACTTCCAAAACAAGTCCTTCATTAATGCAGCAGAATGTGGGTGAACTTTATTATGAAGTAGTACAATGTTTCTGGACGAAAATCCATTCCATTTGTTTCTAACAATATGGCATGGTCAATTAAGGGCTTGGCAGTAGGTCACTGCATTTACAGTCTATCCTCTAGACATAAAGTCGATCAGTAGGACACCCTTTTGGACCCTGAACACTGTGGCCTTAACATTTTTGGAGCTCAGAAGATGTTTGGCCTTTTTTGGTTTGCTGGGGATTGTGAACAATGCAATTACATCGATTGGTGCTTTGTTTTTGAACTTTTATGTGGTACTCAGGACTTCTCACCAGTAAAATCTGGTCAGAAACAAATTTGTTTATTAAACATATTGAAAAACTTTCAAAATTTCCAGATACTAAAAAGGCTTATTTTGTTATTTTATTTTACTTTTTTACAGCCACCACAGCCTTTGAGTCAATGGGATGGAATTAAGGATGCACTGGAAGAAGGAAACATTTGTTCACAAATAAATATGAAGGGCCAGTACAAAGGAAGTGAAGATTGCCTGTATCTGAATGTGTATTCTCCAAAGGTGGGAAATGAGGATGACCATCAAAGCTGCTTGTAGCTCTCTGCAATAAGTCAACAGCAGGATTAGTTTCAATTAGTTCTGAGATTGTACTGCTGGCATGAATCTTATACTAGTATGTAATGATTAATTGAGTTAAGGATACATTAGTGTTTAACTGTATAACAGAATAACATTAAAATGGAATAAATGAATTATTGTAACTAACCATAGATACCTGTAAGAGTAATAAAAAATCTATAAAAGATGAAAGATATTTCCTGAAATACAAATAACAGTATGAACAAAGATAACAATCCAGTACATAGGTGGTTAATATAATATACATCGTCTTTTCGTTTTGGCCATCTGAGGACCACGTTCATTTACATCAGTTTAGTTTTTTCTGATCTTTTTCCTTGTCTACTATTCATTCGTTCTCATACCTCACAACTTTCTTTGCTCCTTTGTCTGTGCTGATTTTGTTCTGGGTCTAGTTCTGTTCTTGAAGCCTGTGCAAGCCTGAATTTTTTATTTAAAGCTCACCCTGTTGTATACCTCTAGTTCCTGTATTCCCATTTCTTCCAGATTGCTTGTGCCTCTTGGATCCACTATACTTTGGTTCTCTTGTACACCAGAAACTGAGTTAGTTGCTGTGTTAACCTCCTCTGGTCCATTATAAGGATGTGTCCAAAGAACTCACTTCTTCCTTTCCTGATGATGTCAGAGATTCTCTCTATCTTGGTTCACTCATCTTCTAAATTGACCATTCTCTGTTCTTCAAGATCCCAGTATTCTCCTGAGAATCTTTTGTTCCACTAGTTCTAGCCTCTTAAGCGCTCCTGTTCTTGATAGGTTAAGAGTTTCTCTTGCTACAGGGTAGATCACTGTCTGGAAAAGTTTCAGTATTGATTAAAATAGTCTTGTTATTGTGGATGTTCATAATTAGTTCATATGCTAAATTAATTTTGTTTATTCATGCTCCTCTTGGAAGTGTAGGGACAGCATTGCAGATGGCCTCACAGGCATTGGTAGCATGAGATGGAGGAGCATGCAGTGCTGATGACTGCAGAAGAGCTCTGGTAGACTCTTCTCCCCTGTCAGTGTTGACCTGTAAGAACTCAAAAAAAGTGTTAGCGCATCTGTAAGAACATTGGCCAATATTCCTTTATCTGTGGTTTAAAAGTCCACACAAGTCTCTCAGCCTTGCCATTTGATCAGGGGTGGAAGGGTGGAGAAATCAGGTGCTGAACGTTATTTCTGCAGCAGAACTTGCCAAAAGCCTGGAGTGAAGTAATGGTCTATTGTCCAGCACCAGCGGAAGAGAAAGTCCTTTAATAGTAAAAATTCTGCTTAGTACTTTGACTATAGTCTCCACACTCATATACTGACAGTTGATCATGTACAGAAAATTGGAGTACAAGCCAAGGACAGTCAGCCAGGTAATACCCAGGAAAGGGCCCATGAAGTTGACACAAACCCAATCCCACCTGCATGAGGGCGTCAGCCAACTTGAGAACATTTGGCAGGGAGCCACTTGCTGTTGTTCGCACCAATGACCATTGCAGACAAGAGGTTCAACCTGCCAGTCTATACATGGCAAGTGTACACAGTGTTGGGAAAGCAGTTTAGTTTGTGAGATGCCCCAGTGACTTCTGTGCAACAGCCATAAGATTGATGGGTGCACAGGTTGCAGGTCCAGGGAAACCATTTATCTGTGGTTAGTATGATAACTCCATCCATCAGGATTAGCTGGTGGTGGAAGTGAAGTAATGCTGCAATGGGCTGGAGTCCCAACCATGTTGTATGTATCACTGTACCTGATGTAATGTCGCATCCTTCCCCATGGCTGCAGCCACACAGGCCACCTAACAGGAAAAGTGTCCAGCACCAGTTGAGCCTCTTTGGTCAACTGAAAGCACAGGATGTTGTCTTGGTCGAACTCTGCTTTGGCGCCTATCGGGAGACAGGACAGTCTGTTCAACTGAAAACACAAGATGTCATCTTGGTTGAACTCTGCATTGGGGGCCATCGGTAGACAGGACTGGGCGTCAATATTGGTGTGTTAAGTGGTTTTGCGGAAGTGAATTTCGTGATTGTAACTGCTGAGAAAGATGTCCAGTGCTGGAATCAGTGGGAAGTTTTAAATGCAGTCTGATGTTCAGAGCGGTCCATGTCTCTATGTGCCAAGATGAGCCTCAGGGCCACCACTAGCTGTTTGCCCAGTTGAAATATGCCAAGACATAGTGCTGATACACTTGCCTCCAACTGTACAGAAGCCACACCTTTCTTCCGTGGGTTGCTGAGTGGGAGCACAATCAAATAAATTTTCAGTAATATATTATTTTTCCCAAGAAGGGCTGGAGCTCCCTCAAATTTGTGGGGCGAGGAAGCACAAGGATGGCTTCAACCAGCTTCTGTGCGGGCTTAATACCTCTGCTATAGAAGATGTGTCCTGTGTATTCCACCAGCAGCTGAAAAAAAAAAAAAGAGATTTTTCGAGCTTGAGGCCTTTGAACTGAAAGTTTTCTACGTGTTCTTCCATTGTGGCCCCCTTCATGACAATGTCATTTAGATAATTTATGCAGCCTGCAACATCGTGCAGTAGTTACTTGGGAAAACTTTAAAAGATCACTGGGGAACTGGCTACAACAAGAGCCAAGTGTTTAAAATTATGTAAAATGTGGTGAGTTGCATACCAGGACTTTCCATTCCTCATGTCGGGGTAGTTGTAAGCAAGCTTTGGAGAAATCAACCTTAGAAAAATATTGGCCTCCCATAAGTGCAGAGAGAAGCTCATCCAATTTCAGAATGGCATACATATCTATCTATAACTAGGAATTGACTGTAACCTTAAAGTTTCCACACAGGCACAGTTTACCTGGCAGTTTTTTCACGACAACCAAAGGTGTTCCTCACACACTTGCAGACAAAGGTTCAATAACATCCAAGTCTGTCTGTCTGTCTGTCTGTCTAGCTCATTTTTGAAAGCATCATGCAGTGCAAGGAGCACACGCCGTGCATGGAATAAGTGAGGGTATGCTGATTTTTTTAATTTAATGTGTGCCATAAAGTTCTTCAATTTTCCTAGACCCCCAGCAAAAATGTCGGGGTTTCCAATTCCTGAAATGGCACTTGTTCTGAGTCATGGATGAGAAATCTGAAAGCAGAAAAAGCGCCAAGGCTAAAGTAAGTTCTCCATATCCATGCTGTGAAAAGCAAGGAAGCCGAGATGTCATATGGCATTTTTGTACATTTCTGCGATTGTGAATTGTCCTGTGAGTGAAATGCTTTGTTTGCTGTATGTTACAAAGCAGCAAGTTGTGGATTGAAGGGGTGGCACTCCAAGGTGGAGATACATTTTGAAATTTAACAGGGACACAGAGTCACTGGTGGCGACCTGTAGCTGAACTTGTTTATTGTGCAAAGTGAGCATCATGAATGGTATCTTAGGTGATGCCACTGTGGTGTGAGATTCCAATAAAATCACATTAATGTCTATTAGTTCCTATCAAGGCAAGCATTGTTTGTCCAGAGCATGGCAGACAGATGTGAGATGCCCTTTCTTCCAGCATGCCTGGCACTGTGCCCGCCTGTTGGGGCAGTCTTCTCTGACATGTCTTCAAACACAGTCTAGGCACAACAGAAACAAAAAGTGGTTTGAGGGTCAAGACTTGTTTCCTCGTTTATGAGATGGAGTGGGAGTGCAGCAGTGTTTGCACTCTACTTTGCCTCATTTGCTGTTTTGGCAAAGTTGGATCCCTCTCCTGGGTCTGATGTGACTGCTGCCAGGTCACCCCACAATTCTAATCGATGACCCACAGCCTGTGAAACTTTGACGTATTGGGCCCATTTTAAAATGTGCTGCAAAGTAGGGTCTTCAAATTGTAGTAGAGTTTCTGACACATCTTTTTATCCAGAGTCACCCAAGGGATCATGTCACTAATCATCTCTTCTGCTATGATTCCTTACTTACTGGAGTCACAAAACAGCATTTCCTACTAAGTCCATACAGCTCAGCCACCAAAGCACAGCATGACTGATTAGGCTCTTTACGACACTGATAAAATTCCACACAGGATGCAATGAAATGGCAGTTTTGCTGTCGGTGAAAGTATATGGTTAATAGAACCCACATTTCTTAGAAGGTCAGGTGTGCCAGTTCTGTGAGAGGGGAAAGTTTACACAATAGCTGGTGTGTACTGGATGAGATTCAGCACAGGAAAAGTGATTATACCAAGGCTGGATCCATTACCTGGAATGTGGTGACGTGTTGCTGAACGCATTTCATGCATGCTTTGCATTCTTTTGCTGTCTCATAAGGCAGAAATGGTGGTAGATTTGTAGCCAATGCCCAGGAGATGAACACAGACAAAAAGGCTTCCAGATGTTTCTCTGACTGTAACTGCTGTCACGGAAATTGCTGTAGCATGAATTCCATCAACCAACTGATGAAGTAGCTGATAGTGTAGAGTCCATGATTATGTAATGAATATGAAAATGCCCATAATTGTTGTCAATTATCTTGTAATTCACAACATACGAAAAATAGATGATTCCTCCAGAACAACTACATTTAACAATCTCACCAAACTGTGGTTTGCAATACAGTTCTAGCTAGTGCAATAAATAGCACAATGAATGAGAGCAGAGTGAGGGAAATCACTGGGTGGTGATGAAATACGTAAACGATTTATGCTTTGAACATAAATATACTATTATGTTAACATTTCTTTTCTGAACATTTTTGGACAATTTTGGTATAATAATTTTTAGTTCTGTTTGTAATTTGTCATGTATATGTTTTTAAGTGAGGTTTGGTTTTTGAAAATGGAGAAAGTACAAATTGTTAATGGTGCATTTACAGGGTGTACTGAAACAGACTGTCTTAAATTTTTGTAATGTATTTCTTGTCTGTTACAGTATCACATTAAGAAATCAAAGCAATGATGATGTATATAAGTTGATAAACCTCTGAGTTTAGTTGTTTGAGTGAAACCTCTGAGTTTAGTTGTTTGAGTGAATTGTGAAAAATTCAGTTCATTACCTTTGTTTAGTACAGTACAGTTTTCAAAACAATGACTTATTTAAATATTCAGTTAATCTTTCTTCACACACACACACGCACACACACAAACACACACAAACACACAATATATCAGCTGCAGAGCACATGCAGCTTATGCATGGAGGACAAAGGGAATATGTATTTTAAAATAGATCTTACTTTTGTTGAATCCTTGCTTTTCATTCTAGATTCAACATGTACAGTAATATACCATCTATACAATTATGTGTATCATGAATTTTGTTTCCCATTGTATTTTACCATTTGTTGGTGCCATTACTGTTACAGAGTACATCAAATGGTAATGGTTCAAAGGCAGTGATGGTACGGATTCATGGAGGTGGATTTACAATGGGATCGGGAAGCTCTGATCGTTTTGGGCCAGAGTTCTTACTTGAAAAAGATGTTGTGGTTGTCACAATCAACTTCAGATTGGGAGCACTGGGTAACAATTATTCTGATTTCTTCAACATTTCACAAAGATACTCCAAGTTGTATTACCCCCTCCTTTAAGTCTTCTAACAAACATTGCTTATCCTGGCTGATACTGACAACTATCATGACCTATCCTTATGTGTACCACAGCAAATATGTTAATAACAAAAATAATCAATTATTGACAATATAATGTAAATGGATAGATGACAAGTCTACTCACCAAGCAGTGGTGAACCCCGGGTCAGGGGAGACTTACCAGACTGGATGAGAAGGAGTCTTCATTCACTCAGACTCATCACAGGCAGACTAAAATGGCTTCCAGCAGCCTTTTTATATAGATTCACGATAATTAGGCCTGAATTCAGCTGTTGTTGTTTACTAAGTTTTCGCAGATTGTAATTAAAGATTTGCATTTCTAAGTAACTGAATAGTGAAAGAAGAATCATTTGAATGTGGACTCTTAGATACAATGACAAGCTTTCCAAAGTATGTGATTCTGTTTCTGTAACAATGTTTTCACTAAGAATGCTTAATTACACCAGAATTAAATAAGTGCAATAGTTGCTGACATATTTTCATTGCTGATGATAGGAATACAGTATTTACTTATATATCTCCTTGATCTATTTTATCAGGAAGTTATTAATTGGGTATATGTTTACATATGATCCCCTGTGATAGCAAAGTTTCAGATTACTGCTGTTTTGAAATTTATGGTACGGTGCACATGTTGTATAAATGACACTACTGAAGATATCATGAAATTCAGAACAAAATATTAATTTTAGGGGGAGTAAAAACACAACTGCTTGAAATGATCCACCAGCTATATTACATCACTCCCACTTAGTGTTATATAGACAGATGTTTCCAGACAGCCAACTATATAATCCAGTGTCTAGACAAGAAGACAGACAATTTTTATAAAGAATATCACACATTCAGATCCAGAATTATTTTGGTTGTCAATACTGGCTGTAAACTGACAATACAAAGATACATAAACTGTTCAAAACATATTCAAGTACAAAATCATGTAACATAGAAAAAAAAACATATTTCCTATTTAAATGTTTGCCTTTGTAAATCAGAAATTACATAGTAAGAGAAAAATAAATTAAGAAGACAATATTTTCAACTGTTCATTTTATGTAAATATAAAAGGAAGAAATTTTCAATCTTCCAGTCACTTCACTTTTTTTTTTTAAATCACAAATACACTTTTCACTGGTACATTTTGCTGAAAATGAATACACACCTTTAACTGGTCCGTCTGGTTGTCCCATATCCTCTAGTTTCAGCATTGTACACAGGAAGCAAAATGAAATGTTCTACTTTAGTATAAAAATAATTACCATAACTAAACCTACAGTAATAATGTTGCAGTTTTAAAGACTTATTATACAGCAGTATATATTTCAAATACATATTTCATCAATTTTCACAGTAGTTTACTTCAAGTAATATAAAGAGAATGGCATATGTTTCATGTCCACCAGCACTTGTAACTCAAATCACTGTCTCAGTTCTCTGGACTTGAAGGTCAAATACCAGTTTTATATTTCAAATGACAAAGCACATATTTAACATATGGTTAAATCAGTTACTGTCATCAGTGGCTGGATGAACGAACTATCAAAATGGTTGAATGTATGAATATTATTTATCAGTCAAATATTGCATATGTGAACAACGACATAGAATAACAACAGACTTAAATCAAAGAACATAGTCATGTAGTAAGTTTTGGTGCCAAAGGTGATGTTTGGTCATTGACAGGCACCACAGGAGACCCCATCTGGCACTGCCCATCCAGTTATGTGGAGGACAAGGTGGAAGGCGTGTAGGTGAGGTTGGACATGAAGTAGTCCCATAACCACATAGGTGGATGGAATTGTTGGCCTGTGTGGGAGTGAGGCAGTTTGTCAGTGAATCCATAATTGAATGATGACAGGCACAAAGGAATATTGGTTGAAACTAGCCTGTCATCAGAGATTTTGGCTTAGATTCATTTCTCGTCTGCATAGGTGGTAAGCTTGTACGTGTTAAGCTACATGATGTGTGCCATAGGTGTGCCAGGGTGGGTGGTAGGAGTAGTGGTGATGATGAATATGGTGCCATCACAAATTTCAATGGACAGCTCACCAGCGTGTAGGTCAATGATGTTGACTGTAAATGCTGTACATAGAGGGGTTGAAGGGGTCATGGGGAAGCATCACACAGTGGAGAGTTGTCATCGCACACACTGCTTGATGTTTCACTGTTAGTGGTGCCTGAGTTGGAGGTTGTGTCACCTGTCACCTCTTTGTTGAAGGGCTCATTTGGGCTGGTGGTGTCATCCAGTATCAATGTAGGTTTCACCCTGCTTACTGAAACCACTTGACATTTTCCATTCTTTAGGATGTCTGTGGCATTTTACTGACAGCTGAGGACGTTGTGGGGATGGAGAATGGCTGCTATGATGCTGCCCAGTCTGAGTCACCCCGTAGCATAATATAATCACAGTTTGCAAGTTCTTTATATAGGAAAAATATGACAGGGTTTGGAACCACGGAAGAGGGGCATGAGTATTAGGTATGTGGTTGTGAACTCAGTCAACCAAAGTATGGAGCTCATCCTGAGCCAGGAGCTTGGATTCTTCTGCAAATTCATCTGGCAGAACCAAATGCTTCTTGCCGTAGAGAATGCTAGCGAACAAGGCTGTCAGGTCATCTTTGTGTGCCGTCTGATTGCCAAGAAGTATCCATGGCAAGGCCTCAAACCAGGATCTGCCATGGCACATGAGTGTTGCTTCTAGTGTGCAATGCCAGTGCCCAACAACTCCATTGCTTTGTGGGGGATATGCTGACCTCTTAACTTGATCAACTGCAGACAGGATATAGCGATCGATACCCATCAGACAAGTTGAGGAGTCCCAAGATGTCAAGATGGATGTGGTGGAGGCAGCCCTTAGGGATGTTAGTTAAATTTATGAGGAGGTGATTGTGCACGTTGTCTGACCTTGCACCACCAACAGGGTAGACCACGTCCAATTATGACAGTCACTCTTGATCCCTGGCCACACGAAATATTCAGTGATGAAACGAATCATAACTTTGATGCCAAGGTGGGCAATGTAATGGAGGGGTGCAAGAAACAGCTCACCAAAATGATGTAGGTATGAGTGAGGGAAGGACTCGTGTTGAGGAATCAAACAAAATTGGCAGGGGGGAACCCAGTATGTATTGTGACTCAAAGGTTAGTTGCATGTGGAATCATGTTGTAAATTCAAAAGCTAGACATTATCCTTTTGAAGTCAGCAGTTCATTCATGTTGACACATGCAGTGATGGCATTCACACATGACAAATAATATGCAGCCACGTTATCGGTCCCTCAGATATATCAGATGTCCATAGAGTACTGGCCAATTAGGTCCATGTGTCAGAATTATCTCAAGCAAAGATCTTTAGCTGGGTTGTGGGTGGCACCCATAATGGGCCTATGGTCAAGGAAGTGTTTGACTGTTTTGTAGACCATGGGAAGTTTACTGTTGAATGCTGACCACTTGCACTGTGAATTTGTCAGTTTTTTTAAAAGAATCTGAGCCAGCAGTGTCGCTAATGCATCGTTGCAAAACTGCACCTATCAGCATATTGCAAACGTGAGCTGTGACAGAGGAATGTGTGTTGGATACTAGGTGAGACAGTTTAATATCATAGAAGATTGCTGATGTGAGAGCCTCGAAAGCTTGGATGAAATCTACTCGGCTGGATGTCGAACAGATGCCTTCGGCAGTCACAATATTCCCAAGGAAAGTTATGGTGTCACATACTAGTTGTGGTTAATTTTAATCATGTGGTCGTGTAGTGTAGCCTGTGTGTGAGCCAGGTGGTGTTCACATTCCTTGAAAGAGGGAGGAAGAGTCAGGCATAGAGAAAATTGTTGCCATGTCTGGGCCACATTTTTGAGGGGGTAAGGCACAAAACAGTACCCAAAGGAGCCAAATGCGGTCATGAGTAACGCTTAAAGTTGGTGGTACACTTTACGGCAGTCAAGTACACTAAACACGTGAGCACCTTTGAGAAGTGTGCGAGGCCTTGAATGTTGGGAATCGGATAATTCTCCATTATAGTCTGAGTGTTCAAAGCGCCATGGTCTCTGCACAATTGGCATGAATTTTTTTGTTTTGAGAATGAGGTGGATGGGAGATATCCATTTATTGTCCATGATAAGAAGTTGTTGGATGATCACTTTCACGTGATTTAATTTCCTCAGAGTGAGGTGGCAGCCTTATGGTGCTGGTGGGTTCCTCTGTTAAGTTAATCTTGTGACAAGTACCATTTGTAATCATGGCTACTGTAGCATCGTGCACTCACGCTGGAGGAAAACTGCTGTTGAGTTGCGGGGGAGGGATGTGCACTGGGAAAACACACGGGGGAGGGGGGGTAATGTCACTAACATGAGTAAGCTGTCATTGTTGCAGTTGCTGAGCTGCTGTAGGGGACGTGGTGGATGCTGCAGGTGTGCTGTGTGTGTGCGTTGACTGCACAACACGCGATGAGCGTGCAAGAGTTTTTGTAATGTGTCATCGATTAACCCTTAGAGCTTGATGTTGTGAGCATGGAGAGTGGAATCAGTAGAGTGCCCAACCATAAACTCAGCCAAGGAGGGGGCGAATCAGGCCATCAACATAGAGCACTCTGAGAAAGCGTGAAGCATTGGGTTCTGTGAACGTGCAGTGGCAGAGTCAGTGAGGCCAAACGAGCCTGGTATATGTGAGTCAGTTGTGTAGTGCAACAGAGATGCCATTTAGATGTCTGGAGATAAACCAAAGTCTCGGAGAAAGTCCATACCAAGCACCACTTCATTGGTATTGGCGACGTGAAATGTTCACATAAAGTTCAAGTCCACTGTAAGGTAGACTTAAATCTCAGCTGCTCCATGCACTCCAATGTGATACTTGTTAACTGTGCATAGTGTGAGTTCATTTGGAAAGATGTGAAGAGGTGCCCAGGATGTAAGGACATTTGCTGGCCACTGTGCTGGTGTTGACAGGGAATTGAATCTTTGTGTGTGCTCAGATATGTCGTCTCTATGCTCAAGCTGAGGAAATGGAGTTTGGGAATGCACATGGTGCGCAACAGTTCCTGGGTGCATTGCCAAATGAGGTATGAAACCAGCAGTAGGTGGGCTGTTTGGGAGACATTGCATATGTTGTGTGCGGCCTCTGTTGAGCTTCGGTGAAAATTGTGCATTTGGTGTTGGCTTTGACTGGCATCTCTGTTGGTCAGAGATCCAGTGGAGGCAGTGCATGCAGGTTACTGCCAGGTGGCCACACATCACTGTGCTGTGCGATGCTTGCTGTTGTGTGTAACAACTGCTCGAAAGTAATGTGCTCCTAAAATAGTGTGAACATCTCGGAATTATTTTATGAGCATAACATGATGTCATAGGAGCAACGACGTACATGACATAACCTACTACTAAAACGTCATCCATAAAATACATGAAAATGGCCAAAGGCCAAAATTATACAATCATACAAGAAACATAGAGAATGGCAGCTGAAGGCATCAAGAGATCTTTCAAAAAATTCATCACAGTTGCAGACCCTGTCACATTGAAAATTATTGTAAAATTTTTGTTTGAGAAGTTCTGAAGGCAGTTGCCAAATTAATTCTATTGTTTCAATAATAACCAGATGCTGAAAAAAATGCACATTAATTTTTCTGAAAGTATTTTTGTCTACCACTGTGCAGTTTTTTTTTTTTTTTTTTTTTTTTTTTTTGTAATGAAATACAAGTGCAACTATAGAATTAAATAACATGTAGGATTCACCATCTCATAGAAATTTTTACAGAATTGTAGAAAATATTTTCCATCATGAGATAATCATCACATATGTCTCCTTTCTCATCCACAAAGTCCCCATAATAATAAAATAAGAATCTTATTCTTTCAGAGATGTTTACATTTCACATTTTTAAGTCACATTTTGGAGTTGTTTGTCTTCTCTCCCATGCAAATCATGTACTGAATTTGTTTGCCTTCTCTGTTGTGCATGTCACATTTTGGATTTTATTGGGTTCCTCTTGCACATTTCAGAGTTTTATCTGAGAAGTACATATTTGAGAACTGACATCTATTCTTAGTACATGACACTAGAATTTAGGTCCCAGATTGGCCTTAACCTGCTACAAAACAACAAATACAATAACTGCAATCTCAGTAGTAAAACATAATGACCACTTTGAATTACATACACAATGTTTGAAAACACTGTTACAAGAACACAAAATTAAATTAATTAGAAAAATTCCATTGTCACAGGTAACTCTCCTAATGCAATTTCTTTCACTCTGACAGTGGTACTTAACATAGGAAAATGGAAAATTATTATTTTGTTCCAAAATACTAATTGAACAAACATGGAAGCAAAATGACAAGACACTTGTTTACTAAAGAAACAGTCGCGGAAAGGCTCGGCACAGGTAGTGGAAGCACCTCCCATCCTTGTCCAGAGCACGCGTGAACTGTTTCATTAACCCAAGCTTCATGTGTAGCGGTGGGATCAATATCTTCTCCCGGTCAACAAGAGGTTCATTTATGATGTTTCTCGCACCAGGTACTAACTGCTCTCGTGGCTGCCACACTTTCTTTACATAGTGCTGGGCTCTGTCTCGACTGTCCCACATACATATAAAGCATGGGTATTTCGTGAACCCGGACTGCTGACCAAGTAGAAAGTTCACCATCTTGAAGTCGACGCAGATGATGCATTGGTGCTGCTCATATTGGATTTTGTCGAGCACGTACTTCACTGCTTCATATTTCTCTACGAGAGTTGTGGAGTGAGCAAGGGGGATTGAGGCGAACTCGTTCCCGTTGTGGAGGAGCACACACTTCAAAGAGCGCTTGCAGCTGTCAATAAAGAGTCGCCAATCTCTCGGATCGTATGTAGGAGCCCCGAGTTTAACAAGAAGACCGGCGACATCTCAGCAGTACACTAGGTCTTCCTCCTGGCAGAAGTAGCCCATGTAGTCCTCATGCCTTCTACGAAAGAAAGTGATACGCGCGTCCTCGCCAAGTAGATTTTTCTCTTTGAGTCTGGAGGCCAACAGCTCGGATGAAGTCTTCGACAAGCTGAGATCCCGAACAAGATCATTAAGCTCACATTGTGAAAAGAACTGCCAACCATCTTGTGCTTCATACTCCTCGTCTGCTATATATCCTCCCTCGTCTGCAGTGGTGGCCTCGTCGTCGATGTTAGGAAGCTCTGTGAACGCTGGTACAGGAATTTCTTCGCAGTGAGCAACTGGACGGCAGGCAGATGGAAGGTCGGGGTACTGGAGGCTGTGCCAATTCTTCCGGTTGATGCCAGTAGTATTGATGGCGCAGAAGTAACAATCCGATGCATGGTCAAAGGGCTCCCTCCAAACCATCGGAATCCCAAACTTCAGTGAAGTTTTCGTGCCCTTCGTCCACCGCCGGAGGTATTCCACGCACTTCTTGCAGACCGTGTGCGGTGCTCAGGGCTTATCTTGGTCACCCAGCTTGACTTGAAAGTAAGCCTGGTAGGCATTCTTCACAAATCCCGTGATGTTCTTCCTGTCCACTGAAAGCGTGTATTCTCCGCAGATGTAGCAGAAAACGTCTGGATTATTCTTGCATGAACGTCGCGCAGAAGCCATATCAATCTGAAATAGTAATAGAAATATGCAGTTGACTGTCAGACAATAAAAATTAGAATAAATTTTATACTATAGTAAGAAAAAAGGCATCTATTGGAATGATTAACTGTTACAATCTTAAAGGCTTCTTTTGTTTTCATATGTCCTGAATAATCCCCTTAAAACCCCTAATATTAGCATATTGAAGCCTATAAAAAGGCTTACATTTCAGGGGAAAATGGTCTTGTAGGCCTATGGCTGTATCTCAAAAAGTTGACCTGATAGAGCAAAATCAATGTGATATTCGGACTCAGAACACCAAAATTAGTCGAAATCAGCTGAGAAACCCATGACGTTTTTTTGGTTGTTGCCCAGTGTAATCAATTTATAAACACACAGAAAATTCTAAAACAGAAAAAAAACATGATTGATTAATAACATTTTAACATATACATTTTTTTTGTCAAATAACACACAACACCTTTTCAAATCCATCAATATTTCACTAATAAAGTATTAAGTATCCTCAGTATATTTGCAAGTGTCACTCATGCTCAGAACAGTGTTCTGCATAATGCCAGTGCCAAGTGACTGTGAAAATGGGCAAACTGTTGGTGCTCATATGATGGGTGCTTCTGTAACCAAGGCAGCCCAAGTGTTTGGTGTTACAAGAGGCATCATATCAAAGATTTAAACCACATACAAGGAAAGTGGAAGAACATCATCCATTAAGTCACAATATGGATGAAAATTTGTTTTGAGTGATCGATGAGATATATGGCCAATGAAGAGCATTGTGATGAAAAATAAAAGATGATAGCTGCAAAAGTCACTGCAGAACTGAATGTTGCATGCATAAATCCTGTTAGCACCAAAACAATAGGGAGGGAGCTCCATAAGCTGGTAATTGCGTGGTGAGCTGGTATCCCGCAACCACTCATCAGTGATGCAAATGCCAGTAACAGGAAAATGTGGTGCCAAATCCATAAACCTGGACATGGGGCAATGGAAGAAAGATATTTGTTCAGATGAGTCTTGCTGCACACTGTTTCCAACTTGTGCCTGAGTTATGTCCCAAGAGTGAAACATGGTTGTTGTTCGGCAGTGATTTGGCAGCTGTATTGTGGTATTTCATGAGCCCTGTGGGTACTCTGCAAGGTTGAATTACTGACAAGGATTATGTGACCAGTTTGGCTGATAAGGCCCATCCTATGGAACATTTTTCATTGGTGATGCTGTGTTTCATTGGTGGTGCTGTGTTTGAAGATGACAACTCTGTTCACACAGATTGCATCATCCAGGGCTGGTTTTGTGAGCAGAAAGATGAATTGTTGCATCTTACCTGGCCACCACAGTCACCAGATCTCAATACTATTGAGTCTTTGGAGAGAGCGCTGCAGTATCGCTATCCACCTCCATCATTGTTACTTGAACTTGCCACTGTTTTGCAATATATCAATATTTCACAAAGAAAACCACAACATTTCATCATTGCAATGTACGTCAACAAACCTCAACATCTTATCATAATACTTGTAGATATTTTCAACATTACAACATATTTCTCAGCCTATTGGCTTCACATTGCATAAATATTCTGACCATAGTATACCCTCTCAAAAAACTCATGACACTGAACTGTGTTAACTGGTTGTTATTAGTACTGTCGGTTTCGGCCATAAGCCATCACCTCGTATGAAAATCACTTAAAACATTTCATTTGTCATGAATATTGCAACACAAAGCTTTGAATATTTTAATCCTCATGAAAAATATATTAAAAACTCATTCATAGCATTTACAAGTTTAGCAATCATCGTATTCATATGAAGTCTCATATGAATAGGACGATTGCTGTGTGTGTAACCGTAATCCAAAAATTTTCAGATAGAGCCAATGAGACACAAATTTCATTTTATAAACATTAGAAAACTTTTCATGCCTGAGTGTAAATAAGTTTTCCGTACTTTGGGATTACACTTTAAAGATTTCTGTATTTGCGTACTTCAGTACTCTCCTAACAAAACACTTCTGTAGACTCAGTCATGTTAATTTTGGTCTAGGGGCTCCTGTGTCAGGGTACATCAAATTAAAATAGTGTTTGCAATGTACTCCATTTATTATCGCTCCATACATCTTCTAAAAACAAATCACAAAATATTATTTTCTTTACCAAACAACACAGGACTAAATATTTCTTCTTCCTCATGCAGCTACTACTGATCACACCCACTGACCATGTGCTTGGAAAACATGATCATAAATAATATCAGGGACCAGCAGCTGGAACTAGATTGTGCTTCTCTATGGTTGTTCATGTAAAGAATATATATGGCCAATTTCTGAGCTATCATTGTATTAACAATAACAAATAACAAATTTTAAAACAATAGTAATGTCACAGCTCAGTAGAGTCATCTAGCGGCCATTGGTGAATCTTAAAATGTGACCTTCATATAAGTTCTCCTGTCCCTAACTTAGATAAATCACCTTCTTATGACTGTATCTGAGTGTTCAAAGAATGACATTTGTTCCTGATGTAAACATAATAATTAACAGGCCAGTCTCATCCTTACCCATGTGATGACTGAACACTGCAACTGGTTCACAGCAAGCCGATAGACACATGTTATGCCACTTGAAGCATATAAAAGTGACTTACCGGTACCCATCAATAGAAATTAATGATTGTATGCTAAAAAAAGCACTACATCTAAAATTTGTGGGCTCCATCTGGGTTACATTAACAAATGAAGTCAGCTCACATATAAACTAATCAAGATGCTCAGATCAATGTAGTTTCCAGTTAAAAGTATCTTTCACATTTTGACTTCAATCCAAGGGTCCTAGCTTATTTTTACAATACTTCCATTCTCTATTACATTATGAAATTTGTTCTTGGTCAATTAAACTAAAGTAAATCAAGTTGCCATTAAGTAAAAGTGAGGAATACAAATAATACTTACTGCAGATATCTCTGCATCTTACAGAGGCTCTGTAATGACCTTGGAAGTCATGCACTCACGTCTAAATACATTCCTTCCTTAATACTGTTTTTGCAGATAATGACAAAATTGTTTGATTGTACCTTGCAGCACAAAACCAGGTTCAGAATTGATTTCCATGTGTCCTTGTCCTGTTTTGTTAATGTTCAGAGTGGTGTTCTATATTCTAGGACAAACAACTTCAACAAGCATCCATTAGACATAACTATGACACAGCCTCTCATTGCGTCCGCAGCTCGTGGTCGTGCGGTAGCGTTCTCGCTTCCCACGCCCGGGTTCACGGGTTCGATTCCCAGCGGGGTCAGGGATTTTCTCTGCCTCGTGATGACTGGGTGTTGTGTGCTGTCCTTAGGTTAGTTAGGTTTAAGTAGTTCTAAGTTCTAGGGGACTGATGACCTGACCATAGATGTTAAGTCCCATAGTGCTCAGAGCCATTTGAACCATTTTTGAACCTCTCATTGCCATTGGGTTGCAGTACCAGTATGCAAAATTAGATATCAATCTGGCCTTCAAGTCAACAAAATGAAAGATACTTTCAAGAGAAAATGTCTGGAACTGAACTTCTTAAAGTGTTGACTACATTTTACTTTGCAACTCGGGTGGACCCTGTGGCATTCTACATGTAGTGTTTATTTTAGTGTGGTTTATAGAGTTACTTTACAGTTGCCAGTAAGTCATTTTTACTCTGCGAACAACCTTTAAGTTCATGGCAGAGGACATTTCACATTACACTACGTATTAGGGTTTCTTCTTGTTCCATTCTCTTGTAGAGTTCAGGAAAAAATGAATGCTTAAATGCCTCTGTGCCTTGTGTAATTAGTTTATTCTTATCTTCCCAGTCCCTACAGGAATGATACATAGGAGGCTGTAGCATATTCCTAGAGTGAGCTGGTTTTTGTCATTAAACATCTATTGTTTCTGATTTATCAGAATTTCATTGGCACTGTCCCATGAGTCAGACAAACATGTGATCATCTGTGCCGACCTCCTTTGTTCGTATTCAATATCCCCTGTTATTCCTATGTGGCATAGGTCATACACACATGAGCAATATTCTAGACTGGGTCACAATCTCCACTGTAGACTGATTTAATTTTCCCAGCATCCTGCCAATGTACCAAAGTATAGCACCTGCTTTACGTATATCTGAACCTATATGACCATGACCAATGCATTTCATATCCCATGAATTTTTACACTAAGGTATTTGTAGGAGTTGACTGTGCCCAACTCTGACTCAATAATACTATAGTCGTACGATACTACATTTTTCTGGTTTTAAAACTGCAAAATTTTACATGTGAAAAGGTTAGCGAGTTGCTCTAGATGTTCATCACTTTGAAACCTTATCAGAAACTGGCAGGATATTTATGTAGATTTTTCAGATCATACTTTACTGTAGATCACTATTATCTGCAAAAATTCCCAGGTTGCTATTAATATTCTCTGTTATAATTTTTTAAAATGATATTAACGGCAATGATCTCACCACACATACCTTGTATACACCTGAAGTTTCACGGGGTGGAATCCAAAATGTTCAGGACTGGTGCTGTCATCTGGAAAGTAGGAGTAGTAGATCTTTGTACCACTAGGTGTTGAGAGCTGCATATCTGATGAGTCAGTGTGCGGAGTGGTATTCAGATGGGAGGATGTATTACATGTCCACAGTGGTTTCCATAATACTCTGTGTTTGGTGTGTGGTGATTTCACTGTGGATCCATGAACAGAACAGCGCATGTGAATCAAATTCTGTGCGAATCTCGGGAAAAGTGCTACGGAGGCCCTTTAAATGATTCAACAGGTGTTTGGGGGACAGAGCATGAGCTGTACGCGTTTGTTTGAGTGGCATGCTTGGTTCAGGGCTGGCCGTACAGACGTCGAAGATGATGCTCATGTTGGAAGACCTGTTGCCAAACTTCAACAATTGTTTCGTGTGGATCAATGTCCAACCATTCAAGACCCTGTGGATGAAGTGGGTATTGGATATGGGACATTCAACGAATGTTGACTGATGAATTGGGCATGCATCATGTTGCTGCAAAATTTGTGCCAAGGATCTTGACTGCCAATCAGAAGATGCAGCGTGTTGAAGTGTACATGGACCTTCGTCAGACCACATCTGATGATCCAACCTTCTTGTCCCAGGTTATCACCAGTGACGAGAGCTGGATTTACTGTTGACCCAGAGACAAAGCAACAATTGTCCCAGTGTAAGAGCCCGGACTCTCCAAGACCCAAAAAAGCGAGACTGACAAAGGGCAAAGTGAAGAGCATGATCATCATTTTCTTTGATACCAAGGGAATCGTACACAAAGAATTCAT
The DNA here is from genome assembly GCF_023898315.1 of Schistocerca nitens. Taxonomy (NCBI): domain Eukaryota; kingdom Metazoa; phylum Arthropoda; class Insecta; order Orthoptera; family Acrididae; genus Schistocerca; species Schistocerca nitens. The sequence continues at coordinate 449,190,071 of NC_064615.1, forward strand.
CCCACCCAACCAGACAGTGAGTTCTGTGTACTACTGTGATGTTTTGTGATGGCTCCATGAAAATGTGTGGTGATGATGGCCCGAACTTTGGCATCAAAGAAACTAGTTGCTACATCACAACAATGCACCCTGGCACACGTCCTTGCTCACCAGGACCTTTTTGGCAAAAAACAACATGGCGGTTGTACCCCACCCACTGTACTCACCAGATCTGGCACCTTGTGACTTTGTGCTATTCCAAAAATTGAAACTCAAGTTGAAAGGCTGTCAGTCCAACACCCTAGAGAGGATTCAAAAAGCATCACAACACCTTCAAAGAACAGGACTTTCAGAAAACATTTGACCAGTGGCAGAAGTTCGGGGACTGGTGTTTACGTGCAGATGAGGGTGATGGTGACCATTAGTCCAAACGTAAGGTTTTCAACAGATGGCAGCACCAGTCCCGAAGATTTTGTATAGCACCTTGTATATGTATGACAATGAATCTCCATCCAAGATAATATTAAATGTTCTTGCTATCAAGAAATCCTGATCCATTCACAAATTTTGATTTGATATGTCATGTGAGCATACTTTTGTTAATAAGTATTGGTCTGGTACTGGGCTGAAAACTTTTCAGAAGTGAACAAGTACCACTTCTTCCTGACTGCCTTGATTTAGGCTTTTAGGGTGTCATGTGACAGAAGAATAAATTGGGTTTCACATGACCAATGTTTGCAAAGTCCATACTGGTTTTTCAAAGTCCATACTGGCTGCTATGGGGGAAGTCATTCTGTTTGAGATACTGTAATATCTCACACACTCTTTACACTCTGCCCTCATCAGCAGGAACCAATTTATGATTATCGTTATTATTGTTATTATTTATTATTATTATTCATATCCAGTTTTGGTTCAGGCATCATTGCCTGTTCCAGTTGGTCATCATCAAAAGATCAGTCTGTTTTCCTATTTGATTTCTGTGAGAAATGTTGTAATTGCCCTGTTGCAAGATATTGACCTTGGAAGTTACAAGGGTCGGTGGAACAGTTTATTACTTGAGATTTATTCCACCTGATTACCATTATGACTAAACCAAATGCTGGAATGTTATATAACATGAGTTGCATACTATTATTAATGTATCGGTGCCAGTGGTTAGTGACTTGAGAGCCTTGGTGCCACATAGATTGTATTACATTGGGTGCACAGTGAGCCAACATCTACCTAAGGTTTGTTACATGTTGTAAGCACCACAGACCACGACCTTTATATTTCTTAAAGATGTTTGGCTCTCAAAATAGTCCTGCTCTCCCACTATTGATGCTACTCACTGTAAGCAGTCTTGGGAAGCAACAAATCAAACAGGTAATATTGTAATAAAAAAAGGGTATTGCAGCAAATAAGAACATGGACCTACCATGATAAATAAAGTATAATTCAGAGGCGCAGTGTCCTCCAATAAAGCACATATTACAACAACAAGAGATTGCTATTACAGTAATGTTCTGCACCTACAGCTAATCCAAGAGTACACAAATGACAGAGTATCAGGCTAACGTCTTCCCTTACGTGCCTTATGATGACACATCTCTCACTTACGTACATAAATTATCTTCACAATGAATCAGGCTCAATCCTTCAAAACAATGCGATATACAGTAGGCCCTTCTAGAACAACCTGTTTTCTCTTTATGTACATAGAATTTAGATACCGGTTTTACTTAGAGTTGAACAATTAATTTTGCACCACCACACAGGACTTCTAATGATGCAGCTACAATAAACACTCACTTGCCTGAACATTACCACTTGAGACAATGAATTTAGATTTGTGTAACTTCACTTGACTCTACGGCCATCTTGCATACAGTAAAACCTTGATGAGTTATGGAAATTCACACCATTGCCAAGCCATGTAAGAAATCACTTACCCACTATGACTAGACTCCATCTTGACTGTGATATGCAGTTCTAACATTGTTCTAATGTTCATCACAGTTCCAATGAGACTTTGAATCACACAATCAAATCACTACCTCGCGTACGCTTTTTGTGGCATATCAAATTGTGGAATAAGCTGTCGCTACTCAGCTGCTGTTCCAGACACTCGAAGCAGTGCCTGGAAAGCCATTTGTACTGTAAAAGTACTTACTGACCCAATAAAGTTATCATTTCATCGGAGTGGTCAGGTACAGGTCTGTCCATCATAGAGGATCCAGAGTGGTTCCCCAGAGCAAAAGAGCCAATGCCAAAACTAGTGCTCCCCTCCACTTTATGCATACCTCCGCACCGATGAGTAATCACCTCATTACTCATTTTATAAACTAATGAACACAAATAGCATATAAGAGAGGAGATTGTTTCCTTAAGCCCTGCTTTAGATTACATTTAAAATATATTTTTCTTAACTTGAAGATTTAAGGGGTTCCCCCTAGCATTCACAATCGTACATGCTTTCTGATACCACAACGGTATTACTATGCTGAAATTGTTTGAGAAGGTAGTAGAAACCTATCATGTTGTGGACTGCTCATCATCTGATTCCTGCCCAAAAGAGCTGTCTGGCTAGAGTGGCCCTGCTGTGAGTTTGCACTCCCTCCAGCACAGATTGCTAGGAGAATTAGGTCTGGACAGTTACTCAGCTATGTAATTTATATCCAGAGCGCAGTTGTTGTCACTGGCTTCCTTGGGGGGGGGGGGGGGGGGACGACCAGAATGTAGCACTTCTTTCTCTTGGAAGGAGAGACAGCATTGGTCGTATATTTTTGTTTATTATTGCAAAATCGATTTTCGGTCACTTAGTGACCATCTTCAGTGCTGTAATATATAACTTAAATTAGTAAGCACTGGTGTCAATAAGCTTACGGCGATCACATAGATGAGTCTATGTGATCGCCGTAAGCTTATTGACACCAGTGCTTACTAATTTAAGTTATATATTACAGCACTGAAGGTGGTCACTAAGTGACCGAAAATCGATTTTGCGATAATAAACAAAAATATACGACCAATGCTGTCTCTCCTTCCAAGTATACCTATTATCTGGTCGTAGTGCACAGGACACTATGGAGTCGCCAATCAATAACTTCTTTCTCTGTCATTGAGCAAAGCAGGCTCGATTGTAGTTTTAGAGTATACGATATTGATGAAACAAATAAAAACTGGTGAGTTCAAAAAAGATGTCTCAGCTAAGTTATTCACTATTAATACTTTCCTGTTTTATATTTTGCAAGGACGTGCTCCACCCGCCTGGTATTGGCAGTGTAAAGTATTTTTAGGAGGTAGTTGTGTTCCAGTAAAAATGTGTCATGTTGTTTGAGCTCAGAATAAGTTCTATGATTATACATAGATAAATGTTAATGATATTGAATGGTAGTTTTGTGGATCACTTCTGCTACCTCTCTTGTAGATGTGTGTGACCTGTGCTTTCTCGAATTACTGAGTCACAGTTTTTTGTTTGAGGGATATGGAATACATTTATCATGAATCTCTCGCCCAGCACAAAGTTCCAAATGACTGGAAAAAAGTGCAAGTAATTCCATATATCAGAAGAGTAAAAGAACAGACCCTCAAAATTAAAGGCCAATATCCCTAACTTTGGTTTGCTGCAGATTCTTTGAACATATTTGTAGTTTGGACATATTAAATTTTTGTCAGACTGAGAAGTTTATGTCCATGAATCATCATGATTTTAGAAAGCATTGCTCGTGCAAAACTCAGCATGCCTTTTTCTCACATCATATACTGTGAATTATGGATGAAGGGCAAAAGTCAGAGCCCATATTTCTAGATTTCTGGAAAGGATTTGACACGGTACCCCACGACAGGCTGTTAACGAAGGTATGAGCATGTGGAATAAGTTTACAGATATGTGAATGGCTCAAGGAATTCTTAAGGAATGAGCATGTGAGAAAGCAAGGGGAAACTATGGCCGTAATTTTTCCCGAGGGCATGCAGCTTTACTGTATGAATGGATAGCGTCTTGAAAGGAGGATATAATATGAACATCAACACAAGCAAAATGAGGATAATGGATTGTAGTCGAATTAAGTCGGGTGATGCTGAGAGAATTACATTAGGAAATGAGACACTTAAAGTAGTAAAGGAGTTATGCTATTTGGGGAGCAAAGTAAACTGATGATGGTCAAAGTAGAGAGGATATAAAATGTAGATTGGCAATGGCAAGGAAAGCGTTTCTGAAGAAGAGAAATTTGTTAACATCGAGTATAGATTTAAGTGTCAGGAAGTCATTTCTGAAAGTATTTGTATGGAGTGTAGTCATGTATGGAAGTGAAACATGAACGATCAATAGTTTGGACAAGAAGAGAATAGAAGCTTTCGAAATGTGGTGTTACAGAAGAATGCTGAAGATTAGATGGGTAGATCACATAACTAATGAGGAAGTATTGAATAGGATTGGGGAGAAGAGAAGTTCGTGGCACAACTTGACCAGAAGAAGGGATCGGTTGGTAGGACATGTTCTGAGGCATCAAGGGATCACCAATTTAGTATTGGAGGGCAGCGTGGAGGGTAAAAATCATAGAGGGAGACCAAGAGATGAATACACTAAGCAGATTCAGAAGGATGTAGGTTGCAGTAGGTACTGGGAGATGAAGAAGCTTGCACAGTATAGAGTAGCATGGAGAGCTACATCAAACCAGTCTCAGGACTGAAGACTACAACAACAATGAGCATGTGAGAACTGTGATAGGGAAGACAAATGGTTGACATCGCTTTATTGGGAGAATTTTAGAAAAGAGTGGTTCATCTGTGACGGAGACTACATATAGGACACTGGTGTGACCTATTCTTGAGTACTGCTCAAGTGTTTGGGATTTGTACCAGATCAGATTGAAGGAAGACATCGAAGCATTTCAGAGGCAGGCTGCTACATTTGTTACTAGTAGGTTTGAACAACATGTAAGGGTTATGGAGATGCTTCAGGATCTCAAATGGGAATCCCTGGAGGGAAGGTGATGTTCTTTTTGAGAAACATTGTTGAAAAAATTAAAGAACTGGCATTTTAAGCTGATTGCCATACAATGCTACTGGCCAACACATATTGTGTGTAAGGACCATGAAGATAAGATAAAAAAATTAGGGCTCATATGGAGGCATATAGACAGTCATTTTTCCCTCACTTTATTTGCAAGTGGAACAGGAAAGGAAATAACTAGCAGTGGTACAGGGTACCCTCCACCACACACTGTACAGTAGCTTCTGGAGTATCTATGTAGATGTAGGTGTAGATGTAGATGGAGATGCAGATATTACAGCTAAAAGAGTGGCTAACACAGCTGCAAATTGTGTATCGAATATCTTGCGTCCTGTGATTTGTTCAGTTTTAGCAGTATCAGCCACTTATCAACACTGCTGACATTAATATCATCTTTGATATGACAAAAGTCATGGGATAATAAAATGCACGCCTACAGATGGCAGTAGTATCATGTACACGAGGTATAAAATGGCAGTGCATCAATGGAGCAATCACTTGTACTCCGGTGTTTGATGTGAAAAAGTTTTCAACATGATTGTGGCCCTACAATGGGAATTAACAGCCTTTGAAGGAAGAATCATAGTTGGAGCTAGAAATGTGGGACATTCCATTTCAGAAATCATTAGGGAATTCAATATTCTGAAATCTACAGTGTTAAGCGCATGCTGAGAATACCAAATTTCAGGCATTAGATCTCACCACAGACAATGCATTGGCCAACAGCCTTCACTTAATTACCAAGAGCAGTGGCATTTGTGAAGAGTTACCAATGTTAACGGATAAGCAACACTTCAGAAAAAACTGTGGAAATCGATGTGGGACACATGATGGACATATCTGTTGGGACAGTGCAGCAAAATTTGGTGTTAATGGGCTGTAGCACCAGATGACCAATCCGAGTGCCTTTGCTAACAACACAACATTGTCTGTGGCACCTCACTGTGGCTCATGATCATATCAGTTGGGCCATAGATGACTGAGAAACCATGGCCTGATCAGATGATCCCGATTTCAGTTGGTGAGAGCTGATGGAGGGTTTAAGTACAGCACAGACCCATGAAGCTATGGACCCAAGCTGTCACTGAGGCTCTGTGCAATCTGGTGGTGGCTCCATAATCATGTGGGCTGTTTTTATGTGGAATGTACTGGGTCCTCTGGTCCAACTGGATTGATCATTGTCTAGAAAAGGTCATAATTGGCTATTTGGAGACCATTTGCAGCCATTAATCGACTTCATGTTCCCTAACAACGATGGAATTTTTATGGATTACAGTATGCTATGTCGCTGGCTACAGTAGTTTGCAATTGGTTTGAAGAATATTCTGGACAATTTAGTGAATGATTTCACCACTCAGATCAATCAACACGAATCCCATCAAACATTTATGGGACATAATTGAGAGGTCAGCCTGTGCACAGAATCATGCACTGGTAACACCTTCACAATTATGGATGGGTGTAGAGGCAGCATGGCTCAATATTTCTTCAGTGGACTCCCAACAACTTGTTGAGTCCATGCCATGTTGAATTGAATCGGTTGTTGGAAGAAGGAAATAAAACACCAAAAGTAATAAATCAAGATTTTACGAATTCGAGTCATGTAAGAGTACATGCAACTATAGAATACAAGGAAGGAACGAAAACCAACCTATGAAGCCTTGAAAACCAGGTCTGAAATTCCGTACGTTGGAAGAAGAAAACAAAGATTGGATTTATTTCTGTCTTCCAACTACTACCACGCAAGGCCAACAGATTACAGCAGGGCACGGAACAAGTTTGTTCTTGCTCCAGCTGCTTTGGTTGTACTTTCTCTGTATCCATGATGTGAAAATACGATCAGCAAATTTCTACACATATCCAGAAGGTGTGGCTGAAAGAGGCCCTGATGAGGTATGTAGCCTATTTTGGTTGAAGATTCAGGACATGACTCTAACTGTTAAAGAACGTCACATTTTTAGTGACGCTTGTGGTGGACAAAACCAAAATAATACTGTTGTCAGGTTTCTACTTGCCTTGGTATCACTTGGCCATTTTGCCACAATTCACCAATATTTTCCTATTCGTGGACATTCGTTCCTGTAGTATGATAGGATCTTTGGTGCTGCCAAGTTTAAGATTAGGAAAATTGACAGAATATACACTGTGGATGAGTACTGTGAGTTGATACAAACAGCGAATCTGGATATTCTGTGAGAAAGGTGACTTCAGAACAAATAGTGAACAATAAGGATTGGTGGCCAAAGTTCTTCAAGAAATCAATGAAAAGTACTGACAAACATTCAAACTTTTGTTTTTCTAAATATCGACACCTTCAATATTCAACTGATTTGAAGGGTTCTGTAATAGCCTCCAAATTCATTGATGGCATCATTCAGACAAAATTTGTCCTTCAAAAACCAAAGTTATTGGATGAAATAACGCTTCTTACAGTGACTGCATACACAGGAAAAATGCCCATAAATGAGAAAAAAATGCAAGATGTAGAGAAGATAATCACCTACATATCTACAAAAATGAAAGACTTCTACGAGGACTTGGCCTACCACCTCAGATCCAGCTCATCATGATGAGTGATTTTTGTGTCCAAGTTTTTTTCTTTAAAACTTTCTGCGCATTCTTGGGGTCAAATAATTGATGCCCTTTTAAACTTTTCAACTATATACATGTTTCCAATAGCCTATAGTGTTATGTTTCTACAATTTTGAATAAAATTTGAAAGGCATTATTGACTTATTTCTTTATTTTTCGTCACATTTTCAATCAGTTGGAAGAAGGAAACAAATCCATCAACTTCTTTTAAATTTTACGACTCAAAGTACAATACCTGGAAATTGTCTGAACACTGCAAATGGAGGGAAATGTTGTTCTGTATGTGCAATAAAAAATAATTTCTGATTCAATGAAAAATGCATAAGTTATACAGTTTCTTTCACTTTCCCAACAAACAGGTTTATGGAGTTATTTTCTTCTTCCAACTGCCGATTCAATTGCTGGAATACACTGTGGAAAAGGAGGTCCAACATGATGTTAGGAGGTATCCCATGACTTTTGTCACATCAATGTATATTATTCATCTTTGCAATTTGTGCAAATTTTACTGGGGCAGTGCTCCCATATTTTCTTGTGTAAAGGAATTCTTGAAAGTGAAGTTTTATGTTTCTGCTTTTGCTTTGCTACACTCTGTGTCATCTATGAGTGTGTGGACACTGTCTTTATACATGACCAGAATTTCTTTGTATTTTGTCAGAGATATTTCAGTGAGTTTATGCTACAGTAGTCATTGAAGGCCATGTGTGTTACTCGTTTGACAGCCAGATGCATTTCATTTAGCATCTCTATATATCTATTACCCTGTTAATTGTGAACTGTGCTTTACACCTATTGCACAATAGTCATTGTTTCTTTAGAAGCTTTCTTTACAGAGACTGTGGACCATTCCCATCATGATGTGCTCCACTTGGCATGTGTCTCTCTAGTGCTTGGCCAACTGTTCTCCTAAATTTGTGTCACAGTTCCTGTACACACTCCTGTCCTGAGCTAAATTCATCAAATTCGTTCTATACTTATGACATTACTGCTTTTTTTACGTAGTTTACAAAATATGTAAATTTTTTGTCTTGTCCTAATTGTCCTTTTTACATTGGTATCCAATTATGCTGCAATGGTTATGATTAGGCATACATTTGAAATGTCATAATGTAAGAGTTTTTCTCAGCTTGATGTGAATCTGATGTTGACTTGTTCAGTCATCAAATGGACTGTGCCATTTGGGGCCAATTTATCTAGTTTACTGAATATTTAAATTTTTCTACTTGTTCTAATTGTTCTTTGTACATTGGTATTTAATTTTGCACGGTGGTTAAGATTAGGCACACATTTGAAATGTCACAATGTAAGTCTTTCTCAGCTTGATATGACTCTGGTGTTGGCTTGTTCCATCATCACGTGGACTGTGTCAGTTGGGATCAATTTATAGGCTCTTAATTACTATGTTTGCATTATCAGTATACATGATAGGTTTTTGCAGTCAGCTGAAGTTGATGGAAGGTCATTTCCCTCAGTTAACAACAAGAACAAAGCTAATAGTTTGGAAAACTGATTTTGTATACATTATAGCGATGCAATAAAACTTTCATATATCGTTAAAAATCAAAGATATTTACCATTAATGATGAACCTTTTTATTTGTATGATGTATTTATGGCAATGAACATAATTTTAATGGCCAGACATTAAGGCTAGTGACAGATTGCTGGAAGCCTGTTACATACTCTGACAAAAAGTGAAGATTTGGAAGATAATGCTGTTATGTTTCATATTAATTAAGAAATTTTTGTGTGGATGTTTTGGTGTTATGTTAGCCATATTAGCAATTAAAATTTAAAAATATTGTGCCTTTAAGGGTACATTAAAAGTCTTTTTGTCCTGAAATATATGAGGGCATACTGAAATGTTATCCCTCCACATTTTTTAATCTGTTCTCAATGTTGATTGAGGTATTACATTTCATGCACATCACTCAGTCAACTTTCATGCTTAGCTGACATAGAGGGCTGCAAATTGTAGCATGTAACATGACGACAGATAACGTAACTGTGCTGGAGCATGAGAAACAGTGTGCTATAATCAAGTTTATAACTGCAGGAAGCATGCCTGCAACTGAAGTCCATAGAAAAATGAAACCTGTTGATGGTAATGATTATATTGACATCAGTAATGTATGACATTGGGTTGTTTTGTTCTCATAATGAAGGAAACTTTGATGCTAACATTAATTTGTGTGACAGCAACTGAGGAGACTCGTTAGAATCAGGTTGATGTATTCGCAAGAGAAAAATCATCAGATAACACAGACACAGGCCTCAGATAAGTGTGGCATATCATAAGAGTGAGAGCTCGTACAGGCCATCATTGCAGAACTGTCGTAAAGATAACTGTGTTGATGGTGGGTGCCAACAATGCCCACTCCTGACATGAAACAGAGGAAATTGGTCAGCTATCAACAATTTTGTTTGCATTTTGAACATTAGCTATACTGGTGGTCTTCGCAGATGTAATCGGCAACCCTTTGGCAACTGGGGCACGCGTGCAGCCTACACGGCCCCTGCACGCTTCAGGGTCGCAGACTCACCCTGTCACAGTAACAGATGGACACCAGGTGGCAGTGCCAGTACTTGCAGAGGCTGCCACTTCCTAGGGACCTATTCATGTCCACCACACATGACCAGAAAATAGTGCCACGAGTATTTCCCCACTGGCCACTACAAAGGTCAGTACCAGAGTTAAGCAAGTCAGTTCTTCTGGCTTCGAGAACCTGTCCTAGCCTCCAGGGGTATGCTATTCAACCCATCATCTTAGGAGGCTCACGAAGCCCATCATAGGGACTGACACCACTGTATTCAGCCTTCGTCATCATTCTCTTTTACGCAGTCAGACTGTATCCAGGATAGACTTTTCTGCTCATATGCTGGTGCTATTCAGCACAGCTTATTTGGACTTAGAATATTTTCCATACAAGTGTATTAGTCTGTGAAGATCATAATTGTGTTACTTTGTAGACTTTGGAATCACCATACTGTCAAGTCTTCATACCTGTGAGACACTGTAATTGTGATTTTGTTACTATCGTCGAAGCAGGCATTTCTTTCTTTGCCCAATAAACTTTCATTAACTTTGATCACTTAGTTCCCTGTGTCAGTGTGAGCAACACATCAAGCTTGATGGGTTCCTTAACAACGTTGTGACAGGTGATGAAAGCTGGGTTCACCATTTGGACCCCAAAAAGAGGAGAGCATCAGTGGAGTACCACCACAAAGGAGCACCGATACCAGAAAAGGTTAATACCATGTCGACAGCAGGCAAACTCGTACAGTGTTCTGGGATATTCAAGGGTGGAGTATTTGGAGTTCATGCCTAAAGTCACTACCGTAAACTCTGCAAGGTACCGCAAGGCCCTCAGTAAACTGAAAGCATGAGTTCAAATATAGGTCACCCTCTCCTTCTGCATGACAGTGCCAGGCCACACATGAGTGCTGCAGCATCTCCAACAATCCAACACCTTGGATTCATTGTCATTAATTGCCCTCCATACAGTCTCAACTTGTCCCCATCTGATTTTCATCCACTTCCAAAACTTAAATAACAGCTTCGAGGACGTCACTCTGATAGTGATGTACATGTACATCTGTATCTACAGTTACATGACTACTCTGCAGTTCACACTTAAGTGCCTGGCAGAGGGTTCTTTGAACCATCTTCAGACTATTTCTCTACTGTTACTCTCTAAAAGCACGCGGGAAAAATGAACCCAGAAATCTTTCTAAATGACTCAAGTTTTTCGCATTTTATTGTGATAATCATTCCTCTTTATGTAAGTTGGTGACAATAAAATATTTTCACAATCATAGGAAAAAGTTGTGACATATTTCATCAAAAGATCTCACCACAATGAAAAACGCCATTATCTTAACGATTGCCATCCCTCTCTCTTATCATGTATGTGACACACTCTCTCTTTCTTCTATCTTGTGATAATGTAAAACAAGCTGCACTTCTTTGAACATTTTTTATGTCCTCCATCAATCCTATCTGGTAAGGATAGCATACAGCTGCGTGCTTTCAAAAAATTAATGGTGGCCCTCAACTACATACCCTCAGACTCAAAGTTCAAATATTAAAAGTTTTGGCTGGTTTTGTTGTCTAGGGGCTGAGATACATAGGTGCCGCATCACAAGCCAAATACTGCTGAGTCTATAGTATACAATATGAATATACACATGAATCGAATGGTTGAAGGTTCCTATCACTCGGCAGTTGTGAATTTTGAATGTAACTTAGAAATTTATAAATGAAAGATTGCAGTTAAATAAAACGTGCCGGTACTATTTTTAACAACTTTAAATGATGAGTATGATAGCAGAAGTACCTTTAAGAATGCCGTTTATTACTGCAGAACACTTATTGGTGTCGATGGTCCAGCGATTAAATAAATTATAAGTTGAATAACAGGGAAACAATAGCTTCCAACTTCACGTAACTAGTTGTGAACAACGATATAGCTCGCAAGGTATTCACTTCTAAATGCATACTACATCTTCATTGCAGAAGCCATGAAAATCTCATAAGTGCACAAGTTGGTAATATGAAATATTTCTATCTCCTGCAACCACGTGGAAACTACTCAACACTCTTCAAGTATTTCCTGCGACCGCCTATCGTGCCTTCCCGTCCAGCACACCTCTGCCCCATGCGATCCAGTGCTCCTCCTCCACTTCCATCCAGTCTCTCCATTGACTTCGGTAGTTGCCTACCGTAGTAACGAGTGCTGTGATTGACTAGAGCGCTCCCACCATATCTCCAAGCCAACACACACTCACAGACACATTGAAACACATACAAAATATTGGATTTACATTTAAATAACTTGAAATGAAATAAATATTCCTGCAGCTGGACCATAAACACACTCTAATACACATTATTAAATACATAAACAAATCAAATAAACGTATATCAAAGGAATAGAAACAAAAGTAGGCCGGTAGCCTAATGTCTCTGTGCTTTCTAAACTGCAGTGAATATTTGACCACTTTCTTCATGAATAGTATATATTGGATATAAACAAAGACATAGATGAATAAATATATTTATAAGCATGTTGCTGCTGTTTTTTCATGTAACTGTGGATTACTTATGGCCTGATGTGATCAATAGTAATTGGCCACTTTGACCTCCAATAACTCATGTACTATTCAAGTTATATGCCTGTAATTCATACCAATTTAGTGTTACACTAATAGCTTTCTAAAGACATGTCGATTGACAAAATCAAATGAACCATTTAGATTTTGGAAATTTGTTGCTGGGTATTACTTGTATAATTTACAGTAAGGTACTAAACTTTAAACTAATAAAGATATTGAAAATCTGATTACACCATCAGAATCATCGAGCAAATAATGGTAATGTGCATGTTTCTTTTTAAGGTATCATGATTGCTCTGGCTATTATTAATTTCTACATGAACTGTGAAATGTCTGCCATTATGGTTTCACAAGGTCCGCCATCTTTGGCACTCCCAGCATACGAATCTCCTTCATCGACACAAAGCACAGTCCTCGAGACAGCATCAACATGAAATTTCCAGCCACACGATCGGCCTGGACCACGTGCTGGCGCTACCCCTCCTGCTCCAGCTAATGTTCGGCACCACACGGTTGCTGATGAGCCCCAGCTTGCCGAGCGGCCCCGCCAACTCTGAACGTAGAATATTTTCAGGGCGCCACAACTCGCCCGTTACCTCACACAACACAGCAGTACTCTAACAGGGATGAACAAGTGTAGCACAGATTGTTTCTTTCATAGACCTTTGCTTCTTCTAAACATCCTGCCAATAAAAACATAGCCTTTGGTTTGCCTTCCCCCACAACATTACCTATGTGATAATTCTAATTTAAGTTATTCAGAGTTGTAATTCCTAGATATTAAATCTAATTGACAGCCTTTAGATTGCTTTGATTTATTGTGTAACCAAAATTTCATGGATTCCTTTTTGTACTTATGTGGATGACCTCACAGTTTTTCTTATTGAGAGACAATTGACACTTTTTACACCATACAGATATTGCATCTACGTCATTTTGCAATTTGTTCTTATCTTCTGGTGGCTTCACTACATGGTAAATGATAGCATCATCTGCAAACAATCTCAGAGGGCTGCTCAGATTGTCTCCTAAATCATTTATGTCAATTAGGAACAGCAGAGGGTCTATAACACTTCCTTGGGGATGCTGGATTTCTAGCAGGAAATCATGAATCCACTCACACATCTGAAGCGATACTCCATAGGCACAAAATTTGATTAGAAGTCTGATTAGAAGTCTCTTGTGAGGAACAGTGTCAAAAGTCTTCTCAAAATTTAGAAATATGGAATTATTTGAGATTCTCTGTTGATATGACTCGTTACTTCATCTGAATAAAGAACAAGTTGTGTTTCACAAGAATGATATTTTCTGAATCTGTGCTGTGTGTCAATAAATTATTACCTTCATGATATTTCACAATGTTTGAACACAGTATAAGTTCCAGAATCCTACTGTGAACAGATGTTAGTGATATGGTTCTGTAATTCAGTGGATTACTCCTATTTCCTTTCTTTAGCATTGATGTGACCTGTGTAACTTCCGGTATGTATATGACTGCTAAGTATGTAGCTATTATATCATTGTATCAGTATACTCCAAAAGAAACCTTATTGATATGCTATCTGGTCCAGAAGACTTACCTTTATTGAGTGCTGTAAGTTACTGACATTGGCAGTTGTTCACGATTCAGATTTTGGAAGTGGTACAAGAAGAGAAGAGGTTGTGGTTCTGACAACAGAGACAAACATTCTATAGAGATGGTATCAACAAACTGGTCTCTCACTGGAAGAAATGTGTTGTCACCAGGATGACTGTGTTGAGAAATAAGCATGTAAACATGAAGAATGAAGATGTAGAAAGCCAATAAAGCTTGTTTTATTTAAAAAGATTTATGAGTTTTTACTTAAAAAATTTGGAGGCATTACTTTTCAGCACACCCTCATAATTTAACCATTGAATAACAGAAACTTTTCTTAAAGTACAAAGCACAATCTTCCTAGATTGTAAGTACTTTCACTTATTTGACTTCCTTATGTTTCAGGTTTCCTTAGTACACAAGATTCCATCATACCTGGTAACTTAGGTTTGAAGGACCAAATTGCTGCTCTGCAGTGGATTAAAAGGAACATTAATTACTTCAGTGGTAATCCAGACAATGTTACAGTATTTGGTGAAAGCTCTGGAGGAGCTTCTGTTCATTACCTTATATTGTCACCACTGGCAAAAGGTGAATATCTGTGAATTAATCACACAAACTGTAGTAAAGTACAATTTTATGTTATTATCTATGATAAAAGACGGTGACTTATTATACTGTAATACTATCAACTAGTTGTTGTTGAGTAATTTGTGAAGTATGGTGATATGCACTCATGAACGGTTGAATTAGAGACATCTGTCTACTAGTGTGGCAACCCCTTTCACCCTATTGATGGCAGTAAAAAATATTGATACAGACTCCATCAGATATGATAAGTGATCCATTGCTCTTCACCTGTTGCCACATGTCACAGGTCTGAGCTGAATACAAGGTGCACATACATCACCATCTGTGAGACATAGGAAATTAGTGGAATATGTCTGCTTGCTACAAGTCTACTACTTAGAGAGATTTTTTTCTGTTTTATAATGTACATGCAGTGCATGTACCATTAGTACACAAAATTGCTAAATTCTTATTCCTGCAGTATTTCACAAAACTTTATTATTCACAGAGTAGTTTCCAGACTACTGATGATAATGCTTTATTTGCTTTCCATGGAAACATTTTTAAGAAAATATATACAATTTTAGTTTGATGTAAACCATGTGTCCTTCAAACCCTGGGAAGTCCAGGATGGTATAATGACAGTATCCTGAAAAGGATAGATTGCTATTCACCATATAGAGGAGACATTGAGTCACAGACTGGCAAGGGAAAAGACTGCAATAAATTTTAGCTTTCAGCCAAGAGGCCTCCTTCTGAAGCAGAAAACACACACACATACATTTATGTTCACATAAGCACAACTCAAACACATATTGTCTCTGGCCACTGTGGCTTGACTAAGCTATAACTGCACCTGATGGGAGCAGAAATCCTGTAGAGGGGGTAAGGAGAAGGCATGAGGCAAGGAAGGGGGGGGGGTGGGGGGGGAGGGGGGGGAACAGACCGTGACTGGAGTAATGAGTATAATGGGCGGGGGCACTACGAATGTAGTGCGGGACATTATGTTGAGAATGTGGGTTTCGTGGGAGGCATGCCAGAGATAAATCCCTGCAGTTGTGCTATCCTCTGTGTCCTCGGTGGCTCATATGGATAGAGCGTCTGCCATGTAAGCAGGAGATCCCGGGGCGCACATTTTCATCTTTCCCCGTTGACGTATGTCAACACCTGTAAGCAACTAAGGGTGTTCATTTCATTGTAAAAGTAGAAAATACACACACATACACAAGCACAGCTCTCATACTTAAATGGCCATTGATGTCTTCAGATGCAAAGGTCTAACTGCGACTACATCTTACATGAGCAGCAATTTAGCTCGAGTGGGTAGTGGGTGTACAGGAGAGGCATACAGTGGGAAGGGGGGGGGGGGGAAGATGATAGTGCTGCTTGTGGAAGCATGCAGGAAAGTGGTAGGGACAGGATAGAGCTGCTAGGTCCAGTGTTTGAGTGGGAGGAAGGGGGTTAGGAGAAAGGGGAAAGGAGAGAAGTAGAGAAGGGGAAAGGACTACGTAGTTGCATTGATAGGATAAAAGTCACGTTTAGTAGTGACATGGGAGCAGGAAAGTGAATTGGCATGTGGAGGACAGGGACTAGCAAAGGCTGAGGCCTTGGGGGGTTATGGAAATGAAATCTGTTTTGCAGTGGCGGATCATGGACTTAGATTCTGGGGAGGTCAGGAAACATATTGGAAAATCCCTTCCCTTCCCTTCTACTGTACACATACCTAATGTTCCTAACTACCACCACAACCATGGCCACTACTGCTATTAATAATAATAATAATAATAATAATAGAGCTAAATTGCTGCTCATGTAAGATGTAGTCGCAGTTAGACCTTAGCATCTGAAGACGTCAATGGCCATTTAAGTATGAGAGCTGTGCTTGTGTATGTGGGTGTATTTTCTACTTTTACGTGGAATAACTTATCTGAAACCTAAAGATCAAGCAGACACAGCAAACCCAGCTAAATATCGCCCCATAACATGCCTACCAACAATATACAAAATATTAACTTCAGTAATTACACAGAAATTAAGAAAACAGATGCAGAGGTGACATATCAAGCTAAAACTAAACAAAGGTCACTACACTACGCATACATTGATTACCAAAAAGCTTTTGATAGTGTACCCCACTTATGGTTACTACAAATATTGGAAATATACAAAGTAGATCCTAAATTGATACAGTTCCTAAACATAGTAATGAAAAATTGGAAAACCACACTCAGTATCCAAACAAGTTCAAATAATATCACATCACAGCCAATACAGATTAAGCGTGGTATATACCAAGGAGACTCATTAAGTCCTTTCTGGTTCTGCCTTGCTCTGAACCCACTATCCAACATGCTAAATAATACAAATTATGGATACAATATTACTGGAACATACCAACAGAAAATCACACATTTGCTATACATGGATGATCTAAAACTACTGGCAGCAACAAATCAACAACTCAACCAATTACTAAAGATAACAGAGGTATTCAGCAATGATATAAATGTGGCTTTTGGAACAGACAAATGTAAGAAAAATAACATAGTCAAGGGAAAACACACTAAACAAGAATATTACATATTGGATAACCACAGTGACTGCATAGAAGCGATGGAAAAAACAGATGCCTATAAATATCTAGGATACAGACAAAAAATAGGAATAGATAATACAAATATTAAAGAAGAACTAAAAGAAAAATATAAACAAAGACTAACAAAAATACTGAAAACAGAATTGACAGCAAGAAACAAGACAAAAGCTATAAATACTTATGCTATACCAATGTTGACCTACTCATTTGGAGTAGTGAAATGGAGTAACACAGACCTAGAAGCACTCAATACACTTACACGATCACAATGCCACAAATATAGAATACATCACATACATTCAGCAACAGAAAGATTCACATTAAGCAGAAAGGAAGGAAGAAGGGGATTTATTGACATAAAAAACCTACATTATGGACAGGTAGACAATTAAAAAAATTCTTTATAGAACGAGCAGAAATTAGCAAAATACACAAAGCAATCACTCATATAAATACATCGGCTACACCATTGCAATTTCATAACCACTTCTACAACCCTTTAGATCACATAACATCAACAGATACGAAGAAAGTAAATTGGAAAAAGAAAACACTACATGGCAAGCACCCGTATCATCTAACACAGCCACACATCGATCAAGACGTATCCAACGCATGGCTAAGAAAAGGCAATATATACAGTGAGACGGAAGGATTCATGATTGCAATACAGGATCAAACAATAAACACCAGATAATACAGCAAGCATGTTATTAAAGATCCCAATACCACAACAGATAAATGCAGATTTTGCAAACAACAAATAGAAACAGTAAATCACATCACAAGCGGATGCACAATACTAGCAAATACAGAATACACCAGAAGACATGACAATGTAGCAAAAGTAATACATCAACAACTTGCCATACAACATAAACTAATAAAACAACACGTTCCCACATACAAGTATGCACCACAAAATGTACTGGAGAATGATGAATACAAATTATACAGGAACAGAACCAGTATAACAGATAAAACAACACCACATAACAAACCTGACATCATACTCACCAATAAAAAGAAGAAATTTACACAACTAATCGAAATATCCATACCCAATACAACAAATATACAGAAGAAAACAGGAGAAAAAATTGAAAAATACATCCAACTGGCTGAGGAAGTCAAGGACATGTGGCATCAGGATAAAGTTGACATTATACCAATTGTACTATCAACTACAGGAGTCATAGCACGCAATATCCACCAGTACATCAACGCAATACAGTTATATCCAAACGTATATATACAACTGCAGAGATCTGTAATTATTGATACATGTTCAATTACCCGAAAGTTCCTAAATGCAATGTAACGTATACCGTACAGTTAAAAGGAAGTGACGCTTCATCAAGGTCCGCGTCACTTTCCATTTTTAAACAGACTTAACGTCTGAGAAAGTAAAGAAATAATAATAATAGTAAGACAATGATGACTACCACTATTACTGCTAATAATAATAATAATAATAATAATAATAATAACAATAACACTTACTTTTTTTTACAAATGAACTGGTAGTTTGGGTGTTTGAGCATTGTTACTTGTGAAACAAGTTAACTCGACAATTCTTGTTCCTGAATCTTTCTATGACATCATCATACAGTGTGTTTTAGCTTTCAAGTATTCACAGTACTGGTTTTTATATTGAAGTACAAGCAAGAGCTGTTAAGTGATGATGGGATATACTGTTCCTTGAATAGGTTTCTATGTGGTTAAGACACGAAAAACTCCTTTAAACTAAAGCACTTGTTGCAGAAATTGTAGCTATTAGATAAAATAGTTTGAAAACTTCTGGAAGAATTTGGTCTGTTTCATTCTCAGTCATTCTTTGGATTACATCTTTTGAACTGACAGGGTGAAAACTTTATTTATGCTGGGAAGACAATACAGTCTCCAGTTCTACATGCAACTGTGAGCAACTGAAGGATGCACCATAGTTTTTTAATAATGAATCCGCTTTCTCTACTGCAGGGGTGGCCAAGATTTCAGCTCACAGGCCATACCCAGGCTCAACTGCCAAAGTGCTCAGCCTCACTTTAAATTTGCCCCCTTGCCACACTAAGCTGTGTGAGCACGTGAAGTGGGAAGATGGGAAAACAGCAAATGTGTCACATTTAAATGCAGTGCAGTTGCACTGCATCCAACTTAGGTTACAAACAAAGTTTTCAGAGTTAATTAATTATTTTTGGCATACTGAAGACATAATATAATTTTTATCTGGTACAAAGTGTTGGCATACAGACAGAAGCAGTCAATTTCAAAGAATTTTTCACTCAAGTGGCCATTTAGTTGTGACTTATTTAGTTTCAGGTTCGAAAAAAGGTCTTTCACACAAAATTATTGATCAAAATACTGTAGCACTTTTGCAACCTTATTATGGAGAATTGGAAAATCTACCTGAGAAAATCAGTATAGATGTCCTGGACAGTTTTAACACAAAAAGATTTGTCAATGAAACTGGAATTACCTTGCAGCTCAGTCAGTCACATCTGCACATGCAAAGTTGTGCTTTCAGCTGAAATGGTAAATGGTCTCAAAAACACCTTGAAAAGAGTCGTAAGATTGACAGTGTCCTCAAAACCTTCATGAGGCTATCCTTTTAATTATTTCAAGGCCGCAATAAAATCTTCAAACCTCTAGCTTTTTGTAATGCCAGTGAGCTTGGGGAACTGGACTGCCTTTGTCAGAATGTATCCCTTCCATAATGTGATTTTTTTTTAAATGCTTCCTCATCAAATTAGAAAAAAAGTTACCTTGCAATGTTTTACCGTAGGCAGTTTGCAGCTCAAGTCCACTTAAAATACCAAATCTTCAATCCATTCTGAATGTTCCACGTTTTGTTGCTGCACTCCTTTTTCCTTCGGAAATTCAACAATAGCAAGTTTTAAATTGGAAAATCATTCCAGGCTTGTCACTTGACTTAACAAATGTACTTTACAGTAATATGTGAAGTCTCCATACTATTCGTTCATTTTCACTGACAAATGTTACAACTGTCAATGGAATTATGGGTGTGACTTCAGGAATTTTACTATTTGTAACACCAATTTCTTAAAGTGCTCCATGCCTGAAAATTTAGCACATAGTGCTTCTTGATGTACTGAACAATGAATTCCATCTGTTGATAGTTGTAATTTTTTGCTCTTTCATTGTCATCTAAATGTTTAAATTCTCTCTGCATGGTACTGTAATGTCGTTACATAGCAAAAAGAAGAAGAAGAAGAAGAAGAAGAAGAAGAAGAAGGCAGTACCCTTCACTTACACAAATTGAGAATTCTCATCCCCTACTTCTGTCATTCCCTTTCATTTTAAATGAGTGTCACAATAGATTGCCACACTACCTCTTTTTACACAAACAGCCATTGAACCTGTTAACATCCTTCATATCGTGAACAAGTAGTGAAGGGTAAATGGCACTGACACCATGATTCTGCCAAACTCAGAGAGTTGTGCCAATCGAAAAATGCTGCACCACAATGCTAAATGAAATGTCATACTGTTCGGGGTACTTTGAAGAAGGAATACAGAAAGAGTGACAGGCAAGGGCTTGGCTTGCGCACGGTCCGCACACGCTGCACAAGTGAAGTTGGCACACAGGGGTCAGCCTTGGTCTATAGGGAAATGCTGAGCATAACTGGCAGACTGAGTAGTATTGCTTAATTTAAGAAAGAGCTGTTTATCACAGTGTGAAAATCTTGTTTGCAGTTGTGTTACAGTATTATCCAATATCTCAAAGTACATCTGTTTGTGTTTTGAGGGCAGTGGATTTCCAATGTATTCATCCATCATTTCAGCTCTGTTCATGGGAGTTTAAGAAAGCTAGGTAGTCGATCATTTCCTAGAATTGAAAATGCTGATCAGTTTATCTCTATTTATTAATTTATTCATGTAAGCTATGCGTTCTTCGTGAGCATTGTTCTGAAAGTGCGCAGCTTTGGTTTTTTTTCTGAAGAATTTTGAAAAGTGGTTCAGTCTTTAAAAATATGCTTTGAAAAAGAGAGAGCAGGAAAAAAAAGTCAAAGTCTAGGAGGCTATTATTGAAACCACAGGCTTCTCTTGTAGTCATTGCACTAGAGTCTGAACTGTCAATTATTTCATGTAAAACCTTATTTAGTCCTGTACGTTAGTAATGAGTGGCAGATGTTAATCTAACATTACAGTTCCATATCATTTCACTGTTCGCAGGAATGCATTTACCAGCATTATTGTTGAGAATTACTGTGTGTGTGTAAGACTGGTGGAAGAAAGCAAGAATACCCTGAAGTATGGAGAAAAAATCCTTACTTTTTTTTGTAGAACAGCTCTGCTACAAAACAAAATTTAGATGATGTGCAAAACAGTGAGTAGAAAGAGCTTAGGGGTCAATTTCATGGACCTTAGCTTACAGGCCATTTAATTGTCCTGCCAGAACAGAAGCACCATCGCAGGTTTAGGCCACATTTGTTCTTCATTTCATAATTCTGAAACACGCCACTCAACATTGTGAATAAAATAGCTTGGCTAACGTTATGAAAACCAAGAAAATGTCTTTAAATGTCACCTTTGCAGTCCACCAGTCAAACAACAATAGAGCATTGTGACATCCAAAACATCTCTTGCTTCATTCACAATGGCAGGCATAAAATGACTTTCTATTCAAACTTGAATGTATATGTTCTCAAGTTGACTCATTTACTCATTCAGTCAGTTCGTTCTGTAAATTTTTTGAAAATCCCTGGAAACAGCCCATTTTCTTCAAATGTGCTTTCAGATCTTCATTTGGGTTTAGCACATGTTAAAAATGGCTCTGAAATTTCCTGGATTCAAGGAATCCCCTGTCTCGTCATGACCTCTGATAGCTAGCCCTTGATTACACAAAGCACTTCTGACATCAATTAGAATTTTCATGATCCACTGGGCCAAGGCTCCATGCCGGTAATGAAGTGATTGCTTTTGCTGACATCTCTTGCACTAACGATTGTGTGAATCGACGGTATCTCGTATGGAAAGAAAGAGAAGCTGATGTTACTTAGGACTTGCCTGCAAGCATTTCTGACGACTTCTTGAGCTCTTATTTGTGATGGTATTCAGTCAAAGGAGCTGTCGATCATTGCAGACAAATGTGAACTACCTGCCTAATGCATTTCTGCAGAGTGATTTTTATGCCAAAATGGTGATTGTCCTACAAGTTCTATCAGAGGTGCAACGCAGAGTGTAGCAGTTTCTGTGGTGTACTGCCTAACATGCAGTAGGTCCCCGGCTCGATTTCAGGCAGAAACACTTTTTCGTCACACTCAGCAAGACACTTGCTACAATCTCTACCATGATTGTTTAAATCAACTTCCAATGTCCCACCATCAGGGTGCAGATGGCTCAAATGAAACAAGAAACTCTTTCAGAACTGTCAGATTTTTGCGCTGACTTGGTGGGCTGGAAATGTGTGAAATAGCTGCCGGCATGCGTGTAGTTACCACAAGTTTGTACAAAATGCTAGGGCTCATCCAGGATTTGAATCTGGGACCTCCTGCATCTGAAGCAGGAATCATAACCCTAGACCTAGCTAAGCACTGCAAGTGATGGACGCCACTGTTCTTGGTCTCGCCATGTAGGGCTGCTGCTCACCAAACATCTTCCCTGGCTGTCACAGTTTGATTGTTTTCTTCATTGTTGTTTCTGATTTTCATCAATTTGTGATATTATCTCAGAAATACTAAACATTTGTTTGGATAAAACTGCTTAGATTATCTTTAGACAAAGCATGATGTGCTGAACCTCTTGACAGATTCTTTAGATCGTCGGAACCCTCAGCAGGCAACACAGTTTTCTTGTGCTTAAGAGCAAACATGGCCAGCAGAATAGTTTTCATTGGGTTAGCACATAACTACTTGTGCTGCTCATACCAGGAAGTTTGGGATAGTCATATTTTGACTTATCTTTCTGAAGAAGGTTTAACACCAGTATTTGACATCGTATCTTCATAATTTCATGTCTTTCAGTTTCACATCTCCCTGAAAATGAATGTTCCTGCAAGGAAGTGATGATGTCCTCATTCAAATGTGTTACATCAGTATGTGTACAAAGTTGGGCTCTATCCATATTCACTACACATGGGACAACTGGCCTCCCATGGCAAGGAGGGGCAGTGCAGCCCTCTCTTGTTTCTACCAGTGATGTCACGGTTACCATTGCAAGTGAGCATTTAGAGACAGCCTGGTTTCTGTGTGGCCACCTCACCATTTGCTTTGTGCCTCCATCTGCTTTAGGTTAGTGTTTAGCTTTTGAACTTTGACTTGCTGCCTGGTATTAACAGTTTAGAAGAAATAACATAAGCTAATGTCTTTTGTGCCCATTAACAAAAGTGCATAAAGGTTTACTACTATTTCTACTACAGAAAAGGGAGGAGGCCTGGCCTCGCTTGCCTTGTCTTATCAGCCGCCAGTGGTTCCCACCTACACAAGTAATAAAAGCTGGTGTTGGTGGGAAGAATCCACAGGGTAAAGGCTGTGAAGCAGTTGTTAAAGAGATGCACTTTATGTTGTGCAGCATGCTCAGTAACTGGGCGATACAGCTGTTTCTTGTTACAGTTTGGTAATGGCCATTCATTCGTAGCATGTGGCACAGCACTTGAAGCTAATGGGGAGATCACATGTCTGCTTTCAAAAGCTGAAACAGAGCAAGCTGGAATCTTTCCATCTGCTCTGATTGTACTTCTACTAATAATTTTTTTCTCTTTCATTTTTGAATTGGTTATTCACATCATATATAAGTAGTATATGCACAAGTCTGTCCAACTATTATTTGCAGTATTTCCTGATGACTGATTATTTGTACTATAATTCTTGATCCAATGATTGCAGTAGTGTATTTAGTTTTCTGCAAACTTTATTAATTAAAAGTAATGAACAATTGAAAGTATTTCAACAGCACGTTAGGAGGAATTTTGACTGAAATAATCAGTCACATTAGATATGTTGACACTAATAATTAAAAAGCCTGTCATCCAGTCTTGATAGTAACCTGTTTTGATTTTCTTTTGAGACTGTTAGTGAATTTTGTCCGCTTCAGGTGTGTAGGGGATCACTCACTGAATATTTTTGTTTCTGTTTTTTATGAAGCAGTGAACTGTTTTTTATAAAGTAAAGTCACTCTTGTGCCATAGGGCTAGAGCTAGGTAGTGAGAATGTTCTATAACTTTGTTGTATATGTCAGCCTTATGAAGGGGATGATGGAAGAAGCTACCTGTCTGTGTAGGGTATTTTTTGTGAGAACTAGAAGAGGTCATTGGGGATTTGATAGAGACAATAAATGTGGAGACTGTAAAAATTAATTGAAGGGCTTATTGTGTACATTATTAGAGCAGTTTTGGAAACCAGTTTACAGCACTTTGACAAACTTTCATCAAAAAGACACCTAGTGCAGTACTTACTTTGCAGGTAGGTACCATTTCAAGGTGGCTTTCCCTTTGATGGCATAGGACCTGCCTGTGACAGGTCTGAAATGGTTGTAGAGGGAAGAAGTATGGGACAAGTCTTGCATATGGGTCCATTTCAGGCATATGGTCCTTGGGGTAAGGGGTTGGGAACAGTGGTGGTGTAAGGACAGGCAATGATATTAGGTAGTTTGTGTATGCACTGGAATGCTGATGGACCACTGGGGAGGATAATGGGGAGGACACTTCAGTCCATGATGGGGGGTATTCAAAACTATGGCAGAAAATATGATTTGTATGATTTGGTTGCTCCAGTCCTGGGCGTTGCTGAGTCATGAGAGGGTTCCATCCCAGATGACTATTCAAGCTGGCATGTAGCTTATATGAGACTGGAGTTGTACCACCAAACATTTGGAAAAATATCATCCACACAAGAAGATGAAAGTGCAAGAACGAGCACCCAATGAGCTTAAAAGCTTATCCATCCATACAGCTGACAAGAATAATGTAAGGAGAACGGAAAAGAAAATTGAAGATCTGTTAGGTGGCAATGAGTTTGGCTTTAGGAAAGATAAAGGCACCGGGAGGCACTTCAGATGTTGCCCTTGGTAATGAAATCAAGGCTTAAGAAAAATCAAGATGCATTCATAGGATCTGTCAACCAAGCAAAAGCATTTGAGTGTATAAAATGGTGCAACATGTTTGAAATTATGAGAAAAATAGGAATAAGCTTTAGGGGAAGATGAACAATATACAGTATGTTTGATAACCAAGAGGTAACAATAAGAATAGAAGACCAAGAAAAAACTATTCAGATCAAACCTTAAGACAGGGATGCAGTCTTTTGCCCCTACTGTTCAGTTTGTACGTCAAAGAAGCAATGGTGGAAGTAAAAAAGAAGGTTCAAATTTGAATTTGTTATGAAAAAAATAAGATTGCTACTCACCATATAGAGGAGATTTAGAGTCACAGACAGGCACAATGAAAAGACTGCTAAAGATTTAAGCTTTTCGACAAAAAAGTCCTTCTTCAGAAACAGAAATATACACATTCATACAAGCAATACTCATACACATGTGGTCACTGTCTCCAGGCACTGTGGTCCAACTGTGGGCTATGAATGTGTCTGATGTGAACAACAACCTGGATTTGGTTGTGGGGGTATGGAGCAGGCATGGGGCAGAGAGGGGAGGGGTATCGGGGAAGGGTTGGGAGAAGATGTGCTGCCTGACGTACAAAAGCAAGACCTGTCCCATACATCCTCCCACTAACACGTACTCCAGTCCTGTTACAAGGATCTCCTGTCCCATCAAAGGTGGTGGTTCCTGTGAAAGCAGTCATGTGATTACAAACTAAGCTGCGGCCACTGTGTGCTTTGTACGTGGGCTTGACAATTAACAAGCTGTCTGTCTGTATGAATGGCCACCACCAGAGTATGGCTGGGAGACAGTCAGACCATCCAGTTGCTGAACATGCTGCCCAGGACAGTGTGTTTCACTTCAATGCTTGCTTCACAGCCTACACCCCTGGATCCTTCTGACCAACACCAAATTTTTTGAACTGCATGAATTTCGCAGATGGAAACTCTCCCTAAAACATATCCTTTATTCCTGTAACCCCCTGGCTTCAACCTTCATTAGTTGCTGTCCTCCCACTGCCTCCCCTTCCGACTCCAGCACTGCATGTAACATTTATTCTGCCAAAGTACCTGCAGTCTTTTCCAATTCTGTACTTCTCTCCTCTCCCCCATACTTATACCTTTTCCACTCCCTCTTCCCTTCCCCCCTCCTCACCACATCCCCAGCACAGCTGCCCAACTCCACACCTAGCAACCCTATCCTGCCCCACCACATCATTGCACACTTTCACAGGTACCGCATTAGCTATTCCCACCCATATGAGGGGCATTGGAAAGTCCATGCAAAGTCAGAGAGATGGCACCATGGCACGAATCGAGGTCGTGTCTAGTTCGTAGCATCTTTGGAAAGAACGCACACCAAGTTTCAGTCATATTGGTCTATTTCTTTGTGTTTGGCATTCGTGTGAATTAAGGAAGTCGAGTGATTGTCAAAAAATGGATGAAAAAGAATTTCATGTTGTGATTAAACATTACTTTATGAAAGGCAAAACACCTCAGGAGACTAAAGAAAAGCTTGATAAACATTAAACGATTAGAACAGTTTATAAGTGGTTTCAAAATTTTCAGAGTGGCCACATGGGCACAAGTGATGCTGAATGCTCTGGATGACCTGTGGAGGTTACAATTCCAGAAATCATTGATAAAATCTGTGATACGGTGATGGATGACAGAAGAGTTAAGGTGCATGAGATTGCTAGTGCTGTGGGCATCTCGAATGAATGGGTACATAATATTGTGCATAAATATTTAGACATGAGAAAGCAATCTGCAAGATGGGTTCTCGCGATTGCTCACGCTTCACCAAAAATGGAATCATGTGAAGTGTTGCAAGGATGGTTTGCAGCTGTTCAGGAAGAATCCACAGGACTTTAAGCATCATTTTGTCCCTGTGGATGAAACATGGATACATTACTATACTCCTGAAACCAAAGAACAATCTTAACAATGGGTTACCAAGGGAGAATCTGCACCAAAAAAGACAAAGACCATTCCTTCGGCCAGAAAGGTTATAGTGACTGTGTTTTTGGATTCACAAGGGATAATCCTCATCGACTATCTGGAAAAGGGTAAAACTATTACAGGTGCATATTATTCATTGTTATTGGACCATTTGAAAACCAAGCTGCAAGAAAAACGCCGGCGATTGGACCGCAAAAAAGTCCTTTTCCATCATCACACACCTCAGCAGTTGTGGTTGCAAAATTAATGGAAATAGGATTCCAATTCGTTTCACATCCCCCCTATTCTCCAGACTTGGCTCCCTTGGACTACTATTTGTTTCCCAATTTGAAGAAATGGCTGGCGAGACAAAGATTTTATTCAAACGAGGAGGTGATTGCAGCAACTAATAGCTATTTTGCAGACTTGGACAATTCCTATTATTTGGAAGGGATCAACAAATTAGAACAGCATTGGACAAAGTGCATAAGTCTAAAAGGAGACTATGTCGAAAAATAAAAAAGGTTTACCCCAAACATGTAAGTAGTTTTTATTTTTGCACGGACTTTTCAAACGCCCCTCGTACCTTGTGATACCTTCCCATACCTGCTGCATGCCTGCTCCTTAACCCCACTACACACCCAGATTTCTGCTCACATCAGATGCAGTTGCAATCTGCAGTCAGGCCACAGTGACTGGAGAGAGTGGCTGTGAGTTGTGCTTGTGAGAATGTGTGTGTGTTTTCTAATTCCAAAGAATTACTTTTTTTTATGGAAGCTTAAATGTTTAGCAGTATTTTCATTGTGTGTGCTTGTGACTTGATGCGTCCTTGGGTATGTGGCAAGTAGCAATCTATCCTTTTCATGATATTGTTGTTATTCCACCCTTTCACAATGAAAGGATATAAATATTATGATTCACTGATGACATCGTTATTCTCAGTGAGAGTGAAGAAGATGACCTGTTGAATGGAATGAACACTCTAAGTAATACAGATTATAGGCTGAGAATAAACAAAATAACTTGAAAACAAAATAACACCATGATGGATGAAGAAAGGAGGACGTAAAATCAGACAAGCACAGGCTGAGAGGGCATTCCTCACTGAAAGAAGTCTGGTAGTATCAAACATAGGACTTAATTTGAGGTAGAAATTTCTGAGAATGTATGTTTTGAATACACCATTTTATGGTAGAGAATCATGGACCATGGGAAACCAGAAAAGAAGAGAATTGAAGCTTCTGAGATGTGATGCTATAGGAGGATGTTGAAAATTGGTGAACAGATGGGGAGGAGGAGGTTCTTCATAGAATCAGAAAAGAAAGCAAAATATTGACAAGAAGAGGGGATAGGATGAAAAATATTTGTTAAAATACAGAGGGGCCAGAAAAATGTAGACAGTCTTTGGTAGTTAATATCTTTGGAACAAAATGACATATTGTTGCAATTTTACATGGTAGCATGGTCCATTCTTTTCTCAACAGATCT
Organism: Schistocerca nitens; assembly: GCF_023898315.1. Lineage (NCBI taxonomy): Eukaryota > Metazoa > Arthropoda > Insecta > Orthoptera > Acrididae > Schistocerca > Schistocerca nitens. The sequence continues at coordinate 449,218,980 of NC_064615.1, forward strand.
TGGCATGTGTTTTCCAGCAGATGACAGTGCAGCAATGAATGAAGTAAGATAGTCATTTGAGCAACACAAGACCATATTGAAGTGGCACTGGAAGTATGAAAACATGACGGTGGTACAATGGCCATGGTGTAATGTGTACGGAACTCAGCCACCAACACGTACAACAATTTATCACATTCGGGATAAATTTGAAGTCAACGATACAGTACTGGATGTGCATAAGGAAAGGTCTGGCTGACAAAAACATCAACAAGTCCAGCTGCCAGGGCTGCTATGTTGCAACATTTTACAAGGTCACCTCAAAAATCTGTGATGCAGAGTGCATGTGAAAGTGGGGTAAGCTAGTCAAGCATATGATGAATTCTGAAGGCTGCAAAGCAGAAAATGTACATTCCAAGATTACAGCACACTGTGAACAAGGATGGCCCAAATCAAAGGATAGAATACTGCAAGAGGTTTGAAGGCATGCTTGGTAAGGATGAACAGTGTTCAGGGATGGTTACCTGGTCTCACGAGGTGCAATTCAAGCTGAACGGTACTGTAAACTGCCACAACTGCATGTACTGGGTTCATGGAAATCCTCACATTCATGTGGATATTCATGTTAATCTATGGGATTAATGTGTATTGTGGTCTTTCATCGTGTAGTCTGATTGGCTAATTCTTCTTTGAGGGTATCACAACTGTTGAGATGTATCTTCATATGTTGCAAACATTGATTTTACCTGCCGTCTGAGAGGTGTTTGGAAGTGTAAGATTTTACGTACAACAACCTGATGCTCTGCCTCACCAACACAGAGATGTCAGAGCCTACTAGGATGAAAATCTACCTGGATGATGGATAAGTCTGTTGAGCACCCACCACAGTCTACAGACCTTACACCTCTTGACTTCTACCTATGGAGGACCTTGAAAATGAAGTTTATCAACAGAAGCCAGCTACACTGAATGAGATGTGAGAAACCATTGACGTGTCCTATGTGGCTGTCTTACTGGCAAAACTGACAGCTGTAGTTTGGTCAACAGTTCAGTGGCATCAACTTTATTTGGCTGCTAATGGGAGTCAATTAGAACACACAAAATAACCTTCCCCCCTATGTAAGAATTGACTATCAAAGAGTGTCTACATTTTTGGACCCTTCTGTACATCAAGGAATAACTTCCTTGGTACTGTAGAGAAGACAGAGATTGGAAAATGTCAGACAAATAACTGGGGATGGAGGCTGCAAGTGCTGCAGTGAAATCGATTTACACAAATAGTGAACACAAGCAAATGAGCATCAGTGAATGAGAATTCTCCTTGGTGCAAACAGTAGACAAGTGTGAATAAAATGTGGCCATTTGTGTTAAGTTTGCATTCACTAGTGTTTGCTCATGTTCTGATTGTTGTAGTGAACCATCAAAGGAAGCTCATATCCTCTCCACCTCAGCACTAGCAGAACAGAAAGATTCAATTTGCTACCTTGTCTGCTTCTGTTATTAATATGAATTGTGTGAGCTATAGAGTGGTCTGAAGAGAATGTAATGTTGATGATAGAAGAATATAGATATAGATATAATATGCACCTCTGGGGATGAAGAGATCTACAGCACAAATCATGAAGGAAAAGATATATAATTGAAAGAAACTTCCAAAACAAAGGCAATAAATTTATTAGATGCATGTATCAAGTTGTAATGGAATGAAAGAACAAAAGCTTTGTATTTTTTTTTATTAAAAGGGGATAGCACAGTAAATTTCCTTGTCAGTAACATGTGTGAATATATGCTCATTAAAATTAAAAAATATGTATGACCTAATCAGCTTGCTGATTAAACTCAAGGTAGATACAATTATATGGCCAATATATTACGGTTATGCTAGATAGTTTTTTGAATTGACTGCACTTCGTAATTCTGCTGTTTCTCTGTGTGAACAGTCACAGCATGTCCAAGGACAGTCGTCTTTTATGAGTTTTATTGTCACTTCCACACATTTTTCATGTAGCCAGAAATTGCAGTTTACACACAAGATGCCTTTGTTAACACGTTTTTTGCACTTCTTACACAATGAAATGTTAAACTTTTGACTTTTTGAAATGAGCACTGTGTCACTACACTGTTTCCTTGACACCATCTTGCAATATTTTTATGACAAGTTTAAATGGTTTACAAGGATCATGCCAGTTGTCTTCGTACAAAGTATGTAGAAGATTTTGTCTAGTATTGTAAGTAAACAAATTGTATGTATGAAACTTCCTGGCAGATTAAAACTGTGTGCCCGACCGAGACTCGAACTCGGGACCTTTGCCTTTCGCGGGCAAGTGCTCTACCAACTGAGCTACCGAAGCACGACTCACGCCCGGTACTCACAGCTTTACTTCTGCCAGTACCTCGTCTCCTACCTTCCAAACTTTACAGAAGCTCTCCTGCGAACCTTGCAGAACTAGCACTCCTGAAAGAAAGGATATTGCGGAGACATGGCTTAGCCACAGCCTGGCAGAAGTAAAGCTGTGAGTACCGGGCGTGAGTCGTGCTTCGGTAGCTCAGTTGGTAGAGCACTTGCCCGCGAAAGGCAAAGGTCCCGAGTTCGAGTCTCGGTCGGGCACACAGTTTTAATCTGCCAGGAAGTTTCATATCAGCGCACACTCCGCTGCAGAGTGAAAATCTCATTCTGGAAACATCCCCCAGGCTGTGGCTAAGCCATGTCTCCGCAATATCCTTTCTTTCAGGAGTGCTAGTTCTGCAAGGTTCGCAGGAGAGCTTCTGTAAAGTTTGGAAGGTAGGAGACGAGGTACTGGCAGAAGTAAAGCTGTGAGTACCGGGCGTGAGTCGTGCTTCGGTAGCTCAGTTGGTAGAGCACTTGCCCGCGAAAGGCAAAGGTCCCGAGTTCGAGTCTCGGTCGGGCACACAGTTTTAATCTGCCAGGAAGTTTCATATCAGCGCACACTCCGCTGCAGAGTGAAAATCTCATTCTGGAAACATCCCCCAGGCTGTGGCTAAGCCATGTCTCCGCAATATCCTTTCTTTCAGGAGTGCTAGTTCTGCAAGGTTCGCAGGAGAGCTTCTGTAAAGTTTGGAAGGTAGGAGACGAGGTACTGGCAGAAGTAAAGCTGTGAGTACCGGGCGTGAGTCGTGCTTCGGTAGCTCAGTTGGTAGAGCACTTGCCCGCGAAAGGCAAAGGTCCCGAGTTCGAGTCTCGGTCGGGCACACAGTTTTAATCTGCCAGGAAGTTTCATATCAGCGCACACTCCGCTGCAGAGTGAAAATCTCATTCTGGAAACATCCCCCAGGCTGTGGCTAAGCCATGTCTCCGCAATATCCTTTCTTTCAGGAGTGCTAGTTCTGCAAGGTTCGCAGGAGAGCTTCTGTAAAGTTTGGAAGGTAGGAGACGAGGTACTGGCAGAAGTAAAGCTGTGAGTACCGGGCGTGAGTCGTGCTTCGGTAGCTCAGTTGGTAGAGCACTTGCCCGCGAAAGGCAAAGGTCCCGAGTTCGAGTCTCGGTCGGGCACACAGTTTTAATCTGCCAGGAAGTTTCATATCAGCGCACACTCCGCTGCAGAGTGAAAATCTCATTCTGGAAACATCCCCCAGGCTGTGGCTAAGCCATGTCTCCGCAATATCCTTTCTTTCAGGAGTGCTAGTTCTGCAAGGTTCGCAGGAGAGCTTCTGTAAAGTTTGGAAGGTAGGAGACGAGGTACTGGCAGAAGTAAAGCTGTGAGTACCGGGCGTGAGTCGTGCTTCGGTAGCTCAGTTGGTAGAGCACTTGCCCGCGAAAGGCAAAGGTCCCGAGTTCGAGTCTCGGTCGGGCACACAGTTTTAATCTGCCAGGAAGTTTCATATCAGCGCACACTCCGCTGCAGAGTGAAAATCTCATTCTGGAAATTGTATGTATATTTCCCATTTAATTAATCATGTTTTATTGGCATTATCTTCCTTATACATAACAAAATCCTTGAAGTGCTGAAGACATCAGAAACTATCTGAGACATAGGGCTACCAAAATTTGAAGCAATTACCAATGTAAATGTCTCAATTTGCTAATAGCCACTGCGTACTGTCTGCACAAACCAAGTCGACACTTGGCTTGGTGGCTGATTGGAGCAACCATAAAGGTATTTCACATTTACGGTCAATCCCATTAGGTGCTGTGCCGAGCGTCAACTTTGTTTGCACAGATAGTATTGCTTGTTCACTTTATAAAGAGTAGTGGTATTGATAGAAGTCAAAGGCTTCAGTCTGTAACAACAGCCATTTCAGTACAGCCAGGGAGCCTAATATTGAGATCACAGGGTGCAGCCAACCATAATTTACAGATAACAGTGTGTTCAGCACGTCTCCATACTTGTAAACACATGGATGTGACACACAGAGTTTGAGGCCACAAAAATGTCATGTGTATTTGAATTTAAAATGGTTTAAATTTGATGATATGTTCAACGAAGCCACTTTTTACTGCAGATTATGTAACAGCTACTGCATAAATCAAACTGATCATTAAAGGTATCTGAAATCTGCCTTTCTGCAATTAAAGCAAACAATGGAAAATCCAGGCTGGAATGTAACAATATTGTGAGAAGGAAAGTTGCCACTCACCTTACAGTGGAGATGTTGAGTCGCAGGTAGGCACAGCGAAAACATTTTCACACTTAAAGCTTTCGGCCAATGGCCTTTGTCAACAACACACACACACACACACACACACACACACACACACACACACACACACACACACACACACACACACACACACACACACACACACAAACGTGTGTGAGTTGCGTTTGCGTGAGTGAGTCTCTCTCTCTCTCTCTCTCTCTCTCTCTCTCTCTCTGTGTGTGTGTGTGTGTGTGTGTGTGTGTGTGTGTGTGTGTGTGTGTGTGTGTGTGTGTGTGTATTGTTGACAAAGGCCATTGGGCAAAAGATTTAAGTGTGAAAATCTTTTTGTTATTTCTACAATCAAAAATGTGTATTTATATTAACTTATGTGTGGCTGTTGTTGTTGTTGTGGTCTTCTGTCCAAAGACTGATTTGATGCAGCTCTCCATGCTACTCTATCCTGTGCAAGCCTCATCATTTCTGAATAACTATTGCAATGTTATGTTTTATTTAATTAAAACACTATCAATGGTACCATTTTTTGCCTGATTTCTTTTTGCGCGTGGAAGTAAAGTTTTGTGAATAATTTAAATCAGATCTACTTTAGACAGATGGATGAAAATTTTACACAACATTGACTAGATTGCCAGTGACACCCAAACATTACATACCAGGACAGATTCATGTCAGGCTAATACTTCCACTAATACATTCATCCATCCTAGATTGTGATTAATCACCTGCGATTAGTCACCATGTGAGTGTGTTGAGCCTATATTAACAATTACATCATCACTGGCAACTTAATTGCCACTATTCATCCAGTACTGCATTTCTAAGCATTCCACCTTATTAAAATATCATCTCCAGTTCTCTGAAGTGATAAACTATAGGGAAAGGTCTACAAGTTTTTGTAGATTTTTGTTGGACATATTACCAATAACACTATGTTCTCTGAAATTTCTTTTAATTTTTGCCCAAGCCAGTTGTATTGCATTGAGATTACAATTGTGTGTTGGCAAACAGACAACTTTATGACCTTGTTTTAACCCTCAAGTGGGCACACCTATGTATAAAGTGCGGCAACCACAAATAACACTTTTCCATTGTTGTTTCTCAATTGTGAACCCATACCTATTTCTTCATCATTACTTCAGCAAACAAACTGGTAAATTGTGTTGTCATATGTCCAAGTGAACAGCAGTAATATAAAATAAATAGCGAGCTAGGTGAAAAAAAAATTCTTGTTCCTTACAAGAAAATTACTCACATTATGAGGTAGCAACACAATCCTACAGTGAGGCAGTTGTCTATGAGATAATTAGTAATTGAATAAGCAGCTGGCTGGGATCTGATGCAATTGCACTGTTTAATGCTTCAAGTTGGTCATTACTGTGGAGTAACATCAGCCATGACAACAGAGAGATATAGTTAAAATTTATTTCATTATTGTTTAATTAAAGAGTGCTTTAAATCATATTATGTAGGATTATAACTATATATGATGGTAGTATCTGTTCACAAAAGAACACATACCGTGGATGACCATGCAGCTTTGCTAGAAATGAAATGATAATTACATAGACACCTTAGCTGCAAACAGGCGTTGATATACTTCACTGGGGACATGTTGAAAATGTGTGCCCTGACCGGGACTCGAACCTGGGATCTCCTGCTTACATGGCAGACGCTCTATCCATCTGAGCCACCGAGGGCACAGAGGATAGTGCGTCTGCAGGGACTTATCCCTTGCACGCTCCCCGTGAGGTCCACATTCCCAACATGTCCACACCACTACATTCGTAGTGCGCCTAATAGATGTTTGCCCATCATACTCATTACTCGTGGCAGATTAATCTACCAAGTCCCGTACGAGTTCGGGCATAGCGTGTGCGTTCACACAAGAAGGTCAATGGCCGGGAAGCCATATTTTAACTATATATGACGGTAGTATCTGTTCCCGAAAGAACACAGTGAAGTATATCAATGCCTTGCCTGTTTGCAGCTAGGGTGTCTATGTAATTATCATTTCATTTCTAGCAAAGCTGCATGGTCATCCACGGTATGTGTTCTTTCGGGAACAGATAATACCGTCATATATAGTTAAAATATGGCTTCCCGGCCTTTGACCTTCTTGTGTGAACGCACACGCTATGCCCGAACTCGTACGGGACTTGGTAGATTAATCTGCCACGAGTAATGAGTATGATGGGCAAACATCTATTAGGCGCACTACAAATGTAGTGGTATGGACATGTTGGGAATGTGGACCTCACAGGGAGCGTGCAAGGGATAAGTCCCTGCAGACGCACTATCCTCTGTGCCCTCGGTGGCTCAGATGGATAGAGTGTCTGCCATGTAAGCAGGAGATCCCGGGTTCGAGTCCCGGTCGGGGCAGACATTTTCAACATGTCCCCAGTGAAGTATATCAATGCCTGTTTGCAGCCAGGGTGTCTATGTAATTATCATTTCATGTAGGATTATGTTATAATTGTTTCATTAAACTAAGATTAAACAGTGATTTTGCTCAGACACACTTACCTTGGTAACATAAAGACAGCTATTGTTTACATGCATACAAAGTAAGCTGCATGCCTGCTCATGCTATGAAAAATGGCATGCCCGCTTGAAGGTTAAAACCATTTCATTGGTGGCTTATGATTTCTGCGCTGGTTTGATTAACTGAATCAGGGAGAAGAGATCTCCTTGCTTCATGCTGCCATCACAGGTGATTTGCCTCTTCTGCAGCCACTCCATCATTGTCAGTTTCATGTCAATTATTGCTGGTGTTCTGTCAAGCTACCTGTTATGATGTGGTATGTTGTCGACGACAGTCACCAACTGTGAAGGAAGGTTTGGTGAAACTAATTTCTGGCACCAGTTTTTAAAATTCATTGAATTCATTTGGCTGTGGTAGCCACCTAGCTTAGAGTTACCCCAGAACTGCATCCGAGCATTTCTGAGAAACCCATTTTTGAAACCCATGTGTGCAACTGTAAATTTTTTTCAGACATTTCCCCACATGCCAGGTTGCTATCCAACCACAACTTGTCAAGGTAAAAACATTCCTATCCTGCTTCACGAACGCCTTTCATTTGCACAAGCAATCAGGAATGCCATTCTATGAACAGAGTTTGTTTGTTTTGCACCCTTCTCCACAGAAAACCTATGGTTTTAATAGTTTCCACAGAGAGGTGTTACCTCTTTCCATCCAGTCTTTTCTTGTAAAACTGCAACTGTTCTCTGTCTCTTGGTACAACTTTATATACAGCAAAAAATCACCTGAAAGATCTCTTATGATCTCATATAACAAGTGTGTCAGTCATCTAAATCTTGACGTATTTTACCATCACCCTCCCAAAGAAAGAAAAAAGAAGAAAGATACACTGCACAAATTTTGACTGCATTATTCACTAAATGAGGTAAAAGTATATCACATAATCCATGCAATATGTAGCTGTACAACTATGCAGAGTGACTTGGTGGTAAAATATTGCACATATTATAATAATTCTTGAGGATTATGTTGGTTTATCAAAGACTGTGAGATGGAAGAATTACTGCAACTAACTTCTTTCCTGATGATTTGGTAGGATGAGTATTACTAAACTGCAGGAGCCCCTTTAGGCTGGCTAAATTTTTTCCTGTGTATGTAGCCGCTTACTTTCTAGATTGAGCAAACCATTGTAGCAGTTTGCTCTGCTGTTCTTCAATGCCACAGAATTTTATGAATTTTGCGAGCTTGGTTATGAATCAAAACTCTGTTTGCACAAACAAGAGTCAAAGTAGTTGAAGGTATCACTCTTGCTGAAGCAAAATCAGACTTGTCACTCATTTTCAAAATAAATACAAATACAAGTCACAATTTGGCGTGGCAAAGTTAGCTCAGGAAGGAATATGGCTAAAACCACATCAGCATAGTAGCACATGATATTGAAGGCTAAAGTTGGTGGCTACTGGAAACAAGCAAATGTCTGTCTGAAGTCATACAGTCTTTTTGAGTTTTATCAAAACAGCAACTCGCATCAGTGATTGTGTTGTAAACTGTTCATAGTGTGAATAAATGCTAATTTCATAATTAATGTTTTTTGAAAGCCTGCATCTGTGTCATTCATGATTTACATAACAAAACTCTGCACCAGCAACAATTTTTTCATGTGTAGCAAGATGTGTTTTGAGAATTTATTCTCATTATCAAATGCAAATACACTCCTGGAAATTGAAATAAGAACACCGTGAATTCATTGTCCCAGGAAGGGGAAACTTTATTGACACATTCCTGGGGTCAGATACATCACATGATCACACTGACAGAACCACAGGCACATAGACACAGGCAACAGAGCATGCACAATGTCGGCACTAGTACAGTGTATATCCACCTTTCGCAGCAATGCAGGCTGCTATTCTCCCATGGAGACAATCGTAGAGATGCTGGATGTAGTCCTGTGGAACGGCTTGCCATACCATTTCCACCTGGCGCCTCAGTTGGACCAGCGTTTGTGCTGGACGTGCAGACCGCGTGAGACGACGCTTCATCCAGTCCCAAACATGCTCAATGGGGGACAGATCCGGAGATCTTGCTGGCCAGGGTAGTTGACTTACACCTTCTAGAGCACGTTGGGTGGCACGGGATACATGCGGACATGCATTGTCCTGTTGGAACAGCAAGTTCCCTTGCCGGTCTAGGAATGATAGAACGATGGGTTCGATGACGGTTTGGATGTACCGTGCACTATTCAGTGTCCCCTCGACGATCACCAGTGGTGTACGGCCAGTGTAGGAGATCGCTCCCCACACCATGATGCCGGGTGTTGGCCCTGTGTGCCTCGGTCGTATGCAGTCCTGATTGTGGCGCTCACCTGCACGGCGCCAAACACGCATACGACCATCATTGGCACCAAAGCAGAAGCGACTCTCATCGCTGAAGACGACACGTCTCCATTCGTCCCTCCATTCACGCCTGTCGCGACACCACTGGAGGCGGGCTGCATGATGTTGGGGCGTGAGCGGAAGACGGCCTAACGGTGTGCGGGACCGTAGCCCAGCTTCATGGAGACGGTTGCGAATGGTCCTCGCCGATACCCCAGGAGCAACAGTGTCCCTAATTTGCTGGGAAGTGGCGGTGCGGTCCCCTACGGCACTGCGTAGGATCCTACGGTCTTGGCGTGCATCCGTGCATCGCTGCGGTCCGGTCCCAGGTCGACGGGCACATGCAGCTTCCGCCGACCACTGGCGACAACATCGATGTACTGTGGAGACCTCACGCCCCACGTGTTGAGCAATTCGGCGGTACGTCCACCCGGCCTCCCGCATGCCCACTATACGCCCTCGCTCAAAGTCCGTCAACTGCACATACGGTTCACGTCCATGCTGTCGCGGCATGCTAACAGTGTTAAAGACTGCGATGGAGCTCCGTATGCCACGGCAAACTGGCTGACACTGACGGCGGCGGTGCACAAATGCTGCGCAGCTAGCGCCATTCGACGGCCAACACCGCGGTTCCTGGTGTGTCCGCTGTGCCGTGCGTGTGATCATTGCTTGTACAGCCCTCTCGCAGTGTCCGGAGCAAGTATGGTGGGTCTGACACACCGGTGTCAATGTGTTCTTTTTTCCATTTCCAGGAGTGTATTTACGTACGTAAAATACCTGTATAAGTATTTCCACTTGATAGTGGGAATAAATGTTACTTCTGTTAATATTTGCACTTGATAATGAGAATAAATTCTCGAAATACATTGTGCTATGCATGAAGTTATTCCCAATATCAAGTGCAAATATTTACATAGATATTTTATTTGTCAAGTGTAAATATTTACATAGGTATTTTACCAATGTAAATATCTACACTTGATTACAAAAATAAATTCTTGGGATGTGTTGTGCTGTGTATGAAATAATTGTAACTGGTGCAGTGTTTAAGAAATAAATCCTTGTACAATTTATGTAAGGGTATCATCAATGTATTTTTAGAAAAAGCAAAAGCCCACCTCCTCGACATTGGATGCTCTGTAATGTGTTATGGATGATCTGAATCAACTGGCCTATAGGGCATGTTCATGGACTGCTACTAACACCTGAATCGGAGCAGACCAGTGACTTTGTACTATGTTGCCTTTGAATTCACTCCAGTGCAGTTTATACTCTATCTATAAGAGGTCCACAAAGGATCAAGCCTATCTTGAATATATTGTTGTCAATTTTAAAACTACAGAAGAATTGCTTGATGTGACAGTGCTTTATTTTCAGATCATAATTCCATATCTTTAGATTATACAAGTAGTTTCCATCCAGATAAGACTAATTGAACTATGCCTGCCCCAAAAGTTGTGATCATCAGACCTGATAAAAAATTTGTTAGGTTTTATAAAGTCCTTGCTGACAGAGGCTGATTTTGTCAATGCTATGATGACACACTTTACATTAAGTAATGACTTGTCAGCAAAGACAATATTTGATAGGTTCTTAAAGCACTTATGAAGCAATTTAATGCCATCATTCCCATAAAGAAATGCAAAATAATTGACAGAGGTTCCAAAGAGACAAAATCCGTGGTATACTAAAAGATGGATAAATCTGAAAAACCAAATTATGCTGTTGTACAATATGTAAGGAACAATCAAAAAGTTTCCATTTGAAGGTCATACAGTGAGAATCAATATGGCAGTCAGACAGTATTGCTGTGAGCATTGAACCAATCATCCACTGCCACACCTGGTTGAAGATGCCTATTTGGGGAAACACTGTGTCCTGCTGTCTGAAAAAGTTTGTGATCACCTGCTGCATGTGATCATCTGACAGAAATCGTCAACTCATCAAGGCCATTTTGAAGGAATTGGAGGCATGATAATCACATGTGGAGAGATCAGAGCGGAAGTTTGGCTGATGGGTTGCAACTCTTATTTCAGGTGATACCACACTAGATTACTTGTGTGTTGTTGTTGATGAAATGGTGATGAGGACAACACAACACCCAGTTCACAAGTGGAGAAAATCTCTAACCCGGCCAGAATCAAAACTGGGTCCACTGCGTGGTAGGCAAACACATTACCATTCAGCTAAGCAGTCAGAAGAGTTGGTGTATCTCTGCATTACAACATTTGCATTATGGTGACATGTAGTATCACGAAGAAATAGCATCCCTTGTTGCAGTTGATTTTTGACAGATACGCTGTCCCATAAACTCTCTTCATTCTCCAGTGGATGGCTACCATTGTTTGCCCATCATCAGCCAAGAAAAGAATAACAGCATGTTGGTCCCTGCTTGAGCACACTTGATATTTAGATCACGGTAGTTCATGTTTCCACATTTACTGCATGCATGTCAGAAAGACATGAATACCACACCAATCCTTTGTCTGCATGTCAGTGTTTATATACCCACATCAGATTTGCTCCATATGGCTTATACACTGCAGCAATATCCTCAGACAGAAACTTTTTGATCACCCTGTATACATAATAGTCTGAAGATTGACCTCGCTGGATTAGCCTACGTTAAATCTAGCAGTGAGTATAACAAAGCCATTGTGGAAGCTGATAAAACACACAATCTCAATAGTATTCTTAATTCCTCCAATAAGTGCAAAGTTACATGGATTCTTATAAACAGTGTTGCTAAAGTTGCAAGAAACAGAAAAATTAAACCTGTCCTCAAAATTCAATATTGTTTTTTAGAAATGTTATTATCACACCTGATATCAGTCTAGCAGCATTATTTTCAAAAATGTTTGTAGATCATCAACAAATACACGTGCCTGTATGTTTACCTTCTCTGAGATATCACCTAGTTTCATCCTTAGAATAGTAAAGCAGTTGAAAGTGTCAAAAGGTGTAGAGATATATGAACAAATATGTGACATATTGTGCAGTAGACAGTGTATAGATATGTGACATATCTTGCAATATACTAAAGTTAGTAACAGATCGTATTGTGTACCTTTAACATGTTATACACCCAAGTGTGTATCCAAGGATATTTTCCTGATGAGCTGTAAGTGTCAAGGGTAGTTGCAGTATAGAAAAGGGGATATATAGACTCACCTTCTGGTTACCAGCCAATTTTCATAGTCCCAGCTCTTCCTACAGTATTGGAATGTGTAATGTACCAACAGCTATTTGTTTACTTAAAATTCAGAAATAATTAGTCGATCACGATATGGCTTTAGGAAAAACTTGTCAACTGTGTAGTCAAGTGTCTGAGTGTTTGAGGATAAAGGCTTTGCTCAAGTTTCTTTTTGTGATCTATGCAGAGCCTTTGACTATGTAGGTCACACAGAACTTCTAGGGAAAATATAATTCTGTGGCATTAGAGATAAGTGTCTTAAACTATTAAAATTGTATGTAAGAAACCATAAGCAAACTGCCTATGTTGCAAAGAAGTGTCTAGTATAGAACAAGTTAAGGTAGATATGCCATCATTCGTGAAGTCCAGTGTAGTGCTGGCATATGATACAACTTTTCTCCACATTAGTAATGATTTAAATAGCCTTAAAACTTTTGTTATTTGTGAGCTTTTGGTCAAAAGGCCTACCTCTAATGTAGAAAACCCACACACTTTCATTTAAGTACAATTCACACACTCCACCTGATGGGAGAAGCAATCCGGTTGGTGGGGGTAAGGAGGAGGTTTGGAAAGGAGCAGGGGGTATTGTGCTGCATGTGGGAGCATGTAGGGATGTGATGGTGACAGGGTAGAGCTGCTAGGTGCAGTCGGAAGGTATAAAGGTTGGGGAAGTGTGGAGGGGAGTGGAAAAGGAGAGAAGTAGAGGTGGGGAAAGAAAGAGAGAGAGACTAGTTAGTGTTTTGGTGGAATAGAAGGCTGTCAGATCTGGAGTGGGAGCAAGGGAGGGGATGAGTAAGTGAAAGACAGGAACTAGTGAAGACTGAGCCATGGAGGTCATGGGAATGTAGGATATATTCCAAGGGGAGTTCCCATCTGTGCAATTCAGAAAAGCTGTTGTTGGTAGGGCAAAGTAATAACTGAAGTGACGCATGTTCTGTTAGGCAGCATATTCAGCAACTGGGTGTTCCAGCTCTTTCTTGGCCACAGTTTGTCAGTGGCCATTCATACAGAAAGGTAGCTTGCTGGTTGTCATGCCCGTGCAGAACACAGCACAGTGGTTACAGCTGAGTTTGTAGATCACATGACTGCTTACACAGACAGTCCTGTCTCTGATGCCTTTGATGGGATAGACGATGATTGTGAGTGGGAGGATATATGGGACAGTTCTTGCATCTAGGTCTGTTACAGGGATATGAGCCATGAGGCATGGTGTTGGGAGCAGGGATGGAGTAGGGGTGAACAAGGATATTGTATAGGTTTGGTGGGCTTTGAAATACTACTGTTGGAGGGATGGAAATGATAGTGGTTCATGTATTCCTCATTTCATGCCATGACAGGGGGTAAACGAAAATCTGTCAAGAATGTAATTCAGTTGCGCTAGCCGTGGACAGTACTGAGTCATGAGAGGAGTGCACCTTCAAGGCTAGATGGTAGAAATATGAGAAGTAGTAGGAGAATTGAGAGGCAAGGCATGGAAGACCTTTTTCTGTACAAGGTTTGGAAGATAATTTCGGTCTGGTGTATTTAGAGAGGGACTGCTTGTCAGTACAAATGCAACAGTAGTGGGTGCCTAGACAGCATGGAAGGGACTTCTTGGTATGGAATGGGTGGCAGCTACCAAAGTGGCTGTATCACTGGTGGTTGGAAGGTCTGGTGTGAATGGAGGTACTGACAGATGCAGGCTTTCAGTTTATTCTCTGTGACACCCATTCCAGTGCCACTCTTTGTTTATGTATTTATTATTGACTTTTAAGATAGAGGCATATTGAATTTTCACATCAACAACATCCATAGTGCAGCATGGGTCAGTAGCTCCATTAAGTGCAGTTTCCCCTGCAGCAGCTGAGTGAATCACTTCCGCAGAGGGAGCCCCCTACATAGTGCACCAGTCCAGTGGAAGTTAACATCTAGGAAGGTAGCTTGCTAGGTTGAGGAGGGCCATATGAAGTAAAAGGGCAAGAAGATGTTGAGGTTCTGGAGGAGTGTGGCTAAGGTGTCCTCACTATTGGTCCAGATCACAAACTTATTATCAATGAATCTGAACAAGATCAGGGACCTGTCTTTCCGGATGCGTTTGAAGGATTCCTCTAGATGGGCACTGGGTAAGTTGGCATAGGATTATGCCATGTGGGTGCTGTACCATAGATTTGTTTTAGGTAGTGCCTTCAAAGGTGAAGTAATTATGGATGAGGATATAGTTGATCATTATGATCAGGAAGAAGGTTACAAGTGTGTTAAGGCTGTCAGCATTAGGAATATTACTGTAGAGAGAGGTAGCATCAACTGTGATGAGCAGAGCACCATGTGGTAAAGGAACAGGAACTGTGGAGAGTCGATGGAGGAAATGGTTGGTGTCTTTGATATAGAAGGTTAGGTTGCAGGTAATAAGCTGAAGGTGTTGGTCCACAAGAGTGGAGATTTCCTCAATGGAGGCATGGTAACTGGTCACAATGGGGCATCCTGTATGGTTAGATTTATAAACTTTAGGAAGTATGCAGAAGCTAGGAGTGTGGGCAGTGGTAGGGGTGAGGAGAGAGACTTGGGGAGAGGTTCTAGAATGGGCCTAAGGATTTGAGGAGATACTGGAGATCCTGTTGTATTTCTTGAATAAGGTCACTGTTGCAGGATTTGAATCTGACCACTACTTGAATCCTTCCATCAGATAACCCTGTTGTTCAAAACCACAGTGATGGAGGCTTTATCGACAGGTAGGACTATAAGGTCAGGATCAGATTTTAGGTGGTGGAGTGCTGTTCTTTATGCCTCATCATCATTCCTCAAATCCTTCAACATGAAAGTTAACCTTATATTTGCAGAAAGAACTGCACTCCACCACCTAAAAACTGATCCTGACCTTATAATCCTGCTGGCAAAGGCTCCACTGCTGTGGTTTTGAACTGGAAAAATTACCTGATGGTAGGACACCCATGAACAGAATCTCCAGTCTCCCCTCTAATCCTAGGCTCGTCTCAGAACCTCTCCCCTGCGTGTATCTCCCTTCCCACCCCTACCACTGCCTGCACACCTACCTTCTACATTCTTCCTAAGCCCATAAATCCTACCACCCAGCACACCCTATTGTGGCCAATTACTATGCTCCCACTAAGAGTATCTCTGCTCTCATGGACCAGCACCTTCAGCCTATTATCCATAATCTACCCTTCTATATGAAAGTGATCAACAGTTTCCTCCACTGACTCACGACACTGCTGTTCCTTCATCACATGGTGCTGTGCTCATTACTTTTGATGCCACCTCCCTCTACACTAACTTTCCTAATGCCCATGGGCTTGCCACTGTTGAACATTACCTTTCCCAACTTCTGACTGACTTCAAACCTGCAAGCTCCTTCCTTGTCACTTTGACCAATTATATCTTCACCCATAATTACCTCAATTATATCTTCACCCACAATTACTTCACCTTTGAAGGCACCACCTATGAACAAATCCATGGTACAACAACGGGCACCCGGATGACACCATTCTATGCCAAATGATTCATGCATTCTATTCCAAACTATTCATGGACCATTTACGGGAGTGCTTCCTAACCATCAAGAATCCCTAACTCCTGACCTGGCTCAGATTCATTGGTAATATATTCGTGATCTAGGCTGAGGGTGAGGGCAGCCTATCCACATTCCTCCAGAACCTCAACATCTTCTCTCCCAGTACATGTCACTTGGTTCTTCTCAATCCAACAAACCACTTACCTCAACGTTGACTTCCACCTAAAAGATGGCTACATCAGTATCTCTGTCTATATCAAATCTACCAACCACAAGGGATAGCTACACTTTGACAGTTGCCATCCATTCCATACCAAGAAGTCACTTTCATACAGCCTAGTCACCTGTGACCACACATCTGTAGTGATGTACAGTCCCTTTCTAAGACCAATTGGGTCACTCAGGCTTTCATAGGCCCATATTACCCTCCCAGCCTTGTACAGAACCAGATCTCCCGTGCTTTGTCTCTCCAGTCACTTACCACCTCCCACAGTCCCAGTGTCCAGTCCCGAAGCAGTACTCCCCTCATCACTCAATACCACCCAGGACTGGAGCAACTGAATCATGGATAAAATCTTCTCCAAGGACACAATTGAATCACATTCAGACCCAGGATTCTGACTACCTCTCTCTTTCTTTCTCCCCCTTCTCTACTTCTCCCTTTCCCATCCTCTCCCTCCCCCCTCCCCCCTCAAATCTCCTGCCGACTGCACCTAGCAGCCCTACGCTGTCCCAAACACATCCCTGCATGCTTCCACAAGCAACACTACACCCTCCCCCTCTCTACGCAGATATTCCTCCCCACCCGAGTCTTCCCCTTATCCTCAACACCCAGGTTGCTTCTCCTGTCAAGCGCATTTGCTCACAGTCCAGCTTCAGTGGCCTGAGACAGTGGTCGTGTGCATGTGAGTTGTACTTGCGTGAATGTGTTTATGCTTTCTCCATTAGAAGAAGGCCTTTTGGCCAAAAGCTCACATGTGTAAGTCTTTTTGTTGCACCTGTCTGTGACTCAACATCTCCTCTGTGTGGTGAGTAGCAGTATTTCCTTTTCATAATATTGTCATTATTCCATACTGGATTTTCCATTGTTGAAAACTTGTGTTACAAAGACAATTGCTTAAGTATCCTTTTAGTTTAAAGCAAATGGATTCTTGCTGCATGAAAACAAATCACAGCCTATGGGTTTAGTCTAAAAGACAAGTTTCTGCAGATGATCCATGTTATGTTAATTTTTGGGGTTATATCTAGATGTTAAATTATTTTTGAGTCAACATTAACAACATAGTCTGTTAGTGATCAGTTGTCAAGAGTAGTTTACTTATTGAGGCAACTTATTTATTGCATATGTGAAATACATGTTTTAACATCCTATTTTTCCAAAGTATAATAGCATATGGTATTATTTTATGAGGAAACTGTAGTTGTGTGCATGACATCTTAATACTGTAGCAGAGAGCTATTAGGGGAATTATTAGTTCTTCATATAAGACAGACTGTCAACCTTTGTTTTAAGCACAAAAAGTCATGACTGTAATAAACTTATATTTATACACACTATGTTTTAATTTATACAAAGAAATTACCGCAAGGAAAATGCAGAGAAAACATACATTGTTACAACACAAGAAGCAGTAGATGCATTTATACTCCATACCACAGGCTGTCAAAATCATGTAGCAGCTGTAAACTCATGAGGCACAAATTACGTAATAAGCTTCCACAATTTGTACGAGATTTACCAGGCCATGTTTTCAAGTAAACACTGCATGACTGTTTAGTTGCCCACCTATTCTATGGTATGAAGGAGTTTATTGACTGCAATATAATACTGTAATGTTAAAACAGATCTGTCATTTCTCTTAAATTGTAATTGTACTGAACTATGTGTGTGGCAATAACTATTGCTGTAATGGCCAAATGACATAAAATTATTATTATTATTCAGGAAGATAATTACCATAAGTTAGGTATTTTTATGTTTTTAGATTTGTTCCAGCGTGCTATTGCACAAAGTGGCACAGCATTAATTCCTGGATCATTCAGCAGATTTTCAAAAGAGAGAACTTTCCGTTTGGGAGAAGTTCTGGGCTGCAAAACTAATGACTCACAAGTTCTTTTGAATTTTTTACTGGAACTCCCTGTGAAGAAACTGATAGAAGCTCAAAATATGGCTTTGTCTGATGAGGTTGGATCATAATTTTATACATTTTTTTGTAATTTATGTTAATAAGATTTGTTGCTCTCTTGTGAGTGTTACTAGGAACCATTGGATATTTGAGATCTGATTTTTGAAACAGGGGTTGTGCTAATCTATAGTGCATAAATACAAGATTAATTGTACCTCTTTTTATACATAATATATGTGAACAGAGAATGTCAAATTAATAAGGTTGCACTCTGCCAGAAACACCTGTCTACAGTATGACCTGTGAATGCACACTACCACTGCAATGGATATAAGATGATCTTCTGAGACATACCATTTCTTTCTGAGATAAGTATATGATGGTTTTGAAACTACCCTATAATACTAACATAGAAAGTGGTATATTATCAGTGACCAATGATTGATCAGGACTTAAATTCATGGAAACGTTGGGATGGGGAAGAGTATATGTTCTGTTAACCTGGATAGAATTTATAGTAAAGAAACAACTTAGTTCTCAATTATAATGTTAGTAATAATAATAATAATAATAATAATAATAATAGTTCTTGTGGTCAGTCCTAAGACTGGTGTGATGCAGCTCTCCACACTACTCTATCCTGTGCAGATTAGATTAGATTAGTACTTGTTCCATAGATCATGAATACCACACTTTGTAATGATGTGGAACGTGTCAGGTTAATGAAAGGTGTCTATACAAGATTACATTTCACAAAATATTACATGACACTTGACACTTAATTTTTTTTTCTTTTTTTTTTTGGAGGGGGGAGGGGGGGGGTGTTGGGGAAATTACTCACTTACTATATCCAAAAATTCATCTAACGAGTAGAAAGAGTTGCCATTAAGAAATTCTTTTAATTTCCTTTTAAGTGCTATATGGCTATCTGTCAGACTTTTGATGCTACTAGGTAAAGTGACCAAAGACTTTTGTGGCAGCATAATTTACTCCCTTCTGAGCCAAAGTTAGATTTAACTTGAGTAGTGAAGATCATCCTTTCTCCTAGTGTTGTAGCCATGTACATTGGTATTACTTTTGAATTCGTTCGGATTGTTAATAACAAATATCATAAGTAAATATATATATTGTGAGGCTACAGTGAAGATCCCTGGCTCTTTAAATAAGTGTCTACAGGATGATCTTGGATGAGCTCCAGCAATTATTCTGATTACACGCTTTTGTGCGATGAACACTCTTTTACTCAATGATGAGTTACCCCAGAATATGATGCCATAGGAAAGCAGAGAATGAAAATAGGCGTGGTAAGCTAATTTACTGAGATGTATATCACCAAAATGTGCAATGACCCTAATAGCATAAGTAGCTGAACTCAAACGTTTCAGCAGATCCTCAGTGTGTTTTTTCCAGTTCAACCCCTCATCAATGCATACACCTAGAAATTTTGAATTTCTACCTTGGCTACCAATTTCTGATCGAAGTCTATATTTATTAATGGTGTCATTCCATTTACTGTGTGGAACTGTATATACTCTGTTTTGTCAAAGTTTAATGAGAGCCCATTTGCAGAGAACCACTTAATGATTTTCTGAAAAACATCGTTTACAATTTCACCAGTTAATTCTTGTCTGTTGGGTGTGATAGCTATACTTGTATCATCAGCAAAAAGTACCAGCTTTGCATCTTCGTGAATATAGAATGGCAAGTCATTAATGTATATTAAGAACAGCAGAGGACCCAAGACAGAACCTTGTGGCACCCCATTCTTGATTGTTCCCCAGTTTGAGAAATCACCAGTTTTTTTGCATATTATATGAACTGCTTATTTCAGCTTTCTGCACTCTTCCAGTTAGGTATGATTTAAACCATTTGAACACTGTCCCATTCATAGCACAGTACTTGAGCTTATGTAGAAGTATTCTATGATTTACACAATCAAAAGCCATTGATAGATCACAAAAAATTCCAACGGGTGACTTCCGATTACTCAGAACATTTGATATTTCATTAGTGAAAGTATATATAGCATTTTCCGTTGAAAAACCCTTCTGGAAACCAAACTGACATTTTGTTGAAACTTTATTTTTACAAAGCTGTGAAGCTACTCTACAATACATTACTTTTTCAAGAATTTTGGATAAGGCAGTCAGCCTCTTCATCTCTGAATAACTACTGCAACCTACATCCTTGTGAACCTGATAACTGTATTCATCTCTTTGTCACAGTCTATGATTTTTACCCCACTCACACTTTCGTTCAATACAAAATTGGTGATCCCCTGTGTCCTATCAACTGGTCTAGTTTTGCTACAAATTGCTTTTATCTTCAGTTCTCTTCAGTACCTTCTCATTAGTTGCATGATCTATCCAGCTAACTTCAGCATTCTTCTGTAGCGCCACATTTCAAAAGATTCTGTTCTCCTCTTGTCTAAACTGTTGTCATCCATATTTTACTTCCATACATGGCTACACCCCAGACAAATACTTTCACAAAAGACTTCCTGACACTTAAGTCTGTATTTGAAGTTAACAAATTTCTCTTCTTCAAAAGTGCTTTTCTTACCATTGTCAGTCTACATTTTATAGCCTCTCTACTCCGGCTGTCACCAGTTATTTTACTTCCAAAATAGCAAAACTCATTTACTACTTTTAGGATCTTGTTTCCTGATCACCTGATTTAATTCAACTACATTCCATTACCCTTATTTTGCTCTTGTTGATGTCTGTCTTACATCATTCTTTCATGACACTGTCCATTTTATTCAGCTGCTCTTCAGAGTCCTTTGTTATTTATAACAGAATTACAATGTCGTCGGTAAACCTTAAAGCTTTTAATCTCTTCTTCCTGAACATTAATTCTTCTCCAAATTTTTCATTGTGTTCCTTAATTGCTTGCTCAGTGTACAAATTGGATAATTTTGGAAATATGCTACAAACCTGTTTCAGTCTTTTCTCAACCACTACTTCCCTTTTATGCCCCACAACTCTTATAATTGCCCTCTAGTTTCTGTACAATTTGTATACAACTTTCTGCTGTATAACCTGTATTTTATCCCTACTACCTTCAGAATTTCAGAGAGTGTATTCCAGTTGATATTTTCAAAGGCTTTCTCCCAATCTACAGAAGCTATAACTGTATATTTGCCTTTCCTTGATCTATGTTCTAAGATAAGTCATACGGTCAGAACTGCCTAACATGTTCCTACATTTCTCCAGAATCCAAGACTGATCTTCTCTGAGGTTGGCTTGCACCAATTTTTTCCATTCTTCTGTACAGAATTCATGTTAGTATTTTGCAGCCATGGGTCATTAAACTGACAGACAGATAATATTCACAACTGTCAGCAGCTGCTTTCTTGGGAATCAGAATTATAACATTCTTGAAGTCTGAAGATCCTATCTCACACATCTTGCATACCAGGTGTAATAGTTTTGTCATGGCTGGCTCTCCCAGGGATTTCAGTAGTTCCGATATGTTATTTTGCTCCAGGGGCCTTGTTTTGACTTAGGTCTATCAGTGCTCTGTCAGTTTCTTCCCACAGTATGATGTCTCCTATCTAACTTCATCTACATTCTCTTCTCTTTCTATAATATTGTCTTCAAGTATATTCTCCTTGTATAGCCCTGGTCAGGTGAATACAGGGTTATAAATATAAAAACAAATAGGAGTACTGCAGGAGTTGGTTTAATAGTGAATAAAAAAATAGGAGTGAGGATAAGCTACCACAAACAGCATAGTGAACACATTATTATTGCAAAGATAGACTTGAAGCCCACACCTACCATAGTAGTACAAGTTTATATGCCAACCAGCTCTGCAGATGATGATGAACTTGATGAAATGTACCATGAGATAAAAGAAATTATTCAGATAGTCAAGGGAGACAAAAATTTAATAGTCATGGGTGACTGTAATTCGATAGTAGGAAAAGAAAGAGAAAGAAAAGTAGTAGGTGAACATGGAATGGGGGTAAGGAATGAAAGAGGAAGCCGCCTGGTAGAATTTTGCACAGAGCATAACGTAATCATAGCTAACACTTGGTTCAAGAATCATGAAAGAAGGTTGTATTCATGGAAGAGGCCTGGAGACACTGGAAGGTTTCAGACATATTATATAATGGTAAGATAGAGATTTAGGAACCAGGTTTTTAATTGTAAGACATTTCCAGGAGCAGATGTGGACTCTGACCACAATCTATTGGTTATGAACTGTAGATTAAAACTGAAAAAACTGCAAAAAGGTGGAAATTTAAGGAGATGGGACCTGGATAAACTGAAAGAACCAGAGGTTGTAGAGAGTTTCAGAGAGAGCATTAGGGGACAATTGACAAGAACGAGGGAAAGAAATACAGTAGAAGAAGAATGGGTAGCTTTGATAGATGAAATAGTGAAGGCAGCAGAGGATCAAGTAGGTAAAAAGACGAGGGCTAGTAGAAATCCTTGGGTAACAAAAGAAATATTGAATTTAATTGATGAAAGGAGAAAATATAAACATGCAGTAAATGAAACAGGCAGAAAGGAATACAAATGTCTCAAAAATGGCTAAGCAGGGATGGCTAGAGGACAAATGTAAGGATGTAGAGGCATATATCACTAGGGGTAAGATAGATACTGCCTGCAGGAAAATTAGAGAGACTTTTGGAGAAAAGAGAACCACTTGTATGAATATCAAGAGCTCAGATGGAAACCCAGTTCTAAGCAAAGAAGGGAAAGCAGAAAGGTGGAAGGAGTATATAGAGGGTCTATACAAGGGTGATGTACTTGAGGACAGTAGTATGGAAATGGATGAGGATGTAGATGAAGATGAAATGGGAGATACGATACTGCGTGAAGAGTTTGACAGAGCACTGAAAGACCTAAGTCGAAACAAGGCCCCGGGAGTAGACAACATTCCATTAGAACTACTGATAGCCTTGGGAGGGCCAGCCCTGACAAAACTCTACCATGTATGAGACAGGCGACATATCCTCAGACTTCAGGAAGAATATGATAATTCCAATCCCAAAGAAACCAGGTGTTGACAGTTGTGAAAATTACCAAACTGTCAAGTCACGGCTGCAAAATACTAACACGAATTCTTTACAGACAAATGGAAAAACTGGTTGAAGCCAACCTCAGGGAAGATCAGTTTGGCTTCTGTAGAAATGTTGTAACATGTGAGGCAATACCGACCCTACGACTTACCTTAGAGGATAGATTAGGGAAAGGCAAACCTACATTTCTAGCATTTGTAGACTTAAAGAAAGCTTTTGACAATGTTGACTGGAATACTCTCTTTCAAATTCTGAAGGTGGCAGAGGTGAAAGACAGGGAGCAAAAGGCTATTTAAAATTTGTACAGAAACCAGATGGCAGTTATAAGAGTCGAGGGGTATGAAAAGGAAGCAGTGTTTGGGAAGGGAGTGAGACAGGGTTATAGCCTATCCCTGATATTATTCAATCTGTATATTGAGCAAGCAGTAAAGGAAACAAAAGAAAAATTCGGAGTAGGAATTAAAATCCATGGAGAAGAAATAAAAACTTCGAGGTTTGCCAATGACATTGTATTTCTGTCAGAGACAGCAAAGGACCTGGAAGAGCAGTTGAATGGAATGGACAGTTTCTTGAAAGGAGGATTTAAGATGAACATCAACAAAAGCAAAATGAGGATAATGAAATGTGGTCAAATTAAATCGGGTGATGCTGAGGGAATTAGATTAGGAAATGAGACACTTAAAGTAGTAAAGGAGTTTTGCTATTTGGGGAGCACAATAACTGATGATGGTCAAAGTAGAGTGGATATTAAATCTAGATTGGCAATGGCAAGGAAAGCGTTTCTGAAGAAAAGGAATTTGTTAACATCAAGTGTAGATTTAAGTCTCAGGAAGTCATTTCAGAAAGTATTTGTATGGAGTGTAGCCATGTATGGAAGTATAACATGCACGATAAATAGTTTGACAAGAAGAGAATAGAAGCTTTCAAAATGTGGTGCTACAGAAGGATGCTGAAGATCAAAAGGGTAGATCACATAAGTAATGAGGAGGTACTGAATAGAATTGGGGAGAAGAGAAATTTGTGGCACAACTTCACTAGAAGGTGGGATCAGTTGGTAGGACATGTTCTGAGGCATCAAGGGATCACCAATTTAGTATTGGAGGGCAACGTGGAGGGTAAAAATCATAGAGGGAGACCAAGAGATGGATACACTAAGCAGATTCAGAAGGATGTAGGTTGCAGTAGGTATTGGAAGATGAAGAAGCTTGCACAGGATAGAGTAGCATGTGGAACTGCATCAAACCAGTCTCTGGACTGAAGACCACAACAACACATAGCCCTTCTGCATACTTCATTCAGCTTCCAGCTTTCCCTTCTTTGTTTAGTACTGGTTTTCCATCTCAGCTCTTGATATTCATACAGCTGCTTCTCTTCTCTCCAAATGTCTCTTTAATTTTCCTGTAACCATGACATGTTTATTAAAACTTTAAAGGCCACCAATACTCTCAATACCTCCACAGTGTACAATAGCCATGGTAAGCAATCCAGTACCATGACTAAATTTATCATCCTTTATCAGTGAAAAATTCAAAATACTACCTACAAAAACACAGGCACCATCAAGGACAGCATCCAATGCTATTCCCTTCACCTTCACTTGTATATTTCTATATCTTTCCCACAGTTATATGTGCTTCTATATCCTTACATTTGTTTTATAGCCATTCCTGCATAGCTATTTTGCATTTCCTCTCAGTCTCATTTTTAGATATTTGTATTCCCTTTCACCAGCTTCAGTTGCTGCATTTTTATATTTTCTCCTTTCATCAATTACATAAAATATCTCCTGTGATAGCCAGGGATTTCTATTAGACCTTGTCTTTTTACCTATTCGATCCTCTGCTTCCTTCGTTAGTTTATCACTCATTGCTACACGTATGTCGTCTACTGTATTCCTTTCCCCTATTTCAGACAATCATTGCTCCCATGGAAATGCTCAACAGCCTCTGGTTTTTGCAACTTATCCATGTCCTATCTCCTTAGTGTCCCATCTATTTGCAGTTTCTTTATTTTTAATCTACACTTCATAGCCAAAAAACTGTGGTCAGAGCCCACGTCTTCCCCTGGAAGTATCTTACAATTTAAATCTGGTTCTGAAATCTCTGCTGTACCATTACATAATCAATCTGAAACCATCTAGTCTTTACAGGTCTCTTCCACGCATGGAGCCTTCTTTCATGATTCAGAAACCAAGTGTAAGCAAAATTCTATGAGACTGCTTCCTCTTTCACTCTTTCTCCGCAGCTCATATTCACCAATTATTTTTCCTTCTTTTCTGTTTCATACTATCAAACTCTAGTATGACATTAAATTTTCTTTTCCCATAACTACCTGAATAATTTCTTTTATCTCATCATGCACTTTTTTAAATCTCTTCATCATCTGTGGAACTAGTTGGCATATAAACTTGTGATACAGTGATAGGTGTTGACTTTATGTCTCTCTTGGCTAGAATAATGCATTCACTATGCTGTTTGTAGTAGTTAGACACATTTCTACTTTCTTATTCATTATTAGGCCTACTCCTACATTATCCCTATTTGATTTTGAATTTATAACCCTTCACACCGAGCGAGGTGGCGCAGTGGTTAGCACACTGGACTCGCATTCGGGAGGACGCCGGTTCAATCCCGTCTCCGGCCATCCTGATTTAGGTTTTCCGTGATTTCCCTAAATCGCTTCAGGCAAATGCCAGGATGGTTCCTTTGAAAGGGCACGGCCGATTTCCTTCCCCATCCTTCCCTCACCCGAGCTTGCGCTCCGTCTCTAATGACCTCATTGTCGACGGGACGTTAAACACTAATCTCCTCCTCCTCCTCCTCCTCCTCCTCCTCCTCCTATAACCCTTCACTCGCCTGACCAAAATTACTGTGCACCCTGCCACTAAATTTCCCTATATCTAACTTCACCCTATCCACTTCTCTTTTTAAATTTTCTAACCTATCTACTGATTAAGGGATCTAAGATTCCAGGCTCTGATCTGTAGATTGCCGGGTTTGTTTTTCCTAATGATGACATCATCCTGAGTTTTCCCTGCCTGGAGATCCAAATGAGAGACTATTTTATCTTCAGAATTTTATCCAAGAGGATGCCATCATCATTCAACCATACAGTAGAGCTGCATGACCTTGGGAAAAATAACAGCTGTAGTTTACGCTTGCTTTCAGCCATTTTCAGTGCCAGCATGGTGAAGCCATGTTGGTCGATGTTAAAAGGCCAGATCAGTTAATCATCCAGTCTGCTGCCTGTGCAACTCGTGAAAAGGCTGCTGCCCCTTTTCAGGAACCACATGTTTGTATGGTCTCTCAACAGATAGCCCTCCATTGTGTAGGGGCCTATGGTACCAATATCTGTATTGTTGAGGTATGCAAGCCACCCCAGCATGGCAAGGCCCTAGGTTTATTGGAGGAAGGGGGGTCAATAATGAAAAAAATGATATAAATTAGATAAGTCAAAAGTGTTAGAGAAATTGAAGATCAAAAGACAAATTGTGAAAATGAAAAAAATATAGACCTACAGGAGATGATGATATTGTTGCTGAACTGATAAAAGAAGCTGGGCCAAATACCATCAGAGGAATAATGTATATCATACGTGGAGACCAAGGTAACACCAGGAGGCTGGAAGTGTGCTGTTATACATGCTCTACATAAGAAAGGGGACAGTGGACCAATATTAACAGTTACAGAGGGATATCTTTACTGCCCATCACATACAAAATTCTATCACAGTGCTTGCTAGGTAGAACATTCTTCCAGCGGAAAAACAAGATAGGAGAATATCAAACAGGCTTCAGACCAGGAAGATGCTGTGCTGAATGGATACTCAATTTAAAGACAGTCCTGAGGTCCCAAGAGAAGATAAGCAGAGAGGCCATGTGCATCATTGTACATATCAAGAAGATTTCATTGATCAAAGAAATGGAAGGGAGGGGTCTTAATGAGAAGACAGTGAATATTAGCAAACATACACTTGCAAACACCAAAGCTAAATTAAATTCTTGGGAGAATTATCAGAGTCGTTCGAGTTTAGAATAGGAGTGAGGTAGGGCAGTGGAATTTAATCATTGTTGTTCAACATACTATTAGACAAAGTTGTCATGGAATGAGGAAAAGAACTGAAGATACAGGGATTTTATAAACCCATCAGTTGAAAAAAAAAAAAAAAAAAAAAAAAACGGTTCAAATGGCTCTGAGCACTATGGGACTTAACTTCTGAGGTCATCAGTCCCCTAGAACTTAGAACTACTTAAACCTAACTGACCTAAGGACATCACAAACATCCATGCCCGAGGCAGGATTCGAACCTGTAACCGGAGTGGGCGCACGGTTCCAGACTGCAGCACCTAGAACCGCTCGGCCACCCCAGCCGGCGAAGAAATACCAAAGATCTACATATTGGCAGACTGGCATTCACAAATGATCTTGTAATACTCACAGGTAACAGAAACTGCAGTAAACAAAATTGAGGTCCCGATAGAGGAGGTTGAAAATGTTGAACTATAAATCTCCTTTGAGAAAATGGAAGACATGTCAAACAAAATAAAGCACCAAAAAAAGACTATGACAAAATGTGGTGAGATCAAGAGAGTTCTCAAATTCAAGTATCTTGGAGAGATGATAAAGGAAAATTGGATACAGAAAGAAGCTCACAAACAGCAAAATCAAAAGATGACTAGATCATTCTGGAAGGCTGGAAACATCTGCAACAAATGACACCTACTGAAATGTAAAAGCGAGATATTACAGCACATGCATAAAACCAGAAAACAGGGTTTCCATAACTTCTGTGAAACCAGGGAATACCAGGGAATTTTAAATGTGTCAGAGTAATTGGAAAATATCAGGGAAATTTGAACAAAAAACACTGGAAAAATCTCGTTTCTGTCTCAGTAGATGAAATGTTTAGACTACTAAAATGTCATGTATTGTTACTGGCTGCATGCAGCTGAGTACATATGCCACTTCCCTACTCCCTCATTCCTGCTGCTTCTCCCCTTACTACTACTCTCCTCACCTTGCAGTCAGTGCTGCTACCACTTCTTGCCACTAGCCAGCAGCTACCAATAAGAGACGGGGAGGTGTGAGGAGTGGTTTGTCTGGATCTGATTTTCAGACACTGTTGATGCAGTGGCTGGAGATGGCGGTCATATGTGCATGAGTTGTGTCTGAGTGAATGTGTGTTACTCTCATTTTCTGACGATGGCTGTGGTCGAAAGTTTAGTTGTGAGAGTGTGATTGTCTTTTCTACATGACTGATGCAGCTCAGCGATCATCTTTACAGTGAGTTGCTATCTATCCTCATTATTATTGATTCTCAGAGTATTCACACAAGTTATCTGAGAGGTTCCAGACAGATTACATAATGGTAAGACAGAGATTTAGGAACCAGGTTTTAAATTGTAAGACATTTCCAGGGGCAGATGTGGACTCTGATCACAATCTATTGGTTATGAACTGTAGATTAAAACTGAAGAAACTGCAAAAAGGTGGGAATTTAAGGAGATGGGACCTCGATAAACTGAAAGAACCAGAGGTTGTACAGAGTTTCAGGGAGAGCATAAGGGAACAATTGTCACAAATGGGGGAAAGAAATACAGTAGAAAAAGAATGGGTAGCTTTGAGAGATGAAGTAGTGAAGGCAGCAGAGGACATAGTAGGTAAAAAGACAAGGGCTAGTAGAAATCCTTGGGTAACAGAAGAAATACTGAATTTAATTGATGAGAGGAGAAAATATAAAAATGGAGAAATGAAGCAGGCAAAAAGGAATACAAATGTCTCAAAAATGAGATCGACAGGAAGTGCAAAATGGCTAAGCAGGGATGGCTAGAGGACAAATACAAGGATGTAGAGGCTTATCTCACTAGGGGTAAGATAGATATTGCCTACAGGAAAATTAAAGAGACCTTTGGAGAAAAGAGAACCACTTGTATGAATATCAAGAGCTCAGATGGAAACCCTGTTCTAAGCAAAGAAGGGAAAGCAGAAAGGTGGAGGGAGTATATAGGGGGTCTATACAAGGTTAATTTACTTGAGGACAATATTATGGAAATGGAAGAGGATGTAGATGAAGATGAAATGGGAGATACGATACTGCGTGAAGAGTTTGACAGAGCACTGAAAGACCTGAGTCGAAACAAGGCCCCGGCAGTAGACAGCATTTCATTAGAACTACTGACGGCCTTGGGAGAGCCAGTCCTGACAAAACTCTACTATCTGGTGTCCTGACAAAACTTTACCATCTGGTGAGCAAGATGTATGAGACAGGCGAAATACCCTCAGACTTCAAGAAGAATATAATAATTCCGATCCCAAAGAAAGTAGGTGCTGACAGATGTGAAAATTACCGAACTATCAGTTTAATAAGTCACGGATGTAAAATACTAACGCATATTCTCTACAGAAAAATGGAAAAACTGGTAGAAGCTGACATCGGGGAAGATCAGTTTGGATTCCGTAGAAATATTGGAACACATGAGGAAATACTGACCCTACGACATATCTTAGAAGCTAGATTAAGGAAAGGCAAACCTATGTTTCTAGCATTTGTAGACTCAGAGAAAGCTTTTGACAATGTTGACTGGAATACTCTTTCAAATTCTGAAGGTGGCAGGGGTAAAATACAGGGAGCGAAAGGCTGTTTAAAATTTGTACAGAAACCAGATGGCAGTTATAAGAGATGAGGGGCATGAAAGGGAAGCAGTGGTTGGAAAGGGAGTGAGACAGGGTTGTAGCCTATCCCCGATGTTATTCAATCTGTATATTGAGCAAGCAGTGAAGGAAACAAAAGAAAAATTAGGTGTAGGAATTAAAATCCATGGAGAAGAAATAAAAACTTCGAGGTTTGCCGATGACATTGTATTTCTGTCAGACACAGCAAAGGACCTGGAAGAGCAGTTGAATGGAATGGACAGTTTCTTGAAAGGAGGATATAAGATGAACATCAACAAAAGCAAAATGAGGATAATGGAATGTGGTCAAATTAAATCGGGTGATGCTGAGGGAATTAGATTAGGAAATGAGACACTTAAAGTAGTAAAGGAGTTTTGCTGTTTGGGGAGCAAAATAACTGATGATGGTCGAAGTAGAGAGGATATAAAATGTAGACTGGCAATGGCAAGGAAAGCGTTTCTGAAGAAGAGAAATTTCTTAACATCGAGTATAGATTTAAGTGTCAGGAACTCGTTTCTGAAAGTATTTGTATGGAGCGTAGCCATGTATGGAAGTGAAACATGGACGATAACTAGTTTGGACAAGAAGAGAATAGAAGCTTTCGAAATGTGGTGCTACAGAAGAATGCTGAAGATTAGATGGGTAGATCACATAACTAATGAGGATGTATTGAATAGGATTGGGGAGAAGAGAAGTTTGTGGCACAACTTGACTAGAAGGTGGGATCGGTTGGTAGGACATGTTCAGAGGCATCAAGGGATCACCAATTTAGTATTGGAGGGCAGCGTGGAGGGTAAAAATCGTAGAGGGAGACCAGGAGATGAATACACTAAGCAGATTCAGAAGGATGTAGGTTGCAGTAGGTATTGGAAGATAAAAAAATGAAGCTTGCACAGGATAGAGTAGCATGGAGAGCTGCATCCAACCAGTCTCAGGACTGAAGACCACAACAACAATCTGTTGCATGGATTGATCACCATGGTCTCATTTCATTAACATGCTGTCTGTGACTCATGAATAGCTGGTCACATGGGTGGATTTCCACGACGGGACGAAACTGCAGGCCATTTCTGCAGGTGTCTGTAATGGATCAGGGCCTGCCGACCTGAAGCCTGTTGTTTCCTCCTAATGTGCAGGCCCTGCCCATCAGATCTAGTCTCACTGATCTGCCCTCAGACCAATTCTGATTGTGTGTGGTGTAATGCAGTGGATTTTCATGGTTTATCCATGGTCCAGGACTGCTGTGTTTCTTGGCAGGCCAGAGGCCACAGGTGATGAATTTGAGGAATTGTGACTGTCTTACCACAAGTATGTTATACAGTGCAGCATTTTATAGACATTTTATTTATTCTAGTACATTTTGGTGCTTCAAAAGTATTTTATGTATTAGAAAGTATGGACGATAAGAAGAAGAAAATTGCTCATTCACTGACAGTTTATATGCTATGGACTCATACATTTCTCAAAAGAAAAATCACACAATACCTGCAAAATAATAGACAACACAGTGAGTAATAACCAACAATAATGTATATAATAGAACCAACATTTTATTGACAGTCACCTGTAGTGTTGGTTTATGTAGCTCTTCACCATCCTGTACAGTTCTTCCATGAGGCCTACTTTTTTCTGAGGTTATTTCTGAAATCAATGGAGATATTTTAAATCTGTCTTGTGACTCCAAGGAAATGCATATTTTTGCCACCAAATGTATTTTGTTTTACTGAAATCAAATAACATCAGTGGTCTTAATGAAATATGTATACCTTTTGACTTGCTTTCTCCATCTAAAAATAGTTAGTCATCAAAGATGTTGATGTTAGTACTTAAGACTTTTGCTCACATCAGGAAAAACCATCTGCTTACAAAATTTTTTTTAGATATTTACTCAGCTGACACTTGTTTTGTGTACCACAGCTGCAAAGACAGATTTAAAACACCTTCATTTATTATAAAGCAGCTACAGACAATAAGATCACACAAGTGAAGATTTTTTTCTGAAACTTCATTTCAAATTTTGTAGCTTAGCTTTCCTAACAACACTGTGATCCACAGTTGGAATACTGTGTCCATATGTTTCAGCCATCTATTTGTATGACCTGTTTTTTACATTCTTGTTTGTTAAAGTCCATGTGTAAGTTTTCACAAACAAGGTATTTAATGATACAGTTGTATGTTTTTTGATATGGTCATTGGTCCAGCTCCTTTGTTATATTTGTAGCAACTAAAACTTGCTGTCTCTTGAAAACTACTCACTAAGAAGTGGCAAATTTCAATTAACAGCTACATTTCTCTTGTTTCCTTATTAAAATTCACTTCCTTTGACAAAACAAAGTGGAGTTTGCACAATGTCACCTCACCAACATCTTAATGCACTTGCAGTGGTGACAGACTCCTGAAACAGTATTTTATTAAACAAGGAAATGTGGTCATTTCAGGTCAAAAGTTTATGAAAAATCACATTTTCGGTATAAAAACAAACATGTAATTTCTTACCTTATCTTGTTGCAAAACCACGCTAATTCTCATTTCAGCAGCTATCGAAGACTTAAAAAAATTACATCTATTCATTACATAAGTCTACAGTTACTTGTATAATGTGGTAGATAAGAAAATTCCACCTGCTTGTTACGTAGAAAAATACTCAAACATTTCTGTGCTATCATTTGCCAAAATCTCATTTCGATAACTCGGACCATTTATGAGGCACGAGGGACACTGTGAATGTTTTATTCTCTCATTCTGCAGGCACAATCTCATGGTTGGGCCTCCAAAAACACACAAGCAGGGGCTGCAGGTATCAAAGAATCTAACGAAAATATCCGTGGCTCGTTGGGAAAATCCATTTTTTGTGTGGCATCTCACCTTTGAAGGCACACCAGCATGAGTGTTGTCAACAACCTTTTGTCATCAGCCATGTGGCAACTCACAATTTCCTAGTAGTATGTCATGGTGAAAACAAGCAAGGTGAAATTCGATGCTAAATGGCTGTGTGACTGGAGATTTGAGGGCATCAGGGCCCACAAGACATCAGAATTCCAGGCTTATTGCATAGTATACAGCAAGTCTTTCACTCTCAGCAACCTGGAAAAAAAGCCATAATCAGCAATGTGGAAGGAGCTAAACACTCCAAGGCAGTTGTGGTGGTCAAGAGGACATTCATCTTTTTTGTCAGTCCATAGTAAGTGAAGTGCTACGGCTGTTAAATGATGCATACTTTCTTAAAGGGTGCACAACACCGCACTGACGGTAAAATGGGATTTTATTTTCAGTGACTGCATCTTTTTTTTACCCTTCCATTTTGGTGATGCATTAGGCCATTTAAAAGGGTATTCCAATAATGCTTTGAAACATAAGCGATGAGAGCAGGAATGTCAGGTGAGATGGAAAACCTGGCCAACAGAGTGGCACTCAAAAGTGACCGACAGACCTTGGCATTTTCAACATACCCTTGCCCAGCTTTTGTAACCTATCCATTTCTAATGTCAAGTTTTGGTGTTCACTATGAAAACTTACCAATGGTTTTTCAGTTAAGGAGAATCAGCAAGTTGTGCCTTGCCGCCCTGCTTTCCATATGTTTCTGTTTTTCTTGCTTCCTCTTTAGATGAGGGGGTTGATTTCATTAATCCCTTCTTCATTGCACATGTCTTCTGAAACTTTACATAAACTTCTATTGATAACCACTGTTCTTCCCCTGATACTACATATGTGCCAACTCTCCTGATTTAGGCAGGAGCCTCCAGATTTTTCTCCCACCTTCCGATTCTTCCATTATTTCTCTTGATTTTTAGATAATGATCTTCAAACCTAAGATGGTTGTTTTGAAAACTGATCATTTCAGTTTTTGGCTAATTGTGGAAAGTCCTTTGCTTATTAGTCTTTTCAATCGATGTACTTCTCAAAGTTTGTAGAAATCAGGAAGTCGTGCATGACATGTTGTAGATTGTACTTTTTCCTCTTTCCTGCACAGTTTGTACAATGTATATGCATAGTTCTCAATTTTGTGCTCTGTTTTGAGTTGTGTTTGTGTGTTGTCGCTGTGCCAATGCTGCCAAGTTAGTGGTTTTCCCACTAAATCTAGTGGTTTCGAGTACCTGTCTCATGGTTAATTAGAATTATGGTAGATTTTAAACATACACTCCTGGAAATGGAAAAAAGAACACATTGACACCAGTGTGTCATACCCACCATACTTGCTCCGGACACTGCAAGAGGGCTGTACAAGCAATGATCACACGCACGGCACAGCGGACACACCAGGAACCGCTGTGTTGGCCGTCGAATGGCGCTAGCTGCGCAGCATTTGTGCACCGCCGCCGTCAGTGTCAGCCAGTTTGCCGTGGCATACGGAGCTCCATCGCAGTCTTTAACACTGTTAGCATGCCGCGACAGCGTGGACGTGAACCGTATATGCAGTTGACGGACTTTGAGCGAGGGCGTATAGTGGGCATGCGAGAGGCCGGGTGGACGTACCGCCGAATTGCTCAATACTTGGGGCGTGAGGTCTCCACAGTACATCGATGTTGTCGCCAGTGGTCGGCGGAAGGTGCACGTGCCCGTCGACCTGGGACCGGACCGCAGTGACGCACGGATGCATGCCAAGACCGTAGGATCCTACGCAGTGCCGTAGGGGACCGCACCGCCACTTCCCAGCAAATTAGGGACACTGTTGCTCCTGGGGTATCGGCGAGGACCATTCGCAACCGTCTCCATGAAGCTGGGCTACGGTCCCGCACACCGTTAGGCCGTCTTCCGCTCACGCCCCAACATCGTGCAGCCCGCCTCCAGTGGTGTCGCGACAGGCGTGAATGGAGGGACGAATGGAGACGTTGGCGCCGTGCAGGTGAGCGCCACAATCAGGACTGCATACGACCGAGGCATACAGGGCCAACACCCGGCATCATGGTGTGGGGAGCGATCTCCTACACTGGCCGTACACCACTGGTGATCGTCGAGGGGACACTGAATAGTGCACGGTACATCCAAACCGTCATCGAACCCATCGTTCTACCATTCCTAGACCGGCAAGGGAACTTGCTGTTCCAACAGGACAATGCACGTCCGCATGTATCCCGTGCCACCCAACGTGCTCTAGAAGGTGTAAGTCAGCTACCCTGGCCTGCAAGATCTCCGGATCTGTCCCCCATTGAGCATGTTTGGGACTGGATGAAGCGTCGTCTCACGCGGTCTGCACGTCCAGCACGAACGCTGGTCCAACTGAGGCGCCAGGTGGAAATGGCATGGCAAGCCGTTCCACAGGACTACATCCAGCATCTCTACGATCGTCTCCATGGGAGAATAGCAGCTTGCATTGCTGCGAAAGGTGGATATACACTGTACTAGTGCCGACATTGTGCATGCTCTGTTGCCTGTGTCTATGTGCCTGTGGTTCTGTCAGTGTGATCATGTGATGTATCTGACCCCAGGAATGTGTCAATAAAGTTTCCCCTTCCTGGGACAATGAATTCACGGTGTTCTTATTTCAATTTCCAGGAGTGTATTATGATGGTTTTACAGTAAAAGTATTTTTAAAAATCATTTTATCCATTCAGCGTGCAGAAAATAGCACTGTTTAATTTCTTAACATCTCTAGCTCTTGAATTTATACCATCTAAACATTTATAGAACATGAGATTCTGTCTCTGTTGTATTGTTATGTGTTATAGTATTAATAAATCTGCTGCTGCAAGCATTGTGCGTACCTATAGTGCTGGTGTTAATTTCGTGTTTGTTACATCACAGAATATTGTTTTAGCACTAAACATGGGTAAAGTAAAGTCACAGTATGGCCAGAAATAATGGGAGGAGTAAAGGTAACAACTCACCAAATAGTTGAGGCACTGAGTTGTAAAATTCACATAATGTTTATGTGCCTCTCGACTATTCCAGACTTCAACTGTACAGTGAATTGTTTCCTTTATTTGTTCCATGATTGATTTTTCACCAAGAGCTTTCTGTTGCTAAACAAGTGAACTTTCGGCCAAAAAGCCATCTTCTGAATTAGACGACATACACACAAACATTCACTCAAATGTAGCTCGCACTCACATGACCACTGTCTCTGGCTGCTGATGCCTCAGTAGCCAGGTACAGTGGTCATGTGTGTGTGAGTTACATTTGTGTGAATGTGTGTGTAGGTTGTCTAATTCAAAAGAAGGTATTTTGGCTGAAACCCTACTTCTTTCTAACAATGTAGCACACTTTACAGCAGTGAGAAGCTCTGTTGCCAGCAAAAGCTGACTTGAAGATTAAGTCAGGAAGACTATATTTACTCTTTTGTAAGGATTATTTTTGTCTGAAAATGCTTTTTAAAGTATGAGCATCATTAATCGTATCATCTTAGTTAAGTGAAAGACTTTGAAAAACTCTTATTGAAAACACACTAAATCTTAACATTCATAATGGTTTTGATATGCAGACTTTGTGATGTGGTGACATTGTTTGTGTGTGCGTACCTGATTCTTATGACCTTAAATGTTTAAAAAAATCTCCAAGTAAGTACAGACAGATGTAATGAGGTCGCAGAGATTTTAATATTAATTTTTTGAAAGATTGAGATGAAAGAAACAATATGAAAATGATACTTATCCTGTACAACACGTGTTTCATTGTGTTATTCCCACTGCAATTACAAAGGCAAGCAGTACAGAAACATACAACATATTTATAGGTGAGTACTTAATAAATACCTAAATTATTAGGTGGACAAGTTAAACATGAAAATCAGTTGCAAAAAATGGTTAGTTATTGAAATTATCACAAGGAAGGACATTTGAATCTCTTAAGATTAAATTACACATTACTATTTAATGTGAAATATTATTTATCAAAACTTCTGAGCAGTAGTATGTGTCAGGTAAGACAGATATGTAAGGCCATGTTGAGGGAGACATTTTGAAATTGTGCAAGTAATAAAATATTTTGTGCAGGTTTTGCTGTTGTTCTTATATGTTGTCTTTAATCCTGTACCAAGTCCCCTGTATTATATTTAATCATAGTATTATAATCCTTAAATTATTCAGATAAACTGTGTCTGTGTGAATTATATTTGGTTTTCATTTAAACAATAGATCAATACTTTGTGTCTAATTATTCAGTAAACTTAATAATGTAGGTCACTTTACTCTCACTGCACATTTTCTATTTTTAAACAGTATCTTTGTAAGAACAATTTTATGAAAAGGATAGATTTCTACTCACCATAGAGAGGAGATGTTAAGTTAGAGAAGACACAATCAAAGGAGAGCTATACATCTGAGCTTTGGGCCAAAAGACCTTCCTCTAAAATAGAAAATGCACACATATTCACACAAGCTTGCGCGCGTGCCCCCCCCCCCCCCACACACACACACCCCGTGGCCTCAGCGGCCATAGACAGTGGTTTTCGTGAGTGTGTGTGTTTTCTACTTAAGAACAAGGCTTTTTCAGCTGATACCTCAAATTTATAGCTGTCTTTTTTATTGTGCTTGTCTGCAACTCAATGTCTCCTCTATATGATAAATAACAGACATCCTTTCTATAATACTGTCACTATACCATCGTGGAATCACCAGTGTTGCATCTTTTTAAAGGTTTTAATTAATATTATGGGATATTTTTTCTAATGAAGTAAACTTTTACCTAAAACAGGAGAAACGGAGAGATGTACTTTTCCCATTTGTCCCATGTGTGGAACCAAAGATTGCTGGTTACAATGCAGTACTTCCTGATGAACCAAAGACCTTGATAAAAAGGTGTTCATTTTCTGAAGTTCCTTTCATTGTTGGTCTGAATTCACATGAGGGAATAGCCTTTGCTAAAGGTAAGAAAATGAACTGAATTCCCAATTTTTCATTTAATTTTTGTGTTCAATATAAATATTGTTTTCTAAAGAAGTTATACAGAATATTTTTCTCTTTTACAGATGTTATTCAGAATGTGAAAGTAAAGGAAGAAATTGAAAATGACTTCAAAAGGTTGATACCGCTGGATATGAATATTGATAATAGTAGCGATTTAGCACATGAAGTTGCCAAAGAAATCAAAACTTTTTATTTTGGAGAACATTCATTGTGTGAAGAAACTATTGAACAGTTTGTGAATGTATGTGAGCGTTATATCCTTCCATTATTTGAAGACAATAAATTAAAAATCTTGCTTCCACAAGTAGAGTAAGAGCATTCGACAATAGAATTTTCGAATTTAACATGTCGACTAAAGGGTCAGAATTGGTTTTCAGCTTTCAAAATGCTTTTGATTAATTACTCTGAAGGCAGCTTCAGTCTACATCTACATTTTATCCATTTGTTTCATTTATCTAAGGACCATCTCACAATGGTATAAGATTTGTCAGGGTAATACAATACATATCAGTAATAATAATAATAATAATAATCCAAGATATACAACACATTCAATACATGACATGCTTTATGAGGATACGACAGGTAGTTTATATGGATAGGACACATGGATGGGATAGGTGGCCTAGATTAAGGAACCATCCTCGCATTTGCATTAATGATCTAGGAAAACCCAAATCAGTATGACCAGGCAGAGTAATTCCATCCTTGTGAGTATGAGGTCAGCATCTTAATTGCTGCACTGCCTCATTTGGTAAGTCCCTATTGTATAATGTACCTTAATTTACACACAGTTTGTTTCAGGCAACCTGTAGTATAAAGCACAGTTTTGTTCTTCTTTGCTGCACACTCTAAGGATGACCGCAATGACTCCTGGACTGTTTCTGGTAACTTATAATGTAAAACATAGCTCTGTTGACTGATGACCTCAGAAGTTAAGTCCCATAGTGCTCAGAGCCATTTGAACCATAGCTCTGTTCTTCATTGCAACACATACTAAGGACGCCAGCTGACGACTCCTGGACTGTGAAGATGCTGTTGTGTCCCTTGCATCAAATCCATGCTGTGCTATTCAACTATGCTCTTCAGTCCACTTGAAAAACTGGGTCAGCAGACATTACTATCATACATTTTACATCTTGACACACGAGCTGGGAAATGGCTTAGCCACAGCCTGGGGGGTGTTTCCAGAATGAGATTCTCACTCTGCAGCGGAGTGTGTGCTGATATGAAACTTCCTGGCAGATTAAAACTGTGTGCTGGACCGAGACGCAAACTCAGGACCTTTGCCTTTCGCAGGCAAGTGCTCTACTTCATATCAGCTCTACTTCATATCAGCTCTACTTCATATCAGCACACACTCCGCTGCAGAGTGAAAATCTCATTCTGGAAACATCCCTCAGGCTGTGGCTAAGCCATGTCTCCGCAGTATCCTTTCTTTCAGGAGTGCTAGTTCTGCAAGGTTCGCAGGAGAGCTTCTGCAAAGTTTGGAAGGTAGGAGACGGGTACTGGCAGAAGTAAAGCTGTGAGGATGGGGCACGAGTCGTGCTTGGGTAGCTCATTTGGCAGAGCACTTGCCCGTGAAAGGCAAAGGTCCTGAGTTCGAATCTCAGTCTGGCACACAGTTTTAATCTGCCAGGAAGTTTGAAAAATTGTCAATATTTATGTGGTTTCACTAGCTAACAAATAAGGCACTTGAACTGTTAAAAGCCAAATTCAAGATTGGAAGAAAACCTATACATCGTGAAAGGAAAGGTGTTGAGGGAGATACGGCCATTGCATAAAAATTTCTACTGCACTGGTAACTAAACTTAACCTTAAACAGACCAATTTTTCATGGGACGTGATGCCATCTCGTAATATTGTGTTCCTTTTAGTAATTCTGGGAGCAATTTGATGTAACAAATGAAAAACACTGGTGCTTCACCTTTCTAAAATATAAAATGCAGATTCCTCTTCCTTGAGATCCTTTTATAGTGTGTGAAATGAGATTTCTGGGATTCACACTCTTGTTTGCATTGTTTTGCAATGCTGTCTTCCTTCTCTAATGACAAGCTATCCCTGCAAGAGGCAAACCATTTGATTCCAATAAATGTAATTTTTATACAAATGTGGACTATAGCATCCACATATAAATGCTACCACATTTTGTATGTGTTCTTTGTGTGTGAAAACAATTGAAAATCATCTTGTGAAGACTGCTAGCCCTGTGAAAAATCAGTTGCGGACAGCCATGTGACTTGAGATCATGTGACTTGAATTAACTTGACATGCCATGCCGTGATGGACAATGCAAATGTACAGTGATGGTATGGTGCCGTGACGTGATGGTGCCATGATGAACAATGTGAATTGACCTTAATGGTTTGTACACACATGAATGAAAATTCCACTTTGTTTCACAAATATTTGGTAGTTTAAATCCCTTTTCCCTCAGAAGTTTGTTTCTTTACCAGAACGGCTAAAAATGCATGAAATCGTGATAGGTTTGCCACAAAAATTTTAATTGTGTAATTTTTACAGGCATAGGAGGACTAGGTTTAACTAATGCGCATAGCAATGGATAAAGAGAGCATAACAATATGCTTGTTTCACAGTAAAATGGATACCACAATTTTTCGCTGCCATTACACTGCAGCCGTCACATTTTTGCAAAACTAATTTCTTTTTATCAATATTCCAACAGCTTATCACTTGCAACAGAACAGTGGCTATGCACTCCAGTCTTTAGATATGTTGTAAAACCGTATGAATCTCCTCCAGTGCTGTCCCCAATAATCAGTCTTTCCTTCTCATCCTGTCCAGTAAGTCTCCCCTGACCCATGGTTCTGTGTGATTCTTTTGAAATCCACCCCTTTTCCTAGATCCTTCCAGTCCTTCTCCTTCACCCTCTTCCCCTTCAAACCTTCTGCCTGGTCACTGGCTCTGAAAGCTTACCTGCTTGTAACCTTCTTTTATGTGTGTGTTCTGCAGCTGCTTGGTGAGTAGATTTTTTATCTTTCCATATATTTTATGAATCTCCTTTCAACATCACAATCCTAATTTGTTATTTGACTTCTAGTTGAGAAATCCATTGTTTAAAAAGAGCTCTTTAAAAACATCTGTAATGCAAACTGTGAATTTATTCTGTGTGTCAGAGGAAGTGCCTCTAAATACACCATCAGATGCTAAATGATATTTAATGTATGGTTCTTCCTCTGCCCAGAAATCCAAAAGTTTGAAATAATTCACTTTCTTTTCTGACACCTCAGATTCATCATGACCTTGAAGAGGTAACTCTTGTAATGCTAAAAACAGATAGTTGAAATAAGTCTCTTCATTATACTTCTGTTTTGATCAACCTTCTCGTTATGTTTCAAAGCTTCCAGGGGTGTTGCTTCTGAAAGAGCATGGTCAATTCTTACTGTGTGTAGCTGATTTATTTAACAGCTGCTGTGATGTTTGAAATGAAACATTAAGACTTTTTAACTTCTGAAAGCAAATTTTGAAGACTGTCTTCAGCTACTCCCCACTTATGCCATTGAGAATCATAATTACCCATTCAAAATAGTACATGGTAAAAACGAAAAAGTTTTTTCCTTACTACGCTGTCACTTAACCAAGGTTTTGAATTGCACCATTGTGTTTGGAAAATCATATGAATTTTCCATGTTGTTGTTGTTGTGGTCTTCAGTCCTGAGACTGGTTTGATGCAGCTCTCCATGCTACTCTATCCTGTGCAAGCTTCTTCATCTCCCAGTACCTACTGCAACCTACATCCTTCTGAATCTGCTTAGTGTATTCATCTCTTGGTCTCCCTCTACGATTTTTACCCTCCACGCTGCCCTCCAATGCTAAATTTGTGATCCCTTGATGCCTCAAAACATGTCCTACCAACCGATCCCTTCTTCTAGTCAAGTTGTGCCACAAACTTCTCTTCTCCCCAATCCTATTCAATACATCCTCATTAGTTACGTGATCTACCCACCTTATCTTCAGCATTCTTCTGTAGCACCACATTTCGAAAGCTTCTATTCTCTTCTTGTCCAAATTATTTACCGTCCATGTTTCACTTCCATACATGGCTACACTCCATACAAATACTTTCAGAAACGACTTCCTGACACTTAAATCTATACTCGATGTTAACAAATTTCTCTTCTTCAGAAACGATTTCCTTGCCATTGCCAGTCTACATTTTATATCCTCTCTACTTCGACCATCATCAGTTATTTTGCTCGCCAAATAGCAAAACTTCTTTACTACTTTAAGTGTCTCATTTCCTAATGTAATCCCCTCAGCATCACCCGATTTAATTTGACTACATTCCATTATCATCGTTTTGCTTTTGTTGATGTTCATCTTATATCCTCCTTTCAAGACACTGTCCATTCCATTCAACTGCTCTTCCAAGTCCTTTGCTGTCTCTGACAGAATTACAATGTCATCGGTGAACCTCAAAGTTTTTACTTCTTCTCCATGAGCTTTAATACCTACTCTGAATTTTTCTTTTGTTTCCTTTACTGCTTGCTCAATATACAGATTGAATAACATCGGGGAGAGGCTACAACCCTGTCTCACTCCTTTCCCAACCACTGTTTCCCTTTCATGCCCCTCAACTCTTATAACTGCCATCTGGTTTCTGTACAAATTGTAAATAGCCTTTCGCTCCCTGTATTTTACCCCTGCCACCTTCAGAATTTGAAAGAGAGTATTCCAGTTAACATTGTCACAAGCTTACTCTAAGTCTACAAATGCTAGAAACATAGGTTTGCCTTTTCTTAATCTTTCTTCTAAGATAAGTCTTAAGGTTAGTATTGGCTCACGTGTTCCAACATTTCTACGGAATCCAAACTGATCTTCCCCGAGGTCCGCTTCTACCAGTTTTTCCATTCGTCTGTAAAGAATTCGCGTTAGTATTTTGCAGCTGTGACTTATTAAACTGATAGTTCGGTAATTTTCACATCTGTCAACACCTGCTTTCTTTGGGATTGGAATTATTATATTCTTCTTGAAGTCTGAGGGTATTTCGCTTGTCTCATACATCTTGCTCACCAGATGGTAGAGTTTTGTCATGGCTGGCTCTCCCAAGGCCATCAGTAGTTCCAATGGAATGTTGTCTACTGCCGGGGCCTTGTTTCGACTCAGGTCTTTCAGTGCTCTGTCAAACTCTTCACGCAGTATCTTATCTCCCATTTCGTCTTCATCTACATCCTCTTCCATTTCCATAATATTGTCCTCAAGTACATCGCCCTTGTATAAACCCTCTATATACTCCTTCCACCTTTCTGCCTTCCCTTCTTTGCTTAGAACTGGGTTGCCATCTGAGCTCTTGATATTCATACAAGTGGCTCTCTTTTCTCCAAAGGTCTCTTTAATTTTCCTGTAGGCAGTATCTATCTTACCCCTAGTGAGACAAGCCTCTACATCCTTACATTTGTCCTCTAGCCATCCCTGCTTAGCCATTTTGCACTTCCTGTCGATCTCATTTTTGAGACATTTGTATTCCTTTTTGCCTGCTTCATTTACTGCATTTTTATATTTTCTCCTCTCATCAATTAAATTCAGTATTTCTTCTGTTACCCAAGGATTTCTATTAGCCCTTGTCTTTTTACCTACTTGATCCTCTGCTGCCTTCACTACTTCATCCCTCAGAGCTACCCATTCTTCTTATACTGTATTTCTTTCCCCCATTCCTGTCAATTGTTCCCTTATGCTCTCCCTGAAACTCTCTACAACCTCTGGTTCTTTCAGTTTATCCAGGTCCCATCTCCTTAAATTCCCACCTTTTTGCAGTTTCTTCAGTTTCAATCTGCAGTTCATAACCAATAGATTGTGGTCAGAATCCACATCTGCCCCTGGAAATGTCTTACAATTTAAAACCTGGTTCCTAAATCTCTGTCTTACTATTATATAATCTGTCTGATACCT
The DNA here is from genome assembly GCF_023898315.1 of Schistocerca nitens. Lineage (NCBI taxonomy): Eukaryota > Metazoa > Arthropoda > Insecta > Orthoptera > Acrididae > Schistocerca > Schistocerca nitens. The sequence goes on from NC_064615.1 coordinate 449,262,714, forward strand.
TTTAGTATCTCCAGGATTCTTCCAGGTATACAACCTTCTTTTATGATTCTTGAACCAGTGTTAGCTATGATTAAGTTATGCTCTGTGCAAAATTCTACAAGGCGGCTTCCTCTTTCATTTCTTCCCCCCAATCCATATTCACCTACTATGTTTCCTTCTCTCCCTTTTCCTACTGTCGAATTCCAGTCACCCATGACTATTAAATTTTCGTCTCCCTTCACTACCTGAATAATTTCTTTTACCTCGTCATACATTTCATCTATTTCTTCATCATCTGCAGAGCTAGTTGGCATATAAACTTGTACTACTGTAGTAGGCATGGGCTTTGTATCTATCTTGGCCACAATAATGCGCTCACTATGTTGTTTGTAGTAGCTAACCCGCACTATTTTTTTATTCATTATTAAACCTACTCCTGCATTACCCCTATTTGATTTTGTATTTATAACCCTGTAATCACCTGACCACAAGTCTTGTTCCTCCTGCCACCGAACTTCACTAATTCCCACTATATCTAACTTTAACCTATCCATTTCCCTTTTTAAATTTTCTAACCTACCTGCCCAATTAAGGGATCTGACATTCCACGCTCCGATCCGTAGAACGCCAGTTTTCTTTCTCCTGATAACGACGTCCTCTTGAGTAGTCCCCGCCCGGAGATCCGAATGGGGGACTATTTTACCTCCGGAATATTTTACCCAAGAGGGCGCCATCATCATTTAATCATACAGTAAAGCTGCATGTCCTCGGGAAAAATTACGGCTGTAGTTTCCCCTTGCTTTCAGCCGTTCGCAGTACCAGCACAGCAAGGCCGTTTTGGTTAATGTTACAAGGCCAGATCAGTCAATCATCCAGACTGTTGCCCCTGCAACTACTGAAAAGGCTGCTGCCCCTCTTCAGGAACCACATGTGTGTCTGGCCTCTCAACAGATACCCCTCCATTGTGGTTGCACCTACGGTACGGCCATCTGTATCACTGAGGCACGCAAGCCTCCCCACCAACGGCAAGGTCCATGGTTCATGGGGGGGGGGGGGGGGGGGAGATTTTTTAATAGACGGATTTGGGGTTGGTTTTTATTCTTTCACCAGGAGTTTATCTTGCAAAGAAAGATGAGAGAAGAATGCACGATTTTCAGTTAAAAAATTCAGTGGATCTTATGATGAAATAGACACACCCATGGCAGTTTGAGGTAGTAAGCAACACCATACATTACAAGATTATGGTTTAAATATTAAACAACTTAAAATTTTCCTTTCAATAACACAATTACAAGACAAATTGACAGTGACACCTCACACATAGCAGGACACACTGAAGTATATTTCACTAATCAGTTAATCACTACTACTACTACTACTGCTACTACTACTACTTACTACATTTTAACTACAGAGTTCATGTTCCAGGTTTCACCATAAGCACATCTAGTATTGTTAATGTGGAAACCTACAGATACCTTGTGGAACTACCAACATTTGAAATAAGTACAGGAACTAAATTTTAATCAGAGGAACAGTGAAAATACATTATGTGATCAAAAGTATCTGGACACCCCCAAAAACATACGTTTTTAATATTAGGTGCATTGTGCTGCCACGTACTGCCAGGTATTCCATATCAGTGACCTTAGTAGTCATTAGACATTGTGAGAGAGCAGACAGGGGCTCTCCGTGGAACTCATGGACGTTGAACATGGTTAGGTGATTGGGTGTCACTTGTGTCATACACCTGTACATGAGATTTCCCTTCTCCTAAACAACCCTGTGTCCACTGTTTCCGATGTGATAGTGAAGGGAAAATATAAAGGGACATGTACAGCACAAAAGCATAAAGGCTGACCTCGTCTGCTGTGTGTGCTGATATGAAACTTCCTGGCAGATTAAAACTGTGCGCCCGACCGAGACTCGAACTTGGAACCTTTGCCGTTCGCGGGCAAGTGCTCTACCATCTGAGCTACCGAAGCAGGACTCACGCCCGGTACTCACAGCTTTACTTCTGCCAGTATCTTGTCTCCTACCTTCCAAACTTTACAGAAGCTCTCCTGCAAACCTTGCAGAACTAGTGAAAATCTCATTCTGGAAACCTCCCCCAGGCTGTGGCTAAGCCATTTCTCCGCAATATCCTGTGTTTCAGGAATGCTAGTTCTGCAAGGTTCGCAGGAGAGCTTCTGTAAAGTTTGGAAGGTAGGAGACAAGATACTGGCAGAAGTAAAGCTGTGAGTACCGGGCGTGAGTCGTGCTTCGGTAGCTCAGATGGTAGAGCACTTGCCCGCGAAAGGCAAAGGTCCCGAGTTCGAGTCTCGGTCAGGCACACAGTTTTAATCTGCGAGGAAGTTCCATATCAGCGCACACTCCACTCTAGAGTGAAAATCTCATTCTCCAAAGTGATACTATTTGTTATGGAACTGCTGAACAACTTGTCATTCCACTTAGACTTGTATCCACCTACAGGTGAGAAGTAGAAACAGATCAAATGCCAGCTTTTAAAAATCATATCCACCCTGTAGAAACCCCAGTCTGCCATGTGAAGGAAACGAGCTTACTGTGCATGCCCATAACAAGCATAGAAATCTGAGCTGCTGTTGGTAGCAATGCTAGAGGAGTGATGCATTATACTGGTGGGTGTATACATAGCTCAGACACAAAATATTTGAAAACGTTAAGGAGGGTATGTGATCAGATTGGATTACATTCAATTTGAATTTGTTTTGGAATTTTTTGGTTAGGCTCAGCCTTAGAGACTTAGTGAACGTTTTGCTGCTGTTCTTTATAACATAGAAGGACTGATCAACTAACCCTTGCTTCAGAATGAGTGATGCATTGTGACTGCATCATAGCTTCCTATACTGAAACTCAATGCCAGGAAGCAGGCAGAAATATGGAAACATCACAAATGCAACACATTGCTATGCCTAACATGCTGTAGGAAACCCAATGACGTTCAAAACAGCTTCCAATCATCTCAGAATGGATAAATATATATCCTGTATGGTTTTCAAGTGAAATCTTATACCATTCTTCCTACAAAATAGTGGCAAGTTCAGGTAAAGATGTGATGGAGGTGGATAGTGTTCCTGTACCATTCTCTCCAAAGCAGACCATGAAGGGTCTGTTATATTTAAATGTGGTGACTGTGGTGGCCAGTGGAGATGCAATTCATCCCCATGCTCACAAAACCAATCCTACATGGTGCAAGAGAATGTCGACAGAGGCTCTGTAATCTTGGAACACAACATCACCACTGGGGAACAAATATTGTACCTTGGGATGTACCCGATCAGCCAAAGTGGTCACATAATCCTTCGCAATAATGCGACCTTGCAGAGTAACCATGGGGCCCACGGGACACCATGATATGGCTGCTCAAATTGTCACTAAACCTCCACCAGGTTCAATTTGGCAGCAGGCAGTCTGCATTGCAGGCTTGGGACAGTGTACACTAGACATAAACTCAGTCAGAAGTTGGGAACAATGTGAAAAAAGACACATTGGGCCAAATGATTTTCCTTCATTGCTCCATATTCCAGGTTTTGTGGTTTTGGGACCACATTTTCCTGTTATGGACATTTGTATCACTGAAGTGTGGTGTTTTAATCCCTGCTCACTCTGCAATTCTATTCTTATGTAGCTCTATTCATGTTGTTTTCATGCTGGCAGGGTTTACAATCATGACATTCAGTTCTGCAGTGACATTATTAGCTGCCAACCCCTTATTTTTTCTTGTCACAATCCTCTCCAACAACCACCGGTTATGATCACTGAACACATACTATCATCCAGGTTGTGACTTAGCAGGTGCTGTTTTTCTGCTTTGCCTCTATGCAGTACGAATCCTTGATACAGCGCCTCTTGCAACATCAAACATTTCAGCTAACTTGGTCATGAAAACACTCTCCATATGAGCACCTACAATTTGTCCATGTTTTAATCCACTTAGCTCTGACATAATGCACTCACGACGACACAGAACAATGCTCCAACTATGACTGACGCTTAACAATATATTGAGGGCCTTACATGACCATGGTCAAGTGCAACAGCACAACCTGCAGCTAATGGTGTTTCCATATTTTTTCCAGCTGCTTTAGATATTGTGTGAAAAGATACAACAGAAAGACTAGCATTTAACTACTTATTATTCCTTCAACAGTATCTATGTGGATACAAAGAGAGCAAGATTTGTTGATTACTGGGAATTATTGGCTCTATTAATTTGCTCCATCTAGAAAAAACTGAGAATTGTGGCACAGTGGTTATGATATTGGACTTGTGTTCATGAGGGCAGGGCTCACATGCCCTTCTGACCATCCATATCTGTGTTTTTTTATGACTTCCCTAAATTTCTCATGCAAATTCCTGGTTGATCTGCTGGCTTTCTGGAAAAGAAGACAGACAGCTGTCTTTTATGTGCCCTCTCCAACTTTTACATGCCCTCTCCAACCTGAGCTTGTAATCCATCTGTAGTGCCTCATGGTCAACAGGATGTTATATTTTACCATTTCATCTTCCTTTCCATCTGTGAAATAATAGTGTAATGTATGGTCGCTCCTCCATTTACAGTGTTCAGCTCAAAACTGTTATATAGGGAATAACAAAAAGATGCGGCCAAACTTCCTGGATGTGTTCCTCGTACAGAAGAAGGAAATATGTCACTTGGACATGGGTGCAGAAACACGTTATTTCTATGTTTGAGCTTATTTTCTACAAGTCTTCATAGCAAATTAATCATAGCAAACACTCAGGAACAGAAAAAGATCAGCATAAAATATGAGACTCTTTCTTACATGAAATGTGTTTCATCACTTGTGTTTTGTTTTCCATCTCACCAAATAATGTCCACATAAACCATGCATCTTTCTCTAGTGTTTAGAGTAGAAGTCTATAACAGATTGCTAGTGGACATCAGGCAGGAAGTTGGAAAACCCAAATATTTTAAAATGTAGTAAAAGAGTACCTCATTAGTCACTACTCCTACAATTTATCAAAATACTTTGACTCTATAATATAAATTCTGCCAAACTCTAATATTTGTAAAGCTGGTAGGGTTTGTGAAAAATTACACAAATGCTTCTTTAAAGTATTAGATGAAAACAGTAACTGAGTAATATAGAAGGAGGGAATGTGGCTTTCTTCAAAGTTATTGTTTTTCTTGCCACCTGCATCTATAAAATAATCAAGAAGTTCAAGTAGATTAGCCCTAGTCATAATTTACTGTTAATACACATTACAGAAGTAGCCAGAAGTGGTTGCTTTTGCTCCTTAATTATAACTTGACTCATTCCATGGTTTTTTCTGCTAAATAACAACTTCTGCTGCTGCCAGTTGTAATTTTCTTTTATTGATTTCTTCCATGACCTGTTTTAAGAAATAATTCCTATTATTGAGTGGATTTTTTGTGTATTATTGGATTTATGCTTGATGTTTGTGTAAAAATGGAAAGGGTGACTAACAGATGGAAAGAAGGCAGAAGGTAAATAGGATAGGAACTTGAGACAGGCACAGGCACTAACACTAGTGAGTTTGTGCAGTGAGTGATGATGATGACATGTGCCATGTGTACAGCCTTTCACCAAGCATTTCAGCAACCAGACATACACCAACATATGACGGGTTGCCTCACGGGCTCTAGTCATATCCCAGGATCAACCTAAGTGCCAGCAAGTCAGTAAGGGCCAGTAGATACTCCACATGTATCTAAACTTCCTAAACAATGATCAAAACATGCTGCCTTGTTACCCCAGTATCTCTGGGAGCCACCACATGAGGCGCCAGTTTTGCTGCCAGAAATGTGTGCCTCATATGCTGAAAACAGGTCATGTGCCCCACACAGAAATCCTTCTGCCTGTTTATTTAAGATGCCGCTCAACAATTAGCAGACAGCATTCACTCATGCTCAGAGCTTTATGCCAGCTATGCCCAGTGGCCCATCCTTTTGATCACAATCACTTGCTCAGCTTCTGATCTGGGCTTTATGTTGCCCATGTCCAGTGTCTCATCAGCAGAACATACACTCATCCTTCAAGCCATGGCTCAGCATATGCTCCAGGCTTTGCACCTGCTGCACCCAGCACCCATCCTATGGAGCTTCTCCTGTTACCCATTCCACATCCAGCTGAACATCAGTTTGGAATTGAGGGTTAATGAACAGTTACTTGAAAAGCGTTTTCTCTTTATGTAACTTGCTGAAGAAGTGTGGTTTTGTGTCAAGTGTTATCTCTTCTTGTAACTCACTGTGAAGAGTTCATTAGATCATTAACAATAAACCTTGTCCTTTGTCCACTTGGGAGCCAATATTTTCTTCATCCAACATATTCCAGTCACTATCAGATTGGTCATGGTATACCTAGCCTTGTGCAGGCTACAACAACATGGGCCACTCGTCAGCCACCCTTCCCTAACCCTCTCTCTTGTGTTCCACCTCCTTTCTCCCCTTACCCACACCACACAACACAGCCTCTTATTCCCATCAAACTGTGATATCAGGACATGTTCAAACAGCACAATGTTTATGTAAGGGTGCAAGTGTATTATGGCTCAAAAAAGGGTTCTTCTGAAAGCTAGCAAATTTTCCAGTTTTGTTTATTTGCTTGTTGATGACTCAACACCTCTACTATTCAGTTAGTTGTTACCTTTACTCCAAAGAATTCTTAAATTATTCATATAGCTAGTTACTCTCATGTTCTGTGGATAACAATTGTGACCGCTCACTACGATATGGAACAAATCAGTTTTACAGTTATACTGATTTAAGTGTGTGTTCAAAGTTGATTTTATTGTCCATTAAATTCTTTATACCACTCAGTAGTTTATGTGGCATAGCTTGTTTCTAAATGCCCCAAATGTATTCTATACTTACCCAGATATAGCACAGTCAGGTGAAGTTTTCCAGATCTGCTTACGCTTACAGTATTGTTTTTATCTGACTTAACCAAGCTTGTGTTAACATTACTGGAACATTTGTCAAAATATACTTTATGATACTTTATGAAGATAATGTTTATACAATGTTTGCAAAGTTTAGAGCTTGCCATGTGTTCTTTGGAGATTTTGGCAATACAGTAGTAGTCCAGTGGTAGACCAGTGAACAGCAAAATGGGTTCAAAGACCTTTCTCGATTTCTACAGTCTGCTGGTTAAATTTATGAAGACAGTTTGTCCCACACATGCAGTGGAAGTTGCACCATTCCCAGAACTGATTGTGATCCTATTATTTGGAGTCAAGTGGAGGGCTTAAGCCAGAGGCCTGTATGCTTTTGTGATGACCATGGATGCAGATTTCTGGACTTCCACTATTGTGTGAGGAGTTGTAGGATCATCAAACAGGTCAGGCATGCAGTACATGCATGAAATGGCTACTAGGGTAATAAGAGTACATGTAGTGTGCACATGCTTTTTATTTTTTTGTAAAGCCTGATAAGAAGCGTATGTCATTGCAGATTGGAGAAAAAAAAGTGTTAATACATTATTACAATCAAGGAAATTCCTGGATGGAGCAATACATACTGTATGGGAAAGGCACAGCAGGACTCTTGCCATGGACATGGAAGTGTGCATTTAAATATCTGTGTGATTGTATGTGTGTGTATTGCTATAAAAAGAGTGAATACTCAAAAGCTAGTGTGTATGCTGCTTCTGTTTTGTGTTGCATGCATCAATCCACTAAAGGTGGGAGGTTGCCTTTCCCTTATTTTACAAATTAATGTATTATTAGCTAACTACAGGAGCGTCAATGAAATGGTCCCAGAATAAAAGATGATAATGTCCAGAAAGCAATAGGAACAGAAAGCTAGCTGAAACAAGAAATGAGTAGCAGCGAAATTTTAAATTCTGAATGGAATATCCACTGACGAGCCAAAACATTATGACATCATGCTTAATAGTGTGTTGATTCACCTTTTGAAAGCAATATAGCAGCAGTTTGCATGGTATGGATTAGACAGGTCTTTGGTTGGAAGCATGTGGTACCAGGTGTTCAGGCACTGGTCAAGAAGTTCCTGTAAATTGTGGGCCAGTGGTTTATAGGGATATAGTTGGTGTCTGATAATTCATAAATGTGTTCCATTGGCTTCTAATCATGTGAATTTAGTGGCCAAGACTGCAACATGAGTTCACTATCATGCTCCACAAACAACTATCGTACAATTCTGGCTTTGTGACATGGACAGTTATCCTGCTAGAAGATACCACCACTGTTGGGGGAGACATCAAGCAGAAAGGATGCTGGTGGACCACAATAATGCTCAAGTAGTCCACAGTTGTCATGGTGCCTTCAGTTATTACCACAGGTCCCATGAAAGCCAAGATAAATGTCCCCAACAGCACAATACTGCCCTCACTGGCCTGTGTTCATGGTGTGAGGCATGTTTTGAGCAGCTGTTTCCCTGGATGATAGCATATGTGGACATGACCATTGACCTGATGTAACAAGAAACGTGATTCATCTAACCAGGTGACTTGATTCCTTTGACCCACAGTCCAATCTCAATTCACTCACACCCATCACAAGTGTAACTGATGATGTCATTGGGTCAGCTTGTGGACACTTAAGGGTCATCTGCTGCAGAACCTCATTTTCAACAGTGTGCTCTGAAGCACTTGTGCTTGCAGCAGCTTTGTACTCAGTCATCAGATCTTCCTCAGACTACATCTATCCTACTTAAAAGCCTCTGACCTCCACATTCTGTGATGAGGTTTGGATGCCCATCACCTTGGCACCTAATTGCAGTTTCACTGTCCTTTAATCACTTTCCATAGATTCTAAAACAGTAACACAGAAATGGTCAACCAACTTAATTGTTTTCATGCTGCTCCTTCCTAAGAGGAGAGCCTCAACAATCTGCTCTTTGTCAAAGTCGCCTATATCAGAGTAATTTTCCATTTGTGGTCTATATCACTACTAGAATGATTTCCCTTTCATCTGCACACCACTAAGACTTTTTCCATGTCACACATGTGCTTACAATGCCACTAGGTGGCATTCAGTCACACTGTGGGTAGTGAAAACTTGGAAAAGGTTCCATGTAAATATCACAATCATGTTGTAGTATTAGGAGCAGATTACAACTTATCAGCTATAGACTAGAAGACTCAAATGACTGGGGTGATTGATAAGGGGCATGGGTACATGTGATACTGTTCCAAATGTCAAATCCAAAAACTGCATTGAGTGTAAAGAGAACTGGTTCACGAGTGTAACGTCTAAGATCTCCTGCTTACAAACAGGTCCAAACTTCTTGATTCCTTTAATGTAGAGTACAAAATTAATGATCATAAGTCCATTTAATACCACTGACTACAGGTATCACTAGGAATGTGAAGAAAAGGGGGAAGATATTTCTATTTAGTAAGTGGAACATGAAACAGATTCTAGATTACCTAAGTATTTGATATCAAATATCCCTCTTTGAGGTGGAAAATGTTGCATATAAATGGACAAAATCCAAGAGTACTGCACAGTAACACTTAGAGAGGTATGTGCTGAGCAAATTTGTGAGGCATAGGAAGAACCCGATTTGGGTTAACAGCTATGGTAGAATGTTACTTAAAGAACAAAGAGAACTGTACAACAGATTTAACATAGCTAAATCTTGTTTGACAAACAGGTGCTTCAGGAAGCCATATTGAGCAAGAAGAGAACCATGTTTGAAGCATTCAGTGAATGTAAAATTCTGTCTATCCAGCTGAAAAAAATTATTAAATATTTTGCTCTTATGAGAGGATTACAGAGAGAGAAGGCTGAAATATTACATCTTTTTTTTTTAAGTATTTCACTAATGAAGCTCACACTATGATCCCTACTTTCAATCATCGCACAAATATTAATATGACAGATATTGATATAAAAGACCATTAAAATGTATATTGTTATGAAAGACCATTAAAATAATTTGACGGAGAGAATATGACTGTAGCAAATCAGATAACTATATGATTGTACATAGATTATGTGAACAAACTTGTTCCTCTTCCAGCAGTTGTATGTCATAGGTCACTGGAGGAAAGAACTAAGAAATAACTAGAAAAATGTGATGGCCAATTCCTCCTTAATAAGAAGGGTTGTCAAACACATGCTCATAACTATTGGCATACATAACTGATGTCAGTCTGTTGAAGAATTTTGAAAAGTGTTTTAGTCTCATATATTATGACTTTCCTGGAGATCGAAAACTGCCTCTGTAGGGATCAACATGAATTATGCATACGAGATTGTTGTGAAACCCAGCTTGCCCAAGATGATACTTCGTTAATTTACTCTTGGTAGGTGTTTGATACAGTTCCACATTGTCACCAGTTGAACAATATATATATATATATATATATATATATATATATATATATATATATATATATATATATATGAGGGAAACATTCCACGTGGAAAAAATGTCTGCTTGTGTCTGTATGTGTGGATGGATATGTGTGTGTATGCGAGTGTATACCTGTCCTTTTTTCCCCCTAAGGTAAGTCTTTCCGCTCCCGGGATTGGAATGACTCCTTACCCTCTCCCTTAAAACCCACATCCTTTCGTCTTTCCCTCTCCTTCCCTCTTTCCTGATGAGGCAACAGTTTGTTGCGAAAGCTTGAATTTTGTGTGTATATTTGTGTTTGTTTGTGTGTCTATCGACCTGCCAGCGCTTTTGTTTGGTAAGTCTCATCATCTTTCTTTTTAGAGAGATATATATATATATGTATATATATATATATATATATATATGTGTGTGTGTGTGTGTGTGTGTGTGTGTGTGTGTGTGTGTGTGTGTGTGTGTGTGTGTGTGTGTGTAGAATATCAGACTGGCATTGGGATTGGATTGAAGATTTCCTAGAAAACTGTGCACAGAATGGCTTTCTTAACACACAAAAATCTTCACGTAATAAAAGTAGCTTTGGGTCTACCGTAAGGGAGTGTTACAGGGACAGTACTGCTCACAGTACATATAAACAACCTAGTAGATAATGTTGGAAGTTCCATTAGTCTGTCTGGGTGAGATGTTGATGAGTCACAAAGAAAATTGTAGCAGACTGGAGAGAGACATACACAGGATCGGTGCTTTGTGCAGTGACTGATAGTTGAATCTCAACATAAGCAAATGCAATGTATTGTGCATAAATAGGTGAAAATATTCATTATTGTCTGATTACATTATTACTGGTTAATCACTGGACACAGTTATACCCATTAAACATCTGAGAATATGAACACAAAGTGATGTAAAGTGCAATGACCAAATGAAACTAAAGGCAGAAAAAGATGATACCAGACTAAGATTTATTGGAAATGCCCTCACGAACTGTAGTCCACTGATGAAGGATATAACATACAAAATCCTAGTTAGATTGATATTTGAGTATTGCTCCTGAGTGTGAAACCACTATCAGATATGATTCATAAAGGGAACAGAGATGATCCGAAGAATTGCTGCACATTTCACTCTGAATTCATTTAGCAAGTACAAAAACACCGCAGAGATGCTTATCTAACTTCAGGGGCAGACCTGCAACAGAAGCTTTGTGCATCACAGTGTGGTTTACTGTTAAAATTTCAGGAGCATATGATCTTAGAAGAGTCAACCTGCAGTTTACTTCCTCCTAGAGATTGCTTGTAAATAGACCATGAAGGTAAAACTAGAGAGATTTGAGTTCACACAGAGGCTTACCAACATTTCTTTTTTCCAAACACCATTTCTGACTTGAACAGATAAGTGAGGAGGTAACAGTTCCTCACACTGTACAGGAACTTGCAGAGTGAAGCTGTAGATGTAGATATTTCCAATTACTTTGCATCAGCTTCTCACGATCACATTTCAGTGGGATATACTGGCAGAGTTTTGTGGTCACTTTTTTAGTATGGAAACAAAAGTATGCTGAAGTCCAGCCATGAAGGTGGCAGAAAAAAGATCAGAGAGCCTTCAAGATGGAGAAATAATATCAATAAATGGAGCAGATAAACATGGCTAACTAATTTTCCTTTTACTTAAATTTTCAGCAGCCTCACTCCTTCTTTGTGAAAGCTGTAAAAGGGAGCTACTATAACATGAGTTATATAGCAATTTGAATAAAACTTATAAAATTTCTTTGAAGTACAAATGCCTGAATATTTACATATATTTTTTTCTTCTTTCTATTTTGCAAACTTATTAAACACTAGACTTACATCACAATCAGTAATTTGAAGCAAAATTGATCTCTAAATAATAGTGTTAAGTTGTGGTGTGTGGAGCCCTGAAGAAGTTGGAGCCTTGTGGATGCTCAGTATGCCAGTCTTCAAATCCACCACTAGATAGAGTAGTATGTTGTGCATTGAAGTTATAACACCTCCATTTTTTTCATCAGGACTGGAAACAGAAATGTACAGTTTGTTTTAGAAAAACACATGTGCACTCACTGTGAAAGAAAGACAGGGATAGCATCACTTTATGGCAGCAGTGAGAGTGAAGGCATTTTTTGATAGCTAAAGTGGTGACGTTTTCATTACAACAACAGCATGTAATCATCAATTTTCTTAATTTTCATGGTGTGGCACTATCTGAAATTCATCTTAATTTGAGTGAGACATGTGGTCATAAATCCATGGATACATCTAATGTGCATTCATGGGGATGACAGTTCAAAGAGGGCAGACCATCATGTGACCACAAACCAAGGCAGTCTTGACCTGGCACCAGCCAATCTGACAACAGGATCAAGTGACTGGAGATAGCTGTTTTGGAGGATTGCTGAATGAGTTGATACATTGCTTCCATGGGATCTGCGATCCTGCATGAAGACAAGTGTCTTGCCAGTGGAGTGCCATCAGTACTGATGTATGACTACATATCATATGTATCATATGTTGACACATGATGACAGCATGTTCACAGCTCATAGTCTAGTGGTTAACGTTGCTGCCTCTGGATCATGGGGTCCCGGGTTCGAATCCTGGCCGATTGTGGCTTTTCTCTGCCTGGGGACTGGGTGTTTGTGTTGTCCTCATCATTTCATCATCATCATTCATGACAGTGGCTTGAATGGACTTTGTAAATAATTGGACGTTGTACAAATTGGGACTTAGTACAAGTGCTGATGACATTGCAGCTGAGTGCCCCACAAACAAAACACCATCATCATCATCATCATCATCATCATCATCATGACAGCATATATGGGACTTTCTTTTCATCGATTGTGACAATGGATGAGACATGGATGATGTTTTTCAACCATGAAATGAAGCACAGTCAGCTGAATGGAAGCATACACACACACTGACACCAAAACATTTTGGGTAGGTGCCAGTGATGAAAAAATTTATGGTGGTGATGTCATGGGACAGCAATGGGTTAATCCTTATTCATCGCATTCCATAGGGCACTGTGGTGACAGGCGCAGCTTATCAAGATATTTTGAAGAGCAAGCTCCTTACGGCATTGCGTGAAAAACAGTTGGAAGAGACTGCATGTATGCTCTTTCAAGAAGACAATGCACCAGTGCATCGGGCTAATATGATGCTGCAGTTGCTCTGTGACAACAAGTCTGAAGTAATTTCTCATGCTCCCTACACACCTGACCTAGTTCCTAGCGACTTTTGGCTGTTTCAGATGACAAAAGACACTCTCTGTGGTTGCACATTCACTAGTCGTGCATCTATTACTTAGTGATTTTCAGTGGTAGATTAGATTAGATTAGTTTTCGTTCCATAGATCCGTGCTGAGGAGATCCTCGTGGATGTGGAACATGTCAATTTTTTTTTTTTTAAAGCTGAAATTACAATACTAATAGTATGAATATATACATCATTTGTTTCTACTAAAAAATTCGTCAATGGAGTAGAAGGAGTTGGCCACTAGTAAGTCTTTCAGGCTCCTTTTAAACTGATCTTTATTTGTAACTAAATTTTTTATGTTTACTGGCAAATTATTGAAGATGAGTGTTCCTGAGTAGTGGACCCCTTTTTGAACTAAAGTAAGTGCTTTTAAGTCCTTGTGCAGATCATTTTTGTTCCTGGTATTGTATGTATGAACTGAGCTGTTTGTTGGAAAAAGAGATATATTATTTAGGACAAATTTCATTAATGAGTAAATATACTGAGAGGCAGTAGTTAGTATACCCAGTTCTTTGAAGAGGTTTCTACAGGACGTCCGTGAATTTACTCTACAAATAATACGTATTACACGCTTTTGGACTCTGAAAACTTTTGTTTGACTTGAAGAGTTACCCCTAAACATTATACCATATGACATTATGGAATGAAAGTAGGCAAAGTATGCAAGCTTTTTCATTTTTATGTCACCTATGTCTGCTAACACTCAAATTGCAAATACAGATTTGTTAAGGCGTTTCTGCAGTTCTGTGGTGTGCTCTTCCCAACTGAATTTATTATCAAGTTGTAATCCCAGGAATTTAAGACTGTCAACCTCTTCTATCTGCTCTTCTTCGTATTTTATGCATATGCTGGGTGGAAACCTCTTACAGGTTCTGAATCGCATATAGTGAGTCTTTTCGAAGTTTAATGTCAATGAGTTGGCTTTAAACCATTTATTAATATCCATGAAAATATCATTAGCAGATCTTTCTAGAACTACACTTGACATACTATTTATTGCAATAATTGTGTCATCTGCAAACAAAACGAACTCTGCTTCTGGCAGTGTAACTGATGAGAGATCATTAATGTACACAAGAAAAAGCAATGGCCCTAAGATGGATCCTTGTGGGACACCACATGTAATTTCTTCCCATTCTGATGATGACTGATGACTTAATTCACTAGTCCCTTGCACTGACACCCTTTGTTTCCTGGTAGTGAGGTATGACTTGAACCATTTTGCAGCACTGCCCGTGACACCATAGAATTCTAATTTACTTAAAAGGATGTTGTGGTTCACACAATCAAATGCCTTTGACAAATCACAGAAAATACCTGCTGCTTGTAATTTGTTATTTAATGAATTAAGTACATTTTCACTGTAGGTGTAAATAGCCTTCTCGATATCAGAACCCTGCAGAAATCCAAACTGTGTTCTTGATAATATGTTATTTGTGGTCAGAGAATGCTGGCAAAAGTGAAATCGGTCTGTAGTTTGATGGTATCTCTTTATCCCCTTTCTTGAATAGAGGCTTAACATCTGCATATTTTAGCCAGTCAGGAAATGTCCCAGTTATAATTGACTGGTTACACGAGTAACTTAGAATTGTACTAAACTCACAAGAACATGCCTTAAGGGGAGTTGGAATGCCGGAAAATGGAAAAAATTCACATTTTCAGTTTTTAACCTTATAACTTAATTTGAAATTTTCTGCTTAAAATGGTGCAAAATTTGTTAAGAAATTCCAATTGGAAGTATTTTTATTTAATTTTTCAAAATTACATGTGCGCCCAGCAAAGTTACCCATCTTGTGATTTGTACACATTTAAATCTTCGCATTTCCGAAAACATTACATATAGAAGGCTGTGGATTTCACTCTTCAGTTGTAGAATCTTTGATCCTTCCATAGGTACCATTGTTTTTACGACTAGCTGTGTTTATTGTTCAGTTTTTGATCTGTGAGTGTTTGTTTTGAGCCTCGAGTTTAGTTTGTCGCTCATTTGGAGTTTGTTATCTGTCTTGTTTTGACTTTCAGTGGTGAGTGCGTAGTTTCTACGATGCCTAGGAGTGCATCATTATTTAAAAAGCGAAAGTTTCGCGGTAATAGATTTACAAATAACGTTTGTTCAAGTGATTCTGCTTCAGCACCTGTTGATGCTGGTGAAAGTTCTGACGTTTGTACAGCTGAGATGTGTGAAGGAGACACGCCCACCAGTGCATCAAAAAAGAAGTTATCAAACTGTGCAAGTGAAATTACAGATGAAGCTTCTAATGAACAATATGTTTTAGTCGACTTTCCTGTTTTTACTGAGTTTATGAAGAAATGTTTGTGTTGTAATCTTTGTGGAGGTTCTTTTGATATGAACATAACAAAATCTATAGGACTTTCCTGCAAAATTGCTATAGTTTGTGCCAGTTGTGAAAATGAGACCTGTTTTTGGAGCTCTAAAACATGCAGTAGCAATTTGTTTGAGAGTAATATCAGGCTAATGTATGCAATGAGAGCAATTGGTAAAGGACATACTGCTGCTCAAACATTTTGTGCCATAATGAATCTTCCACCTCCACCTGCTAAAATTGACAATTACACTGAAGTGATAGGAGATGCTGTTCAGTCTGTAGCAGATTTATCAATGAAAGCTGCTGCCAGTGAAGCAAAATATATAAATGAAGGAAACCCAGATATCCCTGTTGCTTTTGATGGAACCTGGCAGAAAAGGGGTCACACATCCAAAAATGCTGTTGCTACTGTTACTAGTGTGGACAGCGGTAAAGTTTTGGACTATGAAGTGCTCACTAAACATTGTTACCATTGTGCATCTGGTAAGATAGAAGCAGCTCACATATGTAGCAAGAATTATGAAGGTACGAGTGGAGGCATGGAGGCTGCCGCTGCTGTGAAAATGTTTAGCAGATCAGAAAAAGAACGGGGAGTATTTTACACAAAATTCCTTGGAGATGGGGACTCCAAGGCATACAAAAGTGTTACAGAATCCATGCCATATGTCAATAAGACAATAACTAAACTAGAATGTGTCGGTCATGTTCAGAAACGAATGGGCACTCGTCTAAGGAAACTGAAACAGAATCTGAAGGACAAAATTTTGTCAGATGGTAAAACCATTAGAGGTCGCCTGTCAGATAAAATTATAAATGAATTACAACAATACTATGGTATGGCAATAAGAAATAATGCAAATAATTTGCAGGAAATGAGACAAGCTGTATGGGCCACATATTTACATCGATCATCAACTGATGATAATCCTCAACATTTTGCTTGTCCAGATGGTCCTCAGTCATGGTGCAATTATAGAAAATCTCAAGCTACTGGGGATCCTTATCACCATAAAAATTATATTCCATTGGCTGTTATGGAAGTAATTAAACCAATATATAGAGACTTGGGGCATCCTGATCTTCTGCGAAAATGTCTTCATGGTTGTACCCAGAATCAAAACGAGTCGTTCAACAACCTCATTTGGACTCGTGTACCTAAGAATGTATTTGTTGGGATAAAAACATTGAAATGGGGAGTCAGTGATGCTGTTATTTCATTCAATGATGGTCATATGGGTAGGCTAAAGGTCATGGCAAGGCTCGGCATTGCTCCTGGTATCAACACCATCAGAGGTCTTCAGCTTCTGGACAGCGTGCGAGTAAGGAAGGCTCAGTATGCAGCTGAATTTAATACAAAAAAAGCAAGGGCAGCAAGGAGAAGAAAGCTTCTAGGTGAAGAAGAAGAACTAGAAGATGACCCTGATTACTCTGCTGGACACTTTTGATAATAGAATAAAAGGTATTTGTGAATTTTCATAATAAATTACTTTAATCGCATTTTCTGGCATTTGACATTTTTAGTGTTACATGTACCTTTATCTCATAAACCACTCAACCAACAACATTCAAATTTTCAGAAATGCTGCAAAACAGTTCAAAGAGGCCACTGAACTAGAATCATGACAAGAACTGGCTTATTCTCTGAACTAGGGAAGTTTATGTTATACTTTTTCCAATAAAAAATGGCTTAATGGTAAAAAATTCATAAATACTATACCAACAAAAAGAAAACATTGGTTCTAGTTCAGTGGGCTCACAATATATGCTGAAAACCTCTGCCAGAATTTCAAAGTTCTGAAGATAATAGTTCCAAAGAAAAAGGTACACAAAGTTAGCAAATTTAACATTGGCGAGATAGGGCATTCCAACTCCCCTTAATTAACTTTGTTGATATTTCATCGTACCCACTAGAATGCTTTGTTTTTAAAGATTTTATTATGGAAGTTATTTCTTTTGGTGAAGTGAGTGATATATTCATGTACTTGAAGCTATTTGTGAAGGCTAGTTTCAGATATTCAAGGGCACTATTTACTGATCCTGAAAGTCCCATTCTATCATTAACGGATATAAAGTGTTTGTTAAATAGATTTGCTACACTATGCCCATCAGTTACTAATGTGTCATCTACCCTTAGTGCTATTTGCTCCTGTTCCTTTCTGGTTCTACCAGTCTGCTCTTTCACTATATCCCATATTGTTTTTATTTTGTTCCCTGGCATTGCTATTTTCTTCTCATAGTGCATTTGTTTAGACGTCTGAATTACTTTTTTTAATGTTTTACAGTATTCCTTGTATTTAGATAAATCATCAGCATTGGAGCTATTCTTGGTCAACAGATACATTTTCCTTTTTGTCTTACAGGAAATCTTTATTCCTTGTGTAATCCATGGTTTTATTGTAGACTTCTGTTTAATTTGAGTAACTTTTAGAGGAAAACAGTCTTCAAACATGGTACTGACAGTGTTCATGAATGTGTTATATTCAAACCAGACACTCCATAAGACATGTTTGCAGCAGCAATGGAATCTATGCATCATTGTTGAGAAAAACATGTACATCTGCAAGGAGACTGTGTTGAAAAATCACACAAGTTTCACAGTTTTTGTGTGATTAATTTGTGAAAAAAAAATCTGAGATGTTATAACTTGAAAGCACATCATAAATTACAGTGATTATATCATAAGTAAGGACACTGTGATAATATAAACTACTTATAAATTCTCATGTACTGTCTTCAGTTTTCATATAACAAGAAATATTTCTACATAGTAGACTGCAAAGTGTAAGGTCTAATACAAGAGGAGGTCTGCAAGCTTTAATCTGACCTGAATAAACATGTGAATAAATAAATAAAATATTAAAAGAGTAAATAGAGATAGAAACAGACTGTCAAAATGTTAAAGGATATCTCTGCTCAGATATTGAATTTTTACAATAATAACTTATAGACATGACCTGTCATTCTAGTAAGTGGAATGTGCCCAGGTAAATCAATCACAACACTGTGGAGAGGGAGGGGCAACGGCAGAGAGTGAGAGTGTGTGTAAAATGTTGGAGAAAAGGGAGGAGAATGTTGAAATAGGGAAAGAATGGGGTGAAAATAACATTAGAGAAAAAGAGTGAAGGCAAGGGAATGGGACTGAGGAAGCTGAGAATGGGGGCTAATTGAAGTTTGGGCTAGAGAGAGTGCAAGAATGAATGAATACAGGGACAGTTCTCACCTTCTCAGTGAGAGGGCCTGGTGCTGTGAGAGAGGATCTGAATGGCACTGGTAGTGAAGCAGCTGTTCAAGCCATTGGTTGGGTTTGCAATATATTCAGCAACCAAATGACTGAAGTGGGCCTAGCCACAGTTTGCCAGTGATCATTCATCTGGGTGGACAGCTTGTTAATTTCATATCCTGTAATGTTCCCTAAACTGATATTTCAGAATTTAAATTAGCTTCAAGTGTTGGTTATAAAAGTAGTCTGTGGGTACCGTTGCTCAGACTTCATCTTTTGAGTCTACATTGTATGCTGGACGCCAAGAATGTAGCACAGTATACCAGTGCATAAATATATAAAAACCTCCTCAGATCTATGCTCCATGTATTCTTGAAATGACTCCTGGTAATAAACAGGTCTTTGTACAGGAATGTTACAATAACTTTATAATTCAGAATATCAAAGTAAACATTAACTTGACAGTTCCAAATAGGAATAAAAAATTGTTTTCCCCAGCTGGTGTCAGCATTGTTTGTCTGTGGCTTTTGCTCCAGGGCTGACAATACATGGAGCATGCACAGGCACCCATGGAGGTACTTCCTGATTGCCATCCCACCTTGTTGACACACATCACTCCTCAGTATGGCTCACCACATGAAGAATACATAGGAAAGTCACACAATAGTTGTGCTGTCATTTATATTACATCATTATATCATTTATTGCTCACAAACATCATTCATTGGAAAAATTAGACATGTGTTGCCGAGTTAGCTTAGACTATGCTGCAGAAATTTTGCTGAGAAGCCCTTACACATCTTCCATCTCTCCTCGTGTGATTTTAATATTTTTGGAGTCCTGAACAAAGACATTCATGGCTGTCAGTTTACTTCAGATGAAGAGGTGCACGCTTCAGTACAGTCATGGTTCCACAGGCAACCGCAAACATTTTTTCATGAAGACATTGATTGTCTTGCTTCACAGGTGGATAGTTTTAACAGTTATGGTGATAACTTTTGAAATAATAATGAGTGTAGTTACCTTTTCCATCTGTCTCATTTCAGTTGACTGGTCCTCCTATATCCAATCTGCAGCTCTGTCTTTTGGAGAGGAAAGACAATGTTGCAAAGAAGGTGATATTATGAAATGGTTTTTTGCCGTTAAGGAGAAGCAACACACAGGCATTGTCTGACTAGATTGCTAACTTTATTACTGTTAATACTCTTTTTTTCTACACTTTCATACTAATGTCATACATTTGCTTCACAAGTTTTTCAACTCAACACATTATAAATGGAAAGAGAGTGAGTGCTGGATTGGGACTCATTCTTCTCAATTCAGTTCATGCAAAATCTATATGGTTAATTTGGCTCAATATCACCATGTTGTGTTAATACAAGGGCAGTTTGGAAAATTTGTGAAATTAGCAACACATGTCAGCTCTGGCACAATAAGGTTCCCATGTAATAATAGGTCATCCTTTATGAGTAAATATGTGATGCATCAGTTCTCTGGGCAGAGATCCGTGCTGTGGACATTTCTCTGTCATTGTTCCCATGTAGTGATTTGTGAAGATGGGAAAAATCAAGATTCGAGCAATGATTAAGTACTTAGTAAAGAAAGGTATGGAAGCAAAGGAAATTCATGCCAATTTTCGGAACACACTAGGAGACTCTTCTCCTTCATATTCAGCTGTTAACAAGTGGGAAAATGGATTTTTATTTGGTAAGGTTAGGTTAGATGATGATCTGCTTAGTGGCCTGGCAAGATGTGCCGCACTATCCCAGAAATTAAAGCAAAAGTGAATAAAATTGTAATGAGGGACTGTCAATTGAAATTGCAAGAAATTGCTAAAGCTGTAGGGATGTCATCTAAATGAGCATACCACATTTTTAATGGTAATGGGATATGAGCAAATCATCTCCTAGATGGGTACTGTGACTCTTAATACAGAATTAGAGGCAACCCAAATGGAAATATCTGAACACTGTTTGATCCATTTCAGAGTAATTAACAATATTTTTTGTGCCAGTTTGTGACCAGAGATGAAATATGGCTCCACTACTATATCTCAGAGACAGAACAAGTCAGAGAGATGGAAACATGTTGATTCATTACCACCAAAAAAAGCAAAGGCAATACAGTCAACCAGAAAGGACATGACATCAGTTTTACGGGATGCGAAAGGGATTCTGCTGACAGATTGTCTTCCCAGTGCTCAAACAATTATGGGGCAATTACAACAAAAGATATGCAAAAAAGGCAAGGTTTGGCGAGGAAGAATGTTATATTTCATCAAGAGAGTGCGCACTGACACACAAGTGTCGTTGCCATGGCAAAAATACTGTGCTTTAACTAAGATACGAATTGTTACCATGCTCACTTTATTAACGTGATTTGTCGCAGACTTCTGACTCTTCCCCAAGTTCAAAATTTTCTGCGATGGTGAAGATTCACTTCAAACAAAGAACTGACAACTGAAGTTTGCAGATATTTTTGCAGGCCTGGAAGAATATAATTTCAGAAAAGAAATCAAGGGACTGGAACATTGCTGAACCAAGTGTGTTAGTGTTTGGGGAGACTGTTGAAAAATGAAAAGGTTTCTTTGAGGTAACTCATCTCTTTCTGTTCAATTACAAGAACTTTTCAGACTGCCCTTGTAAGTAATTGTATAATTTCAAGGAGATTTTTGTATATTGAACTGCAACCTTGTTTCTGAGAGCTTATTCAGCGAGATGATATTTCAGCTTATTGGCCTAGTTTATTACATTTCACTATTTGTGTTGCATTTAAATACAAGTGTGTATTTTCTTTTGAACAGCTAAAAACTGATTTGCGTTATGCATATGCTGCACATGAGACAGTGAGACTTCATTCGTTCCACAGCTCAGCTCATGTGTTTTACTACCTATTTTCTTATGAAGGTGACCTGAACAGCGTAAAGAAGCAAATGAGAGCAGAACATTTACCAGGTGAGAAAGGATAAAGTGTTTACTGCCATTTTAAAATGTGAGTCTTACAAGTTTTGATGCCATGATTGACTTTGCTGTGAGAAGTTGCATATTGAGATTGAGCAGCCTTTTAAGTACTGATTTTTCAGTAATTTTAAGTTATCGTTTTAAAATATAAAAAAATTTCTGTAATTAATGTGTTAACGTAAGGTGTACTATGATTATGTGTCACATGCAAGACCATAGTGCCATCCATCAATAGGAACATATCCATATAAAAGTTCAATGATCTAAACATGACTTTAACACTTATGGCATTCATACTGTATACATGATGGGCTAGTTTCTATCAGAGGATAACACCAAGAAGGTGCACAATGTTTTTATTCACACTGTGTATTTTATAGATCTATTAGCAGTTATTCATTATGTATTCTGTTCTATTTCTTTAATAGAATCTGATAGCAGTTACTTGCCAATGCACCTGGATAGCCGAGTTTGTTAAAGTGCCCACTTCCTGGACACTGGGAAGTGTATTAGCCCCAGATTGAATCAACCTCTTGGATTAACTAAGGGGACCAGTGTATCGGTTATCCTGGATTTGGCTTTTAGGTGGTTTTCCACACCCACTTACATGTTGCATAGACACTCTAAAAATGATGTCATTTTGACCATACGATATATGCTTGATGCAGTGAAGAGGAACACAATGATTCCTCCCCAGGAGAGAAAGGGAAGGGGAGGGAAGCTCATGGTAGCTTGGGGACTGGTGACCTCATTGGAATAAAAACCTATTTACAAATGTGGTTCTACGTGAAATTGGAGAAGTACCGTATTAGTTTCAACCCAGCATTGGCTGGATGTAGGGCACTGGAATGAATGTATGAATGGGCAGATGGATGGAATGGTCACTTGCCAGAATTAGTTATTTAAGAAGGTACTGTACTATAACTGCAATTTCAGCTATGTGTTATTACAAAGCCGAACTGAAAACACCATTTTGTACTCTTTTCCAGCATTTTGTGTCTTCAATTGATATTTCATACAAATGAAATGACACAGTTTCAGGGACTTTACTGGTCTCATGCAGATGCAGTGAGAATCTGTATCAAGGAGGGAAGCATGCCAGGGTAATCAGTGCAGTTGGATGAAACACTGCTCTAAGGTGGCTTACTGGCTAATGCTTTTGCCTTGTAAGTAGGAGACCCTTGTTTTATTCCTGGCCTTGGTACAAATTTTCATTCGCTGCTTTAGTCTATATACATAAAATCATATCTGTACGAGACCAGTAAAGTCTCCGAAATTGCATCATTTCATTTGTAAAAGTACCTGCACCTGGGTTTCAGGCTGGATCCCCCATTTACATTTGATGCTGAGATGCTACTCAGAATGTGGAGGCTGCGGCAATTCTACTCATGTGTAAGGGGGAATTAAAAGTAGACTGGGGCAGCAGTGAGAATTTGTACCGAGGAGGGAAGCAAGTGTGAAGCAAGTGTGAAATGCTGTGCCAAGGTGGCTTAGCGGCTAAGGCACTTCCCAAGTAAGCAAGAGACCCAGGTTTGACTCCCAGCCTTGGCACAAATTTTCACTCACTACTTCAGCCTGTATACATAATACTGATATTTTGTTTCTCATTTAGAAAAATGTGAACATAAAATAGAAAGCATAGATAAACATTTTGATGTGCCAGTATACTCATAAAGGATGCCAGTTTGATACACATGGAGAGCCTGCATTTTTTACTAAAAAAAGACTTTGGTTGTTAAATGAGAGCAAAGTAATTTTGAAAACAAATCCAGTTTGAAGCATTTTGCAATATGTTATGATGTCTCTTCTCGCTTCCTTTCTTTTTCCTTGTTAAGGTTCCTTTTTTGTCAGTTTGCACTTGTTTAGTAGTAGCTTGACTTAACAGATGTACAGGATGTTAAAAAATACTATCCCATATTTCAAGGGATGTTTGTATGCATCAAAACAAGAAATGTCTTATAGCCATGGGTTCTACAAAGCATACTTTCTGACATATGACCAGTTGTTCAGAGGAAGTGTTCAACATGATATCCATGCATCTCAATGCATCCCTCTGCCCTTCATTGTGAGAACTCATGCACCCTTTGAAATTGCCCTGGTTGGTTCTGAATGTGCTGAGATGCATGGAAGACACGACTGTGTAGTGTCTGTACACTATTTATTGTAGTGGCATAGACGAATTGCTTCATGTTTGCCCATAACCAGAAGTCTAGCGCATTTAGCTTCAAGTAACAAGGAGGGCAAGGTATGGGGCCTTGCCGGCCAATCCACCAGTTTTCAAATGTCCTTGTCAGGTGCCAATGCACAATGCAGAGAAATGTACTGGTGCACTATTATCCATGAACCACATCTGTAGTCTGTCCTGACAGGGCACATCCTCCAGCAAGATGGGCAGTACATTTTCCAGAAATGGGTGATATTGAGCCCTCGTTAATCTTTTTGGTAGTAGGTATGGCCCTAGCAATCTATCACATAGAATGCCTGCCCATACATTGACTGAGAATCGAACCAGATACCTTGTTTCTTGAACCATGTGCGGATTTTCATCAGCCCACACATGCTGATTATGGGAATTAACAATGCCAGTCTTATGTAAACCCTGCCTTATCAGTATACAAAATCTAGGAAGCAAATTGTGGATCTGCACCATGCTACCACAAGAACCATTGGCAGAACTGTACTCTGCCAGGATGGTCTTGTGTCTCAAGGACCTGGATGTGATGAACATGGTATGGATACAACTGCTCACAAAGTACAGCCCAGACCAGAGGATGACTATCACCTTCAGCTGCTGCTATTTGTCACTCACTGGTTCGAGGATTGTCATCCATTGCACCTAGAACACGTGCCTTCATTTCAGGCATGTGAACTTAACGAGGCCTTCCACTGTCTACTTTGTTGGATGCCATGGAACCTGTTTCCCCAAGACACTGGAACAATCAGCTGAACAGCTTAACAGATGGTACCCTGTGTGCTGGAAATCCTTCAGTGTACAGGTTAAGTGCTCTCAGATCTCCATCTGCAAAATCATAGCAGTGAATCATGTCTACCATATCCCTTGTAGAATAAAAGGTCTCCATTGATAGGTTGTGTCAGAGTATTTGCAAGAGAGAAAACATGTTGTACTGCAACAAAAACACCATGATAACATGTCTTCAAATGTGACTTGTAAGTTGACCAAACATCACAGTGTGTACCTGGAGATAGGAGAAATGTACATGAATTTAAACAGATGTAACAAAACTACAGTACAATCAAACCATGTAAATGGAACAACCACTGAGCCAACTAATGTTAACATCGATACTGCATGGCCTCAGCACGCTGTTCACCATCGTACGGCACGGAGTGCCAATGCAACATGGTACTCATATCTGCAACCACATGTTTGTGATGTCTTCCTACCTCACAGTACTCCATACCACAGGTTGCTATTAACATTAATTATTGGGTAGTCATCTGTACTAGGACAAGTAATGCACTGCCATAGATGACTTCACAAGAGTACCTCCTGTGAACATATGTTCATATATCATATGTGAGACAGCATGCTTTGTAGAGCCCATGGTCAAAGACATTTTTGTCTTGTTTTGACACATACTATCATCCCCTGAAATATTGAATATTTTTTTAACACCCTGCATTATAATAAGATTAAAAAACAGCCGACCAGTTGCAAAGGATAAAGTAATCTTTACCTAGGTTTCGAATATAACAGAGGGAAACATTCCACGTGGAAAAATATATCTAAAAAGAAAGATGATGAGACTTACCAAACAAAAGCGCTGGCAGGTCGATAGACACACAAACAAACACAAATATACACACAAAATTCAAGCTTTTGCAACAAACTGTTGCCTCATCAGGAAAGAGGGGAAGGAGAGGGAAAGACGAAAGGATGTGGGTTTTAAGGGAGAGGATAAGGAGTCATTCCAATCCCGGGAGCGGAAAGACTTACCTTAGGGGGAAAAAAGGACAGGTATACACTCGCACACACACCCATATCCATCCACACATACAGACACAAGCTGCTTGTGTCTGTATGTGTGGATGGATATGGGTGTGTGTGCGAGTGTATACCTGTCCTTTTTTCCCCCTAAGGTAAGTCTTTCCGCTCCCGGGATTGGAATGACTCCTTATCCTCTCCCTTAAAACCCACATCCTTTCGTCTTTCCCTCTCCTTCCCCTCTTTCCTGATGAGGCAACAGTTTGTTGCAAAAGCTTGAATTTTGTGTGTATATTTGTGTTTGTTTGTGTGTCTATCGACCTGCCAGCGCTTTTGTTTGGTAAGTCTCATCATCTTTCTTTTTACCTAGGTTTCGATAGATTTAAATCTATCTTCTTCAGAAGACGGCCTGAGGACAATGAACATCGTAATTTATATTAATATAACAGGGATGAATGTGCGGGTGCATTGTCATCATGCAAGAGCCATGAATTGTCGCACCACATTTCAGGCCACTCTCACATTTTCTTGCAGACATCACAAAACTTCTCATTAGTACCATTGATTAACACTTTGACCCTGTTGCGTGAATCCATGATGAACTAGTCAAAAAAAAAAAAAAAAAAAAAAAAAAAAAAAAAAAAACCTATAGCATGCCTTTGACATTTGACCTGACCTGATGAGCTTCTTTCGTTCTTGGAGAACCTCTCCAGTCCTGTTGTGAAGACTGAACCTTGGTCTCAACATTATAACCATAGACCCACATCTTATCACCAGTTATGATTCTTTTAAGAAACATCTCGTTCTCATTTGTGTGATCCAAAAGCTCTTCACAGATTGCGAGGCGAAGGTCTTTCTGGTCTTGATTCATGAGCCATGGGAAGAACTTGATGACAACATGATGCATTCCAAGATTCAGTGTTAGTATTTCATGACATGATCCAACTAAAATGTTACATTCTTCTGTGGCCTCTCGGACAGTCAGTCTTTGATTGGCACACACAATTTCATTGACGTTCCTGACTTGAGCGTCGTCAGTAGACGTCAAAGGGCGTTCCAAACAAAGGTCATCTTTAACATCTGTCTGGCCATTTTTACATTGTGTGAACCATCATAACACTGAGTATATCTTAAAAACTCATCACTGTAGGCTTCCTGGATAATTTGGGGTGTCTCTGTAAAGGTTTTCTTGAGTTTCACGCGAAATTTAATGCAGATGCATTGCTCCTCTAACTCTGCCATATCGATATTTGCAAACTGTGCAATACAACATACTATTCAATACAGCACTGAACAATAACTAACAAACATACAACAATGAAACTTCCTGCAGTTACTAATTAAAAAATAGGCATGTGCAGAGATTCCAAGCGGATTTTGTTCCAACGTACCACTGGCGCAAAATTGCGAGTGTTGTGGGAATTTTTTGAACAGACCTCATACAGTGCATCTTGAAATGCAGAACACTTTGGCTGCCTCAGTTATGGTAGCACTCACCATACGAGCACCAACAATCTGTCCACGTTCAAATTCACTCAGCTCCAATACAGTGCACTCATAACTGCACAGAACACTGTTCTGATCATGATTGACACTTGCAACTTATTGAGAACACTGCACAGGTGCCCTTCATGGTAAAGTACAGCAACACAACTTGCAGGGCTTGGCTAGCTTCTGCATTTATGTTCAAGCATGCATTTTTTTTTGTGTTGTTCCCATATTTTTGTCCAACAGCTGTGTGAGTGGTTTTCTGTTAAAAGATGATCAGCAAAGATTGAATCGTTCTTTCTTTACCTCCATCTCCTCTCATGTTTACATAATCTAATTGTCACAGTTCTGCCTGACTGACTAATATATACTTTGCCACATTGCTTTTATACACACCACTCTGTTCATAAAAGCATGTGAAAAAGTATATATTGGACAATAAGGTGGAGGTGTGGCAATTGTGTTATCTGAACATGAGGGAAGCTGGAAATTAAGAAAGAAAGATTCAACATTGCTGATCATTTTTTAACAGTAACCACTCATACGATGTAGAATGCGAAGTTTTACATTCTGTACACAAAAGTAGAAAAATGATCCTACTGGAAATAGTGGAAATCAACAAACAGATGATAGAAAATGTCAGCTTAGTGTTAAGTGACCAGACTCAGTTTCCTTTTCTCTTCTGTTAAACTGACTTTTAGTTACAAGTAATAAATTGAAACTGTAAATTCTACTTTATTTTTTATGAGTTGTTAAATTTATCTCCATGTAAAAAACTGTGTTCCTCGTTTAGATAATGCATCTGTTTCTGCACATCATCATTTTTGTATCTTCTCTATCTTCTATATAAATAATACTTATGTAAGTCACACATTTTATCTGTGCTTGTGACTTTCAGTGAACACCTGAAAATGATCTAAAAAGCCAGAAGCCAGTTCATGACCAAATATGTATAATTTTGCAGAACAGTAGAAAAGGTTTCTTTGTTTAATATTATTATTATGTTCTTCCAAGTACCGATGGAACATTCAACTAATGTTCAAATATTACAGTTTTAATATTAAACATTATACCATTATTCCTGACACAAATATGAAAAAATACAAATTGTTTTGTTTCGTTAGGTGCGACTCATGGAGATGAACTGAATTACCTGTTCAGTAAGTCTTCAAATGGCAGAGATATTCAAGCAAAAGATCAGAAGATTATATCAGAAATGACCTGTATGTGGACCAATTTTGCAAAAACAGGGTAAATATTTCATCTGTAAAATTATTTAACATAGTAGTATAAATTAGTAATTACCAATATTTTGTTAGTGCATGCTGAAGCTGGTGTGATAAGAACTAATTATGCTGTCTGTGAAATAGTGTGACAGAAATGTAGATCACATGTTAAGTGACAATCATATTACTGAAACATAACTTTTGTGTAGCTCAGTCTGGCATTTTAGATGTTAAAAGACATGCCCATATCCCATTATGCTTGTTTGTGATGTTCTGATATCTGTTGTGTCTACAAATTCAGATTATCTGTCTAGGTACTGGACACCATTTCCTAAGTGCAATGGGGGACACATTTGAATTTCATTTGAAAAATTATGTGAATACACTGTAATGTGGTGATAAGAACAACCAAATGAAACTTACGATTCAGTCAGCTGTTGAAAACCATTCTATTCATTTGGTTGCAGTTTTACCTATTGGTTGAATTAGCCATTCATTCTTTTGAGTGAAGAGAGGCTGTTGAGCAACCAAATGAAAACAGTTGACACCGTCTGGTGCATTCGGTTCTGAGCAGGATCATTAAATCATTTTGACATTGTTAAATCAGAAGGCAGTTGTTGACTGCACTCTGCTATCACATGTCATCACTGTTCTGATATTTGTTTTTTATTGAATACCAATAAGTGGCTTTTATTTCAGTTTTTCATTCATCTGTGTTTGAATAGGCATTTTCTTAAAAATGAATTTTGTGTCTCGAGCAGAGGGCTGAAATGGTCAGTGGTGTGGGAATGGAAGAAATCATATGACTGGCTAAAAACTGATCCTCAAGATAAATTGAATGTGATGTACAGTTTCTGCAAGGGATGATTCATATAATGAAACAATATTACTTAAATAAATTCAAAGAAAATTACTAAATGGTGACAAATATCTCTCAAAAAAAAAAAAAAAAAAAAAAAAAAACTCACCAATAAAAGGCAGCACCTGTTGAAAAAACAAAGCGTTAAGTCACCAAACTGTCACAATAATTGTATATTATATGATTCTGTTTATATCACCTCAGAATTTGCTGACATATAATTTTCAGTGATGGGTGCAAACCAGCAGGAAGAGAGAGACAGAACTTCAAAAAATTTATTTATTTAAATACAAATTTATAATGTAGCACCAGTTATCAACCTTTTACAACAACCAAACTCCAGGTTTAGTGTCAGAAGTACAAAAAATTTGTTCTTAAGTAATTAAATACATGAATTTTGAAAATACTTCATTTTTAGAAATACACTCTTTGTTCACCCCTCCTTCAAATAAGATACATTATTTGTCTCTAAGAATGTTGTCACTCTGGTCTTGATTCATGTCTAACTGAGATGAATAAAAAGTGTGTAAATGAAGTTACTCAAACCTGTAGACTGAGTGAAAGCATTCTTGTAATTTATGTGGACACAGAGAATAGTATTCATTTAAATATTTTATTCAACTGAAAAAAGAAAAGGACAGTTGACTGACCAATCAGGTGCGAAAATGGTTCCTTGTGCCAGCACTACCCTAATGGCTTTATTAATGAATAGAGATAATGAGAATTCATGAGGCACTACTTATTTTCTATGTGATGATGCAACAGAAGAACACGGAGCCACATGAAACTGGGGTCACTTAGGGACATTAATATTGTAAAAGAGAATCATCCTTTATGTTGTGGGTGCTCTAACAATAACCATGTTTACATAAGTATTAATAGGGCTGGGTTCTGCCTATTTTTGCAAATTATAAATTCCTTGCTGTATACTTTTATCACTCAAAAATGTTTTGACACAAATTGGCTTAACACGTTGTTGAAACCTGAAAATTTGTGAGTGAAAATTGGCTTTAAACATACTTTTTATCTATTGCAACATTTTTCATTAACTAGTACTTGAGAAGACTGTTTTAGACCTTATTAACATGCTGAATAGCTTGTCATGTGCAAAAACATGATCGTGTTGTGAAGATAGTAGAAATGAATGAAAATATTATGTACAACCAGTATTTCATGAGCACATACAGTTTTTTTCCATGTTGTTGTCATAATAAATATATTCCTCCTACTTAGTCTGGAGTCTCTCTCTCTCTCTCTCTCTCTCTCTCTCTCTCTCTCTCTTCTTTCTCTGTGCGCATGCGTGTCCGTGTTCGTGTCTGTGTGTGTGTTTTTTTTTTTAACTTTTTCTTGATAATTCTTTCGATCTGTTGAACAATGGGCCAAGGCCATTGCACAGTATAGTGTAATAATTTAAAATACAAGGTGTACAACTTTGCTTCCGCCGTTTTTTCCTCAACATGTGAGGCTTTAATGAAACAAATTGGTTACGCATATAATCATTCAAAGCATTTTCCACCGCTGGCCACTACTTTCTCCCATCTTTTGGGCAGTCTACAAATCCCACATCGAAAAAATTGTTCATCTTTTGAAGCGATCCACGAATCGATCCAATTTGTAACTTCTTCATGAGATCGGAACTGTTGGTCAGCCAGGCCATGCGCCATTGATCTAAACAGGTGATAGTCAGAGGGAGCAATGTCTGGAGAATACAGCGGGTGGGGCAGGATTTCCCATTTTAACGTTTCCAAATATGTTTTGACCACTTTTGCAACGTGGGGTCGAGCGTTGTCATGCTGCAAAATCACTTTATCGTGCTTCTCGCTGTATTGTGGCCATTTGTCTTTTAATGCTCTGCTCAAGCACATTAATTGCATTTGATAATGAGCACCTGTGATTGCTTCACTTGGTTTTAACACCTTATAGCACATGACGCCAAGCTGGTTCCACCAAATGAAGAGTGTGATATCGGAGCCGTGAATATTCAGTTTGGCCGTCAATGTGGAAGCATGGCCATGATTTCTCCATGATTTTTTGCCTTTAGGGTTGTTGTAATGAACCAATTTTTCATCCCCGGTCACAATGCGATATAGAAATCCCTTCTGTTTTCGCCTCTGAAGCAACTGTTCACAAACACACAAACACTGTTCACTGTCTCTTGGGTTCAGCTCACATGGGACCCAAGTTCCTTCTTTTTGAATCATTCCCATAGCCTTGAGATGTTTTGAAATGGCTTACTGTGTCACTCCCACTAATCGTGCCAATTGTTCTTGAGTTTGACATGAGTCTTCACTCAGCAATGTCTCCTATTCTGCGTTTTCGAAAACATTCTCTCTTCCACCACTACGACAGTCTACGACGTTAAAATCACCATTCTTGAAGTGTTGAAACCACTCACAACATGTTCTTTCACTGATGAAACCAGTCATGACACATTCTTTCACTAATATTATCCTTACCATACGTACTTGAGAGCATTCAATGAGACTCAACCGCTGTTTTCTTCATATTGAAACAAAACAGTAACACCTCCCATAAATGATGAGAATTAGGCTCGTAAACTGACATTTTCAATCAAGAACAACTTTATAATGCAGACACAAATCGACTAATGTTTGAATGAGGTTATGTTCACCGAGGTCCAAGCTAACTGCCTGACGTCTGCGATCTGTTTCTTTCAACCGCTACTTACCGTTGTCGCCACCTATTGGCAAACGGCGGGAGCAAAGTTGTACACATTGTACATTTTCATTTTGCCATTGGCCTCAATATTTTAAAATTTTCTGCTACAGTTAAGTTTTTGGTATGGCCTATGGCTACGTTTAATTATCTTGAAATCTGTTAGTTTTTAGTTGCAGTGGGTACCCAGAGGGAATTAAATTAGGAAATGAGATACTAAAAGCAGCAGATGAGTTTCATTATTTAGCAAAATAGGTGATAATGTACAAAGTAGAGTTACTGTAAATTGAAGACTGGCAATAGGTTAGATCAGATAACTGATAAGGAGGTACTGAATCATACTGGAAAGAAATAAAATTTATGGAACAACTTGACTAAAAGATGAGATTGGTTGAAAGGCACATCCTGAGTCATGAAGGAATCAATACTTTGATAATGGTGGGACTTGTGAAGGGTAAAAACTGTAGAGGGAGACTAAGGGTTGACAGTAATAAGCAGGTTAAATTGATGTAGGGTGCAATAGTTATGGAAAAATGAAGAGGCATGCACAGAATAGACTAACACAAAGAGCCTGCATCAGACCAGTCTCCAGGCTGAAGTTTTCTTGTGTATTGCGAAATTGTATGTTGCTTTTTCTTTATTCTGTGAGTCCAAAGATTGAGTTTCTTGTCTATTTCCACCTCTGTTGTGAACTGAATTTTAAGAGGTAGACTTTATTTCTTCATGTAATTATTTTACAGTGAGGTGACAAAAGTCATGGGATACCTCCTAACATTATGTTGGACCTTCTTTTACTCAGAGTAGTGCGACAGCTTGACATGACATGGACTCAACAGGTCATCAGAAGTCCCTTGCAGAAATACTGGGCCAAGCTGTCTCTACAGCCATCCATAAAACGTGCACGGACTGACACCTCGATTATGTGCCACAATAGTTTAATGGGATTGCTGCTGGGCAATCTGAGTGGCCAGATAATTTGCTCAAATTGTCCAGAATGTTCTTCAAACCAATCACGAACAATTGTGGGCCGGTGACGTGGTACATTATCATCCATAAGAATTCCATCATTGTTTGGATACATTAAGTCCACAAATGGCTGCAAATGGTTTCCAAGTAGCGAACATAACCTTTTTCAGTCAATTATAGGTTCAGTTTGACAAGAGGACCCAGTCCATTCCATGTAAACACAGCCCACACTATTATGGGGCTACCCCTAGCCTACACAGTGCCTTGTTGACAACTTCAGTCCATGGCTTTGTGGGGTCTGCACCACACTCAAACCATACCATCAGCTCTTACCAACTGAAAACATGACTCATCTGACCAGGCCATGGTTTCCTAGCCCTTTATGGTTCAACTGACAAAGTCATGAGCCCAGGAAAGGCACTGCATGTGATGTTGTGCCATTAGCAAAGGCACTTGCTTCAGTCATCTGCTGCCACAGCCCATTAACGCCAGATTTTTCTGCGCTGTCCTAATGGATACTTTCGTTGTACATGCTACATTAATTTCTGTGGTTATTTCATGCAGTGTTGCTTGTCTGTTAGCTCTGAGTGCTCTATGCAAACGCCGCTGCTCTTGGTTGTTAAGTGAAGACCATCATTGTCAGGTAATGCCTGAAATTTGGTATTCTCGACACACTTTTGAGACTGTGGATTCTTGGAATATTGAATTCCCTAACAATTTCTGAAATGGAATGTCGTATGCATATAGCCCCAATTATTATTCCATTTTCGAAGTCTGTTAATTCCAATTCTGTGGCTATAATCATGTCAGGCACCCTCTCAAATGAATCACCTGAGTACAACTGACAACTCCGCCAATGCACTGCCCTTTTATACCTCATGTATGTGATACTACTGCCTTCTGTATATGTGTATATCATATCTCATGAATTTTGTCACCTCAGTGTATATGCTGTGTGCGACTGGTGCCTGATGACCCAGCACAGCTGCCACACAGCATTGCCCTGTGGATTGCCAACCCGCCAACACCTGCAGATGAACTTCACTGCGACAGCCATTGCAGTAACAAGGGTACCACGATCACAGGACATGGCTGGAACTATCTTGCATCCGTGAAGCCATGTGATGTCAGCCGCTTTTTGGTATCCATTTACTGGATGGCCTTTATAGGACCACCACTTGCAGCTCTCTGTCCATATGATTCTGTATTTGACGCTTGGTCTAAATATGAGTCTGACGCCAAGTCTGATTCTGAATAAATGATGAGTCTCTGATATAGTACTACAGGACCAAGACAGCACCAGTGCAACCACTGATTTTGACCACAACTGATTCTGACTCTGCAGAGTAATCTATGGTGACAGACTGTGTCCTTTCTCTTGCATCTTTGTAGAACTGTATTCAGTGAGTGACACTTCTTTAATAGATCAGGACAATTTCTTATGTTCCACCCATTGAGAATCTGTTTTACAACATTTATGTCTGCTTGTCTGCCTTTTTAATAGAAATAAATTCTTTTCTCCATGTACCAACCCATAGCAAGATACTTTAGTTGGCCATGAGGATAAACTTTTATGGCTCCTGTGTCATCGGAACTTTGTTCCAGTATCTGTGCTTAATCAGGTACACTCTGCATTTGTGTGCTTCCACACATATTCGACCAACATTCTTCTAGTCCCTTTTTGCATGCTCTTTTCCCATGTTTTTTTTCTGTGCCAGAACTCTCACTTCTGCAACTTGTCCAGTTGTGAGGCCAGTAGTTGCCTTGCCAGTAGTTGCCACTCATTTGTTTCAGTGCTTATGGGGGGCGACACCATCACATACTGCAGCCAGGAGAACACGGCTTCTGCTTCATGCACTGCCTTCCCAGTGGTCACCAGCACCACCACCACCACCACCACCACCACCACCTCTGGTACCCTTGGCACCCATGCATTCCATGGTCATCCTTGCTCCTTCTGCTGCACCGATGGCTCATTCTTCTTGTGTTTCTGTAGCTCAGGGCATGTCTTCTCCTGATGTATTGTCTGTCGCTCCATCTTGGTGGGGCATTGTTCAACACTGCACCCTCTTTGTCACCACCCGTGGTCATCGTTCCTCTTGGCCCTCTCTGGTGGCCTCGTGGACCTTTCTGGTGGCCTTGTGGATTTCTCTGCAACTCCTGTGTATCACTCATAGAATTTTCACTGAAGGCGTCTTGCCACCTTTGGCAGCCTTGGGTGACCTTCTCAGTGACATTTGTGCAAGTCTTTTGTTTTTCCAGGTCTCCTCTTGGACTGCCTTCAGCTGCACCTTGCAGCCTCATGCTGAGTACCTCCTGTCAACTGCCCCAGTGCTGCCAGCACTCTTGCCACTGGCCCCAGTGCCACTCTGTGTGCCTATTGCTGGCCCGTCATGCACACACATGGCCTGCTCACCATCCCCCTTCCTGCCTGTTGCCTGTGTTCTACCCATGTTCTCAGCTCCTTGCTTCCTCACTCATACATCTGCTTTCTCTCATGTGCAGGGTTTTCTTCCCACCAGACACCATAGTGGTGCATTGAGTGTCTTCAGCTTGTGGCCGCTCTGCTCCATTTAGCCATAATTTTTGCACCAATGTCTTTTCTTCACTGGCATCCTGTTCTCCAGTCCACTTCTCCCAGCCAGCCACACATTCTCCTCCAGGAGTGCCATGCCACTGGCTATTGCCTCTGCCACAGCCACTGCCACTGCATTGACATGGCTTCACCACCTGCCTATGAAAGGAAGAGGCATGCTGTGTCCTTGGCCACTACTTCCATTTGCATATTGAGATGGCTTCACCATCTCCTTCCGAAGGGAACAGGAAAAAGCTGTGTATGGCTGGTGCCTGATGACTC
Source organism: Schistocerca nitens (assembly GCF_023898315.1). Taxonomy (NCBI): domain Eukaryota; kingdom Metazoa; phylum Arthropoda; class Insecta; order Orthoptera; family Acrididae; genus Schistocerca; species Schistocerca nitens. Next base: position 449,298,814 of record NC_064615.1, read on the forward strand.
AGCACACACACCACAAAGCATTGCCGTCTACATTGCCATTCCACCAGACTCCTGCAGCTGAATTTCACTGTGACAATCACAGCAGTGAGGACGGTATGATCAGCAGACAGTCAGCACTGTCTCTCATCCTCAAAACTTCATGACGCCAGCCATTTCCTGGTATCCATATGCCAGGCAGCCTTTATAGGACCACCATCTGCAGCTCTGTGGTAGTCTATCTGGTCTGATAATGAGTCTGATTCTGAATAAATGATAAGTCTCTGATACAGTGCTATAGGACCAAGATAACGAATGTGCAACCACTGATTGTGGCAGGGACCAATTCCAAGTTCGCAAAGTAACCTATGGTGACAGACTGTGTGCTTTCTCTTGCACCTTTGTAGAGCTGCATTCATGCCACAAACAATTCTTATTACATATTTTTGAACCAAGGAAACTTTAGCTTCGCCTGATGAGTTATCCCAAAAAAATAATCCACTGTGACATTATGGAATGGAGGTATGCACAATGTACCAACTTTCATATTTTTATATCACTTGTATTGAAAACAGAAATTTGCTTACATGCTTGAGCAATTGTATGGTATGCTCCTACCAACTGAAGTTAATAGCAAGCTGTAATTCCAAGAATTTAACACTGTCAACGTCTTCTGTATGTCTGTCAATTTTACACATGTACTGGTGGGAAGCCTATTAAAAGTTCTAAACTGCATTTAGAGTGTTTTTTTTTTTTTTTTTTTTTTTTTTTTTCAAAGTTTGGTGACAAGGAATTGGCTGGGAACCATTTATTAATGTCCTTGAAAATTTCAGTAACCAATCTTTTCATGACTGTAATCAATTTACTATTTACTGCAATATTTGTATCATCTGCAAACAAAACAAACTTGGCATCCGGTTATGTTACTGATGAAAGGTCATTGATATAAACAAGACAAAGTGAGAGTCCTAGAATGGAACCATGTAGAACACCAAATCTAATTAGCCTCCAGTTGGATGCTGCCTGATAGCTTAAGACATGTCTCTTTCTTAATCCCCCCAGGGGCTCAGCATTCATTTGCTGAGTACGGGCTTGGCGACCCCGGGGTCATGAGCTGGGGACTGGTCTGCGCCGCCAGTCTCCTGTCACCGTAACCCCTGGACATGCTTCAGCAACCACCGTATGGCGCTGCGGTGGAATGTTGTGTGCTGCGGGGAATGGTAATCTTGGCTTGACCGCCCGGATTGCGAGGAAGGCCAACCTCTATACAAACCCCTCAATCTTACGGTGTGCTCCGCGCCTATGAGATGCATGGCTGTTGGGGTGGAACAGTCGCAAGCGGGCAACCTCTGGGGCACCTGCTGCACCCCAGTTGTATACGGCTTACTCAGGCACGCGGGGCTCTGTCTGAATGGACCTTTAGTTCCCTAGCTGCTCGTGGGACTGCAATGGACCCTTCGACCTCTACATTTCCTCCTACCAGTGGATTGGGTGGGCCACTGGTAGGAAAACACACCTCATCGAAAAAGCGACTTCGTGCTGCGAGTCCTCCAGCTCCTGGTGTTGCTAGAGATTTATCAGACTGTCGTAACAGAGCACATGCTGATAATCAGAATGTGTTTTTGATTATTAAATGGAAGGAGGGTAGCTTTGAGAGGGTTTCTCCCTTTTACATCCACAAGGGTCTTGAGGGTATTGCAGGAACACTGAAATCTGTGAAGCGACTGCGCAATGGGACTCTGTTAGTTGAGACTTCTAGTTCCCATCAAGTCGCTTCTCTTCAGAAAGCAACCTGTCTCGGAGAGTACGTTATCGAGACTGAGCTCCACTCCACTTTGAATTATAGTAAGGGTGTTGTGACATGTAGGGACTTGGTGGATATCTCCACAGAGAGTTAAAATCTGAGTGGGTTGATGAAGGTATTGTTGATGTGCAGCATATTATGAAACAAGTCGATGGGGACCTCGTCAAATCTGACTCGTTTATTCTCACGTTCAGTTGCCCTAGACTCCCAGAGCATCTTAAAGCGGGGTTCTTACGTTTGCCAGTACGACCATATTTCCCCAACCCAATGCGCTGTTTTAAATGTCAGCGCTTTGGGCATACTATGTTGGGGTGCAATGGGATAGCCACTTGCGGTAAATGTGGTCAGCCTGCCCATGAAAGAGCCGATTGTTCATCACCTGTGAAGTGCGTGAATTGCTCTGGGAGTCACCCTGTCTGGAGCCGGGTCTGCCCCATCTATCTCAAAGAATGGAAGATACAGGAGATCAAAACATCTAAGCGCATCCCCTATGGTGAGGCCAAGAAGCTCTTTAAGGCCATGCAACCTCCTGTGTTTACGACATCTTTCGCTTCCGCTCTGAAAAAACCGGTACAAGTGGCCACTGTTGCTACGCAAATGGAGGTTGCTAGTGTTAGCACTAATACCTGCGTTTGCCAGTGCACTTGTGCTGCTGCGGTTGTTTTGAAACCTGCGGCTCTCCCCGCAACGTCGGACAAGGCCGTGGTTGCTGACATTGGGGTACTTCCTGCCTCTTCCCATATGGCGCCTTCTGCCCAGGCGAGTAAAGCTCCAACTGCTGACAAGGCTCTGCATTCTAAGCCCCCCAAGACAAAGATGCTGAAGGTGAAGGTTTTCCACCTGAGGAGACTGGTCAGGGTTGGTCCGATGACGAGGCCATCGTACTGTCTGACATCTCCCGTGGGTCGTCATCGAAGCTGATGGGCATTGATGTTGACTGGGGGTGATCTTCTGGCCCCAGGAATAAATCTCCGGCCAGTACGGGCTCTCCTCCAAAACACAGAGGCAGGGTGAAAGTTCAGCCACCCTGATCACTGGCTCCCATATTACAGTGGAACCTGAATGGGTTCAGGACGCATGTGGCCGAATTACAACTCCTTGTACGAGAGTGCCCTTTGTGCTTATGTCTCCAAGAGACACATTTTCGGGCCACTGATGCTCCTTCTTTACGGGGCGATACCGTATATCGGAAAGATGATCTGATGGGGGAAAGGGCAAAGGGTGGTGTTGCGGTTTTTGTCCGTGACATGCACCCCTCATCTGAGCTCCCTCTCGTTACAGACTTGCAAGCAGTTGCAGTTGACCTTCTTGTGGGTCGGAGGCTCACAGTCTGTTCACTTTACTTACCACCTCAGGATGCGATAGACTCTGAGGCTCTCACAGACCTTATTAGCCAACTCCCTCACCCATTTCTTCTTCTGGGGGACTTCAATGCTCATAATGTCTTATGGGGCTCTTCGACTACTTGCCCCAGGGGTCACATTCTGGAAAGCCTCATGATGTCTGAAGAACAGTGCATCCTCAACTCTGGTGCTCCCACTCATTTCTGTACTGCTTCTGGGTCGTCATCAGCTATTGACCTTTCCTTTTGCTCTCCAGCACTCGCGGATTCTGCTCTGTGGGAGGTTGCTGCTGACCTCCATTCTAGTGACCACTTCCCCCTTTGGATTCGCCTCCTGGATGAGGCTATGGCATTACCAGTGCCGCCCCGGTGGCAACTCTGCAGAGCTGACTGGACACTTTTCCGCCAACTGGCTGTTTTGGAACACCGTGCCAGCGTCCACGAATGAGTAGACCATGTTACAGCCGTGATCTCCCATGCTGCTGAATTGTCAATCCCATGGTCATCCGGTCATCCCAAGAGGCGTCCTGTCCCTTGGTGGACCACTGAGTGCCGCTCAGCCATCCGAGCCTGCCGTGCAGCTCTGCGCCGCTTCAAGTGCCGTCCCTCAGCTGACAATCTTGCGGCCTTTCGGGTGGCAAGGGCCAAAGCGCGGCAAGTGATTAAAGAGAGCAAACGATGGTCATGGCAATCGTTCTTGAACTCCATCTCCCACTCCACTAGTTCTACGAAAGTATGGGAAGCCATCAGGAGGATTTCCGGGAAACTCGGCCAGCTACCTGTCACGGTAATGCTGCATCAGGGAAGTCTTCTCACGGCGCCGAGAGACATTGCCCAGACACTGGCCATGCATTTTGCGGCATCTACCGCCACTATTAACTGTGATCCAGATTTCTGCCACTACCGCACTGCCATCGAGAGGGGTCACTTGGACTTCCGGTCTCCAAATTCTGAACCCTACAACTGCCCCTTCACAACGTGGGAACTGGATTTGGCGCTGTCTGTGGCTCATGATACTGCGCCTGGTCATGATCAAATCCGGTACAGCATGCTGCAGCACTTGTTACTCCCTTCCAAGGAAGTTCTCCTGAATTGTTTTAATATGATATGGTTATCCGGCATGTACCCTGACTCGTGGCGGGAGGCGATTTTGATTCCCCTCCTCAAACCGGGGAAGGACCGAACGTATCCCAGTAGTTATCGGAGTATTGCTTTGACGAGCTGTGTCGGGAAGACGTTGGAACGCATGGTCAACCGTCGCCTGGTTTGGCTGCTCGAGACCAGGCAGCTCCTTAGCCCCTCTCAGTGTGGCTTTCGGAGATGTCGTTCCACTATAGACAACTTGACCTTGCTTGAGGCGGCCATCCAGCAGGCCTTCCTACATAACCAGTATTGTCTAGGTGTATTCTTTGATATTAATAAGGCGTATGACACTACTTGGCGCCGCCTTATCCTCAATCAACTCCATCAGTGGGGCTTTCGTGGCCGTCTCACCATCTTCATTCGGTCCTTTCTTTCCCACCGCCTCTTTCGATCTTGGGTTGGTACTGTGCTTTCTGATTTGTACGTGCAGGAGAATGGTGTTCCTCAGGGAAGCGTTTTAAGTGTCACCCTCGTTGCCGTCGCCATTAACAGTATCGCGTCCACTATCCGGAGTCCTGCCCAATGCTCCTTGTTTGTGGACGATTTTGCTGTTTTCTGTTCTTCCTCTAGTCTTGTCACTGCTAGTCGGCAGTTGCAGCTTATGATAAAGCGATTAGAGGCATGGACTGCGAAGACGGGTTTTACCTTTTCTGCAGACAAATGTGTGTGTGTTCATTTTAATCGTTCTCGACGTCTTTTTACCTCCCCTGAATTGCGTCTTAGGGACACCATTCTTCCTTTTAGAGACACTGTGAGGTTCCTGGGCCTACTTTTTGATTCCAAGTTGTCGTGGTTGCCTCACCTTAAAGACCTCAAGGTGCGGGCCCTGAAGGCACTGAATATTTTGAAGTGTCTGAGCCATCGGTGCTGGGGAGCAGATCGGGCGCATCTGCTGCAATTTTATAGGGCTTTCGTCCGATCGCGTCTTGACTGTGGTTGCACCATGTATGGGTCAGCAAGGCCATAGTATCTGAAGATTCTTGACGCAGTGCACCATGAGGGTATCAGGCTGGCCCCTGGTGCCTTCCGTACCAGTCCCATCCCCAGCCTGTGTGCTGAGGCAGGGGAACCGCCGCTCGCCATCCGGCGGAAACTCCTCATGGTGCGACGGGCGTGTCAATTCCTTGCCTGTCCTACCTCCCCTGCATACCCTACCGTTGCCCAACCACCTATGGAACGTCTCTTTTCCAGTCGTCCCAGGGCAATGAGACCATTTGGGATTCGTGCCAAGCATTTACTTGAGTCCCTTGGTGTGGAGCGGAGCGTGTGGCCCCCCAACGACAAGGTTTTACCCAGCTGCCTCCCTGGTTGCTCCAGAGGCCCAGCGTCCTTTTAGACTTGTCGGAGCTGCACTCCTGCGTTTGTTTTTACCTCCTTATTTTCCGATATTTTACACCAGCATCCCGACCATGTACCAGTATTTACGGATGGCTCTAAACAGGGGGACTGTTGGTTGTGCTGTTGTTTTCCCTGATCAAGTCGTCAAGTTAAGACTTCCTGCGGCGTTTACCATCTTTGATGCCAAATTGTTTGCGATCTTGTGGGCTTTGGAGCAGATGCGATGTGTTCCCAGTCTTAAGCTCCTCATCTGTTCTGACTCCCTGAGTGCCCTCCAGACCATGCAACACTTTTACCCAGCGGATACGGTCATCCAGAACATCCATGATGCCCTACTCCATCTGCAACGGCAGGGGAAGGTTTCTTTCTGCTGGGTGCTGGGGCACGTGGGTATTAGGAGAAACAAACTGGCGGATGTGGCTGCCAAAGATGCATGTTCCCTCCCTCACGTTGTTGAATGTGCCGTCCCCCTCCATGCTGTTACCTCCCTTTTGCGTTTTCGTGTTATGCGTCAATGGGAAGAGGAGTGGCTGGCAGTCGGTGACAATAAGCTGCGTCTGGTCAAGGCCACCACGCGGCAATGGCGTACATCCTACCAGTCATGCAGGCGGGATGAGGTTCTCCTCACTCGCCTCCGCATCGGGCACAGTCCCTTAGCACATGGTTTCTTCCTCTGGCGGGAGGACCCCCCAATCTGCAGTGCTTGTGGCGTCCAGATTACTGTCCGTCACATTTTACTTGACTGTCTTTTATTCTCTGACCAGAGGGCGGTGGTTTCCTTGCCACCGGATCTGCCCTCTATTTTGCAAGACGACGCAATGACTGTGGTTAAGGTCTTACGGTTTTGTGTCCTGTCCAATTTGTTGCCTTGGATTTTAGGGAGAGGGTTTTAATGTGCTGCTGGGTGACTGGCTCACCCAGATTTTAGGTAAGAGGTCCGCCAGTCACTATTACCTCCTTCTTTCCCTACGGTTTCTGTTCTCTTTTCCTTGTGTTTCCTTTCCTTTTTTAGTGCGTTTCTTCTCCTCTTGTTTTGCTTCTGTCTGTGAGGATGTGGAACTGCATCAGGTCTGTGTCTTTTAGCCGTTCTCCTTTTTGCTGTCCGTCTTAGTCCCTTCACTGCCTCTGTTCCTGTTTTTATGCGTTTGGGCGCTGATGACCACGCTGTTTAGCGCCCGTAAACCTCAAACACACACACACACACACACACACACACACACACACACACACACACACACACTCTTTCTTAATGACACCCTTTGTTTTCTGTCAAAAGACATCGCATTTGAGCCATTCTGCAGCATTTCCTGTTCCACCATAATATTCTAATTTCACCACTTCCTACAAGCTCAGCGTCTGAGGATGAGGTCGAGATTCTGGTGTCTGCTGAAGACCTGGATCTCACCGGACCCTTGGACGCAATGGATGTCACTCACGCGGGTACTGAACTGGTGGCATCAAGTGACCCAGTGGCATAATCTGCCTCCCCAGTCCCTTCACGCCTTTCTCAGCCATGGACAATGTCATCCTCCAGTGGAACTGCGGCGGTTTCTTCCACCATCTTGCTGAGCTTCGACAACTTCTCAGTCTTCACCCTTTCTTCTGCGTTGCTCTTCAAGAAACTTGGTTTCTAGTGATGCAAACCCCCACCCTCCATGGCTATCGGGGTTATTATAAGAACTGGGCAGCTTATGAAAGGGTATCTGTTGGCGTCTGCATCTATGTCCTTCACAAACACCTTTAGAGGCTGTCGCTGTTCAGGTGTGGACGCCACAGGCTGTTACTGTCTGCAGTCTCTATCTTCCACCAGATGGTGATGTCCTGCAGCATGTCCTGACCACACTGATAGCCCAATTGCCGCCACCTTTCCTGTTACTGGGCGACTTCAATGCCCATAACCCTCTGTGGGGTGGGTCAGTGGCAACAGGTCGAGGCACCACCATTGAGCATGTATTGGCACAGCTCGACCTTTCCATTTTAAATGATGGTGCCTTCACACATTTCAGTGTGGCACATGGTACGTACTCCACCATCGACCTTTCGATCTGCAGCCCTAGCCTCTTACCGTCTGTCCAATGCACTGTGCATGATGACCTGTGTGGTAGTGACCACTTTCCGATCTTTCTGTCACTGCCACAGCATCACTCTTCTGGCCGTTCTTGCAGATGGGCTATGAATAAGGCTGACTGGGACTTGTTCTCCTCCATTGCCACTATTGAGCCTCTTTCTAATGATGCCATTGATGCGGTGGTTCACTCGGTCACCACCGGCATCGTTACTGCCACAGAATCTGCCATTCCCTGTTCTTCTGGGTCCCCTCGGCGGAGGACTGTGCCTTGGTGGTTGCCTGCGATCGCCAAGGCTATTAAAGATCGCAGGGGGGCACTCCATCGTTACAAGCGGCATCCCTCATTAGGAAACCTCATTGCCTTTAAATGGCTCCGTGCGCGGGCCCGCGGCATCATTTGGCAGCACAAGCAGGAGTGCTGGGAATGGTATGTCTCCACCAGGGCCTCCATATCTCTCCATCGCAGGTTTGGGCCAAGATTAGGCATCTCTATGGCTATCGGACCCCTGTCAGCGTCCCTGCGCTGTCACTGAACGGAGCAGTTTGTACTGACGCTGACATAATTACAAACTGCTTAGCAGACCATTTTGCTCTCAGTTCTGCTTCTGTGAATTACCCACTGGCCTTCTGTTCCATTAAAGAGCGGTTGGAATGTCGGAGCCTTTCATTTCACACCCACCATCCTGAATCCTACAATGTTCCATCCAGTGAGTGGGAATTCCACAGTGCCCTAGCCACTTGCCCTGATACAGCTCCCAGGCCAGATCGCATCCACTGTCAGATGCTGAAACACCTCTCAGTGGACTGCCAGCGACGCCTCCTCGACCTTTACAACTGTATCTGGGTCGAAGGTGAGTTTGCGTCACAATGGCGGGAAAGCATTGTTATCCCCATTTTGAAACCTGGCAAGAACCCATTAGAGGTGGACAGCTACTGCCCCATTAGCCTCACCAACGTTCTTCGCAAGTTGCTTGAACACATGGTGAGCCGGCAGTTGAGTTGGGTACTTGAGTCTCGGGGCCTTCTGGCTCCATCTCAGGGTGGGTTCCGTAAAGGCCGCTGTGCCACTGACAATCTGGTGAGCCTGGAGTCAGCCATCCGTACAGCCTTTCCCCGCTGTCTTTTTTGACATGCGGAAGGCATACAATACGACATGGCGCCATCACATCCTTTCTACGCTTCATGGTTGAGGTCTTCGGGGTCCGCCGCCGATTTACCTACGAAATTTTCTGTCGCATCGTGCCTTCCGCGTCTTGTAAACTGGCATTCTGCTCCTCCTAGCAAATCTCCTGCGGCGGTACGGCATGGCTGTGTGCTGTGTGCGGCTGCCTGCAGTCGACTGACTCAGAAACAGGAAGCACGCCTGGACCCCAGCGCCGGCGTTATCACTGCGTCACTTCCTGCCCGGATGTTTCCCAATCTTGATTATAGTGCAACACGGGCCTAGTAATACTAGGGCCCGTGTTCCGCGGCTGCCTCGCTCAGCGGCTAAGTCCCACTCAAGGTCACCCGCCTATAAGGCGCGCACACAGCCGTGTTCGCGCCTGTTTTTAATTACAATTAACGGGCTCGCTGCGGCGGTGGGAATTTCTGTCTCAGCTTCCTTGTATGCTGATGACTTTTGCCTCTACTATAGCTCCATTGGCACTGCAGCTGCTGAACGTCAGCTGCAGGGCACTATCTGCAAGGCACAGTCTTGGGCTGTAGCGCATGGCTTCCAGTTTTCGGCTGTCAAGACCTGCGTTATGCATTTCTGCCGGCGATGCGCTGTTCACCCTGAGCCATGGCTTTATCTCGCCAGCGAACTTCTTGCTGTGGTGGAGACACATCAGTTTCTGGGTGTGGTTTTTGATGCCCGGTTGACTTGGCTCCCACATATTCAGCAGCTTAAACAGGTGTGTTGGCGGCATCTTAATGCTCTGCGATGCTTGAGCCACACCAGCTGGGTTGCCGACCGATCTACCCTCTTACAGCTCTACCAGGCATTAATCCAGTCCCATCCGGATTTTGGGAAGCTGGCTTATGGTTCAGCATCCCCTTCTGTGTTGTGGGTGCTGGACCCAATCCTTCACAGCGGGATACGACTTCCCACTGGTGCTTTCCGGACCAGCCCTGTGAACAGCATACTTGTAGAGGCAGGTGTCCCTCCATTGCAGTTACGTCGCCAACGTTTACTGGCCGCTTATCCAACGTTTACTGGCCGCTTATGCTGCACGTTTGTAGCTTGCCCGGGCATCCTAATTATCGTCTCCTGTTCCCTCAGTCAGTCGTCCATCGCCCAGAACGTCGGCCCCGGTCGGGTTGTACAATCGCGGTCCGTGTGAGAGAGCTTCTCTCCAGGCTTGGGGTTTTCCCTCTTCCACCTCCTTTCCGGGCCCCCCTGCATACACCCCCGTGGTGTGTGCCCCGCCCTTGCCTTCGGCTCGAATTGGCACAGGGCCTGAAGGACTCAGTCCCTCCGGAGATCTTCCGCCACCACTTTCTTTCCATCCTTGCCATGTATGAGGGCTCTGGCATTGTTTACACTGACGGTTCGATGGTTGCTGGTCATGTCGGTTATGCTCTCACTCTAGGGGACCATTACGAACAACACTCATTGCCGGCTGACTGCAGCATTTTCACTGCTGAGCTGGTCACCATCTTTCGTATATCTGCTCCTGCACAGGTGAGTCCTTCGTTATCTGTAGCGACTCCCTGAGTGGTTTACGAACTATCGACCAGTGTTTCCCTTGCTCTCGTCTGATGATGGTTATCCAGGAGTCCCTTCATACTCTTGCCCGATGCGGGGCCACTCTGTGATCTTTGTGTGGAACCCTGGTCATGTCGGCATCCTGGGCAATGAACATGTTGACCGCCTGGCCAAACAGGCCACCAGTGAACCAACTCTGGACATTGGCCTCCCGGAAACTGATTTGCGAGCAGTCTTACACCGCAAAGTTTTATCGCTTTGGGACGCTGAATGGCATGATCTGACCACACCTAATAAACTTCGTGCTGTCAAGGAGACGACGGCTGTGTGGCGGTCATCCATGCGAGCCATTCGCAGGGACTCAGTTGTCCTTTGTCAGATCCGCATTGGACACACCCTACTGATGCATAGATATTTACTGAGCTGTGAGGACCCGCCTCTCTGTCGCTGCAGGGTGGCTTTGACGGTGGTGCACATATTGTTGGCCTGTCCGCTTTCAGCTGTGCTCAGGCAGACATTTGCACTGCCTGATACACTCCCTGCCCTTTTAACAGATGACACTGCCATGGCAGGATTAGTTTTACATTTTATTCAGGCAGTGGTTTTCTATCACTTACTCTGGGTGTTTGTCATTTTTTTGTTATGAGTCTGGCCTTTGGCCTACGATTTTAGACTGGGTTATTTTTAGTGTGTTTCTAGGTGGTTGGCTTCTCCTTTTTTGTCTCTATGGTCGGCCAACCACTTCACACTCTGTGTGATTTTAATTCCTTTTGTCTGGTCTCAGTTTGCGTCTTTCTTGTCCTATGTCGTCTGTTGTCATGTCCATTGTTCGTTTTTCTTCTTTGTGGGTGTTTTTAAGTTTTGGAAAAAGGGACCGATGACCGTAGCAGTCTGGTCCCTTTATTTATTTATTTATTGTTCCATGGGACCAAATTAAGGAGAAGTCTCCATGGTCATGGAACGATTCAATACATGAAATTATAACATGATAGTAGAAACAGATAAAATGAAATACAAGAAACGTATTCAGGCGACAATTCGTAAGTTTAAATAAAAGAAATCAACAATGTAACACTGGAATTTGCTTAATTTTTCAGCTCTTCCAGGAGCTCCTCGACAGAATAGAAGCAGTGAGCCATGAGGAAACTCTTCAATTTAAACTTAAAAGCGTTTGGGCTACTGCTAAGATTTTTGAGTTCTTGTGGTAGGTTATTGAAAATGGATGCAGCAGAATAGTGCACTCCTTTCTGCACAAGAGTCAAGAAAGTGCATTCCACATGCAGATTTGATTTCTGCCTAGTATTAACTGAGTGAAAGCTGCTAACTCTTAGGAATAAGCTAATATTGCTAACAACAAACGACATTAAAGAAAATATATACTGTGAGGACAATGTCAGAATTCCCAGACTATTGAATAGGGGTCGACAAGAGGTTCTCGAACTTACACCGCATATAGCTCGAACAGCCAGTTTTTGAGCCAAAAATACCCTTTTTGAATCAGAAGAATTACCCCAAAAAATAATACCATATGACATAAGCATATGAAAATATGTGAAGTAGACTACTTCTCGTGTTGAACTGTCACTTATTTCAGATACTGTTCTAATGGTAAATAAAGCAGCATTTAGTTTCTGAACAAGATCCTGAACATGGGCTTTCCACAACAGCTTACTATCTATCCGAACACCTAGGAACTTGAACTGTTCCGTCTCGCTTATAATATGCCCATTTTGTCTGATCAAAATATCAGTTCTTGTTGAAATGTGAGTTAGAAACTGTAATAACTGCATCTTACTGTGATTTAGCATCACATTATTTTCCACAAACCACAAACTTATTTCATGAACTACATTATTTTATAATGTTTCAATATTACACACGAGATCCTTCACTACCAAGCTGGTGTCATCAGCAAACAGAAATATTTTTGAATCACCTGTAATACTAGAATGCATATCATTTATATAAATAAGAAACAGCAGCGGCCCCAGCACCGACCCTTGGGGAACGCCCCACTTAACAGTGCCCCATTGGAACTGAACATCACTACCACTCTCAATATTGCGGAGAATTACCTTCTGCTTTCTGTTCTTAAAGCAAGAGGCGAACCAATTGTAAGCTACTCCCCTTATTCCATAATGGTCCAACTTCTGCAGTAATATCTTGTGGTCAACACAGTCAAAAGCCTTCGTTAAATCAAAGAAAACACCTAGCGTTTGCAACCTTTTATTTAATCTGTCCAAAACCTCACAGAGAAAAGAGAATATAGCATTTTCAGTTGTTAAACCATTTCTTAAACCAAACTGTACATTTGACAGCAAATTATGTGAATTTAAATGCTCCAGTAATCTTGTATATACAACCTTGTCGATAACTTTAGCAAACACCGATGGCATAGAAATAGGTCTATAACTGTCAACATCATCCCTGTCTCCCTTTTTATAAAGTGGCTTCACTATGCAGTACTTTAATCGGTCAGGAAACTGACCACTCCTAAAGGAAAAGTTACAGATATGGCTAAGTACTGGGCTAACATACATAGAACAATACTTCAGTATTCTGATAGATACCCTGTCATATCCATGAGAGTTCTTGGTCTTTAGTGATTTAATTATTAACTCAATCTCCCTCTTGTCAGTATCATGGAGGAGCAATTCAGGTAACAGTCTCGGAACACTTTTTTCTACGAGCACCATATGATTCCCTTTTGGGACTAGGCTTCTATTTACTTCACCTGCTATATTCAGAAAGTGATTATTAAATACTGTACATATATGCGACTTATCAGTAACACAGACATTCCCACTAGGCACTGATTCTATATCCTCAACCTGTTTCTGCAGACCAGCCACTTCCTTTACGACTGACCATAAGGTTTTAATTTTATCCTGAGACTTAGCTATTCTATCTGCATACCACATACTTTTTGCCTTCCTAATAACTTTTTTAAGCTCCTTACAATACTGTTTGTAAAAGGCTGCTGCATTTAGATTTTGACTGTTTCCAACGTTTTGATATAATTGCCACTTTCTTCTACAGGATATTCTTATCCCTCTAGTCAGCCACCCAGGTGCCTGTTTGTGCTAGTACCCTGTTTTGAACGTTCTAACAGGAAGCAACGTTCAAAGAGCACGAAAAAAGTCTTGAGGAAAGCATTATATTTATCGTCTACTGTATCAGCACTATAAACATTTTGCCACTCTTGTTCCTTGATAAGGTTTACAAAGGTCTCTACAGCAACTGGATCAGCTTTCCTAAAAAGTTGATAACTATATACATGTGTTGCAGCACAAAAATCTTTTAGAGTTAAAACTTGTGCATCATGATCTGAAAGGCCATTCACTTTTTTGCTAACAGAATGCCCTTCTAGTAATGAGGAATGAACAAAAATGTTGTGTATGGTTGTTCTACTGTTCCCTTGCACTCTTGTTGGAAAGAATACAGTTTGCATAAGATTATATGAATTAAGGAGGTCTACCAGCATCCTTTTCCTTGCACAATCACTTGTACAATTAATATTGAAGTCACCGCATATAATTAACTTTTTGTATTTCCTATAAAGTGAACCAAGAACCTCCTCTAGCTTTAGCAAAAATGTTGTGAAATCGGAGTCTGGGGATCAATAAATAACAACAGTTAGAAGTTTAACTCCACTAAATCTAACCACACCTGCACAACATTCAAACACCTTTTCAGTGCAGTACTTTGAAACATCAATTGACTCAAATGGGATACTGTTTTTCACATACATGGCTACTCCCCCACACCGCAAAGAGCTCCTAGAAAAGCTGCCAGCCAACCTGTATCCTGGTAAAGGAAGCCTCTGAATTATCTCCTTATTTAAGAAGTGTTCAGACATACCAATAATTTCAGAGTCAACAGCTATAAGCAGTTCACTAACTTTATCTCTAATGCCTTGTATATTTTGATGAAATATACTAATTCCCTCATTACTCGGATACCTAAGCTTTGTTGAAAGTGGTTTCTTTGTTAGAGAGACTTCCCTTAAGCAGGAATACTTATCAGCTGACTTCAGTCTAAAAAAGGTGCAGCTCTAACACCCACAACTACCGGAATTTTCCCATGAGTGATCCCACCACCCCCACCTACGCTGTCACCCATAAGCTTTGCCAACCTCCCCTTTCCATACCTGTTGAGGTGCAGGTCATGTCTAGTGAAACCTGTCCTGCTGATAGACTCCACCGACACCACTGAAATGTGACTCATGCCTTCTGTCATCAGCGCACCCCCAAGTATCATGTTATTACACTTGACGGCTGTATTAAGATGAGGCCGATCATGATGCTGAAACAGTTCCACGAAATGCACATTCGTGTTGCCAGTCTGAGTGGCTTTAATACCACAAACCAACCTATTCTAATTTACTTAAAAGGATATTGTGATTTACCCAACCAAATGCCTTTGACAGACCACACAATATGCCAGTTGCCTCTAATTGCCTGTATTGTGTAATGAATTAAGTACAGGATGTCCCATAATTAAACTTCCAGTTTCAAAATGCTCTAGAAAGAGAAGCACTGCTCAGAATGATATCAAATTTGAACAGCATATTATTCACACAGGGGGAAATGTCATGGAACAAAAAGCAATTTAAGGAAGATTTTACCAATTCATAGCACTCGAAGCAACTTAATATAAATAGTGTCAGTGGTTGTGGCACTGTTAGTTAAGTGAGCCCATCCATCTCAGCAGGGTCATACCACATGGGAAAAATCAGTTTCTAATTGTGTTGAGTCCAAAAGACATTGGTTTTTAACTATCCTGGGGCCAAAAACAGCAAAAAAAAGGAAACTGACACTCGTTTATAATTGTCGTGAAACCGGCTCAAGACATGTTCACTATGCTGTCCACCGTTTTCTCCCACAAGTTACGAACGAAGACACAGCATGTTCCACAACAGACTGGAGTGTCTCAGTGGTCCTGTTCAAAATGCCTGGTACAGTGCTTGCCTTCAGTTCAGCTACAGTCATAATTGTAGCACTAAACACAACACCTTTCAGATAACCTCACATCCAGAAGTCACATGGATTAAGATCAGGTGATCTGAGTGGCTAGGCTGTAGAGAAATGACGAGCGATTATTCTAGCATTTGTGTGGAGGAACACCATCTTGCATAAAAATGCTCCTACTCACACATCCATACTGTTGAAGAGTTGGAATGGCGTTAGTGCACAAAAGCCTCTAATAGCATTTACCAGTGATAACACCATTAACAGGACCTGCAGGATTCATCTCCTCAAAAAAATGTGGTCCTACGATAAACAATGCTATCAGCCTGCGACACACAGTCACCTTTGCAGAGCTGAAGTGGTGCTGGATGAAATGGGTGTGGATTTTTCATTGCCCATTTTCTGCAGTTGTGCTTATTGATGTGCCCTTGGAGATGGAAATGGGCTTTGTCTGTCCGCAGAATGTTCAGTGGCCATTCATTGTCCACTTCCATGCAAGCAAGAAATTCCAGAGCAAACGTTTGTTTTACTGGAAGATCAGCAGGAAGCAACTCCGGAACATGGGTGATTTTGTATGGGTAGCAATGCAGGGTGTTTTGTAGGATTTTATGCACAGTGCTTGCAGAGATGTTCAACATTTGGGCAATTCCCCATGCAATGCATGTTTGCACACCACCACTCAACCTCTCCTGCAATGCTGTGGCTGCATCTTTGACAGACATCGGTTCAGCTGTTTTCCTCTCTCTGCCATCTCTCTTTTCATTTTGTAATCACTTTCTCCAGAGCCTTAGCAGACATTGGACCAGTGCCTTTTTTCATACACTTGAGTATCTGGAACTCTTATATGGCTACTGGCGCACAGTCACCATTGTTGTAAAAGAGCTCTACCAGCAGTGCACGATTGTTCATGGAGATAGTCATGTCAGGCATCTGAGACGCAAACTGAGGAACAGTTATGTCTGCACATCTGTTGGTGTGCTTATCCTGATGCTTCAGCATCGTCTAGTAGTCACATTTTCGTTGATTTTTTCTTTTGCCCCGTGATGTTTCCCCCTGTGCCAATAATATAGTTGACATCATTCTGAGCAGTGGTTCTCTTTCTACTGTGTTTTTAAACTGGAACTTTAATTATGGACACTCTGTACATTATTGCTGTATATGTACGAGGGCTATTTTGAAACTAAGGTCTGATCAATCATGAAGTGGAAACCACAGTGATGCTTTGTGTAGATGCGTTGGGTAGTCACGTCGGGTCATGTCACTCTTTTCAGTTCTGAGCCCACAGTGAGCATGTAAAGATGCCTAGAAAATAGTGTCGCCTCCCAAGTATGAGTGCCTGATAGAGATTTTGCCTGATATCATGCAGCCCATACAACTTAACTGTCACACACTTCCTTCTTCATGACATTTGTCAACCGGAACTGCAGGAGCAGCATTTTTGATGGGCAGTGTCTCATCACCCACTATAAAGCCCAGACTGTGCTCCCTCTGATTTTCATCTTTGCTCACACGAACTGCTGGCTATGAAGACAACATTTTGGCACATGCAGCAAGCTGCAGATGAGTGCAAGAATTGGCAGAAAGCACAGGTGGCTGGCTGCCTTCTATGATTAGTACAGTCCTAAGACAAATGTCTCAGTTGGAGCAGCGACTATGTAAAGAAGTTGAAAATAAAACATTTTTTATCTTATCTGTGGTTTCCATTTCACAACCAACCAGGTCTTATTTTCCCTTCTCAATATCAGGGCCCTTCAGAAAACTGAATTGTGACTTTGACAATATATTATTTGCTGTCAAGCAATGGAAAACCCTGGAGGAATAATGGCAGTATTACGGAAAGAATAGAGTGCTACTCACCATTTAGAGGAGACGCTGAGTTGCAAATATGCGCAACAGGAAGACTGCCATACATTTGAGCTTTCAGCCACAAGACCTCCTAGTAAAGTACAAAACAACACAGATTCACACAAGCACAAACCTTAGCAGCCAGAGACAGTGCTCATGTGTGTGTGAGTTGTGCTTGTGTGTGTGTTTTCTACTTTAGAAGAAGGCCCCTTGTGGTCAAAAGCTCAAACGTATAACTGTCTTCTTCTTGCACCTGTCTGAAACCTCAGTGTCTCTGGTATACGGTGAGCAGCAATCTATCCTTTTCATAATATTATTGCTATCTGCCGCCAGATTGTTAAGAAGCCACTTGTATATTACCTTTCCTAAAATTTTCAAAAATGCTGGCAAAAGTGAAATTAGATGGAAATTTGACAGTATTTCTTTATCTATCTCATTTACTAGACAAAAGCTTAGCTCCAGCCAGTGCTGGACACACAAAAACCTCAAGGAGGGGGTGCTAAAGATATCTTGAGCTATCTTTACTTTTATCGTAATAAAAAATAATCAAGTTACATGCTAAGTTTAAGAAAGTTTTATTTAAACTGATTATACACATATACAAGACAATGCCATCTTATGATATAAAAATGTTACAATTTTGGTTCTCTTCCTTAAATGATGAATTCTATGGGCCTAACTCATAATACTTGTATTACAGGTTAGGTGTGGTAAACTATTGTTACATTATTAGTAAAAATATTGTTATGAGTCTCATAACAATATTTTTACTGAGTATTTACTATGAATTACTCTTATTAATACTTCACAATCAACTGATCACTCTCACTCTTGACTAATCTTTACACTTGCACTTTCTACAGTAAGGACTTTTTACTTATTCATTCTTCAGTCTTAATATTTCTGCTTCTGAATGTAAACTAGCTTCCTATTCAGTGAGTAGTCCATATTTATAATGCTACGTATCGAAGGTTCTCTGCACAGGAAAACAGTAGAATATTTACGACTTTTCTTGAACAAATGCCAGAAAGAATAACATATCGAGATCACTAGAATGGCTGCGACTTTTCTCATAGGTATGTGTTAGCAATCTATGTACCAGACAGAAATGTGTAAAATACGATGACGCGGACACGCTTGCTAGATAGGAAAGTACAACTACTCAGTAACTCAATTCAGTTGAGTTGACTGACGAAAGAAATGAACAAATAGCTTGCGGGCTGCCTGGCGGGGGTGGCACAGGTGGCAATGCGGGCGACCCCACTAGGGGGGGGGGGGGGGGGCACCCTGCATATGTATCCGCCACTGACTCCAGCATATTTCAGCTATTCAGGGAATGTTCCACTGATAGATGACTGATCACTTAATATGTTACTAAACTCAGAAGCACACACTTTAATTAATTTTGTTGGTACTCTATCATAACCACTAGGTTTTTCTTTAAAGATTTTATGGTGGACTTTACTTTTACTAGTGTAGTGAGGGTCATATTCATATTGCTGAAGTTATTTGTAATGACTGGTCTGATATATTCTCTGACAATATCAATTGAACCTGACAACCCCATCTTTTCATTTACAGTTATGAAATGCTTATTAAAAAGTATTCCATCAGTGCACACATCTTTTACCATTGTTTCATTACTCTTAATAGTATCTTCTCGTCTTCATGTCTGATTCTACCTGTTTTCTCCATCACTATATCCCAATTGTCTTATCTGATGTGGTTATCTTTTTCTCCTAATGCATTTGCTTTGACATCCATATTACCATCTCTTGGTATATATGGAAATGTCCTGACTGATTGACTAATGCACCATCACTCAGCCCAAACAACTGACATTCGGGAGGACGACGGTTCAATCCCGCGTCTGGCCATCCGGATTTAGGTTTTCCGTAATTTCCCTAAATCACTCCAGGCAAATGCCGGGATGGTTCCTTTGAAAGGGCATGGCTGACTTCGTTCCCAATCCTTCCCTAATCCCATGAGAGCGATGACCTCGCTGTCTGGTCTCCTTCCCCAAACAACCCAACCCACCCCAAACAACTGAGGATAGAAACTTGAAATTCGGAAAGGGTGTTTCATCTCTAAGGGAGTGAAATAGAAAATGAAACTTTTCTAATATGTTGCTAATAAGGTAATTGTGAAACTAAAACCACAAAAATTGATTTTTGGTTTCTCGCTAGGGGGGGGGGGGGGGAGGGAAAGTGTTTCAGCACAATCGGAAATTTAACCCCCAAGGGATTGAATTTATGGGTGAAACTTTATATATATATATATATATATATATATATATATATATATATATATATATATATATATATATATCATTATTACAGAAGTACTAAAGCATTTTTAAAGCCGTGTTTATGAAAATTGGTATTTGACAATCTTGGTTAGAAATTAAAAAAATGTGTTTCAGTATTTTTGGAAATTCAGTCCCTAAAGCGTGAGATAGAGGATGAAAATATCTTATGAAAATATTTCATTTTAAAAGTAAAATTGCCTTTTGGTCAGAAGTACTTTCAGAAAAGACCATGGTTGTATGGCCTTAAAAGTGTGAAAAGTTATGTAGGTTTTGCACTTTGAGACCTAAATCAAAGAAAGCTATTTAACAGTCACCAAGACAGATTGGCTTTGTCACAATTTTTGAAGAAAAAGAAATTGATTTTTTAATACATTATTTTTTCAGTAGGCCTAATATGTGTTTATAAAATTATTTTTGTTGTCATTACTGCACAAACTACCGATAACAAAATAGATAACAGTGTGATTCCATGTACAGGACTATCCATTTGAGATGAGAG
Source organism: Schistocerca nitens (assembly GCF_023898315.1). Taxonomy (NCBI): domain Eukaryota; kingdom Metazoa; phylum Arthropoda; class Insecta; order Orthoptera; family Acrididae; genus Schistocerca; species Schistocerca nitens. The sequence continues at coordinate 449,318,796 of NC_064615.1, forward strand.
GATCAGTACCGGGTGTAAGACTGGTGCTAATAACAACAGAACCACTTATCCAATTTGTCACTTTCTTTCTTTAACTCGCTACATGAAATTAAATTAAACACATAGGAGCACGTTACATAAAGACTGGCAACCATGTGAAGGATCACTACCTCTCTTATAGTGTGTAGCTTCACACATGGGCAATGGGTACAACAACATACAAATTTGATTAAATAATATATAGCTTTGGGGGAAATAGTATTTAAATAAGGTATCAGCTTATAAAAGTGTTGTACTTTTAATTGATGCCATGAGCACTGTATACATCACTCCAGTTTATGTCTTTGAAGAGTGTCCCAAAATAATCAGTTTTTGGCGTGCTAATATCTTCTTGAACTTATACGTAGTAGATGTTACATCTTCTTCAGTATTAACACATAAAAAAAGGAACTACATGTCATGGTCCGAGAGGCCACTGACTGTATCTATTGTAATATAATTTTGTTCATTAGACGTTTCTATAAAGATTTTATCTGTGGCTGATGGTGAGCAATTAGCTACCCTAGTTGGGAAGGTGCAGTATAAAAATATATGTTTTTGGGCATATTTTACTCTCACAAAAGTTATAAAAGTCTTGTATTTCCAGATTTCAGTAAAATAGAACACACTGATAATGGCACATAAATAGCGAAACTTTTTTGGACAAGAAAGGTGACATAAGAATTTTGTCATTTGCAAAAACAAGCGAAACCCCAACCTACAACTTATGTAGATAGAAGCTGTGGCTGTATAGCACCCACTGGTGCAGTGTGGGACAGGTATGAGTGATGGAGATGAGGTGGGAGCCCAGAAGGCTCCAGAGAAAGGCAGCTGCAAATTTAACAAGTTCTTTTATTGATGCATCTGTGCCACTTCATACACCAGGTCAATGGCCGACTGGGCACTGAATTCTGCTGGGCTTGCTGTCTGCAAGCCCTGCGAAGCTGACGTGGTACTGTACAGTACTAGTGGCCTCATTGTATAAGCCAGCTGCACGGTTTCCACGCCAGCAGCATGTTCTTGACATTGATGTATCTCCTATGGCCCCTAATGATGCCCAGCTGCAGTAGTGGGGGATGCCCACCACATGGAGGTGCCCGTTCGACAATGGCAGATGACGGCTGGTGTGCACAGGGTGTGACCTGCTATCCCCTGGGCAGCAGTTGGCTGTGATGCTGGTGTTGACCTGGGATGGCCAGTTGTACCATGGCACTAAGTTCAGTTGTGTGTATTGCTGTTGCTCTGCAGTGGCCTCAAATTGATGACTCTTACTGGCAGGTTCATGTGGCATCCTCAACTGGCACAGCTCCACCGTCCTTGCTGGGCTGGGAGACTAAGGACACTTTATTATGAAAATAACCAGTACTTATATTTGGCAGTGGCATTCTTGTTGTGCATATGTGACACTGCCAGTCATGTATTCTAAAACACCACTGCCACTGTCAGTGTGGAAATCTGCCTTGCTCCTTGCTGCACTAATCGGTGCAATACTGCTGAGTTTGCTTTCAGCATGCTAACCTGCCTCATGACATCACATCAGATTTGTTAAATTATTACAGTGACAACATTCTGCATTTAATTGCTCTCAGCACTGCTGCAGAGTATCACTCAGACTCACACTAATACGCCAGTATGTGGTCGTTATGCTACATCCTATCAACTCTGAAATGATGAAAAATCCTGAAAGGATGTATGTCAATAGATGCATTCAGTAGCAATTGAAATAAAAATATATATCACATACACATAATGTAGTTGAATATATATAAAAACAAAGATGCTGTAACTTACCAAATGAAAGCGTTGGTATGTTGATAGAGACAATAAAAAACACACAAACACACACACAAATTTCAAGCTTTCGCAACCCAAGGTTGCTTCATCAGGAAAGAGGGAAGGAGAGGGAAAGACGAAAGGATGTGGGTTTTAAGGGAGAGGGTAAGGAGTCATTCCAATCCCGAGAGCAGAAAGACTTACCTTAGGGGGAAAAAAGGACAGGTATACACTCGCACACACATATCCATATAAAGACACATATGTGCGGATGGATGTTTGTGTTTGTGTGTGTGTGTGTGTGTGTGTGCATGAGTGTATACCTGTCCTTTTTTCCCCCTAAGGCAAGTCTTTCTGCTCTCGGGATTGGAATCACTTCTTACCCTCTCCCTTAAAACCCACATCCTTTCGTCTTTCCCTCTCCTTCCCTCTTTGCTGATGAAGCAACCTTGGGTTGCGAAAGCTTGAAATTTTTGTGTGTGTTTGTGTGTTTTTTATTGTCTCTATCAACATACCAACACTTTCGTTTGGTAAGTTACAGCATCTTTGTTTTTATATATATTTTTCCCACCTGGAATGTTTCCCTCTATTATATTCATATAATGTAGTTGGATAGATAAAAATCTACTCGCTGAGCAGCAGCAGGAGAACACACATATAAAGGTATTTAAATATGCAAGCTTTCAGAGCCACTGGCTCCTTCTTCTGGCAGAAGGGTTGAAGGGGAAGGAATAGGGGTGGAGGAAAAGGACTGGTGAGGTTTAAGAAATGGGGGGAGTTTGCAAGTCACGCAGAACTCTAGGTCAGCGAAGGCTTAGTGGATGGAATGAATGAGTATAAGCAGAGGGTGTACACTGGCAGCATACAATAGCATGTTCTACAGCATAACAGCCGTGATCTCAGTGCTCGTTTCACCACTTGTGCCTCAGAACTCTGCAAGTGGGACCTAGAGTTAAAACTTGTCCATGGTTCTCGCCATCAACCTGGCCTTAATTTATGTTAATATCTCTGGTTTCAGCATTTCTTCACAGTAACTATTCCTTTCTTTACTTCCTTTTAGTTTTCCTCCCTCTCACCTTTATCACATACAATGCGCATATTAACTTGTGCACAATGTTTTGGCAGTAATCTCTGTCTTGCATATTACCCTATCTTCCACCTTTAAGCTTCTCGGTTTTCAAATCTAGTCCAGTGCTGTCCCCAACAATTAGTCTTTCCTCCTCATTCCATCCAACACGTCTCCCTTGACCCAGGGTTCTGGGTGACTTTTCTGAACTCTCCCAGTTTCTGAAACCTCACCAGTCCTTTTCCTTCCCCTTCAACCCTTCTGCCAGAACAAGGGGCCACTGGCAATGAAAGCCAGCAGATTTGAATAGCTTTCTATGTGTGAATAGATTATGGTGAATAGATTTTTTATTTATCCAGTTACATTATATTTTCAAAAATTGATTATTTTTGTCGATATAGTGCACTATTTTGCCTGGATCTGGCAGTGGTACGTTATTGCAGGAACTCTATGAGAAACTGAAAGCATTGGGGACCATTGTGATCATGCCTACTCAACCCCCACCCAAAACTTGTGGATCTTGGTCAGAGTGGAGTCCAAATACACAGGATGACAGATTGAGTTCAAATGACCTGGGAGACCAAAACAGCATTCCTCAAATAACTCTGAAATAGTTTGGCAGTAATGGTATTTGTGTATTTTCATGCTGAAGGTTATAGGTCGTGAGCAGCATATTGTGACCAAACACATCCATATGACCGAACAGTTGGCTCCTGTATCATTTGCTACTGAGATGCGATGGCAGACATAATTGGGGATTTATTTTGCCCAGTATAAACATTTTCACATGAGAATACTTACATCACCTGCTTTAACAGAACCTTATTGGAGTATGAAGCATCATCTCGTGTAGTGTACCATAGAGTAAGAATATCTATGGAATGAGTGTAACATACTATGCATGTAACTAACATCGAACAGTAACAGTCACATGATGCTGGTATGACACCACTGTTTACCTTTCGTGCTAAGCCATAAACTTTAAAATACCACATAATAACTCTGTTTATTAGTAACAGCCAAACTGCTCAGTTGGTACCACTATGGATGCAATTTGAAATTAATCAATGGCTGAAATGTTGCTTTTCATAGGTAAGTACCACAAAGGTCTAACTATAGTTATCATACTAATAGGAGGTGTTTTATGTGTTGATTAATATTGAAACACAGTGTTATGAAGGCATAAAATCACACAGCTAATTTATGTGACAGTATGGCCATCCATTTATAAGATAATTACTAGGTAAATACCTAGTGTGGGAGTGTGCTACCAGTCAGTCTGTTCTATGTATACATATTTCAAACAATTTTCGCCTGCATTTACCATTTACAAGGGGTAATCAATTAGTAACGCAACATTCTTTTTTCTTGGCCAATTTTGGTTGAAAAAGTGCAAAATTTCTTGTGAGACATCATGGAATATTTCCATTTCAGCCCCTGTAGTTTCATGAAGTTCCAATACATGGTAGCGCTATATGTAGCCTTCAAAATGGTGTAACAGAGCTGCATTCCAAGCAGAGAGCTGTTACTGAGTTTCTTTTGCCAGAAAAACAGAGCATCATAGATATTCATAGCCACTTGCAGAATGTCTAAAACCTGTTCGATCTCCCGCGTGCCGGCCAGCCACACACAGCTATGACTCCTGCAATGTTGGAATGGACACACTCAGTTGAAGTGACCAATGGATCACTATCAAACTCCTCGTTTTACAACTGGATGTCTCTGTTGGTAGTGCTGACATACTCATCCACCCGTTGGGGCACTCAAAGGTGAGCGCCCAATGGGTTCCTCGCCACCTAACAGAGGACCATAAAGAGCCATGTGAAGTTGCTTGCACATTACAAGGCTGATCGTGACAAGATTTTGGTGAACATCATCAAAGGCAATGAAATGTGTTCATCACTTCGAACCAGAAACAAAACAGCAATCTATGGAGTGATGCCACTCCATCTCTCTTCCAAAGAAAAAGTTCAAAGCTGTAAAGTCACAGTGACGATCTTCTGGGACTCTGAAGGGGCTATTCTATTTGGTGGTTCCCTCACTGTGTTACAATCAACTCTGAATTACATTGTGCTACGCCCAGGAAATTGCAGAAATGACTTCAGTATGTTCGTCACCATAAAAATGCTAATAAACTTCTCCTTCTCCAAGACAATGCAAGGTCTCACAGAAGTCTGTGCACCTGAGAGGAAGTCACAAAACTTCATTAGACCATTCTTCCTTTCCAACATCCATCTGTTTGGTCCAGTGAAGGATGCAGTCCACAGGAAGCAGTACATGGATGATGAAACAGCAAGAAGTTAGAACTAACTGACGTCGACCAGTAGAGTGGTACCGTATGGGAATACAGGCCCTCCCAGTAAGGTTGCATAAGGCCTGTGGCAGTTGCTCCTGCTTTTATTGATTAGTTGATTGATGATTGTCCTCGGTGTCAACATACTGCATAGCTACACTGGCTGAAAAATGGGTTGTGGATTCCGACATACAGTACTGTAAATCATGTAGCTGACAGGTCCACAGTCATGTTTCACGGTACTTTAATTTTCACTTCGCACAACCCCCAATATTATGCAGTTATATGGCCAGTGCACTATTATTTAACTTTCAATAAGCCTCATTAATAGTTGGCAAAACTCCACATACGGCTAGAATAGTTTCTTGTTGAACATCTACAAGCAGTAAAACCTAGCCACAAAGTTCAGTTCTTGAAGAATAATCAGGTGTGTATGGAGCAGACACTGTCACTGTTTTTACACACAGCCTAATTATTTAATACTTATTACACTGTTAAGTTGAAGCATTGTTGTTGATCTAACCAGCACAGGTTACTTGTCTGAAACTCGGCCTTGGATTGACTGTGTTGTGACCAAAAATTGGGCCCTTATATATCGTCACTATAATAGGTGCTGAAAATACATATTGTTTAAAGTTAAATTTACAGAAATTAAAATTAAACCTTAACTCACGCAATTAACTGAATACATCGAAAAACCGCATCTTTTTAACAGTTTCTTCTACTATGAGGTTTAGGCTGAATTATTTGTTTAAATCATGAAATTAACAAATAAAGTTACACAAACAATACTTTTGACAAAACTGTTAATTACTTTGAAATTAATGAAGGGCTGGTTTTGCTAACGTGTTTTCAAATAGAGTCAAATATACTTTAAGATTACTATTATTTCATCTTCCAAACGTTAATGATTATTATAGAATTTATATTTGTTGACATGTCAACAATAGAATTTAAGTTACGAAACAATTACTGATTTCACCCTATAATGACAGATACCAACCAGTAATAGTAAAAATAAATTAGAAAATCAATTACCTACATAAAACGAAGCACAAAATTAGATCTGGTGTTATTTGCTTTAAAACTGAGGGCCAACCTTTCTCTTTTATGAAAATGCAGATTACATTCATGTATGTTGGTGTTAATTAGTTAAAAGTAATAAAACAAATTTAAGGAGGCAGATGGAAAAACAAGAGAGATATTAAAATTATCCCAGCTTGCTTCATCACAGGCCATTGCATTGAATGGAGATGTGTTGAAAATAGGGTTTTGTAGCAAAAAGGGAGAATAATATAGTGGATTGGATTCTGACAAAAACCAACGTCCCTTCAGAAAAAAAAGTGCTGCATTACTTATTAAATGCCCCTCGTATATATGACAACGTGTGTCATTTCCATAATATTAACCAGTTTTCCAAACCACTGTGGTTATTTTACAATAATCACAATAGGAAACAGTAGTACAAACACCAATGAGATGGAGAAAAAGTATGTGTGATCAACATTTTAGTTTCCTTAAGGCTAAAGGAAATATTAAAACATTTACAAGTAAAAACAGAAGTATTTTGTGCATGCTGTACCTACAAATTTGATGTTTGCAGGACACTTCCTCTGCCACAGCATAATTCAACCAGAAATGCAAAATATGATAAAGCATCATACAAAACCTAACAGCAGTGTCCATCCCCTCTTTTCCTATAACGAAAAAATAGACACATCTGAGCTGTGACACTTGTTACAAGTAAGCGAAATGCCCTTGCAGTTATCTCTTAAAAAATTTAAACCGAGTACATTCCAGATATCAACCTATGATATGTAATACATAATACTTTGGAGTGCAATCTGTCTTTGTTAGTGATATAATTACACTGAAAATTTGCAGGGTGCTTACAGGCAGACTTTATACTGCACCATAATCGTGTGACTGTTGGGGTCGTCATATATTGGTGACAAAAATTCTGTTCTGCCTCACTCCACACACATTTCTACTCCAGGGTGTGTTCCAAAGATATAAACCATGATAGAGAGGCTAACCATCACAAAAGTGAAGCAAGCTGAACAAATTGTTGCTATCTTTTATTTATTCATAACACATGGGCATGGTCAATAATAATAATAATAATAATAATAATAATAATAATAATGTGTAAACCCCTAATGATGAAGTAACATCAACTGGCAATTTTTAGCACTTACAGCAAGATATGCTGTAATCTCTGGTTATATAGTTGCTCCAGACGAAAAGTTGTATTACATGCACAAGGAACAGTGTTCGAGTGTTTCACTGTACTCTTTTCTAAATAAAATGTCTCATATCAAAGAAATGTAGGGGATTTGTGCAGTTCACAACAGAGTTCAGAGAGAAACATGTTAGAAATATTAGAAACAAATTACTTTTAATTAAATTGTAAATATCATCTGCTCGATACTGGCGACTTGCCTTGAAATTCCTATAGTTTTCATTTTGCATGTTTTGATGAGCAATCTCTGTTTCTTGTTGATAGTTTGTTGTATGACCACTATGTCATCTCTTATTGTTGTCAGTGAGTTATCAGATGTTGTGTCATGTTGTTCAGCTAAAACTTTGTAACATTTAAAAAGAGCAGTTGATTTTCCTGTAGCAAAACAAGAATGTGCCAAGCATGCTCCAAAAGTTGCAAAATAGTAGCTTCTTAATTCTCTAGACCTGTCACTATCTATATTCACTCTTCATTTTAGCATCACTAGGACTAGATCCCACACATTACTTAGATGTCATTGTTAATTAAATTATCACTTTTGTGAATGCAGAGAGCCCTTTTCATAGCACATGAGGCAGTAGCATGGTTCTTTATGTTTCAGTAATATAGGATGGAAATAGTTAAAATTTCACTACTTGAGTCAATTTAGAGAGAAAATTATGTACAGTATGGTACCCAGCTTTATAGGAATGATGTTTAGGATTTGCACTTTTAGTAGTGTTAGTGTCATGACTTGTCATTAAGTACTGGTGCTAGTATGGCGACATAGGGCTGAAACACAAGCATCAGTGTGCATTACAGTTGCAGACAATGAACATGGGTCTGTACAAGGTGAGCAGTGCTTTACTCGTAAAACTGTTTTGTTCAAACAATAGCAATAGTGCGGCTGCTCTTGTGAGTATCAACACATTAAAGGAATACGAGAGGTGCTGTTTCTGCACCAGGGTTGAAGAGCATGTTTCAGAAGTTCAGATTAATAGGCAAATTGGGAATTGCTCCTGGGAGTGGTCAATAGCCAGCTGCCCCACAAATTTTTGAAGAAGTTGCTGTTGCCACAGCTGAGAATGCTGGCCGCAATGTATGATCTTTAAGCACTGCATGAGCTGTGTCATGACAGCTGAACATATCATAGTACACCAATGTTTCGAGCAGAAGTTGAGCAATCTCTAGTGCAGTTCTGTACTGTCATAGATGTAGGTGGTCATCACACTGAGCAATGTTTGTAATGTTAGCATGGTATGCATATAACAATTGTTAACCTCTCATGTGGAAATTAAAATGCATTCCCTTCAATGTTTTATTCATTATTTCCCTTCTGCTTGTCCTAATAAATATTTTCACAAAGTTTCATTGTCCTGCAATCACTCATTTTACATGAGGGGCCTCTCATGTAGTAAAAGTTTAATTATGACCACCTCATACATCCTGTGTCATGTATTCATTATTCAGTGAATGTTCATTTTCATAGTTACCATACATAGATATCCATCAAGGAAAATGCCTGTAAATTAGCCAATGAGGATTTCCTCAATTGGACCCAAACACAAAGGCACAAATCCTCATAAGTTTCTTAACGCTGAGTTATCATGATGAGAGCCACATAACATGGAGACATTCACAACACACGCACACACACACACGGCTTCTGTCTGTGGTCACTGTGGCCAAGCTATGGACAACAACTGTGCCTGATGGGGACAGCAATCTGGCATGGATGGTGGTGTTAAGGAGATGGCACAGGGCAGCGAGGGGGAGGGATAGCAAGATAGGAGTGGAGGAAAGTGAAGCAATGCTTGTCAGACATGATAGGGATGGGGTGCGACTGCTAGTTGCAATTGGGTGGTTGGAAGGGGGGGAGTGATGGAAAGCAGAAAAGTTCAGAACGTGAAAAAAGATTAGTTGGTGTATTGGTGGAACAGAAGGCTGTGGAGTGCTGGAGTGAGAGCAGGGACTAGCAAAGTCCCTGTCCCTGTCATTCACCTACCTTTCCCCTTCCCTGCTCCTACTCCAGTGCTTCCCAGCCTTCTATTCTGCGAACACACCCACTAGCCACTAGTCTTTTTTTACCTTCTCTGTCTCCCCCCCCCCCCCCCCCCAGCAGCTCTACCTTGTCCCCATCATGTCCATGCACATTGTCACTACCAGTACCACTCCACCCTACTATCTTTCCTCCTCCCGACCCCTGCCTCCTCCTTACACCCATGGCAGACTGCTGCTCCCATCAGATGCAGTTGTCTGCTGTCCAGCCACAGTGGCGAGAGACAGTGGTCGTGTTCTACTTTGGAAGGAGGTCTTTTGGCCAGAAGCTGAAATGTACAGCAGTCTTCACATTATGCCTGCTCCATATAGTGAGTAGAATCTATCCTTTCCATAATATTGTTATTAGCCATTGTTGGCTGTTTGTGGTGTGTGTTAAAGAAAGCCTGTGAGGAAACTCAGAAATGTGTAGTTCCCTTACTGACCATCTTGAAGGACTGTAATTTCAGCCGGCCGGAGTGGCCGTGCGGTTCTGGGCGCTACAGTCTGGAGCCAAGCGACCGCTACGGTCGCAGGTTCGAATCCTGCCTCGGGCATGGATGTGTGTGGTGTCCTTAGGTTAGTTAGGTTTAATTAGTTCTAAGTTCTAGGTGACTGATGACCTAAGAAGTTAAGTCGCATAGTGCTCAGAGCCATTTGACTGTAATTTCCACCAAAGATTTTCAGGATTACTTGAGGATGCATGAAAAGTTATTTTCATCTGCTTTTTACATTCCCATTTCTCCCCATTATCAATTAGTAAAAAAGAGGGGAGGGCTTCACAGAACTACAGATCATATTGAGACTCAATAACAATGTTATCTTAGTATCTTTGCCTGGTGTCAGCAGATGCTCCTGACTTGAAAGACTCATATTAATCTTTGTGAGTACACCAAACTTTATAACCTATTTTTTGTCATCAAAATCTATGTAGTTTGGCATGCATTTCACATTTGAAGGATTTTAAAATGCAATATTCACTTAGAAAGACCACTGTAGCCAAACAAGAAGCAATGTGGTGACACTCCTATTATTACAGTTTGATAGTCCCCATATAAACTGGTGAAATAAGTTTTGCACAGGCTATATGTCTGCAAATGTGTATGGCTTAGATTCAAGAAAATCAGATAATGGAAGAATAAGCCTTATGAAACTTCAAAAATTGCTTCATTGCAGAAGAAAAACAAAGCCGTAACCAAAATATAAGGAGTCTGTTCAAAAATGGATATTTGCACGGCTAGGAAATCAAAATCTTCTACTGGGCAATGTTCTATATCATGTTCCTCCGGCCCTCCTGAGAGCACCAAGTGTGTGAAGATGGTTCCTGTGGTGTCACACTGCAAGTTTCAACTGGTCCCTCAGACCTGTCGTGCTCATGTCAGGAGTGCCACAGGCTATTCATTCAGTTGATTCCGACCTCCTGAAGAAGGGTATTCATGAGGTTGATGTTGTATGCTTGTGAATTACCATCTCAAAAGATGAAAACATTGCCAGAATGTTGACTGGCGGGCTGGACAGTATTTTATAGGATCTTGTACTGACAGTGTACAGCCCCTCAAATCATCCTTGATAAAGATGGGCGTCACCCCAAAGTATGAGTAACCCACCTCCCTGCTGAATCCATGTATTGGACTCTGGCTGCCTGTACATTCTTCTGTGGCGATTGTCCGGTGTCAGACAAATTCTACCTTCATTTGTGATGAGGATCCAATACCACTCAGAGTTTCCACTCCCATTGTACCCTTGACTACCTTCTTTACATATCACTCACATTGGAGTTTATTACAGTTATTCATTATGGATGTCTATACGACAAATTGATCATTTGGAGATGGTTGCATACTGTTGGGGCCAATACAGAACTTCCGTTGTCCTGAAAAATCTAGTGTGCAGTTCTGTTACATTTTCTTTAGGGTATCTACAAACCATAATTTTCAGGTACTGTTGTTGATAGACTTCTATGAGATAGATCTTCAATCTACATCTACATACAAGGGACATCACTAAATAAATTAGATAAATTGATGTCAATTTGAAACAATTTATAGGAGTACTTTTGTAATTTCATTACTTTATGTTGGTAGCACTGGGATGAGTTGAGAATGGCTGATGGGTAAAAATTGTATTGCTTAGAACCTCAATATTGCATGTAACAGTGATGTTTCTGCTTGAAGTTTCCATATTAATTGAAAAAGGTTCAGTGCTCCATTTTACATTATGGTGAAATTTGTACAAACCACAGACATATTTAGAAGTGGGTAGAACAATTCAAAAATGGTTATATTTCAATGACTGATGAGCAACGTCATGGCTGTACAGTTGAAGTGTCATCTCCTTCACTTAAACCAGCATAGATGACAGTATTCGTGAAGACAGTTGTATTACTCTTGAACAGATAGTAAAAACAGTTACAGTAAGTATTGGAACAGTTTATAATGTTACTAATAATGAGCTCAAGTACAACAGAACAAGTGCAAGGCACACCCCAAAAGAGTTAATGCAACAGCACTAGCAAACAAGACTCAAAGTGTGCATGAAAGATTTCCATTCGTTTGGTCACTCAAAGAAGCATTACATGGAAAAAAAAGTTCATCAACAACAAGGAGGACAAAGAGTTTATAGCAAAAAGGCTCAAACAATAAAGATTTCTTTGCATCAGGTACACTGGTTGTCATTTGCTAAGGAACAGAGACATTGTTGGACAAAATAATCACAGGCAATGGACGACCTGATAGATAGTATATATGTAATATAGATGGAGTGGTATTTTTGTAACAAAAGATGGTACAGATTTCACTACATGAGAAAGGGATAACATTTGACACAGGTCAGATTCTCAACGTGAAGGTCGATATTGGGCCCTCCTTGGGTACTGATGCATATTTTGCACCTATAATTCATGCTGGCTACCCAGCTGTCGAGGAGTCATTGGGGAATATTATCTCACTCCTCTCTCAAGGTAGTTTTCAGTTCTTGCACAGTTTGGGGAGGAGGTGTTTATTGAGAAACACATCTGCCAAAGGCATCCCAAGCATGCTCTACAGGGTTTAGGTCCAGGGAGTATGCAGGCCATTTCATACGTTCAATATCTTCAATTTCCAATATGTCCTATGCCTCAGAGACCCTGTATGGGTGAGCATTGTCACCCATAAACAGAAAGTCAGGACCGACTGCACCCTCAAACAGATGGACATGATCCAAAATACCACTGTGCTGCAATGGTACCTTGTGCAAAGATATGCAGTGATGTTTGGTCATTGTGCATAATACCTGCCCACACAATGATGCCTAGGTCATACTAACGACGTTGCTGAACATTCTGTGATATGTATTCCTGGCTCTCTCCACATTAACTGGTGGCCAGACTCACTTGTCACTGTGAAGTAGGATTCATCAGAGAACATCACTCTGGACCATTATTGCTGACCCCAGCCAACATGCTCCCTATATCAACAAACACATTCTTGATGATGGTCTGGTGGAAGTGGAATGCATTTAAATATGTGTCTGAGCATACAAACCAGCCTGATTTAATCACTGTGAAATGGTTCTGGCAGAGATATGTGTACTGGTAGATGTTGCGAAGCCTGCACCAGTCTGCCTAGGAGTGAGATGTCTGTTCCTTTTTGCCACTAGGAGTGTGTATCAATCCACTTGTGGTGTGGTGGTCCATTGGCATGCTTTCACATAGCATCTTCACCTTCAGGAGCCTTTTGACACTTTCGGACACATCCACTACTGTGGCCACAGCAGTGACACTTTGACAGGCTAAAAGCTGTCCAAGTCTTGTTGCAGACATGTTCCCAAATCGCACAGAATGTCACACTAATTAGTTCCTCAACACTGAATTTTCTCATTTTGAGACTAGTGAAGGAGCGATCTCTTTTACTTGCTAAAACCGTTCAACTACCTAAAATACTGCTTTATTTAAGACAACCAGTTTTGAAAGACTTTACCATCATCTTCAGGTCTTAAAGATATATATATATTTTTTTTTTTTTTTTTTTTTGTGGAACGTGTTCATTTTATGTTGGACTTCACACCAGCCTGATGATGTGAGGTTCAATGTAAAATGAAAACATTCCACATCAAAAAGACCTGATGATGACAGCAAAGTTTTCTTAAATAAAGAAATATTTTATGTGATCTGGGCTGTTAAATGTTTTTTAGCAGCTCCACAACAAATTTCATCAACACCATACTGCTTGAACTGTTGAGTGCATACAGAGCTTTCACGTACAGGCTTCACTGCAATTATGACATCCCAACCTCTCCATTTCCTTTTACTATCATTGGTCAAGTGTTTTGTAGCAGTTGTCAGTTGTTCCATAGGAACTGACAGTTTTTCCTTAGCAACTGTCAATATACATTAAAAAACTAGTTTATTGTCGGGACAAGTGTATTACTGATAGTGGGAATTTTGTTGAGAAATGCAAAGTCTCACTTTTTTTTTCACAAAGTTTTTTAAAATTGATTGGTCTCTTTAATTATTGAATGTCCCTGGCACATAACCTGCAAACCGCTGTATGGTGCATGGCAAGGGTACCTTGTACCACTACCAGTCATTTCCTTTCCTGTTTCACTTGAAAATAGAGTGAGGGTAAAAACCAACTGTCTGTATTCCTCTGTACGACCTCTGATTTCTCTTATCTTATTGTATCTTCATGCTCTTTATGCAAAATGTATGTTGACAGTAGAATCATTCTACAGTCAGCTTCAAATGCCAGCTCTCTAAATTTACTCAATAGTGTTCACAGAAAAGAATGCTGTCTTCCCTCCAGGGATTTTTCAGGGAGTTCACAAAGCACCTCTGTAATACTTGAGTGTTGACTGAATCCACTGGTAATAAATATAGCAGCCCATGCCTGAACTGCTTTGATGTCCACCTTTAATCTGACCTGGTGGGGATCCAAAACACATGAGCATTACTCAAGAATGGGTCACACTATTGTTCTATAGGGTGTTCAGAAATTCTCATAATGATCTTCTTGGACTTACAGAGGGGAATGAGTCATAATATTTTGAATAGGAACCCATGTCCAGAAATGTACCATTTCTGTTTTACAAGAGTTTCAGTTCCAATGTGTAACATGTACACATCTGCTAAGGGAAGGAGAAAAGTCTCAGCGTTGCTTGTCCAGGTATGCAGGAAGGTAGAGAAGATGACTTTCTATGAACATTTCTTGTGGGACTGTATGCAAAGTTTAATTTAAGAGACTCTGTAGAGACAAAGGAAGAACTGCTGGCACGAGTTCCAGCCACTGCACTAGAAATTGAAGAGATGGAATGGAGTGTGTGTACCAGAACATGGTTCATAGGAACAATGTCTGTAACAATGTTGGTAGTCACCACATAGAACCACTGTAGTAATGCATCAGTACTGTTCTGTATGTACAGTATGATGTTTTTTGATTTTAAATAGTGTAAATACATACTGTTCAAGTGTTTATAACAACAAATGTACTTAAGTTATAAATGGATGTTTTATTATGTTTCCTTTTGAATTGTTAACTAACAATTGTACTGCATCACACCCACTTCAGTTCCTCAAGCAGAAGTGGATGTGTTAAACATCGGAACTGAAACTGTCACAGAACAGAAACAGTATCTTTCTAGACATGGGTTTTTATTCAAATTATCATGTATTCACTCTCCTCTACAAGTCCTAGAAGTTTTGTAATGGGAATTTCTGTATACCCTGCA
Source organism: Schistocerca nitens (assembly GCF_023898315.1). Lineage (NCBI taxonomy): Eukaryota > Metazoa > Arthropoda > Insecta > Orthoptera > Acrididae > Schistocerca > Schistocerca nitens. The sequence continues at coordinate 449,333,907 of NC_064615.1, forward strand.
CATGGGGTCCCATTTACTGATGAACCACATTTTCTTAAAATTCTCCCAATACACCAAAGTCAATCAGTCACCTTCCCTACATGCTCATTCCATTTCATATTGCTTTGCAATATTATGCCTAGATATTTAATCAACACGGCTGAGCCAAGCGGTACACAGCTAACGCTATATTCAAAGATTAAGGATTGTTTTCCCCACTCATCTGTTACCTTACATTTTTCTGCATTTAGAGTAAGCTGCCATTCATGACACCAATTACAAATTTTGTCTAACTCATCTTGTGTCCTCCTAAAGGCACTCAATGATGACACCCTCCCATACACCACAGCATCACCAGCAAACAGCCACACATTTGTTGCTCACTCAGTCCATCATATCATTTATATATAGAGATAATAAGAGCTGTCCTATGACACTTCACTGGGGCACGCCTGATATCCTCATCTCGGAACAACACTCACTCTCAGGGACAACATATTGTGTTCTAATACTAAAGAAGTCTTGTGGCCACTTTGCACACTCAAACCTTCATTAACAGTCTGCAGAGGGGCAACACGTCAAATGCTTTCCACGAATCTAGAAATATGGAATCTGCCTGTTGTCCTTCATCCATTGTTTACAAGGTATCATGTAAGAAAAGGGCAAGTGAGTTTCGCACAAGCAATGCTTTCTAAATCCTTGCTGATTTGTGGACAGAAGCTCTTTGTGCCAAGGAAATTTGTGTTTTATTATAGTAATTTGAATGATACTGCTTTGGTCCATGCCAATTTTGAGGGGAACTTCCTCTGCTGACAACCCTCCTAGTCTGAACATGACACTGAGGCCATGGTCTAAGCTTGTAAGCCCCCTTCATTGTACAGAGTGTCTGGACAGTGTACACAAGCTGTAATGTTCCATTCATGATTCGAGACACAATGCCATCTATTGGATTACTCTGGGAATGTGGGTTTACTTTCATCAGCATTAGACAGATAGCCCCAAACCAAGACCAAGCGAGGTGGCGCAGTGGTTAGCACACTGGACTTGCATTCAGGAGGACTACAGTTCAATCCCACATTCGACCATCCTGATTTAGGTTTTTTGTGATTTCCCTAAATCGCTCCAGGAAAATGCTGGAATGGTTCCTTTGAAAGGGCATGGCCGACTTCCTTTCCCGTCCTTCCCTAATCCGATGAGACTGATGACATTGCTGTTTTGTCTCTTCCCCTGAACAACCCAACCCCAACACAAACCAAGTCATAAGGGTGATAGAATTTTCTTGAGCCATTTACATAAGATACATCTCAAAAGAAAGAGCTCTTTCACTGAGAAACATCTGTAAAGCATTCCTTAATGTGTGGCACCACTGTCTTAGCTTCTCTTCCTTCACAGCTGAAGGTCCCACGAGTCACACAGTTCCCTGTTAATTTCAGTCATATTATGTCCATTTGCATTGGAAATTCAATCACTTACCGTTATTCACACATGTAAGGAATGTTTTTTTTTTAACGTTCATTTAGACTGTCATACAAATAACCTAAACTCCCTGTTCTAAAGATTACCATTATAGCTTCTAACACTGGCTCCTAGGTTCAATTTCTGGTGATGCCCTCAGATTTTTCTGTGGTGGAAAGATTTGGAACAGGATCTTCTTGACCAAATGGGGTTAACTGAGAAGCTTCTCAATAAAATAAGTACCAAAGCTGACACATGAGCCGCTGAAGTGGCACTGAATCGAAAGATGTGGACTGGGCTAGGAGCCAAGTCACACTTCAGTTTAGTAATCAAAGTAACTGGTCTTCAGCATTCTGTAAGTTACGCGAGCCTATCTGGTCATCCCAGATACTTCATGGAACTTTGCCATTCTCGGCAGGGTATGGCTTTTGCAAAACTAGTTGAGTTGATATAAGAAGATACCTGACAGCTTTCAGCTGCAAGTGAAAATAGCAGTTTATATAGCAGCAACAACGCTGGGGCATCGAAAAAGAGGCATTTACAAAATCATGTTATATGGTTGGGTAAGGTAGGTGCACAAAGCTGCTGTGCTCAGCCAACTGTTACTGTCAGGGATCATCTTATGCTGAAGCGACTATAGGGTTACCAAAAACTATTCCTCTATAACTGTAACCTAAGTGCATGTCCATGCACCACCCTTTGGTTTGATGGAATATGCTGTATGCCATAAAGGCTATAACTGTCAACATCACTACTGAAAGAAAAATTTTACAACTGAATAACCAGAAACTAAAATGAGTGGATTACAAATCTGTCTAACTATACTAAACTTGTGCTGTGTGTTGAAAGCAAAGATGATCGATCCACAGTAGCAGTGGGTTATGAAATCTTATGGAAGGACCTAACCAGTCCCTCTTCTAAACCTTCAACTGACATACTAATACAATCTCCAATCACTCCTTTCAGCCTTTTGGGTAATGAGTGAAAATGTCCAACAAACTATTAAAACAAGCAGGAAAATACCATGCCAAGTGTTTCAGGGCTCAGTCAATCCCTCACTAACTCAAAACAAGTTGCAAAGCCATCAAAAGTGTTTACGAAAAATGTAGTATAGTACCTGAGTCATCTATGCTGAAGAGCCAAAGAAAATGATACACCTGCCTAATATTTTGTAGGGCCTCCGCGAGCATGTAGAAGTGCTGCAACATGACGTGGCATGGACTTGACTAATGTCTGAAGTAGAGCTGTCCATATATCCATAAGAGTACAACGGGGTGGAGATCTCTTCTGAACAGTATGTTGCAAGGCATCCCAGATATGCTCCATAATGTTCATGTCTGGGGAGTGTTTAAACTCAGAAGAGTGTTCCTGGAGCCACTCTGTAGCAACTCTAGACGTGTGGGGTGTCGCATTGTCCTGCTGGAATTGCTGAAGTATGTTGGAATCCACAATGGACATGAATGAATACAGGTGATCAGACAGGATGTTTACGTATGTGTCACCTGTCAGAGTTGCATCTAGACATGTCAGGGGTCCCATATCACTCCAACTGCACATGCCCCACACCATTACCGAGCCTCCACCAGCTTGAACATTCCCCTGCTGACATGCAGGGTCGATGGATTCATGAGGTTGTCTTCATACCTGTACACGTCCACCCGCTCGATAAAATTTGATGCAAGACTTGTCCAGTCAGGCAATGTGTTTCCAGTTATCAACAGTCCAATGTCAGTGGTGATGGACCCAGGTAAGGTGCAGAGCTTTGTGTCGTGCAGTCATAAAGGGTACACAAGTGGGCCTTCAGCTCCGAAAGCCCATATTGATGATGTTTCATTGAATGGTTCGCATGATGACATTTTTTTGATGGCCCAGCATTGAAATCTGCAGCATTTCGCAGAAGCGTTGCACTTCTGTCGCATTGAATGATTCTCTTTAGTCGTCGTCGGTCCCGTTCTTGCAGGATCTTTTTCCGGCTGCAGTGGTATCAGAGATTTGATGTTTTACCAGATTCCTGATATTCACAGTACATTCGTGAAATTCCAAATCCCCACTTCATCGCTACCTCTGAGATGCTGCGTCCCATCGCTCGTGCACTGGCTATAACACCATGTTCAGTGTCACTTAAAACTTGATAACCTGCCATTGTAGCAGCAGTAACATATTTAACAACTGCGCCAGACAATTGTTGTCTTACATAGGTGTTTACATAGGTGTTGCCGACCACAGTGCCGTATTCTGCCTGTTTACATCTATCTGTATTTGAATACGCATGCCTATACTAGTTTCTTTGGTACTTCAGTGTAATTGTGTACCCTCCATGTGGGGGCTCAATATGGTATTGTCCAGAGCTCATGATATTGTGTCTGTTCATGACCGAGTTGAGTACAGCTCTGTGACACAATGTAGGCAAATCAAAATAAAGCCTCGGGCTTTTTAATACGATATGGCAGACAATTTTGATGAATCTCCACAAAGCAATAAAGGACTTAAAGCAGCCATGTAGCAAAAAACTTGGCACAAATGGTCAACTGCCTGGTCTGAATCCTTGAGACCAGAAAATTGGATGCCCACTTTCACTGCAGGTTTAGGTGGTATTTTTGCACTGTGAACAACATGGTTCTGCTTTGGCCAGTTATTTGACATGGTTTCCTATACTGACAGCATTTATCAGCACTTTTTCAAGGTCATAAAAGTATATGACATTACTAAGAGGCAAAATATACTTTGACAGTACCACTATTGAGTCTTCCATGGTCACTGGCACACTATTTTAGATACCAAGTTGGTGAAGTTCTGCTAGATTTTAGTTTAAGAATAGTCCCCTCTTTGCTACTGCCTTTAATGGCATAATCTGTATGGTAAAGAGTCATATGCAATTCTACTTATATGTGGATGATTTTTCTAGCTGTGTTCCTTCTAAAACACCTACTGACCAGTTTCAATTCACATTTAGGAGTGGGACAAACATATTCTGAAAATTTACATTACCTGACTTGCAAATAAGCAATACCATTCTATGTTTTTAAAGATCCATGTGATTTGTAAGTTTTGTCTTCCATTCTAATCTGTCATAGTTATTGCGTGTAACAGATCTAACAGCAGGGTCTCTGAAGACATTTTAAAGTGCCTTAGTCATAGGTCTAGGGAGCAGGCAGGATACACCTGCTCCTAATGATTAAAGCTTTTTTGTGCGACTGGTAAGATTATTGATGCACAGTGTATAGATCAGCTAAACCTACTTCCCATGAGACTATCAAATACTATCCCCCACGAGAGGATTAGACTGTTCACAGGTACTTACAGGAGCAGTTCATACCTAGCCTCTGCACTGAGGCCTAAGAGCTGCTATTTTACACCTGGCAGCAGCTCTTCATAGTACATTAGACTTACATATTTTTTCCGTGATTTCCCTAAATCGCTCCAGGAAAATGCCGGGATGGTTCCTTTGAAAGGGCATGGCCGACTTCCTTCCCCATCCTTACCTAATCCGATGAGACCGATGACCTCGCAGTTTGGTCTCTTCCCCCAAAACAACCCAACCCAACTTACATATTCTCTGCTCTTCCAGAATCGTAGACACTCTAAACTTGTTGGTAACTATACAACAGAGTTGATTTTCTTAAATTACCCAAGAGGCATGAAGTCATTTGGGATCATTGAAAACAATGATACAACACTCTTAAGTTTGAGCCTTAATGTCCTAAGCCCAGAAATACCCTTTGCTGCAGCAGCTGCACCACCACCACCACCTTTTTTTGGGATGGTAAATTAATAAATCACTGTGTAAGGAGGTGTATCCATGATTAAATCAGATCTGAAAGAGGGGGGGTGGGGAGACAACTGGATGCAATGTTCAAGGGCCCATATCACATTTTGCCTGTTGTGATCGTGATCGAGGCAAAATGTTAGAAACACAGGGTTTTACAATCCTGTTTTATCACTCAGTTGCTTATGGTGGCTGTTAGTGACAACAGTTGACAAAATAAACTTAAGTATCAGTGAGAAATTAAATAAGTTCAAAAACACCTTTTCCATTTTTTTTGGGGGGGGGGGGGGGGGGGGGCGCGGCGGCGGCAAAGATAATCTCAGTGATGGAACTCGGCAATGAAATACTTTATAACAAAATATTAGATGACAAATGCTTCCTGTCTCACTTTGATTGCCTTACTACAGTAAACAACTTTCTACTTTCAGGAATCCAACACCCAACAAGAGTGAGCAAGTACCAATAATGTGGCCACGGTACTCACATGAAGATCAGAGTTACATTTGCATAGATTCTGAGCTGTCAATAAAACATGGACTATTTAGTGAACGTATGGAATTTTGGACTCAGCTATACAAAAAGTACTGTCACACATTAACGTAATAAATAATATAGTTGATTATGCTAATATACAAAGATACCTGTATATTCAATAAATAAAAAAAATAATTAAAATGAATAGCTGGGTTCATTACCTATCTGTGACTCAACATCTCCACTATATGGTGAGTAGAAACTTTCCTTCTCAAAATAAAAAGTGCCATTTACTTCTTCCATTTAGCTGATTGGACAGGTGTCAGACAAAAAATTTAAAGCTCTAGTGTTTAATTCTCAGATTTTTCCATTTTTCAGCATAGGTAGGGTGTGTTTTTTTTTTTTTTTATCTAACTACACAATCGTATGGAGCCCATGTTAAACATAGATCCAACTACAAATCTAAAGAAAGCAAGGGCATAGCTCCTCCAAGAGAACAATCAAGCCAACCTTTAGGTTTAGAACAGCTTTACCTTAGTTTAACTACTGTATTGCTAAAATCTTAAAATGCATTACACTTCGGATCTGCACAATGCACATTTATTTTAAAGGCTTTTGTTCATTACACTGGTTTATTCAGAACCTTACAAAATAAGATAAAGAAAGAAGTTTTTACAATAGTGCAAGCAGAATAGATATACCAACAATTCACAGCCTCAGATACTCAATCTCTCTCTTTCAGTAAAACAGGTGTCAAAATATAGACAAGCAACAGACATATTTTTATTTCCATTACAAAAAAAGACAATACAAACATAATGGCTCACTACTCAATTTCAGTCCTTGCTTTCACACACAGCCCATTAATTAGTGTATGGGAATGTCACATAAATTTCTATGAATATTCGGTAATAATAATTCATTTTTATTGTTCATGAACTTGACAGATAATACTGACATCATTCTTAATAAGAACCAACTTTGGATCGCTTTTAGAATTCATGGATTGCATCAATCCAATAATGAAAGAGTTAATTCATTTGGCTGCTGCCACTTCTGCTTAATGTATTCAGTATCATAGTTGAGCTCCAATTGTGGATTTGCCTTAAGCACTCTTTCACATGTTATCTCATCAAATCCATTGCAAAACTGCAGTCCTATGTAGCGTAGGAATTTATTTTGCTTGATAATCTGTTCTAAGCGGTCAGGAACAACAGTCAAATAGCTTACATTGATCCATCTTAATTGATGAAGCTCCAGCAGTGGCTTCCACCATTCCTTGATGTTGTAACATCTTGACACATCTAGTACTCGCAAATCAGTCTGGAAGAACATTGTAAATCATATTTTTACATGACAAGAAAAACAGAATCAAAAGAATAAGTATAATCACACTACAGGGTACAATTTTCAGTGATTAAAAAGTTGCCAGAAATAAACAGAAGATACTAATAAACTGTGATGTTAGTTTTCAAAACTGTCAATTCCTTTTCAGAATTCATCAGTTGTTCATGATGGATGAGGCCCCCATGCATGAACCATTTATATGTCCAATAATAATTTGTTTGGTGCTTTGCTGCTTGTAATTTCTCAAACTTTTCCAGCGATTTGTTATCCTCTTGGGTGTGCTGCCAGTGGTCTGCATCTTACCAACATGATAGTTAATGTTGTAGCTCAGCATCTTCCTGAGATTGGTCACTTGGCTGGCTGGGTTTCATATTTACATCTGGGCAGCGTTCACTATGCTGTCCATACAGCCTGTGGCTGTTTCTTGCAGAGGTATCTGTCTCTGTGCATCTCCTCTTCCTTTCACACACATTCCTACTACTATCGTGACACTGTACACATTCCTTCTGTTGTTTACGACTGCTGCAGTGTTCTCTCATGGCCATATCATCCTACTGGCATTCTTAATTCAGTATGCACCTGCGAGGTGGGCTTCCTGTGGCATCAGCTGCTTTCAGAGTTGCATATTATGTCCGCACATGCTGCAACAATCTCTTATGGCAGTAGCCGTCATTCAGTGTTTCGTATTAGCTCCGCTCTCAGACTGTGTGGTGTCTGAGGTTTCAGGTGGTTGATGTGGTTCCCTATCTTGTGCATAACTGCTGTGGTTGTCTCCTGAGGAGATAGTTGCTGCCTGGTGCTCTGTACAAGATCTGATCCTGTAATGAGATTCGTTACTGGAGAAAGGAACTTCTTGCTGTCATTTCTGTAGTAGTTCCACAGCAAATTCCACAATGTACTGAGCTGGTATCCTGCTTCCCAACTGATCAGGTTTTCTGACATATTGTTTTCAATGGATTCGTTGATGACACTGTCTCAGAATCTGGGGATTTGAGCTAGAAATCCAGTTTTGACATAATTTATGGTGTGTTCAAGTTCAGGCAATGTTTTGCTATTGCCTGATTTAGTGGTGTGTTTTAGCCTGGTATGTTTTTTTTTTTTTTTTTTTTTTTTTTTTTTTTTTTTTTTTTTTTTTTTTTTTTTTGGTGTTCCGTGCATTGTATGTCCACTGTTCTGGTGGTTTGACTGATGTAAGACATACCTCATTCACAAAGTATATGAAGAAGAAGCTACTGGCCAAGCCATAACTGTGCAAAGAGAGGATGGTGAGCTCACTCAGCTTCCTTCTCACATGCAGAGAATGAGACGTAGTGACTGTATTTGCCAAAATTAAACACCATATCACATTTAAGGTAGGTAACAGGATCAAGTATTGTGCCAGTATTGCTCTGGTAAAGGAAAGAATCCGTGACATGCAGCATAGACTGGATATCACCTCCAGGAAGCTACTACATCTACATCCGGATTTGACAAATAACTTAGCACCAGAGAACTGCAAAAGGATGGACACTACATCATGGTCGCTGGTGGCATGCATCAAACACACATCCAGCACAGAAGAACGGGGTGCTCAGAACACTTGTACACTGAGGCAAGACACACTCCAACCCAGACAGCTTGACAACGAAGTTAGAAAATCTACAACAAGTGATCACAGACAATGGATTTTGAATCAGGTACATCCACAAACTGTTACATCCCATTAGATGGCCTGATACAATGGAAAAGGAACTAGAAGAAGAGACCATGAAGGTAGTCTTTGTACTGTATGCAGGACTTATCTTGTGAAATGATCAGCAAAATCCTGAAGAAATACGAAACCAAAAGTGTGTTCTGCCTGCCCAACACTGTGGTGCTCCTTGGAACAGCCAAGAATGATCTGGGGATAAGACATCCTGCCATTTACCATATGGTATGTCTTACATCAGTCAAACCACCAGAACAATGGACATAAGATGCAAGGAACACCAAAGACATACCAGACTACGACAGGTCACTAAATCAACAATAGCAGAACATTGCCTGGAACTTGAAAACACCATGAATTATGATAAAACCAAGATCCTGGCTCAAACCCCCACATTCTGGAATAGTGTCATCAATGAATCTATCGAAATCAAGCTGGCGGAGAATCTGATCAACTGGAAAGCAGGATACCAGCTCAGTACAGTGTGGAGTCTGGCATTGGAACTATTACAGAAACACCATAAAAATGTTCCCTTCTCTGGTAATGAACCTCAGACGACCAAGAGTGTAATCGACAAGATCAGACCTCATATGGAGCACCAGGAACTAACAACCTCCTTGGGAGACAGCCACAGTAGTTAAGGACAAAATAGAGAACCACATCAACTGCCTGAAACTTCAGGCACCACACAACCTCTGACTAGATAGCGGCTTCCACCATATGAGAATGCTGTAGTGTATGTGGACATAATATGCAACTTCAAAAGCAGCCTGATGCCACAGGAAGCGCAGCTCATAGGCACGTACCGAATTCAGAATGCCAGGAGTAAGACATGGCCACGAGAGAAATCCTTGAACACCAGAAGGAACATCTATAGTGTCACGACAGTGCTAGGAATGTGTGTGGTGAGCATGTACCTAATACAGAATGCCATGTGACGGCCACCACTGTAGGGGACAGCTACAATAGTATAGCACAGCCTTCGGTAAAGAAAAAAAGAGTGTAAATCAGTCGTCGATACTCAACAATGAAGAAGCACTCTTAGAATCGCAAATATTAATATCTTTGTCCCTTTGTACAAGAAGAATGAGCGTATTTTTTTGTTTCCTTATCTTATTGATTCTGATGATCTAGCTGACAGATGCTAATTATTCACTGTCTGTAACTGATACAATTATGTGTAGTAGTAATAGAATTTTGTTGAATATATATGAAATTAATAATTTGCATATGATTCAGTACGTAATAATTAAATGTTGCCTTGGCCATTTTGTGTAGGCTCATTATTGTAGCAACACCATTGATGGCAAAAATTATATAAGTTCCTTTAACAGTTATTTAATGCTAAAAGTATTAAAAAGAATAATCTCAGTAAATTGAAAACGGCATCTTGTAATATTTTCCAATTCATATTAGACCAGAGGTGCAGTTTTTTTATTAATAGTAATATCTATAAATGCTTACGACGCCATTGCACATCCTGGAGCATCCAGCCTCACAGAAAAAATAATTAAGCATTGTTTGCATTGTTTCTGGCGATAGTGCCCTGAGAAAAATTAGCCGTGGCTTTTAACAAACATAAAAGAATACTTTCAAAACCATTTCATACAATGGGAATAATGGCACAGTTGAAACTTCCTGGCAGATAAAAACTGTGTGCTGGACCGAGACTCGAACTCGGGACCTTTGCCTTTCGCAGGCAAATGCTCTACCAACTGAGCTACCCAAGCACAACTCACGACCCGTCCGGCACACAGTTTTAATCTGCCAGGAAGTTTCATAACAGCGCACACTCCGCTGCAGAGTGAAAATCTCATTCTGGAAACATCCCCAAGGCTGTGGCTCAGCCATGTCTCCGCAATATCCTTTCTTTCAGGAGTGCTAGTTCTGCAAGGTTCGCAGGAGAGCTTCTGTAAAGTTTGGAAGGTAGGAGACGGGTACTGGCAGAAGTGATGCTGTGCGGATGGGTTGAGTTATGCTTGGGTAGCTCAGTTGGTAGAGCACTTGCCCGTGAAAGGCAAATGTCCCGAGTTCGAGTCTCGGTCGGGCACACAGTTTTAATCTGCCAGGAAGTTTCATAACATCGCACACTCTGCTGCAGAGTGAAAATCTCATTCTGTAATGGCACAGTTATCATTGTATGAAGCAGTATTCAATTTAATTCATTCAAAACAAAAAAATTACGCGATAACAGGTGCAGATGGAAGAAGGAATGCTTGGAGACAAATATGGGACCCAGTCAGCAAAGCAACTACTCCCAGCAAACACGCCAAGTAATGATGTTGAAAGATCGTATTAGGAAGGCGCAAACCACCAGCAGAACACTCAATTCTACGAGATATTTGTTGCTTATGTCAGATCTGTGTGGCCTCCTCCCTGTGCGTCCTCATAATTCTTCTACACAACATCCTTGTATTATACTTACCATAAATACTGTAGGATTAAAGAAGACCACTTACCAAAAAGCACAATTACATCAATTACATTCTACAGGAACTTTCCAACAACATTTGTATTATACTGATGTATCCCTTTGATTAATTCCTATAAATAAATTCCCGGAGGGGGGGGGGGGGGGTGACACGGTATTTGTCCCTTTCACAGTTCTACTTTGACTCCTTTATATATGGTCACAATCTCACTGAATTAATTGAGTTATTTCATAATAAGTAGTAGTATTTGCAAATAAATAAAAGACAACTGAAACTAGTATGGTCTCAAAGTGTAACAAAACAAGTGACAGATTTTCACAAGTCAACACAGCAGCAAATGTTCAGCCACATCACCCAGCAGTTACTTGAGTTACACTAACTGATGGCGAGACAGATGGTTATGACATGGAAATCACTAATGAATCAAGAGTAATGACTAAAATGCAATGGTTGAATATTTTACATCATAGCTTTTGAATAAAGCTAAATCAAAGTTAAAGATTTCAAGAAATACATTCTCAAACAACTATAAATATAAAATATATGTGCCCAACGCAAAGCTGAATTGAGTATTCAGCAAACTGCACTTCCTTGTCTTCTATTTAACAAGCATGAGGCCAGGAAAAACTGAGATGACAACTCCACAGAAGATGAGTAGGTAATACTAAAAAACTTGAAGCAATGACATACGTGTGTATTGCTGAAAATCATAATGCATGGAAAAGTCTAGAGGAAGCTTTTATCTAACAACGTATATCAAACTGGCTCATGATGAAAATTTGTTGCTCTGGAGTGTAAGCAAATATCAGCAATACGTCTGCATCTACTTTGCATAAACCTAAAACTTCAACAGGTAAATCTGCTGGAAACTTTCAAATCACCCAGTTCTTATTAAGCCAAACTTCTTTAAAATTAACTGTACTTTTTAGCGTAGAGAAAGTTATATTCCTGATATCAATATAATAGAGGGAAACATTCCACGTGGGAAAAATATATCTAAAAACAAAGATGATGTGACTTACCGAACGAAAGCGCTGGCAGGTCGATAGACACACAAACAAACACAAACACACACACAAAATTCAAGCTTTCGCAACAAACTGTTGCCTCATCAGGAAAAAGGGAAGGAGAGGGAAAGACGAAAGGATGTGGGTTTTAGGGGAGAGGGTAAGGAGTCATTCCAATCCCGGGAGCGGAAAGACTTACCTTAGGGGGGAAAAAAGGACGGGTATACACTCGCACACACACACATATCCATCTACACATATACAGACACAAGCAGACATCTGTCTGCTTGTGAGATGTCTGCTTGTGTCTGTATATGTGTGGATGGATATGTGTGTGTGTGCGCGCGCGAGTGTATACCCGTCCTTTTTTCCACCTAAGGTAAGTCTTTCCGCTCCCGGGATTGGAATGACTCCTTACCCTCTCCCCTAAAACCCACATCCTTTCGTCTTTCCCTCTCCTTCCCTCTTTCCTGATGAGGCAACAGTTTGTTGCGAAAGCTTGAATTTTGTGTGTGTGTTTGTGTTTGTTTGTGTGTCTATCGACCTGCCAGCGCTTTCGTTCGGTAAGTCACATCATCTTTGTTTTCAGAAAGTTATATTCCGTGATAAGAATCTTCAACTCTGACAAACCAACAATGGTCTCAATAGGTATCAGATGCATCATTGATGATGTGCGACATAATCTTCCTAAAGTATGCAGTGACCCAATGTTTAAGAATTCATAGCATCCAAAACAGTCTTTGGACACAAAATTTTTCTTTATTCTGTGACTGGTTTCAATTTATTCGATCGTCATCAGATACAAATGAAACACTTCATAATATACTATGTACAGGAATACCTTCAGCTGTCATTGTAAAGCTGTAAGTGGTATTTTATGATAAGCCTATTTATACAGGGTTTATCATAATTAATGACATAAATGCATACATTTCAAAGTACATGATACTAGAAAAAAGGTCTAATAAACATGGCTCTAAAATCCATACCTTAAGAGCTACAAGCACTAAGTCATCTTTATTACTGTGAAACAAACCTCTCCAAATGCAAGCTCTTCGTTTTCCATATTTTGGGAGGAGGTAGTATGAACCAAACTATGAGAAAATTATCTAGTAAACATGAGCTCTAAAAAGCATACCTTAAGAGCTGTGAACACTTGTTCATCTTCACTGTTGTGAAACATGGCTCTTCTATTGAAGAAGTGATCATACATCTTAAGGGATGCATTTTAGAGCCCACGTTTACTGGACTTTTTCACTTCTAGTATTGTGTACTTTTAACTGTATGGCCATTAATTATGACACACTTTGTATTGTTCCTGCTCTGTTTTTATTATATTATTTATTAACGTTATATTTGCTTATGTAGAATCTTAATTTCTCTATAATTGTTTTTGTAACACAGAAAGGTAAACTGAGCATGCACGAAGCTACTCCCAGCAGCCAAGCCCCCTGAACTACTTGCACTGCAGCTGCAAGCACAGTATGCCAATGGTGACCCACCAATGCAGACTATATGGTTGCATCTATTAGTATTACAATCAATTCTGTGGGAGATACTGCAGACCACAGAAAGGAAATACAGAAATTGTGGGACATCTCAGAAAATGCAAAAATAGAATTTAGAACGAATGAGACTAATAATAATGTTGGTGTACCTCATGAGTTTTTTGAAGATAATCAAATGAAAATGGAATAAATTTTTCTGAACAGTTTCCAAAGTTCAAAATGGATGGGGAGGTGCATCCAATACATCTTTATGGGTGTTCTCCAGATCATTACCAAAAAGATGGGGGGACCCAAGAAAGATAGATTTCATGCTCAGTTGTTTGATTGGCGATGCAGCAAACAGGGAAAGTCCCATTCTGAAGATTGAGTTAATTAACCCAAAACATTATAATAGTTCTTGGATTAGCTGCAAGAAGTACATAGAGCGGCATCTAATGAGATTGAAGTATTTAGAATATTCAGAGAAGCCATAACAGGAATCACACTAAGTAAAAGCGTTTAAGTTTAAAAATACGGCAGATGTACCTACATTTAGTGTAGATGACTTAGCTTTAGTAAAAGGTGTCCATCATAGTTCTAATGTAAATAAAGAGATAAGTAAGGTCTTTCCATGGTATTGTGGAGTTTTTAAAGTAGTAGGAATATCAGATGCTAAGGCACTGTTCTTGGTTGACTCAGGTACAGACCAGGAAAAGGGACTATACAATTTTGATACGGTTCAAAAATATATACCCCCAGGAAAAATTGCACACTTCACAAATTCGGCAGAATAATGGCCATTGGAAGTATTTCTTATATGTAAAGTATATCTTATATGTAAATTGAAGGTGGAGAGGGGAAGAAAGGAAAGGAAAAGAAGGGGATCACTGCTGTGAGTTGGATCAGGACATAACACAGAATCAGCAGCGATTAGTGAAAACGTGTACTGGACGAAGATTCAAACCCGGGATTTCCTACTTATTAGGCTGGTGCATTAACCACTGCACCACCCAGGCTACAGCATTATTGCAACTGTGCATACTATCTCGGTACGCCTCATGGCCAATTCAGACTCGTCCAATTCAGACTCCCACTGAGCACAACCTATCCACAGTCCCTAATCATTTCCTCCATGTTCGCTTCTCTGAGATTCCCGCAGAAGGTTGGACGTATTTGTGCATCCACACTGAAGAAGCTGAATCCATTACCCAACTAGTTGAATCAATGACATGAATGTGTGTTGTCTGTTCTTTCAGACACGTCTGAAAGAACATACACCAAGCAGAATCTGCAGCTGTGATACATTATACATAAATTGAAGGTAGAGAGAGGAAGAAATGAAAGGAAAGGGAGGGGAGGGGATCACTGCTGTCAGGGGATCACTGTCGTCAGCTGGATTGGGACTGAAGGTGTATTAAGCGGCGACGAGTGAAAATGTGTACCAGACCAGGATTTGAAACCGGGATATCCTGCTTACTAGGCAGGTTTGTTAACCACTGTGCAGTGGTTTTATAAAATAACTGATATTGGAGACAACAAAATAGAGTTACCTCAACTATCCTAGCAGGTTTTGTTGTCTATTTCCCACATAATGTATCTCAAAATGGAGACTTGATGTTTTGTTATTAATAAAGTAATTTTGTACTTACCTGTTATCATCAAACTGTAACTAGTGATTCCATATTATCATTTAAAATATGAAACCTTGCTTGTGGTGATAGACTAATCAGTAGTGTAGATCAAGATCTAGGCTAGGACAGAAAGTGAATTTGTTGTATGTTGATGAAGACAACAAAAGTCAATACAAAATCTTGATTGTGTTGAGAGACTGCACTGTAGCATTCTCTGAGGTTTTGGGTGGATTACAAGCTGACAGTTTGGGTGTGAAATTTTAACTGTGGAGACAGATTGCCCTGTAAGGAAGAGGGAGATCAGCTTGGTACAATGAGCAAACAAAGTGGCTTCAACAAGCTGAAAACCAGAATTGCACCATTGAGATTACTGTTGGCCATCCATCTGCTATTTCAGCTGATTTTATACATATTTATGTCAATTTTCCCCAGAAAATAGTGTGTTTCCCTGAGTACATGACTTGCTTACGCTCTGACTCATAGTAATGTAAGGATGTAATCCCATTATCTTTACTTTTCACATAATTGAAGGAAATCATCTCTTAATATGTCACTAGCTCCTCAAAATCAGCTGCTATCTCCTATCATATTCCCTTGGTGTTCATGACAGATGTTACAGCAATTATGGAGGAAAATTTACATAAAAGTGCTTTAACTGTGAACATACCAATCCAGCTACAGGATGAAGTGCCTTTTCTTTCAAGGTAAGGCAGGCACATAAGTGCAGTTCTTGTAATTTTGGGCATCTCTGCACCACCTCAATGAGAGAAGTGTCTGTCAGTTTGCCACAAGAAGAGAGATTTATCGAAAGTAGTGGTAAGGGGTCTGGTTCTGTGGCACTCAAAGCAATAACCAGATCTGAATCCTCAATCTGCATGCACCTGAAACAAATATTACAGGTTTATAAGAACTTTATGTCCCAGTCCTTAGATGAAATCTACGCCAATAAGAAATGAACATTGCAGATTAACAAAGGAGCTATATTATAATGCCCATTACCGTAACATTAAAAATTCAGACTTTTCATCTTCTCTGTGCGAATTAAAAATGCTCTGATTTGTGAGGCAAGCATTTGAACTCAAAACCTTCAGTTTTGGATCCTTTCACTCTGACCAATTGTATATTAACAGGCCACAAGACTGTGACATGCTTAGAAGTTATATTAGCCACCTGAGTTAACAGTCACATGCAGAATATGTGAGAAACAAGTTCTCAGTCTAATTCATCACAACATAATCATCAGGACTAGGTGTATGGCACACTCCACTTCCACAGTCATACAGATTCCCGTGGTCAGTTTCTAGTAGCACCACCTCAAATCACGTTAAGCTACTGATAATCTGTCATTGACATCATAATATGAATGACAAGGGCCGCTGTCAGCTAGCTTGGTTTGTGGATGGGCAGGCAAAAGTGTAGAAGAACATTAAGCAATTTAATGTCATAACGTCAACAAATGGTCAGCTCTTCCAGCTGGAGCCATCTCCTCATTATGTCGCAAACGAGCTACCAGCCAAAATTGTTACTTCTGCTAGCACATCTCTGGGCTCAGTGACTAGTAAAAGGAAAGTCTTTGATAACAGTCACTGGACCAATGCTAAGGCTTTATTTAGAAAGATATAACTTACCTGATTTCTTTGTGACATGTTCTTTGTGGGTGGGGAGGGAGGGAGGGTGTTTATGCCAAAAGTTGTTTCATCCAAAAGTACTGAAATATCGAAACACTGTAACAGAACAAAAATTTGAGAAATGTACAGGCATGTTTAAATTTTTAAGGAAAAGACATGTAATTATGGTCCTCAACATTTCAAAATACATGATTTCACTATCCACAGTAGTAGATTGATAACTTTGCTGGTGCATGTGTGTACAACTTATAACGGTCTTCGGACGACAGGAGAGAGAGTGTGGTACTGGGGTGCAAGACTTGCACGTCTCTCGCAGTTGACTCACGCATTGTGTGCAGGAGATCTTCTCAGGTCAGATGGCTGCGTCGATCTTCACAAACTCTTCTTCTCAGAAGAATCTATCTGGTTAAGGGAATTTCAAAATAGACTTCTTTTCTACTCTTGAAATGATTCTGTACTCTCAGGATACTTTTGTTCAACTCTGTTGTATCTTCATCTCCACAATAAAACAACTTCACAAGATTTACACAAGCGTTCAACTCTCACGAGTCAACCCCGTCTTGGACCTTTAGAAACTAACAAATACAATTATAATGTGTTTGGTTTAATAACCACTATAAAACCAGTTCCAGCACCTGGAAGTCAAATGTAAATGTCTTTAGTTCAATACATAATTCATTTGTTCACAACAGTACAATCGTTATACCATCAAGGAATTGAGCGTGCTTACTCCTTGTATTGGACATACAGCTTCTCAGGCGCGCGCTGCAAACGCTTGTCCGCACCGATCGACCGTCACTATTGCCGTATTCTCCTGATACATGTCCATCCTACACACACAGAAACTGGCGGCGAGGTAGACACATCCACATCTCCACTCTCTCACCTTCATACTTAAAATATCGGGTGTTCGAGACGGGGGGAAAGCCAAGTGTCTCTAGAATTTACACCAAAATTCTCAAGGCACTACATATTCCACCCATTAGCTCGAACACGTGATATTTTATACATATTCACTATGTACAATTACATAAGATAATTCTTTATCTTTTAACGATGTCTCTTTCTACTAATAACCGTGCATATTTTACCACAATTCTAATACATGACTCTTTCAATCCATATTGGAGTTAGCTCTGTTTTCTATTTCTCTTACAATCATAAATTACAGGTGTACATAACTCATGAGTACTCTGCTGCTTCGTTCTTATTTCCCGTACTACTTTTTCTAAGTGTGTACTTATTCATTATCTATTGTAATCAATCTGGGGGAACTCTGGGTAGAACAAAAGTGTTCTGTTCTTGGATATTTGCAAATCCGAAACTTAATGAGGCTATTTATGCATAGAATTCAAACTTACCATACTCATCCCTTTAAACATGTGACCTCTGTCACAATACTGCCCTTTTCCCCTTTAGGAACAGTACCTATACCTTACATGGGTTGGTCCTAGGAGTACCCTTTCTCCTTCTGTTTTGGTAGGTATGCCCCTTTCTCATTCCTGTCCTCCTATGGTACAAGGTCAATCCCCTTCTTGGTACTCCTGTCCATGCAGTATTGGTCAGCCTTTCATAGGTCTGCCTATCTGCCCTTTTTCTCACCCACCAAATGTTGAGTGTGCCCTACATATCCTTCTTGAGTAGGCCTCCTGGTTCATTGCCCTAGCACACATCTTTACGTATACTACAATATTCTCTGGTAAAATTACAAAAAAATGGTTCAAATGGCTCTAAGCACTATGGGACTTAACGTTTGAGGTCATCAGTCCCCTAGACTTAGAACTACTTAAACCTAACTAATCTAAGGACATCACACACATCCATGCCTGAAGCAGGATTTGAACCTGTGATCGCAGCAGCAGCAGCGCGGTTCCAGACTGAAGTGCCTAGAACCGCTCGGCCACAGCAGCCAGCTAATTACAAATCTACTTTACACTCATATTCCACTTTCTAATACTCCATCTTATACCCTAGAGTCCACTTTCATTCCTCACTTTTACTATATAAACAGACATAATGTCCACACACAGTAGATGCTATGTCTACCTGTATTTACCAACTCCCAGTAGATACTATACCTTTTCTCAAAGGACTAGAATGGCGCACATGTAAATATATATTCGAGATCGACAAAATAAAAGATGCAGAACTGTCACCAATAAGAACAATAATCATAATAGTTCTTACACATCGGTACTTACATATATGTGATGTGGAACAGTCACCGCAAACAACAATGCTTGCATATTTCTCTATGTGCTCATACTTTCCTCCTGTAACACTTAACGGTTATCACAACATTTCAGTCTGTACTTTGCCTGTTTGCGTCTTCTTATTATGTTGTGTGTATGATTAAGTGTGTTTGTGTATCCTGATTCTTCGGGCGACTTATGTGAAATAAGTTGAAGGTTATAATGAACCACGGAAATTGAGAAGGTCTTTAACGATAGAAGTATATGCATACGGAAAGAGGGAAAGATAGATAGGTACTCAATAGAGAAGTAAGAAAGGAAAAAGTATAGACGGTTGCTAAAATCGAAGAAGTGAAAGAAGACAACCCTAAAGACAGGAAACCCTTCCCACCCCCCTTCCCCAGGATCCCTACTTCGCCGGTACTTTATTGAGAAGACGGAGGAGGTATGATGTTAAATGTGTCTTACAGAACGGACATTCTCACTTTCAGCTTTAAAGCCCCCGAAGCAAAATCTTAGCAACACCTATTGAACGGCAAATGGTGAAGAATCAGTTACACTTGTCTCCAAGGGTTGTCTGAAAGATGGTGTGTGCGATTAGTGTTAGTCATGCTTGTACTTATACTACTCACCCCTTCCGAAAGTGATATAACCCTTCCCTTTACATTACATCTCACAAAAGGTATAAAATATTCTATAAAAATAGAAAATTATACACTACGATAATACAGTTGTTTAGTCATTCACTTTACACTATATTTCATACACACATGAAGTGCTCTCTTCAGTTCCTGATGTTTAGATATTACTTTGTTTCAATAGTACCCTGATAATACCTTTATAGTAGTACTATATTCTATTCATCTCATTTCATGTCTAGAGATTACTGTTCATCTGTGATTCTCTTAAATTGGTCTTAATCTTGTAGTCATATTCGGTTTCAAAATTTTAGGATAGTTTAAGAATTGAAGAATAGGTTACAGAATAGTTTAAAAATTGAAGGGAATCCGGTGCAGCAAAATTAAGTTTGATGAAACACCGAAAACAACTAGGGATCCGACGGCTGTCACTCCGCCTGTTAACACAGAACGTTAACGTCCCTGGGGGATATACAACTTTATGTCTTTTACATTGTATTTTTCTTTTTCTGATCCCATTAGAGGATCCACTAAAACTAAGGCTTTGGGATGTACCACCGTTTTCACTCGGTAAGGTCCCTCATACTTTTTAAAAAATGTGTGTGTTTCTTTCTTCAGGGCTGAGCTCTGGAGATGCAGTTTTACTAAGACTAGGTTATTAACATTATACTTAGGGTCGACAGCCTTCTCATTATATTTACTAACTCATTGTTGTGCTCTTTCAACCAAGTTCTTAGAAACTATTGTTTGATTAAGTTTGTAATCAACAGTAGGTTGCTCCAGCCAAGTAAAATATTTAATACGGGGTTCTCCCACAAAGGGTTTACTTGTTACTTCCAAAGGAAATCCAGTTGATAAATGTCGTAATTCATTTAAAATAAGCTCAAAGTCTTTAACTTTCGTTGCCCATGATGGATGTTTTTCATGGCAGTATGTACGGCATAGTTTTCCAATTTCTTTCATAACCCTTTCACACAGGTTAGAAGACGATTTAGAGTTGGAGATTAATGCCTGATGAATATCTCCCCATGCTAAGAATTCTTTAAAGTCATTACTAGCAAATTGTGGTCCATTATCAGAGAAGCATCATTTTGGTTTGCCCACCTCAAGAAAGTATTGTTGCAGACAGTGTGTCACTGTTGGTGTATTTGCTTTCTTATAGGATACAACTTAACATACTTAAACCAACACTCTATGAGAACAAAAATGTATGCCACTCCTTTTCTTTTCGGAATTGGTCTGAAGAAGTTCACTGCTGTAAGATTGTGTAATGCCTTAGGGATGATTGAATACATTTTGTATCTAACATGAGTGTTACTCTCTTTTACTTTCTGACAAGTATCACAAGTTCTAACTAAAGATGCTACCTTATGTCCCAACTTTTTAAAATAACAGAACTTGTTCATGTGGGCTATACACTTTTTTTTATTCCAATGTGTCCATACCCTGTATGGACACAGCACACAATATTATCCTCCATCAACTTCGGGATGCATAAACGCCACCATCGAGAGGTTATACTATCTCTACAAATTAAATTATACCCTATAACTTTCCATTTCTCTGGTTGATTAGGAGGTAAAGACTTTCTAATAGACATGGCATATATCTCTGTAAAATAGATATCATGACAGATGTTGTCAGTTATTCTTTGAGCCATTTCTTGTACCCTGTTTTGCGGATATTCTATTGTCATAAAATTAATTGCAAAAATTACACTGGGTCCTTCTGTACATTTTAAGTCTTTCGTGTCTACAGGTAATCTAGACAAAGCATCAGGTACAATATTTTCAGAACCTTTTACATACTGTATCCTAATGTCATACTCCTGTAAGACTAACATACATTGCATTAATCTACTACGCAACAATCGACTGTTCATAAAAAAGGATAGTGCTTGATGATCCGTATATACATGGATTTCTGAACCACAAATTAGTGTTTGGAATTTTTGTATACTCCATACTATAGCCGATAGTTCTTTTTCTGTTGCTGTGTAGTTTAACTCATGTTTGTTGAGACTCCGGTTAGCAAAAGCTACAGATCCATGACTGGTGGTTTCCAGACCCCACTCTCCTTGAAAAAGTTCTGCTGTTATACTGTAGTCTGAAGCATTTGTTGCTTTAAACGGTTCACTCATAACCGGATGGTGTAATATAGGTGATTCTACTAACGCTTTTTTCACATTTTCAAATGTGTCACTGGACTCTTGGTCCCAAACCCTTCCGTAATAAACACAAAAGTCTCGGGTCGTTCAGTTCCTGACTGTATATTGTCTACAGTACCTGGCCATTCCAATAAATCCCTTCAATTATCTTATGTTTCTAGGAGATGGACATTCCTTAATAGCCTTTATATGATATGGATTTGGACTAATTCCCTGCACTCCGACGATATGCCCTAAAAACTTAAGCTCTTGACTTGCAAAGTTCGACTTTGATAGTTTTACTACAATACCATTTTCTTTAAAGCTCCTCAGGGTTTCCCTTAGGATTATACAATGTTCTTCCTATGTAGCGGATATAATAAGGATATCGCCCACATGTATTATTAAGTTGCTTAACAATTCCCTTCCTAAGGCCTCATCCAGCGCGCATATAAAAACGGATGCCGAGATATTTAGTCCAAACGGTAAGATATTAAAATGATATGATTTCCCATGAAATAGAAATGCCGTATACTTCTTTGAATCATGGTGAAACTGAATTTGCCAATACCCAGCAGTCAGGTCCATCATGCTAAAATACTGTGCTTTTTCCAATATGGACAGTAATTCCTTGATATTAATTGGTCTATCTCGTTCTGTCTCTATGTGTTTATTCAAAGTGCGTGCGTCTAGCACTAACCGCACACCCCCTGTAGCCTTTTTTACCACCACTAAAGGGTTATTCATAACACTCGTACTATGTTCTATTATTTTACTGGAAATTATCTTATCTATTTCTTCTTTAACTGTCTCGGATTTAGCTAAAATTCTATTGGAATATGAAATGGTATTTTCTGATAGTCCGGTTAGTATTAGTGACTACGTTTGTAAATTTAAGATCAAAGATAATTTTTCTGTAAACCTTATCCAAGAGACAGTATTGGATAAGGTTTACAGAAAAATTATCTTTGATCTTAAATTTACAAACGTAGTCACTAATACTAACCGGACTATCAGAAAATACCATTTCATATTCCAATAGAATTTTAGCTAAATCCGATTTCTAGTTGTTGGTTACAATTGAGGATTCACTTACTTTATTTTGTATGTCAGCTCGGTGTGATGCATGACTTAAGTTTTCAATTTCTGGTGACAACTGCGCTGTCGCTGTTAATCGTAAACGCTGATTCTCAGTTATTTGTTTACTAATATGGGGGTCAGTCACAAACTTTAAACAATATTTATCATTACCTAGTCCAGAATAAAGACAACTGTCCTCAAAATTCAATATGACGTTAAACTCTGATAGCCAGTCTAGACCAAGCAACACATCCCTATTGATATTTTCCACTACTAAAAGTGTCTGACAAAATGGGACAGTCCCAATGATGCAGTTCACCTGGGTTTCATGTTTCACAACTTTACTTTTGGTCCCAGTAATACCTACTATGTACACTCCTGTTACCGGTAATAGCGCTAAGTTATGTTTAGTTCTTAATGTATGAAAAAAATCATTAGAAATAAGTGACACTTCACTACCAGAATCAATAAATATGTTAACTTCAAAACCTTCTACCCTTCCAACTATAATTGGTTGTGGATTAACGGTAGTTAAGCTAGGTTCTTCTAGCAACAACCATTCCTTGGTCGGTACTTTATGTGTAAAGCTAACACATTTATTATGAGCTGGGCCTCCTAACGTATTTCTAAGACCTTGACCCCGGCCCTGGATCCATACCTCACAACGTTTTCCTCATTGTTTGTAATTGTTACCAAATCGTGATATTGCATTTCCATTTTGTACTCTATTGCTACTAGGTACAAATTCCTGCAACGTTACTGGGACTATATTTGCAGGGTGATGTTTCTTTTGATAACTTTCACAATCACTATTCCACCTACAGTGGTGTACTCTGACTAGATTAGCTTCATGTCACTTATAATTACTGTTACTACTATTGTTATTTCTTCGGAAATTCTGACTTTCACTTTGATGCAAGTTCTCATTTTGGTCTTTATTCAAGGCATCAAGTATGTCTACAAAAGATAACAATTCTTCTACAGTCTTCCACCCACCACATAATACATCCTTCCTAGTGTAGATAGGTAACTGCCTTCTTAAGATTCTAACTAAGCCCTCTTCCTCCAAGAGTTTATCCGAGTACTTTGCTTGTGTCAGATGCCAGTCAAAACATCTTCTCATTGTTCCCCACATACTGTTATAATACTTTGGGTCCCACAAATCAGATAATTTTTCTTGGAAACTTGCTGACCAATACTTCTCCCTAAACTTTTTCTGGAAGTCGTCCCAAGACAAAAAATTCTCATGTTCACAGTGCCCCATTCTGAAGCTTCCCTAAAAGGTACCCTACCGTGAATTCTATCTTGGAGTCTTCCTGGTTTTTTGGCAAGGCTTGATTACATCTTTTAAGAAAACGAGTTGGGTGTATGTCCCAATCTGGCTTAAATTTTGGAAACTGCCTGGATAGTCATGAATTTGCTCCCCATTGTAGGTCGGTTATTACCCCACTGGTTAACACCATGTTAGAAGTCACTTTTTTGTCTACTTTATCCTGCATAAGTTTGAATTCTTTCCATAAACTATCTATACCTTTTTTCATATCATTAAGTTCCAAAGCTAAATCTGAAGAAACGTTAAGGGTTACCCTCTCGGCCACTTTTCTATCTCTTAACTCTTCTTTGTTCCTCCAGATTGCTTATATTTAAGGTATCTGATGTCGCTAGTTTCTCTTTAAAATCCCTTTCCACGGTATCAACTCTAGTGTTGACACCTGCAATTTGTGATTGGACAAAAGGAATTAGCTTATCTTGTTTATCAATACTATCCTTCAGGGTGTGCAACCTCTGATTTACAACATCGAAGGTAACATTGAGTATGCTTTGAAATAATCCTAATGTTTCAACAAATTTCTTTTCTACATTATTAAATGTATCTTCAATGTCAAATTCTAATTTTTTAGTCAAATCTTTAAGTTGCTCATCCTGTCTCTGGTTAAATTCAATAAATAGTTGATTAATGTGAGTATTCAAAGAACTAGTGAGGTCACTCTTTAAATCTAACTTCAGATTTTCTGCCTTATTATTAAGAGTGTCAAATTCAGTCTTTAATAAAACTATATTTGCTGCTTGACTATTCAAGGTTTCATTTTGATTACTTAAAAGTTCACTCTGAGCATCTAACTTACTATTTAATTGGATATTCACTGAATCTGACTTGAGGCTTAAATTCACACTCAGTTCATTTCTCAATGAAGGATTTTGAGCATTTAATTTTTCACTCAAAGTTACACTTTGTGCTTCTAGTTTTTCATTTAAATTGGCACTTATTAACTTTACTAACTCCGCCCAGTCTGACACTCCCCTCTCGACTTCCCCAGCCCTGGCTAGCTCTGAATTTGTTCCACATTGTTGTTCCTGACCCATAGTTTTATTGATATTAGACCTAGTGATCATCTAAAGAAAATTCACCACTGAATACAATAACTATAATAACAGTTTATCATGCAATCGTCCCCTGAACTTTACCAAAATATTATTGTTTTTCGCTCACCCGGCGTAGAGTTCAAGCTGTGTTGGTGCGCAGATGTATAATCAGCACCGGTGGACAGCACTGGCGCCGGCAGCGTCGGATGATGGTTTCAGCGTTGTCGTCGGCGAGCAGACGAGGAGACAGCACCGGTGAGCAGCAGCTGGTGGAGTCGGTGTCAGTGGCTGGTTATGTTGGTGGCGTGATGTACATGTGTGAAGACTACTCAGCCTCCACACCCGACATTCTTAGTCAAAAAGTTTAGGTCTTCTCTCGAGTTCTCTCCGCTATTACTTTCTCACGTCTTTTACAGCGTTGCACTCATAACTTTCTTCCATTTGTTCATTGGACTCAACACGATTCCTAGAAACAGTTCTCGCATGTTGTAAGGCTTGGTTGCTATGGCAACACGTAATATCTTCTTTCCGTTTCTGTCTTTAAATTCCCGTTTTCTTCGGATCCTGTCATGTAGGTCACCACATTCTAATGGTCTTCGGACGACAGGAGACACAGTGTGGTACTGGGGTGCAAGACACACACGTCTCTCACAGTTGACTCACATATTGTGTGCAGCCGATCTTCTTGGGTCAGACGGCTGCGTTGATCTTCACAAACTACTCTTCTCTGAAGAATCTAGCTGGTTAAGGAAATTTCAAAATAGACTTCTTTTCTACTGTTGAAATGATTCTGTACTACCGGGATACTTTTGTTCAACTCTGTTATATTTTCAATCTCCACAATAAAACAACTTCACAAGATTCACACAAGTGTGCCGGACCGTGACTCGAACTCGGGACCTTTGCCTTTCGCGGGCAAGTGCTCTACCAGCTGAGCTACCCAAGCACGACTCACGCTCCGTCATTCTAGAAACATCCCCCAGGCTGTGGCTAAGCCATGTCTCCGCAATATCCTTTCTTTCAGGAGTGCTAGTTCTGCAAGGTTCGCAGGAGAGCTTCTGTAAAGTTTGGAAGGTAGGAGACGAGGTACTGGCAGAAGAAAAGCTGTGAGGACGGGGCGTGAGTCGTGCTTGGGTAGCTCAGCTGGTAGAGCACTTGCCCACGAAAGGCAAAGGTCCCGAGTTCGAGTCTCGGTCCGGTACACAGTTTTAATCTGCCAGGAAGTTTCATATCAGCGCACACTCCGCTGTAGAGTGAAAATTTCATTCTAGAAACATCCCCCAGGCTGTGGATAAGCCATGTCTCCGCAATATCCTTTCTTTCAGGAGTGCTAGTTCTGCAAGGTTCGCAGGAAAGCTTCTGTAAAGTTTGGAAGGTAGGAGACGAGGTACTGGCAGAAGTAAAGCTGTGAGGACGGGGCATGAGTCGTTCTTGGGTAGCTCAGCTGGTAGAGCACTTGCCCGCGAAAGGCAAAGGTCCCAAGTTCGAGTTTCAGTCCGGCACACAGTTTTAATCTGCCAGGAAGTTTCATATCAGTGCACACTCCGCTGTAGAGTGAAAATTTCATTCTAGATCCACACAAGTGTTCAACTTTGTGAGTCAACCCCATCTTGGACCTTTAGAAACTAACAAATACAATTATAATGTGTTTGGTTTAATAACCACTATAAAACCAGTTCTTGCTTCTCGCAAGTCCAACACCCAAAAGTCAAATGTAAATATCTTTAGTTCAATACATAATTCATTTGTTCACAACAATACAGTCGTTACACCATCAAGGACATACAGCTTCTCAAGCGCACGCGCTGCAAACACTTGTCTGTACCGATTGACTGTCACTATTGCCATATTCTCCCCTCCCAATACACGTCCATCCTGCACACACAGAAACTAATTGTGAGGTAGACACATCTCCATTCTCGCACCCTTGTACTTAAAATATCAGGTGTTCGAAACAGTGGAAAGCTGAGTGTCTCTAGAATTTACACCGAAATTCTCGAGGCACTACAAGCTTAATTGTGCAGGCTCAATACACTGTGTCAGAACTGCAGTTCACAGCTAGACTGTGTAACAAAGCAGGTGGATTTTTCCACCAGTTATGCTTTTCTTTCCTCCAAATTATTTTTCTTTTTTTTTCAGATATCTTCAGCATTATCACTTGTATGACATGCAGAGTTCCAGAAATCTTTAATATTAATTCAGGGCTTACTGTACTTTATTATGCATTACATTCTTTTCATTAATTGTGATTCATAAGTATAATTAGATAACCTGAAAACTGTGCTAATTGCAAAATATTAGTATTATAAAACTTCGTTATCACAGTTCACAAGTAAACATAGACCCAGTTACTAACTTTTGCATATTGTAGAGGAAAAAGACAGCTTAACAGTTATAGCATTTATATAGCTAATGTTGGAATCATGATAGTAACTTTTGCTCTCATTTAGTTTCAAAACAATTAGCATCTATAGTAAAAAATTGTTACTGAAAAAGAATACTATATTTTGGCAAACTAGACAGCATAATTCAATAGCAATTTTTGTTCTATCTAAATGTCCTCAGTCAAACAAATCTTATTCCACTATTCAGTTATTCAGTAATAGAGATCTTTAACTGTAAGTTGTAAAACCCCAGCAAACAATAGTAACTGGATGCATCACTAATTATTGTAATTTTATAAAAGAAAGGCTACTGGAGGTCCTACTCTGCAGGAGGTTATGATATTAGTAAGATCCGTGTTAAAAAAATTATTGCATAATGTACACAGACAAGTTAGCACAAATCACAAGTCATAAGAAGATGCCGAGTTTTATCTAAATTTTGTGTCCGAGAGTTTGTACAGTGACTGCTTTTCAGTGACTGACGCAAACTGGCAATCAATCTCAAGAACCATGTACATCTTCAATAATGCTTACTGTGACAATATGATCAGACTGTGAATGGTGTTATTTCCAAATTCACGTCATTTTGGTTTTAATATGACTGTTGACTTCAACAGACAGTGATTTAAAAATGTTAATTAGTGAACATGTTAATTGAATGTCAGCTACACATAAACTTCTGTCGCTTCAGTGTTAAGTTTCACTCAAACAATCGCCATTATAGGACATCAACTGAGTGAAGTACGTAGCTTACCCATTATCTGTGCATAAATAATAGTAAATTAGACTCGATATCACCATAAACAGTAGGTTATCTATTAACAAAGAGCAATTAAAGGGTTTTGGACTGTAAACCTGGTGTGGATATCATCATTTATAATAGCCTACTATAGACAACCACTCTTCAGCCAGATTCAATGGAGGTGCAGCTACCGATGGCAGAATTATGCAAGTAAATACGTATTGTTACAATTGGGGTGAGGGGTTGTGTCAGTTGGAATTGGTGAGGGGAGAAAGGGATTGGGGAGTGGGAAGGAAGGGTGGCTGACAGCTGCACAAGGGAGAGGCAGCAGGACAGGAATGCGACAAGGGCCAGTTTCAGTGTATTCATGAAGTGCACAATGGTGGTGATGTAGAGGAGAATATTGGAAGGTGGAGACACAACAGAAAAAGGGGAGACTCTGGGAAGAGCATACCGGTGCAGGTTGAGTGAAATTAGGGTGCTGGGGCAAAACGGCGGAGAGTGTGGGCTAGTGCGCACAGAAGCCATAATGGACCCAACTGAATCATACAATATGACACAGATATGATACTTTCCCACTAGGATACAGGCAAACAATAGTTCAATCATATGCAATACCTACATAAATTACTCTTTAGCTGAGATCCATACTGGGAAAAAAAGAAAAAGAAAAAAGGTAAAGGCTTCCAGGTCATGATGCAAAAATATTAAAATCAATTCATGGCAGTTTCTTATCCAAAGGTAAACAGAAAATGAAAGATTTAAAGATACTGGTTCCATCGTTATGCAGACATACAAAGTAAGTTACAACACTAAGAGAACTAGAAGACCTCAGAAGAATATTAAAACTATATGGACAATTATGAGAAAATTATCAAAGAAGAAAGTGTATGCAGAACATTTTAAATATCTTATTTGGGAGAATAAAACTGTTAGTTTACCAGAGTAAAGCATTATTTGTTAATATTCAGCACATCAAATAAAAATTGCGTATACTGGGACAAACAGTCCTATGCAGAACTTCTATGAAGTGGTGTTCCAGAACATGTATGTTATCATATATCTACAGGAAACAAGTAAGAGGAAAAATGAATCTATTATTAAATAATAGAAAGTAAACATTTACATGTGTGCCGTAATATACTGAACAGCTTATGAACATAATTGTACCACATACTCTCAGTTCTCTGTGCAATGTAGCCTTCAGACAAGATTCATTTACACACAGGTCAAAATGCACTTAAATAAAATCACTTTATAAATGGAAGAAAAGTAATGTAGACTTGTAAGTCAATTTTCTTGTTACTGGTATTTTTCAAGTTTTTAAGAAGGCTCTGTATAAAAGGGTGGTATACTATCTCAATTGACATACTTTGTTGATAGATAAACAGTTTCACTAGAGAATCCAATTAATTCTTCTCATGTAAGGAGATTGCAGGGCTAAATTAACAGGATGGGTAGATATCTGATGGTTGTGTGGACAATCCTATAATGAAATTTGTGGAAAAGCTCACCAATGGTTCCTTTTGTAGCCAACAAACAGGAAGGAAAAATTTGGGTATTTGGGGTAAAGTGGTTACGTAGTCTGTATAGCAGTGGACTGACATTTATGCAATAACAGAGGGAAAAAATTAAGAGAAAGTAGAAGGTTGTCTTCCAGTACCAACAAACAGGAAACAAATTTGAAGCAGACAGAAGTGTTGTGAAATGGAAGGTACCACAGGGCTCTACTCTAGCTCCATTGCCTTTCTTGATACATGCCAAAAATCTGCCATTGCTCAAGCCACACGATCACAAATCCAAAATGTAAAAACTTGGCATTAATGTTATATAGTAAGCAAACAGAGTAGTGCGTTACTCATTCTAAGAGCATTTTCTTTAGTTATGCTCTCTTTTTGGCCATGTTTGCTTGAACAATAAATATACAGGCTGAAGAGAAAATATCGCACTTGGAAGTTGGCATGCAATTCCTCATCCAGATTCAAGACAAAAGTTTATCTAGTAAAATCAAATCAGGTGCATTTTGAAAACACATGTATCAAAACAAGGATATGGTGACACTGTGACACTGCACAGCACATCGAAATGCACAGAGGAGTATGTATCACTCCGCACTACTATACCGGCTGTCCGTAGCTCACTGAGTAGACTGCTGGCACATCAAACCCAGAGATATGATGGAGCTATGATTCGAATCTTCTTTAGGTTCCCTTTTTTTTTTAATTTTTTCCCAGTTCTCATCATTTATGAACAGGACATCATTTTGACACATGGCAATAGCATAGAACTGCAACCATATCGTTACACATTAACACAACACCAGTGGCCAGAAGACCACATTTGATGAATACAGTTTTGTGAGTGGCTCTTTCACCAAGTGGAACATGATGAACATTTTATAAATAACTTTATATGGACTGATGAATCTGGCTTCACTTTTGTATGTATTTTTAACCTTCACAACAGCCATTATTGGTTGGAAAACAACTCACATATCACCTGTGAACATGGCTATCACGCATGATCTGGCATAAGTCTGTGGGCTGGAATCATAGGAGGAGTGCTTTTGGGCCCTTACCTCTTGCCAGACAAGCTGAATGCACCCTCTATCATATGTTCCTTTGCAATACTTTGCCTGATGCATCAGAAAACATTCCACTTAGTGTTTGGCAACAGCAATGGTATCAGCATGATAGTGCACTGCCACATTTTGGAATGAATGTGCATAACTATTTAAATGAAGCATTTCCAGGGACATGGATTGGTCATGGAGGTCCAATGTTCTGGCCTCCACATTCCTCCTTGGATCTTAATCCACTAAATTTTTATTTATGGGGACACTTAAAGGAACAAGTTTATAGTTCTCCACCCATGGATGTACGTGACCTATAGCTCGGATGCATGCTGCTTCAACAATGGTGGATGCAAGTTTGTTGCACACGGTCCAGCAAAGTATGATCCAGTGAATGACAAAGAGTTTAACACCTTCTCTAAAGAAAACATGGCTCGTCCATGTACATACTAATTCTGTGAAGATAAAACTGAATGTAAAATGTACAAAATGGAATTATTGTATGTAGCATAATGTGCAATCTAGTATAGCCTACTTATTGTGTTTATTGTACCTCACTGGATACAGATGATGTTACTGTATCCGCTACTATTTTCTGCTGGCTTTACTTATGTCATGGACAGAACAAAGTCATCGTTTACATCTGTAAGAAGATGTCTTAATTTTTTAAGTAAATGTAACAATAACAGAAAGAACTACACAAGATACAACACTGTGAAGATGTACAGTGGATACAATTTGATGTTTTAACTGAAGGAGTCAACCATTGGCGAGTGGCGAGTCTGCATATTCATTCCCCATGGCATTGCTTCGTCTCTCTGAACTAATCAGACAGCTCCGACAGCACAGATTTCATGCTATCTGTTCTTGGCCATGCCGCATGCAGTTACAGCATTGCCTGAGCCACATTTCTTAAACTGCATTTCTATTAAACCTATTAGTGGGACTAGGTTTTGTTAGATACACTTTTGTCTTGAAATGGGATGAAGAATCACATGCCGACCACCAAGTGTGGCATATTTTCTTTACCCTGAATTTTGAGGATTCTGCCTTGGGCAAAACACAACTTCTTTTTACTTCTTTTCCTCTACATACATTTTGATAATGTTATGTAACTGCCAGTGGGACTCTTCACTTAAATTAACAGCACATTATGTTGTTCATGTTGATGTGTTTTCTGCAGTATAGCTGATATTTTAAAACAGATTTTCATCTGCAATTTAGTTGGTGGTAATGGTTTCCCTCTTGTCAGAAGTTTATCCACCGAAATTCCCAAATGGTTCAAATGGCTCTGAGCACTATGGGACTTAACTTCTGAGGTCATCAGTCCCCTAGAACTTAGAACTACTTAAACCTAACTAACCTAAGGACATCACACACATCCATGCCCGAGGCAGGATTCGAACCTGTGACCATAGCGGTCGCGCGGTTCCAGACTGTAGCGCCTAGAGCCGTTCGGCCACTCCGGCCGGGCAAAATTCCCAATCCACATGGTTTCACTGACCACAGATTAATTGCGACAATACACAGTTTCTGACACAAAATTCTCCTAAAAAAAGACTTTGCTAATTAATGAAATCAAATATTTTAAATCAGTAGGACTGAAGACGTATGGAAAACTTTCACACACACACACACACACACACACACACACACACACACACACACACACACAAAACATTTGAAACAGACAAAAATATCCATATCTAAATAGTTTTTCCAAGTTGACAATATCCTTTAGTTATAGAAAGATATAAAAGTTATACTAACCCACTAATGTCCAGATGTTGCAGTTCTGGTCGATCACGGAGGAGTGCCGCAAGTGATGCCCCTCTCAATCCATGCATATCTCTGAAGCAAGCAGATTTTAAATGACGTAGTCCATTCCCAGAAAATGCTTCTGTCAATTCATTTGACACTTTTCCAGGTACCTGGACAAATAAAATGTATATCTCAAAGACATCAGCCTCATTAAACATAATTATATTTAAATGTAGTGTAGAGAGAGTCTTGACATTAAAAGAAAATGGACACTGTAGATAATGTTACTTTGTTACTAAGGAGTCACAATATTTTCTTTCATGACAGGAGGAAATTTGGAATAAAGTTAGTACTCAACCCAGCAATTTTAATCGAGGGACCAATGAGCCGGCACACCTCAATATTTAAACGAAAACTTGAAACACATTTTTGTGGAAAATTTTGTGTATTTACACATGCATCCGACACAGTAATCAGCTGCAAACTCACCTCCAGTAATTTAAGCTCTACAATTGCTTCAAACCTTCCAAGCAGTGGCAGTGTGCTGGAAAATCCTTTTGCCCTTGCCTTCTCCAGAGTAATGCATAATTTCTTGAGGTTTGTGTGGCATGGTTCCAGTAGGGGCAAGACTGATTCCCCATTGGTGGTCATACCACACAATGACAGTGCATGCAACTGACTACCCTTCTTTTTTAAGAAAGATGTAAGTGACACCGGATTGCACACAACTTCCATAGCATCAACATCTGTGATGTGTGGACAACCCTCACTTAGCACCCCTAAGTTTAAACCAGCTCGATTCTCTGCTTTCACAGCCAGTTGCTGCAAGCATTCTAGGCTAGCCACAAGTTGTGCACAATCAGACCGCTTCAAAACATCAGATGGTACACCAAGAGCAACAATGTGAGGGCAGCGCTCAAATAACTGATGTAACACTTCTGTTGATATCTGCTGTGCAGGATGAAAGACAAGTGTTTGAAGCATCCCATCAAAGCCAACGGCTTGCAAGACAGATGGTTTCACTTGGCGCAGGAATTTTACATGTCGCACACCTGGACACTGCTGCAGAGCACATGCTACTTCTGAATCCTCTCTCGTTATACCAATGTCCGTTACCACATATTCTTTCCCTTGCCAAACACTGTAATCTCCACAAAGTGTCTGCCATCGACTGCATATTCTGCTTGCAAAATGCACCAGATACTCCGATGGCAGATACGAAAGGATTTTGAGTAGCACAGTATCTGGCAGGTCATCAGCTGTCTTCAAGCTAGATTCTGGTTGCTGAGACATGGTTCTCTGAAAGACAGTGAATAATGTGTTCATTATTTACGCATGATTGCTATATTGTTGTCTACATATTTAACATTTTTTTCAAAAATAATAATGAAGATATGAAACTATCAATTAAGTGATTTTTACATACAATTTACAAATTACAATAATTATACATAAATCATAGTCCAGGTAGAGCCTACATACGTCTGCATCTCCCCTGTATGTAAGTATGATATTGTGTACTATGATGAACACACAAAAACACTAATATTTTTGTAAGATCCAAGAAGTTTAGATTCTGTGCCTTGTTTTTAATCACCAAGTAAACAAATAACATTAACTGAATTATGTATAAGGAACATAAAAGTATGATACAACAAGCAAAAAATAATACTAAGAAGGGATTTATAATCAAACAGTTGTGTTAAGTCATTTACTTGCAAGTTCCTTGAAAAACCTATCACCTATGTCAGTATATACCTACAGAATATGTAACACTACATACTCCTGTTTACAGAGCCCAATGAATACTGAAAGACAAGAGAACTGAGCAAATTCAGCTCCTAGAAGAGACTGTAGGGATTTTTTATTCAGTGAATCAGCTAAGCATTCAAGTGTTGCTGTGTTTTCCCCTCCTAATTCCAAAGCTACTCCCTTGAAATAGTAGTGACTGGCAACAATACTTCCATGGCTGGTCTGCCATGAACCTTTTAACACTCCATAGTACAGTAACTGTCAACGTAATGAAAATGGGCTATTACATGTAAAACACGGCTGCTTGAATTTTGAGTATCACAGTTTATTTAGAACACCACTGACATACACAGATGAAGAGGGCAATAAAGTTGCAACCTGCTTATGCAAGCAAGTTGTGTGTTTGCATAGGGGCTGAAGTTAGGAGAGTAATAAATATGTCAGAAATACAGGTGAGTCACTAAGGGTGAAAAAGTTTGAATTGGTTATTGACTGATGAGATAAAGAGGGAATTAGATTAGGAAATGAAACACTTTAAGTAATAGATGAGTTTTGCTATTTGGGAAGCAAAATAGCTGATGATGGTCAAAGTAGACAGGATATAAAATGTAGACTGGCAATGGCAATGAAAGTGTTTCTGAAGAAGAGAAATGGGGAGTGTCATGCTATCAAAATGGGTGCCAGAGACAGGGATGTGTGTGACATTGTTCTGGATGTTGAAATATGCTCACTATTTTTTATTTACTTAAATTTGGTATATTTCGTGACCGTACCTTTTCATTTACATGTTTACAAGGCGATATTGGTCTTGGCTTCAGTTGTCTTGTGGAAGTATGATTCCACAATGCATCTTTGTCGGCTGCAGAAATGACCTGGTTCAATGCGTTTGCCTCATTTTTGGTGCTTCAAATACCATTTCTTCGAATGTAGTTTCTTCTTAAAGTTTATATAAAAAAAATAGTAACATAATTCATTTTTTTTTCTGTTCACTAGCAAATTATTTATGACGGCGACCTGCACATTGTTCTACCGTCAACACACACCAAGAGTTAACTGCCGACTGACTACAGTCAAAGACGACTCCAGCGTCAAAGACATTTTACACAACACACAAGCTTCCACTTGTAATCAGTCTCTTTCATATTCTTCGTCACATTTACTAATAGGAATCAATATGCTGTCACTCTCAAAAATATAAGTAAATTAACATAAGATAAGGCAAATTACAATAAAAAAAATTCTGACAAAAATATAAGAAAACATTTACAATTTGGTATCGACAAATCCGGTAGAAAATAACACATCTCCCAGATCCATTACAATGTCTTGTCCAAAAATTACATTGAGCAGATAGTTAGAGAAACAAATCATGTGGGTAACGTCTTAGACCTCCCTGGCAAAAAACCGACCTGAACTTATTATATCAGGAAGTTCTTTTTGAAAATATTTGTATGAAGTGTAGCAATGTACGAAAGTGAAACATGGACGATAAATAGTTTAGACAAGATGAGAATAGAGGCTTTCAAAATGTGGTGCTACAGAAGAATGCTAAATATTAGCTGAATAGATCACATAACTAATGAGGATGCACTGAAAAAAATTGGGGAGAAGAGGAATTTGGGGGACAACTTGACTGGAAGAAGGGATTGGTTTGTAGAACATGTTCTGAGGCATCAAGGGACCACCAGTTTAGTACTGGTGGGAAGCATGGAGGGTAAAAATAGTAGAGGAAAACCAAGAGATGAATACACTAAGCAGATTCAGAAGGATTTAGGTTGCAGCAGTTACTCGGAGATGAAGAGGCTTGCACAGGATAGAGTAGCATGGAGAGCTGCATCAAACCAGTCTCTGAACTGAAGACAACATTCTTGAAGTATTAGTGCACAATGGGTTCAATATCTGCAGCTGTTGCAACTAAATACACAAGCAGCAACTATGTGATGAGGAAGGGCAGCACAGATTTCTGTCCCATGACAATTCTTGGGGGGGGGGGGGGGGGGGGGGAAGCACTCTGTACTTAGGAGTGTACAAGAAACAGTGGAAATAAATTAAACCTACACACAGAAAAAAACTAAAGCCACTTACACATGGTTGGCTCCCCATGCCTAGCAACAGATACGAGGTGCCATCGACTGCTGATAATAACTCTGAGCCAGCACGAGATGCCTCAATTTTCCTGCCTAGTCCGGACATGTGCTGAGGGTGGATATGCTTGTCATTGGGAGCTCCAATGCTAAATGAGTGATGGAGCCTCTCAGGGAAATAGCAGGCAAGGCAGGAATGAATGCCAGCGTGCACTCTGTATGTTTGCCAGAGAGGGAGAGGAGGAGGGGGGTCTCGTCCGTGATGTGGAATAGACCCTGCTGGCAGCTGTCGAGCGCACTGGGTGCATATAGTGGCACATGTCGGCATGAATGATACCTGCCACCTGGTTTCTGAGGGCAACCTCGACTTCTTTCAGCAGATGGCTGATTTGGTGAAAGCAACTTACATTTCATGTGGGGTGCAGGCTAAGCTGTCTATTTGTAGCATCATTCCCAGGATTTATTGCAGTCCTCTGGTTTGGAGCAGGGTGGAAAGTCTAAACCAGTGGCTCAGGCAACTCTGCTATAGTATCTGAAGTCAATTTCTTGACCTCCGCTATTGGCTACAGAACTGCAGGTTCCCCTTAATAGCTCAAGCATGCACTGCACACAGGAAACGGCTACTAGGGTAGCAGAGTACGTGTGGCATGCCCATGGGGCTTTTTTAGGTTATAAAAACCCTCCCTTGGGATCAAAGACGATTTGCCTCATAAATTAGACAGAATGTCCTCAGAACATTCATCATCTCAGATCAGTGATAGAAAAGATTAATATGATTTTAGTTAACTGCAGGTGCATCCAAGGAAAGGTCCCAGAATTACTATCGCTTACTGAAGGTAATAATGCACATACAGTATTAGGAACAGAAAGCTGGTTGAAACTGGATGTTAATGACTATGGCATCCTAAGTTCAGATTGGAATATTTATCATAAGAATAGGTTAGTTGCCAATGCTTGTGGTGTGTTTATTGGAGTAAAGAATTCAATAAAATCTAGTGAGGCTATCATGGATTCCAATTGTGAATTAATCTGGGTGAAGTTAAGTATCAAAGATTGATCAAAAATCGTAATCAAATGCTTTTATATACTGCCTGGGTCAGGAGCTGTAGTGGTAGAGCACTTAAGAAAGAACTTGCAGACTATCATTAGCAATTTTCCTGGTCATACCATTGTAACAGGGGGTGACTTCAACTTGCCAGATAAAGATAGGGAGTGTCATGCTATCAAAATGGGTGCCAGAGACAGGGATTTGTGTGACATTGTTCTGGATGTCTTGTCCAAAAATTACATTGAGCAGATAGATAGAGAAACAAATCATGTGGGTAACGTCTTAGACCTCCTGGAAAAAAACCGACCTGAACTTATTGTATCAGTTAATGCATAGGAAGGTATTAGTGATCATAAGGCTGTGATGGTTTCTATGAGATCGGGTCTGATTAAGAATGTTAAGAAAGGTGGGAAGATATTTTTGCTTAGCAAGAGTGACAGGATACAAATTTCAGAGTACCTGAGCAGTCAGCATCAAATATTTGGTGACGAGGATGAAGATGTGGGAAACAAATAGAAGAAATTCAATGGAATTGTGCAATATGCCCTAAGCAATTATGTGCCAAGTAAGGTCTCAAGGGATTTGAAAGACCCACCATGATATAATGGCCGTGCTAGAAAACTGCTATGTACACAGAGAACTTCACAACAGATCAAAGAGAAGTAAAAACCTAGCCGACAAACAAAAGCTAGACAAAGTGAAAAAAGCATAAGGAGAGCAATGAGAGCAGCATTCAATGACTTTGAAAGTACAGCTTTGTCAACTAATCTGATTAAAAACCCTAACAGGTTTTGGTCGTATGTAAAATCAGTAAGTGGGTCCAAATCATCTATTCATTCACTCAGTGACCACTCTGGCACAAAAACAGAAGATGACAGAGAGAAGGCCAAAATACTGAATTCAGTCTTCCAAAATTGTTTCACTGTGGAAGATCATAAAACAGT
Organism: Schistocerca nitens; assembly: GCF_023898315.1. NCBI lineage: Eukaryota > Metazoa > Arthropoda > Insecta > Orthoptera > Acrididae > Schistocerca > Schistocerca nitens. The sequence goes on from NC_064615.1 coordinate 449,372,507, forward strand.
CCCTCCTTTCAATCATTGTACGAACATCAAAATGGCAGATATTGAGATAACTGATTGTGGAACAGAAAAACAACTACAATTGCTTAGAAGTGGAAAAGTATCAGGACCAGATAAGGTACTTATAAGATTCTACAAACATCATGCAAAAGATCTTGCGCCCCTTCTGGCAGTAATTTATTGTAAATTGAGGGGTACCTAGTAACAGGAAGAAAGTGCAGGTCATTACCATTTCTAAGAAGGGCCATAGGACAGATGCACACAATTATAGACATATATCATTGACATCAATCTCTTGTAGAATTATGGACCATGTTTTATGCTCAAGAATTATGATGTTATTAGAGAAGGAAAATCTCCTTTATAAAAATCAACATGGATTCCGCAAACAGAGATCCTGCGAAACTCAGCTCACTCTGTTCCTCCACGAGGTCCACAGTGCTGTAGACAATGGTTCTCAGGTCGACGCCGTGTTCCTTGACTTCAGAAAGGTATTTGACAGTGTCCTGCAGTGCCACTTACTGAAAAAAAAAAAAAAAAAAAAAAAAAAAAAAAAAAAAAAAAAATACGAGCTTATTGGGTATTTGAGCAGACTGGACTCAAGATTTCCTTTAAGACAGAACTCAACATTTTGCTCTTAACAGAAAAAAATCAACAGATGTAAAGGTGATTTCCGGTGTACCCCAAGGAAGTGTGATAGAACATTACTGTTTACAATATATATAAATGATCTAGAAGAAAGCATCAGATGGTCTCCAAGACTGTTCGCAGATGATGCGGTTGTCTATAACAAAGTAGCAACACCAGAAGATAGTTACGATTTGCAGAATGACCACCAGAGAATTGATGAATGGTGCAGGGTCTCTCAGCTGACACTGAACGTAAATAAACGTTACATATTGCGCAGACATAGGAAAAGAAATCCACTTCTGTATAGCCACACTATTGATGACACACTGCTGGAAACTTACTGCCATAAAATATCTAGGAGTAACTACCCGGAGCAACCTTAAGTGGAATGTGTGGTGTCACCGCCAGACACCACACTTGCTAGGTGGTAGGTAGCCTTTAAATCTGCCGCGGTCCGGTAGTATACGTCAGACCCGTGTGTCGCCACTATCAGTGATTGCAGACCGAGCACCGCCACACGGCAGGTCTGGAGAGATTTCCTAGCACTCGCCCCAGTTGTACAGCCGACTTTGCTAGCGATGGTTCACTGACAAATTACACTCTCATTTGCCGAGACGATAGTTAGCATAGCCTTCAGCTACGTCATTTGCTATGACCTAGCAAGGCACCATTATCATTTGCTATTTATCTTGTGATGCATGTACCGTCAAGAGCGATGTTCACCAATTATGGATTAAAGTTAAGTATTACAGAAGCTACATACCTTTTTTGCTAGTCTCAAGACCTTGTCCTGTTCCAGACCTCACGCCAGCCTGTGTGAGCTTAAACGCGTGCCTTTCGGCTTCCCGTCATAGTGGATTGGCTGTCTTGCCAGTCCACAACAGAATGACCATATAAAACAAATAGTGGAAAAACCAGGTGCCAGACTCAGATCCATTGGAAGAATCTTAAGGTAATGTAACTCATCCACGAAGGAAGTGGCTTATTAGGCACTTTTTCGATCTATTCTTGAGTATTGTTCATCTATCTGGGATCCCTAGCAGATAGAGATGATCCAATGAAGAGCAGCACGTTTTGTCACGAGATCATTTCATCAGCATGAGCTTATTACAGAGATGCTCAACAAACTCCATTGGCAGACTTTATAAGAGAGTTGTTGTGCATCATGGACAGATTTACTATTGAAATTCTGAGAGAACACTTCATGGGAAGAATCAGACAACATATTACTTCCCCCCAACATACATCTCATGTAATGATCATGAGGAGAAAATTTGAGAACTTCTACAGAGACTTACCAAAGATCATTCTTCCCATAAGTGGAACACGGTTGGAGGGCTCAGTTAGTGGTAAGAAAGCACCACACATCATTAGGTGGCTTGCGGAGTAGGATGTAGATGTAGACCATGACAATATGACTACATGATCTAGCTTACTGATTTTCTTATGTACATATCTCAACTACTGTCTGTCATGCACTAAACACTCATTTATTAATGTGTACCTTAAAGTCCATATGGTTTGCATCTCACCCACACATCTCAAAACTGAAACAATTCATAAAAAATAATGGTGATTGAAAGAAAAACATACTGCAGTTTCCGGCAGTAAAAGAAAGTGGATGTTAGTCTCTCAGTGGATTACAAGCATTAGTGACAGATAGCCTTACAGTCATTTCACCCTGTCAGACAGATTTGCTTCAAGAAATATTGTAGTAGTGCTCATTGTTGAACAGCATAATCGACAATGCCAACTGTGATGGTTTGGGGCATCACTGGCTACAAAAATTGGCAATATGACTGTAAAATGACTCATTCCACATCCTGACGATTTATCATGCAAAATGATTCATGGAACATGAAAGTAAGTAACTAATTCTCGCGTTGTACATATGGAGGACAATCCTAACACCAAATGCTACAACAGAGAAGTTTTAGAGCTTGAGGCATTGCCCCTCCTGCAGACAGCTCCAATGGCCATGTTTCAGCTTGACAATGGCAAGCCACATGTAGGAGGAACGTGTCAGCCTTCTTCGATGAACGAGGGGGGCCACTGCTTCATTGACCTGCACATTCACTGACATGTCAACCACTGAACATGTCTGGTTCATTCTGATCCTCCTGCAACCAGTGCTGATGTTTTGTGGACATCCCTGCAAACTGCACAGCACTGTATTCCCCAGCATGATATCCAGTCTCTCTTTGATTCTAAGCCACAACATCTGCAAGCTCTGACTGCAGTATGTGGCAGCTTTACACCAAACTAAGAATTCTCTCATGGTCACAGTACATGTACAGTTTTGTAATTCTAAAATAATTTCTATATTGTAATGTTCCTAACCTGTGAAATAAATTTAATTGTAATCACATGCTTCCTTGGTTGCAGTTGTCACAAACAGTATTGTCAGTACTGTGAATACACATATCAAATTGCACAACACTATCCTACTTTTTGGAGCCAACAGGTCAGTCCTTGGCAGGTGTGGTTGGAGATGGGGTGCAGTTCGGTGGAAGGTTAAAAAAGAAGGGCAAATCACTCAGACCCCAGGATGAGGGAGACCCACCTGTTGTGATGCTAAGGAGAGAGAAATATGAGTAAATTTGTGTCACCCATCAGTTTCGTGGAGGTAATTTGGCAGAACATATGAGTGGACATAAAACAACTGTTTAACTTGGCAATGTCCAGTACTCAATCGCTGAGCATGCTCCACATGACAAAACAGACCCAAGCGTCTGCTGTAATACATGAGCAGCTGGAAGCCTCCCACCTAAGACCAGTTTCACTGAACCTAGAAGACGGGAACTTGTTATCTAATATTTCCTCTCAACTCACCGTAACACTGCACTTAAATCTTTGTTCGCCTAAATACTCTTCTCCCACCCCCCTCCCATTTCTATATGGTGCTTGTTAGAATTTTATCTTATTTTATTAGTTACTATGATTGGGGTTAACTCTCAGTTTATATCAGCACAGAAAAAAAGTAGCTACAATTATTGAGAGTATGTAAAATCATCTTCAGTTTTAAGAGAATTTTACATTATTTCCTGTAGAATTGATGATTTAAAACCCGATATAAAACATTGGAATTTTAATTATATATACATCTATAAATATCCAATCTTGTTGAAAATTCCAGCTCAAAATCAAAAAATATATCGTCTGTCAACTATAGCGGGGAAGCACTAGAAATCATACAATGTTTCTAGTCTGACGACGACACAAATAACCTCTAGTATAAGTTCCTGCCATACCCTTCACCTTGATAATATCTCCTTCATGGAGATAAATAATGTAAATGAACTGTATGAACTACATTTTAAGTTAATACACTATGGTGGATAACTTGCCTTAATTACTATGACTGGAAGGTGTATGGATCTTACCTAGCATTCACTAAAGACCTGGAGATTGTAGACAAAGCAAGCCATTATGCCTCCACGATCCCTTCTATGCCATCATTATAGCCATGCAAATTCATTTCACAGTCCAGCCTCATATCTTCCAAACCTGTGTTATCTTTTATGGCTGTCTTACTTCTATCTTTCTGTTGCCTATTCATTTCATCCCATTGTTTTCTATGCTGCCACTTCCCATTTTTGTGTCTACTCCCATATTCTGCAAATCAGTGTCAGGTGCATGTCAGAAGGTATTTCACATTGTACCATATATTAGCATTTTCTTCCTGTTCTATTTGCATAAGGAGTGTGGAAGCTTTTTGATGAGCAGGGACCTGTAATATATTCCTAAATTCCTCACTTAATAGGGATTTTGAAACTTTGTTAAGTAGGTTTTCAGGGGCTGGTTGAGTCTATCTTCAGTCAACTGCCAGTTGAGGTTTTTCAGTGTTTCCTTAATGCTCTCACACGTACCAAATGGATCTCTGATTGAAAATAATGTATTGTCTGGCACAGTCACACTAGCTTCAAATGGAAAAGAACTTGTTTTGGCTGGCATCAACCATCCCCAGATAATAAAACACATGCTGTAGTTCAGTCCCACCACTGTCATTCCCAGATCATAAAACACATTCAGTGGTTCAACTCCACCACTGTGGAAACTATATTTCTCAGATAAGAAAACACATGCCGTGGTTTCCATCCACTGCATAGTCAATGTGAGTTATGATCTGAGGATAGCTTACACTGGTTAAAACTGGTCATTTTGTTTGAAATAAGTGTGACTGTGACGGACAACAAATTATTTTCAGATCAATCAAACATTGTGCATCTCCACCTCAACTGAATTATCTTTTTTCCTAAAACCAGTGACTATTCTAGGTGCCCTTTTCTGTAAATGTTCTATGTCTTCTGGTAGCCCTATTTGGTGTGGGTTCTGCACAGCTGAGAAATATTCTAGAATGGGTTGCTAGAGTGTTTTGGAAGCAATCTCATATGTAGTCTAATTGCATTTTACCAGTGACCTACTAATAAAATGAAGTCTATGCCTGCTTCACCTTTTTTGTATTAGTTTCCCAATGTTGCACACGCTTCTTTTCACCCTGAAACAACTATGTGGATGGGTAGGAAAAGCAAACCCTTAAGGTTTGGATACATAATTAGTAGTATCCTGCTTGACATAGTCACATCATTTAAATATCTGAGCATAATGTTGGAAAGCAGTTTTAAATGGAATGAAGATGTGAGGATTGTAGTAGGAAAGGCAAATGGTTGACTTCGGTTTATTAGGAGAATTTAGGAAAGTGCGATTCAGCTGTAAAGGAGACCACATATAGGATGCTAGTGCGACCTAGTCTTGATTACTGCTAAAGTGTTTGGGATCCACACATGAACAGTACAGTCTCATTTGGGCTGTAGTCAGCATTAAGGAAGGTACCTATTCCATGAAGTGATCTGTCACCTTGACATTAACGGAAGTGTCAATTACCTTGAATATCTACTTACAATTGCCTTTTTGTCGATTCTTGATGCAGTGGTCCTGCTATGCAGTACCACCAATTCTTCTATCGGACTTCGTTTAAACTGCAGCAGGTTGAGGGCTGTAAGGGTGATCGTATTCCCTATCCTTGAGCTATGAAATCATGTAATCATGTTTTCAATAGTTCTCCTGTATTTTAACATTTCTTCTAAACTTTTATAACACCAGTTAACCAGAACTCCCTTTACAATATGAAAGTGACTCATAACGACTCTGCAAGTGACAGGTCTTGGGAGATAAGTTAAGTGAATAACGAACTTTATAACAAGCTTCTTTTGATCCGGCATGAGACTATTGTCGACTGGAACTATTATTATCTGGAGCCCACAGCAAAGTGTAAAGGACTTCTTCAGTGCAAGTATAGACACTCACTTGTTGATGGACTGTGTTCACATTTCTTCTATCATATCTGCACATAGATTTGAAAAGAAAATTGTGCACATTAGGCATCCCTTTCCATACTAGTAACTAAAATCAAATTTCTCCATGAACATATTTCATCACTATAGTAGAAGGAAGTCAGACATGTTGCCATCTCAAATAACAACTTATACCACTGTAGCACCAGGTTGGATCAAAGGAAGACATTGAAGCAATTCAGAGATGGGCTCTTAGATTTCTTACCAGTGGGTTCAAACAACACAAGAGTATTGTGGAGATGATTTAGGAACTCAAATGGTAATCCCTAGAGTGAAGACGGCATTCTTCTTGATGACCACTATTGGGAAAATTTAGAGAATGGCATTTGAAGCTGACTAGATCCATTCTGCTGCTGCCAATATACATTTCATGTAAGGACCATGAAGATATGATGCGAGCAACTAGGTCTCATATGGGGGCACATAGAGTCATTTTTCCCTTGCTCAATTTGCAAGTGGAACAGGAAAGAAAATGACTAGTAGTGGTACAGGGTACTCTGTCACGCACCACATGGTGGCTTGCAGAGAATGTATGTAAATGTAGATGTGGAACTATCAAGCATTATGGTGTATGTGCTATTTATACATTATTTTTCTTCATTGGCATGTAACAGGAAATGGAGACATCATAGTACTCTTCCACTCTGGTTTTCTTTACTTAAATGTTTTTGTGCTCCACTCAAAATTATGCATTTGATCCATTTAATTATTATGAAATGTTTTTGTTGTAATTATGACAATAATAATAGTTACTATAACTGTTTATGTTATATCTCCACACCCTTTCTCTCCATTTGTAATACCCAAATCTCACACCTACCATAACATTTATTCCCTATCTTTCTCTACTACTATCTTTGCGTGCATCCTGTATACCCTCCCACACTTTGGCTAGAACTCTTGTTCCTCCTACCTGTACTGACCTCTGCTCTTAGCCATGACTCAATCTCAAACAGTTTTCCTGAAATCCTTCACAGCCTATAGTATTCTACTTAGTGACTTTACTAAACAAATGCTGAGCTCCAGCTTAGCTTTCACAAGGCTTCCAAATTTTCCAGTTACAACACTTCTTAGTCCATGACAAACTGGACCAGACACTGTTATTACTGGAAAATTGTGAAAGCTCTACAAAAATACACCGCCCTGGCATATACACTTCTGAACCACATTCTGTCTCTTTACAGTATTATCCTACACTGTAACGCCCATCCCAAATCTGATACTGAGACAGTCTTCTTTCCATTTCGAAAGCAACATTGTAAAATACATTTGAACGAACTACCTATTAATCCGCTTACCTCTACTATTGACAGATCTTCTAACCAGCCCTTCCACTTCCTGTTCCTTCCACTGTAGCTTTCAGCCACTGGATTGCTGGTTTATTACACCTATCACACTCAGATGTTTTCCCTCCACTGCTGGAGCACATAACATAAAATCAACCGTACTAGGGACGCCATCATGTTCTCAATAAATTTGCAAGAATGAGTTAAACTTCAATCTATTTGAGAGATTTAACTTTTAATGGGAAGCCATACTGCCTTTTACCTACTTCTCCTATTCAGAATGACTGCTTTCAGTTCAGAGAGCACTCCCTGGTATTTTTCCAGTAATTCATCACTACAATTTTGTCTCAACTCCATTCTGACTCTATATGACTATTCTGCAATTCACACTTAATTGCCTGGCAGAGGGTTCATAAAACCACTTTAGAGTATTTCTCTCCTGTTCCAATCTCAAATAGCACATGGTAAAATTGAACACCTAAATATTTCTGTGCAACCTTTGATTTTTCTTATTACAATGGTCATTTCTTAGTATGTATGAGGGAGTTATCAAAATATTTTTGCATTCTGAGGAGAAAGTTGGTGACTGAAATTTTGTGAAAAGATCTCACTGCAACAAAAAATACCTTTGTTTTTTTAATGTTGGCCTGAAACTACCGCAAGAGGTATGTGACCATTGTTATTAATATAACTGACTGGATTTTAGAAAAGCCAGTTAGTTGCAAAGAAACAGGTGCTAGTTGTTTTTGGTGCATTTATTGCAAATGACATGTTTCAGGCTCTTCCCATCATTAGATTTCCTCGTGTGAACAATGTAACAAATAATTAATTATACTTTTCTTTATAAAACACCAAACGTTAACAAGAAAGTGTAAAATTGAACTAAATGTCAGAACCAATACATAACATTTCACAGCAAAAATAACTTAACAGCTTGTTTCTTACTCGTACATTCATGAACCAAAAGGTGTTACATCTAATTTAAACTTGGAGACTGGGAATGTTGGTCTTGTAAAGGACTATAAAAAACTGTTACTTCATTGCACTCTAACTTTCTAAGTAGACCATGCGGTGCAAGAGGGCACCATACTACTACATGCCGCTGTGCAAATGACAATATGTTTACTAAAAATCAAAACAATAACAACCAAATGTAAATTCGTGTGCCTGCACATAAGCACATTAAAACACACATCACAGCTTTTTTTAAGAAAGACAATATACAAATAATTATTTGTTACATTGTTTACACCAGGAAATCTGATGATTGGCAGAGCCCAAAACCATGTCTTTTGGAGTAAATGCACCAAAAAACAACTAGCACCTGTTTGTTTGCGACTACTCAGCTTTTCTAAAATCCAATCAATTATGCCTTTGTTTTACTGATTGCAGTGCTAACTTGCATACCGTATGCGCGACACTGTCACCCCAATTTTGTGATAATACAAAACAAGCTGCACGAGATTTCTTCACTGGGACATCAATGTTACAGTCTTTCCTTCTCATCACGTCCGGTAAGTCTCCCGACCAGGGTTTTGGATGACTTTTCTGAACTCTGTCCCTTTTCCTAAACTTCTCCAGTTCTTTTACTTTGCCCCTCTTCCTTACTCTTCAAAACTTCTGCTGGAAGAAGGCGCCACTGGCCCTGAAAGCTTGCGTACCTAAAACCTTTTTTATATGTGTGTTCTCCTGCTACTGCCTGGTGAGCAGACTTTATCTTCCCAATTACTTTACAGGAAGAAATGTCATTCACACTATTAAAACCCAAACCCACCTTATCATTACACCTGTAAGAGACTGAACTATGGGTCACATCGTTAAACCAGTGGAAGGTTTTCACCTGCTGTGAAAATCTCCATCTACAACCCTGCCATTGCAGAAATTACGTATGACTTGAAAACTCTAAATCCTAAAACCATTTCTGAAATTCATCAATTGCACTTAAAATCCTTGTCACATGACATGTCTAAATTTTCTTATCATCATCATAATCTGGCACCACTTCTTGCTTCCCATTTTCCACTTCTTCCAATTGTGCTGGTCTCCTCCTTGTAGTCCTTCAGCATCAATGACATCCCAGACTTCAAGACTCCAGCTCCACACTTTCTGCTGAGGTCAACTGCCACACTTTGTTTGGTAATACACAATCGACCATCCTTTCTAGACTTCCAAACCATTTTAGGAGTTTCATCTCTATGGTGTTTATTATTGATTTACTGACACCCACAGCCTCTCTTGTGATGGATTTGGTACACAGTCCAGCTGGAGATGCCACAACTTCACCTCCAGAGTCCACATTTAGTACAAGCAACTTTTTTCTCTGAATGTTGTTTATTACAGACATTTCTGCTCTGTACATAACGATGTTTTCAACAGCTGAATGATATCATCTGTTTGGTACTTTTTGTTATTCCACAGGACAGAGTTCAATTTTTGTATGGCCCTCCTGCCCAGACCAATTTCATTATTTATGTCATCTTCACTTTTTCTGTTTGATGACATCATAACTCCCAGGCACTTAAATGACTTACACACCCTGATCTTATTAGCTTCACCATCCAGATGTTCTACAGAACTGTCAACTTTCTGATCTTTGGTTTCTGTCATGCTTATTATAGTGTCCCATCTTTCATGTTCCTCTTTTAACTTCTGAAGCTTGTTCTCAGCATCAATCTGGTCTCCTGCAATGACCACCTGGTCATCATTGAAGTGAAGTGTGTACAAGATTTCATCACCCACAGTGACTCCCACTGCCTCCACATTTGTTTCTCCATGCTTTAAATGCATCCTCCACATAGATTTTAAATAGTGTATCATGAAACTAGAGTGACGCTGAATTTCTCACTTTGACAGCACTTACACAGTTCATATAGTACTGTTTAACTGCTTTGATGTAAATAGTTGACAGACCACTATTCTTCATGCGTGTCTACAGATTGTTTTGTGGCACTATAGCATATGCCTTCTGCAAATCCATGAAGACTTAGTGGATCTGCCTCCCTCTGGCAAGCAATTTCTTGTGGGCAAAGGATTTCTTCTTTATTAGATTCTGTAATGTGAATACTCCATTAATATATGAGTGTCCGGTCTAAAACCATTCTGTTCTTCGGATATATAGCCCCCATCTCTATTCTTTTTTCATGATTCTCCCATATACATATCTACATTTTACATGTAAAACTGTGAGGCCAAGTTGAGTCATGCTAGCACAGCTCTGTTTGTAGAGCACTTGTCCACCAAAACCAAAGGTCCCGATTTCGAGTCCAGCTTTAATCTGACAGGACATTTCAATTCAGTGTACATTCCCCTGCACAGTGGAAATTCATTCTGGAAATAGTTTAGATTAACCTCATGCAAATGATCTAAGAGTATATCCTTTCTTTGTAGAGGTGGTGACTACACAGCATTATAGATTTATGAAACAATAAGGCCCCCAGCTCTGGTAGTGCTCGGCTAGAAGTAATTAAAACTGGCACATAACTTAGCTACCATAGTCCTGAAATTTTATTTAAAAAATTGCTTCATACAAAGTATATTGCAGAATCCTTGGGAGAAGTCTGATTTGATTGTATTGATACAATGTCGGCTGGAGACTGAATTCAATCAATCTTATTTTTAATGTGTAAGTCTACGTCCTTGAGAAACTTGTGTGGCAGAAAATTTTACTCCAGAATTAGTTTTTCACTCTGCAGAGGAGAGAGTGCTGATATGAAACTTCCTGGCAGATTAAAACTGTGTGCTGGACCAAGACTAACTCGGAACCTTTGCCTTTCGCGGGCAAGTGCTCTACCAACTGAGCTACCCAAGCACGAATCACGACCCGTCCCCACAGCTTCAATTCTGCTAGTACCTCGTCTCCTATGCTTCCAAACTTAACAGAAGGTCCCGAGTTCGAACCTCGGTCCGGCACACAGTTTTAATCTGGCAGGAAGTTTTGAAAAATTTTACTGTTTGTTTACTTTAGTTTTTGTATGTTTCGCAATTTACATTCACAGTAACTCACTATGATGGGGTTAGTGTCAGCAGGTTCAAAAATAAGATACATTTCCTCTGTGAAAACATGGCTACAAGCTGGCCATTTACATAAATAGATTTTTTTAAAAAACAACTTAATCTACATCAAAATTTAATACCTTTAACTCAACAGCACACATGTTATGTATTTACAAAGTCATCTATGGAGTAGAAGGATTTGTCAAGCAAACACGATTTCTTTTTTTAAACCTTAGCACCTTTAATTCACAAGGGCTGGATAGCTTTGTTCCTTTCTGTGCAAGAGTATGATTAAATTGTGGAAGGGGGGGGCTATTTTTGTTAGTAAAGTTGTATTTATCTGTAAGTGGCAATCAAAAAGTTTCTGTTTAAGTGTTGCTGCAGCATATATACCACATAGCTTGACTCCAGTGCAGGTATATAAGCAGTATCATGTAGGCAATGGATTAGTGTAGCATTTGTCTTTCCGATGTGTGTGCAGTAAACGCAGAAACATGAACCATTTTAAACATTTTGTGGCTGTAAACTCAGCATCCATGTATGCAATTATATAAAATGTAACAGCCAGCCAACCAGTTGCACACAATTAAAAAAATAATAAAATAAATAAAAATAAACACACATTAACCAGGTTTCAATAGTTCTAAGACTATCTTCATCAGATTTAGCCTTAGAAAGTGGTTAAAGTGTGTGTTTCCTTTTAATTGTGTGCAACCGGTTGGCCGACTTTTACATTTTATATAACATTAACTATGGCAACATTATTAGCAAATATGTCCAAACCAGACCAATGTACCATTATTCTTTTCTTAGCTGCCAAAGGACAAACACAGGACACATCCATGAGAGAATGAAAAACTTCACGAGGCAGCATGTCTGCCAAATGGTGCGATAAGTTCCGTGCTGGTCACGATTAAACACAAATTGCTTTCTGATCTGGTGGCCAGCCTCATCCACTGTGGGCAACAACAAGCACTCTGTCAATGGTGCAATTGAGCGGACCAGTGCATAACCATTTGTGCACTCTAAAAGGCTCTCAATATTGGTTTTGGTAGTTTGCAACACATTATCCAGCAGGAGTTAGGCTACCATAAGATCTGCAGTTAATGGATACCCTGGGCAGCACATAAAGCTGAATGGCTGACTACCTGAAGCATCTGATGAGTTTCAATATTGAGGGCAAAAAGTTTCTAGAGTGTATTGTTGCACGAGACTAAAGCTGGTGCCACCACTGGGAAATGGCTTGCAAGTGCCGATGATGCAGTGGTGTCATCCATTGTCCCCTCATCCCAAGAGGTTCAAGAGGCAGCCATCTGTCCGAAAGGTGATGTTCAGTCTGTTCTTTGATTACCAGGGCTTATTCATTTCAAGGAACGTGGTGTCTACATCACCGGGGAATGGTGCTGCGCGACACTGGAGAAATTAATATGTACAATTAAGGTGAAACATCTGGCAAAACTGTGACAAAGGGTGCTGCTTCTTCTTGATAATGCACACTCCCATACCAAAAATGTAGTAAGACAGAATTAGGCCAACTCAAGTGGGAGATGCTTGACCATCTGATCTATAGTCTATCTCTTCCCATGTGATTATCATGCCTGCAGCCCCTTGAAAAAGCGTTGACAATTCCTGTTGGACGAGGATGTGCAGCAGGCAGTTATGGACTTGTTCACGCAGCAGGACACAGTGTTTCATGAAACGGGTACCTTGAACATGGTGCGTCAGTGGCATGACTGCCTTGATGTTACACAAAAACAGGATTTATACAGATAAAAATGTCTCTGCTCAGTACACAAAGGAAAAAATTACTCAACATCAAGATACACAATTCCCTACAAGCTTGTGTCATATTTGGTGGTGGTCCCCTGTAGAAATTTTAAAAAGGCTAAAACATTATGTTTTGTAAAAGTCCTAAGGCAAAAAGGAATTTCCAGTATCATTTAACACTTCACAGATAAGAAGGAATGATATGGGATATGTTGCTGGTAATAGTTCGTAAGTTATGAGGTATCAGTAATGACCTACACACTGCACCTTAAAATATGCGAGTACCATTACTGTAATACGAGAGCACTTGTACATACGATGACATAATGAACTCCTTGCTGCCAATATAGTATTGCATATCACAACATCAGTAAAAGTTTGTAATTGTTATTAACATAATGCATGGTCATTAATATTTGATTATTCGGGTAATTATTGCTGTAGACATCTGGCTGTAAAGTAATATATGCACTTACTCATGTAAAATTTGTAACGTGACGCATTCTATATCTGAGTAACACTCTCTCAACATGGATCCACAGAACATGAAGTTAATAAAAAAAAGTAGATAAATTATCATCCAGCATCAGACTAAAATATCAACATCAAGTGTGGTTTTTTTTTTTTTTTTTTTTTTTTTTTTTTTTTTTTTTTTTTTTTTTTTGCACTGAACTGCTGTATCAGTTTCTGCTTCTGAAAATAATCTCACTTCACATTTATCATCCACGTTTACGGGTGAGCCCATTTCAAGAAAGAAAAGCTCCCCATTCTGCTTTTTAAAATCAGTTTTTTCAGTAAAGTTCGTATATAATCAATTACTAGAGATATGTGGGGGGAAATTTAAGGGATGGTGCTAATAGTGACAGCTGTAACTGAACTGGGAGATTCCGGAAAATGGGTGAAAGTAAGAGCTACGGATGAGAGTTAATGTAAATGGCATCAATTACACTTGTGCTCATGCAACTACATGTACTCATGCAACTGCGGGGAAAAAATAGACATCTGCAAGTGCAACTCGTATACGAAGGTTGAGTGCAGAACTCTCGTTCAGTTTTTATCATCACATAGTTTGTTTAATGGAGAGTGAAAAAAGAACTGGTTGCTTCATCACAGGTTTGCTTAGGCAACAATAGAGAATACAAAAACTGCAAACTGCACTGGAGACACTACAAGAAAGGTGTTTTACATCACGGAAACATATCACCACAAATTCTGAAAGCCCACATTCCGCTACAAGCCAAGAAAAACTTATGTCCTTACACATAGATCTCTCATAACAGCCATAATAGCAAAAATCACAAGAAATTTGGGTCTGTACAGAGAAATGCTAACATACATTCTTTTCAGAACCCATCTCCTAACAATAAGAATGTTGAAAATGGCTCTAAGCACAATGGGACTTAACATCTGAGGTCATCAGTCCCCCTAGACCTAGAACTAGTTACACCTAACCAACCTAAGGACATCACACACATCCATGCCAGAGAGAGGACTCGCACCTGTGAACGTAGCAGCAGCACAGTTAGGAATAGGGGTGCCGGAAGAGGCGGGGGGATGACTTTGGTACACCATATACCCTTAGTCACATACCACAGAGTAACTTGCTGACTACAGGTCTAGACAAAAGATAGGAAAATGGTAAGGTAAAACATGGTGCCCAGTAGGTGTTGCATGCAATGGAATGTTGATTAAGGTAACAGAATCGGTCTACAGAAACACAAAGTAAGTTTTTTTTTCCAGAGAGAGAGAGAGAGAGAGAGAGAGAGAGAGAGAGAGAGAGAGAGAGAGAGAGAGAGAGTAAACTGGAAGAGGACAAGCATGAGGCAGGAAACTGACCATGACTATTTCAGGAGAATCACATGTGCTTGACTGAGTGAGTAATAGGAACAACAGAAAAACCAAACCTGAATGGCCTGAAAGGTATTAGAAACTTATTCCTTCTAAAAGCAAGTGCAGCATCTTTACTATGGAGCCAACATGCTTACTTACAAAAGATGAGAGCACATGAAGTGTAGTTAACTTTCACCTGAGTGAGATGGGTGTTATTCTTGCATGTTATACAGTGGAATTGTGTTCAGAAGTTATCAATCTAATACAAAAAAGTAACACTAAATTCCCAAGTACTGTTACCTCCAGTAACATATTCCTTGTGTACTTTTCCATACAACATACAGGAAATTTTGTGCTTAAACACTCACATCTTTGTGCATTTCTAACTCTTGCAATTGATGAAAGTACATTTTATTGGAGACATATGAATCCCAACTTTATCTTCAACGTGGATAGCTGAAGAAACGAATTAAAATTTTAGTTTGGTTCTTCAGCTTTCATTCTTACAGTTGAATTCAAAATATTCTGGTAATGATTCAATTACTACAAGGGAATGGAAGAAAAGGAAATTATGTTTACAATATTTTTTACAATGTTTTCTTCAGTACAATAATTATGAGACCATTTCTTATATTATCTCTAAAATTCTGTACTTCTTGATAGACAAACATGTGCTCAAAAACATGTATCTTCAAAAGCCAACATAATGGCAAAGAGACCATGTTTCTGAATCTGTTTTATGTAACATGTGTTCAAAAAATTATCGATCCATCAGTGAAAAGTAAAAAACACTGGTAATATCTCAAAGTATTGCCACAGGATGCCTCTAGCACTTTGTTGGCACTGAAGAAAAGCATGAAAGTTATGATATGTCTTGATAAAAGTGCACTTAATGGTGCTGGCAGCTTTAATCTTGTGTGCTGCAGTTGGTAACTGTTTGCACAGTGAATGATGGGAGGTGAAAGCAACAAATAATGAGTGGGATGATTAAGCTACATGGTGAAACCAGTGATAAAATAGTATCTGATAAACATCTTCAGCATGTGTGTACAACTGCCAGTTTTCCCCCAGTCCCATTTGTCAGCAATGCCATTTCACAACTGGACGATAACATCAGAATACGAAACAATATCCCAAGAAATCCTGCCATATTCTGAAAAACTTACAATAAACAAAACACACATGAAAACAAGTAACCTTTAACCCATGATAGCCAGATCAATTATCATCAACTCTCACTATTCATGCCAAAAACTAGTTATCAATTAGTATTTTCTACCAAAACAAGCCAATAGATTCAGCTATTC
Source organism: Schistocerca nitens (assembly GCF_023898315.1). Taxonomy (NCBI): domain Eukaryota; kingdom Metazoa; phylum Arthropoda; class Insecta; order Orthoptera; family Acrididae; genus Schistocerca; species Schistocerca nitens. Next base: position 449,388,671 of record NC_064615.1, read on the forward strand.
TCTCTGGCTACTCTATACTATCAACACTATCACCTGACTGGCTATGACCGTGAGAAACAAACTGCCAATAGCAGCATGCAGAGGAAGAACTGCATACACCATAAGTGCACTTCAACCTTCACAAACAGCAAAAATCACATTTTACACAATGATTAAATTTCACATGTCATGAGACATTAAGCCAAGAATAAATCAACATTAACATGTTCCCTGTTTCGGGCGAGTTCTATCAAAGTTTTCAACAATAAAGAGACAAACAGACTCCTGATTTCGAACATGGTTATTCTTCAATATTCTATGGAGAATGTTCAGTCTGCAGAGACACCATAGGATGATATGACATGTTACTTTATCACACGGTCTTAAACACTTATAAATAAAGAATGAAGTAGTATCACAAACAGAACAAAATGAATTTTTAATGCAGTCCATTTGAACTTTTTTAGTTATTTGTTGTTATTTTTGTGTTAGAGATACACTACACATTTAAATGCTTAAGATAAAAACAACAGTCCAAAATATGAGAGCTAATGTAACGTGATAGTGGCAAGTGCATCGAGATGTAGTGAAAATGCAGATCACAGGGCTTAAAGACTGTTCACATTACTTAACTATAATTACTTTCAGTACCAATCACAAGTAATAACACAGTGAACCACTGCAATAGGAGAAAAGCACAACAGATGCAGTACACCCTGCTCTTCAGCTCAATATATTAGGTTTCATACTTTAAATGTAACTGTAGCCTCACATATTGTTTCACATTACATTACCATAAAATCACAACAGTGAAGTAGGGAGAGCTACAGCAGCACAACAAATCTGAACAAACTAGCCAACATTTGAAATTAGAAACAGAAATATTCAATGGTGCCATTTGGGAACAAAGCATACACATTTTGATATGAACATCTGACAGCATTAAATCATAGCTATAACTTCTTACAAATGTGGTAAATGCAGAATTACGCGAACTTTCTACACAGCTTGAAAAAAATTTAAATAGTTACGTTTGAAAACAGATGTTACACGACTGTCTTTCATGTATATCACAGTCTGAAACAAATTTCTCTCGAAAAGTATGACAAGGCCATGTTTTAGTGACTAACTTAAGACCGTAAATCTGACAAGACAATATCTGTGATAGATGCGGATTTGTTGCTTGTGATATCCAGAGTCACACACTATAACAAAATTTGGTTCGAATTTTTCTCATAATTGAAGTAACCTGCTTATTCATTCGTACGCACAATGCGGATGCCTACTTTTCTTTGTGCATGCAGACTACTTAGATTCAACACACTGTCATTAGTTCTTAACATTCTAACCCTTCCTGTCAACTATCGGGGGTCCAATATTGCGATCAGTGCAAACATAAATAATAAATATTTCCGGAAAGTGCCATTTGGTTAACCATGTCATGTCTACTGGTTAAGGGACATGGGGGCGTAACCATTGTCCGATAATAATTATCGCTCTTTTATGCTAATAGCAATTTACACAATGATAACTTACATTTAATAAGAAATCGACGATGCGGTTGTCTAATCGCAGAAACTTCGTGCACTGTACTGTAGGGTCCTCATGACTCATACCCCGAAGCTTCGGTACCACCCCTCACTTTCCCCACCACATGTACACTACCAGCCCTCCTTAGATTGCTTAACAGCCGATACTCAGAAACGTCAGAATTCTTCCTCCCCCTCCCATGCTAGCACGACCAACACTACAGATTAACGCTTATGACAATTAGTCACTCACTAAATGTGAAAATTCAAATAATGTAGTTGATTTGATGAGCTTGTACGACAAAACGAAGACATAAAATAATTGTTCCCATGTCAATTTTGTGCACTGTATAAACTTTATTATTGGATTCTCATAATCTACTGCGAAGTACCATCCCCTTACTGTATAACAATACACATTACACAACCAATACTTTTATTAAAGTTCGCCTGTTTTAGTAAATGACAACAACCAAAACGTAATGTTTACAACAGCCCTGGACATTGCACAAGTTCCGCCCATTCACACCCACAGAATAACACCCCTCCACACCTATCCATATGGCATAAGGCCATAAGCTAACCCCCAACGTTATTTAAAAGGGAGGTTGGGCCCGAAGCTAAATCGGCTGTGATTGGCTGGCGCAGTGACGTCACTGTAGGAGCAAAGCGAGGCAGCGGCTAGCGCAGCAAGCGACTATTACTAAGGACAAGCAACTACTTATAACACTAATAAGTTATCAGGAAATTATTTAAAACAGTTGATTTACCTGTTTAGATGTTTGCAGTAGAAGAAGAGTGCCACTGTCTTGATTTCCGCTTCTGTGCTGCTTTCTGCATTTTATGCTTCGTATTGAGGAACCGCATACGAATGAAAAGTCGTGTTCTGACATACAGTTTTGTTAACGCGTGACGAAAATTCCGGATATTTAGTTTGGACAGCAGTGCATATTGTTTTCACTATATTTTTTTTCCTTGGGAATACTATCCAATCCATTAAATTCATTAAAAATTAGTTCAAACTGAGATACCTTATGTAGCCACTCATCTGTTGGAACTGTAAGCCCACCGCGAGATAGAAATTCAATCCAACCATAATTTTCATTTTTTGGGGGACTTAAAATATCAGCAGACGGCGTTCCCAGTGTCTTGTCACAGTTCTTTGCACGATATGCAATGTAGCCAGCCAGGTAACGGAATCCTTCTGCAGGGCAGTCACATCCTTCGTTGACAGCAGATTCTTCTGGTGCAGGTTGAACAGGAAAGTTAATATCTCGTAGCTCTTTTTCACCATCTATCATTTGCAATGCTTCGCTCATGTCAGGCAAAATTCCTGTGAGCAGATGTGACGTCAAACAATCCGTCACACTCATCTGCCTCTACTGATGTGCCACTTGACAGAGGGATGTCATGAGCATTGTGTCCCAGCAGTAACAGCCGTAATCGATATTTTACCTCTGTTGGAGAAGGGTTCAAATGGAAATATCTAATTTCTCTGATCTGTGAGAAAAAATTTTCCAGTGCATCCTGGTTCAATCTTGCAGTTAAAATATATGTTATTTGTAGTGGCTGAAGATCTGAAAACAGTCCAAATAATGACCGAACAGTTGTCATAATGCCTTTTTGGAATGGCAGCAAGTGATTTGCATTGCCTACGCACATTTTTTCGGCACACGTATACAGTTTTCTCAACCACATGATAACACATTCTTATTGTACCGTCGAGCATTCAGAATATCAAATGCGTCGTTTGCTAACTGAAAAAAAATTTGCTGCTTCCTCTTCTTCAGGCATTAGGTACTTTATGGCTTTAGCTGAGGTACTCGAAAAAAGTTGCATTGCCAAATAAACCCTTTGACGCTCTCTCCCCTTGACACTGAGATGAAGCTGTGACAGTTTAGGACACAACTTCATTTCACTCCTATCTAATGCGAGCAGTCTTTCTACAATAGATTTATTAACAATTTTCCCACTAGGAAGCTTTAGTCCGTCATCCAGAAAGTGGTTCCTCATTACTTTAAACAAATGCGGAACATCAGAAAACACCCAGATTCGTTTATTTTCATACTGCGGATTGGAAAAGCAGGAATTTGTTTCTGTCACATTAAAATCTTTCCACACAGATCGATTTTTTGTTCCAAGGTCGCACACTGCCGCAACAAGATCGTAACCAACATCTTGTAGAGAGCAGATAATACTGTTTAACCGATCAGCTGTTATTTGTGTGTCAAAATCATAGTAAATGGGTTGCTTCCATCCAGAAAACAAACCACGTACCATAACAAATAGCACGTTACTGTGTGGCCCTACAACACGATCTTCAACAGGATCATAAATAATATTGGTGTCTACATTCATTTCGTCGAATGATAGCACACACACACACGTTCAGTTTTTGTCAATACAGATGAGTGGGCTTTCATTAGTTGCAAAACGTCTGTCAGCACACCAGGAAAGCATCTGAAAGAGCGTGACGTCCATCTCTTAAGTGTTGACAGTCCTGGAAGTGGGAAACCGACCTGATTTCTTAAAAACAAATAACACTTCCTAGACACAGCACGAAGTGTAACCGCTTTACAGATATCTTCAAAATGGTTCAAATAGCTCTGAGCACTATGGGACTCAACTGCTGTGGTCATAAGTCCCCTAGAACTTAGAACTACTTAAACCTAACTAACCTAAGGACAGCACACAACACCCAGCCATCACGACGCAGAGAAAATCCCTGACCCCGCCGGGAATCGAGCCCGGGCGTGGGAAGCGAGAACGCTACCGCACGACCACGAGATGCGGGCACAGATATCTTCCCTTTGCCATTTTGCTAGTTTCTTTCCACTCAACAAGCAGTTTATCTGTGTTTTTGAAAACAATTTGCCTAATATTTGAGTCACTTTCTCCTGCACTTGCTTCTTTTGACACTTTTGTTGATATTTTATTTTCTCACCACAAGCTTTCACTTTGAGTTTCAAACGCTTCTCACTACACCTGAGATTTGCACACATAGCTGTCAGTCTGCGGTTCCTATATTCTAATTCTTCTATACGTTTACAGAGTTCGCTGATCTGTTTACTATCAGTGTCACAGTCATCTGTCGCTGTTGACTGGTCTATTTTTCTTTTTTTCGGAGACACACTAACCAGGTGCTCAATTGCATGTTTCATTGTCTTTCTTGCCTGCAACCGGTCTGCCCTATTCGGAGAAACTGTGTCATCAGGGCCTGAATCTCCATTAACACTGGGAACACTTCCTGGTATATTCACACTCGGCACTGCGTCTGGTTTAAGTGTTTTTGTCGGCGGTAGATTGAGAAGTTCTACTCGCAAGTCACGTACATAATCATCGGATGTGAAATGCAACGAACAAACAGTTGACGTCGCAACATTGAAGCGATCTTTTCGGTGACACTTCATAATCCAGGCCTTCTGCACTTTAACGTCTTTTGGGAACGAATGATAAATTATATCCGTGCCTTTTGTCTTTCGGCTGTACGACAGACACCCTGTTACAGCACACCCAGGCATTTTAACGCAACACTTTTACAAATCACCGAAACAACACCACAAACTAAAGCAAAACAACAACATCGGTAAAACAGCTCTTTTGGCGCCTCGACACAACGTAAACACGGCACGTGCTCCTATGCTGACGTCATGCGCAGAACGACGAAATATTCGCCGATCTGCGCAGGCCAATTGGGCCCCACCTGCTAAACGTGCGTCTCGCGGGCCCCGAGGAATCGCTTCATGACGTCATCAACAAGGCTGAAAGTGTGACAGCGCTGCCTGGTGACTAGACCTGTAAACAACTCTGTTGACGTAAGTGACGTCACACGTTGGCTACAGTGTTTATACAACTTGCCTTCAGCTGTTGTTTTGGAATGTCAAATCAATCCAGATTGTTTGAATGAAGCTTCCGTTAACAGAATAAAATGTAGAAAGAAGGTTTAAATGCGAATAATCTGTATTATGGTGACATGATAAATTCGCAGCGTAGTCAAGGTTACGTATTAGATTCGTACGTGATTGACTGAAACCAACTCATTACAAATTATTGGTCGAAAGGCAGAGTGATTTATAGCATAACACATATTACGCATTGCGGACAATGTGTCTAAATGTTTTTAACGCATTAACTGCTGCTTACTAATGTAGGCTAACTACCACTGAGACGTTTGCAGCACGAATTTGTCTTTGAACCCATACCAGCAGTAGCAAAAGCGGAAAAACGAATCAAATATGGTAAAGGATGCGTAGTGGAACGCCCATTGCATTTTTCCAGTTTGCGTACGATATCTGTACGTAATATGCATCAAAACACGTCGGATGCTTGTTCATTTTCTAATATATGTTTTTGGGGGATGACCTAGTAGTTTTATTTTTTTTATAATGAGAAATGCGTTAAATGTGGGAAAGTGCATTTAAATATGCCACAAACAAATATTAGGCAAAGACACACATCTGTCTGTTACCACAACCTTTATTTCTCATTCGCTGTGTTCCACAACTGTCAACGAAATTATCGCTTTTCAACCTAATGTAGACCTCAGACTATGCTACAAATAAAGTTATTACTCCAGTCAAGGTTTCTAGGGAAAAGGTGGCGAAATCCAGTATAGTGCTCTTGCCCAGACATGTGCTCTTGCCCTGTGTGCGTTACCGATATGCTTAAATTTTGATCGTTGTTTTTCTGTAAACAAACAGCTATATGCCAATCACATCTTCCTGTATGTAGTTTCTCAAAAATCCAGTTTATGTTATCTTAAAATAAAAAGAGCTCAATGAGGGAATATTAATAGATCGAAGCAATACTGACATCTCCAAATTGTAAGACTGCTATAGATGGAAGTCACTGATTGTCAGAGTGTGTCAGTGGGACAAAACATTTGAAGCAAATCACGAAGCTTTAGGTTAGTTCAACTATTACTTCTTAATGTAGTAGGCAGCCACAATTTTCTTCCGTATTTTTATGTATATACATACTACACAAGCAACCAAATGGTACCGTTCCACTCGCAAATAGAGAGAGGGAAGAAAGGCTGTCTATCATCCGAGCCCTGATTTCTCATGCCTTCTAAATTTTCTCAATAGTGTTATACAAAATAATACTCGCACATAGTATGAAACTACTGGTAACCTATCTAGCATCCAGCCTCTGAGTTGCTTCAATGTATTGCTTAAATCTGACATGGATCTCAAACTTTGGAGCAGTACTCATGAATGTGTCACGTAAGTGTTCGATACGGGTGGTCTAAGTGATCTTCCCCTCATTTCCAGTCACAAACTATATTCATCTTCCCAGAGGAAGGGAGTAATGACCCTGAAAGCTAGAAATGGTTTTTTTTATTCAAGTGCTGTTTCTCTCATACTTTGTACAAAGCATTTCAGAATTTTACAATGAGTACTGGCAGCCCTACATATAATGGTAACATTAAAACCCTGTTAATTTGAACCTTAGTGTTAACTATCATATGCATCCTTGAGTAAGGACATTACGTTTAATTATAATTATAGAAGGAGAGGCTAATAAAATATTTTTTTTTTACTTTTTATTTTATTAATATCTTAAGATTATCAGTTTGCTGCCTGATGTCTTGTAGCCACCTCTTAAAGACTTTCAATCAGAATGTGAAATTCCATTTCCTTCCAGTATTTTGTAAGTTCATTTCACTGAACAGAGTAAAATTACCCCTATTATGGACAACAAATACTATTAGGGAGTAAATATGTTGACATGTAAGTGAAAGACTCCGAAGGCCCTGAAGAGACTTCTGTAAGAAGCTGCACTATCGATTTTACACAATAATTTTACTAACATGGATCAAAAGTTCTGTTAACTTGCCATATCAGATTTGAATAATATCGCAAGCTTTTCATAACAGCCTCCATCACCGTCACCAATAATGGTACTGGTATGTAATGGTATGGTGTACTGTAGCAGCACATTAAAAGTGTTTCAATTGAATTGAGTCTGCATTATCTCTCTTCCCCATGTCCTTGACATTAATGCTACCAAGTTATGTTCTTGTACAGTAATTAGTTTCCATGTTATTTTATTTATTTATCGTGTCAGAAGCAAACTAAAAAAAAAAAACAATATTAGATACATTACTACATACATACATACATTATGGTTTATAAATTAAACTAGTCAAGAATGAAATAAATGATTAGACACAGATTGTGTTGTCAAACATAAGGTAATTTTAATCTATACAGTGGATGCCCAAAAATTTGCAACGTCCAGTGCACTTTGTGTAGCGTTTACGAGGTCCTCCATGGTGCACACAGTTGGAGGTAATGTGTATTGTAGTAGATGTGTTGAAGTCTGCATGGCAACTCCGCAGTCACGCTGGAGAGAGTCCACGTGGAAGCCCCACCCCTCCAGATTACTCTTGGATCTTGTGACAGAAGAACGCAGGCAGTTGAGTGATTTCCAAGTGGACCATTTCTCTGTGTGGCCTGGGGGAACTACTTCTTGCGGGATCAGCCACTCCTGCAGATGCTGGCATCTGACGTGCCATCTCTTCTCCCGGTGTTGATGTGGAGTGTCAGCGAGTGGTTCTGTACTGTGAAGGAAGCTCTTTCTAGACACAAGTCTTTGCTGTGCCAGTTGGTGGCCATGTAGTGGGTGGGCTTCGGATGTTAATGCCTTCTTCATTTCACTCCGTGCTGCTGTATCTCTTCAGATGTCCGGGGGGGCTATGCCGGATAAGCAGTACAGTTTTTCCACAGGTGTGGCTCTTAGACAACCCGTGGTGATACGACATGTCTCATTCAGAGCAACATCAACTTTCTTTGTATGTGTAGATCTGCACCATACTGGGCAAGCGTACTCAGCTGCAGAGTAGCAGAGGGCTAATGCGGATGTGCGCACTGTGTCTGGCTGTGCTCCCTATGTTGTTCCAGTCAGCTTCCTAACCACATTGTTCCTGGCAGCCACTTTTTGCTTTGTTTTTAAGCAGTGTTCCTTATATGTAAGAGCACGGTCCAGAGTGACTCCGAGATATTTTGGAGTCTTGCAGTGTTCTAAAGAGGTTCCTTCCCAATCTATCTGCAAGGTTCTACTAGCCTGTCTGTTTCGGAGGTGGAAAGCACAGGTCTGGGTCTTAGAAGGATTTGGTTTCAATTGATTGTCCCTGTAATAGGCAGTTAATTCTTTCAGAGCACCAGTTAGCTTCCGCTCCACCCTCTCAAAGCTGTGATCTTGTGCTGTGATTGCTCGGCCATCTGCATATATGAAGCTTTGTGTTCCTTCTGGTAACGGCTGGTCATTAGTGTATATATTGAAGAGGGTGGGTGCCTGTACACTGCCCTGTGGCAACCCATTTTTCTGCTGCCTCCATCTGCTACTTTGTCCTTGATATTCCACAAAGTATCTTCGGTTCTGCAGAAGATTTCTAATTAGACAGGTTAGTTTATAGTCCTTGGTGAGGTTGTATAGCTTCAACAACAAGAGTCTGTGGTTGACAGTGTCGTAGGCGGCTGAAAGATCTATAAACACCGCTCCTGTTATCTGCCACCTTTGGAAGCCGTCCTCTATATGCTGTGTCAAATTCAACACCTGTGCTGTACAGCTCTTCCCTTGTCTGAATCCTGCCTGTTGAGGGATCAGTAATGGTTCTATCATATCTGTAATTCTTTGGAGGATCAACCTTTCCAGTACCTTATACAGGTGGCATAGGAGAGAGATTGGCCTATAGCTTTTGGGGTCATCCCGGTCTTTCCCTGGTTTATGTATAGCTACAATTTTTGCTTTCCGCCAAGATTTTGGTATCTTGCTGCTCTTGACACAATTATTCATTAGCTCGAGTAGCCAGCACTTTGCGCCTGGACCAAAGTTCTTGATCTGTTCACTTCTTATGTCATCTACCCCTGCTGCTTTTCCGACTTTGCACTTATTTAGAGCTGAGTCGAGCTCATTCAAACTGAATGGTCGAGACAGAGTGTTTCCCTCTTGTTCGGGCTCCCTTTCCAGGGTTCGTCTCCCGATTTTACTGGTATGATCAGGTTTACCATTTTTCAAAAGCTGGTATGCGATCTGGCCTGCCTTCACATTTGTATGCGTATTGGGTTGGGAGGGATCATTGTTAAGGTGTCGTAACAATCTCCAGGTCTTTTGACTACTTCTACTCATCTCACATTCTGTCATCAGTTTAATCCACTGTTCTCTCTTCGCCTCAGAGATTGAGGAGAGAGTATTTTGCGCAGCCAGATAAGTCTCCTCGCTATAAGAGTTTTCTTCATATAGTCGATAGTATCCGTACAGCAGAGCAGCTGTTTCAGGTGTCACACCCTGCAGATACATTGTCCTACACCCTCTTGGAATTGATGCCCGGGAGCAATGTTTGACAGTTTGAACAAAGCTGTCATACTCTTCAGGAATAAGTCACACAGACTTAATCTCCTTGTCCAGCATCTTAGCAAATTTTTTCCAATCAGCTTTCTTGAAATTGTATCTCCGTTTGAAATTCACCTCCTGTGGCCTTATTGCTGGAAGAACTTGACATAGTAGTGGTGTTGCGTCTTTGGTATGGGCGAGCACACTGATTTGGAGCAAAGCTGTGTGATGTCTTCACTCACAAAGAGGAGGTCAGGGTTAAATCCACGTTGCCACCTGTCACTGTTGAAGGAAGGGGGGTAGCTTGCTGTCATGTATAAGAGACAACTGGCAGGATTCAGCCCAGGAGAGGACTGCCTCCCCATTTTCGTCATCTTCAGAGTATCCCCACAAATGACTATGGCTGTTAAAATCACCGATTACTACAGACGTCTTGCTGTTATGGAAGTTCCTGGGTGGTGTGAAGGAAAATGCAGCCGAAGGGGGCTTATACACAGAGGTAGCCACGCAGTTACTCAGCTCCACTGAAATGACTTCGATGTTATTTTCTACGGTGCAGTGAGCACTGATTATCTGAAGCCCTGGTCTTACAAATATAGCACTTCCATACTGAGAGTGCGGTGTTTCTGCAGCTAGTTTCATGCCCGGTATTTTTGGTCGTCTCTGTCGCTCATCTCTATGCGTCTCTTGTATACACAGGACGTTGCATTTTTTGTCACGGCATAGGTTGGATAACAGATGTTCTTTGGCTGATGATATGCCTTCAATATTTATAGATATGATAGTTAAAGTTGGCTCTGATAAGGACCGTTTATTTCCATGTTATAACATGTTAAATATAGAAGGTTTAACTGTAACCAAGCAGTAGTTTTCTTTGGTGACAATATCAGTTCCAGAGCACAACTGAATTTAAAAATCTGTCTTGTGGGGTGAAAATCCGTTACTGCTGCTATCTTGTGCTGACAATGAGATGACTTTCATAGAAATACTGAGTTATTTCATTTGTAATACAGTTTCATAGTTTTTGTAGTTGCTCACGATCTTTACACTTGCATGCAATGGGTGTAGCATCAGCATACAGAACTATCCTTGAATTTGAGGAGCAGTATTTTGTCATTTACACAAATCAGCAAAAGAAAGTATCCCAGTACAAAGTCCTGGGTACCCTGTATTACCTGTTAGTAATGTTAGATCTGTGTGTGCCACTCGCCATCCTTATGAGTGAAAACTGATTTGTGTTAGATAAGGTTTTATTAAGCTGTGAACAATTATCAGCATAATTACCAGCCGTTTTCCCTTATTATTTACTATCTCTCTCTACAAGCAACTGATAGAGATTAGCTAAAACAAATATGTAATTTCAGATGGAGGTCTGTCTATATCTAAAATTATGTTTCCTTTCCCATCTATAGCTTATCGCAGAAAGTTGAATAACACCTTCAACACGCAGGAATTACATCTTTGAGCACCAATTATTGCCACTTTTTGCAACATCACCATAAGGTTTGATAACCCTACTGAAAGATGAGCAGAAATTCTTTGTTAATGGGTGCATAATAAGATTCTTTTTTGGTATACCAATGCTCAGTAATAACTGGAACATCTGGTTTATTAAAACATGCTACTATGTCCAAATCATTGTGCTTATTTCCTAGGCTCGTAAAGTTTTGGAGGATGATCTTGGTTTGCAGGTTGCATTGTATCCACATATTTATTTATTTATTTTTTGTAACCATAAATATCCCCATTAAGCAAATCAGATGTGCTTGTCAAACTGGGAAGGGGAAACAAAAAGGCCACACATGTACAAAATATTAAAAGGAAAGATTCCAAAAGAGTTCCTGACAGCAAAATGTAAAACTTAATTGTTTTTGGATATATTACTTCTTATATCCTTCATTCAAAAACTTAAGAAGGTTGTTAGTTTAGTGTCTTCAAGGTGTAATGCTGTTTCATTGAGCATCGCAACAATAAAGTCTGAGATAGTAGTGTACTATGATACTACCTATGAAGAAATTGATGCACTGGATGTGAAGTGCACAGTTTAGTCTACCCAGCAGAAGATGGTCCTGCACTGTTCTATACCATCATGAATATACCTATACATTAGTGATATATTCGTCACTGACAGAAAATTGAATAATCACATTTTTGCTTCAAGTTTCTGAAATGGCAGTTGATGAGATCATATCTGAAGAGACAGCTATCAACCCACACTTTCAGCATGAGGTAGGACTAGCAATTACCAGAATTCTGAAATGTGGAGCTTGTAAACCTAGAGTTGCTCTAGGAAAACAAGTAAGATGTGACATGTGTTCCAGATCAAAGATGAGAAAATAAAAGGTTGCTGTATTAGTTATAGCACACAAATATGCAGTGAATACGAAGTGTGAAATGACTGTGTTCGCCGGCCGCAGTGGCCGAGCGGTTCTAGGCGCTACAGTCTGGAACCGCGCGACCACTACGGTCGCAGGTTTGAATCCCGCCTTGGGCATGGATGTGTGTGATGTCCTTAGGTTAGTTAGGTTTACGTAGTTCTAAGTTTTAGGGGACTGATGACCTCAGAAGTTAAATCCCATAGTGCTCAGAGCCATTTGAACCAACCATTTTTTGGCTATGTTCAAAGCTATGTAGACTTGTTCAATTCCTGGTTTAAGTAATTCACATTATTTCATTGCTGTTTCCTGCTGTCATCCATTAATATCTCAATGTCAACAACTACTTTGTTACTTTAAAACCTTCAACATGTTCACTGTGGCTGACACAAAGGTCAATAAGAGCTACTAACACCATGCTTTTAAGTGTCATCCACAGTGAATGTGCAAAACAAGAACATTTTTGCAATTTAATTGAAAGTCCTAATTCAGCTTCCTTTTTCAGGCATGTTTATTTTTAAATATTAAAACTGATGAGAGCTTCATTACTAGACCACTAATTTTGAAATCTGGATGACATCATCCCAGCACTGTAACAAAATGTGCACAATACCCAACAGGTTAAATACAATCTCTCGTCTCCACAAATTTGCACCTCAGATGTGTTGTATGTCATATAATACTGCAGTTAATTTTCCATATATCTGAGCAAACCCAGTTCTTGCGTGTCCAAGTTTATCTCATCTAGACATTGCACCTTTCCCTTAACTTTAGTGTGCTTTACAATAAAATTTGTATGAAAAGTTTTCTGTGTAAATTACCTATTCTACACCTACACCTAATGCTTGTATAACCCAGTGTGCCATTCAGGTGGTTTACTTGTGTGTCAATATAATTGTCAGGTTTGGTATGAAAGGGTTTCTTGAAATATATTCCCACATAAATTTTTTACTATCTATTCTCAGTTGCAAAATATATTACGCACTGTCAGTGCCATTTCAATGCAAAAATTTTAAATCATGCTGGAGAATATACCAATAACACAGTTCCAGCACACCCCAGAAATTTGATTTTAGTTGCTTCAACCAATGAGAATTACAGGCCAAGTCTTGCACTGCCCTGTTTTGTGTGTTAACCCGTTGGCTGGCATGAATGTGCTGGTGGTCACAGCAGACTGCTCTGCTGGGGCCAGCAGTGATATGGTAACAACCAGGTATCAGCAATTTTACACTTTTATCTTACCGAGGAAAGATATTTACTTATATTTGATATTCCTTGCCATTTCCAGACTATTTTTGGGTGTGCAGTATTTTTATTTAAATGTCTTACAAAACCAAACAATTAAATGACCACGAAGTTATTCATGAATTCATTTTTAGATACATATTTAAGTGTGTAAAGGATAATTCCTGAAACAGTAATTAGCATTCTAGCTGTTCTTTTATCCACAACTGTACAGATGCATATACAGTACTTCACATTCAAAGTTCCTAAATGCCCGCTTAACACATTGACTACCATGCTGCTCACAGCAGAGCAGGACACTTAATGCTGTATGCCTAACCTGGTGGTGAAACATCCATTACTAGTCATGTCAGGGTCAAGAAATGCAGAAGATAATCTCTCGGGGAGTACTATAATCTAAAAACGTAAAATTATAACTAAAAAGGTCATTTCCAATTATGTCTACCAAGCAAATTATGCTTTCAGTCAGTGATTTCTTTTGCCATAAATGACTAGTGAACGCACATGCCAGAGGATGGTAAATATTCATACTTTGCCTCTGACAAGCAGCAAAGCCATTAGAAACAGCTATGCACATAGTCCAATTTATGTTGAAATTATCACCTGGGTATTTTAATTAAATTTGGTCTACTATAAGCAACATGATAAAGGAATCAAAAGAAACACACACACACTGAGTTAATTTCTTTATTAACAACGCTCGGATTTCCACATCACTATAGAGGTACCAAGCTTGATGCGTTACTCGTTTTTTTACATGGCGAGTTTCCCCAGTAGGCCTATAAACCATGAAACAGACAAAAAGCTACTTCTCGCTGTCTTCTCTTCTTTGGATTTTCACTTCAGAAACTGAAATATCCATTACAAAAACAGATTACATCACTCACAAATCTGGATTCAGTCATTGCAATTCATACCTATTTTACTGTAAAAAAATACTGACTATGATGAATGATGTAATTTTGAACATTCAAAAGTTTTCAGATGTGCAGGTTACTGACGTTAGAATACAGTTACTACACACTTTTTGGTCAGGAAAATGTTATGATGATTGCAACTTAAATACCGAAGCCATTTGTTATGAGAATACGCCATTACAACAAATAATCCACATAGATGCGTTGAAAGAAACTTTACTGGGTAACATAATGCATCAGAATACTATAGGCACAAAGAATGAAATTTCTGTAGATTTACCATACACTTTACTTTTATTGAGCATAATAAGATTACTAACGGAAGTTACTTACCGTCCATTATCTGGAATATAAACTATCCTTTCTCCTCTGCAAACATCTGCTTTTGCAGCAAGTATTATCAATTTTTTTCCGTGATTGAAAAGCTTTAACGCACACAAATCACAAAACCCGCCATTATACACATTACACACACACACACCCACAATGCATTAGCATGTCATGTTCAAAGAATATCCGCGTTTCGAAAACTACCAGCGATATTGGCTAGCGTGAGAAACGACGTCATGTCATGATGTGACGTCATGATACCTCGGGGCCCGCGAGACGCTTCTCCCTGCTAACCCCCGCCACGGTCATCCACATGTTCCGACATCAAAGTTATTAGTTTCACAGATATGCCAGATGTAAAAGCCCTCAGGAGGACACAACTTTGTGTCAAATGCTAGGCGAGCACTAGGTCTCCGAGCTATGTAGCATTCTATTTTTCTTCTTTTCGGTTTCAGATCCTACATCTGTAATGAAGTCATTAGGTTACCTGCCATTCAGAAGGCTGTTGCACGCAGCGACTGTTATATTGACTTGTAAATAATAGATTTCAGCTATCAGTCGTCCTTTTTAAATTTTGTTGGCACATCTAGATTTCAGCTAGAAACAAGCCATTCTCAATGCTAAGAATACAAGACGTACATAGTTAGATGATGTCATAAAAAAGTTGCAATTAATGGCTTAACTCATATGGTTTGTATATTACACACCACTTTCATTGTTGATCAATGCATGTAATGCCTGTTGGTTGAGCTTCATCCACAGTTCATTGAATACTGCTGTTTGCGGAAGGTGGGCTGTATGGAGAACACATCGGTTCGTTACATGGCGCCGTCTGTGTGAACTATGTATGAATCTGAAGGGGAAGTAAAACACTTTTACATGAAATGAAACGTAAGTAAAATTCTTACATTGTTGTCCGACTTATTTCATATTTATCATCAAGTAATAAAATTTCTATGTTAACTCCTTGTGAAAAGGGAAGTAAACCACTTCAACTTTAATTACATAAAATGAAACATAATTAAAATTCTTACATTGTTGTCCGACTTATTTCATATTTATCATCATATAATAAAATTTCCATGTTCATTCCTTGTGAGTCTGTTGTTATTATCAAAACATTTAAATTACGTCAGGTGGGTAAAACTTTTTAAAATTATTTTGAAACTTTTTTTTCAAAATTTATAAAACACTAGAAGATACATGCTGTATACACCTATTAGTTGACATGGCTTAAATATATTTATTTTTATATTATATCTATAGTGAAATAGCCAAATTGTAATAACCATGCATCTGACTGATGTTTGGTGTCAGCAATGAACTATTTAGTAAATATGATGAACAATATATTTATTATGTTTTAATAAAGGGAGATATATAATAAATAAATAAATATATTTAAGCCATATCAACTAATAGGTGTATACAGCATGTGTATTCTAGTATTTTATAAATTTTGAAAACAAATGTTTTAAAATGATTTTAAAAAGTTTTATCAACCTGACGTAATTTAAATGTTTTGATAATAACAACAGACTCACAAGGAATGAACATGGAAATTTTATTATATGATGATAAATATAAAATAAGTCGGACAACAATGTAAGAATTTTAATTGTGTTTCATTTTATGTAATTAAAGTTGAAGTGGTTTACTTCCCTTGAGATTTATACATAGTTTACATAGATTGCGCCATGTAACGAACCGGTGTGTTCTCCACACAGCCCGCCTTCTGCAAACAGTAGTATTCAATGAACTGTGGATGAAGCCCGACCAACAGGCATTACATGCATTGATCAAAAAAGACAAGTGATATGTAATATACAAATGTTGTTAGTTAAGCCATAAATTGCAACTTTTTAATGACATCATCTAACTATGTACCACTTGTATTCTTAGCATTGAGAATGGCTAGTTTCTAGCTGAAATCTAGATCTGCCAATAAAATTTAATAAGGACAACTCATAGGTGAAATCTATTATTTACAACTGTAATGTATCTCTTACTGAAAATACTATCCAGTCTCTGTAGTATAAGTTTCCTGTATGTAATATGACAATTGAGTGACATTATTTGAGGAATAATTTGAAAATGTAAACTGTAAAATTTGACTTTCCTACAATAGTGATTGACCAATTATTGTAGTTATAATCTGTAGTTTATGTATTTGATTTGTGGGTGCTTCTTTGAGAATTACAGGTATGGTCATGATTTTATGAATTTGCTAATAAGATGAACAAATGGACAATGGTAAAGATGTACATGTGTTACTAAATGGACAAGTTGCACTGTGACAAAAGACATTTTGTGAAAAGTTTGTTATTACAAGATGGTGTGATTATGAGTAGTCTGTCAGTTTGTTTGATGATAAAGAGTTAAATGATATCTTGGGGGGGGGGGGTCAAATATAATGTATAGTGGAATATACTGAAATATTAATCAAAAAGAAAGGATACATATACAATTAATTTTAGGTTCACTGACTTTAATCTTTACAGTTTAGAGATGCTTAATTTTGTGTGATTTTGTTTGTAAATGTGCTAATAGTTTAGGTTAATATGTGAATGGTTTTGATATATTCATATCTGATGTTACCTTAACTGTAACCGAAAGGAGTATCTTGAGTAATGAGTTCATCCCTGTTCCTAACCTAGAGAATTGTATCCTAGATCCTTTCCTGACCTGGAAGTGAAAATTAAAAAACTGTGAAACTAATAGTGGACTGTGCCAGAAAAAGTGGGGTTGCAGACACAAGATCGACAGCGCAAAAGGACTGATGATTGTGAGTTGCCAATTCCTTAAGATGTGCAACGTGAACCAGTGACTGGAGTGACAGCTAAGAAAAGAAAACTTTTTTGATATTTTTTTTTGATTGGATATACAGGGTGGTCCATCTGAAGTTTCGGATGAGATTATCTCGAAAGCTATACATCGGATAAAAATAGTGGGTAAGACAAGTTCGTAAGCTCAAAGGGTGACATCAAATGATACCACAAGTGACCCCCAGCCCCCGCCCCCTTGGGGGGGGGGGACTTTTAAACCTTAAATGGAAACATCCATTTACTATTGCAGATTCGGATTCTCCATAAAAAAAAGTAATCAAGTTTTGTCTGAAACATTTTTTAAACCATTGACAAATGGCGCTGAAATCGAGAAACATTAAAATTGGGGAAGAACTCCGATTTATTTAGAATGATCGGAGAAGTACGCGTCAAATCGCTACAAAATATGCACCAACTCTTTCATTACGCCAAATTAAGCTATTTTTTTTACAAAATGTACCATACTCGCCATAGTTTTTGATGGAGGGAGGCGGAATGGTATTACAATGTCGTTAGGGAACTCTTCACAATTCCATTACTCACTCAACTGTGGCGCTACTGTGGCCGTAGCCAAACTGTGAACTATGGCTCAGTATAAAGGTTGGTGCCATGCGATCAGACGTCACTTCACATTCAGATTGTGAACCATAAACATCAACTAACGAAAGTAAATTATTCTTTAGTGAAACATGGCTTACTATCATCCTACAGAGACTGTTGATATGATGTTAATTTTAGGTGAATGCCATAACAATTACGCTGCAGCTACACAAATGTATGTGGATCGTTTCCCAAACAGACGACATCCAAGCGAAAACATTATTCGAAACTGCACTCAATGAGTTTGAAATGGATACATGCACCATCCACCTCGTCATCCCGAATACAATGAAAATGACGCTCGTACCCTTACTGTTCTCGCCTGTGTTCAACTGGATCCCGAAATTACTAGTCGTGCGCTTCAGAGACAGACTGGAATATCCAAATTAACTGTTTTGAGGATTTTGAAGGCACATAAATATCATGCGTATCATATCACACTGGCACAAGCATAACGCTGAAAGATATGCAAATACGCGTGTATTTTTGCCAATGGGCCTTGGAAATGATAAGAGGTGACAATGATATTTTTAGATACACTATGCTCACCGATGAAGCCACATTCAAAAACAATGGCGAATTAAATCGTCATGATTGTCATTATTGGTTCCCTGTCAATCCACACTGGCACAGACACATTGACAATCAACACAAATGGTCGTTTATGGTCTGGTGTGGAATTTGAAACGGTTACTTGATAGGACCGTATTTTTTTGACCGAAATGTTACTGGGGAATCTTATTTACAACTTCTCTGTGATGATTTGTTGGGGCTAATTGAAGATGTTGATTTATAAACTAGGCAAAGAATGTGGTTCCAACAGGACAGAGCAGCTCCCCATTATGCTAAAAATGTGTGGAATGTTATAAATTTATGGTACCCTGATCGGTGGATAGGCCTCCATGTTCACCAGACCTAACATCTCCTGATTTTTTTCTTGTGGGGTTAGTTAAAAAATATTGTTTATGAAAGACAGCTCACAACCAGAGACGATATGGAGCAACGCATTCAAAGAGCATGTGCAGCCATACCACGGAATGTGCTGCTTAAAACTGTGGACAACTTTCGAAGACGATTGACATTATGCATTGAAGCACATGGGGATAATTTTGAACAATTTCTTCGTCTCTAATTTGATTAGTTAAGCACCCCAAACTGTGAGAGGCTAGGGGACTCACACTGATGAAGACCCCAACACGTGAGAAGCAAGTGGACTCACACTAATGAAGCACCCCAACATGTGAGAGGCAAGGGGACTCACACTAATGAAGCACTCCATGGGAACATCACTCAACTGCGTCCCTGGCGTTGTTCCTGGGTAATGCTAAAAGTAGGATACAGTACATTTTGTACAAAAATAGCTTAATTTGGCGGAACGAAAAAACTGGTGCACATTTTTATCGATTTGATGCGTCTTTCTTGGATAATTCTAAATAAATCGGATTTCTTCCACAATTTTAGTTTTTTCTCGATTTCAGTGCCATCTGTCAATGGTTTAAAAAAAGTTTTGGGCAAATGTTGATTACTTTTTTATGGAGAATCCGAATCTGCAATAAAAATGGGTGTTTCCATTTAAGACTTAAAAGTTGCCCCCTGCCCCACCCAGGGGGGCGGGGGCTGGAGGTCAACTTGTCTTACCCACTATTTTTACCCAATGTATAGTTTTCGAGATAATCTCATCTGAAACCTCAGCTGGACCACCCTGTACGTATTTAGCAGCCATTCATACATGTAATACTTGTAAGAGTGGTTGGGGGGTGTATAACGATACAGCCTTCCCCAAAATTCATATGAAATGTCTGATACCACCTTTTTTTATAGGCATCTGGATAATTATCAGACAATTCAGTGCTTCCAAAGGCTTTGTATCTCTGTCTTTATATGTATCATTGTATCTTATTTGATAAAAAACTTGATGTTCATTGCGAAGGCGTGTGGAATGTTCTGGAAGGACGTGCGTTGTTGTAACTATCGGTGGATTGTTGTCATTGAGAAAATTATGTACATGTACTAAATTAAGTAACTAATCAAGAAATTGAAGTAATAAGTCCTTAGCAATAAATAACTAGAGACTGCAGAGATGTTAGCATGAAAAATCAATGCTTCTAATTAACAAAAAAAATGGTTCAAATGGCTCTGAGCACTATGGGACTCAACATCTGTGGTCATAAGTCCCCTAGAACTTAGAACTACTTAAACCTAACTAACCTAAGGACATCATACACATCCATGCACGAGACAGGATTCGAACCTGCGACCGTAGCCATCGCGCGGTTCCGGACTGAGCTCCTAGAACCACTAGACCACCGCGGCTGGCCTCTAATTAACAAAATTGTAATCTAAAAATCCAGTAACAGAAGACGTTGAGAAACAGCTTATAAGTTATTTACAAGCGATGTATTTTCATTTGTTATTTATTTTTATGTCTTCATCTGTAATTAATGTTCTTTGTAATTACATTTCTAATTAGCTCTCCAATTGTTTACATCTCACAGTTTTCAAATTTCCAGAATTTTAGGCCTTATTTGTGCATTTTATGTATGTAATCAGATAAAGCATGAGCTCTGCACTATCATTAAATGTTAGTAACTAAATCCAAACTGTAATTAATTACATTACTAAAATAATACAAGAGACATTACTGTAATTAAAGTTCAAAATTATTTTCTTATGGAAAACTAAAGACTATAAAAGATTGTCATTCAATATTGTAGTTTATACCTTATTCAGCTGTAACATCAGTTTCTTTACGTTTTGTAAATTTTAATTATAACATCAAAATTGTACAAAATTAATAATGCTTTATTTTGGAAGTTATTGTTAAAATTCTATATAAAGCGATGCAGCAATGCTGCAAGGAGTCAGTTTTGAAGTTACGTTTTGGAAGTCAAAGCGATCAGTGAAGTCTGTCTGTGTTTTTGTTTACATGACAAGTCTGCACTTCGGATGTTAATCAATGTGAATAAATTTTGTGAAGCATGAAAATTTGGCACTCACTCATCAATGGACCAGGCAGAAGAAACTTAAGTTAGGTAACGTTAAACATGAATCGTTACACTCTTTATAGTCATGATGTGTCCCTATCCCACGAGCACTTGTTTGGTCCACTCAAAGAGGCATCAATTCGCCTCAGGCCATGAAGCGAATGACTGCTCAGCTGATGACCCTCTTCTCTGAGGGCATCGAGAAGCTTGTGCAATGATGGATCAAGTGCATTGAAAAGGAAGTGGACTATACTGAAACATGATGCTAATGTATGTGCTCCATTTGTGTTGCAATGAATGGTATAGCTACAATGCAGATAATTTTTGACTTACCATCATAGGATATACATAGACACGTAATATTTGAAGAAAATACATAGTCCATGCTTATGTAGAGTGTGTTGGCCTTTGCAGTTCACAGAAGCAATTATAGACTATTTTTACTTTGCCACAGGCTTATGTAGAGAGTGTTAGTCTTTGCAGCTCAAAGAAGCAATTATAGACAATTTTCACTTAGCCTACATGTATTGTGGGGCAAGGAAATGCGCTGAGAAGATAATTGAGTGTGTGACATTTAATAACAGTGTGTAGAGTTGTGCAAAGGATTAAGTATTGTGACCTTTGCCAAAAATGGAAAGTAATTGATGCAACGAATCGAGGACCAACGCTAACCACAAAGCTGTATACATTTTTGATCCATTACGAAAGACAATAGATGGTTTTATATAGCTTTTAATTGCAGTAGATTTGTTCTCTAAATCTTTTAAACTATACTGAATAAAGAAGACAATACCAAAGGCACTGAATGAAAAGAGGTTGATACTATTTTGTGAACATAGGGAAGCAGAAGAGAATACTGTCAGAAAACAGTGTTCAATTTTGCGCAAAGCAATGGTGAGATGGAATTGCTGAGCAGCACGTGTAAGCACTCCACATTTCAGTTTAGCATCCTTCAAATAATCTGGTGAAATGGTATGCATGAAAAAGGCTGTTATGTAGGAACTATTGTTGAAGAAACTGTTAAGAATGGGACTTGCATGTAAATGATTACAAAGAACCTATTATTTCATTGACTAACAAGAACACTCGTTTGACTACTGAAGAGATGTTAAGAGAAAGATAAACTAAGAGTTAAGTAGAGGAGTTACTAGAGTTTTCTCCACAGAATGTGTTAGACATCGATGTTAAAAAGTAGATACTCAATGTTGTGATACTCAATGACAAGTTGAAAAAGCAGACCTAGGCAAGAATTCGCCAACATGATGAAAGAGTAAGGACACCCAGATTTAAAACAGACAATGTTGTACTTGTGAAATCCCATGGTGAGTTGAGTGAAATAACTGAGATCATCAAATTTAAATGTATTAACAATGGGCCATTCCAAATCAAAACACTCATTATTTAGAATACCCGATAGCGGGCAAATGTTTGGGGGTCAGAAACATAATTGACTTAGAGACGCCAACAGCAGAGAAGATGGGCTTCGGAACGGCATCGATGGCAGAAGAGGTGTGGCTAAAATAGGCGTCTGACTCCATGTTAGGGGGAAACCACTTTTAAACAGTGGAAGGCAATGGGAAACCACCACTGCTATTTGCCCAGGACAATGTCATGGCTTTACTCACTCTTAAATTAGGTTCTGGAGTAAGTCCGCCAGTCGGATCTCTGCGGGAGGGGGGGGGGGGGGAGGACAGGGTTGAGAGGAGCCTCGGAATACAAGGATCAATCTAAACCATCCTTGCGAAGTGTTAAAAGCATGGCAACCTGGAATGTGCGAGGTCTCTTGCAGACAGGAAAGCTTGTCATCATGGAGAGAGAAATGGATGTTCGTGAACTAGACATACTTGGACTCAGTGAGACACACTGGAGAGGATGTGGCCAATTCATTACTCAAGCAAAGAATGCAGTATATTTTTCCGGATGTGAGGATATGAGTAGAAATGGCTTTGCTATAGTGATTTTTAAGAACCTCTGTAATGCTGTCATGGGCTATGAGCCCATTTGTGACAGAATTATCTCCATTAAAATGAAAGCTACTCCGAACAATATCAACATCATTCATGTTTATGCTCCCACAGCAACCTCATCAGACATAGAAATAGATGAAGTCTACGAGCTGCTAGAACATACTATCAGAAAGACACCCAAAAAGCAAATATTAGTCATCCAAGATGAGAATGTAGATGTTGGACACATATCTGTGGTTGGACTTCACGGCTTGGGAGTGAGAAATGAACATGGGGAGTGGATACTGGAATTTTGCATGAATAACAACTTATCTGTCTGTAATACCCTCTTGAAACACCATCCACAGCTTTGATACACATGGATTTCTCCAGGGGATAGGGTTAGAAATCAGACTGATTTCATTTTGGTGAGACAACACTGGTGTACTTCGGTCCTAGATTGCAAGATCTATCCTGGAGCAGACTGTATCAGTGACCATATCATGAAAATGAAGATAAAACTGAAAGTGACCAGAAAGGAAAGAGTAAGACAGATTCAAAGATTTCAAATTCTAAAGGTGGCAGGGGTAAAATACAGGGAGCGAAAGGCTATTTACAATTTGTACAGAAACCAGATGGCAGTTATAAGAGTCGAGGGATATGAAAGGGAAGCAGTGGTTGGGAAGGGAGTAAGACAGGGTTGTAGCCTCTCCCCGATGTTATTCAATCTGTATATTGAGCAAGCAGTAAAGGAAACAAAAGAAAAATTCGGAGTAGGTATTAAAATCCATGGAGAAGAAATAAAAACTTTGAGGTTCGCCGATGACATTGTAATTCTGTCAGAGACAGCAAAGGACTTGGAAGAGCAGTTGAATGGAATGGACAGTGTCTTGAAAGGAGGATATAAGATGAACATCAACAAAAGCAAAACTAGGATAATGGGATGTAGTCGGATTAAATCGGGTGATGCTGAGGGAATTAGATTAGGAAATGAGACACTTAAAGTAGTAAAGGAGTTTTGCTATTTGGGGAGCAAAATAACTGATGATGTTCGAAGTAGAGAGGATATAAAATGTAGACTGGCAATGGCAAGGAAATCGTTTCTGAAGAAGAGAAATTTGTTAACATCGAGTATAGATTTAAGTGTCAGGAAGTCATTTCTGAAAGTGTTTGTATGGAGTGTAGCCATGTATGGAAGTGAAACATGGACGATAACAAGTTTGGACAAGAAGAGAATAGAAGCTTTCGAAATGTGGTGCTACAGAAGAATGCTGAAGATTAGATGGGTAGATCACATAACTGATGAGGAAGTATTGAATAGGATTGGGGAGAAGAGAGGTTTGTGGCACAACTTGACCAGAAGATGGGATCGGTTGGTAGGAGATGTTCTGAAGCATCAAGGGATCACCAATTTAGTATTGGAGGGCAGTGTGGAGGGTAAAAATCGTAGAGGGAGACCAAGAGATGTATACACTAAGCAGATTCAGAAGGATGTAGGTTGCAGTAAGTACTGGGAGATGAAGAAGCTGCACAGGATAGAGTAGCATGTAGAGCTGCATCAAACCAGTTTCAGGTCTGAAGACCACAACAACAACAATTGAAAAATGTTATGAGTTCTGTGTCCCTGCCTACATCTGATTCCTAGATTATAAGAAGGCCTTGGTTGTGTCATGTGGTAGAAGTTGTGGCATGTGCTCAACGAGTCTGGGGTTCCAAAGGTCTTTATAATAGCCATACTGCAACCATAAAAGTAGAAGGTGAATGCTCAGAAGTTTTCGATGTGACAAGTGGCATCAGACAAGATTGCATACTGTCACCTCAGGTCTACAATATCTATGGAGAGTGTCTAATCAGGAAAGCGCTGGGTGGTTGGGACAGTGAGATTTTAATTGGCAGCAGGAAAACCAACAATTTACGCTTCTCAGATGATACTACACTTATAGCACGAAGTGGGGAAGAGCTTGGTAATCTGTTCTCAAGAGTGAAAGATATTAGTCTAAACGTTGGCCTAGAGATAAACATGAAAAAACCGAACTAATAGTTACAAATCGCCGAGGTATCGTACAAAACCAACTTATAATGATGATGAACGAGCTGTGAGCCTGGATTTCAAACAGACCTGACACAGACGAAGTGGCTCTGAGGAAAGAAATTCTATGTGCAACCGAACGTCAAAATTTACCAGGAAACAGAGAATATATGTAATGTGTGCATATATTTAGTCTGTGTTTGTCCAATGTACATTCATGTATTATGTACTAAAAGAGTTCTCCACTTTACAGAAAATCTTGAAACCAAAATGTGTATGTTGATGTGAGAAACAGTGCTGCACAGTAAGCATTGTGTACACTACATAAACACATAGTAAAATGTAAGGGGTAAACAGAAGATTCACTAAAAAGTTGTGGAATTGATGTGAAAGGAGAAGGAGGGCCACAAATGTGAAAGAGGGCACATTGCCCATATGAGAAAGTTCAACTCTGAGTTGAAGCCATCATATTGTGAAATATTCAATTATGTATATTCATGTCAAAAAGTTCACATGCTTAGCTGAATGGTAACATGTTTGCCTACCATGCATTGGGTCCAGGTTCGATTCCCAGACACGTTGGAGATTTTCTCCACTCGTGGACTGGATGTTGTGTTGTCCTCATCATCATTTCATCATTTACCGACGCACAAGTCGCCCAATGTGGCGTCACGTGGAATAAGACTTGCAACCCGGCGTCCAGACTTCCCTGGATGTGGCCTCCTGGCCAACAATGCCATATGATGATTTCATTTTTATGTCAAAATACGTAATTTAGTTAAGGATATTTTTATACTTTGAATTTGGTACAAGCATTGTACAAGAGTGGTGGAAAACACATACCAAGTTTTATACAAGAACTTATGTGGAAGGTACACTTCAAGGATGTTTGCTTAAGAGCATGCAAAAATGAAGTAGGACATAGAGAGTGCTCCAATGAACAATTTGTGATAGGGAAGGAAGTAAACTTGTCTACCCCTTTGTCCTGACATCCAGAAAGTGACATCACACAAAATAACTGAATTAAGATATGCAATGCAACAAATGTTAATAGTTTTAAGTTGATCATTAATTGTTGTGTTGTCAAGGAAACTGACTGACAGTATCTCAGGTACAATAGTTTCGATCAGTAAAATTATGTGAATGCAGTTATGAAGGGCATCCACTTTGGGTTTTTCTTTCAGAGGACAATGTGACCTTGCAATGCCAAGCCTTATGCAAGCCGTGAAAAGACAGATGGGGATAGCTAGGCAGAGGGTGCTGACACAAGCTGAGTTCCATCCTTACATTAGTAATGTTTGGAAGTCAGAATTGGTGTGACCAGCTCTAATATTGGAAGTGGCAGCAGTAGATGATGGAAAAAAGTGCTCTCTAGTATTTAAGTTGTGGAATGTACAAGATTTTCCAAAGTAAAATTGCTGACAATGTTGGAAGCAGATATTAAGAGCATACAGGCGTCAATGTTCACAAGGGCTTATTGTAATAATGGTCAACCATACTGACATTTAAAGAAATCAATCTCCATCCACATCAACTCAACAGTAGCATGTCAACATCTACCTACTCAAGGCAAGGCAGCTCTTGCATTTGTTAACAATTTCCAGAATTGTCAGAGAGCTCAGTATCTGATTCAAAATATATGATACAGTATTGGAAAATAGAGTAATTAACTTTAAATTGTTGTTTACCTTAACAAGTATTCAAGTAAATGTAAGTGATAAGTCTGAGTATATAAATGTTTTTCATAAGTTCACAATTATGACAAAAACTTATTGTCATAAACATTGTAAGAATGCGAAATTGAATGCTCTGTTAGAGATGTAGAACTGTTAATGAGTTCTATGGTCGCTTTTCTTATTTACATTTGCTGAGAATGTGTTTAATAATTTAAAGTAAATTTTCTTGACTGGGATTTCTAAAATAATTATTAACATGACAAATTTTTTTTAGTCATGTAGTGATATAGAGTTTTGTGTTGGTAGCGAGTGCACTACAATTCAACGAAAGTCAGCTTGTCCATCTTGTGTTTGATATTGCAGAAAGGATTAATGCACAATACACAAATATTTATGTTTAAAAGTAAAGTCATTTTCCTTAAACAAGCATTTCAGAGAATATTTTTTTCAAAACTTAATTGCAGTTGTGTTTCTTCAGAAACAATTAATAAAATTTGCTCATCAGATCTGGTGACAGGTCTTTATAGTTTTAGTTCGATTTTTCAGGAGAAGTCTTATGGTAAGTGACCACAACTCTCATCGAGTCTCATTGAGGATAACTGCCATTGCAGAAGCTGACTGGAACCACAAATGCAGAGGACTTGTGTGTAAGGTAGGTAACTATTTATTTTGTGTGACAGTTAGGATATTCTTCTATCACAGACTGAACCATTCAGTCAACTCTACACTTTGGTGATAAAGTTTGATACTACAAAGTGACTTATCAAATTAGTAAAGTACATGAGGAACACCGGTCAAAATTTCGGTAAGTATGTTATAACGTAAAAAAGCAAGAAAATTTAGTTTCATCAAGTGTAGAAACGGGTAGAGGGCCAACTGAGCGAATGCAGGTGAATGTGTGTGATGCAGCGACATGCAGAAGGAAAGCCTGGCGGCTATTTTTGTGAGTAAGGGTTGTGTGACCAGCCACTGCAGTAAAAACTGCCAGGTATGCAGCAAAGTTTGCAGTGTGTGACCCAGATACTGTTAACTTCCTCCAAGGGAGAGAAAAATTCATTTAATACAATCCTGTCGATGAACCTGGTAATGAGCGAAAGGGCACATAAGCTATTGTTTATTTTAGTTAAATTACAGTACTATCGAAATATATAGTGGATCACACTTTCATTGCCTTAAATTGCTAACCCTTCACATACAAGTTTACACGGGATACTAGTAAAAGTTGTGGTGAGTAGATCAGTTACAAGCCATGGATCACTCGAAAGTTTAAAGTATCATGTAAATGTAAAGGGAAATGGATATGTTTGCAAGAACAATTAAAGGTCTTGCAATAGTTGCATACTCAAAATTACTAATAAAAGTTATTAAAAATCAAGGAAAATGAATATTATGTAGGAAACCAGTCATTCTGACAACAGACCTAAGGCTGTAATGAATCTAGTGAACAAGATACAGGATAATAGCCCACAAACATGATAACATCACTATTTAGTTAAATCGCAGGGCTATAAATGATGAGTCATACATAGCAGATATGTTTCATAATCATTTCCTACTGTTGTAGAAAGTGTAGGGACAAACAGTTCAAGAGAAAAATCATATCAGTATATTGAAAAAACAAATTTCATAAAATTCAATAGCGTAATTGTATCAGCAACTTCTCCTTGTGAAATTAAGAGAATTATATGTTCTCTCAAAAGAAAAAAAATTGTATAGATTTAATGATGATCTCAACAGTGTACTACAGATTTTTACCCTTATAATAAGACCAGTATCATGTGAAATATGTAATGCTTTACTGACTGAAAGCATTTTTCTAGAGAGATTGAAATATGCCATTGTTGACCTCTCTGGAAGAAAGGTGATGGGAAGTATGTCAATAACTACCAATGTGTTTTACTACTGACATCGCTTCAGTTTTTGAGAAGGTGATTGATGTATTATCGAATAGCATCCCACTTAAACAACAATAATACCATCAGTGAATCACAATTTGTATTTTAGAAGAGCTGCTCAACTGACAATGCCATTTACTCGTTCTCTCACCAAATTAACATTAAATAACAAAATAGTACTGGTTGGTGTTTTCTGCATCTATTTAAGGCATTTGACAGTGTGAATCACTATATTTTTCCGAGATAAATTAAAGTTTTATGCCATTGATGGTATAACCAACCAATGGATAAGCTCACGTCTAAGTAAAGGAATGCAGAAACTTGTACTTAGTATTTCGATCAATGTAATCAGGGGAGATTCAGTTGACTGTAGACAAATCACACATGGGATCCCCCAACGATCAGTCTTAGGTCCACTATTGTTCCTCATATATGTATATGATCTGTCTAATATACGGCATGTTCGTAAAATCTCTCTGCAGTACCGTATGATTGTTAGCCACACGTGCTGTACGATTGTGGGTCCCATATTTTTCAATGAAACAATAAACGCACAATGATACTGCAGTGATATTCTGTACCCATTTATAGAAGAACTTGTGTTAAGTGAAATACTGAGCAGTTATTTTCAACAAGGTGGTGGAACCGCGCATACAGCTCGTGTTTCAATGCCACAGGTTGCTGATGTTCTTGGTGATTGCATAATTTCACAGGGACTTAGGCCTCCTTGATCACCTCACTTAACGCCAACTGACTTCTTCTTCTGGGGTACAGCGAAAGCAACTGTGTATAAAAACTGTCCAAAATCCATCGATGAATTGAAAACTGCAATATCAACTTTCTCGGCTTCTGTTACAGAAGAAATGTTACAGATTGCGTTTGGAAACATGATTAGACGAATTGAATTGTGTATTCAACAACAGGGAGGACACTTTCAACATTTAATGTGAAAATTTGTAAGTAAAAATGAATATTCAATAAATTAATAACTTGTATTTCACTGAGCTCCAATCGGTATATCCACTGTGGCATATGGTACACATGGCTAACAATCATACGGCACTGCAGAGAGACTTTTTGAACACCCCGTACAACAAGCAGAATCAGTTCTTTTTGTGGATGACATCAGTATTATAATCGATCCAAGTATACACACACAACAGAGGAAATAGTAAACTGTGTTCTTAAAAGTAAGATTGACTGGTTTTCTGCGAATGGACTCACTCTCAATTTCAAAACGACACAACATATTCGGTTCTATACATGCCAAGGCACTGTACCAAAGATAAGTGTAATGCATCGTGAGGAAATTATAAATATGACAGAAACTTTAAAATTTTTAGTGTCTGTATTTACGAGAATTTATGCTAGAAAAAGCACTTTTTGGAATTCCTAAAACATATTGGTTCAATCACTTTTGCACTTAGAATCATTGTAAAGACTGGTGAGAAACAAATCAGTAAGTTTGCATATTTTGCATTTTTTCATTCAATAATGTCATATGGAATAATTTTCTGGGGTAACATACTTTTAAGAAAACAATTTGTCATTGCTCAAAACGTGCTGTAAGAATAATATATGGTTCTCACTCATGATCATTATGCAGACGTCTGTTTAAGGAGTTAGATATTTTGACTACTGCTTTACAGTATATATACTTCCTCATGAAGTTTGTAGTAAATAGTCTACTGCAGGTTAAATGGAATAATGATGTACATAACTACAACACCTGAAGAAAAAATGACACTAATTACTTCACATTATGTTTTTCTTTCTTTTGGACCAGACAAATTTCATGTGTCACAAGCAGCTGACATCAGTGCATAGTTGTAGAATGTAGAGCCGAGGAATACTGCAGGGCCAGGCGATTGGCGTCCATGTATTAATGCAATATTTTGGGGATACTGGAACTTTCTCCATACTGATCGTGTTGTGAATACTGGCCCATGGGGTGCCAGTATTCAAAGTGTGTTACATATCTGTTTCTAATACGGCAAACATGCAAGTTACAGGAAGCATGGTGTATCATTTTAAGACAGTGATGCGTTGAACATTTCGAGAGCATGTATTGTACCATTTCACTTCACCCGGTTTATTTTATTTACAAGACAAACGACACATGATAGAAAAAGACATGTTAAAAACTGGCAGCGCGCAGCAGTGTTATGATTCAGGTATATGGTGCATAACCGGGAACAAGGCCTGTTGTCTATGTTCATTGGCAGTCATGGCTACCCTGAGGAAGTGTCAAATCGACACCATGTGCATGGTCACACAAAACTGTAATATCTTTGGAGTGCGACGCTGGAGATCGGAAAAGTACTGAATCCATAAGAAGAAATACAGTAAGTTTCTAATAATGTCAACCTATGTGAGATGAGGTTTGCACTGGAGAGTTGGAAGATATGAGAGATACAGCCACGGATGTTAAAAGACAGTTTTTGCAATGACTAACGCTAAAGAGTGTTTTTGAGAAAATACAAGTCAGTTCATTACAGCAGACGATATATTTTATTATCAAGATGTAATAATTTATTTAATGTGGTATAACGTACCCAACAGACAATTCTAGGTGACGAAAGCCGACAGTGACACAGAATCTAGGTAAACAAGAAATACAACAGCTACGTCACCAAAATATTTATACAGCTGCTACACTATAGTATGTATTGGTAGCATGTAAACTTATGGAAAAATATGGTAATGTACAAACCTTGAGAAATTAATATTTAATTAACCAGGCTGATGGAGGAACGATCAGGCGTCAGATTAAAGAACTTAGCAAGACACTTGTGTTGACGTGCCTTCTTTTGTTAGCAACATCACGCATGAAAAAATACATTTTATTTAAATTTAATTAAAATTCTATCGAATTACTCAGAGAAAACTGCCACACATAATAACAATATGTCCGGTGCTAGCATATTATTATATGAGAGATGTTCCATATTGATTTATACTTTATTGTTGCCCATCATTCATAGTGCACCATTTGGTTTATCATTGCAGCCACAAGCATGTAGTACTTTGTTCTAATTGTAGGTGACAGGACAATTACTAGAAATGTATTCCCTGCAGCGTAAAACCCATTTTCCCGGTTGCTATCATTAGATGAGCAGACGACATGGAGTATGATCATCAAGGACAGCGCTGGATGCCGTGCTTTCTATGGAATGAGGGTGAAAAAACTGCAGATATTCACAGTAGACTCTCCTGAAAAAGTGCTCTTTCAATGTGACAACGCTCATCCCCATACAAATCAGAAAACACAGCTGTCATCGCTGGGGCCAGGTACTGCCACATCCACCATATTCTCCTACCTTCATCCCTTTAACATCTGTAGGCCGCCCTCGAACCACTGTTTTGGAGTCTGTTGCATCCACCATAGGACAGATACTTGCAGTTACCAGAAGTATACGAAATGATGTCCACATAAAAGTTTCTACAATGCCTTAGTTAGGAGGTAATCGGAAGGGGCCAAGTCAGAAGACTAGGGTGGCTGTTGTAGTACCTGAAACCCCATTTCAGCGACGACAGCCATGGTTTTCCTACTCTTATGGGGATGAGCTTTGCTGGGTTGCAGGAGCACCTTTCGTGATGGTGCACACTCTTCCACACTGCCACCAGTCACTTGTAAATATCTGCAGTGTTTATGCCCACGTTCTGCAGAAAGCAGATCATCCTGCACTGTCCTTGATGATCACACTGCATGTTGTCCGCTAACATAATAACAGCAGTTGGGAAAATGGGCTGTACTGTGCATTGATTACACTTTTGGTGACTGTCATGCCACCTCAGTTGTACTAAAGTATTAAATACCTGCAGCTGTAATCAAGAGTCAAAAGACACAATGTATGATGGAAAAAAATAAAATGTAAATCAATATGTGATGCCTCTCCTACACAATGCACACTATTTGTATGAGAGCGTGTTGAAAAGTAGTGCCTCCAGATTATTTATGTAAAAACTCTTAAACCTTTTTACATAAAACGAAAGTTATTAACAATCTACATCTTTATTCTTAATGCCTACATATTTATATCTTAATAAAGTCGCCCTAACGACGAATTCATTTCCCCCAATAAGAGACCAGTTTATTGATACTGGCACAGTTGAGGGAGCCAGAACCTCACCTCTGCATGCACTGCTTCGTCACTGTTAACGTGAAGTCCTCGAAGGTGTTCATTAGATTCTGGATGGGGCCAAGTTAGGACTGTACAGAGGATGATGGATGACAGAGAGGCCAAGGCGTTAGATTGTTGCAGATATCAGAGCGCTCATGTGTGGTCTGGCATTGTCACGCTGAAGGAGAGATTGCTCCATGTGTGGATAAAATTTCCAATGTCAAATTCGATTACAGAGCGCAGTTTCCCACGCACTGACGTAGTTACATTACACATCGGCTTGTGACACGCTACAGTTCGGCGCGCTCTAGCGGAAAAGGGCTGCATACGATATGTATATGTAGACATGAAGAATAAAACATAGAATGTTAATAACGTTCGTTTTATTAAAAAAATTAAGTGTTTTCACATAAACAAGTCTAAGGCATTGCTTTTCAGCACATCCTGATAGAATATACATTATGATTATTTTTCACTCACTTAATGTTTTAGTAATTAAAATCAGCTTTGAATCAAATTTTATTATAGATTCAAGAAAAGTGACTGCACTAGGAGACAAGGGAGATGATTTCCCATTTGGATGATGTGACGCATTGTGTACTCGTTCAAGATGTGGAGGGTGTTCAGTGAGTTTTGCAAATAGTTCTCAGAAGTCGGCACGTTGTGCATGCCGAAAGTTAAGCCTTCAACGTCTGTGTCTGGCGTATTTTGAGTCAATGTTTGTGTGTAAAACGATACAGAATTCCATTGCTATAAGCTTCTCATATTGGCAACATACTGCTATGTGTACATAACATAGAAATTCTTGTTTATTAATGAATCCTTAGATTTTTGGTTAATTTTATCTGTTATGCTAGAGTAGACGAGAGATATTAAATAGATACTGATGATATTGTAGTGGTACAGAATATTCAATATATCCCTGATGTCGTGTCCACCTGAGTGACATAAAGTACATATGTATAAGCTTATATTAAACAATATCAAAATACTAAAAAATTTGTGTGGTTTTTCTGGTTCATGTTGAGTGCACGAGTTTGTGACAACGTTGCTTTATTCAAGTTAGTCTGCCACAAGAGGGTAAAATTAGAACTTACGTCATTTGTGCAGCGTTGCTACTTGCCACATGGTCATTGTACACATAAAGTGAAGAGAAATTATAAAGCTCCACTAAAATGTGACAAAATGATTTTTCATCAAATTACTAAGTGTTCGTTGAATTGGAGGACTCATGGGCGAATGAAATTTAGGGTAATCTGTTAGTCGGACTCAGTGGCGATTTGTGAGCTACCATCTCTCAATGCCTCCTCCCCTATTAGGAAGTATAAAATATACTCCTCCCACCAGATATCACCTCCTTTGCAAAACTTCGTTGGTCATCCACCATAAGTGAAATACAGTAAAACTTCGTTAACACGAATCCGAAGGGACCGAAAAATCAGGAGTTCGTGTTAAAAAAAATTCGTATTAAGTGAAAAACACAGATTTTTCATGTACAGCAGTACACTAATGTGTAATACACTACACTATCAATCACGTTATTGTAGACTTATAACACTATAAAGTGACTGTAAAATCCAAGTACTCACAAATTATGTACGTTACTTTCTTGGAAAAAAAATTCGGTCATGGTTTGCTGACGTTGATGGTAACGATAATATTTTGTAATTTCACAACCAATTGTAATGACAGTGTCCGTAAACCCAGCAGTGACGTCGGATGTTGAAGCGAACCGTTCTAAACAGTCCAAGGCTTTAAACATCTCATGACGGGTAGGTGGAATGGTATCTGTATTCTCCTCCTCTTCACTTTCTTCTGATGGCCCTTCTTGCACCTCGTTCACTGCTTTTGGCACATTCGATTCCACAGAAGCACATACGGCAACATCGTCGTCTACACTAATGAATTCTTCGAAACTAATCCCAGGGTTCGCAACGTCCTGCAGAACTGTCCATTCATCAGGTGAAGTGGCATCTTCTAACTCGTGGACATCTTCAGTGTTGCTATGTCTCCAAGCTCTGTTAAAGCACTTCCCTAAATGATGTGGCGATACTGAGTTCCAGGCTGCTGCGATGACTTTCATTGCGTCA
The DNA here is from genome assembly GCF_023898315.1 of Schistocerca nitens. Classification (NCBI taxonomy): domain Eukaryota; kingdom Metazoa; phylum Arthropoda; class Insecta; order Orthoptera; family Acrididae; genus Schistocerca; species Schistocerca nitens. The sequence goes on from NC_064615.1 coordinate 449,423,552, forward strand.
AGCAGATTCCAATTTGGGGTTGCACTATTGTTTTCAGCAGCACGAATTGCAGCTCTTACAAGTCGATAAGCTCTCTTTATGAGAGAGATTATGTCTTGGTCCAAAGGCTGAAGGCGGCTTGTGGCGTTGGGTGGAAAAAACTGAACCTTGATGTTGGATAGGTTCATATCATGAACGTTATGGGCAGTACATCTGTCCAATGCAAGAAGATCATGTCTATTTTGAGCAACCATTGTTGAAACGAAGAAGCCACTTTCGAAATGATGTGCCATCGATCCAAGCTTTCTTGTGGTGAGAGTAGATGCAAGGTAAAGTATCCATATTTATGTTTTTAAAACAACATGGTTTCTCGGGTTTACCGATAACCCAGGGACGAAACTTCTCACTGCCGTCAGCATTACAGCACAGTACAACAGTCACACGTTGTTTGCTTCGTGCTCCACTGTGACACTTATCACCTTTTATCCCTAGGATGTGATTTGGAAAAAGATTGTAGAAAAATCCAGTTTCATCCATGTTAAACACATCACACGAGGCATACTTTTCCCTCACTCGGTTGAATTCATGCAACCAGCTGTTCGCACTTTCTTCAACTTTATTTGCTTCACCACCAATTTGTACAGATGAAATTGAATATCTCTTTTGGAACCGAGACAACCTACCAGCAGAACAACGGAAGTCTTCGATGCCCATATCTTCAGCAATATCATTTGCTTTTGACTGAATCACAGGGCCAGTTAAAGGTATGTTGGATGCACGCGTATGATTGAACCATTCTAGCAGTAACGTCTCGATGTCTTCCTACTTGGCGGTACGAAGTCGTTTAGATTTGTTTCCAGAACCTGATGACGCAGCATTAATAATTTTTTCTCGATTCTTAATAATCGCATAAAGTATATTTAGGTATTCCAAACTGCTCTGCAATTGCTGTTTTCTTGGTACTACGGTCCACTTCATCTAGAATATTAAGCTTTAACTGTACATTTAGGGCTGTCTGTTTCCTCTTTGCCATTTTCGCGTGCTACGGTGCCGGTTGTAACTGTAATTTTTATTCAGTATTCCAACTCGATACGGCTACGACTAACAGAACACCTGTCAAATCTGGCACTGAGTACATTCCTTAATGCTGTTGTACACATTATTGAATGTCTTACAATGTACAGCATACGCTGATTGTTGAGGTGATAATCGCGGCTACCGACCTACAATACGTTAAAAACGAGTCAAAAATAAGTATAATTAGCTTTGTAGCTACATTTCCTACGTTCATTTCGGAAAATAATTACGCATTAGAATACTCTAAGGTCGGAAGTTTGTGTTACAGTGAAATTTAACTACGCTAGGAACTGAAACAGAGTTCGTAATTCGCCTTAACCGAAATTCGTCTTAACCGATAAAACATACCATAAGAACTAATGTATTCCTGGTGGGACCAATATTTTTTTCGCGTTAACCGCGATTCGTCTTATGCGAGTTCGCGCTAACGAGGTTATACCGTAGTTTTATCAGTTTATAACGAATGTAAGAATAATCTGAAATCGAATCTGCCTTGGTACAGTACGTACTGTACATGAAGACGACTTAATTTTCAAATGATTTTTTTCATCTCACAGATTTTTGATACTACTGACTAAGATTGCATTGAGACCATGGACAAGGTGATTTGAAAATGGTAGATAGCAAACTAACACTTTTATTGACACTGAATTGCTATTTTATATGAAATTTAAGTGCAAAATTATGGAATCAGTTGCCCAGAAATAGGTAAGATGAACAAAACGATCAGCACAGAGTAGTTTCTGTGAACTAAAAGACTGGATTCCTGTATTGGATGGATGATTAGCCATACTGATGTCGGACATGCTCTGTTAAACACGGGAAGAACTGTGATTGAAGGTGCAGATGCACTATCGAAAGATTATCCGAACGAGTACAATTGAAATTGGAGTGGCAAGGCTAGAGTTCCTTTATATTAATCTTCGATAGATAGTAACAGGATGAACCTCTATAGGACCTAGCTTTTCCAGGAGACCGATCTGGTCACTTTGAGCAACTCAGAACTTCCCTATTCCCATAAACACTTATGCTATCACGTTTCGCCATGACATAACCTTCTAGCTAAGCCCACTTACAATTACATCTTTTGTTATCATCTCGGCTTACTGATGCAGTAGCTCTGCACAGCCACAACCTCCGAAGTCTGCCACCATTGGTGAGCAACTGCCTGCTCGGACTTCCCATTGCTTTCTTCCTCTTAAGGCGTCATGACCATCAACTGGGATGCTCCTCGGCACAATGCAATTGACGCAAACAAAGTCCAAGAAAAAGCACTTTTGGTGCCCTTGCGGACACTGAAAGTTACTTGAACCTTCCACTGAGAGCCCAGGGAAGCCAATGAAGCGTCTTGCCTAAAATATTCGGCGCAGAAGCTCGATTATCCAGTCACGTGGGCCACATGGAACTTGCATTCCAACGGTTTTTTAAGTGTGTTCGCCCTGCCATTGTCCCACAAAAGCTAACAGACTCTCTCCCTGGCCTTCTTCAGCAAGGTAAAGAAGACGTTGTCCCTGCACACAGTCGAGTTACATCGTGCATTTTTATGCAAGGCAGTGAATGAGCACAGAGTAGAGGCTGCTGATCACAAAGGACACTTAAAAGAAAACAAAGCACAGGTTTCGAAAACCACATCCTCTGGGCATTGGTATGAACCAGTTGGTGGAAAAACAGTATGGTACCTAGGCAAGTTAACGAGTTCTGGTTTAATGAAAGAGGTACCAGAATCAATGAATGACTCTAAAAATTTTGTGTGGGAACAGTACAACAGTGTATCACTCAAAGGGCACTGATCAACGATCCTTGTGTAAACAAACGCCTAACCTGACCCCTCTCTACCAGCAGACCGCTTGTGCTGTTATCCTGTGTTTATTTACGATTTAATGTATTACCCAAGATTGCTGTCAGATGTTCTTCTAAGGTAGCCTTATCTTAATTAGTATCATATTTGACCTAGCGTGGCACTGTGATGTCACTATCAGGCAAGACTACCCAAGCTGAGTCTGACAATATGACGTTACAGAAAAGCCTATGGGAAATCAAAAATCCATGTGAAACAGCAAGGTCTGTTTAGGTTAGAACGTTTCTCCAGTTATATACGAGCCACTATTGTGTTAAAACAGTGCTGCAGACATTGCCAACGCTCTGCTAAACATAAAATAGCGTGAAATGTGAGATAGTTTAATTGTTTATTACAAGAGCGACAGCCAAAGACACATGTAGATTATCGTAAATAGAAGATTGCTAACTTTTAAGCAATTACGTCTGCACACGTATTGTGGGACAGGATTGGACAGAAAGTTTATTTATCTCAGCTCGCTGGGAGGGCCCTGCGTGCCACTGCCACAGTGGCGTGTGTCATGTGATGTCTATGGTGTAGGCAACACTTTGCATCAGGGCTAGGCCGCAGTTGTCGCTGCCAGCAGCCTCCGGCTGTACATGTGCTGCCACTACCTCTAGCTGTCACTACAAGGGAGTGCTGAAAAGTAATGTTTCCGAATTTTTTATTTGAAAAGGCTTAAGGCTTTTTAAATAAAACAAATGTTTCTACATTCTACATCTTTATATCTCTTGTCTACATATTTATTTCTCAATATAGTCACCCTGGACATGAGCACATTTCTCCCAACGAGAGACCAATTTGTTGATATCATCACTGTAGAGTGTTCGACTTTCTTGACGGAACAACAACCTTACCTGTGCCTGCACTGTTTCATCAGTATTAAAGTGATTTCCTTAAAGATGTTCTGTAGGTTTTGTTAATAGAAGAAGAACGGATGGTGCCACATCAAGACTATATAGCGGATGATCAATGACAGTGAACCCAGGGCCGCACGGAGTGACCGCGCGGTTCGAGGCGCCATGTTACGGATTGCGCGGCCCCTCCCGCCGGAGGTTCGAGTCCTCCCTCGGGCATGGGTGTGTGTGTTGTTCTCAGCATAAGTTATTATAAGTAGTGTGTAAGTCTAAGGACCGATGATCTCAGCAGTTTAGGCCCTTAGGAATTCACACACATTTGAACATTTGAACCCAGGGTGTCGGACTGATGCACATGTCGCAGCACTTGTGTGCGGTCTGCCGCTGTCATGCTGAAGGAGAGGGTGCTCCATGTGTGGACAAACTCTTCAAATTCTAAACTTGATTACAGTACGCTTTTCCCCATGCAGTAACATAGCTACGTTGCATACCACCATGTTCTACATCTACATCTACATTTATACTCCGCAAGCCACCCAACGGTGTGTGGCGGAGAGCACTTAACGTGCCACTGTCATTACCTCCCTTTTCTGTTCCAGTCGCGTATGGTTCGCGGGAAGAACGACTGCCGGAAACCCTCCGTGCGTGCTCCTATCTCTCTAATTTTACATTCGTGATCCCCTCGGGAGATATAAATAGGGGGAAATAGTATATTCCGTACCTCATCCAGAAACGCACCCTCTCGAAACCTGAACAGCAAGCTACACCGCGATGCAGAGCCCCTCTCTTGCAGAGTTTTCCACTTGAGTTTGCTAAACATTTCCGTAACGCTATCGCGCTTACCAAATAACCCTGTGACGAAACGCGCCGCTCTTCTTTGGATCGTCTCTATCTCCTCTGTCAAACCGACCTGGTACGGATCCCACACTGATGAGCAATACTCAAGTATAGGTCGAACGAATGTTTTGTAAGCCACCTCCTTTGTTGATGGACTACCTTTTCTAAGGGCTCTCCCAATGAATCTCAACCTGGCACCCGCCTTACCAGCAATTAATTTTATATCATCATTCCACTTCAAATCATTCCGTACGCATACTCCCAGATATTTTACAGAAGTAACTGCTACCAGTGTTTGTTCCGCTATCATATAATTATACAATAAAGGATCCTTCTTTCTAGTAGTGTTACACACTAAAATTCAGGGTCCCCCGTGCCAAAATGCTGTGAATGTCTAGACATGAAGAATAAAAACGTAGAATGTTAATCAGGTTTGTTTTATTTAAAAAAGCTTTAAAAGTTTTCACATAAGAATTTCAAAGGGATATCTTTTCAGCACGTCCTGGTTGATCCACTGTTCAATGGCTTCACGTATGAGGATGGGCAGCAGCCGCCGGTGCACCTCGTTTAATCACCCCACCCCACTCCAGGAACTGATAAGACGTGTTTTTGAGCTGTAGAGCCACCAGCCTTAGGCAATGTCTAGCTTGACCACTTTACAGAGGGATTGGCAGCCCGTATCACACTTAAACTTGTTGTAATTTTATAACTAGACAGCTTCTGGCATCTTAGTTATCTAGCGTATTTCCAGACATGAGACGGTATTAAACTTTCAGTGGCCTGGAAGTCCTAGCAAGATACTTGTGTAGAGCTCCACATACTCTGACTGCAAACTTAAAGAGACATGTCCATTATGATTATCCGGGCTGTTATGCCGTGGTCGGTTGATGAATTCTGTGTCAATTCGCAACGTTTCGTCCCCGTCTGCTGAGGACATCTTCAAGGGGGTCTGTAGCTCGATGGAAGGTCCAACACACCCACTGGCTCGCTACTAACTGAGCCAGTGGGTGTGTTGGACATTCCATCGAGCTACAGACCCCCCTTGAAGATGTCCTCCGCAGACGGGACGAAACGTTGGAAATTGACACAGAATTCATCAACCGACCACGGCATAACAGCCCGGATAATTATAATGGACATGACATTTCCCACCTTGAAAGTCTACATTTTAGTATCAAAGAGAGTGAAATTCCTGTACAGTTGCCACATAGGGACTGCAACAACCACATAGTTCTTTAGATACATGATTGATCACTGCGATATATATGTGTGCATGTCTGCCACAGTTTACCGATCTTCGTTGAAAGTTTTTACCCAACGTGCCACTGTTCTGTTCGGTAATGCCGATTCCCTGCACTCCTCTTGAAGATCTATATGACACTGTCTTGCTGTATGACCTCTGGCACATTCAATCTTGATCCATCTCCGTTGTTCCTGTTTCGAAAACATAGTGACACCCTTACGTTAGACCGCTCGCTAACAAGTGACTTTGCTTCCTTCGATTGTGCGCACTTCCCTCGATAGTGCGCACGCCGATGACGTGGGACGGGCGAGTCCATTTCAAAAAAATGGCTCTGAGCACTATGGGACTCAACTGCTGAGGTCATTAGTCCCCTAGAACTTAGAACTAGTTAAACCTAACTAACCTAAGGACATCACAAACATCCATGCCCGAGGCAGGATTCGAACCTGCGACCGTAGCGGTCTTGCGGTTCCAGACTGCAGCGCCTTTAACCGCACGGCCACTTCGGCCGGCGCGAGTCCATTTGCTCGGAGGTAAGGTAGGTATGTCAACAACATCTGCTATCAGCAACAATAGTAGATTCCATTGCGTAGTGTCTCCACAGCAGTGTTGCCACTATTTAAGATCCAACCCTCGTATATATATTAAAATAATGCTAGCATGTTTTGCCTTTCCTCCATTAAAGTACACACATTTGGTGTCACATCTCTCTTATATCTAGGGTTTACACCAATCCCTACACTTGTGTAGCAAATTCTGATTACAACACGAGGTTAAATATTAATACTCCACACCAGTATCTAATCTATCCCTGACAGCTACGTACCAAATGAGATGAGATGCACAATACAGATGTCATCCATTCCAGTAAAAGTATATCCTCTATCCATTTTTGTATTCTATGGTAATTTCCATCATCTAAGTTAGTAATAATTAAAAATTTGTAAATAACGTCTATACATATACAGGTGCAGTGGAATATAAATATCCTATACAACAGTGCTAAAATCACATGCAATGGTGAACTATAGATTGTGTTTTACTGCCAAAACACTTAGAATATGCAGTAAACCTATGAGGGACGTTCAGTAAGTAATGCAACACATTTTTTTTTTTTCTGAAAGCACGTTGGTTTCTTCGGGATCCAGTACACCGTATTACTTCCCAATCTTTTGTCTACAAAACCCTGTTTTTCGAGATAATCTCTGTTCAGGGCGATGGCCTTATGCCACCTTGCTGGGAGGGTCTGTATGCCGGCACGGTACCATTGTACTGGTCACATCAGAGACAATATCCTGCTGAACCTCTGCATCATCCACGTATTGCTTCCTGCGGAGAACATCCTTCATTAGGCCAGACACATGGAAGTCGGAAGGTGCAATATCTGGGCTTTAGGGTCAATGAGGAAGAACAGTCCAATAAAGTTTTGTGACCTCCTCTTGCGCGTACATACTGATCTGAAGCTTTGTGTTGTCATGGAGAAGAAAAAGTTCGTTTGCTTTTTGCGACAACGAACACGCTGAAGTCGTTTCTTCAATTTTCTGATGGTATCACACACCTTTGAGTACCCCAATTGGAGACAAGTATGTCAGCACTACCAAAAGAGACGTCCAATATGTTTGACTGTGATCCGTTATTACCTTTAATAAAAGTGTCTGCTCGTCCCAACATTGCAGGAGTCACAACTGGGTGCTGCTGGCGGTACGTGAGAGATCTGACAGGTTTGTACGACCATGTTCCAATGATCGCAGGCGACTCGCCCAATGACTCTCCGCACTTTTGTTTCCTGCCAGGTCGTCGTTGACCCCTGCAGGCGCCTATGAATCTTTGCGATGCTCTGATTTTCCTTCAAAAGAAACTCAAGTGACAGCTCTCTGCTTGGAATGCACCTCTGTTACAGACACCATTTTGAAAGCTACTTGTAGCGCTGCCACCTCTCTGAATTTCGTGAGACTATGAGGGCTGAAGCGGGAATACTTTTATTTCACTATGTCCCAAAGCAAATTACTCATTTTTTCAACCGAAATTGGAGATAAGAGATAAAGTGTTGCATTACCTATTAAAGGCCCCGCGAATACTAAAGGGAACTCCTATGCTACTCCTGTCACTTCTCTTTTTTAATATTTGTGCACGCTATGGGATGCTTACCAGAGAGTGCTGATGAATCCTTAGCGAAGGTCACGTCTGATTCATCTCCCCATTCATATCTAATACTTACTTTTGCTCCCTCTACTGTTTCACTAGCAAACATATAGACCATAAACATTTTCTTAGATGATACTATCTTCTATCCGACGACTGCTGCGAAAATCAGATGTGTAGCACCCACTTGCCATCTTGAGATGTGTGGTGGAGAGCAGTTCCATCATTAAACCCCTAACCCTGAAGTACGAGAATGGAATGGTCGATTTTGAAAACTTAGCTCATGCCACTTGAGCGGGGCACATGCGCGAACTTGTTCCTCTAGTAGTCGCTAGTAGCGCATTGTGTGATACATTATGCATACACTACCTGATCAAATGTATCTGCAAATCTACTAGTGGATATTAATATGGGGTGTGTCCATCTGTCGAAATGCACACCGTATTTAAAGAGAAAATCATGATATACGAGGGCTATCCATTACATAATTGCCATTTAAATTAAGGCACTTATCGTAGCGATGAACGAGCTTGGAAATTCCTTCGTCGTAAAATTCGGCCGCCTGCGCCTTCAACCACGTGGTTACCTCTTCTTGAAGATGTGCGTCGTCATCAAAACGCTGCATAGCCAACCACTTCTCCATTCCTGGGAATAAGTGTGAACTGCGAGACAAAATTGCAATCAATGCAGTGGGGGCAAACAAATTCCCCCCAAAAACCCAAGAAATGCATGCAGACAATGTCGGAAAGGAAGGTGATGGCGACTGTCTTTTGGGACAGAAAAGGTGTGATTTTTGTGGATTTCCTGGAAAGAGGCACTACAATAAACTCTAAAAGGTATTGCCAAACTCTGCACAACCTCAGAAGAGCAATACAAAACAAGCGCAGGGGAAAGTTGGGCTCAAAGATCTTGCTGATTCACGACAACGCCCGGGCCCACACGGCAAATGCCACTCGTGACGTTCTCCAATCTTTTAAGTGGGAGTTGTTTCCTCATCCGCCGTACAGTCCCGACCTGGTACCGAGCGACTTCCACTTATTCCCAGCAATGAAGAAGTGGTTGGCTATGCAGCGTTTTAATGACGACGCACAGCTTCAAGAAGAGGTAACCACGTGGTTGAAGGCGCAGGCGGCCGAATTTTACGACGAAGGAATTTCCAAGCTCGTCCATCGCTACGATAAGTGCCTTAATTTAAATGTCAACTATGTAGAAAAGTAGTATTTAAGTGTGGCTTTCATCTGTATATAATAAAAAAAATTACCAATACTTTATTTATTTTTAATTCCAAGACGTAATGTACTTTGTGGATAGCCCTCGTACGTAGAAAAATAAGTTATTTTATAGGCAAACTCACTGCTTACATATCATTCCAAAGACGGGGCAAAGTCTGGCTGGTTCATAATTTGTAGAGTAGAGTCGCTAGGTGACATGTACATGGGATTTGTGGCTGTTTGTCTGGTACACAGGTCAGCTTGAGAGTTGTTTTATGTAGTTTCTGGCATCGCATATGATTCCTGGACTGGTTTCTTATCTCTGTATTAAACGAGGTTCCACGAAAGACAGACAACTAGTTCTTTCGAAGGTCTGTTGTGTAAGTTTAGCGAATGTGCACTGCAGGAAGACTATGAGACAATTCTACTGCCACCACTTTGAATCTCGCATAGAGACCGTGGGAATAAGACAGGAGAGGTTACAGTGGGTGCAGAGGGTTACAGGCACTATACCGTTGCTCGGTACGTGTATAGGACAGAACATTTGATGAAATCTGTTCGAGGTGCCCTCCGTCATTTCATTTTTGTAACATGTAGCTGGATACAGCCCAAACAGATACTGCACAGCAAGTATTTCACGAAACACTCAATTTCGATATACACTACTAGCCATTAAAACTGCTACACCAAGAAGAAATGCAGATGATAAACGGGTATTCATTGGACAAATATATTATACTAGAACTGACATGTGATTACATTTTCACGCCATTTGGGTGCATAGGTCCTGAGAAATCAGTACCCAGAACAACCACCTCTGACCGTAATAACGGCCTTGATACGCCTGGGTATTGAGTCAAACAGAGCTTGGTTGGCGTGTACAGGTACAGCTGCCCATGCAGCTTCAACACGATACCACAGTTCATCAAGAGTAGTGACTGGCGTATTTTGACGAGACAGTTGCTCGGCCACCATTGACCAGACGTTTTCAATTGGTGAGAGATCTGGAGAGTGTGCTGGCCAGGGCAGCAGTCGAACATTTTCTGTATCCAGAAAGGCCCGTACAGGACCTGCAACATGCGGTCGTGCATTATCCTGCTGAAATGTAGGGTTTTACAAGGATTGAATGAAGGGTAGAGCGACGGGTCGTAACACATCTGAAATGTAACGTCCAGTGTTCACAGTGTCGTCAATGCGAACAAGAGGTGACCGAGACGTAGAACCAATGGCACCCGATACCCCAGGAGCAACAGTGTCCCTAATTTGCTGGGAAGTGGCGGTGCGGTCCCCTACAGCACTGCGTAGGATCCTACGGTCTTGGCGTGCATCCGTGCGTCGCTGCGGTCCGGTCCCAGGTCGACGGGCACGTGCACCTTCCGCCGACCACTGGCGACAACATCGATGTACTGTGGAGACCTCACGCCCCACGTGTTGAGCAATTCGGCGGTACGTCCACCCGGCCTCCCGCATGCCCACTGTACGCCCTCGCTCAAAGTCCGTCAACTGCACATACGGTTCACGTCCACGCTGTCGCGGCATGCTACCAGTGTTAAAGACTGCGATGGAGCTCCGTATGCCACGGCAAACTGGCTGACACTGACGGCGGCGGTGCACAAATGCTGCGCAGCTAGCGCCATTCGACGGCCAACACCGCGGGTCCTGGTGTGTCCGCTGTGCCGTGCGTGTGATCATTGCTTGTACAGCCCTCTCGCAGTGTCCGGAGCAAGTATGGTGGGTCTGACACACCGGTGTCAATGTGTTCTTTTTTCCATTTCCAGGAGTGTATTTATCGTCCATGTTTCACTTTCATACATGGCTACACTCCATACAAATACTTTCAGAAACGACTTCCTGACACTTAAATCTATACTGGATGTTAACAAATTTCTCTTCTTCAGAAGCGCTTTCCTTGCTATTGCCAGTATACATATTATATCCTATCTACTTTGACCATCATCAGTTACTTTGCTCCCCAAATAGCAAAAGTCCTTTACCACTTTAAGTGTCTCATTTCCTAATCTAATTCCCTCAGTGTCACCCAGCTTAATTCGACTACATTCCATTATTCTCGTTTTGCTTTTGTTGATGTTCATCTTATATCCTCCATTCAAGACACTGTCCATTCCGTTCAACTGCTCTTCCAAGTCCTTTGCTGTCTCTGACAGAATTACAATGTCATCGGGGAACCTCAAAGTTTTTATTTCTTCTCCATGAATTTTAATGTAATTTGAAATAACACAGACAGTGCAATATCGTGAGACTTTCAAGTACAATGTCTCGCCTGCACGTAGTGGAGTACGGGTACAGGTTCTAGATACATGGTTGATGACATATAGAAGTTTGAATATAGCCATCGTGCTTGCATAGCGAAATGGCAAAGCGAACACTTGCGATAAGCGGGAAATCTGGGTTTGAGTCCCAGCCCAGTACAAATTTTCATTGTCGTCATTCCATTAGACAGCTGATGGTTATTCTTATTCGCAACTGTGAATACATTTCATGAATCTGTGAAGTGGTTGAAATTAACTTGGGAGCAGCGAGTAAGCATTAAGATGCGCCGAATTTCAGAAAAAATCTTTGATGTAAGTTGCGCATGACACTTGAATGTTAAAATTTTATATGAAAGCAATTTCTATCCATAGGAGTCTGACTGGATAATAAAAAAATCTTTTTAACACATATTTCTGCCATTCAGAATTGTATATTTATCAAAGTATAGCTATGTGCTCACATCTCCCTCTTCTGTACTGTAGCGGAATCTTACGTGACAGATGGTGTTTACATAGTTCACTCAATCCATACAATATGTTACAACCCCTCGAGCTCAGGAGCTGTAGTACATCAGAAGAACTGAGGGATGTGATTTGGGAGAGAGGGGTGATTCATACCAAAGCGTGAACAGAAACGTCGCCAAGCGTGTCATTGACTTTATTGCATCGAAGGTACACAGCCAGCCTTTCGCTGACCCCGGTGATGGTGCTGCATGGCGTGCTTGCATGGGTCGGCGCCAACGCCAATGTCGGAATCTGCTGCATTGTCGTCTGGTCGCCCAGCCTTGCAGACGTAGTGCACCTGCTTATGTCTCGGCTAAATGGCCGCTGATGTGTTGGCTGTGCCGGTACCTCACAACACGAATGACTGCTCCCTGAAGCACAACTCGTGGACCCCATGTGCAGCGCCAAAGGGAAACAGTCTTCCGCCGTCATTGTAGTGAGCCTTAGTAGCGCCAGCCGTCCGCCTAGGGCAGCTCGGTCAGTGGCTGCTGTCATAACGGCCCCTTAGAGCGCCCGCAAACAGACAAGCAAGGTGGGCTGCCGACCTCCCTTTAAGAGCTCATATCAAAAACATCGCCAGTGAACGTAAACAAAAAATGGTTCAAATGGCTCTGAGCACTATGGGACTCAACTGCTGAGGTCATTAGTCCCCTAGAACTTAGAACTAGTTAAACCTAACTAACCTAAGGACATCACAAACATCCATGCCCGAGGCAGGATTCGAACCTGCGACCGTAGCGGTCTTGCGGTTCCAGACTGCAGCGCCTTTAACCGCACGGCCACTGCGGCCGGCGAACGTAAACATCAACAGACTTTCCGCATAAACACGGCACTACTGCATGAAAAGCCATGCGTCAGAGATCCACCAATTGGAACTAATGTAACTAAGTGTACCACACTGCTAAATCACGCCAGCAGAGTCAGACCGGCAGTGTGTACCTGCAGCTATGACAGCTCCAGCCAATACCTACGCCGACTCTAGCCCAGTAGGCACTCGCCGTAGTCTATTGTAGAAATTTGTGTCTTGTTGAGCGTAACGCCATTTTGCAATTGTGTAGCGTGATATTTATTGTTGTTTTTACTGTATCTCTTTTCATTGTTTTGTAACTTTTATCTACTTTCTGACACCAGAAGAATTATTGTGTTTCCTGTTGTTCTTGAGTTTGAAAATTAGTGCACGCCAGGAGGGCGCTTTAGATAAATAAAGTGTGTTCAAACCTGCCGACCGAAGGACACTACATCTGCAGACAGCTGTGGACCCAGAAGGCCACAACTTCACGCCCTGACCCTGCCTCTGCAGTTGGCAACTTGCAGTCCGCTGGCCAGTGTCACTCATACAGCGGAGGCTGGCTGCCCTCTCACTCCTCGCGCCGGTGGAACACCAAGGTGTGGTGCACCCTGCCAAAAGCTGTGGCTCGTCCGTGCAGTGGAGGTTGATAGTAGTTTCAGTAAGCCGGATGGTCGCCGATAACTATCACCAGAAGTTGTCATCGTTGGCCTGCTACTTAAACAATAGTCATTCTTTCTGGTTCTAGTTTCAGACAGAATGGCGACATGACTGCCTGATTCGAACCTCCAGGCTCACTTGTTTGTAAGTCTTTCCCTTCACCTCAGGAAGGGACAAGTGGGGTGCTCTTTAATATGAGGGTTGGAACTTAAATAGTGGCAACTATTTATTCACAACCGAAACAAAAGAGTTACATGTTTGCACCTGTTACTGTCCTTCAAAGTAGTCACCAGCGTTGTGTAAAACCCGTTGCCGGCGATGTGGAAGGTGTAGTATACCGTTAGCAGAGTCTGTTCTGTTGATGGTGCGAATGGAGCGGTCTAAAGTTATGGTGATTCTCGTGTACGACTGTGAGGGTGTTATCGTAACGCATTACATCCCTCTACGGCAGACCGTCAATGCACAGTATTACTGTTCGTTTTTGGAGCATTACCTGCGACCAGCTTTGCGAAAGAAGCGGCGATGCTTTCTGCGCAACCCACCCACCATTTTGCAGACAAAGCGCGGGCACATACAGCGCAAGCTGTGGCTGCTATGTTCGGTCGATGGGACTGGGAAGTACTGTACCATCCACCACAATCCCCGGACTTAAGTCCTTGTGACTTTGATTTGATTCCAAAGATGAAGGAACCACTTCGTGGCATTCGCTTCAGAACTGTTCCAGAGATTCGACAGGCAGTAGACAGCTTGATTCGCACCATCAACAGAACAGGCCCTGCTAACGGTTACGCCTTCCACATGTCTGGCAACGGGTTCTACACAACTCTGGTGACTACTTTGAAGGACAGTAACATGTAACTCTTTTGTATCTGTCGTGAATAAATGGTTGCCACTATTTAAGTTCCAACCCTCAGCCTGCTTCGGCACCTTCACTCACGTCACTGGGCACTGTTGTAACAGCACGTCACTGCCTTGTGTTGCCCGGATTATTATTGTGTTACAGAGTGTTTGTGTGGTTACATCATCGAATGCTGTCCATGGTATACATACACTGAGATGACAAAAGTCATAGGATACCTCCAAATATCGTGTTAAACCTCCTTTTGCCCAGGGTAGTGCAACAACTCAACATGGCAAGTCAACATGTCATTGGACGTCTCCTGCAGAAACGTTGAGCTATGATTCCTCAATAGCTGGCCATAATTGCGAAGGTGTTTCCAGTGCTAGATTTTGAGCACGTATTGACCTCTCGATTATGTCCCATAAATGTTCGATGGGATTCATGCTGGGCAGTATGAGTGCCCAAATCATTCCCTTAAATTGTTCAGAATGCTCTTCAAAGCAACAGCGAGCAATTGTGGCCCAGTGACATGGTGAATTGTCACCCATAAAAATTCCACCGTTGTTTGGGAACATGACGTCCATAAATGGCTGCAAATGATCTCCAGGTAGCCGAACATCCAGAGTACCTAGTCCGTTCCATGAAAACATAGCCCACACCGTTATGGAGCCACCACCACCTTGCACAGTGCTTTGTTGACGACTTGGGTCCATAGCTTCTTGGGATCTGTGTCACTCTTGAAAACTACCATCAGCTCTTAGCAACTGAAATTGGGACTCACCTGACCAGGCTATGGTTTTCCAGTCGCGTAAGCTCTAACTGATATGGTCACGAGCCCAGGAGAGGCGCTGCATGCGATGTCGTGGTGTTAGCAAAGGCAATGGCTTGGATTGTCTACTGCCATAGCTCATTCACGCCAAATTTCGCTGCAGTGTCCTAACAGATACGTTCGTCATACATTCCATATTGATTTCTGCGGTTATTTCAAGCAGTACTGCTTGTCTCTTAGCAGTGACTACTCCACGCAAACGCCGCTGCTCTCGGTCGTTAAGTGAAAGCCGTCGGTCATTGCGTTGCCCATAGTGAGAGGTATTCCCTGAAATTTGGCATTCTTGACACACTCTTGACAGTGTGGATTTCGGAATATTGAATTCCCAAACGATTCCCTAGCGCCAACTGTCACTCCATGCTTAAAGTCTATTAATTCCAGTCGTGCATCCATAATCACGTTGGAAACCTTTTCACATAAATCACTTGAGAACAAATGGTGGCTCTACTAATGCACTGTTCCTGTATAACTTGTGTACACGATACTACTGCCATCAGCATATGCACATGTCGCTTTTCCAAGACTTATCTCACCTTAGAATGTTGATGCCTCTTTGTCCTGTGCAATATTATTGAAATATTATTTACAGATTAGGAACATACTTTGAAGTATTACATAGGAGATATAACCACTTTTCGTCCCATCTACATACATACTCTGCAAAGCACTGTAGATGGTGGAGGGTATTTGGTACAGATTTTAGTGGTTTCTTGCCCTATACACATATCGAGTAACAAAGTTGTGACTGCCTATAAACCTCTGTACCTACTCTAATCTCTCTTATCTTATTTACATGGTCTCTATGCGAGATACATGATGATAGCAGTAGAATTATCACACAATCTGCGCCGGCAGCGGCTCTAGGCGCGCAGTCCGGAACCGTGCGACTGCTACGGTCGCAGGTTCGAATCCTGCCTCGGGCATGGATGTGTGTGATGTCCTTAGGTTAGTTAGGTTTAAGTAGTT
Organism: Schistocerca nitens; assembly: GCF_023898315.1. NCBI lineage: Eukaryota > Metazoa > Arthropoda > Insecta > Orthoptera > Acrididae > Schistocerca > Schistocerca nitens. Next base: position 449,439,592 of record NC_064615.1, read on the forward strand.
CTAAGTTCTAGGGGACTGATGACCACAGCAGTTGAGTCCCATAGTGCTCAGAGCCATTTGAACCATTTGAACACAATCTGCCTAGAGAGCCCATTCCTTAAGCTTACAGAGTTTTGCAAGAACTATGTTGTTTTTCTTCAAAGTCATTTAATGCAGAGATGATAAACCAGCACACGAACTGCATATGAAGATGTCAAAAACCATCTAGAACTACTCTCAGCCTGGTGAATGTACCACATAAATACTCGTACATCCCAGGCTCATATTATTTAGGGACTGTAGTCTACAAACTGTAAACCAGCAAGACTTTGTTCCATCGTTGGAATGAAATGTAAGTAATGGATGTGTCTGTAAAATAACTTTTTTTTCTACCAACAGTAACGATCTCATCTTTAAATATGGTGAGTGTGTTGACCAGTAGACACATCCCACATTAACGTCCACTAGCAGGTTTCCAGGTACTTTTAAGTATAGGTATATGCCTAATGTAGATCCCACAGCACACTAAAAGCAACTACTAGAGTAGTGAGTTCGAGCATGTGCCCTGCCCAAGTGGCACGAGGTATATGCTACCCTTTAGTCGTAAACGGATAGCTAAGTGAGCCAATCGATCATTCCACTCTCCACCGCAGACTTTAAGTTCGCATGGAGCTACTACAGATTTGATTTTCGTACGGTCTTCGTATAGACGATAGCAACATCTGGAAGTGTACATACAATATTATCTATTGTAACCAGTGGAGGGAGCAAAGCGTAGGATAGGTATGGATGGCGAGATGAATCATTATGTCCTTCTCTAAGGATTCATCCATTATATCTGGTAAGGATATCGTGCCACGCAGCAATACTACAGAAGAGAACTGCGAGGCACAGTATAGGCAGTCTTCTATATTAACTTAGTAATATAGTGGAGGACAATCATTATATTTCGCTGGAAGTGTGTATGTACAGACACTAATTAGAAATGTATAATTATTACTGACCTGAGTGAGAAAAGTTACTATACAGTCCACAAATGATTAGAAGATATACTCTTAATGGAATGGATGACATCTACATTACGCATGCGATCGTATTTGGTACTTAGCTATCAAGGGTAGATTAATGCTTTGGAGTGTTTGTATCTAAGTTTGTGTTGTACTGAAATTTCCAGTAGAAGCCGTGCTACTTAAGAGTAAACAAAGATATAAGAGGGAAGGGCAATTTAACAGAGCAAAGATTTCAGGAGTGTTGTAATATTAGATTGGTGCATAAGTTCGTAGCGTCTTTTTTTTTTTTGTATGTTGGTATTTCGGTTGCTATGGGTTGATTTAGCGATTTTCATTTTTTATTTGTAGTTCACTGTTGCTGTTTCAGTTGACATGTTTTCAGTTTGTCATTTGGCGATAGTGAGTGGAGCTGTGGACGCTAGAAAATGGAATTCCAAGTGGAGAAATCGGAACTTTTCCGACATGTTCTTCTGTTTGAGTTCAGTAGAGGGGTGACAGCAGCAAAGGCAGGCAGAACCATTTGCACCGTGTATGGGGATAGTGCTGTTGGACAGAAACTGGTTTTCTCGTTTTAAAGAGGATGGTTTTGACAGTAGTTATTCTACTCGTTTAGAAAGACCTTCTGGGTATGATGAGGATTATTTGAATGTATTAATCCACAATGATCCACATCAGTGTTCTCGAGAAGCAAATGTGATAAACTGTGGCCATTCCACCATCGTGGGACATTTGCATGCAACGGGGAAGCGTCAAAAATCGGCTGTATGGGTACCACATGCTCTAAGCCAAAATCGGAAAAAATCAATGGGTGGCCATATGCTCATATCTGCTTGCTCGTCATTAATTGTCTCGTTCACAACTCCGACCATCCCCATTCCGTATTTAGTGGTGACGAAAAATGGTGTCTTTATGCTAACACCAGGAAAAGAAAGGAAGCGTGGAACTCAAACAAAGCAGCAGCTCCCCATACAAAGACTTGCGCGCATTCACAGAATATATTTTTATGCCTCTGGTGTTGAGTGACACTGTGGTGTACTAGGAACTGCTTCACCGCGGTGTAACCAACACTGCTGACCTCTGTTGTCAACAACTGAGATGTCTCGCAGATGCAATCCAGGAACAACGGTAAGGAGGACTGCGTTAAGTGTTGCTACACCACGATAACGCCCGCCCGCATTGTACTAAGCTGACAAAAGTCGCTATCCAGGAGTTGGGTTGGGAAGTTATTCCGCACCCACGTTATTCACCTGATCTTGCACCCTCAGATTTCCACCTGTTCCGCTCTCTATCGAACAACCGTCAACGAACTTCCTTATCGAACAACCGTCAACGAACTTCCTTTGCGGGTGAAAATGCACTCTGAACATGGCTCGACAAGTTCTTCGCTACAAAACCAAGTGATTTCTACAGTCGTGGAATGGAAAAATTACCGCAGCATTGGCAGACTATTGTAAATAGTGAAGAAGAAAATATTCTGATGGCTAAAGTCTCCGTTATGTGTATTTGTTGTGTTCATTAAACTTACGGAAAAACACTATGAACTTGTGTAGTGGTCGCTGCAGTCTGCGTGTGTGTTTCAGGCAGTCAAGCTGCAGGTTATCAGTGTTTAATAGTTGTTGCAGCCCCTATGTGGTTACTGTACAGGAGTTGTGACCAAAGCGTTGGGCTCTATACAGGAGAACCTTGCTGGATATACTACGTCAAAGTGCTGGATCCGACTCTGCCGACATATTAGTTTCTGGGTCCCCATGCAAACAGATGAGCCAGATTTAAATGTCATTAAAAAAAAATGGCTCTGAGCACTATGGGACTTAACTTCTGTGGTCATCAGTCCCCTAGAACTTAGAACTACTTAAACCTAACTAACCTAAGGACATCACACACATCCATGCCCGAGGCAGGATCCGTACCTGCGACCGTAGCGGTCGCGCGGTTCGAGACTGAAGCGCCTAGAACCACTAGACCACCGCGGCCGGCTAAATGTCATTTTACAATAACAACAATCAAGAATAAGCAACTGGCTACAAATATTCAAACTATACTAGATCCAGGTATCACATGTTCCTCTTGAGCTAAATAATGTAAGGAATTGAATGTTCCCTGAAAATGAAAATAATAATCAGCAGAAAAGACACAATTACTTCATGACTATCTCAGTAGTAGTAATTTCCTATAATTTAACTGACAAAAGAATCTCTTGTCCAAGTCAGTACTGCTCCACCATTAATAGTCATTTACCTATAATTATCGTTGTCTTCCGACTATAATGTGGAGATAATAAGTATTATTGAGATCCATTATTTCCGAAACGCATTAATACTCCTCCTGTGTAGTTCAGGTCAAATCACTGGTGCATTACTTGCTAAATTGTGAGACTGTTTTGTATCTTATCAACAAACCAGAGGTTGAGTATCAAGTAAAGTCAATCCTAATAGTTAACGTTCTTTCTCCACCATGCTAGTACTGGGTACAACTTTGCCTAATTAGGCTGGTGACCGTTTCCTTTCACGCAATTAGTTTATATGATTACTTACAGAACTTTGGTTCGAGTATCGTTTGTTTTGCTATTGTTTCTTCTCGATAGCAATCTTTGCAGAGTCGAAAGCAGTCTTTCCATTAGTCACGATCAGAAAGCCTTTCACAAAAGGAACATTATCGGTATATTACTACTTTAATAGTAGCCGGTAGTGTTACACGTTGCGCCGTATGACATGACATTCTTTAGCTTCTTTCCCAGTAAAACAGAGACCCTAGCATATGTACTAAGCGCAAAACAAACGTATTACGAGCACTGAATTTCCAGCGGCACGAACTTGCAGTAAATTAAATAAAGCAAATAACAGCAAATATTACATCATGGAGCCCCGATAGCTATTATCGGAATGAATACACAGGTAGCGTCACAGAATGACAATTGGCTTACATGGAATACCACGCGTTCGTAAATGATCAGATTCAGATGATAACACCGTCCCAAATAAAACAGGAGTCAAAGGACGGAGCGAATGAGGAAGCTTGTGGGGGAGATAATGATTACGTAAATGAATCGATTGATATGTTCAGTTCTTCGCAAACAGAGAAAGAACCGATATAATCACATGATGTAGAATCAGAGTATGAGGATACAGCACAGCAGAATAATAAACATCATTAAGCTTGAACGACCTATTCAAACTATGTCTCCACAAAATAAAAGATAGAGCAAAGCACAAATTAGTAGCATTAACAGTCAAATTAAGGCGCACGTTAGTGGTCCTGATGATCAACTCGAAACACTAATCAGTAACCTTAATAATCAGCTGAAAGCACAAAGTAGTAACTTTGAGAATCAAATGAAAACACATCATATACAGATCAGTAAATAGATAGAAAAAGTAGGCCTTTGGAGTATTGCAGTTAAAGACACGAAACTTGAAATAAATACCATAAATACCAATAAGGCTACTAGGCACTGGCAGATCAATGATATCAACGAAATGTCCGATGCAGAAATTACAAAGATCCAAGAAACCGTAGAACCCTTAGTAGTAACGAAAGCAGGCGAAAAGGTTTTCGAACTGAAAACCGAAATGGTTAACGAATGCAGAAATGAAATCTCGCATTTGAGAAAGGCAGTGGTTGATTCTGAGAAAGAAAGACGCAAAACAGATAACTATTTGTAAACAGAGTTGTAACAAAATCACTTCACAAATTCAAGACAAGATCTGCGACTTTGCAAAGAAAATATGGGACAAGTCCAGTTGTGTCAGATACTGCGAAGCACCGCAGGTCGCTGCTAGCAAAGCGACAGATGTGCTCAGGAATGAGTCACGCCTAGCAGTCGATTAAGCGTACACTATACGTGTCCATCATCAGAATAAATCTGATGTAAACATTACACCATCTCTTTTCCCGCGTTATGATCGAATCTCATTGGATTTCGTTTCACGTGGAGCGGAAGCCAAGCTGGGTTCTGTACAGTCAGGTAAGATGATAAGAATACGTTCTATGCTTTGTTACACACACACAGACTGAGCGATAATGAGTGAAAACAGCTTTACCGGCGCATTTAACTTGGACAGCAATGGCCAGCCAGCTGGTCCAACTAACCTGCAACAATTTTTAGAGAGAATGAAATAATATTCGACAAAACTCCAGCACTACCACTTCTTAGGTGACCAGACGGAAAGCATAAAATGCTCTCGTTCTTACCTAACATAGAATTCTAATTACAAACAAGAATGATGAAAATTCCTAATTTAAACACAGGGTAATTTTTCTGAGCGAGCTATGTATGATGCAAAAGCACACAGTAGGGATTTCACCATATTGTTGAACACTGACGCCACTGAAGGTATTAATTAGTCAGTCGTTTGATAATCTTTTAGCTCCTTCCTTATCCGAATCTGAGAAATACATTTCAGTTCTGGAATTGTCATCTGCTACTTTCATAACGAGTCGATCAACAACAGAATCCAAGAAGCCATCCAGGCGCCGCATTTTCTCTTCTTCCTTCATGTTGTGCAGTTCTGTATCCCGCCAGCGTTCGGCCGTGACATGTGAAAAAGCTGTATGCATTAGTTCCAGCACCTCTGGCAGATTAAGTCTTATTACTTCTCGCGACAAATCCCTTAACTTGGCTACAGATCAGTTCTGTTGGGTTCATGTTGTAACGGTGGCGAATGTAAAAATACAGCATTCGTATGGTGTGCTCGATGCTGTGAAAATGATTGTTTTTCATGTTTCTAGACAGTTATCACTCTGGTTCGTGTGGGACTAAATCTGTGATATAAAACAATGGACATAGTCCAAATAAAGAGCATTTGGTTTTTAATTTTTGTCCTAAAAAATTAAATTATAGTTTCTTAATTTAAGCAACCTTTATTAACAATCTTTCAAAAAATATCGATAGTTAAGAATTTATATTTGAAATCAAAACAGGAATTTCGTGTGCAATATGTAGTTAGAAATAAGCCGTACAGTATTCATAAAAAATGTTGCTGAATTTTACAATTACGAGATGTAGGTGTTTTAAATTGATCAGAAGAAAAGGATGACTAAGGCGCTAGCGATTGCTATACATCCAGCGTGTATTTGTGTCTCAACTGTACCAAATACAGTCTCTAAAAAACTTCAAAGCCGTTTAATTCTGTAAATTTATGAAAAACATTAAGAATAATCTCTTTCTCGGCACTTTTAACCGTGTTCCCTACGCGTGTTTCACTACGGAGAAAGCAGCAGCCTCAGCCATTTTCGTACTGCGTATTAACAGCGCGACAATCAAGAGAACAATAATAGAAAGACTGTGACTATACGTGATTTTTGAAATAAAAACTACATAGGTACAGGGTGATTAAGAAAAACGTTGATGGATATTAATATATTAGAATATCCTAAAGTTTCATTTAATGTAACTTAGCAATAAAATATCTATTACATATGTAGGACCTACTTCCAAGAGTCTAACAACAGTGTAGGTGGGATACGGCTTCTGACTAGTCATCTCGTTTGCGTTCGTTTGCATCAGGTTTGTTCTTATGATGAACAAAGTTGCGGACAGAGAGGCCGCCAGTGAAGCGAATGCTCTCTGTCCGCAACTTTGTTCAGGGCGATCCGCTGTTCGTATGGAACCTGTAGTTACGGCAATAGGACAGAATGGGGAGGCCAAAGAAGAATGCAATCAACCTGCTTCGGAAGATAACGACACCGGGGCAAGAGAAAACGTGAACGTGTTCGTAGGCGATGAAGAGAGCGCCGACGACTTCTGAATAACGATAAAATTTGCGAAAATAATCTGTCAGAGATTACTAATTGGTGTGAACAGATCGATGATCTGTACGACGGGTTAAAGCAATGCGAGTGGGGGGATTTCAAACGGGATTATGCGACCAAAAGGGTAAGTAGAAGTAAAAGGAGAAAACGGGACATCGAGAACAGGACGTGGCCCGATAGCAAGGAGAAAATAGAAGTATTTAGCGTCGCGCAAAGTTGGCTAGCAGCAATTAATAAAGAGGTGGCAAGTAGTTTGGAAAAGGGGCACCGCGCGAAGTTGTTGGGCTGTCAATAACACTGAGATTAATAGTAAGAAACGAAACATGGTCGCAATGAGAAGAATGGAAGAAGATGAAATACACAGCTTTGCTGACGAAGCATTCCTGACTAAAGAAGCGCCAGCAGAACAAACTGTTGTCAGTAGGTCGGAAGAAGTAGATACAGAAGATTGTTTACGAATTATTAAAGTTCACGAAGACTACACGAAATACGAAGTAAAGGTAGATGTCATTATAACTATTCTAAACGGCAGCTCGAGCGAAGAGCCTGCTCTGAAAGAAAAGAAACTAACAATATTAGGAGGAAACCGTGACCCCGAGTATTTAAGAACCGAGAAAAATTCGGATGAGGAAATTAACATGTCTAAGAAAAGCGTTTCCGTTAGAACCGAACAGAGACACAGAATTGTCAGATTTAGAAGATAGTTTGAATGAAGAACATACTGAAGTAACGGAAATCGAGGAATGCAAAAATAAATGCTATTTTGTACCACCAGGTGAAGTAATATCAAAACAAAACCCTGAGGCAACACAGAACCAAGAAAGAAAGAACCACCGGACAATGTTACATACTACCGAAAATGGATTCAAGTCGCAAAACAATTCGAAATCCCGAAACCAAAAAGGCCGCCAGATAAAGTAAAAGGATATATAGACAACATCTCTTGGAATAAAATTCGATCTTTTTAAGACTTGTTACGGTAAGATCAGGAAAATGAAATTATTCTGTGTACAATGTCACATACTGCCACCATAATTAGAGGGTGTGGGGCAGATTTATTTCTAAATATACAGGGTGGTCCATTGATCGTGACCGGGTCAAATATCTCACGAAATAAGAGTCAAACGAAAAAACTATAAAGAACGAAACTTGTCTAGCTTGAAGGGGGAAACCAGATGGCGCTATGGTTAGCCCTCTAGATGGGTCTGCCATAGGTCAAACGGATATCAACTGCGGTTTTTTAAATAGGAACACCCATGTTTAATTACATATTCGTGTAGCACGTAAAGAAATATGAATATTTTAGTTGGACCACTTTTTTCGCTTTGTGATAGATGGTGCTGTAATAGTCATAAACATATGGCTCACAATTGTAGACGAACAGTTGGTAACAGGTAGGTTTCTTAAATTGAAATACAGAACGTAGGTAAGTTTGAACATTTTATTTCGATTGTTCCAGTGTGATACATGTACCTTTGTGAACTATTTCTGAGAACGCATGCTGTTATAGCGTGATTACCTGTAAATACCACATTAATGCAATAAATGCTCAAAATGATGTCCGTCAACCACAATGCATTTGGCAACACGTGTAACGACATTCCTCTCAACAGCGAGTAGTTCGCCTTCCGTAATGTTCGCACATGCATTGAAATTGGGCTGACGCATGTTGTCAGGCGTTGTCGGTGGATCACGATAGCAAAAATCCTTCAATTTTCCCCACAGAAAGAACCGGGAACGTCAGATCCGGTGAACGTGCTGGCTATGGTATGGTGTTACGACGACCAATCCACCTGTCATGAAATATGCTTTTCAATGCCGCTTCAACCGCACGCGAGCTATGTGCCGGACATCCATCATGTTGGAAGAACATCGCTATTCTGTCATGCAGTGAAACATCTTGTAGTAGTATCGGTAGAACATTACGTAGGAAATCAGCTTACATTGCATCATTTAGATTGCCATCGATAAAATGGGGGCCAATTATCCTTCCTCCCATAATGCCGCTCCATACATTAACCCGCCAAGGTCGCTGATGTTACACTTATCGCAGCCATCGTGGATTTTCCATTGCCCAATAGTGCATATTATGCCGGTTTACGTTACCGCTGTTGGTGAATGACGCTTCGTCGCTAAATAGAACGCGTGCAAAAAATCTGTCATCGTCTCGTAATTTCTCTTGTGCCCAATGGCAGAACTGTACATGACGTTCAAAGTCGTCGCCATGCAATTCCTTGTGCATAGAAATATGGTATGGATGCAATCGATGTTGATGTAACATTCTCAACACCGACGTTTTTGAGATTCCCGATTCTCGCGCTGTTTGTCTGCTATTGATGTGCGGATTAGCCGCGACAGCAGCTAAATCACCTACTTGGGTATCATCATTTGTTGCAGGTCGTGGTTGACGTTTCACATGTGGCTGAACACTTCCTGTTTCCTTAAATAACGTAACTATCCGGCAAACGGCCCGGACACTTAAATGATGTCGTCCAGGATACCGAGCAGCATACATAGCACACGCCCGTTGGGCATTTTGATCACAATAGCCATACATCAACACGATATCGACCTTTTCTCCAATTGGTAAACGGTCCATTTTAACACTGGTAATGTATCACAAAGCAAATACCGTCCGCACTGACGGAATGTTACGTGATACCACGTACTTATACGTTTATGGCTATTACAGCGCCATCTATTACAAAGCGAAAAAAGTGGTCCAACTAAAACATTCATATTTCTTTACGTACTACACGAATATGTAATAAAAATGGGGGTTCCTATTTAAATAAACGGAGTTAATATCAGTTTGACGTATGGCAGCGCCATCTAGCGGGCCAACAATAGCGCCATCTGATTTCCCCTTCAAGCTACACGAGTATCGTTCTTTGTAGTTTTTTCGTTTGATGCTTATTCCGTGAGATATTTCGCCCGGTCACTATCAATGGACCACCCTGTATTTACAACGGCTCATTTGAAGTACAAGGAATTCCTCATACTAATACATACCCAAAATCAAAGAAGCTCTTAGGTGTTCGTAACATAGCGGACTTGAAACCTTATGCCCACAGAACCGAATAAAAAGCAGCACTGTTTGAAAACATTTCATAAAAATAGGTAGTTTTATAAAATGTATTTTCTTACAAAATGTGTTTTGTAACAGAAGTTATACTGTTGTGAAGAATTAGTGTTACAGTTTTACAGTAAATGTTTGTAAGTTTCAGATTTTTAACGATGTAACTGTGTATAGAATGAAATAGACGCCGGGGAAAAAAAAGAAGAAAACAAGGTTGCACAAGTGGTAGACAAGGTTTGCCTTGAAAGCAAAATAAACGGACTGCTTAAAGTTTCCAGTAAACAACTGTAAATACTGAACAAATTTTAAATAAGATTCTGTAAAAGCTTGTATCATATTTTCTCCCTTGTGTCGATGTATTACACTACAGGCCATTAAAATTGATACACCACGAGGATGACGTGCTACAGACGCGAAATTTAACCGACAGGAAGAAGATGCTGTGATATGCAAATGATTAGCTTTTCAGAGCCTTCACATAAGGTTGGCGCGTGTAGCGACACCTAAAACGTGCTGACATGAGGAAAGTATCCAACCGATTTCTCATACACAAATAGCAGTTGACCGGCGTTGACTGGTGAAACGTTGTTGTGATGCCTTGTGTAAGGAGGAGAAATGCGTACCATCACGTTTCCGACTTTGATAAAGGTCGGATTGTAGTCTATCGCGATTGCGGTTTATCGTATCGCGACATTGCTGCTCGCGTTGGTCGAGATCCAATGACTGTTAGCACAATATTGAATCGGTGGGTTCAGGAGGGTAGTACGGAACGCCGTGCTGGATCCCAACGGCCTCGTATCACTAGCAGTCGAGATGACAGGCATCTTATCCGCATGGCTGTAACGGATCGTGCAGCCACGTCTCAATTCCTGAGTCAACAGATGGGGACGTTTGCAAGACAATAACCATCTGCACGAATAGTTCGACGACGTTTGCAGCAGCATGGACTATCAGCTCGGAGACCATGGATGCGGTTACCCTTGACGCTGCATCACAGACAGGAGCGCTTGCGATGGTGTACTCTACTACGAACCTGGGTGCACGAATGGCAAAACGTCATTTTTTCGGATGAATCAGCATCATTGATGGTAGCATCCGTGTTTGGCGACATCGCGGTGAACGCACATTGGAAGCGTGTATTCGTCATCGCCATACTGACGTATCACCCGGCGTGATGGTATGGGGTGCCTTTGGTTACACGTCTCGGTCACCTCTTGTTCGAATTGAAGGCACTTTGAACAGTGGACGTTACATTTCAGATGTGTTACGACCCGTGGCTCTACCCTTCATTCGATCCCTGCGAAACCCTACATTTCAGCAGGATAATGAACGACCGCATGTTGAAGGTCCTGTGCGGGCCTTTCTGTATACGGGAAATGTTCGACTGCTGCCCTGCCCAGCACATTCTCCAGATCTCTCACCAATTGAAAACGTCTGGTCAATGGTGGCCGAGCAACTGGCTCGTCGCAATACGCCAGTCACTACTCTTGATGAACTGTGGTATCGTGTTGAAGCTGCATGGGCAGCTGTACCTGTACACGCCATCCAAGCTCTGTTTGACTCAATACCCAGGCGTATCAAGGCCGTTATTACGGTCAGAGGTGGTTGTTCTGGGTACTGATTTCTCAGGACCTATGCACCCAAATTGCGTGAAAATGTAATCACATGTCAGTTCTAGTATAATATATTTGTCCAATGAATACCCGTTTATCATCTGCATTTCTTCTTGGTGTAGCAATTTTAATGGCCAGTAGTGTATTTGTTCTATTATATACGAGGGTTGGAAATTAAATAGTGGTAACTATTTATTCACAACGGATACAAAAGAGTTACATGTTTGCACCTGTTACTGTCATTCAAAGTAGTCACTAGCGTTGTGTAGAACCCGTTGCCAGCGATGTGGAAGGCGTAGTATACCGTTAACAGAGCCTGTTCTGTTGATGGTGCGAATGGAGTAGTCTACAGCCTGTCGAATCTCTGGAACAGTTCTGAAGCGAAACAGATCAAAGTCACAAGGCCTTAAGTCGTACCGAGCGAGGTGGCGCAGAGGTTAGCACACTGGACTCGCATTCGGGAGGACGACTGTTCAATCCCGCTTCTAGCCATCCTGACTTAGGTTTTCCGTGATTTCCCTAAATCGCTCCTGGCAAATGCCGGGATGGTTCCTTTGAAAGGGCACGGCCGACTTCCTTCCCCGTCCTTCCAGCAACCGATGAGACCGATGCCCTCGCAGTTTGGTCTCTTCCCCCAAAACAACCCAACCCAAACCAACTTAAGTCGTATTACTGTTCGTTTTTGGAGTATCACCTGCGACCAGCTTTGCGAAAGAAGCGGTGACACTTTCTGCACAACCCACCCATCATTTTGCACGACAATGCGCGGGCGCATGGGGCAGCGCAAGCTGTGGCTGCTCTGTTCGGTCGATGGGACTGGGAAGTACTGTACCATCCACCGTACCCCCCGGACTTAAGTCCTTGTGACTTTGATTTGATTCCAAAGATGAAGGAACCACTTCGTGGCATTCGCTCCAGAACTGTTCCAGAGATTCGACAGACAGTAGACCGCACCATTCGCACCATCAACACAACAGGCTCTGCTAACGGTATACTACGCCTTCCACATCGCTGGAAACGGGTTCTACACAACGCTGGTGATTACTTTGAAGGGTAGTAACAGGTGCAAACATGTAACTCTTTTGTATCGGTTGTGAATAAATAGTTGCCACTATTTAAGTTCTAACCTACGTACACTCGAACATGCAGGCCTTGCCCAAATAGACATATTCACTCTGACAATAAAAATTGTTTTCTGATATATGCTGATTCTTATTTCTTGTGGCTAGTGTACCTAACCACATCTCTCTGTTTAGACACTGGTTCTTATACTCGTGTGAACGTTTTCATTAATTCATTGCCTTTAAAATGACGCCCAGCTTGTATAAATAAATTTATCATGAGCTAATAAGGGTTGGTCCAAAACGCGTTGCTGCAATGCTACTGTCTTTAATGTGCACACCTTAAGTAGCAAGTCTATTTTCGATCGATTACCTAAGGAAAACAGGAGCCAGCTTGCGTGTTGGACTTATGAGGATCATTTAGAAGGAAATGTAACAATTTTTTCTCGAAGCAGGGTGGTTTCGTCCATGATTTAAATAGATCATATTTCTGTCCAATTTTTTGGTTATTAAGCACTATTTTCCAACGTAATCTCCTTCCAGTTCTATGGCCTTACACCACCATCATGTGAGAGCCAAAACGTCGTCATGATACCACTCCACAGGCCAGCATCTCAGTTAAGTTATTGTTGCATAAATAGTTTCTACGTCATTGCTATAGTACTTCCCGCGGAGACTATTACATTAGCATTTTTGAGGCCACAAACACGGTGTAATCGCTTCTTCAATTTCCTAAGAGACTCAAAATAGACTTCGGAGTTGATTGTTTGACTGTGAGGGAGGACATGAACAGAATAATTCCTTCAGAGTCCCAGGAGACTGTGCCAGTTATCTTACCAGCTGAGGGTACTGTTCTGAACTTCTTCTACGAAGGATAAATTGTATGGTGCCTCCATGTATTGCTTTTGTGTTTCAGGCTCAAAATGGTGAATCACTAGTTTGACAAGATATCGTCATCATCAGGCTCACAGCTATAACATATGTTCCTTTTTTCCTCTTTAGTTAGTCCTTAAGGGACCCATTTGGCACAAATCTTTAATATGCCAAATGGTGGACCAGTGTCTCAGCATTACCAAAAGAAATGTCAAGTGGAGCAAATAGCTTCTTCATTCTTACTCGTTGATCACCTCGAATAAGCACGACCGTACATTGCAACGTTGCAGGCTTTAACATCTGTGTTCGGCCAGTCTGCGCGTGGTAGATCTGATTTCATTCTCCTTGTGCTGTTGGCGCTTCGCTTACAGCGCTTTTATTTACTGCCCGGTGACCGCAGATGTTCAGTAAGCGCCTGTGCATATTTGTGATGGTCTGGTATTCCGTAAAAAGAATAGTCAATAACGGCTCTTAACTTGGAATACACCTCAGTTATAAATGTCATTTTGAAGAATGGTTATACCACTCCCACCTATCAGGAGTTACTGGAAGTATATGAGATGGCAAGGGAACGTTTAAGGGTGTCGCAAACAAAATCAGTACTTTTTTATCTTAAATTTTCCGAGAGGAAATGATCTGATTACTAACTGAACGTCCGTTGTATTTGCAGAGGGTTGGATGCAGCATACATCTCTTTCTTCCAGAAGAGGTTCCGGATTTAATGTCAACATAGTATCCCACATTTTCATAATCATTTGAAGATTTATTTATTTTGCTACTCTTTACTGTCGATAATCCAGCTGTTTGAGTAGTTTTCAAATTAACAGTACAACACTCTCTTGCATTGGATTTTCTTCAGCCACAAAAAGATTCAGGACCATCATAAACTGTCTGCTACTTCGTATATATCCATCTTAATAGCAATCATGACGTATTAATTAGACCATAGCCACTAATTGGAGTAGACGCATACAGGAACATCACCATTCGTAATTTAGAGATGTCTGGCCTTTCCTTTCCATTCTTCCTGATCACCGAAACCGATTTGTTTAAGAGCTCAAAAATAAAAGCACTCGTGTGCACTTCGTTTCAGTGACAAACTTCAAAGCAGGTATTACAGTGATAAGATGGTAAACTACACTACACACTAGATCAATTAGATAAGCTGATAAACTGCTGTCAATCACATCAAGTAGTTTCCCAGATTTCCAGCAGAAGCTTCACACGCTATGCTTCCATTCTTCAGCGCTGCTCCACAAAGGGGGACGATGAGGTTAGTGTTTAACGCTCGCTGGACGTCAAGATCATCAGAGACCGAGCAGTAGCTCGCCTGGAGGCGAATGAGGCAAAGATATCGGCCGTGTCTTATGCAAAGAAAAACTAACCTGCTTTCGCTTGTACAATTTTAGGGAAATCAAGGAAAATCCTTATATGAAAGATACAAAAGAAATTTTAAGCGCTCTCCTCCCTCCAGTGGCTGGTCACTACCTAGTGTCACGTGATACTCTGGGACGAGTAGCCTCTCAGAAAGTATGCAACTATCCACTTTTATTGAAAACATGATTAGTGTAAGAATCAATGGACTGGACAACTACATCAAGTGTGACTTGGATAGATACTGCTTGATTTTTGAACGAGATTTTGTAACAAAAAATCCATATATTTAAAGAATAAGCACTTAATTTTACGGAAAAAGATTCCTGACGACAGTGATATCTTCCAAATAGACTAGCTAGTTTCCATGTGATATACCTTTGAGAATCCACTACCGCTATCTTTCACCGACCGAAGTTAGAATTCTCAAGGTGATATTTCTTCACAACCAAAATTTCATACACGGAGATTTAATATCCGTTATTAGCATGCAATACGTACTTCGTAGAAAAATAGACGTAATTTTCGTTTGCAGTAGTTGGAGTTCATCATTTAGTGAAATGGACTTTACAGTCTCGTGTCTCAGAGTTCATATCTGACGGAGTAATTTGCGTTGGAGAACCAGTAGAGCTTTTCCTGGAGCTCTGATATACAAGTGTGAGTAATGAAAAATCTGCTACACTTCGACCGATCAACTCATTGTCGTAGACAGCAGAGAGAACAGATCGTATCCACTTCCAACAAACGAATGCTGCTGATCTGATGCACAGAACTACTAGCGAATATCCATAACGCCTGTCTGCTGCGTTTTCGCAGAAGGTATTCTGACTACAAAGTCATTATCTTTATAACACCCTCCATGGAAACTTATACAGTTGAAATGTATGTTTCTCTTTATCACAAATAATTTATTAATATCCTGTGGCGTTTCACCAGCTGGACATTAGTAAAAGTGCTGTACAAAGAATGTCATGTATTAGAAAAACAGTTGTGTCTATACACATAACAGCAATAACTTAAACTAGAAAGAATTCCGAATACAGCAGTCAGATAAAACCTATCTCGAACCTCCTCATACACGGTGTCCCAAAATCTTGGGGCTGAAATTACGTGTACAGACTTTAAATGGGCACAAAACTGACTATTTTGAGATAAGGAACCAACAGTTTCAAATGAATCTTCCAGATTGAACGCGGTATTGAAAGAGAAATGCATGTCAGGCAGTTAATTGTAAGCCACTTATGTTTCGTAACGAAGAACTTCGTATCGCATCAACGTTGATGGCGCTGTCTCGAAAAACAAAACATTTGCCTGTGATTCTTCCGCGAGGGAGCTGATTACTATTTACAGTTCATAATAGGTTTTCGAAGACAGTATTAGTCGTTACAGAAATTTGCAGGCATTGATTTAATGTATGGTGCAGCAGGAAGTGGTCGCGGAAAGCAGAAAAAAGATATAGAGGAAGCTTCGCAACAGGAAGAAATACGTCGGTACTGATAGGCACTTAAGGGAAACCGGATCGTTCAGGACATAACGAGATTACTAAGAACTGTGCGTATAGTGAAATTTGAGGACACGGTAGTGGGTCGCGTGGAAGAAGATTAGTCAACAAACACTCGCCAACATACTCTTGAAACGTACACTCCGAAGAACACGGTGTGGATCAGTGGAGCGAGCAGCAGTTACACTCGTAACATAAACGAAGCGCGAAAGCACGAAGCAACGGGTAATGAACTCAGAGCTAAGTTTTGTCAATAAATTACAAATCGCAGTATCGTAATCCTGAAGTTCCTACAGTCTGTGTTGTTCACTGATGCGGTCTCTTTTAAATGCGACGATTTTTTAACTGCCTCGAGCCCATGTCTGGAGGTGTATAATGCACACGCCATGACTTCCTGCGAGCTATTAATAATAATAATTTCGTATGGCTCATTTACTTAGTGCAAGCCTTTCCATTGGACGCCACTTCGGCGGGCGCATGGTCCTAACCTACCCCGTTATCCAACCGGGGAAAGGGGACCTAGGATTTAATGTGTAATCCGCTTTCTGGCGACTCTTCACATCGTTGAGCGGTGAAGGCTAGGTCAAAGCGCAGACTGAAAAATCCAACGTCCGACTGAGATTCGATCCCGCAACCTCTCGGTTTCTAGTCAAGCTGACTAGCTTTCGGGCTGAAATTGTACAAGAACAAGTAATCTTATTTGCTGCTGCCGACTTGGAGCAATACATATTACATGGTGTTCATTCGAGACGTACTTTCTGCCGCAGTTGTTGGAGGCTACACCTCTTGTTGCCCACCTGTGCACCATACCAATTCATTATTAATTTCCAGGAACACATCTGCTAGAGGTACCCCTCATCATTGGAGGTACCCCAAGATATGTGAAAACGCCAGATCTCGCTCGTCTAGAATTTTTCATGTGGGGTTACATGAAATCCTAGCACAAACCGCTGTGGAACCGGTTGGTAGGGAGTTGCCTGTCGCATTGTACAACACACAAGTAGGATATTTGAGAGGGTGCGACATATTTGTGTTCGCCCTAATGAGTTATTCTCTGACGCTGGTGGTAGCCAATTTGAACACTTGCTGTATTTATACGCTGTTGCTATAAGGCATGAGCTATTTACGTAAATAGGAAACTATACTCATCTTTTACCATTTGTTCCTTACCTCAAAGCTCTCTGTTTAGGTTCTTCTGCCGTCTGCAGTAATTTTGACCCTACAGGTTTGAAGCAAACTGCAAATGGCATCCTGAGAATATAGGTAGCTCCAACAAAGGAATTAGTGACCTTATTTCAGTTCTGTTTATATTTCAAACAAAAATATGTTTAGTATGTTTACTTACTCCACAGCTGTGTAAATTGGGAACTGAGGATAGAGAACATCCGCCGCATAGCAGAAGTGTATACTGTGCTGGTTAAAGTATTAACAAGGATCACTGATGAGTTACTCGAAAAAATAGTAAATAATAAACTATCCATCAGAATAAATTTTAGCACCTAAAATGCAAATGTTATGTGGCATTATTGGCTGGGACGTTCCGTAGGATGGGTTCAGTCGCCTTCCTCCGCTCACATTGGCCCATTTCCTTGCTGTATGTGACAGTTCTGTTGTATGCCTTTGATGGTGTAGGGGAGTGTAATGGACCTGTTTTTAGTGTGGTGTTGTGTTTTTGATGCATGCTGCTGCTGATAATGATGGTGGTGAGAGAAGGGAGAGGGTGAAACCCGATTATAGCACATAGCTTAGTCCTATCGAATAGCACCAAGGCGGTCACGGATCTTAACGTCCGCATCCGACGGACTGATCGCCGTCAACAGTGTCACAGGCCCTCACTTCGTGAGACACTGTGGAGTCGTTTGGAACTTAATTCAGGACATAGGGGCAGACTGGTGATCACGAGATTTACGCCACAATCTCTCCTTCCCATACCGGCCAAATACTGCCAGTGAAAATTTCAACCCCAACCAAGATTCGAACCAGCTTACCTCCGTGTCGACTGACATCCTGCTAGCGTGTGTTAGCGATCTCGGCTTCCGCGACGGTTTATTATGGCACCTGCATAGCTGACACGGAGCGCATGATGTGATTGGAACAGCAGAATAATAGAGACAGCGTAACACCTCGGTTACATCCAAGCGAAATAGAACACATGATTAGAATCCTAGAACAGCCTAAAACAACCAACAGAGAGGACCCCCGCAGGCTCCAGCCCTGGTTGCCAACGATTCCGCACCAACCGGCCCCCAGTGATCGCTGCGAAGCGGCACAGAGTGTAAAATATGTAGATGTACAGACCCTGTGGACAGTGGTCCCAACACAACGGCATAGAAAGACCTGTTCTTTAGTTGCGGCTACCGCGAAGGAAGTGCAGGGAGACTAAGGAGAAATGTGGAAAAAAAAGAAATAGGCATGTTTGTCGGAAGGACTGACTCAGCGTACAGAAAAGTCAAAATAACTATCGGTGAAACTAAAAGTAAGGGTGGTAACATTAAGAGCCTAATGGGAATTGCACTGTTAAATGCAGAGGAGTGAAAAGAATACACTAAAAGCCTCTATGAGGACGAAGACTTGTCTGATGTGATGCAAGATGAAGCAGGACTCGATGTAGATGAGATAGGGTGTCTAACATTAGAAACAGAGCTCTGGAAGACTGAAGTTCGAATAAGGCAGAAGGGATATATAACATTCCATCAGAATTTCTAAAATCGGTGGGAGAAGTGGCAACAAAACGACTATTCAAGTTGGTGTGTAGAATGTGAGTCTCGCGATACACCATCTGACTTTCGGAAAAGCGTGATCCACACAGTTCCGAAGATTTCTAGAGCCGACAACTGCGAGAACTATGGCACAATCAGGTAACAGATCATGCATCCAAGTTGTTGACAAGAATGAGCCTGTGGCAGCATCTATGACAACGGGTCTGACACAGAACGTTAAGAAAGGTAGGAACATATTTTTGCTTAGGCAGAGTGAAAGGATACAAATTTCAGAGTATCTGAACAGTCAGCATCAACTTATCGGTGATGATGACGAAGGCGTGGAAAACAAACGGAAAAAATTCAAAAGACTCATGCAGTATGTTCTAGGTAAGTATGATCCGATTGAGGTCTTCAGGAATGGCAAAGACCCACCATGGTTTAATAACCGTGAGAGAAAACTGCTACGTAAACAAACAGAACTTCATCTTAGATTCAAGAGAAGAAAACCCTAGCTGACAAACAAAAGCTGAACGAGGTGAAAATGAGCGTAAGAAGAGCAATGAGAGACTTTGACAGTAAGACTTTGTCAATTGATCCGAATAAAAACCATAAGAGGTTTTGTTCGTATGTAAAATCGGTAACTGGATCAAAATCTTCTATTCATGCACTCAGTGACCACACTGGCACCGTAACGGAAGACAACAGAGAGAAGGCCGAAATACTGAATTCGGTCTTCCGAAATTGTTTCCACCGCGGAAGATCGTGACACGGTCCCTCATTTCAATCGTCGTACGAACGTCGAAATGGCAGGTATTGAGAAAACCGATCGCGGAACAGAAAAAACTACTACAGTCGCTTAGTAGTGGAAAGGCGTCAGTAGCACATGAGATACGCATAAGGTTATGCAGAGATCATGCGAAAGAACTTGCTCCCCTTCTAGCAGCAGTTTATCGTAGATCTCTGGAGCAGCGTAGCGTACCCAGTGATTGGAAGAAACCACAGGGCCGTAGGACAGATGCACACAATTATAGACGTCAATCTGTTGTAGAATTATGGAACATGTTTTATGTTCAAGAATTATGACGTTCTTGGAGAAGCAAAATCTCCTCTACACAAAAAAAAAAAAAAAAAAAAAATCAGCATGAATTCCGCAAACAGAGACCCTGCGAAACTCATTTCACTCTGTTCCTCCATGAGATCCAAAGTGCCGTAGACAATGGCGCTCAGACTGATGCTGTGTTCCTTGACTTCAGGAAGGCATTTGACACAGTCCCTCACGGCCGTCTAGTGAAAAAAAAAAAAAAAATACGAACTTATCGAGTAGCGGAGTTAATTTGCGACTGGATTCAAGACTTCCTTGCAGACGCCTTGCTCTTAACGGAACAAAATCGAGAGGTATAAAGGTAATTTCTGGAGTTCCCCAAGGAAGTGTGATAGGAGTGTTACAGTTAACAACATGTATAAATGATCCACTAGAAAACGTCGGATGTTCTCTAAGGCTCTTCGCAGATGACGCGGTTGTCTATAACAAAGCAGCAGTGCTACAAGATAGTAACGATTGGCAGAATGATCTCTAGAGAACTGACGAATGGTGCAGGCTCTGCCAGTTGACCTTGAACGTAAATAAATGTAACATATTGCACATACATAGGAAAAGAAATCCACTACTATATAGCTACGCTGTTGATGACAAACCGCTAGAAACAGTATCTGCCGTAAAATATCTAGGAGTAACTGTCCAGAGCGTCCTTAAGAGGAGTGACCACATAAAACAAATAGTGGGAAAAGCAGATGCCAGACTCAGATTCATAGGAAGAATTTAAGGAGATGTAACTCAACCACGAAGGAAGTGGCTTGTAAGGCCCTTGTTCGACCGATTCTTGAGTATCGTTCATCTGTCTGGGATCCCTACCAGATAGAACTGATAGAAGAGATAGAGAAGATTCAACGAAGAGCAGCACGTTAATTCACGGGATCTTTTAGTCGGCACGAGAACTTTACGTCGATGCTCAATAAACTCCATTGGTAGTTGGTACAAGAGAGGCGTTGAGCATCACGGAGAGATTTACTGTTGTTACAAAAAGTACCCTCCGCCCCACACCATTAGGTATGGGAAAGAAAGTTGAGGAATTGTTAGATGACAATCAGTTTGGTTTCAGGAAGAGTAAAGCCACCAGAGAGGCAAATCTGACTTTGCGGTTGATAATGGAAGCAAGACGAAAGAAAAATCTAGATACGATCGTAGGATTTATCGACGTAGAAAAGCGTTCGACAATATCAACTGGTGCAAGTTGTTCAAAATTCTGAGAAAAATAGGGGTAAGCTGTAGGGGTAATATACAATATGCGCAGCAGCCAACAGGGACCAAGAAGTGCTCGGATTAGAAACGGTATAAGACAGGGATATAGTCTTTCACCTATACTGTTCAATGTAACCATCGAAGCTGCAATGACAGAAATAAAAGAAAGGTTCGAGGGTGGAATGAAAATTCAAGGTGAAAGGATGTTGTTGTTGTTGTGGTCTTCAGTCCTGAGACTGGTTTGATGTAGCTCTCCATGCTACTCTATCCTGTGCAAGCTTCTTCATCTCCCAGTACCTACTGCAACCTACATCCTTCTGAATCTGCTTAGTTTATTGATCTCTTGGTCTCCCTCTACGATTTTTACCCTCCACGCTGCCCTCCAATACTAAATTTGTGATCCCTTGATGCCTCAAAACATGTCCTACCAACCGATCCCTTCTTCTAGTCAAGTTGTGCCACAAACTTCTCTTCTCCCCAATCCTATTCAATACCTACTCATTAGTTACGTGATCTACCCATCTAATATTCAGCATTCTTCTGAAGCACCACATTTCGAAAGCTTCTATTCTCTTCTTGTCCAAACTTGTTATCGTCCATGTTTCACTTCCATACATGGCTACACTCCATACAAATACATTCAGAAACGACTTCCTGACACTTAAATCTATACTCGATGTTAACAAATTTCTCTTCTTCAAAAACGATGTCCTTGCTATTGCCAGTCTACATTTTATGTCCTCTCTACTTCGACCATCATCAGTTATTTTGCTTCCTAAATAGCAAAACTCCTTTACTACTTTAAGTGTCTCATTTCCTAATCTAATCCCCTCAGCATCACCCGATTTAATTTGACTACATTCCATTATCCTCGTTTTGCTTTTGTTGATGTTCATCTTATATCCTCCTTTCAAGACACTGTCCATTCCGTACAACTGCTCTTCCAAGTCCTTTGTTGTCTCTGACAGAATTACAATGTCACCGGCGAAACTCAAAGTTTTTACTTCTTCTCCTTGAATTTTAATACCTACTCCGAATTTTTCTTTTGTTTCCTTTACTGCTTGCTCAATATACAGATTGAATAACATCGGGGAGAGGCTACAACCCTGTCTCACTCCTTTCCCAACCACTGCTTCCCTTTCATGCCCCTCGACTCTTATAACTGCCATATGGTTTCTGTACAAATTGTAAATAGCCTTTCGCTCCCTGTATTTTACCCCTGCCACCTTCAGAATTTGAAAGAGAGTATTCCAGTTAACGTTGTCAAAAGCTTTCTCTAAGTCTACAAATGCTAGAAACGTAGGTTTGCCTTTTCCTAATCTTTCTTCTAAGATAAGTCGTAAGGTTAGTATTGCCTCACGTGTTCCAACATTTCTACGGAATCCAAACTGATCTTCCCCGAGGTCGGCTTCTACCAGTTTTTCCATTCGTCTGTAAAGAATTCGCGTTAGTATTTTGCAGCTCTGACTTATTAAACTGATAGTTCGGTAATTTTCACATCTGTCAACACCTGCTTTCTTTGGGATTGGAATTATTATATTCTTCTTGAAGTCTGTGGGTATTTCGCCTGTCTCATAAATCATGCTCACCAGATGGTAGAGTTTTGTCAGGACTGGCTCTCCCAAGGGTGTCAGTAGTTCTAATGGAATGTTGTCTACTCCCGGGGCCTTGTTTCGACTCAGGTCTTTCAGTGCTCTGTCAAACTCTTCACACAGTAACTTATCTCCCATTTCATCTTCATCTACATCCTCTTCCATTTCCATAATATTGTCCTCAAGTACATCGTCCTTGTATAAACCCTCTATATACTCCTTCCACCTTTCTGCCTTCCCTTATTTGCTTAGAACTGGGTTGCCATCTGAGCTCTTGATATTCATACAAGTGGTTCTCTTCTCTCCAAAGGTCTCTTTAATTTTCCTGTAGGCAGTATCTATCTTACCCCTAGTGAGACAAGCCTCTACATCCTTACATTTGTCATCTAGCCATCCCTGCTTAGCCATTTTGCACTTCCTGTCGATCTCATTTTTGAGACGTTTGTATTCCTTTTTGCCTGCTTCATTTACTGCATTTTTATATTTTCTCCTTTCATCAATTAAATTCAATATTTCTTCTGTTACCCAAGAGTTTCTATTAGCCCTCGTCTTTTTACCTACTTGATCCTCTGCTGCCTTCACTATTTCATCCCTCAGAGCTACCCATTCTTCTTCTACTGTATTTCTTTCCCCCATTCCTGTCAATTGTTCCCTTATGCTTTCCCTGAAACTCTCTACAACCTCTGGTTCTTTCAGTTTATCCAGGTCCCATCTCCTTAAATTCCCACCTTTTTGCAGTTTCTTCAGTTTCAATCTGCAGTTCATAACCAATAGATTGTGGTCAGAATCCACATCTGCCCCTGGAAATGTCTTACAATTTAAAACCTGGTTCCTAAATCTCTGTCTTACCATTATATAATCTATCTGATACCTTTTAGTATCTCCAGGATTCTTCCAGTTATACAGCCTTCTTTTATGATTCTTGAACCAAGTGTTAGCTATGATTAAGTTATGCAAAATTCTACAAGGCGGCTTCCTCTTTTATTTCTTCCCCCCAATCCATATTCACCTAATATGTTTCCTTCTCTCCCTTTTCCTACTGACGAATTCCAGTCACCCATGACTATTAAATTTTCGTCTCCTTTCACTACCTGAATAATTTCTTTTATCTCGTCATACATTTCATCAATTTCTTCATCATCTGCAGAGCTAGTTGGCATATAAACTTGTACTACTGTAGTAGGCATGGGCTTTGTGTCTATCTTGGCCACAATAATGCGTTCACTATGCTGTTTGTAGTAGCTAACCCGCACTCCTATTTTTTTATTCATTATTAAACCTACTCCTGCATTACCCCTATTTGATTTTGTATTTATAACCCTGTAATCACCTGACCACAAGTCTTGTTCCTCCTGCCACCGAACTTCACTAATTCCCACTATATCTAACTTTAACCTATTCATTTCCCTTTTTAAATTTTGTAACCTACCTGCCCGATTAAGGGATCTGACATTCCACGCTCCGATCCGTAGAGCGCCAGTTTTCTTTCTCCTGATAACGACGTCTTCTTGAATAGTCCCCCCCCCCCCCCCCCCGGAGATCCGAATGGGGGACTATTTTACCTCCGGAATATTTTACCCAAGAGGACGCCATCATCATTTAATCATACAGTAAAGCTGCATGTCCTCGGGAAAAATTACGGCTGTAGTTTCCCCTTGCTTTCAGCCGTTCGCAGTACCAGCACAGCAAGGCCGTTTTGGTTAATGTTACAAGGCCAGATCAGTCAATCATCCAGACTGTTGCCCCTGCAACTACTGAAAAGGCTGCTGCCCCTCTTCAGGAACCACATGTTTGTCTGGCCTCTCAACAGATACCCCTCCGTTGTGGTTGCACCTACGGTACGGCCATCTGTATCGCTGCGGCACGCAAGCCTCCCCACCAACGGCAAGGTCCATGGTTCATGGGGGGGGGGGGGGTGAAAGGATATCAGTGATTATATTGGCTGATGACATTCTATCCTCAGTGATAGTGAAGAAGAATTACGGGATTTGCTGAATGGACGGAACAGTCTGATGAGTACGGAATATGGACTGAGAGTCAATCTAAGAACGACGAAAGTAACGAGAAGAAGCAGAAATGAGAACAGCGATAAACTTAACATCAGGACTAGTGATCACGAAGTAGATGAAGTTAAGGAATTCTCCTACCTAGGCAGAAAAATAAAATATGACGGACGGAGCAAGGAGGACATGAAAAGCAGACTTTCACTGGCTAAGAGGGCATTCCTGGCCAAGAGAAGTCCACTAGTATCAATCACACGCATTAATTTGAGGAAGAAATTTCTGAAAATGTACGTTTGGAGCACAGCATTATATGGTAGTGAAACATGGACTGTGTAAAAACCGGAAAAGAAGAGGATCGAAGTATTTGAGATCTGGTGCTACGGAAGAATGTTGGGTATTAGGTGGACCGATAAGGTAAGGAATGAAGAGGTTCTGCAGAGAAACGGCGAGGACAGGAATATATGGGAAACACGAACAAGAAGAAGGTATAGGTTGGTCAGACATCTGTTAAGACATTACAGAATAACTTTGTGACGGTACGTCACATAAATATTGACATTTTTATCGGTTGTAAACCATAGTTAACGTATTTTATGAATATAATTAGTATAAAAGATACAGTTAATGTTCTTGAAACAACTGATATGCAGCGATAATTTAAGTGTAGCATCTTTATTTAAGACAAGTCTATGAAAATAAAAAAGGATCAAAAAGAGACTCGATTGTACGGCCGAGGAGGAAGGACGTACTTTGTGGTACACACACTGTTTTGTTTCGCGATACGGAAGGCAGCCATTGAGCGGCTACACATATTTTATGTAAGTTATTCTGTATTCTGCTAAAATAAACTAATTATTGATATCACAAAATGAATTTCCTTGTAATAGTTGTCACCTCAAATGCTCGCAGTGGCTAATTATGTTTAATAAGCATTTTTTCAGTAATTTGCGCTGCGGGAAGCTCATCTTCTGATGCAGCCTCTGGTCGGCCATTACGCGCCGAAGTATTAATTTTTTTTAAAATGTTAACAGTAACTGTAAATGCGAGAGATTTCGTTGTAAGAACCTTTCTAAATTGCAACAGATAATTAATTTACGTTAAAGCTCATTTTTTTTTAAATTATACGGATTCCATGAGTTCAGTAAGTTTTATCTTGGCCGCTCCACTGAAACAATCGAAATTCTCTCGAGCCTTGCTTTGCAATCAATAAATAGAAATTAACAAAATTACATTCAATTCAGTTAACGGCAACTATATTTTAGTCACCACGTTCAAAAACTAAAATTGGTACATGAATAACAGCGGCCCTTCAAGAACCCGTTTCATTATTTACTTATGCAGTAAGTAACAGTGATAAGAAAAGATAATATCCAATATCCCTGGGAGAAAGAATCATGCTCTAACAAAATAAAAATTCATGCTGATAAATTAAAAATTATATATATATATATATATATATATATATATATATATATATAACGTAACAAATGGCACCAACGTAACAACTTCCATAGTACTAGAGGGAGCTGTGGAGGGCATAAACTTCAGAGGAAAACAGAGACTGGAATACATAGAGCAAATAACTGAGGACGTACGTTGCAAGTGCGACACTGAGATGAGGATGTTGGTACAGGAGAGGAATTCGTGGCGGGCCGCATCGCAACAGTCAGAAAACCGATGACAAAAAAAAAAAAAAAAAAAAAAAAAAAAAAAAAAAAAAAAAGAGTCGTGGCTCTTAGGGTGCATTTATCAGCATTGGCATCGGCATCAGCAAACTCTGAAATACGCAACTCCTATTTAGACCCTCTACATCTACTCACAACATACCAGTGATACTTTAGTGCGAATAAAGTGTACAACAATGGCGCTGACGATCTTTAGATACTGGCAGAGACGTAGTATATATTTATTCAGCAACCAACTTGATTACAAACAATCTACGTCCTGAGAAGACAGCTGACACACAACCGAAACCTTTATTTTTTTAGTATTTTTTTATAGCCTAAGATTCATACGTTTTCACAAGACTATATCTTCTATTTTCAAATAACTTCCGGGAATTCAGCCAGGTAACACTTTCAGCAACCGCCGATATTTCGGCGGGAGAACACCCCGCCATTTTCAAGGCAAACTGCGGCATGGCATATATTGGTCAAACTATCAGGACCGTGGAGGACAGATGTACTGAGCATAAACGGCACACACGATTACAGCAGCCAAATAGATCTGCTATTGCCGAACATTGCTTGGATACTGGTCACTCCATGTTATATAATAACACCGAAATATTGGCATGCACGTCCAGCTATTGGGACAGTGTCATTAGGGAGGCAGTTGAGATTAAATTAGCGAGCAACCTCGTTAACAGGGATGGAGGTTTCTGTTTAAACTCTGTTTGGAATCCGGCTCTCTCCCTTGTCAAAAAACAGAGGAACAGAGTCAATGCTGCCTCACCTGCGAATTCATAGTCTCACTATCGATAGCTCTGACTTTGGTCATCTTTGGTGGCACTAGTGTTCAGTGTGTGTGTGTGTGTTATCTTTCCTGCTTCTGTCGGAGAACCGAGGTATTAAATTTGCATGTACGCCGCCAGTTCGTTGCAGTTTGCCTTGAAAATGGCGAGGTGTTCTCCCGCCGAAATATCGGCGGTTGCTGAAAGTGTTACCTGGCTGAATTCCCGGAAGTTATTTGAAAGTTGTATACGCCAGGAGAAACTCAGGTCTCATATATCTTCTATGTCAGTGGTTCCCAACCTTTCTGAGACCATTACTCCTGCGTGCAATCAGCAGTCAGACATTAAGTAGGAATCTCCCCCCCCCCCCCCTTTCTCTCAATCTCTCACACCATCATCAGCAATAGCACCTAAGTAAACTAGAGAATGAAAAAGAATTTTCTTTGGCACATTGATTTTTAAACTTACGAAAGATATATGATATTTATGAGGGGTGGTCAATAAGTAATGCAACACACTTCTTTTCTCGGCCAATTTCGGTTGAACAAATGCGAAGTTTGTTAAGGGACATCGTGGAATATTGCCGCTTCAGCCCCTAAAGTTTCCCGAATTTCCGACAGGTGGCGGCGCTATACGTAGCATACAAAGCAGCGTCTGTAACGGAGGTGGGTTCCAAGCAGAGAGCTGTCATTGTGCTTCCCTGATAGAAAACCAGAGCACTGCACATACTCAGAATGTCTGCGGAGTCCCGGCAGTGAACTAAGGCAGTGAACAAAGCGTGGTGAGTCATTGGGCAGGCGTCGTCATCGCAAGGCCGCGCAAACACGTCCGGCCTCCCGCCGGCCGCACGCAGCCTGTGCCTGCTGCATTCTCGCAACGTGCGGTCACTCTTTATCGAGGTGATGAACGGTACACTCCGAAGGAAGCAGTGTGTGGAAGATGGGGAAGTTATAGACATGGGCTGCGACGTCGACCATTAGAGTGGCAGCATTCGGGGATGCAGACCCTCCCAGTAGGGTGGACGTAGATTACGTTGAAAAACATGGTTTGTTACCATCTTGAATAAAACCAACCTGTTTTCAGAAAAAAAAGTGTTGCATTATTTATTGAACGACACTCGTAGTTTTTGTAGCTGTTCTATTAAACCACGAACTAATGACTCAATGAGACTACTGGGACTGCTTATTTTGAGCAATCTTTTTAATAGAATGATGCAATTCTCAGTGTATGGCAAGTGCTGCCTGCAACCTTTCCTCTTAAAAGAAACGTAAGTACCCCGACTGATGGCAGAAACTGGCTACAAAACATGCTTTCCCTCTGTGCCAGTCCTCTCCCTAGCGGCACGTGCTTCACGCACACCACCACCCCCATTTAAAAGCAAGCAAATTGAAATTCTGTGAACTAAACTGAGGCTTAAAGTCTTGTAAACCACTTGATTGCTGGACTTCTTACTTCTGAACTGGCAGAAATTGGAAGACTTCAGCCTTCCGGTATATAGTGCCTTATCTCTGCCACTAATAATAATAATAATAATGGTAATTATACGTTGTACGCCCTACAGCAGTGTAGTGACCATTACGAAATTCGTGTTGTGTCAGTTATTTCGTAGTTCGTTTACAGCTGCAAAGTGCATAAGGAAGAAATTTGCGAGTTTTCCAGGCATTACCTATAGTGCAAAGAAGGCATTTTCATGAGATATTTAACAATATGAGATGCATATGTCTCGATTCTGCTGTCATAGCATTCACAAGCTGTAACCTACACGACATTGTCCCATGTGTTAATGCTAGTATTCTGAAGGAAAAAAATCTAGTTTTTGGTAACTTATGTAAACAGTATTACTGTCTTACGAAATACTGATAATAACAAATGAACCCTTTCGTTGTTACCACTCGGAAAATAACGTTTTACCGCTCAGGGGGTTATTATCCCCAGATTGGGAACCACCTTCTACATGAATAAAGAGAGAAACTTAGGGTAAACTTCAGTTTACATACAGAACTCCAAGACTTTAATAGTAGAAAGTGCCAAACGGCTGTACAGGAGTATGTCTTTCACATACATGAATATAAGAAAACCTTGGGGTGCTACTCAAAATTCCTTTTCGGATCAAAGTTTTCATTTGAGGATGAATTTTTCACTCTAAAGTAGAGTGTGCACTGATACGAAACTTCCTAGTAGATTAAAACTGGCGGAAGTGGAGCTGTGAGGAAGGGACGTGACTCGTGCTAGGGTCGCTTAGTTGGTACAGGGATTACCTTCGAAAAATAAAGACTCTGGTTTCGGCTCCTGGTCCTTTAAACTTTCAGAAATGTTAAATGTGATCTCCACCGGGGGGCACAATAAACTTCCAACTACCATACTTCTGCTAACTTTTCTGGAGTTACGAGATTCACTGTTGCTTTCGCGGCATCACATGTTCACGCAGAGTTGTTGGAAAGGGAGATGCATAGCCGGAATCTTTCACAAAGCACGCAGAAAGGAAATAAAATTTTCACATACCGTGAGATGAGGCACCCTGCACGTCACTGGTGCAATGGCCCTTATTACCAATCGATTTTTGAGGTAGTTCGTTGTTAAGAAGTGCTCTTACATGCAGGTCCAACGCGTGGTGTTCCGTCCCATTGAAAAAAATAAAAGTTTCGCTATGTTCCCTCAGTTCTGGTAAAAAGCCAGATTTCCAACATATCCAGGTACATTATTTCTATAGCCGTCTTTGCTTCAAGAAGGACCGACTCGTAAATCTTTTCTAAGGAAAAGGGGCAAAACACACTGTGGATACAGAACTCCGTTCCAATCTCGTGGCTTGAAACGAACACACGGCTATTGTATTTTGCTGCCCTCACCGTTGCCTATGCAGATAGCGCTCGGTCAGTAAACAAAAACCGCATATAAGAAATCATAGAACGTATTATACGAATACAGAAATTCAGTGTGAAAAACTGAGGGCGATCGAGAGAGTTCTGTCCAATAAGGACACATGGCTGCAGAAAGTTGAACATTGTGTGAGCGGCGCCTTAGAGGCGCCTGTCGTCCGGATATAGCCGTAATTGAGAATTACCATCGTAATTCCAATGTATCTAATTGTCATGATTAGAGAACGACAAAACCGTAAACGCTTTTGTTCGACAAAACCGGTAGCCTTTTCAGAAATTCTGAATCCTTAGGCACACGTCAACTACTGCAACATGGCGCCTAAGCTAGCGATTCATGTGGCCGAAAGGATGCCTTGACTCACCACAAAATCTCGGCACTCAAATACGGCAGTCGACTGTCCAGACAGGAGCTACTGTATATAACTTTGTGGCTTGAGTCTACCTCGATCTCGTTATGGCGCTGGACCAGACTAGATACCAGTCCGATTCTACGTAATGTATGCGAAAGAACTTGCCCCTCTCCTAAACGTTTCTAATGACTGAAAAAAGCACTGGTCATTTCCATTTCAAAAAAGGGTCGTCCAACAGATGCACAGAACTACAGGGCCATATGTCTGACGTAGACCTGATGCAGAACTTTGGAACATGTTTTATGCTAGCGCATTATGACATTTCTGACGAAGGAAAATCTCCTCTGTAGGAATCACTATGGGTTCCCAAAACAACTATCGTGTGAAA
Organism: Schistocerca nitens; assembly: GCF_023898315.1. NCBI lineage: Eukaryota > Metazoa > Arthropoda > Insecta > Orthoptera > Acrididae > Schistocerca > Schistocerca nitens. Next base: position 449,470,495 of record NC_064615.1, read on the forward strand.
CCCAGCTGGATCTGTCCATGAGACTCAGAAACAGTAGATACAGGCGCCCAGGTAGATGCCGTGTTCCTTCACTTCCGGAAGGCGTTTGATACAGTTCCGCATTGCCGCCTAATGAACAAAATAGAGTGAACAGAGTATCAGACCAACAATGTCACTGGATTGAAGAATTTCTACCAAACGGAACATAGCATATCGTTCTCAACGGAGGGAAATCTTGAGGCGTCAAAGTAACTAGGGTGTGCCGCAAGGGAGTGTTATAGGACCATCACTGTTGAGAATCTAGATATAAATGACCCAGTAGGCAACGCCCGTTCCATGAGGCTTTTGATGTGTGATGCTGTTAGAGAAGTCGCGACGCTAGAAAATTGTAGCGAAATACAGGAAGACCTGCAGAAGGTGGACGTTTAGTGCAGGGAGTGGCACTGGACACTCAACATAAACGAATGTAATGTACTGGGAATACACAGACAATTTATACGATTTGCAGAACATCCATGGAAGCAGTTACTTCCATAAAATATTTATGAGTACGCATACTGGGCGCGTTAAAGTCAAACGAGTGCATAAAATTAATCGCAGATGTCAGACTGAGATTTATTGGAAGAGTCCTCAGGAAATGTAGCGCATCAACAAAGAAAGCAGCTTCAAAACACTAGTACGGCCAATAGGTGAATATTGCTCTTCAGTCTCGGATCCGCATCGGATGTGATTCATGGAGGAAATCGTGAAGGTCTGAAGCAGAGCGGCACATTTCGTTACTGGTTTATTTAGTAAACGCGAAAGCAATGCGGAGATACCCAGCCAACGCCAGTGGCGAACGCTGCAAGACAGGTGTTTTTCATCATGGTGTGGTTTATTGTTGAAGTTCCGAGGGCGCACGTTCATAGAAGATTTTGCCAATATATTGTTTCCTCCTGCGTATGTCTCGCGACAAGACCATGAAGGTAATATCAGAGAGATTCGAGGCTTACCAGCAATCATTCTTCCCACGAACCATTCCCGTCTGGAACAGGAAATGGGGGATAAGATAATGGAACAGAAAGTACTCTCCTCCATACTTCGTAAGATGTTTTGCGGAGCATCGATGTTGATTAAGATGTAGATGCAACATGTGTTACGATTGTAAAATCCTGTGTCTTTGGTATAAACCATGACTGTACTAGGCAGCTTCCACTCTCGACTGCAAGAAATGTGTAACAAGTTTTAATGAATGTTTGTTTCAGGGGAAATCCGGTTTAGTTAACAATCTTATTTTTCTAGTTCTGTTTCTGCAAGGACACTAGGTCCTCAGTGTCAGGATATTTAGACTACCTTGGCTATGGGGGAGTGTGCAGCCTATTCCGGCCAGTCTGCTCACGATAAGACAGGAGTGCCCATCCCTCATGCCTGCGACATAACCGATGGCCTTACGCCGTGGGCCTTATATACAACACACCCCACATTTCTGCAACGTCAACTGGATTTCCCTGACCGGCTTCCCTCCGTACTCAGCCAGTCACTACAAGAGTTCCTTTCGCTGCGAAAGTGATGTCCATTACTTTCTGTGATTCGAATTGAAGCCTCAAGGGCAAACTGTGACTGCGGTTTTCAGACAACTTCGTATGCCGTTCAGGAAATGTGGCCGCCAGAGGTGCGTAGTAACTCTTGCACAATGTGTAACCGCATTACGCCAGCTACGTGTCGGATTGCGAAATGACGAGTGAAACTTCCTTGACCATTTCCGTACAGCTCTGACATTGCTCCAAGTTATTTCTTCTTGTTTGATCCTATTATAAATCAACTGTTTGTCAAAACTTTTCCCGACTATGTTGTTATAGTTGTAATTTTCACCCCGAAGACCGATTTAATGCGGCTCCCAAGCTCCTCTATCCTGTGCAAGGATCTTCATCTCCGAATAACTACTGCAACCTACATTCTCTGGAACCTGCTTATTGTATTCGTCTCCTGGTCTCCCCCTGCAAATTTTGCGCCCCACACTTCCCTTCAGTCCTAAATGACGATTCCTTTATCTCTCAGAATGTGTCCTATCAACCGATCCCTTTTTTAAGTTATGCCACGAAATTCTTTTCTCCCCATTTCTATTCAGTATCCTCTTGCTAGTTACGCGAGATACCCATCTAATCTTCAGCATTCTTCTGTAGCAACACACGTCAAAAGTTTCTATTGTTTTTTGTCCGAGTGGTTTATTGTTCACGTTTCAGTTCCTTACAATTCTACACTTCACACAAATTCCACCAGAAAATAATTCCTAATTCCTAAATTTATATTCGATGTTAATAAATTTCTTTTCTCCACAAACACTTTTCTTGGCATTGAACATCTAAACTTATATCCACTCTTCTTCGGCTATCTTCCCAAATTGCAAAACTCATCTATTGCTTTAGCGCCAAATTCGCTCAGCAGTGTCTGATTTGGTTCGACTACATTCGGTCACCCTTGTCCCGCTTTTGCTAATGTTCATCTTCTATCCTCCTTTCAAGACACTGTCCATTTCGTTCAACTGTACCTCCAAGTTCTTTCCTGTCACTTACAGAACTACATTGTCACTGGTAAACCTCCAAGTCTTTGTTTCTTCAGCCTGAACTTTAATTCCTTCTCCAATCATTTCTTTGGATGAATTCACTATTTGTTCAATGTTCAGATTGAATGACATTGGGGGTAGGCTACAACCCTGCCTCACTCCCTTCTCAGCCATTGCTTCCTTTTCATACCCTTCGATTGTTACAATTGCCGTTTCGTTTGTGTACAAACTGTAAATAGCCTTTCGCTCCCTGTATTTTACCCCTGCTTCCTACAGAATTTCAAAGAGTGTTTTCCAGTGAACATTATCAAAGGCTTATTCTAATTCTACAAAAGATATAAACTTAGATTTGTCTTTCTTTAACCTACATTAAAAGGTAAGTCATACGGTCAGAATTACCCCGCGTGTTTCAGCATTTCTCCAGAACGAAACTAATCTTCCGGAGGTCGGATTCTACCAGTTTTTCCATTCTTCTGTAAATAATTCGTATAAGTATTTTGCAACCATGACTTATTAAACTGACAGTTCAGTAATATTCACACCTACCAAGACCTGCTTTCTTTGCAGTTGGAATTATCACAGTCTTCTTGAAGTCTTAGGGTATTCCATTGACTCATATCTTGCACACCAGGTGGAATAGTTTCTCATGGCTGTGTATCCCAAAGCTATCCGACGTTATGAGGGAATGTCGTCTACTTTAGGTAACTTGTTTCGGCTTAGGTCTTATAGTATTCTGTCAAATTCCTCTCGCATCAAGTATCTATAGAAAAAATCACCACCTATTTTCCAACGGCACCCTTACGAAATGTAACTTTTGATTGCTAGATGTTTGTAAAACGTCGGGACGAATCTTTCACTGTTTAAGGATGGGAATGCTGAGAAATAGACGTTTTGTATATGAAGGGCTTACTTGAATAGTGGTAAAAGTCCATTTTTGTTCATTCTGAGATACAGAGTCCTAACGTTAAATGAGCGCTGAAAAATCTGCAGTTGAGATGCCAGAAATATTCAAGTATATATACTTACTGAATGAAACTCTGTATCTCTGTATCTCAGAATGAACAAAAATGGACTTGTACCACTATTGAAATAAGCCCTTCATATATCAGTACTTTTGTGTGTTAAGGTCTTAACCCACCTCTCACTTCTTGACTCACTCTCTTACATTCACGTCAGATTTGAACGCTATAAAAGACAAAAAAGTGCCCTAGAAAATGACGAGAACGGTCCATGAGATGACGTGGCCACAGATTGAATTAACCCTAAGGATGAAATTATTGAATGTGACGTACGTAATGTCTACATCTGCATCTATACTCTGCAAACCACCATGATGTGCATGGCAGATGATGCGGCCGATTGTACCAGTTTACAGGGTTTCTTCCCCTTCCATTCACATATGGAGCACAGGAAGAATGACTGAATGCCTCAGTGCGTGCTGTATTTATTCTAATCTTATGCCTACGATCGCTGTGTGAACGATATTTAGGGGGTTGTAGTATTTTCCTAGAGTCATAATTTAAAGCCGGTTCTTGAAACTTTGTTAGTAGACTTAACGGGACAGTTTGCTTCTATCTTCAAGATTCTATCAGATCAGTTTCTTCAGCACCTATGTGACACACTCCAACGGATCAAACAAACCTATGACCATTCGTGCTCCTCCTCTCTGTATACGTTCAATATCCCCTGTTAATTCTATTTGATATGGATCCCACACACTTGAGCAATATTGTAGAACCGTTCGCACAAGTGATTTGTAAGCAATCTCCTTTGTAGAGTTATTGCTCTTCCCCAGTATTCTACCAGTGAACCGAAGTCAACCACCAGTTTTACCCTCGACTGATCACTCCATTTCATATCCCTACGAAGTGTTACACCTGGGTATATTTATGAGTTGACCGATTCTATCTGTGTCTCATTAAAATTGTAGTCATAGGATACTAGGTTTTCTCGTTTTGTGAAGTGCATGAGTTTAAATTTTTGAACATTTAAAGCAGGTTGCCAGTATTTGCACCACATTGCAGTCTTATTAAGATCAGACTAAATATTTGTGCAGTTTCATTCAGACAGTACTTCATTATGGATAACTGCATCATCTACAAAAACTCTGAGGTTGCTATTAATATTATTTGCAAGGTCATTAATATTCACCTTGAACAGCAGGGGTCCCAAAACACTTTCCTGGGGCACACCTGAAGTTACTTCTGCGTCTGACGATGACTTTTCATCCAAGATAACATGCTGCGTCCTCCCTACCAAAAAGCTCTCAATCCAGTCACAAATTTTAGACCACACCCCATGTGGTCACACTTCTTTTGACATAAGCGTAGGTGTGATAACGAGTCAAATGCTTTCCGAAAATCAAGAAATACTGCATCTACCCTACTGCCTTGATCCAAAGCTTTCAGTATGTCAGATGAGGAAAGTGCGAGTTGGGTTTCACATGATTGTTTTCGGAATTCATACTGGGTAGGATGGAGGAGGTAATTCTGTTCGAGATACTTCATCATGTTTCAGGTCAGAAAATGTTCTAAGATTCTACAGCAAATTAGTGTCAAGGTTATTGGATGGCAGTTTTGTGGATCACTACCCTTCTTGTAGACAGGTGTAAACTGTGCTTCTTTCCACGACCAGAGCCCAGGTTTTTGTTCGAGGGATCTACGATAGAGTGGCTAACTCAGCCACAAATTTATTATAGAATCTGATAGGGATTCCATTGGGCCCTGGAGCTTTGTTCAACGTTAACAATTTCAGCTGCTTCTTAACACTATTGACACTAATACTTATTTCATTCGTCTTTTCAGTTGGTGCGAGGATTAAACTGGAGCAACTCTCCTGGGTTATCCTTTGTAAAGGAATATTCGAAAACGAAGTTAAGCATATCAGCTTTTGCTTTGCTACCCTTTACTTCAGTTACTGTCTCATTCGCTACGGTCTGGACACTAACTATGGTGCTATTACCAGCCTTTACATATGACTAGAATTAATTTGGGTTTTGTGAAATACTGTTTGACAATATTCTGCTCTGGTAGTCATTGAAGGCATCACGCATTGCTCTCTTGGCCGCCAAACGCATTACATTTAGCATCTCTCTATCTATAGCTCCATACTTTGTTTTACACCTATTATGCAGTAATCTCTGTTTTTTTAGAAGTTTCTTTACAGTGATTGCCCATTATAAACTGTTATACTGGATACGTAACTTCCTAGTGCATGGCCAATTATTCTTTTAAACTTGAGCCATACTTCGTCTACATGCTCCTGCCTTGTGTTGAAAGTTTGAATTTCCTCCTTGAGATACGACACTGCTGAATTTCATCTGGATTACTGAATATATATATCTTTCAGATTGTTTTATTTGTGTTTTTACTTTGGTAATCATTGTTGCTGTAACTGTGTCATGGTCATTGATACCAGTTTCGATGTGGACATTCTCAAAGAGATTAGGTCTATTTGTTGCCATTAGATTCAGTATATTTCCTTCATGAGGTAGGTAGTTTCCAGAGAAGGCATTTATTAATATTTCACAGGATGTCTTATCACCCCACCGCTAAGAAAACCATAATTTTTCCAATTGCTTGTCGGATGATTAAAGTCTCCACTGATTACAGTACAATTGGGGGACATACGCATAAATGAACTGAGATTTTCTCCAAAGTTTTCGGTTACATCATGAGATGATTCAGGAGACAGAAGAATCTAGTTATCATTTTATGCCCACCCCTGCCCAAACAATCTCATTTGCAGCTTCAGTTTCTGTCTCAGTGGTTTTGAGTTTTTTGTCTGATGTGACAGATACACCACCTCCATTTCCTATTTGTCTATCCTTTCGTTATATACTTAAATTTTCCAGAAGAATCTCACTGCTCTCAATTTCAAGTTTCAATTAGTTTCCAGTATTTTGTGAGCTCAACTGTTTTTCAGGAGTTCCTTGAACTCTGGAATTTTGTTGCGCCTGTAAGGCATTTCTGTCAAAACAGGCACATGTTCTCTCGTCTCATCTGTTTTGGTAATGGCTTCCTCGAACAGTGTCATTATAGGCGTATGAGGAATTCCAAACATGAGTGTTATCTAAACCAAAGAATGTTATGTTATATAGAAGATGAAGAATATAATCAACACGAAAATACGAAGTTTGTGGTATAGGTAAATTACACGATGATGGATTTTTGGGACTTCAGACAGGATAAACAGGCGAAACAATCTCGATATCTAATCTGTAACATTTCTGTATTTAGTTCAGAAACTGTCAGCTATAAATTTGAAGAATTAGTTCTGGAGATAGCCTTTGACTTCAGTGTTGTTTACGTCTTATTAGATTAGATCAGATGTACTTTTCGTTCAGATTGAAATCAATGTCTATTACACTGCATAAGATATACTGTTTGTTTATACAATTCAGTCTGCATAGCCGGCCGTGGTGGCCGTGCGGTTATAGGCACTTCAGTCCGGAACCGCGTGACTGCTACGGTCGCAGATTCGAATCCTGGCTAGGGCATGGTTGTGTGTGATGTCCTTAGGTTGGTTAGGTTTAAGTAGTTCTAAGTTCTAGGGGACTGATGACCTCAGATGTTGAGTCCCATAGTGCTCAGAGCCATTTGAACCAGCCAGTCTGCATATTCTTTAAGTAGGTAGTCAGTTTTTGGGACACATGGCTGTGGATCACTTTATTTGGCGGGAAAAGCTCGTCATTCTCTGCTGTTGGAAGGTGAAAAATAGACCACTTTTTTCCTATTATAATGCAATACTGTCTCAACATCAACACAAAACTCTCAGCACAAGTAATTACACCGCTGCAGATTGGTGTGAAACGCTGTCTGTGAGGTAATGCTCTGCTTGTATAATCGCAGATCAACCAATAACATATCGCAATAAAATGCGTCAATACAGATTCAAAACATCGGTAATAAGGATCTAAACGCACCACTTAAGATGCACCACCAATGGAGGTCCCTGCACCTTCCCAAGAGATGAGCTGCTGGAAAACAGTCTTGATGCATGGCGCCTGGAGCTCTGCGTGAGCTGGGTGCTGGGAGCTCATTCACTCGAGGCAACAGTCATTATTGGTCTGTTGGGCCATGCTACCGGCTAGTGTGGGCCTTTGTTTCCTTGCATGCAGAACAAAAGCAGCTCTTGTGCCCATAGTATCCAATGACATTTGGCTGGCTCTGAGCACTATGGGACTTAACATCTGTGGTCATCAGTCCCCTGGAACTTAGAACTACTTAAACCTAACTAACCTAAGGACATCACACACATCCATGCCCGAGGCAGGATTCGAACCTGCGACCGTAACAGTTGCGCGGTTCCGGACTGAGCGCCTAGAACCGCGAGACCACCGCGGCCGGCAATGACATTTCCTGGAAGAAGTGCTCACTTAAGAATATAGTTCCTGCATTCTACCTGAAGGATGGTCTTCTCTTGTGATCCACCCCATCCCCCAGCGTGTCTGAGCCAGCAAACCTGTAGCAGCAACTTCAAAGAGCTTCGTAGAAGGACCAACAAAGAATGATGCGTTTCCTGTCGTCACACACGGGCACATGCTTGGAGGTATTCCCCAGCTTATCCTATTGTTCACGGGGAGAATGACCAGCTGCACACTTGAAAGACGCTGACAAAGGCATGAAGTGGTTCCTGGAAGGATGGTGCATTTCCTGTCTAAGCTTCTGCTTCGAAGGCATCCCAAAAAGTTGTATGGCAAACACCAGGGCGTTGATCTTGGCTTTGATGTAGCTGACAATTGGTTTTCCTGGTAGATTGCTGAACACCGAGACAGACATTCCCTATCTTCCCACCTGCGTTCTGTATGTGGGTGACCCTGAAGAATGTGAACAATACATGACATGTCTGAATCTGCTGACCAGACTTTTCCCCCTGTATAAGAATTCCTATTGGTTTCTGCCAAACTAGTAGGCGGAGCTTGAGTCTACATAAGCCATACGCCCTCCACAGTCATCTTCATTCCGCTCTACTGTGTTCCGTTGTCACCATCGTTAGTGCATCCATCTGCCTCTTTTGTCACTTAACACGGCTATGAAGCGTTCAGCATGTTCAAGCAGCATCAGCAGCGTCAGTGGCAGCCGGAAACGTCTGATGCACTATTTGGAGGAATTGCCATGTAAACAGATATTTTCGTAGCAAGTATTTGTGTGTTAGTTGCTTTGAGTCTTCAGATTTCTATGTACATTTTCGTTATTTCGTTGTCCTGAGTGTTCAGTAGCAAGTGTTCGTTTAATCGGTGTGTTCAGATTTCGAAGTATATTTTCGTCATCTCATTGCTCAGAGTGTTCGGATTTCTTAGTATATGTTCGTTAAGGAAGTTTCGTAGCAGGTATTTGTATGTTCATATTTCGTGTTATATTTTCGTTAAAACGAATTTTGTAGCATGAGTTTACCAAATAAAGGTGTTCAGATTTCGTAGTATATTCTTGTTGTTTCATAGCATGAGTTTATCAGTCCAGTTCAGTTGTATATTTTCGCTAAAAAATGTTTCCTTGTTGTTACAGCTTTCGTTCCTGAAATGTGCTGCGAATACATAGAAAGAAAGATCCCTTATCATTTAGCAACAATATAGCAGGTCAGCAACTGGAAGCAGTTAATTCCATAAATTATCTGGGAGTACGCATTAGGAGTGATTTAAAATGGAATGATCATATAAAGTTGATCGTCGGTAAAGCAGATGCCAGACTGAGATTCATTGGAAGAATCCTAAGGAAATGCAATCCGAAAACAAAGGAAGTAGGTTACAGTACGCTTGTTCGCCCACTGCTTGAATACTGCTCAGCAGTGTGGGATCCGTGCCAGATAGGGTTGATAGAAGAGAGAAAGAAGATCCAACAGAGAGCAGCGCGCTTCGTTACATGATCATTTAGTAATCGCGAAAGCGTTACGGAGATGATAGATAAACTCCAGTGGAAGACTCTGCAGGAGAAACGCTCAGTCACTCGGTACAGGCTTGTGTTGAAGTTTCGAGAACATACCTTCACCGAGGAGTCAAGCAGTATATTGCTCCCTCCTACGTATATCTCGCGAAGAGACCATGAGGATAAAATCAGAGAGATTAGATCCCACACAGAGGCATACCAACAATCGTTCTTTCCGCGAACAATACGAGACTGGAATAGAAGGGAGAACCGATAGAGGTACTCAATCTACCCTCCGCCTCACACCGTCAGGTGGCTTGCGGAGTATGGATGTAGATGTAGATGTAGAATGTCAGCTGAGCTTGACCAGCAGCTGGAGCCTGAGAGGACGCAGGCTGGTGAGCTTGTAAATCCCTGGAGCAGCATGCTGCGGCGATTCTGCTGTGTAAGTACATATTCTCGTTAAAACTGTTTTCGTAGTGTTCTATTTCGTGTATGTGTAAATGCTTTTAAAGCTATATGTTCTTGCTGTTCTAGGTGATTTCGAGTGAGGGTCAGGGGCAGTGTTACACCACCCATGATAAACCTATCGCAGATGTCGTGTAAGTGAATATTCTTTTCGTTAATTTTTTTTCATAATATTGTAATGTGCTTTTTTAGACTAATATGTTGTTGTTGTAGGTGATATTGGTGATCTGGAACAGTGGCTACATGCTCGTCCAGATGAGGAAATGCCACAGTGGGTGGAAGAACTGGTGCAGGAGCTTTGGCTCCGTGAGACTCAGTCGCCAATGCCAGACTGGGTGAAGGCGATCCCTGATGACTTCAAGGATGTGGTGTCATCATGGAGGCAGCGTCACATCGCTGTTGCTTTAGGTAATTTATATACCTGTCTATATTTGTTGTAGTGGATATAACCAGTGTTCGTTATTATTTCTTTTTCCTTATTCTTTCTCTACAGTCAACGAACTGATGGATCCAGGGTACAATCCACTCCAAAACGTCCACAGTGCATTGGCATGGGATTTGGGGCAAGCAAAGACAACGCCAAAATGCGGTCCTAGTGGCCCACCTTGCCCGCCAGGACAGACTTGTGGCTGCGTGACCAGCTTTTCTGCCGCTGCTGCGACACTGCTCTGGCAGCCGTGAGCTTCCACCCTTCCAGCCACTAGGTGATCGCCACTGCCAGCATCTGGGTCGAGGCTGTTGTCGTGGGCAATTCGCAGCAGCCATCCCCTTAGCCCAGGTGCTCGTACTTGTTGATACAGCTGCACTCCACTGTCGGTGGCCTCGCAAGGCCGGTGCAGCCCCCACCATAACTGGTCACTCTACACCACAGCCAGTTCACCTACAAGATGTTTGCAATCCTCGGTTGATAGCTATAGTGGTAGTAAAAGCGGCAATTCACTCTCCTGTCGTGCTATAGAAAGACGCAAGATTAGTAATGTGTTGCTACAGCTAAACTGTGAGGCGATTGACGATGCATTTGAGGAACACATCTCGTTTTCTTGTATAGAGAACCCAAAAGGGGGTCACAGAGACCCAATCGATTTTCTGAAAGCATGCCTTCCTGTTCTGGAATTAGAGCTCCTCAAAATAATTAACGATCCTTGCTATCTGGCCATTAAATGGAGCTCTGTGCGGTTTTATAAACCCATATATCCCCCAAACAGGACTCAGCTATAGAGGAGACAGGCATTGTGTACATTTGGGGGAAAAATGACGTGGTATTGTGCAGCACTTCAGTCTCTAAGTGGTTTCGTAATTCCACCTTGGTGCTATACAGGTCAAGCTTTCTGAGATGGAAGTTAGAGACCCAGATAAAGCACTCAGCTGAATACTACACTCCAGCATCCACACAGATGTCTTTGAGTAAATAAATAGGGGTTCAGCTATATCAAGCTTCCTTAGGATATAGCGGCCAAGCAAGCATGTATTGATTTCCAAAATAAAAAAGACAACTTTTGTTTTGCATGATCGATCCTGGCTTGTGGAAGAAATTATAACGAAGATCTGCACCATCCAACTCAATAAGATGTAGGTAATAGTATTCCCAGGCACTATAATTTTCAAGGTTTGGAGTTCCCCATTGAAACCCAGGACACTCATAACTCTGAGGCACACCATATCGGGATATCAGTTCATGTTTATGGCCTGAGGAAGAACAAGCCAGATAAAGGTGGAAAAATTACAAAGAAAGTTGTTGGACTCTTTCATTTCTCTGAAATTGTTAATCAGTGTAAGCTGCATGTGAACCAGCTGCTATTCTCCAATGGGGATAACAACAATCGTTACATATGGGTCAAAGATATGTCTCAACTCCTTTCATCCTCATTGAGTAAACACGTGTGTAAAAAGCATATTTACTTTATATGTCTCAATGCCTTTTCTGAAAGTGACTTATTAGCAAAGCACATTGTGGATCACTCTGCCAGGAAACCAATATGTGTTGTAATGTGCACTGAGGAAGGCAAAATCTTAAAGTTTAAAAAATGCCCATCATCAGGAGCGTTGCCATTTTGTAGTGTTTGCTGACTCTGAGTGCCTCCTTTCTCCTGTGCCAACTGTGAAGGCGACCCTACAGCCTTACATATCACCTTCACAAAGAAACATGTACAATATGTGGCAGCATACTAGCCTTCATACTGGTTTTATCTGAGTCTTATACTGGTTCTATCTGAGTCTTATATGTCACAAATCATATATTGGTGATAATCCTCCGATTCGGCTGATCACTGAGCTTGAAAAACATTCATGGGTGGTTGATAACCACCAACATTCCCACGACCAAGTCAAAGGAGAATGATGTTTTGTACATGAAGGCAGTTGATTGTCATATCCGTCGGCAGCCTTTAGACTGGAAAGCGGAAACTCCTCACAGAGACCACTGTCACCTAACAGGAAAGTTCCACAGTGCCGCCCATTAATACATTACAATGACACATAACTGTCTTTTTCGACAATTTGGGTGGGTTTGATGCTCACTTTCTTGGTGAGCACTTGGCTTATTTCAGTATGGAGAAGGATCAGGTCAGCCTGAGAGCATTGACAATTATGTTTCATTCTCCAAAGGAACGACGCCAAGAATTACGCTCTGCCTCCTGGACTCATTACTTTTTATGGAGGCACCATTCCAGAAACTTGTTGAAACTCTGCCTCAGAAGGATAAGCACATTAGTCGAGGTGTATACTCTCATGACACAAAGTTTGAACCTGTGATAAGCAAGAGGGTTTTCTCATACAAGTATCTGGATTATATGGGAAAACTCCATGAAACCAGACTACCCAATGTAACTGCATTCACCAGTAACCTTACAGGAGATGTCACATTGGATGCAGAGTATGAGCATGCTGTGGGTGTTTGACAGGAGTTTAGCATCTCTACTTTAGGAGAGTACGAAAATTTTACATGGACACACATATGCATTTGCTTATGAATCTTTTTGAGGAATCCTGGAGTGTACACATGACCACATATATTATGGATCCTGCCTTTTATTACACAGCACATGGGTCGTCCTGGGACGCTATGCTCAAGAAAAGGACAGTGAACATTGAACTATTAACTGATGTTCTTTTCTTTTCTTTTCTTTGAGTGAGGAATTCATGGACGACCTTGCCGATGTGTCCATCGTCATGCAAGGGCAAATAATCAACGGATGGACGAGAGGTTCAACACATCCAGTGATTTGAGCTGCATCATGTACTTGGATGTGAATAAGTTGTTTGGGCATGCCATGCAATTATCACTGCCAATTGGTGAGTTTCGATGGCTGTCTGAAGCCGAACGCATCAGATTAGGTGGAAATCTCGATAGTGTGGTGGCTGATTAGATTAGATTAGATTAGTACTTTTCCATAGATCATGAATACGACACTTCGTAATGATGTCGAACGCGTCAGGTTAATAAAAGGTGTCTATGCAAGATATTACATTAGACAAATTATTACATGACGGAAATTACCATGGCTATCTGTCAGACTTTTGATGCTCTTAGGTAAGTGACCAAAGACTTTTGTGGCAGCATAATTTACCCTCTTCTGAGCCAAAGTTAGATTTAACCTTGAGTACTGAAGATTTTCCTTTCTCCTAGCGTTGTAGCCATGTACACTGCAATTACTTTTGAATTCATTCGGATTGTTAATAACAAATTTCATAAGAGAATATATATATATTGTGAGGCTACAGTGAAGATTTCTAGCTCTTTAAATAAGTGTCTGCAGGATGATCTTGGATAAGCTCCAGCAATTATACTGATTACACGCTTTTGACAATGAACACTCTTTTACTCAATGATGAGTTACCCCAGAATACGATGCCATACGAAAGCATAGAATGAAAATAGGCGTGGTAAGCTAATTTACTCAGATGTATATCGCCAAAATTTGTAATGACCCTAATGGCATAAGTAGCTGAACTCAAACGTTTCAGCAGATCCTCAGTGTGTTTTTTTTTTCCAGTTCAACCCCTCATCAATGCATACACCTAGAAATTTTGAATATTCTACCTTAGCTACCGATTTCTGATCGAAGTCTATATTTATTAATGTGGTCATTCCATTTACTGTGTGGAACTGTATATACTGTGTTTTGTCAAAGTTTAATGAGAGCCCATTTGCAGAGAACTACTTAATGATTTTCTGAAAAACATCGTTTACAATTTCACCAGTTAATTCTTGTCTGTCGAGTGTGATAGCTATACTTGTATCATCGGCAAAAAGTACCAGCTTTGCATCTTCGTGAATATAGAATGGCAAGTCATTAATATATATTAAGAACAGCAGAGGACCCAAGACCGAACCTTGCGGCAGCCCATTCTTGACTGTTCCCCAGTTTGAGAAAATACCAGTTTTTTGCATATTATGTGAACTATTTATTTCAACTTTCTGCACTCTTCCAGTTAGGTATGATTTAAACCATTTGAGCACTGTCTCATTCCCTGATTCTGGTGTGGAGTGTCTTGAGAAGCAGACTTCAAATACCCTATTAGTCCACATGATACACACAGCAGTTTTCTCCCATGTCCATAATAACTAGTTACAGAAGGAAGCTCCATGCCTAAATTGATGACAACACTGGAGAACAAGTAGAGATACGCCATGTGTTATAGGAGTGTCCAGCAGTGTCTCAGCTTCGGAATGGAGCTGATTAGAATCACCCACATTAACTCCTTCAAACAGACCTACTGGTTGAAGGAATATATTGGTTTAAGTACCAAAAGGAGGGCTTCATTGAAGAATGATTTAAAAAAAGATTTTTCTAAACTGATGTATGACGCAATTTTCGGAAAGACAGTGGAACATTTGGGAAAACACCGCGAAATTATTATTAGGACAAAATGGGATGGGTGTTATGGCATAAGGAAATGTATCGCCAGACCAAACCAAAATTTAAACAGGTCGCTATCTTCAGTAAGAACTTAGTTTCTTGGAGATGGCGAAGACTGCAGTAGAATTCATGAAACCTATCTGCATGGGGGTATGCATATTAAACCTGTCCAAACTCCACATGTACTGATTCCATTATCAGTTTGCGAAAATTTATTTCGTTGATCCAAAATTACTTTATATAGCTACTGATAGCTTCATCTGTTGAGCGAAGAGCTGTGATCTGTTTGGAGTAATGAACTGCCATGCCAATGCTTTCGACACATCTTCCTATGTGGCCGATAATCCTTACAGTATTGTTCCACAGAACGAGAAGGTTATTGGTATCATGAAAGATGAGGCGAATGGGTTGCCAATTGTGGAATTTGTGGGACTTAGATCCAACGTATATGCATACTACACACTGGAAGGTGCCACCCAAAGGCGGGCAAAGAGTGTGCATCATGCAGACATCCCACTCCGACACCACATTTTAACACCCTTCACCACGTTCTCAATCTTCGTCACCACCGCCAGTCACTGCCTGCTGCTTCCATGCCTATATTCAAGCGTTTTGCTGCATGAAGTGGTCATGTGGTTTGAGGCACCATGTCACGCATTGTGCTGCCCCTCCCACTGGGTGTTCGAGTCCTCTCTCGGGCATGGGTGTGTGTGTTGTTCTTAGCATAAGTTAGTTTAAGTAGTGTGTAAGTCTAGGGACCAATGACCTCAGCAGTTTGATCCCTTAGGAATTCACACACATCTGAATGTTTGAACACAAGCGTTCTGACCCACTAACAGTTAAATTATACATGGAAGTGAACAGCACTAGTTCACTTTGAGCAAATGATATCTTCTCACTGACTACATCTACACTTTGTCCTCGCAGTATCACTGGAATGTCCTGAGGTCCAATGGATGGGGCATATGTTGGAGTCCAGTACTGACTTGCACTATGCTGTTTGAGTCCCCTGGTGCACTTCTGTGTGATGTGGCAGTCTGGATGTCTACAACGATGAGTGGCACAGACAATAGCAGCTCCTTGTCCTGCTCGAACTGCTGACCAGGTGCACGACAGGACCCCCCTTGCTGGCTGCTGCTGCAGATCTCAACAAGCTGGAGGTCGTTACAGGACCTGACAAGTCAGAGGCCAGACACACTGGATATCACCTCAGCTGTTGAACAAAGAAGAAGATGGAGAGGAAGAAGAAGAAGAAGAAGAACCATTAATATAGTACAAAGAAATGGAACTTCACAAAGAAGAAGCAATAGCAAAGACATGTAATTGGTACTTAACTTTTCCACCTCCTACTCTGCTGTGTGTGTGTGGGGGGGGGAGGGGGGGGGAGGGCGGGGGAGGGGGGAGCAAACGATCTCAGCTGCTGCAGCTGTTGTCGTCTGATGATCCTTCCATTGACTGAGACCACTGGGCTACTGTGCTCACCTAATATCCCTGATGTCACAATCATGTCACTAGATGCAGTGATGCCATTGGTTTCCACCAAAATTTCACCCTTGACGTCGCAAGTTTGAGCACACTCTGGTGGCAGTAATGTGAACTAGGTCAGTTAGGCTGGAGTTGCTGAAGAGCACACATTTGTCTCTTGGGTGTATTGACTGGCCGTTTTAAAAAAGGTAGTCAGTTCCAGCACACGCATCTATTAGTGTGAGTTGCAAAATGCATCTTCAAATCCTGCCTCTGCGTAATCATTATTTGCTTCTAATGGTTCTCCATTAACTTTTCTTTCCAGTCCTCATGTTGAACACTGTGGGCACAGTCCTCAGCTGCGTGATTACAGATAATAAGTTATTAAACTTTTCTCTGTCCAACACCAACAACTCATCAATTGTACACATCACAAGCTTTTCCCTTCAAATAAAGAGTTCCACAGCCCTGTTTCCACAAACTAATGGCTTTTGAAGATGATTTAAGTGCAAAGTAGATACTAAAACTTCCACTTCTTTTACGAGATGACTTACTGGAGATATTCGGCCGAACTCCTTTGCTGGCTAGCTAGCTGCTGCAAACTCTCTTTTCTCTCCTTCTCCGAAGGAGAAGGAATTTCTTAAGACTCTCTCTACTTATAAAAATAAGTAGACATACAAATTTCCATTTCCTTCAATTAATGACATATATTAAACTTCAGACATATTACAAATCTCAGTCTTCACATAAACATATACTGTTTCACCTCTCGTGTCTCCAAACATCAGAAACAAACTAATATAAATAGAAAGTTGGCATAACATCATGTCAATTTTCAACATGAACCATAATACTTGTCTTCTCTTCCACAAGGCTAAGACAAGAGTTTTTCTCAAGAGCACCTTCTCAACTGTTCTCGTTATTATAACAATGGTCAGTGACACAATTAGCACAGAATAACACAGAAGCTCCATGGTTCTTCCGTACACTTTAACTAAAACTTCCATAGATTGCCCGACAAGTACTTGTCGTTGCCATTTGATCGCGACATCTACACTCTTCTTGCGACTGAATTTCAAACCTGCACACACAAACATATGACGTGCAGTAGGTAGAATTCTATCATCCCACACTCACTTCTGAAATATTGTATGTTTGAGATGGTAGAAGGCTGAGTGGTTCTAGAATTTACGCAGAAATTCTCAAAACACTACAACTGGTTAAATAAGGAGCATGCAAATGCAATTTTATAAATGAACAATATATCCTTGCAATGTAATTGAAATTGGTTTCAATTTTGTGTCATGAGATTCTTCCAGTCCAGCAGCCCAGTGCAGACTGAGAGATTTTTCCCACCAGGTTTTTCCTGGGAGGGGTCAGGGGTAGGGGAGGGGAGGCCTGGAGATTTCCCAGAGTGGAGGGGAAGGAACCTCCAATGAGTTGGTGACTTTGCAGAGGGGGGGTTGACCATTTTATTAATTAATTAATTTGATATGAAAATTGCTCTCTTGCTTCACTATTTGCATTCATTCAACAATGTCCCTTAATGTCTTTGAAAACATGTATGGAAATCAGATGTGTAGCTATTCAAATAGAAAGTCTAGTTAGAGGAAGAGAGAATCAAAATAAAGACATGACGGTATATGCTTCACAGCAGTGTGTATCACTCTGGTCCAGTTTCACATTGCAGACAGGACAAAAATGTAAAACATTAAGATTTTCACACATGTTATCAGTGAGAAAAATGATGTGGCACAGTAAGGACAGTTGCACAGTGCTCAAAGGTAACTACTGTATGGGTTGGTGATGGTTGTGGTGGTGGTGTAGTTCTCCTGTACCAAAGCCTGCAATATCGACATATTTCTTCTGGAATTATGAGAAGAGTTTAGTTTGTGAAGTTACTATTAATACTCGCTTGACTCTGCTTGTTACGATTGTCATAGTCACTGAAACTGAGCACTAGCATCCTGGGATTCTTGATAGTGTGGAGCAGTTCAGAGGTGTCGAAATATTGTTCTATATCATAACAGTAACATAGCAAGTACTAAATAGCACTGTAACAATAATGTAAGGGTTTTACAAAAGGCAACCATCATTGCATTACTCATTTAAATATGCATGATGTATCACTGCCAAATAACCTGCCTCGATGAAACTTAGACTATACATAGAAAGAACTGCTACAGTACAGTACAGCACAGTACAGGAGGTCACCAAAAGAAATACACAATGAACCAACAGAAATGGCACTTTCATTCAAAGATAATAATCACACTGAAGTCACCATGATTTATAATGGCCACTGAACATTACAAAAGGTGGGACATGTTTATTAATAGGTGTATGGTCACCGTGGACAGCAATGCATGCTCTGCACTGTGCATGCATACTGGCCACAAAGTTTGTAAGGAGCTCTTGTGGTAGGGCATTCCACTCCTATACCAGCATGGTTAACAACTGTTGGGTGGTCATTGGTGCTTGTGAACATGCTGCACTATGTGTCCCTAACACATCTCACATGTGTTCAATGGGTTTTAACTCAGAGAAATGAGCAGGCCAGTCCATTGGCCAAATATGTTATCGTTCCCAGAGCTGCTCCACCTGTGCATAGTTGCTCATAGTCACCCATAAAGATGAAGACAGGAGTGAATTCTCCCCTGAAAGGATACACACACAGAAGGAGCAATAACGTTGACCAGTGAGTGTATCATGTTCAAAGATTTGGAGGTCAGTTTCCCCATAAAACATTATGCCTTCTCACACCATAACACCCGGACCACTAAAACAATCATGTGTGACAATGTTCCTGGGAGCTTTACGAGTTCCCAAATCTGACTATATGAGGGTACATCCAAAATCACTACCCAGATAAAATCCAAGAAGAGCACACCACGCTACTGCTCTTTGATCCAGTCCCTATGCTCTTGGTACCATCACACGTGGTACCTCTGACGCGCAGTGTCAGTGGAACAAAAGATATTAGTCAATGCAAATGCAAAAAAAGAGACCACCCTCATACAGTGCTGTGCCTCTGTGGAGTGTGAAATGGTGTGCCTTGTAGTTCTGTTAAATGTGGTTGCAACAGCACCTGCTGTTTGGTCTGGTTACCTTCTCGTCTGTTGTACAGTGTAATAGTCATCTGCTGCTGTAGTAGACTGTGGTCAGTCTTCCACTTCTTGAGCAGCAGAGCCTGTGGTTCAGAATATTCACCATACATATGAAACAACGCTGTGAGAAATACCAAACTCCTAGGCTGCACATATCGAAGTATGTCCTTCTCCCAGTTTCCCGATGATTCTTCCACGTGTGAAGTCATCCAGATGTTGTCTCTGGGCCATGTTTTCATGAAGAATACCACCGCAGGGCACTGTAACTGCTTTGTGATTCACAACTGTCTTTTCCTGTTCCTTCGACTGTCTCATTTTGTGGGGCCAGCCACGGTGAGCCTTATAGTCATGCTGACATCACTGCATGTGTTTTTAAGTTTTGCAGAACAGTGTATACCTGATGAAGAAATCATTATCATTTGGAAAATTTCCACAAAATGTAGATAAACTTCACAAAAAAGTCAGTCTCTCCATCTAGAAATCCTTATTTCACAACTGGCTGGTTAGTAAATTAATTCCATTTACAACGTGACCTACTGGGCATTCTGCCTTATGAATCTTGATAGCCCTTAATTCTAGGTGGTGCTAGCACCTTTGAAACTATAGTGTTTTGATTAAATACAGCTAATATAGCAGAGACATAAATGCTTAGAGAGAGACATTCTGATTTAATTTCGCCCACCATATGTTTAGTGTGATTTTAATTCTTTTTTTCCTCTGCACTTCTTCTCTCATTGGCCATTGAGCAAGCCAGATGCAGTTAGATATCATTGCTTGACTAGCTCACTTAATAGTATTATTATACTAAATTTAATAATATATTATCAGGACAAGTGGCACAGGCCGATATAATTTGTCATCTTGAAAGGAATTAATAATCAAAAGGTAAAAAAGAATTGTCCTGCTTCAGCATATTTACTCATTTATTTGTTGTTGTCACTTTGATCCTTATTTAAGCATTCACTCATGTTTTATTCTTGTATAATGTTCTTCATAATATGTTATGTAGCACTGTGTACTCATACAAAGGCAGAGTACATCTTTTAAGAAAACACACCTCTCAAGTGATTGTTGGGGATTGCACTGGACAAGATGTGATAACGTAATGTTAACTGGAAATATCATTTTGAAACCCAACCCCAGAATGTTTCCAACAGTAAACCTGACCTTGAACCCTGCCTTGAACAGTTCTGACCACGATCCCAACTTAATCTACCACCTCTAACTAAAAAACATCCCTTCCAAGAATTCCTCACATCCAACATTGCTTCACAACCTTCCTCTGCAGAACTCCAGGCTCTATATACCCTAAGAGCTGATTACTCCATCATTATCCTCCCAGTAGACAAAAGATCTATTACTGTAGTGCTTGATCGACAGCTGTCTGATACTTCTATATACAGCATCTTCCATCAAAATCTCATCCCTGTGATTCAAACTGAGGTGAAGTCTCTCCTAAAAACCTCAGGCTGCTCACAAGGACTTACACCTCAATTCACAAAACTTCTTACCCCACCAAAACCATGCACCCGACCTTTTAGTTAAGAGCCACAAACCCAATCATCTTGGCTGTCCTGTAGTTGCTGGCTTCAAAGCATCCACCAAACATATATCAACCTTAGTTGATCAACAACTGTAACCAATAGCATAAAGACTGTCCTCCTATATTAAAGATACCAACCATTTCCTAGACTGTCTGAAATCTGTGCCCATCTCACTCCCACCACAAACCTTGCTTGTCACCATTGATGCCATCTCCCTTTATACCAACTTCCTCTGTGTACACTGTCTGTCTGCTGCTGAACATTTCCTCACTCAATGCCCACCTGTTTCGAAACCTATGACATCCTTCTTGCTTGCCTTAATCAACTTTATACTTACCAACAATTACTTCACCTTTGAGGGGCAGACATGCAAGCAGATCAGGGGTATGGCCATGAGAACCAGGATGGCTCCTTCCTATGCCAACTTTTTCATAGGTTGCTTGTTGGGGGCTTTCCTGGGATCAATAAGCCTTCATCCCATGGTTTGTTTTAGACACATTGATGACATCTGTACCATATGGACTCATGGTGAGGCTGACCTGTTAAAATTCCTGGAATCTCTGAATACCATCTCCCAATTAAATTTCACATGGTCCTATTCTGAATTCCATGCCACTTCCCACTTGATTTCATCACTGAAGGCCAACAACACACTTCCGTCCAGATTAAACTTACTAATAAACAACAGTACTTAGATTTTAATGGTTGCCATCCTTTTCATATCAGATGTTCCCTCCCATACAGCCTTGGTATTCAAGGCAAACATGTTTGGTCGGATGCAGACTCTTTACAGCAATAAACCACCAGTCTCACCTCAGCCTTTACTGGATGTAATTATCCCAACAGCCCAGTTCAGAAGCAGATTTCCCAGGTCATCAGGTCCAGTCCTGGTACTGCTGATCCCTCCAAAAACACAGATTTGGAGCACACCACTTGTCACCTAGTATTATCCTGGTCTTGAATGAATTAATCAGTTAGTTTGACAAGGCCATGACTTCCTAAAATCGTGCCCTGAAATGAGATCCATTTTGTCTGAGATTTTGGCCACCACATCTAGAATAGCCTTTTGTTGTCCTCGCAATCTCTGCAATATCCTTTTCAGACCATATGTTCCTTCTGCACCCATCTCCCTATCCTATGGCTCCTACCCCTGTGACCATCCCTGATGCAAGACTTGCCGTAGGCACCCTCCTGCCATCACATATTCCAGCTCTGTAACTGAAAAAACATATACTATCAATGTGAGAGTCACCTGTGAAGCAACACATAATATACCAGCTGATATGTAAACACTGTTCAGCCTTTTACATTGGTGTGACTACTACCCAGTTATCAGTCAGGATGAATGGGCATAGGCAGAGGGTGTATACCAGCAACACACAACATCCTGTAGCAGAGCATGCTCTACAACATGACAGTCTTGATCTCGGTGTCTGTTTCACTACACACACTATCTGGATTCTTCCTCCAGACTCCAGTTTCTCAAAACTCTGCAGGTGGGAACTAGCGCAGAACATGTCCTTGGTTCTTGCCACCCACCTGGTCTTAATTTACATTTATTCCTTCAGTCTCAGTATTTCTTCACAGTAAATACTCCTTTGTGCACTCCACTTTCTGACCTGTCTACTTTCCGTCATCCCCCTTCCCACCCCTGTTAGATACAGAGCACTTAGCTCTTCACTCATATTAACTCATACATGATGTTTTAGCAGTAATACTTAATACTGGTTCTGAAACTTCTTAGGATTTCATGGGATATTTGAGTCTATCTTCACTCAGCTGCCAGTTGAGGTTTTTGAGCTTTTCCTTGACAGTCCCCCATGGGTCAAAAAAGCCTTTGATTGAAAATAATTTATAGTGTGTTACAATCACACTAACTTCAAATGAGAAAACTCGTTTTGGCTGGCATCAACCATTTTCGGATAATAAAACACATGTTGGGGTTTAGTCTCACCACTATGATTCTCAGGTCAGAAAACCTGTGGTTTAACCCCACCATTGTGGAAACCACATTTCTCAGATAATAAAACACATGCCATTGTTTCCATCCACCACACTGTCAGTGTGATTCATGATCTGTGGATAGACAATGGTAGCTAAAATCAATCATTGTGCATCTCCAACTCAACTAAAATGTCCTTCTTCCTAAATCTGTGACTATACTAGGTGGCTTTTCGTAAATGTTCAACATCTTCTGGTAGTCCCATTTGATGTGGGTTCCATGCAGTTGAGAAATATTGTAGAATGGGTTGCTTGAGTGTTTTTGAGCATAATCTCCTTTGGAGATTAACAGCATTTTACCAGTATCCTACTAATAAACTGAAGTCTATGCCTGCTTCACTTACATTTTTTAAAAAATAGTTTTCCAATGTTGCACAATCTCCTTCAAACCCAACTATGTATCTGAGTACAAAAAACAAACCCATAATGTTCAGATATAGCATTAGCAGGTCCTGCTTAGCACAGTAATGATGTTTAAATATCTGGACATAATGTTGCAAATCAATATGAAATAGAATGAGCATAAGAGGATTGTGGTAGGGAAGTTGAATGGTGGATTTCAGTTTATCAGGAGAATCTAGGAAAGTTTGGTTCATCTGTACAGGAGAATGCATGCAGGACACTAGTGAAACATATTCCAGGTCAGAGTAAAGGAAGACAATGAAGCAAATCAGAGGCTGGCTGCTTGGTTTGTTACCAGTAGCTTCAAAAACCTGCAAGTATTATGGAGATGCTTTGACTACTCAAATGAGAATCCCTGGATGGAAGGTGACATTCTTTTTGAGGAACACTATTGAGAAAATATAGAGAACAGTATTTGAAGTTGACTGTAGAAAGATTCTAGTGCCGCCAACATACCTTTCATGTAAGGACCATGAAGATTAGATACAAGAGAATTAGCACTCATATGGAGGCATATAGACAGCTGTTCTTTGCCATGCTCGGTTTGTACAGGAAATGACTACTAGTGGTACAGGATAACCTCCACTATGCAATGTATGGTGGCTTGCTGAGTATGTATGTAGATGTACATGTAGAACTATCATGCATATGCAGTTCATACTATTGATACATTATTTTCCTTCAGTGATGTGTGATAGGGAATGGAGACACCAAAGTACTCCTCCACTCTGATTTTCTTTTCTACAAACTTTTTGCATTCCACTCAAAATCTTACACATGATCCACTTAATTATTTTTAAATGTTTTTTTGTTATAATAATGACAACAATAATAGTTACTACTCCTGTTGATGTTATCGTATCTCCTCACCCTTTCTCTTCATTTATAATACACAAATCTCACACCTATCATAATATTTATTTCCTACCTCTCTGTACTACATTTGTGTGCATTCCCCCAGAATTTGGCTAGAACCCTTATTATTCCCACCTGTACTGACCTCTGCTCCTAGCCATGACTTGTTTTCAAACAGCTGTCCTGAAATCTTTCATAGCCTACATAGCCTATAATATTTCACTTAGTGAATTTACTATACAAATGCTGATCTCCAGCTGTAGCTTTCACAAGGCCTCCAAATTTTCCAGTTCTAACAATTTCTGGTCCGTAACAAACTTGTTCCACAAAAATACACCACTCTGGCACATACACTTCTAAACCACATTCTGTCTCTTTACAATATACTCGTACACTGCAATACTAAATACCTACATCCCAAGTCTGACACTGAGAAAGTTTTCTTTCCATATGTAAAGCAACACTGTAAAATCCATTTGAAAGAAGTACTTGTTAACCTGCAGACCTCTACTGTTGCCAGATGTTCTGACCAGCCTTTCCACTTCCTGTTTCTTCCACTGTAGCTTTCAGACCACCTATCACATTCACAGATTTTTCTTCTCATGGGCAGAGCACGTAGCATCAAAACAACCTTATTAGGGACACCATCATGTTCTCAATAAATCTGAAAGAATGAGGTGAGCTTCCATCTATTCTAAAGGTTTCACTTTTAATGGATAACCACGCTATCTTTTACGTACTTCCCCCACTTAAAATTAATGCATTCTGTCCAGGGAGCACTTGCTGGTATTTTTCCAGAAATTTCTAACTACATTGCTGCCTCAACTCCATTCTACATCTACATGACTACACTGTAATTCACAGTTGAGTGCCTGGCAGGGGGTTCATAGAACCATTTTCAGACAATTTCTTAACTGTTCCACTCTTGAACAGCACATGGCAAAAACAAACATCTAAATCTTTCTGTGTGAGCCCTCATTTCTCTCTTTTTATTAAATTGGTCAGTTCTCACTATGCAGGTGGGAGTCAAAAAAATATTTTTGCATTCAGAAGGGAAAGGTGGTGATTGAAATTTTGTGAAAAGATGTCGCCACAATGAAAACCACCTTTGTTTTAATGATTGCAATTCTAACTTGCATACCTGAGATGTGACACTCTCACCCCTATTTTGAGATAATACAAAACAAGCTGCACCAGATTCCTTCTCTGTGACATCAATGTTTCAGCAAAAACTGTGATTCACACCAGCAAAACTTAGCCCCACCTTATCATCACACTCCTAGATAGACTGAACTATGTGTTACATTGTTAACCTGTTGGATGGTTTCCATCTGCTGTGAAACATCTTCATCCACAAATATTGCCATTGCAGAAATTACATATAATTTGAAAACTCTTCTTAAATCCTTAAGCCATTTTCCAATCTTTTCAGTTGGGCTAGTCCTTGTCACATGACATATCTACATTTTCGTCATCATCAGCTGGTGCCACTTCTTGCTTCCCTTTTATCACTTCTTCTGATCATGCCAGTCTCCTTGAAGTCCTCTGGCATCCATTGTATCCCAGACATCTTGACTCTCTCCTATCCTAGGTCATCCATTTTTTGGCTATTGGCTGTTGTCCATCCTTTCCAAATGTCCATACCATTTTAAACTTTTCATCTCTACGGTGGCTATTATTGATTTATCGACATCAATAACCTATCTTATGTTGATATTTGGTACATGGTCCAGCCTGAAGATGTCACAACTTCATCTCCAAAAGTACATCTCTGGTGCAAGCAACTTGTTTGCTTGTCTGTTACCCACAATTCTGCTCTGTAAGTAGTGATGTTTTGAACAATGGAATGATATATCACCTGTTTGATACTTTTTGTTATTCCACAGGCCTGGGTTCAGTTGTTGTATGGCCTCTTGTCCTGCCCTATTTCATTATTTACTTCATCTTCACTTTTTCTGTTTGATGACTTCAAAAACCCCAGGTAATTAAATGAATTACACACCTGATCTTACTAGCTTCAACCTCTAGATATTCTATTTTATTGTTGCCAAACTTCAGATATTTGGTTTTATTTCAGGCTTATTGTGAGGCTCCAGCTTTCATACTTCTCTAATTTCCAAAGAATGTACTCAGCATCAGCCTGGTCTCCTGCTATGATGAACTGGTCATCAGTGAAGAGAAGTGTGTACAAGATTTCATCACCCACAGGGGCTCCCATGCCTCCACATTTGTTCCTCCAGGATTTAAATGCTTCTTCCATATAGCTTTTAAGTAATGTCAGTGCTATAGCTATAGCACACCCTTGGTGCAGGAATTTGTAACATGAAACTCCAGTGACACTGAATTTCTTACTTTAATGGCACTCAAACAGTTCACACATAATTGTTTAACTGCTTTGATCTAAATTGTTGACTTGCCACTATTCTTCATACTGTCCACAGATTGTACTATCATACCATATCATAGGCCTTCTGCAAATCCCTGAAGACCAAATGGGTCTATACCCCTCAGCAATTCTCTTCTTGATTGGATTCCATAATGTGAATATTCTATCAATACATGAGCACCTTGGTCTAAAACAATTCTGTTCTTGAGATATCATACCCTCCATCTCTATTCTTTCTTTTAATATTCTCCTAGATTTGTGTCTACATTTTTCACGTTTTTAAAAAGAAAGATACTGGTGAAAGTAAAGCTCTGAGGGTGGGTTGAGTCATGCTTGGATATTTCAGTTTTTAGAGCACATGTACATGAAAACCAAAGGTCCCAGGTTTGAATCCTAGTCTGGAACACAGTTTTAATCTGACAGGTAACTTCAAATCAGTGTACACTCCCCTGCAGAGTGAAATTTTGTTTTGGTAAGAGTCAGCTTAGATTACCCTTATACAAATGCACATTCTTTGTAGAATAGGTGACTATAGTGTATTATAAATGTATGGAACATTAAGGCAATAAGGTCCCCAGCTCACATACTGTGCTCTTAGAAGTAGTTGTAACTGGCACGTAACTGATGTAGTGACCAAATTTTATAATAAAATTCTTCATACAGAGTATATTCCAGAATTCTTGGGAGAAGTCTCATTTAGCTGTATCGATACAATGCTGGCTAAAGATTGAATTCAATAACTCTTATTCTTGAAGTGATGGCCAAAGTCTTTGAGAAGCTTTAGTGTGACAAACTCCTGTCATTGAACATTATACAGTTTGTTTACTTTAGTTTTTCTTGTATGTTTTACAGATTACACTAACAATGTGTATGATGTGGAAAGAGTCACCAGGTTCAGAAATAGCTTACATGTCCTCTGTGAAAACATGGCTAAAAGCTGCCATTTACCTAAACGGATTTTTTAAAACAACTTTATCTAAATCAAAATTTAATACATATAACCCAACAGCGTACATGTTATCTATTTAGAAATTCAGCTATGGAGTAGAAGGATTTGTCAAGCAGATTGAATTTCAATTTGTTTTCAAAACTTTAATTGTGTGCTAACATTTTTAATTCGCAAGGGCTGCATACTTTTGTTCTTTTCTGTTTTAGAATACCTTTAAGTTGTGGATAGTGGGGGGAAGGCTATTTTTGTTAGTAGAATTATATTTATTTGTAAGGGGTGATAGAAAAGTTTCTGTTTGAGGGCATTGCTGCAGCATATATAGAACAGAGAATGACTCCGATGTGGGTATATGAGCACCAACATGTATGTGAGAGATTAGTGTGGCATTCATGTCTTTACGACAAGCATTTGGTAAAAGTAAAACACGAACTATGGTGATGTTATTACCAAAAATGTCCAAACAGGTCATTATTCTTCTCTTGGCTGCTGAAGGACAGACACCAATAGACATCCGTCGGAGAAAGAGAAATTTATATAGGGATCATGCCTGTTGAAAGGTGTGCCAAGTTCCATGCTGGCTGATATTCAATACAAGATGCTGGTCAATCTGGGAGGCTAGGCTATTTCATTATAGGTAACAACAAGCAGGTGGTAGATGATGCAATAAGGGCGGACTGGTGCATAATCATTCATGTGGTAGCAAAGGCACTCAACATCAGTGTTGGTAGTTTGCACCACATTATTTGTCATAAGTTAGGTTACTGTATGGTCTGCAACCAATGAATACCCCAGTTGTTGACTGCCAAAGAAAAGTGAACTGGATGGCTGTTTGCCTGAAGCACCTGATGCATTTCAATGTTGAAGGCAACATGTTCCTTGAGCACAGTGCTGCAGGCAATAAAAGCTGATGCCATCAATGGGAACCATAGACAATGCAGCTGGTGGTTGGTAGAACACTTGCCCACAAAAGGCAAAGGTCCCGAGTTCGAGTCTCAGTCCGGCACACAGTTTTCATCTGCCAGGAAGTTTCATATCAGCGCACACTCCGCTGCAGAGTGAAAACCTCATTCTAGTTGGTATACTGTTCAGCAGAAGTTTGTAATCATTATTAACAAAATACCCAATCATTAGTACTGCATTATCCAGGTAATTATTGCTGTACACGTCTGGCTGTAAAGTAATATATACACTTAATCATGTATAGCGCATTTATAACATGTGACACATTCTATATCTGAGTAATACACTTGCAACTTCTCTCCATGGAACATGAAATTAATAAAAAGGTAAGATAAATGATCATCCAGTATGAGACTAAAATTTCTACATTTAGTGTTCTTTTGGACTGAACTGATGTACCAGTTTCTGCCTCTGAAAATAATCTCACTTCACACTTTTGATCCACTTCTAGGGTGAGTTCGTTTCTGGAATGACAAGTACTTCATTCCGCTTCTTAAAAGCAATTTTTTCAGGAAATTTACCATATAATCAATTACTAGAGATATGTAGTGGAATATTTTAGAGATCGTGCTAATAGAGACAGCTATAACTACAGTGAGAGATGTTAAAAAATGTTTAAAATTAGGGGTTATATACAAGTCAGTGTAAATGGCATCAGTTATACTTGTGCACAAACAACTGTGGGGAAAAAAATAGATACCAGGAAGTGTAATTCATACATGATGGAGGTTCACTACAAAATCCTCATTCAACCATTTTTTCAGTATTTTTCATCCTCTTGAGATTGTCAGAGTTTGTTTAACGGAAGAGGGAGATAGGATTGCTAGCTTTAGTTTTTTTTTGTTTAGTAGAAAAAAAGGAGAATATAAAATATGCAAACTGCAAGAAAGGTGATGTACATAATTGAGAGATATCCTCTGCAAATTCTGTGAGCCCATGTTCCAATACAAGCCAAGAAACACACATTTCCTACTGTTATATCTCTCATAATGGTCATAAGAGAAAAGGGTGGTGGAAGATTTTTTTTTTTTAATGAGGGAAAGTGTACAGACTGGAGTGATTAATGGAACCAACAGAAAACCCAAAGCTGGATGGCCTGAAAGGTATTTGCAACATATTCTTCCTGAATACATTTCCTTTACTTTATGCCTATTGCAGCAATTTTTTGTCACCAAACTACCAGTTTTGGTCTATAATGATGCTTCAGATCCGGAGAAAAATATGGGAAAAACACAAATACACTAGCAGATTGTCTACAGCTTAAAACAATAAAATATACCATAATGAAATGTATTACTGAAATACATGTGCATTTGAAGAAGCATATCTGCTTTATAAAACATGTCCTAATATACTGGAGCCAAAGTGCCATCGTCAAATGTATATAAATAATGGTATATACAAGTGTCATCTTGTCACCAGCACTAGTGTTCAAAGCGAACTGCCATACAGTAGCCACAAAATGTTTGTGTTACCAGTTCGCTAGATGTAACTTGTGTTGGTGTACACATATTCTTCACAGATTAATTTACAATGTAAAATACAGTGAAGAATATGTGTATGGCTACAGTAGTGACATCTAGCGAACTTGCAACACAAACATTTTGTTGCTATCGTACAACAGTTTGCTTTAAACAGTAGTTCTGCAGACAAGATGAACTCTTGTTTATACCATTATTTATATACATTTGATGATGCTGGCACTGATTTTATGTTTAGCACTTGATGATGCGACTATTGCTTCAATAGATTAGGAGATGTTTTTATAAAACTGGTATGCCTCTTTATATTTAAAGTGCACAAATGCACATGTATACCAGTAATATTTTTCATTAAGATCTATTTTATTATTTCAAGCTGTAGACAATATGCTAGAGTATTTGTTTTTCCCATATTTTGCTGCAGATCTGAAGATGGTCATTATAGACCGATACCAGTAGTCTAATGAAAAAAGGTTTGTGACCACAGATATAAAGTACAGGAAATTTATTCTATATTCGGGTCACTGTTCAATTTGGGACTTGTCGCAGCTTGTGAAGCTAGTGTTATTCTTCCTGAATGCATTTGCAGCATCTTTATTACTGAAACAATATTCTTCATCACAAAAGATAAGAGTAAATGAAGAGAAATTAACTATCACTCATGCAACATGGATGTTACTCTTGCATATTACACAATGGAATTGTGTCAGCAGTTATCAATCTCATTCACAAGTACTGTTATTTCCAGTAACAGATTCTTTTGAGTATTTTTTCATGTGGCTTCAAGGAAATTTTAATTCATTTCTCCAGCTTCTTTTCTTATAATTGAATTTAAAACTCTCTGGTAATGATTCAGTTATCAGGAAGAGAATGGCAGAAAAGGAAAGGACCTTTCCATTATTTCTTCTTCATTGTATTTCTGAGTCCATTTCTTACTTTGTCTCTGAAATTCTGTACCTCTTGATAATTCATCATGGTAGACTGTATTCTCACCTCACACAGTACACAACCATGTGTTCAAAACCATATTTCTTCAAAAAGTCAACCTATGGCGAATGAGATCATGTATCTAAATGTGTGTTGTGTAACAGGTGTTCAAAAAATTCTTGGTCTGTCAGTGAAAAAGTATTTGCACAAGACACCGGTCACATCTCTTAAGTATTTTCATAGGATGCCTTTAGCATTCTGCAAGTTATGAGGTGTGTCATAATCAAATGTTGTACAGTGATTAAATTTCGCACGTCATAAGACCTTAAGCCAAGAGTATTTCAAAAGTATCATGTTTCCAGTTTTGAGGAGTTCCATCACAATTTTCAACAACAAAGACAAGGACTACTAATTTGAAACATTGTTATTCATCAATATTTGATGGACAATGTCCAGTCCACACAAAAACATAAAATGATGTGGAATAATGTTACTGGAACTTTATCGGAAGGTCTTACACAAACATTTGAGGCTATCAGTGCTATAGTGGCCTAACCCACAGCACACTGGTTTGTGGGAATGGCCACTGGAAGATATTGACATTTGAAGAATTGACGTGTAAGGTAGTGATTGCAGCGTATAGCAATGATTGTGGTACACATAGCTTGGTACATTGTCCGGTACTTGGCTATACATGGATTTAACCATAATAGTGTTTCTAGACCGTTTTTTGTGTGGGTTAGGCCACTATTGGTTTGGCGCACTTGGCCATAATACATGAAACATGTGGGACAGGCCATTATTTCTTTACACACTGTAGTCAAACATTGGACAAGATACACCTGAGGCGTTAATGTTCATCCTACATATCATCATTTACAGGGATGGCATTGCCACATGGCTGGGCAGATGTCTTCAAGTTGCAGTAATAACCATGGTGCACAGGGGGTATGAATTGCAGCAACGTCATTAAATCGGTCTTTTTCAACGTGTCAATAGTGTGTCCATTGGGATATAGTTTGTTCAGAGTCTCAATTACTTTCAACACTCGTTTAGCAAAACTGAATTCGGCAAACGGGATATTTGGCTCATTGGAGTACTTATAAAACATGATATTGGGAGAGGATGCTTTATACTGAAGCCACTGAATGTGGAACCATTGCACCCTGGTATTTTGTGTAGACACTTTACGGTTACATATGTTTCTCTCTAAACATACTGTGGACATGAAATCATTCCTTGTCATTGGTACAGTGGTGAAGGGTTGTTGTTTTTTGCAGTGATAATGACATTCATCCAGTCAGAGGGTGTGTATATGTTCGGGTAAAATTTACTGTTCTTCGTGATGATGCCAAAGTTCTGGTCACATGGTAGGTATGAATGCACACTGACTAGGAATTTATGGTGGATTACTTCCAGTGTGAAGTCTGCATGCGGAACCATAAATTGACACAGTAAGGCTATTTTTATATTCCGATTTTGCCTGCCACATTGATCCGAATACATAATCAGTCACCTTGTTTGGACGTTATGTTTAATGTAATGCATGAGACATGATCCAATTTCTTGCGGTCCTCCTCACTCCATATTTACATGGTAGCTTTCTTATTACATAGGTCATGTATTCCAAGGCAGTATGTCCACAATTGTCCCTTGTAGTATCAGATACCTGTCATAAGTACCGGTGTTGGTAAAGTCCTCATCAAATCAAAGGCAATCACAGTTGTATCGTTGTCCTGATGCCTCCCTTCTGCTGCATTGGGATGCATTCCCATTTGCGCTCTCTCAGCCTTTCGTTGATGTAACTCTCTTTCATGTTACCATTTATCCTTCTCTTCCACAGTGTCAGCTGCAGCATATTTGATGTTATAGAGGTCACATTTAGAGCAGGAATCACTTACAGGGTGATGAAAGGACAGATTAAATCTTGTATTAAATATCTGACCAAACATGTAGCATGAGACCGGATCATCATCCTCGGCTTTATATAAATGTAACTTCCCCACGCCCAGGTCTGGTGACAAATACTTCCGATCCAAGGTTTCATTCATTCGTGTAAAACGGCTCCGATATACTGGAAACCGTTTTATGAAGTTCCATACCACAACCGTCTTTGTTATTGGTGTTTTGATTTTAGCAGGGCATGCGCCTTGCTTATCGATGGGTGAGGCCTGGTGGTGCACTTTCTGTGAAAGAACTCTCGTAATCCTACCACCTGATATCTGCAAAATGTTCTTAAAGAACGATTCACACACCTTCATTCCACTTGCTCTTCATTCTGGAAATGGTGTAGGCGTGTTGTTACTCGTTGTGACTCTGTAGTACCAGAGGGATACACGCACGCCATATGGACTTCCTTCACCATAGCAAACAATGTATGCTGAGTGCAAGTTGAAACTATCTAATGCGTAGAAAGAGTCAAATAGATGTTGCTGGTAATCAGATGAAAAATGTCAACCACATTCCTTCTGACACACGCATGCTCCGAGGGTGAGACATTTCTTCGGCACTGCATTTCCCTTCACGTTAATGTATTCTTCCCCTTTCACTCGTTTTTCTTTTCGAATGTTCCGTGCCCACAGTTGTGCATTCCGGACCCATTTTCTTCCTTGTTGCGGTGCAATTACGGTACCAGTACTACGATCCCCCTCCGATTCGTCCATGGTTGACATAGTGTGTGTGGTATCCTTCAATGTACTGGTAGATTGGGCTCTGCTAACATGACACGTAACTCATCCCCTGTACCACCTGTACGTTGGCTGAATCGGCCTGGTGCACATTCCATGTCTGAGGCATTGGCAGTAGTGTCCGATCCAAGTAGGTCCGAAATGGAAATATTCCTTATCTGCACCGGCGTCCATATCAAATCATTTGAGTCCAACAAGGGAACATATCACCATCCTTACCTCGCAATGCGGCTTCGACATCGTCACCAGGGCTACTGCACATATCATTCTGTAGTACACACACACACACTAATGACTGTTCAGCGATGTGTCAACCACAATAAAAATGGTTCAAATGGCTCTGACCACTGTGGGACTTAACATCTGTGGTCATCAGTCCCCTAGAACTTAGAACTACTTATACCTAACTAACCTAAGGACTCCACACACATCCATGCCCGAGGCAGGATTCGAACCTGCGACCGTAGCAGCGACCACAATACTGTGAGTCTATAGTGCAGCTGTGTCCTCCACCGGCTGTCATGTGCTGTTTGACGTATGGTATGCTGTACCAACGGCCTAATCGCTACGTATACATGGCACAATGGTGGCCTATATGGCATAGGCCATTACTGCCCCCTGTATGGTACTGCACGGTGCATAAACAACATCTGACGCTGCCACATTATCCATGGTGTCCGAATACATGTCTGGTGATTGTAGGACGTAATTGGTAGGGCGTAAAGTGATATTCCATGTGAATATCTCATTTTTCCAAAAATGTGGGTCAGGCCACTATTGCGCTGATAGCCTCATTTATAAGCATAAAATGATGTGGGATGATGATAATTTATCAAAATGTCTTACACAAACATTTAGAATAAAGAATGTGAATGATCACAAACAGAGCAAAATGAACATAGTATATTTTAATACATGCCATTTGAATTTTTATAGTTATTTGTTGCTATTTGTGAGTTACAGATAAGGTTACACATTTAAATGCTAAGAATGAAATCAGCAGACCAGAATATGAGAGGTAATGTAAAGGGCTAATGGCAAGTTCATACAGATGTAGTGAAAATGCAGACCATCAATACTTGACAGAAATCTACCATTAAACATTTCTCAGCTGCTTAAAGAGTGTTTAGTTTACTTAACTATGATGACGTTCATTTTGTCTACATAGGTCAAGTACCAGACACAAGTAATAATACAGTACATGTCTATTTCTACTAACAAGTTACAAACATAAGTGTATTTCTCATTTAAAGCTAAAATTCGTG
The DNA here is from genome assembly GCF_023898315.1 of Schistocerca nitens. Lineage (NCBI taxonomy): Eukaryota > Metazoa > Arthropoda > Insecta > Orthoptera > Acrididae > Schistocerca > Schistocerca nitens. Next base: position 449,505,234 of record NC_064615.1, read on the forward strand.
TATTACATGTATGAAGTGCTACATCAGCATTTAATCTGTATAATCTGTGTAAACATACATTAGCACAAATCATTTCAGATGAGAATAGGTCGAGGTTGTGCCGAGACCTTCTCATCTGAAATAGGTAAAAATGTGCTATTATTAACAAACATGCTACTTAGATTGTATTACACATCCAAATACAGCATATCACTTCCCTCTACCTACTGCAAATTATTTTCACCAATATCATTGTGTTAATTTTTTATTTTGTTTTCTTTGGCTTTTGCATTATATAAATTATATTCTCGTCAACTAGGTAGGGTAACTAGTCCAGTGAGTGAACAGGCACCAGTGAATGAACAGCAGAGATATAAATTTAAAAAATAAGGTTTAAAAAGCCCTCCACTTTGTCTGTTGAAGTCAGTTTTTTTCTACTGACCAATGGGGAGCTAGCTAAAAGCTGATTGGACCTCCACATCAAGCAACCTCAACAGTAAAAAATGGCGGATTGTTTGATGCATCTGTAGCTGTTGTTTACTGCTGTCTGGTATTAAGGTAAGAGCTGCATCACAAGTCATTTTATTGGTGAATATTCGTATTTTGGTAAACTTTGTTGCTTGTTTTGTACAGTATGTACATACTGTAACAAACAAATAACATTTGTAACGTTTATAAATAATGAAAAATTGTTATATTTTGAGGTTAGGGGGGTGTTCAGTAACTGGACACTTAAAATCAAGATTTGCCAATAAATAAATATCTGTTCATTCACTGGGATTTTTAACACTGCCTTCAAATCAGATGTAAATGGGCCTAAATGAACTGCTTAATGGAGAAAATACGTGCTAGGTTAAGTTTAAAATATCCTGTATGCCTCTGACCAGTTACTGAACATCCTGTGCTCAATCAGTGGGGGGACTGGTACAAGTTCCCAGTGAATAAACATGGCTTGTGAGATTTTTCCAGAAATGATTCCACTCAGCTGAATACAAAATAGTTACGCAAAATAGTTATACACCAACAGTTTCTGTTCTTAAAATTAAGCCCCAGTAACAGTCAAGAAGGAATCTGTGAGAACTTTGAAGTCGTATTTGTGTATGGTTTTCTATACATTGTATCTCTTCCCTCAAGTCAGTCGGATAGTCTATTTTCTTTTTTACAGATGTCTGATAAAGAAATGACCTTGCAGAGAAAGCGAAGAAAATATGATCGCTTTAAATACTCAGAAATACAATTAGATGATGCATTAGGGGCAGTAAGATCTGGAATATTGAGTTTAAATAAAGCATCAGCACAGTATAATGTACCAAAAGCAACATTATCCACAAAGCTTAGTGGAAAGACTATTGGAGGAAGGTGGATGGGACCAGCCTCCATCTTAACTAAAATGAAGAACAGCTGTTGGAAGATTGGATAGCCGGCCGGAGTGGCCGAGCAGTTCTAGGCGCTATGGTCTGGAACCGCGCGACCGCTACGGTCGCAGGTTCGAATCCTGCCTCGGGCATGGATGTGTGTGACGTTCTTAGGTTAGTTAGGTTTAAGTAGTTCTAAGTTCTAGGGGACTGATGACCTGAGAAGTTCAGTCCCATAGTGCCCAGAGCCATTTGAACCAAGATTGGATATTAGGGAAAGCAAAAATTGGTTTTCCAATGCTTCTGGATGAGGTGAAAGACGCTGTACACAAATTAATCATGGATAAATATTTCCGCATTCGGAAGAGAAAGTTGGTGACTGAAATATCGTAAATAGATCTCACCGCGACGAAAAACGTCTTTGCTTTAATGACTTCCATCCCAACTCGCGTATCATGTCTGCCACACTCTCTCCCCTATTACGTGATAATACAAAACGAGCTGCCCTTTTTTGCACCCTTTCGATGTCCTCCGTCAATCCCACCTGGTAAGGATCCCACACCACGCAGCAATATTCTAACAGAGAACGAACGAGTGTAGTGTAAGCTGTCTCTTTAGTGGGCTTGTTGCATCTTGTAAGTGTCCTGCCAATGAAACGCAACCTTTGGCTCGCCTTCCCCACAATATTATCAATGTGATCTTTCCAACTGAAGTTGTTCGTAATTTTTACACCCAGGTACTTAGTTGAATTGACAGCCTTGAGAATTGTACTATTTATCGAGTAATCGAATTCCAACGGATTTCTTTTGGAACTCATGTGGATCACCTCGCACTTTTCGTTATTTAGCGCAACTGTCACCTGCCACACCATACAGCAATCTTTTCTAAATCGCTTTGCAACTGATACTGGTCTTGGGATGACCTTACTAGACGATAAATTACGGCATCATCTGCGAACAACCTAAGAGAACTGCTCAGATTGTCACCCAGGTCATTTATATAGATCAGGAACAGAAGAGGTCCCAGGACGCTTCCCTGGGAAGCACCTGATATCACTTCAGTTTTACTCGATGATTTGCCGTCTATTACTACGAACTGCGACCTTCCTGACAGGAAATCACGAATCCAGTTGCACAACTGAGACGATACCCCATAGGCCCGCAGCTTGATTAGAAGTCGCTTGTGAGGAATGGTGTCAAAAGCTTTCCGGAAATCTAGAAATACGGAATCAACTTGAGATCCCCTGTCGATAGCGGCCATTACTTCGTGCGAATAAAGAGCTAGCTGCGTTGCACAAGAACGATGTTTTCTGAAACCATGCTGATTATGTATCAATAGATCGATCCCTTCGAGGTGATTCATAATGTTTGAATACATTATATGCTCCAAAACCCTATTGCAAACCGACGTCAGTGATATAAGTCTGTAGGTCGATGGATTACTCCTACTACCCTTCTTAAACACTGGTGCGACCTGCGCAATTTTCCAATCTGTAGGTACAGATCTATCGGTGAGCGAGCGGTTGTATATGATTGCTAAGGAGGGAGCTATTGTGTCAGCGTAATCTGAAAGGAACCTAATCGGTATACAATCTGGACCTGAAGAGTTGCCCATATCAAGCGATTTGAGTTGCTTCGCAACCCCTAAGGTATCTACTTCTAAGAAACTCATGCTAACGGCTGTTCGTGTTTCAAATTCTGGAATATTCCAACTTTCTCTTCCAAATACGAAAATATTTTGTTGAGCCCAACCTGCATAGGTAGGAATGATCATCAAAATAAAATAAGAGAAATCAGAGCTCGAATAGAAAGGTTTAGGTGTTCGTTTTTCCCGCGTGCTGTTCGGGAGTGGAATGGTAGGGAGATAGTATGTTGTGATTCGATGAACCCTCTGCCAAGCACTTAAATGTGAATTGCAGAGTAATCATGTAGATGTAGATACAGGAAAGAAAAATCCCTTTACAAATTGTAGGCCAGGAGAGAAATGGGAGAAACTATTTCTTAAAAGACATCCAGCAATTTCACATCGTAATGCAGAAATCATATCAAAAGGGAAAGTGCGTTTGACTGAAGGCATTATACGAAACTGGTTTGATGAACTTGAGAAATATCTTCAGGAAGAAAACTGCCAGGACATACTTCTTGATAGTGAGCGAATATTCAATGCTGATGAGACAGGAGTTGGATGTTGCCGAAAAACTGCAAGAGTCTTAGGCCCAAAAAATTATAAAATTTTTTTTTACCCTTGCTCCTGGCAAAGAGAAAGAATGTATCACTGTTTTGCCTAATTTTTCTGCTAGTGGAAAAGTTGTAAAACCAATGATAGTATTTCCTTATGAAAGGATTCCAAAACATATATCTGAATTCATTCCTAACGACACATTCTTTGTTGGAAAGAATGAGTCAGGATGGATGTTTGCACCAACATGTATGGGTATGTTACCAATTGCTTTTATCCATGGTTGCTGGAAAAACAGGTGACTCTTCCTGTTTTGTTACTTTTAGATGGGCATAAGTCTTGTTTAAACTTAGAACTAAGTAAGTTCTGTTCAGAGAAATGAATACTTATTTTTAGTCTGCCACCAAATGCAACAAATGTCCTTCAGCCGTGTGATGTTGGTGTTTTCCAGCCACTAAAAGCATCATGGAAGACTACTGTTAGATGCTGGAAACAAAAGAATGGTGGTTCAAAGTCAATTACAAAAGCAAATTTTACTTCTCTCTTCAAAGAAGCTTTTGAATCTGTTGTGTATGAAGAGAAAATACAGAAAGCTTTTTAAAAAATGTGGAATCTTTCCTTTCAATGTTGAAAATGTAGATTTCAACAAATGCATGCAGACTCGCCATCAAGAGCTAATGAAAAATACATTGAATGAAGGAAATCTATGTTTTCAGAAGGAAACACATTTCTACGAATTATGGAGTCAGAATTACCTATGGATACACTTGAACTTTTTTAAAAAAAGCTTTAATTGATGAATCAAGAACCACTAAGATTAAAGAGCCAGTTCTGTTTTCCATATGGAAGAAGTATTCAATCAGAGAAGGCCTAAGGCAAAATAGACAAAACAACACTTTAGATGAACCATTAATTCACTCAATAGCCCCACTGGAAACTAAATTTGAAAGCTCTGCTGAAGCCAGAGCATTGCAAGCAACTACTTCTGTAACTCCAGAAAGAAGATGCTCATTAGACAGTCAAACACAAGAGATGGTTTCAGAAGAATGCACCTCAGCCATATCTCTTCAGTCTGAAACACTCATTTTGGATGTACAAGAAGGCATTCATGGTTCTCAGGATCAGAACTCCAAATCCCCAAAAGCAAGCTCTTCTCAAGAAGGTCATCGAACCCTTGAGGAAATCTTGAAGGACCACTTTCATTAGCCAGTAATTGAAGATAAGAAAGGGAAAAAGAAAAGATGTGCAAATAAACTTCCTTATGCAGTTACTTCAGAAAAGCGGATAGAATATCATGAAGCATTAAGAAAAACGAAAGAAGATAAGGAAGAAAAATTAAAAAGGAAGAGGGAGGAAAAGGCTCTGAGACAGACGCAAAAACTAGGTGCATTCCAGAAGAAACAAATTGTCAGGAAAGTGAGGAAAGGTGAAGAAGACGCTTCAACTGATGAAGATGCAATCTCAATCTCTCTATATGATTCATATGAGAGTTTAGGAGATCTGCTTCAGAACTCTGATGATTCAGCTTCTGACTGCAATATTGAAGAAATAGAAGTAAATAAAACCTACGTAATTGTAGTTTATGAAGGTGAATATTTTCCAGGAATTGTTACTAACAAAAAAAAGATGAAATTGAAGTAAGCACCATGACAATGTGTGGCCCAACACGTTGGAAATGGCCCAAGAAAGAAGACAAGATATGGTATCAGAAAGACAAGATAAAAGAGATTATTTCACATCCTAAGGCAACCTGTGGAATATCTTCATGTATATCTCAGACTTACATTGTTGAGGAAATGAAGAAGTATAAAAAAGTGTAATAATTTTTTGTTGTTGTTAACATTACAGTTTCTAGTCTGATAAGTGTGATAAGGAAGTAACTAATAGGCCTGTTCACTGATGTTTGTGTTATCATCAGAAAACAGGAATAACCATGGGTTGACTAATGCTGTGAAAGGTTTCTCAGTTTTTACTAATGTAATCTGCCCTAGCATCTAATTTTTATATTTAAATTATCTGTATTACAGTTTGTATGTACTGTAGTTATTTTATATTTCTTTCCATGTTAATTGTAAAAGACAGTGTTTGCACTTACTCTGTTTTTCCTATGAGTATTTTGATTTATCACATTCCCAGTATGATTCTACTAAATAAAATATAAACAGATGATATATTGTGTGTTTTATTTATTATTATTGTATAACTGGCCTTGAAATTATACTTATAAAATTATGTTCGTTTACTGGAGGGAAGCTGTTCATTCACTGGACAATGCTATTCATTCACTTGGTTTTCTGTAACATTTTTTTTATATGCATTGTAAAGATGAGAAAATTGTTTCTTTTCTCCAGTTCCAATTTTTGTGTCTATTTGAGAGTGTCTGTAGTATGTGTTTTCAGCTAAAAAATTCCCCAGCAATTACTGTAGTGGCGGATACGAATTTTCCAATGTAAATTTGCCCTTAACGGTTCATTCACTGGTTATCTTACCCTAGTAAGAAATTATATAGAACTATTTTAACAATTGTTAAGCATTCAATTGGCTGTAACCTCAGAGAAATCCTTATATATTTGTGGCACCGATGAGATCGACACTAGTATCGATCTGAGCATCACCTTTGAACTGAGCAAAACATTATCTTTGTGTAGTTCCGCCATCCAGTCCTCTGTAAGCCTTACTTGTGTGAACAGGTAAATAAATAACCTCCTGACTATAAGATGTTGTTTGGTGCATCTCACCTGAGCATCCACCTCACTGGTGACCCAAGATGTAACGTATTCCGTTTTCGCCGTTTTACTGTGTCCGCGGCACCGCGTCGGTTATTTTCGCGTGAGGTGGCAGTGCTTGGCACTTTCAAGGCGGCTCTTCGATGCCACGACTCTCTTTGGACAGCGGCCCTTCCCCTTGTGCTACTCGGCATTCGTGCGATCTATAAGGAAGACCTCAAAGGCACAATAGCCGAGTTCGTATCCGGCCAGAACATTGTTCTCCCTGGCGAACTTGTGAGTTCTTCCGCTTCTCCCCCTCAGTCTGACTTACCTTCCTTTGTGGACCACGTCAGATGCCACTTCATCAACCTCCATTTCCCTCCTCCCGCCAGCCATTCCCGCCGTAAGGTTCACGTCCTGAAATCTCCGAACAATTGCGAGTACATCATGCTCCGAGATGACACTCTCCGTGTTCCCCTCCAACCCCATATACCGGCCCGTACCGAGTCCGGCAATCAGCCAACATCTATGACATCCAGATAAAAGATTCAGCTGTTACAGTCTCTCTCAACAGATTTAAGCCTGTTCATGTCGAGCCCGCTTCTACCCCCCTTCAGGCCACAACCATGCTACTCACTGTCGTGGCTCACGACGCTCCGACCACTCCCTCCATGTTGGACTCACTCACTAAGTCGAGTGACTTCCAGCTCCAATCATTGAGCTCGTCTCTGACCTGACCCTCTCCTCCGGTCTCATGCACTCCGTCGAGTGATCACATGCTCCCCACGTCAAGCTTACCTACGATCACGCCCTTGCTGCCCCCCTCCACCCTTCTCCGGTCCCTTCGACCTCTCCCCCGTCGCCTGCCTCGACCTGTCGAGGCTTCTCACGCCCCCCCTCCCCCCATCTTGAACGTGTCCTCGCTCAAGGTGTTTGTGCCTGTCCCCCGGACATAATCCATGACGTCTCTATAATGCTACGCGATGACACACTGTTCATCGTGTGTTTCCCTTCATCCAATGCTCATGACACAACCTCCACCATTCCCTGGCACCTGGTGAAATGTGTTCCTCTGTCGCCCGACGTCGACCTGGACATGCTTTGTGTGTTCGCCACGCCCACCGGAGACATCGTCGTCATCGCTCCGTTCCTCCCGCAAGCCACCTGCCTACATGTCGCCACACTACCAGCATGACGCCCGACGCGCTTCAGCGACTTCCAGGACCCCCCCCCCCCTCTCCCCAGGCCTCTCAGGAGTGCTCCGTACAGCGGGGGGAGGGGGGGGGGGTCTATGTGGGGCCGATGAGATTGACACCAGTATCAATCTGAGCATCATCTTTGAACTGAGCAAAACATTATTTCTGTGTAGTTCTGCCATTCAGTTCTCTGTAAACCTTACTTGTGTGTAGAGGTGAATAAATGAACTCCTGATTATAAGGTGTTGTTTGGTGCATCTCACCCAAGCATCCACCTCATATTATATAATTAAAATAAACCATTAACAACTGTATACCAATAAGATTGTAACAATGAGAAGTCTTTGCTGTTAGATTCAGAAGCATCCGACCCACCTTACATTTCAAGGCGGTGGGTTACTCTGTACTGTTTATGAAATAAATAAATAAATATTACATGTCTGTAATAAAAGGAAAAAAAACATCACATTAACAGATGCAAGCCCCTGTTTTAAAAGTTGTGTTTGCTTACTGTTCCCTCCTGTTACATATCCAAAAGTATGTTGACTGCAAGAGCTGGAGTTGGTGACCTGCTACCCCAATCCAATTACCACAATTATAATACACGCAATTGTGTGTCGCTCCATGCAGAACAAGTTACAACAAACTGCGCTCATCGACATTTTGGCACCATTCTTTATAATGTGCTGCAAATTACCTAGAGGATGGAGATGGAAACGGCTTTTAGATCACAGTTAAAAATCACTGTTTGTTGACAAGTGTTTCTACAATGTAAGTGAATATGTTAGCTTATAAGATTAGTAGGTCCTCATTCATGTTTTCATTCTGTTAATTGATGTACTGTACCATTGGTGCTGTGTTTGTCTTTGCAAATATCATTTCGTAAAAGGATCTGGTGCTAACCTATCTGTGATAGTCATAGTGTTGGCCAGTTTTTGTGTTCTTATGCTTTATACCTTTCAGCAGTGCTATATAATGTGCTCGTGTTTTATTTTTTGAGGGGTGATTTAAACCAAAGTTTCAAGGTTTACACCTACATCATTCATTGACTTATTGTGCATTTCGTACTTTTCTGTAGTGTTATCTGTTTTGACGTTTCCAGTAATGTTTATACTTTCAGTTTCTTTCATTTATTACCTTATTGTGCACGTTGCATGATATATTTTGTTCCAATCATGTACCGAGCACAAAGGCTATTCCTCCCAAATGCGGGTCGAGTATTTTGTACGTGCAAAGTTGACACTTGGCGCGCCGGCTGATGGAAACTGCTGTAAATAGGAAATGCCTTTGCAGTCGCTCCCATCAGCCACCGCGCCGAGTGCTAACTTTGCTTGCGCATGCAAAATACTCGACCCGCATTTGGGGGGTCTGCGGTTTATTTCTATCTGACTAGTGATGGGCTAAACTGCGATTTTTCGATATCAGTGATTTCTGTGAATGCTACTTTTCAGTATCTGTTATTCTTAACTGTGATTTGTCGCAGTTAAGAGTCGCAGTTAAGGAACATAGGTCGTGTATCCCTCCGCCACTGCTATTTCTGCTACTTCCGCGATTTCTGCTACTTACCACCGTATGAAAAAGTTACATCTGTCAACACAGAGAAAATTGCATCTCAACAAACCTTTCATTGGCAAGTATGTTTTACGTTTTTTCTTCCGCTTGCATTAATTTTGTAGTAAAGAAACAACTGTGAAAATATTAATAGTGTAATTAATATGTAAGTAGCCGTACAGTACCGTAATAGTTCGTATTTAGAAAATGAATTCTAACATATTGTTATGTTCACAGGTACCTGAACTACATTTCAGTCACTCAGTAAAGTGATAACTCAAAATATCATTGTCAACAGATCTGAAGAAATTGCCACTGCGTCTTTAGACCGTTTTCGTCAGACGAGAGGTTAGTTTCTAAGCGTTTCGATGGACTTAATTACTTCAGTGAGATCGTTCTTGCAAATGTGATATTCATTATAGCAAATATTAGCAATCTACTCTGTCAATTATATTGCTAGTAATTAATGACAGCAAAAATTGTTTAATAATCCTTGTGTTTTTGCAGACACAGTTCTGACTCTGATTACTGGTTGCTGTACGTATCTATCCACATCAAGGCTGTTGAGAGAGACTCGTGAAGATTCAAGACAGCTCTTAGAGGATTTGCAGTTTAAAAGTGAAATAATTGTGAAATAAGTGTGTGAATGATTAAACTGTGTTTTATTGAAGTTGTTGTGCGATTTTAAAGGAATAATAAATGTCAAATACAGTGAGTGAATAATAAAAATCTCATTTTCCACATGTTTAAGCCGTCCTATACCCATATCATTTTCCGCCACTTACTTATTGGCAAACACTTGTTGGAGAGTGACATGCCCCCCCCCCCCCGCTTTCTCCACAATCTTGGTGTGACACTGACCTGTAACATATCCCGAAGTCTACAATATGCATTTTGAGGCTGTTGATATGAAAGTGGGAAGTACAGATCCTCCAGTTAAATCAGGAATAGCTTAAGTGCATTACTTGAAAGTAACACAGGAAAAGCTTACTTATGTAGGTGGTAGTAGTGTCGGCAAAAAGTTCTTGTGTGTGAAGTTGCCATGTAGAACACCAGGTGTAAAACTTTTCTCCCGAGTCTTGAACTGTGTCGGAACAAAAGTGAGGCATTCATATGACTGTTTTCATTTCTCTACACTTATACAGATGACTGAGTTCTGTTGTGTTAACATTGCAAAGTCCTGTAGGTATGTGGAGTATTAACCAAAACTGTCATATTGGAAGCAGAATCAAACACATTTGTTACGTTACTTGATATTTTCATGAGAAAAAGGCAATGTCGCTTCTTATTAATATAATACATTCAGAGTCACAGCAGTATTTGACCAACCATAACTGATGCTGAATGTGCATGTCGTCATATAATATGAAGGGCTTATTTCAATAGTGGTACAAGTCCATTACCTCCACTTTTCTGTCTATAATGCTTCTGAAATTAGTGATCCAAACAAACATAAATAAAGGTTCATCTCTAGCAAGAAGCCATATGCTTGAATATTTCTGGTATCTCAACTGCAGATTTTTCAGCGCTCATTTAACTTTACGACTCTGTATCTCAAAATGAACAAAAATGGACTTGTACCACTATTGAAATAAGCCCTTCATATTCACACACAGCACATCGATCTCGTGAGGCACAAGGCTCTCATAACGATGTACGTACGTCGGTCAACAGATGACACTAGGAAAAGTATGTTAACTGCGCTTTTTAGTTGCTACTTGCGACTCTTAGTTGCGATTTGTCACAGAAATCGCGGTTTGACTCGGTAGCGAATAGCGTAGTATGAACTTTGCTGAACAGATGGCAGTGCTAACTGCGCTTTTTAGTTGCTACTTGCGATTCTTAGTTGCGACTTGTCATGGAAATCACAGTTGGACTCAATAGTGTATCGCAGAGATGGGCGTTGTACGAACTTTGACCCACAGATGGCACTGTTAACCGCGCTTTTTAGTTGCTACTTGCGACTCTTAGTTGCGACTTGTCACGGAAATCGCAGTTAGACTCGATACCGTATCGCAGAGATGGACGTAGTACGAACTTTGACCAACAGATGGCACTGTTAACTGCGCTTTTTAGTTGCTACTTGCGACTCTTAGTTGCGACTTGTCACGGAAATCGCAGTTGGACTCCATAGCGTACCGCAGAGATGGACGTAGTACGAACTTTGACCAACAGATGCCACTGTTAACCGCGCTTTTTAGTTGCTACTTGCGACTCTTAGTTGCGACTTGTCACTGAAATCGCAGAAAGCAGTGCTAAATTCGACCAATAGATGGCTCACGTCTGTGAATGTGAAATACTACTTGCGACTGCTAACTGTGACTGAAATCGCAGTTAGATTCTGTAAAGTTGCTACTGTGATATCTGTGACTTCTCAGTCACTGTGATTTCTAACAGATACGCGATTTCCTGCCCACCACTATATCTGACCATCCTGACTTCCGTTTCCCATAGTTTCCACTCGTCGCTAAGGTGAATGCTGGGCCAGTTCCGTTGATACCGGTAGGTCTTATCTTACAGTGTTTTGTTTATATTTTATATGTCTCTATGTATTATCTCGTTTCTGACGCGTCCTATACTACTGCAAATGGTCTATGGACGAATGTCAATAAATATTAAAGCACACATCTCTATTCAGTTCAGTATATTAAGATTTATTCTTAAAATGTAGTTGTATCCTCACATTTGCTGTTTCACACTAGCTTACCATAAAATTAGAAAAGCTAAGTAATAACAGATACAGCAATTCAACAAATTTGAACATAGAAGTCAACACTGGAGCTAAGGAAGAGAATATATTCAACGGTGCCATGTGCAAATAAGAGTCACCCATTTAAGCGTTATTCCCGATTTAGATTCGAACACATGACAGTTCTAACTCAGAGCTATAACTTCTCACAGGTGTGGAAAATGCCACAAAGCCTGGAAAAATATTTAAATAGTTACCTTTGAAAAACGATATAACACGACTGTTTTCATGTATCATAACCTGAAATAAATTGTTCTCGAAAATTATGACATAAGACTGTGATCAGATTTTAGTGACTACTAACAGTAAACTCACACACAATATCCGACTGCGCTGCGGATTTGTTGCTTCTGACATACATACTGACACTATAGCAATTTTTTGTTCGAAGTGTTCTTATAATTGTAGTTGCTGCTTCGTGTTGCTTTATCGCTCGTATGCACAATGCAAATGTGTACTCTTCATTGTGTATACAGGCTACTCTGATAAAATGAGCTGTCACTACTTGCTCATCATTTTATACCTAACTGGCACATATCGGGGGTCAACTGTTTGATATCACAACAAACAAGAACAGAAATGATAAATTCTTCGAGAGTGCGTCATTTGGATAATTTGTCACTTCTACTGGATTAAGAGAAATGTAGGCGTAACACCTGTCAGATCCAAGTTATCGCATCTTTCCTTTAATTACAACGTTGGTTTACGCAACAGTAGCGCGCATTTAATAAGATAAATTGTCGACGGAGCTGTCTTAACGTTAATACTTCATGTACTGTACCAAATTTTCCTCGTGCTCCTATCTAGATGCGTCGATTCCCCACCTTCTTTCACGGATTTGGAACACTCACCGACTACATTTGAAAATTCAAAGAATTTAACTTATTTGATGCGCCTGTACAGCAATACAGAGACATAAAATAATTGTTGCCTATGACGATTTTATGCATTGTTTGAAGGCTAATCGTAGAAGATGTGATCATTGACAGCTTCTCCTCAACTGACAATACACAGGCCTTTCCCAGCTCACCTATTCTGAAAAATCAATAGATATCACTGGTAAAAATCAGTGATTTCTATGGTAAAAACAAAACCACGTATGTTTGGACTCTGACAAGTGATCTGTAATCTGTACTATTGTTTGGACAAAGAGGTTTTGTATGAGATATTTATGAGATATACCATTGCACAGAGATCACAGACTCTTACCAAGGATGTTCGAATAAACAGAATAGACCTCCTTCACCGATCATGCAGAGAACAAGTTAATTCATAAAATGTTATTGCTGTTTGTTACATTGCTGGTAGGTCGCAGTTTATATATTGAGTTTACTTACTGAGCGAAAGGTGATAATAATACAAAAGTTCACGTTAACTTGCATGTTAGCTGGAATTAACACAACTCGAAACACACTTCTTTTTTGAGTTTCCAACTGTCTCAGAGTATCGATAATCGCGTGTGACGCCGATGTCACCACCTGAAGGTAATATGTTTCTGTCAAGCATTTTGCACTAATCAGACGCTATTAATTACAGTTCTGTAATGCTAATGGGCAAAACCATTGATGACTGAAATAATGAAAAACTGCATCAGTTAAATTACTTATTTTTTCATGCCTAACACAACGCGTTTCGAGAGTTTATTATCATTTTCAAGTGACTTTTTGACGTAAATATTTGTGTGATCTTTGCACACGCGCAAATCATCACTTACATCAATTTCTATATCTATACTCTGCAAACAATCGTGAGGTGCATGGCAGAGGACACATACCACTGTACCAGTCATCACGGCTTCTTCCTATTCCATTCACGTATGGAGCACGGGATGAATGATTGTCTGAATGCCTTTTGTAGAACCAGTAATTATTCTAATCTTGTCCTTACGGTTCCTATATATTTTTGAAATAGACTTTCTCGGGATAGTTTACCTCTATCTTCAGGAGTGTTCCAGTTCAATTCCTTCAGTATCTTGTGACACTCTCCCATGGATCAAACAAACCTGTAAACATTGGCGCTGCCTTCTGTATATGTAGAATATCCCCTGTTAGTCCTATTTGGTATGGGTCCCGCACATGTGAGCAATATTCTAGAACTGGCCGCATGAGTGATTTCTAACCTGAATGAATTCCTTGGTAGAATGATTGCACTTGCCCAGTTTCTACCAGTAAACCGTAGTCTACCTCCTGCTTTACTCATGACTGAGCCTATGTGATCATTCCGTTTCATATCCCTACAAACTGTTACACCCAGGCATTTGTATGAGTTGGCCGATTCCAACTGTGACTCACTGATATGGTAGTCATGGGATACTACTTATATTCGTTTTGTGAAGTGCAGTTTTACATTTCTGAACATTTAAAACAAGTTGTCAATCTTTGCACTACTTTGAAATCTTATCAAGATCTGAGTGGATATTTATGCAGCTTCTTTCAGATAGTACTTTATTATAGATAACTACGTCATCTGCAAAAAGTCTGAGGTTATTATTAATATTGTCTGCGAGGTCATTAATATACTCCATCTACCTGAATGCCTTCATCCGAAGCTCCTAGGATTATTTTTGAGAGAAGTTTGAGTTGGGTCACACATGATCGATGTTTTTAGAATCCATGCTGATTGGTATATGGGAGGTCATTCTGTTCAAGATATCTCATTATGTTAGAGCTCAAAATATTTTCTAAGATTCTACAACAAACCGACATCAAGAATATTGTTTTGTGGATCACTTCTTCTACCCTTCTCGTAGACAGGTGTGACCTGTACTTTTTCCAAGAACTGGGCACTGTTTTTTGACCAAGGTGTCTGCCATAGATTATAGTTAGTAGAGGGGCTAACTCAGCCAGAAATTCAGTATAGAATCTGACAGGGATTCCATAGGGGCCTGGAGCTTTGTTCAATTTTAACGATTTCAGCTGTTTCTCAGCTCCACTGACACTACTACTTATTTCATTAATCTTTTAAATGGTACAATAATTAAACTGGGGCAGTTCTCCTAGGTCTTCGTTTGTAACGGGACGCTTGAAAATGGAGTTATGCATTTCAGCTTTTGCTTTTCTATCCTCAATTTCAGTTCTTGTCTCTTTCGCTAGGACTGAACACTAACTTTGGTGTCACTAACAGCTTTTATACATGACCAACATTTCTTTGGGGTTTGTGAAATATCATTTGATAATACTCTGATATAGTAGTCATTGTAGGCATCATGCTACGGGCAAATATGATTCATTCAGCATCTTTCTATAGATCTACGCTTTGCTTTACACCTGTTTCTTAAGAAGTTTCTTTACAGAGGCTGTATACCATGGAGGCTCCCTTCCTTTATGAACTGTTCTACTGGGTACATATCTATCCAGTGCAAGGTCAACCATTCCTTTACACCTGAGCCATAGTTTCACTACATGCTCCTGCCCACTGATGAAAGTTTCGAATTCCTCGTTGAGATATGACACTCCTGATTTTTTATCTAGTTTACTGAATATAAATATATTTTTCGCTCGTTTTAGTCATCTTTTGTGTTTCGGTAATCATTGTTGTTACAGTTGCTTGATTGACTGATATCAATTTCGATGTGGATATCCTCAAAGACATCAGGTCTATTTGTTGCCATTAGATCCAATATATTTCCACCATGAATGGGGTTCCTAACTGTATGTTCTAGGTAGTTTTCAGAGAAGCCATTTAGTAATATTTCACAGGATGTCGTATCATCACCACCAGTAACAAAACTGTAATTTTCCCAATTGTTTGATTATTAAAGTCTCCAACAGTGATTGCATTATAATTGGGGACCTTATGTCCAAGTGGATTGAGGTTTTCTCTAATGTTTTTGATTACATCAGGAGATGAGTGTGGTGGGCAATAAAAGAATTTAGTTATCATTTTATGCCCATCCCTGATACCGAGTCTTGCCAAAACAATTTCACATGCAGCTTCAATTTCTATCTCGGTGGATTTGAGTTTCTTGTCTACTCTGAAAAATACACCACATCCAATTCCCATTTGCCAGTCGTTTCGATATACACTTAAATTTTCCCCAAAAATCCCACTGCTATCAATTTCAGGTTCCAGCCAGCTTTCTGTACTTAGTGTTATGTGAGTTTCACTGCTTCTCATGAGCACTTCAAACTCTGTGCACTTTATTGTGAATGATTCAGGAGTTTACCACTATGATTTTAAAATTCTCACCTGCAGGAGGCATTTATTTCGGTCTTACGCTGATGCTTCTTGGTTTCCTACAACTATCGTTATCTGGATTGGATGGAGAGTCGCTTAATCAAAAAAATCTCTGTGTGCACCCCACACACATTCAGCTACATTTGTAACAGCCTCTGATGTATAGTTTATACCTGACCCATTTAGGGGGACTCTATAGTTCTCAGTACTATGGCGCAAGTCCAGGGAGTCACAGCCTAGCTTGTTATAGAACCTTCGAAGTCCTTTCACTCAACTTAGAACCAACTTAGTTCTGGGTAAAATGCTGCAAACTGTGAGCTTCTTTGAAACATCATGGACAAGGCCGGTCTATTGTTTTCTGTCAGTTGTTGGAATAATCCAAGCATGACCTCAGTGCCCAGACGACAGGCATCATCTGTTCCAATGTACAGCAAATGTGCAGTTGGTTACACCCTGGTCCCTCAATGGATGCCGGAATAGGCTCTTCAACATGTTGAATGAGCCCACCAGGTATACAAGTGAGTGCGCAAGGCTGGTGTCCTTTCCTGTCCCTTGCTGCCATTTCCCTAAGCGATACCATCATTTGCTGTACATTTTTGACATGCCAGCAATTAACACAACCCTGTCCTTTTGCGTTTACCTCTTCTAGACAAAGGACAAAACAGGTTTCCCCAAAACAGTTATAGTGAGTCCCACTGGCTCTGTTTGAGTTTCAGTGAAACACAGCAGCTCAGACTAGTTGGTTAGGAGGATCGGTACAACACCATGAGTCCTCTCTGGTCCCCATCCACCATGTACAGGATGCCTAGATCTACCATTGACTCTCCGCTCGTAGTCAAGTGGATGAGTAATGACAGATCCTTTACTTTCTGCAGAGGAGACAGGATCCTCAGAAAAGGATAGAACATGAGTATCTCTGGTACTGGTGTCACAGACACACAGCTCTTGGGAGCTCTTCCAACACACCGATTTGCAGTGGCTGCCAATAGTTTAACAGTAGTCAGGGTGATTTCTGGCTGCTTACAAATGTCAATCAACTCATCCCCTGTTCGAGAACAGGATTGACAGTGGGGCTGCATTTCAGCTGGTGCAACATAGCACAAGGCAGTGGACAAATAACTTTAGTGTAGGCACACTGATTAATTTTTAATACGTTGAGCTAAAAATTGCTAATTAGCTACAAGAATTGAAGCAAATACGCAAAACTAGGTTTCTATTAAGGCAACACAAAAACCTGTGATAAAAATTATTAGTTTCCTGAAACGTTTTGATTTAATTATAGTTGTTATCAAACCCTAAAGCAGAGTTAATTTACGATAAATGTAGGTAACGCATACGGCTACTTTGTGTGTCATTGTTGCCACTGTAGAGTCTTGTAACATGGGAAGCAAGGAAGAGGTTGTTTTTTGGTGGCCGGTATCTTCTTTCTACAATTCAAACTGCATACATGTATTAACAGTGTTCTTTATTCACAAGAAAAAAAACCTGCTTATCTTTAAGCAAGTTGTTGTGGTACAAGCTCTTCCGTATTATTCTCACTGCTGGTGAAGTACAAGTCTCTCTAAAAAACACTACACTCTCGTAGGCAATGATGTGAACTGACAGACACCAACTAGAATAGTGACTGAGCTAGTAACTGAGCTGACTGCGGCTGCAACTGACTCTGTCTACAGGTGGGCTGTGACTGATTGGGCCCTTCGGTCTGAGGCGGCGATATAAATACTGGAAATCGAGAGGGCGTTGTGGCGTGTTTCTTGCAAGTCTGTCTTTGGCCTCTCTCCTGATAGGTGTGCTTGATTCAGCGCCTGTTGCCGAATTTCTTACAACCTCTTTGCCGAATGGTGTGCTGGCGACAGCTTACGCCGGCACATTCTTCCCCCTCCGAAATGCCCTACCATTGTCGTGTAGGAAGGCTGCAAATGACAATGGAGAGGGAAGGGAGGCAGGACGCTGGACGTAGAGATGAGCTGGGAGCTATGACAGTGGAGGATAGTGTACTTCCGACCGTACCCCGCCATCTGGCTTGCGAGGCAACAGGAACATCCTCTAGAAAACTGCTGCCAGGACTGAGGGTATGTCCTAGGGAGTTGATGGCGACGACGACGGTGACAGCGAGCGACGGTGGTGGGGGAGGGGGCGCTCCTCCTCCTGGGGTGTCCTGGGGGCACCAGCAGGCGGCTGCGAAGGCTTCGCGGTCCCGTAAGGCCATGAATCTGAGGGAAGAAAAGCAGCAGAATCATGGGGCAAATGACACGCACGAATTCGGTTCTGGTGGCAGCGCCGCAAACCAACAAGACCTGCAACCAAATACATCGAGGAGCCAATGCGTTCCTGGATCACGGCTCTTTTCCAGCGGCCACGGTTGCCATAAACCCTGAAAAGAACAAGATCACACGGCGCAAAGTGATACTTGCGCACCATTGGCGGCACCGGATGCTTCGGTGGGTGTAGCGAGTGTAGTAGCGTCCGATGGCGGCGGCCATGCAGACGTTCCGCTGGTGATGGTTCGTCTCGTGGGTGGGAGCGACAGGAGGCGAGATTGAGTTGCAGATCCTGTTCCCGTGTGTGGGTGGTGCGAAGCTTGGCCATCTTTGCTTAAAAGTGCGTACAAAGTGTTCTGCTTCTCTGCTGGGGTGAAATGGAGCACTTGTTAGATGACAAATGCCATTTCGTCCACAAAGCTGTTCAAAGTCACTTGAAGTAAACTGCGCCCGTTGTCCGACACAACTACTTCTGGCAAACCTTCTATGCATAATATGGAGGACAACGCTTGAATGTGCTACGTGATATGGCAGAGTTCATAGGCACTGCAATTGGAAGCTTGCTAAAAGAGTACACCACTATGAGCCAACAAGTGTTCCAAAATGGTCCTGCAAAGTCTTCTCCACTCGTTGCTATGGGGATTGAGTCTTAGACCAAGCTGAGGACGTCTATGGCGGAGTGGATTGGTTTTCCGTGCATGCGCGACACTTTGGCGTCATCTGTTCAATGTGGGCGTCCATGCCCTGCCAAGTACAGTGCCGTCGCGCTAACTGTTTAGTGCGAAGAATTCCCCAGTGTTCTTGGTGGAGCACTCGCAACACATCCTTCTGCAACACTTTGGGAATAAGCACATGCGATTGTCCACTGTCATTTTGAACTGAATGACACCCTGTTGTACCAAAAGGTTATGCAGACGTGCAACTTATCGGCGCATGACTGAGTTCTGGATACTGTTCAGTGAACGAGGCCAAGACGTACGAATGTAATGCAACAAAATCTTGAGATCTGGGTCTGCTTCCGCGGCCTGTGCTATTTTTCTGTAGTGCGAGGGCAAATATTCCAGCAATTCAGAGTCCTGTGCATCGATCTGGTAACAAGATGCGGCAGACGCATCAAAACCAGAGTCTAGGCCAGTCGGAAGGCGAGATAGGGCGTCTGCATTGCCATGTGCCACGCTTTGCCGTAGGTTTATACACAATTACACACTGATACTGCGAAAGCAACAAAAGCCCAGCGTTTCAATTTTTGAACAGGGCGTGTAGGAACCGGCTCTGACGGATGAAACAAGGACTGCAAAGGCTTGTGATCTGTCACTAAAAAGAGCTCGCGGCCATACAAATAGTGATAGAATTGTCACACCATATACAATGGCGAGAGCCTCTTTTTCAGTTTGTGAATAATTGCACTGAGTTTGGTTTAACGACTTTGGGGTAAAAGTAATAGGTCTGTCTTGTGCTTTCGCACTATGTCGGTTCCGTGGGAAGAAGCGTCGACTTGCAAAACTGCCGGCTTGGCAGGGTCAAAATGCACTATACATCTGTCTCTATGCAAGGCATTTTTGAGTTTCTGATATGCATCTTGACAGCCTTCAGTCCGCACAGAAGGTACATTTGCGACGGAAGCGATGCAAATGAGCCGCGATCTGAGCAGCTTTCTGTATGAACCGAACGTAGTATGTCATCTTGCCTAGTACTGACTGCAATTCAGACACATTGCGAGGAACAGGTAGGTCACGGATTGGAAGCAAATGAGAGGGTGCACAGCCAGCTTGTTTACCACATGACCTAAGTACTGTAGTTCAGTTTGAAAAAAAGTCACACTTTTGGAGACGACACTTGAGTCCTGCTTCGGACAACACACGCAAAAGAGCACTCAAATTGGCATTGTGTTCCTCTGGTGTACGACTTGAGACGACAAAATGGTCAAGGTAGTTTGAACAAAATGGCACTTTTGCAGTCACTGTTCCAAGTAACGTTGAAAAATGGCGGGTGCGGAAGGGCAAACGCAAATACTTGAACATTCCTAAGTGTGTATTTACAACAAACACTTTCTGTGATTCTTCATCCAATGGAACTTGAAAATAGGCATCACGCAAATCTATCTTAGAAAAGTAACTTCCTGCACCAAGCCTGTCCATGGGCTCCTCAGGGCGAGTAACGGGTAAGTGTCAACTACTGTCTGAGGGTTGACTGTAGACTCGAAGTCAACAGAAATGCGAATGCGACCAGAAGGCTTAGGCAACAAAACGAGAGGACTTGCCCATTGACTAGCTTGAATGGAAGCAATTACACCATTATCTTGAAATTCTTTCAATACACTGGGTACTTTGTCTCTTAAAGCAATAGGAACGGAGTTGGTCCAAAAAAAACTTAGGTTGTGCATTGTTTTTCAATGTAGCATGCGCTACAAAGTTATTAGCTGTTCCAATTCCAACTGAAAATAGTTTAGGAAATTCTTTAAGTAAACTAGGGACACTGTCTTTTGGTGCAAAATCTGTTAGGGAAAGCACGTTCTCGTGAATGTTAAATCCAAACAAATCAAAGTCATCTAAAACGAATATGTTTCACTGTCTCTTAATTTCAACACAGTAAAATTCACTGTCCTTGCGTGAGATTTGTAAATACCGGCAAGCTACACAGTCCAGGCACTGGCATTTCCTGTCCGTTGTAAGCAGTGAGGTGCTTGTTAGATTTAGAAAGGCATGCTGAGCCTAAGTGTTCGTACGTGGCACGATTAAGCAAAGTTACTGACGCACCTATGTCTAACTGAAACGTTGCACGACGGCCACCAGTTTATAAGGGGACAAACAGTTTCTTAGAACATCGTAGCTCAGCTCTAGGCCGATAAGGAGGTACAACCTTAATCTTACTTTTGTCAGAACCAGCTGTAGGTTTGCACGTGCACGAGCCTATTTTTTCCTGGGAGCGGGCAAAACTGGCATTTTTGTGCCGTTGCAAACAAACTGCTTGGACATGGTCTTTTTTCCACAAGTGTAACACGTTGCGTTACGTGATGGGCAATCCTGTTTATGGCGAGCAAAACATCTAGAGCAAGACGTCACTAAGTTCACAGGCCTGTTTACCTGTCTGCGTGGCCGTCCGCGCTGCTGTGAACGCTCCCTTTGTTGTGGTTGCTTGGGGCGGTCGGGAGCAAGGGGCGTCTCTACCCTACAAAGCGGGGCCTGGTCAGACTTACCAGCTGCTATGGCACCCGAATCATAATGCTCTAAGATTTGCAACACTGTAGAAAGTGATGGATCAGAGCACTTCAGGATCTGTTCCCGTATTCCACTGTTGGGACATTGAATGTTATTGCATCTCTTATCATTACATCACTGTAAAAGTTGTCACAACTGCACTTAAATTTACACTTCCTAGTCATGACCGGTAATTCTGTACACCATTGATGGTACGTCTGTCCCGGATTTTTCTGCAAGCAAAATAATTGATGTCTCGCTGCAGCTACTTGGACTTGCTGTTCGTAATATTGAGTTAATGCAGCGATTACTTCGTCACGGCTGAGTTCGTCGGGAGACGCCGTTGGAAACAGCTTTTGTATTAACCTGAACACTGGGGACACCGCAGTCGAAAGAAAGTATTATATCTTCATAGTGCCTTGTGCGTTATGAACTTATCAATGTGATTGGAACTGTGTCAGGTATTCGAGCCATTCCTCCTCTGTGTCGTTAAATTGCCGGAACGTCGGTATGCTGGTCGGCGGCAGTTGTTGGGCTGGTCGGTGGTCGGTTGTTGTTGTGCGGCCGACGAGGTTCGTGTAGCCAGTAGTAGTTGTACCGTCGTCAGCAAGGTAGCAATTTGTTGGTTCTGAAACTGAAAAGCTTGTGTTAGATCCATCACATTGGCTTTCTGCGGCTGAGCCGTGGAGGCAGGGGCTGGGGGGGGGGGGGGGGCAGGACAGGGCATGGTACACAGATATGTTACAGGAGAAAAAAGCAAGCAAAGCTTCTGAAAAGAGAAATTTGATTAGTTCTGAAGCTCCCGTCCTTGATCTGTACTTAATTATCATAGTCGTCACTTTTGTGTCGTCGTTGCCACTGTAGAGTCTTGTAACTTGAGAAGCAAGGAAGAGGATGTTGTTTTTTGGCCAGTATCAAAAATGGCTCTGAGCACTATGGGACTTAACTTCTGAGGTCATCAGTCCCCTAGAACTTAGAACTACTTAAACCTAACTAACCTAAGGACATCACATACATTCATGCCCGAGGCAGGACTCGAACCTGCGACCGTAGCGGTCGCGCGGTTCCAGAATGTAGCGCCTAGAACCGCTCGGCCACCCCGGCCGGCTGGCCGGTATCCTCTTTCTACAATGCAAACTGCACACATGTATTAACAGGGTTCTTTATTCATAAGAACAAAAGGCTGCTTACCATTAAGCAAGGTGTTGTGATACAAGCTCTTCCATAATTAGTCCACGTTAGCCTCACTGCTGACGAAGTACAAGTCCCACTGTAAAAACTACACTCTCGTAGCTGGTGACGTGAACAGACAAACTCCAACTAGAATAGTGACTGAGCCAGTAACTGAGTTGACTGCGACTGTGACTGACTCTGTCTGCAACTGGGCTGACTGTCTATGACTGACTGGTCCCTCACGTCCGTGGCGTCGATCTAAATACAAGTGGTCGGTAGAGCGTTGGCGGGCGATGCTTGGGAGGCTGTCTTTGGCCCCTCTCCTGATAGGCGCGCTTGATTCAGCACCTATTATCGATCTTCTTGCAACCTCTTTGACGGCCCGTGTGCTGGCAACAGCTTATGCCAGCACACTACTCTTCTTTAAGGGAAAACTAGATGTAACACAACATGTAGTTAGAATATCTGCTATGATAATTAAATCACAACTGTCGATTTACTGCAAACTTATTGTAGATTATGCAAAGGACAATCGGAGCTTTCGAAAATTCTCAAAAACGCATGTTTATTTGTGTTGATACCCAATGAAATTTAAGGGCGATGTACCCTTTGGAAGAACTGTGAACCACAAACCATGATTTGCAATGAAATAAGTATCGAAAACACTTGTAATATTAACTTACAAAAATATAGTTTTGAGTCCAAAACTTCTAAACTATGACCTGTTTCTCACGCAATTATATAATGAAATTAGAGAACGAGTGTTTTGAAGGAGGGTGGGTCTACTATCCTCAAAAATTTTTAAAAGAGCACAATTCAGCCTATAATTGACGATAACAGTACGAGTTTATCGCGGCACTCGCGGATGTTCGAAATCTCATAATATATCACAATACAAATGGTATTGATACAATCAATGAAAGATTATATGCAGAAGCGACATGAACACTAAATAGTAAAATATGTGTACAGAACTGCAATGCCTGTTTTGCAGTCAAAATATGCTTCGGAGATATTACGACAGTATCGCTTCACCAGTGTTCACTGGGCTTCATAAATAGTTTGTTGCTGAATTTTACATATGCAGTCGTTTTGAAAACTTAAAGTTCAACAACAAACTATTTGTGAAACCATACTGTCGTAATATCTCTGTAGCATGTTTTGATTACAAAAACAAAGTATTTAAGCAATGATTTGCGTGTTGGTGGTATTCTGTGTAGTGGAGGATGCACAAAACTTGTGAGTGGGAAAACAAAAATATCATCTCTAACACTGACATATGAAAATTTGGATGATTTTCCGTTTGCAGTATAACCTCAAGAAGTCGTCAATAGTACAAGATAGATAGAAAATGACGTGTTCAAAAACCACAAAAATATTTATGTAAGCAAATGCACATGTAAATGAGAATAAATTCTCGAAGCGTGTTTGCTAAGCATGAAAAAATAAGTAACCGGTGCAGTAAAAAAAAATAAAGATTTTCGTTATTTAAATCATGAATGACACTGTTACGGGCTTTGCAAAAACATCAGTTATAATGAACAAGATTTAAAAAACCATTATGCAAGAGCCATCTATCAGTCTTAACTTTAGAAATATAATGTTTATTTAATTTTAAGTTTCAGCTGTAAGACTCACTTGGAGGATGGCTTTGAATAGTTGTAAACATAGGTAAGACACAGCAGACACTCAATGTAAGGAAGCCTATGTTAGATGAAGATATTAACAAGAAGATTCTGCTCCTAGGTAGGTCCAGGGAGCGGTGTAGGCACACAGACATCAGTCTGGAATCCGTAAACTCGTACATATATCTGGGTGTAACACTTAGTAGGGTCATGAAATGAAACGATCACATAGGCATGGTCGCGGCTAAAGCAGGTACAGACTTCAGTTTATTGGCAAAAATATTAGGGAAATGCAATCAGCCTACAAATGAGATCACCCATGTGATCCATCCTAGAATACTGCTGAAATGTGTGGGACATGTACCACTAAGGCTATCAGGGAATATTGAATGTATACAGAGAACCGCAGCATGAATGGTCACAGGTTTGTCTGGTCCATGGGAGAGTGTCACAGAGACGTTGAAAGAATTGGTCTGGCAGACTCTTGAACATAAACGGAAACTATCCCGAGAAAGTCCACTAACAAAATTTCAGGAATCGACTCTAAATGATGAATCTAGGAATATACTTCATCCCCTGCATGTTGCTCCGATAGGGATAATGAGGACAATAGTAGAATCACACACAGAGGCATTTAAACAATTACTTTTCCTGCGCTTCGTAGTTGAACGAAATAGGAAATAGCCATAATAACTGATACTGTGGGACTTACCCACTGCCATGCACTTCAAAGTGGTTCGCAGAGTATGGATGTGAGACAATCGCTGGTGCTCCCCGTGTTGCCTGTTCTGCGGACAAGAGGCTTGCCAGGTGACGGGGACGCACCGGCAGGCTGTGGGAGAGGAACAGGCGTAGCAGGCCACAAGGTCAGGAGGAGAGGGGAAGGAGCACCGGTACGGGATAAGTATACCTGCTGCTGAAGTTAGACTTTGGTAAATGTTACAGTTTCTACAAAAAAATACTGAAAAGAAAAATGTCGCAGCCACAATCTTTACCACACGTTGAAAGCTTCGATTCTTTTGCAACTTATAGTCTCACATCATAACTTGCCTTTAGTGGTTATCGTTATTATGATGTTTTGAAATTAAGAAACCTGCAACTGTTAATTCGGAGAACTTGCAGTGAAACATGTGGTCGCTTTACGTTCAAGGGACTTCAAGTCATATGTTGCTGTACACGAAATACACCTACCAAACCGAAACCGTTTTCAAGGATGGAAGGAAAGCCATATCTCACTACAGTGTGGAGTAAATAATATAATTCATATAATCGCACTACGCCAGTGTGCAGCACAGCCAAAGTTGTTCCCATGCACTATGCCAGATTCATGTTTCGTGTGCTGTTTCTCATGCAGTTTACCACTGTACTGAATCTCATGTAGTTTACCACATCAGTCACATCCACCATCTAAGTTGGCACTGCAGTTACAGTGTATTGTAACAATATTAAACGAAACGAAATTTTCTGTTAGACATGTCATCATAAAAGCAAAGTACTGGACTGTTAATGGAGCTGTTGTGTGAACAAATACACATTCAACCATTTTTTAAGCACACAAGGCTTTAAAAAAGTGTGTCCTCGAAGTAATACAGGTACAAAATTAGTAGCTCTCATTTTGTCAGTATAACGCTGTTATCAACGTAATAAACTGTTTGGTTATTTTATTTCTACATTCACGGATGTAAAAAGCTGAGAATTTATATAAATAATTATTTCTTCGCCTTAGCGGTTGATGACGTATTAAAACGCAATGTACATTTGTCTCGGCTAATGGCATACAGAACTGGAGTGTGTGATTCGATCTGCAGCTCTTGTTGATATCAAACACCCATCAAAAACTTGAGTAAACCTTCTGTGACTGTTATGGACAACACCTTGTATATTGCACTACCCTTGATGCAAGGCTGCTCATACCCGGGAGCAAGGGGGGGGGGGGGGCGGCACCCCTCCCAGCTCTCAGGGAAAGGAAAGAGTATAACGTATTCAGGTTTAGATTAGATTAGATTTACTTTCATTCCAATTGACCCGTAGTGAGGAGGTCCTCCAGGATGTGGAACATGTCAGACAAACAACAATACATGACAAATATTTACAACTAAAACAAATAAGCTAATGTACCATTCCACAGGTCCCAAGTGGAATGATCGTAATTTTTTAATGAACACTATATGAAAGTCATTTTACAAATACTAATGCACTGAATTTAAAATAAAAAAGCTTTTTATTTATTTATCAGGTAATAAACTTGTAATACAACTACTATAATACTTATTTACAGTGAACACATTACTGCACTGAAATGGTGCAGAAGTTAGATTGTACTTACACACACACACACACACACACACACACACACACACACACACACACACACACACACACACACACATTTACAACGAACACATTACTGCACTGAAATTGCGCAGAAGTTATATTGTATATATATATATATATATATATATATATATATATATATATATATATATATATATAAAAATCAGTTGGTTTTACTGAGAAATTCATCAATGGAGTAGAAGGAGTTGGCCACCAATAATTCCTTTAGGCTTCTCTTCAACTGAATTTCATTGGTTGTTAAGCTTTTTATGGCTGCTGGCAAGTTATTGAAAATGTGTGTTCCTGAGTAATGCACACCTTTTTGTACAAGACTAAGTGACTTTAAATCCTTGTGAAGATTATTCTTATTTCTAGTATTGATTCCATGAATTGAGCTGTTGGTTTGAAAAAGTGATATATTTTTAATGACAAATTTCATTAAGGAATAAATATATTGGGAAGCAGTAGTTAGTATACCTAGTTCCCTAAACAGGCTTCTGCAGGATGTTCTTGAGTTCACACCACATATAACTCTTACTGCACGTTTTTGTGCCCGGAAAACTTTAACTTGGCTCAAAATGGCTCTGAGCACTATGGGACTTAACATCTATGGTCATCAGTCCCCTAGAACTTAGAACTACTTAAACCTAACCAACCTAAGGGCATCACACACATCCATGCCCGAGGCAGGATTCGAACCTGCGACCGTAGCAGTCGCAACTTTAGCTTGGCTTGATGAATTACCCCAAAAAATAATCCCATATGACATTATGGAATGAAAGTAAGCATAGTATGCCAGCTTTTTCATTTTTATATCCCCTATGTCTGACAAAATTCGCATTGCAAACAGAGATTTGTTAAAACGCTTCAGCAGTTCTGTGGTGTGCTACTCACAGTTGAATTTATTATCAAGCTGTAATCCCAAGAATTTAACACTGTCCATTTCTTCTATCTTCTTGTCATTGTATGTTAGGCATATACTCGTGGGACACCCCTTACAAGTTCTGAACTGCATGTAGTGTGTTTTTTCAAAGTTTAGTGACAAAGAATTGGCTAGGAACCAGTGATTAATGTCCACAAATATTTTATTAGCTGATCTTTCTAAGACTACACTTGATTTGCTATTTATTGCAATGTTTGTATCATCGGCAAACAAAACGAACTTGGCATCTGGTAATGTTACTGATGAAAGGTCATTGATATACACAAGAAAAAGTAAGGGCTCCAAAATGGAACCTTGTGGGACCCCACATGTAATCAGTTCCCAGTTGGATGATGCCTGATAGCTTGATACATCTCTCTCTCCTAATAACACCCTTTGTTTCCTGCCAGAGATATAAGATTTGAACCATTTTGCAGCATTTCCTGTTACACTATAATACTCTAATTTACTTAAAAGGATATTGTGATTTACACAGTCAAATGCCTTTGACAGATCACAAAATATACCAGTTGCCTGCAATTTTTTGTCTAATGAATTAAGCACATTTTCACTGTAAGTGTAGATAGCCTTCTCAATATCAGAACCTTTTAGAAATCCAAACTGTGACTTTGATAGTATGTTATTTGAGATAAGATGGTTATAAAGCCGACTGTACATTACTTTTTCGAAAATTTTTGAGAATGCTGGCAACAGTGAAATTGGACGGAAATTTGATGCTATTTCTTTATCTCCCTTCTTAAACAGTGGCTTAACTTCAGCATATTTCAGCCATTCAGGAAATATTCCACTGATAAATGACTGGTTACACAGATAGCTTAATATGTTACTTAGCCCACAATCACATTCTTTAATTAACTATGTTGATATTTCATCATACCCACTAGATGTTTTTGATTTTAAAGATTTTATGATGGACATTATTTCTGTTGGGGTAGTGAGGGTCAAATTCAAATTATGGAAGTTGCTTGAAATTTCTGGTCTGAGGTATTCCATAGCAGCATCTACCGAACCTGACAAGCCCATCTTTTCGGTAACAGTTATAAAATGTTTATTAAAATGTTCTGCAACACTATACACATCTGTTACCAATGTATCATTTACTCTTAATGCTATTTGTTCCTCTTCATGTCTGGTTCTACCGGTCTCCTCCTTCACTATATCCCATATTGTCTTTATTTTGTTATCTGATACGACTATCTTTTCCTTGTAATATATTTTCTTTGACATCCGTATTGCTTTGACATCCGTATTTCTTGTAATGTGCTATAGCATCAACATCGGAACTGTTTCAGATTGACAGATACAGTTTTCTTTTTGTTTTAGACGATATCCCTATTCCTCGAGTAATCCATGGCTTTTTTGTAGACTTTGCTGTAACCTTGGTAAGTTTTGGGGGAAAACAGTGTTCGAATAAGGTAAGCACTTTATTAGCAAAAGTGTTATATTTTTCATTCATGCCATGAGCACTGTAAACATCAGTCCAGTGAATGTCTCTGAGGAGTGTCCTAAAATAATCAATTTTTGGCTTATTGATTACCCTCTTGAGCTCAGATTTAACAAATTTTATATCCTGTTCAGTATTAACATTTAACAGAAGGAAATGCATGTCATGGTCTGAGAGGCCATTGACTATTGGTTTTGTAATATAATTTTGTTCATTGGTCTTTTCTATAAAGATATTATCAATGGTTGTTTGTGAGCAAGTGGCTACCCTAGTGGGGAACTGTACAGTGGGAATTAAGTTGAATGATAGTTTTTCTAATTCAAATAAGTTGATATTGGGAGAGTCTTTAAGGAAATCTACATTGTAATCACCAGCAACCACTATTTCTTTGTTTTTGGTTGTGCATTTCTTTCAATAAAATGATTTAAATGCCGGTATTACAAGTCGCCATTCGTCTTCCAAAATATTAAAAATACTCCATGCCCCCAGGTCTGCCCCTCCCACTCCCCCCTTCAGACTATCGTATGGGCGCCCCTATCTTGATACGTTGCCCACAGTAACTTTCAGAAAACAATACGTTATCGGTTGGCTACAACAAAATCATACCCAAACCTGACGATTGTAAAAAGCGCGAATTACTGGATCTCTTCGGTCAGAATAAATCACATTTACCTCTATATGTTGTAGACGAACTGGTAAATAAAAGTGGCCGTAAGGTTCTTAGATTGCTATCACATCACTGCCATAGTCCGCCCCGATAGCTGAGTGGTCAGCGTGACGGATTGCCGTCCTCCCGGCCAGGGTTCGATTCCCGGCTGGGTCGGGGATTTTCTGCTCTCAGGGAGTGGGTGTTGTGTTGTCTTCATCATCATTTTATCCCATCCGGCGCGCAGCTCGCCCAGTGTGGCGTCGAATGTAGTAAGACCTGCACCAAGGCGGCCGGGCCTGCCCCGCAAGGGGCCTCCCGGCCATTGACGCGAAACGCTCATTTCATTTCACTGCCATTTCAGTTCCATAGAACTCATATGGGCTCAAGTTAAGTGTTATGTGGCAAGGAAGAACAAAAAATGTATGCTGACAGAAGTGGAAAGATTGACAAAGAACGCTAAAAACTAAACTTCGATTTGAGTAATGTCAAACTCACGAAGGAAGTAATGAAGAAAGCACGGGGGAATAAATGTGTAGTGGAAAATAATGTAGAGCAATTTACCGTATCATTAAATTCTGACCGTAGTTCAAGTGACTACAGAGACGATAGTGAAAGTGATTGATATATTACTGGCGTGCATCCGTTAGTGGTAAAATGTGTTAACGAAGGAAAAGAAAATCAATTATATTCACCCCTTACAATTTCTCTGCTTTATTTAGATTGTTTATTACTTTTCGACATGTGTGTGACTGAATGAACATCTTATTCGCGTTTTGCGCCTAGAACGAGTGATTACGGTGTCTTATAGTACAGAAACAGTGGCCACCACCACAACCTACAAGGGTATTAGCAGTTGTCGGTAAGTAGATGACTTGCTTCTGTTTTTGGTGCTGGAGCAACTATCGAGGTCACGAGCATACGGCATGCTGTGTACGAGCCGGCAACTCTGCTACCCATCACCGCCATCTATCACTCACAAAGTAATTTTAATCGGAGTGCAGCTGCAGTTTCCTCCTTGCTTCGTCCATCATGCGTTTGTTTACTTCCAAGCTAGCAAATTAACTTCATCTGTTTTGATAGTTCATATTGTGTGCTCAGCAGATTCTTCTTTTCATTCAGCAGATCCTGTAAGTCTCTGTCTTCCACTGCGGATAGCAATATCATCAGTGAATTTTATCGCGGATATTGTTTTACCACGAATTTTAATCCTACTCCTGAACCTACTTTTTATTTCTGTGATCGCTTCTTAGACGTATAGACAGAAAAGTAGGGGAGAAAGGCTACATACTCATGTTACACTCTTTTTAATCCGAGCACTTCATTCTTGGTCTTCCCACTTTATAGTGGCACCTCTGTAGGGGGTGGTGCGTGTGTGGTGATGCTGTAGGTGGTGGGAAACCAGTGGAAAAGCTGTGGGCAGCTATCAATATAAGTTAATTATATCTTCAATTCTACGTGAGGCGCCGCGCGGTATTAGCCGAGCGGTCTAAGGCGCTGCAGTCATGGACTGTGCGGCTGGTCTCGGTGGAGGTTCGAGTCCTCCTTCGGGCACGGGTGTATGTGTTTGTCCTTAGGATAATTTAGGTTAAGCAGTGTGTAAGCTTAGGGACTGAAGACCTTAGCAGTTCAGTCCCATAAGATTTCACACACATTTGAACATTTTCTACGTGAGGCAGTCACGCCTCTCCTCGTGAGCTGCAGGACGGCGCCCGACTACGTCAGTACTCCGTCGCGGTGGTGAAGGCAAAGCCACGGCCAGTGGCGATGGCGGTGCTTCCCGGCTGAGCGGCGGCCCCGCTGCTCTTTACTCCACACAAAATATTTAATACTTCTACCTAAAATAGTGGGTAGTGCCACTATAAGAGGTAGCATGGTCCAATATTTCTTCAGCGGGCTTACAACGCCACGTCGAATTGCTGCACTACGCCGGGCAGAAGACCGTCTGACAGGACATTAGGACTTCCGTCACCTCACTGTAGAGACGTTCACGTTTAAACACACCCATTACATTACTTATTTTGCAACTGACTCACACAACAAAACAATTCGAAACGTAAAATATAATACTGTATGGCTTACCAGACCAAAAGTAAGCAAAATATGTCAGGTCTTTTTTATGTTTATATCTCCGTTGTCACACATTCCCAGAAACGCGATGTAGTTGTGCAATTGAAATTTATTGATACTACAACTCTCTTAAATTCCCTTAAAATCATGGTCAAGTGTTGGTCACCTCCGTTAAAAACATGATCAAGTGTTGGTCGCCCAGTGCAGCTGTTAATTGAAATGAAAAAGAAATGGTACTTAGCATCAGTCCCGAAGTTTTTTCTCCACTTCCTAAGCGTTTCAAAGGGCAACTTTCCTCACCAGTAGAGAGCCATCTTCTACTTAGCTGCTCTCAGTGGCAAGCATTGGGGATTTCTTGCAGCGGCATATGAGATCGTGACTTTACAAGTCGCTTGACGCAGTTATTTTGTACTACGTCGCCGCGAGCTTCAAGAGCTGACAGATTCGTATGTCAGGGAGATTTCTTTTTCTTTTTTTACTGATTTCCGGTGGGTTCCCATATAGCCGTCTCAACACTGGATTCTACAGTTTATTTCGATCCTGAGTATACATTAATTTAAGTTTTACCCTGGTACGAAGTTAACACAGGCTCAACAGATTCCCAGATAAAACAAATTTTCGTCCACAGTGTACTGTAATGAGCAAACAAGACGAAAATGTAACACAAGACACACAGAGGTAATATGGTATAAAAATCTTACTGGTAAGACAGTAAAAAATGATAACATATCGTTGGTACAAAGACCAAGGAGTTGGTGTGCGTTGCGGCGAAGGCGTGACGGACACGGGGTGGCAAACGACCAGCCGTTGCGCGGCCACCACGTACCGGCTTGACTATCAGGGTCCGCGTGAACGAGGAACGGAAGCCATCGTGGACTAAAGACTGAAATGTTAGGCTGTAAACACTATATATTCACATAAACGGTTAAAATTACTTGTAGGTGTGCTACAGAGAAAGAAGCTCTAGACTCACGAAAATTATCGTCAAAGTCGTTTTAAGTGCTATTATTGTTTGAACATTTATTATTTATAACTCTCTTACAACTTGTAGCAGACACTTATGGCACGCCAACGGAAAGGTATTGATGCCAGTTACACGATGAGACAGCTTGGTGATGCAGTTATTGATTATTAAACAAATTATTATTTATTGTTATCGAAATATTGGCCGAAACAGATTTCTCCACATGTACACCGATCATTAGCAGCAGCTTGTTCCATTTCCAGTAAGTAGCATGAATAGACATATATTATCTCTTATGAATACAAAAAACTGTACAGACTTACTCGTTACATTAAAATGTATCGTCAGTCAAGTATAATACTTCACCAACATAATAATTAAAAAATGCACCACATGGATGTTGTCATTTGTTAATTCCTCACCGATGTATAGCCAGCGCACTAGCGTCACGCACACAACGCTCGGGCTAAGGAAAGCTTCTGGCAAGAGAGGGCACTAGCAATAAAGGCAACAGCAACTTGAAGACAGAAAATGAGAGTAATAACTTTATTTCTGTGCCTTTCCTAGGAAATGTATCTCACAGGATAAGTAGACTGTTAAACAAAAAATATGTCTGCAAAGTTGCTTCCTTTATAAACAACAGCCTAAGACAAAAAATAAACCAGTCTATTAGAACAAAAGAACATCGTTTCACAAACTCTGCTGTTAACAAAATTACATAAGAAAGACCGTTTAAAGTAAGGTATAAAAAGTACCTGCTAAGTGATGGTGGGGGAAATGTGTACAGTTCCAGTTTTGCTGGACATCTGTTTCTTCTCCAACACACACCACGGAACTAGACGACTTACAACTTTTGCATAAAGAAAGCAAAACTTACAGGCTTGACGTGCTAGAAGAATTAGATATTTTTGAACATTTTACTCACAAAAATGGATCCATTTTAAATAAACAGATGCTAAGCAAAATTATAAATTTCTTGCATAGTTTCAGACCCCTACTTTCGTTAAAGTATCAGAGAAATGGCTCGATTTTCCATATGACTATAGGACATATCGTCTTCCTCCCCTATTAATGCCAGTGGTACTTATGTTCCTTCTTTGCTATGATATAAATATATTTTTAGAAGTTTGATATCCACAATTTTTCAGGTATGTTATATTTTGTGGGTTATACACTTTTTACCATCTTCCCTCTCCCCCACCACCTCTCTCCATCCTCCCTTTTCTTCCCTCCTAACCGCATTCCTCTTGCCTTTTGTCCCTCCTACCCCCCGTCGCCCCCCACCCCTTCTCATCCTTGGTTCCTTTTGCTATTGTTTATATTTGCACTATTCACAGTTTACTTAATTTATTGTACCACAATGACCTTTTTCGTATGGTAACTTATGCCATTTCATTAATTTTAAATTTGTACACGTGAAACTTCATGTCTGACTGACGCATTTTGGCCATATTTTAACGTACCTCTGCCACAACGTGTAACCCACTAAATCTGAGTAATTTTTTATATTCTTAACGAGATATTGTTGTATAACATGTTTTTCACTGTTAACGTGTTTAGTTTGTCAATATTTCCTTCCGAAGAAGAAGTTTCTGTAAACGTTGAAACCATGGTAAAAAGATTTCCATAAACAATTCATTTGGAAACTGATTCCTGTTTATTATTTCTAATTCAAGATTTTATGCTACGGTTGCTTCTCCAGCGAAGAACAATTTTAAAATGTAGAAATGTCCCTTGCATGTGCTACATACTACAGCATTTTTGGACAGTTTGTCATGAGATGATAATGGTAGGTCCAAGATGCGTTGTTGCACTGTTACTGTATTTAATGTGAACATCTTCACTACTGACTCACAATTTCGATCAGGCACACAAAGAAAACAGCGGCCGGCTTTTATGTTGGACATACGAGGATCGTTCAATAGGAATGCAACATTTTTTTCTCAAAGCAGGATGATTTTGTTGTTGATTTAAATGGTCCATATTTTCCCCCAATTATTTAGCTATAAAGCACTGTTTTCCAACGTAATCTCAATTCAGTTCTGTCGTCTTACACCACAATAAAGTTAGAGCGAATATGCCGTCTTGACACCACAACACTGACCTGTGCCTCAGTTAAGTTATTCTTGCATCAGTAATTTCCCCATAATTGCTGCAATGTTTCGCACAGAGTCCATTACGCCAGCATTTTTATGACCACAAATAAGCTATGATCGTTTCTTCAACTTCCTAAGAGACTCACAATAGACTTCGGAATTGATTGTTTGACCGTGGGGGGGAACATGGAGACATATACAGAATAAGCCCGTCAGAGTACCAGAAGACTGTAGCGATGATCTTAAGAGCTGAAGGAACTGTTCTGAACTTCTTCTTCGAAGGAGACATTGTATGATGCCTCCATGTATTGTTGTTTTGTTTCATGTTTAAAATGGTTAGTCAGTATTTCATCTCCTGTGATAATGTTTGACAAGAATTCGCCACAAGGTTCACAACTATAACAGATCTTTCTTTTTTCCTTTTCATGCTCTTCATTTAGTCTTCGAGGAACCCAGCTGGCAAAACCCTTGGAATGCGCTAACTATGGACAAATGTATTACCTCTACCAATAGAGATTTCAAGCCGATCATTAAGCTGCTTCATTGTTATGAGTGTGTCCTCACGTTGCAACATCGCAGGCTTCACAGTTGTCTGCTGTCAGCCTGAACGTGGTGGATCAGATTTTCTTCTCCTTCTTCTGGTGACGACAGACGCTTCGCTTAGAGAACTTTCATCCACTGTCCAGTGTCCGTAGACTTTTTGTAAAAGCCTGTAGATATTTGTCATGGTCTGGTTTTCCAGAAAAAAAGAATCAATAACTGCACTTTGTTTGACACGCACCTCAGTTGCAGATGCGATTTTGAAGATTGATTATAGCACTGACATCTACCAGCAGTTACTGCAAGTAACTGGAGAATGTGTAAGGGTGTCGCAAACAAATTAGAACTTTTTATCTTAAACTGTCCGAGAGATAAAAATGCATTTCATATTTAATACCGGTCGTACTTGCACAGGATTGGATGCAGGATACATCAATTTCTTCCAGAAGAGATTCCGGACTTAACATCAACCTATTACCAAACATTTTTGGAAGCACCTGGAGATTTATTTCCTTAGTTATTTGTTTGCTGTCGACAGTCCACCTGTCCGAATAGTTTTCGAAATAGTAGTTCAACACTCCCTTGCTTTGGACTCCCCTCGGTCACAAAAAGGAGGGCAGAGACTGTCAGCTGATCCAAATACACTGACGAGAAAAAGAATCACAACACCAAAAAAATTAATGTAGTATAATGAAATTTCGGGAATACATTTGTGTAGGTCACGTATTTCAGTGAATAACATTGAAAGATCATAGCTAAGCGCGAGAGAATCCGTTGCAAATGTGAAATGCTGGTATACTAACAATCGGTGTAGCTGACAGAATGTTGAATGCACGCATGCAAACGTGCGTACATTGTGTCGTACAGGTGGTGGATGTCAGTTTCTGGGGTTGGAGTTCCACGCCTGTTGCATTTGGTCAGT
Organism: Schistocerca nitens; assembly: GCF_023898315.1. NCBI lineage: Eukaryota > Metazoa > Arthropoda > Insecta > Orthoptera > Acrididae > Schistocerca > Schistocerca nitens. Next base: position 449,541,341 of record NC_064615.1, read on the forward strand.
CAATGCAGAGATACAGTTTCTTGGATGACGCTAGAGTTGTCGTCCGATGATGCCCTACATGTGCCTGTTTGAAGACTAGAGCATGTTGGGTTACAACAGCGATGTGTGGGCGGGTGTTATCTTGTTGGAAACCACCCGCTGTAATGCTGTTCAAGAATGGCAACAAGACAGGTCGAATCACCAGACTGATGTACAATTTCGCAATCAGGGTGCATGGAATAACCACAAGAGTGCTGCTCCTGTCATACGAACTCGCACTCGAGTCCAAAACTCAACATGTAGGATCAGTGGGATTAGCACGCAGGTGGATTAGTTGTAGCCCCTTAACTGGCATCCTTCTAACCAACATGCGGTCGTCACTGGCACCGAGGCAGAACCAGCTTCCATCAGAAAACGCAACAGAATTCCACCCTCTCCTCCAGTGAGCAATCGCTCGACACCACCGAAGCCGTAAATGGCGGTGGTTTCGGGTCAGCGGAATGCAAACTGCAGGGCGTCTGGCTCGGAGCTGCCCTTGAAGTAAGTTCGTTGTGTCACTATGGTGCCAACTGCTGCTCAAATTGCTGCTTCAGATGCAGAACGGTGCGCCAGAGCCGTACACGGAATACAATGGTGTTCCCTCTCGGTGGCGCTTTGTGGCCGCCCAGAGCCCAGATTCATGACAACCATCTTTACAAATTTTCTTTTTCTGGCGGACACACGTCCAGATCGTCCGCTTATAGTACCCTCTCAAAACTCTGGCATCTCTCTCTCCACATCCACCACTGCCGGCGGCTCACCTCCAACCGCCCAACGCTACATGCTGTTCACATCCAACTGCCCAACACTACACAAGCGAATATTCCAACAATGAGTCCAACCAGCCACAGACTGCACACAGCACAGTCAGTGATTTTCATACAGAACGCTACGTGGCGTTACCAACATAAAAACCCAAACAGCCTACTTACACAGTCTATTATCGACTGTACGTTCTCGTGACCACGGTGCCAACAATCGTGTACAGTGGCTGCATTCCGGCCAAGTTTTTCTGCAGTATAGCAGAACGAACATCCAACTTATCGTAGCGTTATTACGCGAACTCGTTAAAACTCAGTGAGATGTTGATAGCGGCGTCTTTGCCGCCTTAAAGGCATCCTTGACTAACATCAACTCACCATGTTCAGTCTCAAAGGTAACTAACCGTTCACGACCGTTACAGCGTGTATTTAAAGCAAACCTGATTTGCATCCTCATAGTGGCGCTACTACCGCCACTCTTATGCGACTGGCGCGATATTTGAATCGACGTCTTCTTTCAGATATAGAAATTTCCTTTATGTCGCACTACTCCTTATTGCGTTTGTGATTTTTTTCCGTCAGTGTATGTTCACCTTAATAACAACAGGGACCTGTTAATGAGGTCAGAGTTATCAAATGGAATAGAGGCACACTAGATGATGATAATTCGTAATTTAGAGATGTTTAGCCTTTCTTTAACAGCCTCCGATTTGCTGACTGCACCGTGCATTTAGCCAGCAGCGAAGACGAACTTGCTGAGCTAATAACAAAAGTAAAGGACATTACTGTATCATATGGATTGGACCTCAATCTTAGCAACTCCAAACTCATGATAATTGATTGGGAAGTACAGGTGCAACTAAAAGGTCGAGTAAAGGAACCAGAAGTCATGTATTCTTTCGTCCATCTGATGTCAACTATCTGTGACACGGGAAGGTGTGAAGATGAGATAAGAAGACTAATCACGCTAGGGTGAGTGACCACGAAGAAGCTCATCAAAGTCTGGCAGAACAAAGTGCAATAACGACCACCACAAGGGTCCGATCTGCTGAAATACTTGTTTTTTCCGTCTTCCTTTATGGTTGCGAGACCTGGACCCTTAACGCCAGAGACAAACAGCGTATCAATGCTTTTGAGCTTTGGTGCTGGCGCAGGATGCTGCCCATAAAATGGACAGAAAGAAGAACAAATTTGTCCATTACTGAGCAACTCAATATCTCCAAGCGCCTTTCTACTCGCGTCAGCCAAAACTACTCCAGTTCTTTGGCCATATTGCGTGAAGAGATGGAGAAAACCTGGAGTAAATAATCATTGGAGGGAAGATCGAGGGCAAGAGGCCAGCAGGAAGAGCAGCGAACGTGTGGACTGATCAAATCAAGAAGATTTTGGGTCCATCTTTTCAGCAGGTTCTAAAAGAAGCTGGTAACCGTCGGGGATGTAGATCCCTTGTTCATGGTGTTACGACCTCAGCAATGAGGCCAACGACTTATGATGATAATGATAAGCCTTCCCTTTCCATTCTTCCTGATCACGGAAACCGATTTGTGTAAGAGCTCGAATATAAAAGCACTTAGCAGCTCTTCTTTTCAGTGACAGGTTTCAGAGCAGATATTAACGCATTAAGCTGATGTACTGCGCCGCACTCTAGTTCAATTAGATAAACTGATAAATGCTGCCAATCATGTCAAGTAGTTTCACAGATTTCCAGCAGCGGCTTCACACATGTTTTGCCTCCATCCTTCAGTACTGCTGCACGAAGGGTAACAATGAGGTTACAGTTCAACGTACCCTGGACACTAAGGTCGTCAGAGACGGAGCAGGAGCTTGGTTGGAGGAGAATGAGGGAAAGAAATCTGACATGTCTTATACATAGTAAAGCAACCTGCTTTCACCTGTACTGTTTTATGGAAATCAAAGAAAATCGTAATATGGACAATAACAAAGGAAATTTATGCGCTCTCCTCCCGAATGAGGCTCCAGTGGCTTCACCATTGCCCAGTGCCACGTGATACTCTACGACATCTGGCTGCTGAGGAAGGGTGCAGTTATCCACTTTTCTTGAAAACTTGATTAGTGCAAAAATTAATGGACTGGACAACTAAACATCAAATGTGACTTGGACAGATACTGTTGATTTTCTTAACAGGCTTTAGTACTTACAGTCAAGCACTGAAATTGATCGAAAAAAATTCCGAAAGACAATGATATCTTCCAAATAGACTAGCTAGTACCCATTATGATACACCTCAAGATTCCACTACAAATATCTTTCGCTAAATGATTATAAAATAAGTTAGGGTTCTCAAGGTGATATTTTTTCACAACCATACGCTCATACACGAAGTAAATACGCGTTATTAGCACGTAATACGTACTTCGTAGAAAAACAGACGTCATTTTCATTTGCAGTAGTTGGAGTTTATGGTTTACTGAAATGGACTTAACACTCTCGTGTCTCGGATATTACATCTGATTTAGTAACTAACGCTGGAGACCGCAGTAGAGCTGCTCCTGGAGCTCTGGTATACGACTGTGAGTCATGAAATATCTGCTACACTTCGACCGATCTACGCATTGTCATACACAGCAGAGAGCACAAGTCACAGCCACTTACAAGTGCTGCTTATCTGATGTACAATTCTCCTAGTGAATACCCACAACCTCTGTCTGCTGCGTTATTGTGGAAGGTATTCGACTGCAAACACAATTATTATCTTTATAATGACCTACATGGAATCTTATGCAATTGAAATGTATTAATTGGCCACTAACCATTAGAAAAACAAAGACGGCCAGGTATTAGAGTAATAGTTAGGCCTATACTCATAACAGCGATCACTTAAACTAGTAAGGATTGCGAATTCAACAATCAGGTGATAACCTATCTCGGACCTCCTTATATAGGAAGTCCCAAAACTTCGGTGTTAAAATCACATATACCGTCTTTAGCCAGCACAAACGGACTGTTTTGAGATAAGAACCTATTACATTATTTGTTTCTGGTTCATTTAAATTTTTATAATTCTTTTTGCTTTAGAATTTTCGCATATTGGTACTATATTTTCTGTATATGTAAAGTGAAGTGTGCTATACTGGAGTTTGAAGTTCTTTGCAATGTATGTGAATAATGTATGTAAAATATTATGTAAATTGTTTATTACGTTAAATAATTTTCTGATGACATTTTATATTTAAAAGTATTTGTGTGTATAAATTGTTCATGTTGATGTTGACAATTTAAGAAATGGTCACACTTAGGAACAATGTGATGAATAGGTGTTATGTAAAAGCCAGAGTGCTTTTGTTTGAAACGAAGGCGGCCCTGGGGAGTGGGAAAGGTGGCAAGAGCGAAATGGCGCGCTACCTGGAGCAAGCATGGGAAATAAGTCACACAGTCTGCAGACAGCAGTGATTGAGGCAACATCTTTGTGGAGCAGGATAAGCTTTGCCTGCAGATTTGCACAAAAGTGCCTCGGATGTAGACTGCTAACAGATTACGGCATAGCTGCGAATTCTTCGGTTACTGTATGTAAAATTGAACGACGTCAAGATGAGAAATTGAGCCCATACAGCAAGATACTTGCAGGCCGTACTGTGTGTAGTGTATCCGTCATAATTGTTCGCCACACACAACCCTGCAGCCACCAGATAAAATTTTTTTGTATTTTACTTTTGTACAGCGTGAACCATAAATTTAAACTGTTTTTCAATAATCATTCGTGAACTTTAAAGAAACTGGTTCACCCTGTTATTTCATCCTAATCATACACCTATATAGGGTTCCTTTCTGGTGTTTGGTTAATCCGAGTATCCTGTTTACAGGGTTATGAAGTGCGAAGTTAATATAAAGAGACACAATGTAAATTTCTTTTTTGTGTAAATAATGAAAAATTTTTCTTAACTATTGCAAAGTGTAATAGTAAAAGTTTGCTTACTTAAATTTCAATCAGAGTGAAGCCTAGTTACTAGAATCTGTTAAATGACCACACAGTGTTAATTAAAAGAATAATAGCTTTTTAAAGTAAATTCAGCAAGAAAGAGGTTTTCTTGAAGTGAAATGTTCAGTATAAAATGTGTGTGCTTTAGTATCTAAGTATTTTAGTATTTAAGTTTGTTTACTATGGAAAGTGCTTTTTTAAAGGTCCCCCCAGACCACTTTTTTTTAGCTTCCTTGAAGTAATCTACTGGGAATTCTCTATTTAAAAAAACGTCATGTATAAGATTGTACTCCAACATTGTTTAAGTGGAGCAATATTTATTTAAAGAACCAAATTAAACAATAGCAAGAAAGTAGGCAAAATTCATACTTTTACTTTTCTAATACTTCACTGTTTCATTGCCTGGATAGGCTGGCGACCATTAGTGCATTTTTTAAACCACTAAACGGACTTGGAACTGAGTTGTCCTAGCTTCAGTATAATATTATTCATACTGCGTTTCTACCTAAACTCTTAGGAAAAGAATTGAATAGCCTGATTTACTTATCCATTAGGCACAACACACGGTCAAATCCTGCAGTAAGGATAACTCTATTGATTAGCTTTTCCTATTAACAGGACTATCCTCGGAAACTAAACTAAATTTTAGTAAGAGGGTCAGGCGTGGCAACATAGAGACAGGGTTCCTGTTATTTAGGTAAAATCATACTAAATTACAGTAGTAGTGGTAGGGTTGCAGACCCGATGGTTGCAAATGAATCTTTCAGACTGTATGAGGCCCTGAAAGAGCAATGGATATCAGGCACGTAATTGTACACTGTTTGTGTGTCGTAACGAAGAGCCGGTCGTTGTGGCCGAGCGGTTCTAGGCGCTTCAGTCTGGAACCGCAGGACCGCTACGGTCGTAGGTTCGAATCCTGCCTCGGGCATGAATGTATGTGATGTCCTTAGGTTAGTTAGGTTTAAGTAGTTCTAAGTTATAGGGGACTGATGACCTCAGATGTTAAGTACCATAGTGCTCAGAGCCATTTGAAACGTAACGAAGGACTTCAAGTCGCATCAACGTTGGTATATATATATTTGAAAGTTTTCTGTGATTTGTTCGCGGGGGAGCTTATTATGGTTTCCAGTTCATAATAGGTTGTCGAAGACAGAGTATTAGTCGTTACAGAAACTTTGAGACTTGGCTTTAATGTATGGTGCAGCAGGATGCGGCGTCCGGAAAGCAGAACAGATGAACAGGGTGAAGTTTCCCAACAGGAAGAAATACGACGTTGATAGACACATAAGGACAACCGGATCGTTCAAGATATACAGAGATTACTAAGAGCTGAGCGCATAGTGAAATTTGAGGAGAAGGTAGTGGGTCGTATGGATGAAGATTAGTTAACAAACATTCGTCAACATGTTCGTGAAAAGTACACTCCGAAGAACACGGCGTGCATTAGTGGAGCAGCAAGTACACTTCTAATTTAAACAACCTGTGACAGCAGGGAGAAACAGATTTCGAACTCAGAACTAAGTTTTGTCAATAAATTGCTAATCACAGTATTACAACACTGAACTTTCTACAGTTTCTATTGTTCACTGATGCGGATTCTTTTAACCGCGAACATGTTTCAACTGCCTCATATACATGCCAGGAGGTATATAACCCATACGCTACGATTCATTGCGAGCTTATGGGCTGAAATTGTAGAAGAATGGGTAATCTTATCTGCTGCTACTCCGTTTGAATAGTACACGTTACATAGTGTTCATTCGAGATGTGCTTGCTGCCACAGTTGTTGGAGGCCGCATCTCTTGTTGTCCACAAGGGCACCATACCATTTCGTTATTAATTTCCAAGAACTCCTCATCGAGAGATACCCTCACCATTAAACGTGGCCCAAGGTCAGTGAAATCGCCGTATCTCTCTCGTCTGGAATTTTTCCTATGGGGTTACAAGTAATACTACCAGACACCGCTGTGGAGCTGGTTGGCAGGGTCTTAGCTGCCTGTCGCATTGTACAACACACAGCATGAATGTTTGAGTGGGTGCGGCATATACGTATTCACCCTTGTGAGGTATTCATTAACACTGGCGGTAGTCAGTTTGAACAGTTACTGCGTTTAATGTCGTTGCTATAATGCATAAGTTCTTTATGTCAACAGGAAATTAAATAATCTTCGACCATTAGCTACTTACTTCAAAGCACTCTGTTTACGCTCTTCTGCTATCTGTATTAATTTTGACCTACAGATTTGAAGCATACTGCACGTGACTTCCTTAGTGTATAGGTAGCCGCAACTAAGAGCGTAAGTTTTTGAATTATGACCTAATTTTAGTTCTGATTATTTTTAAAAGGAAAATACGTTTAAAAATGGTTCAAATGGCTCTGAGCACTCTGGGACTTAACTTCTGAGGTCATCAGTCCCCTAGAACTTAGAACTAGCTAAACCTAACTAACCTAAGGACATCACACACATCCATGCCCAGGGCAGGATCCGAACCTGCGACCGTAGCGGTCGCGCAGTTCCAGACTGTAGCGCCTAGAACCGCTCGGCTACCCCGGCCGGCGAAAATACGTGTAATATGTTTACTTACTTCATTGCTGTATAAATTGGGAACTGAGGAGGGAGAATATCTGCCGCATAGTAAAAGTCTTTACTGTGCCGGTTAAAGTATTAGCAAGGATCATTACTGTGTTACATGAAGATATTATAAGCTATCCAACAGAATCAATTTTAGCGCCTAAAATACAAATGTCGTGTGGCATTGTCGCCTGGGACATTCCACAGGGCAGGTTCAGACGCCTTCTTCTGTTCACATTGGCCCTATTCCTTATAAAAATCAAATGGCTCTGAGCACTATGGGACTTAACGTATATGGTCATCAGTCCCCTAGAACTTAGAACTACTTAAACCTAACTAACCTAAGGACATCACACAACACCCAGTCATCACGAGGCAGAGAAATATTCCTTACAGTATGTGACAGTTGTGTCATATGTGTTTTTGTATGGCATAGGTGACTGTAATCAGGAGTTGGAGGAGGAATTAGTATTTAACGTCCTGTCGACAACGAGCTCATTAGTGACGGAGCACAAGTTCGGATTAGGGAAGGACGGAGAAGGAAATAGGACTTGCCTTTTCAAAGGAATCATCCTGGCATTTGTCTCAAACAGCATCACATGCCCTCACTTCATGAGACACTGTGGAGACGTTTGGAATCCAATTCAGGACACTGGCGCACTGACTGGTCATCATGAGATTTATATCACCAACTCTCCTCCTTTTTTACGTTTACCATTCTTTTGTTCGTTTGAAAATAAAATATGTCCTTCATAAAATATAAATATTTCTTGAAAACGTAAAAAAGTATACTTTTCACAATCTCTGCTCTGTAATTATTATTATTAGGCAATAAGAGATGATGAGAAGTGGTATTACATAAATGGTGTAACAAATAATAGACAGAAATTGCTTCTTTCAGTAGAAAAGAATAATGGACTGCGTCCCTCTTGGTGGTCGCATCATCGCCTATCCCATTGTACCCTACATTGTAGCCAGGCGTGTCTTCGCATTGTTTATTTTATTTTATTTTATTTTGTTACAGCTGAAAAAGAGCTATCAAAATAGTTGAAAAGGAAATAACTCAAAGGAAACACAATAAACCTTTTTTTGTGTTTTCAGAGATATCATCCACCAGGCACTCTTCTCTGAGGAAATGATACGCACTCGAATAATGACAAAAAAAGAAAATGTCCACTGGTGCATGAGTATAAGAGCGGCCCTATTCCGAGCTTCCTCCTCCGGGCACGTCGTCCCGTAGAAGTGAAGGAGACAGCTGTTTCATCAAGGTCACTATATGCCTCTTCATCGTTTTCAGCATCAGCTTGTCACACCCGGGGCGTTCCAGCTGTGCAGAGGACCTCGTAATGCACTCCATAGGATATCAGAAAATTTTTGTTGGTATTTCGAGTTGCACACAATGGCCGCATGTCGTTCATGCACGTGTTCCAGAAGTACAGAATTTTCTTTGGGTCGTCGCGAAGCAGGTAATGCACTGCTTGGGCTCGTAGCCATGTCACCGCGTACGACTTGGCTCTTGGGTTAGTACGTTCTGTTCGGAAAATCGTAGTGTCAATGGCTTGCTGTCCCACGTGGAGAAGGAAGGAAATCATCTTCTCAGCTAGTTGCCACACTTCCACAGAAGGGCCGCACACAAGATGGTGGGCTTCGTCATCTCTAACCTGACACACCTGGTATAAATGGGAGTTCAGTATATTGATGGCGTGGAGGCGGGATCCGGCGACTTGTTTACCGTTAACTACCAGATACCAAGTTGTTTGTGTTTCTGTCTCAAGGGTGGTATGGTGAATTGACCGCCATATCACCGGCCAGTGGATTGTGGGGTGCCGTGCTTCCACAGGGTTGGCAGAGCCCCTGCCCGTGAGTATTAGATGAATGTCACGCGCTATCGCCGGTCTATTGGCCAGCAGCTCTCAAAACGTAGCTATATTCAAGAAAAATATCTCTGACATGATGAAAAGGGAAAATCTCTTATTTGATGAAATATTTGGGAGATGTTCTTCACTATCACCGGCGCAATTCGTGAAGCTGGTGCTCGTTACTCCATCAAGAGTTACGACAGACTCGGCTGCTGTCTACCCCATGTTTTCAACAACGCACTAAGATAAACCACCACTGTGCGATCGTGAAAATGTACAAGTCCGGGGCCTCCTCTACCAATGGCTAGGGTCAGGGCATCGTATGGGACCTTAAAGAGTAATCCAGTGCTAAGTATCCAAATGCTGCCAGTATGCATCGAGAGATCGTGTTCGGCATCGGAAGAATCTCTGGATAGTGGGGGATATGTGACGCCAAGTAGGTATTTAGGCGACCCGCTGAATCAAGTCCAGAGCGTGCAAGGTGTTTGCTCTGATACCATTCCGGACGGCTTGGAGCATTCGCTTGAAGTTGATAGCCGTCGTGCGTCGTTCGTCACTTGTGAACAAAATCCCCAGACACTTTATACTGCCCCGTATTTGAAAGGATGTAACGTAGTCAGCAGGTAGCACTGTACCAATATCACTGGACAAAAAAGAAAAGCAATTTTTGAATGTTTCCTGCACTTCATGAGTCAACTCTTACTATTCCTGGGTCGAGAGAAACGAATATAACAACGAAAAATTTTCCTTAGCTCTAGTTACTGTGATACACAGTAGGTGGAAGTATTTCATATTAACGGATTTTAATTACATATGATAACAACATTGAAAGGGTATCGGATTTTTTTTAAAAATGGTAGTTACATTTTAAGAGTTCTAAATTGCTAGAAGAATACCTCGCACATGCCAGAGTCTGAAGAAAATCATGTGGTGGCTGTATGAGATTGTCGTCTTTTAGCTTACCTCTTGTAACGGAGTTCCGGAGCATCCCTACACAAATACCAACAGTAATCCACAAGCATTGCTTCATTACAATAGCCCTGATATCTTTGTTCCATAACAGAAATATCCTGATGGAATCACCGGCCGGTGTGGCCGAGCGGTTCTAGGAGCTTCATTCTGGAAGCGTGCGACCGCTACGGTCGCAGGTTCGAATCCTGCCTCGGGCATGGATGTGTATGATGTCCTTAGGTTAGCTAGGTTTAAGTAGTTCTAAGTTCTAAGGGATTAATGACCTCAGAAGTTAAGTCCCATAGTGCTCGGAAAGGTGTGCCAACTCCGAAAACTAAATTTCCCACAAACTGAAAATATTGACTATAGTAAGGAAATGTCACTTTATCTCCAAAGCAAGACCTAATCTGTCATATTCAAGGTGTTTTTCTTAATTCAGCAGATGAAAATGCATAAGAATTAACTATTTAACTATTTTTGAGCTCGAAATATTTTCACTGTTGGCCAGTGTATTCAGGGCGACTGATTTGTCTACGTTTATACGTTTCAGGCGTCTCCCAAGGTAGTGTTATAGGCCCTTTGCTGTTCCTTATCTATATAAAAGATTTGGGAGACGACCTGAGCAGATGTCTTCGGTTGTTTGCAGATGACGCTGTCGTTTATCGACTAATAAAGTCATCAGAAGATCAAAACAAACTGCAAAACGATATAGAAAAAATATCTGAATGGTCCGAAAAGTGGCAGTTCATTCAAAATAACGAAAAGTGTGAGGTCATCCACATGAATGCTAAAAGGAACTCGTTAAACTTCGGTTACACGATAAATCAGTCTAATCTAAAAGCCGTAAATTCAACTAAATACCTAGGTATTACAATTACGAACAACTTAAATTGGAAAGAACACATGGAAAATGTTGTGGGGAAGGCTAACCAAAGGCTGCGTTTTATTGGCAGGACACTTAGAAAATGCAACAGACCTACTAAGGAGACAGCCTACACTACGCTTGTCTGTCTTCTTTTAGAATATTGCTGCGTGGTGTGGGATCCTTACCAGATAGGACTGACCGAATACATCGAAAAAGTTCAAAGAAAGGCAGCACGTTTTGTATTATCGCGAAATATGGGAGATAGTGTCACAGAAATGATACAGGATTTGGGCTGGAAATCATTAAAAGAAAGTCGTTTTTCGTTGCGACGGAATCTTCTCACAAAATTCCGATCACCAACTTCTCCTCCGAACGGGAAAATATTTTGTTGACACCGACCTACATAGGGCGGAACGAACACCACGATAAAATAAGGGAAATCAGAGCTCGTACGGAAAGATATAGTTGTTTTCTTTCAGCGCGCTTTACGAGATTGGAATAACAGAGAATTGTGAAGGTGGATCGATGAACCCTCTTCCAGGCGCTTAAATGTGTTTTGCAGAGTATCCATGTAGCTGTAAATGTAAATGTAGATCTCAATTGATCCAATCCAGTGCTGTATTTGAGTCGTGGCCACTCCGTAACACCAGTAACAGGTCGTCAGCAGATGCCTTACACTGGAAGTGTATCCCCACTGGAAGTGTATCCCCGTATCGTAAGTTCTGTCAAGTGTTGGAGAAGGCCGCTTGGAAGTGGTTCAAGGGCCAGTGCGTATAAGATGGTGAATAAGAGACATCCTTGTTGGATTGATCTCGTAATAGTAAGGGCCCCTACCAGTCGGCCATTAACAAGCAGTTCAGAGGTGGCTCCGTGTAGGGCTGCGGGAACTTCATTGGTGTTAACACTTCTGTAATCTAGGTATGGCTGACCCTGTCAAAGTCTTCGTGTAGTCGACGTGCTTTTTCCAATGCGATCGAATTGTGGTATTCGCCTAGTGACATATGAACGTTGCTGTCGCCGCCTAGGGATGTCTGGTCAACTGACAAATGGCGATGCAGTGTTCTTGTAAGGTGTGCAGCCGTCATTACGGTAAAAACCTTAAAATCACAGTTAAGTAGTGTTGGCCGTGTGCCGTCTGAAGGTTTTGGTACTAGGATGATCATCTCCTCTATTAATGCAGACGGAAGTGGTACATCGAGAGATATTAGTTCATGGCAGATTTCAGTCCAGAAGGGAAACACCAAGTATTGAAAGGTCCAATAAAGCTCCAACGGTATTCCGTTCGGCTCCGGCGACTTATTGGGTGAGCCGGTCGGAGTGGCCGAGCGGTTCTAGGCGCTACAGTCTGGAACCGCTGCGGTCGCAGGTTCGAATCCTGCCTCGGGCGTGGATGTGTGTTCTATCCTTAGGTTAGTTAGGTTTAAGTAGTTCTAAGTTCTAGGGGACTTAGAAGTTAAGTCCCATAGTGCTCAGAGCCATTTGAACCATTTGAACTTATTGGGTGCCCCCTTGCCTACAGCTTCTATCACTTCCTCCAGTAGTTTGGCCTCCGCCTCTTGGTCGAGCGTCCCAAAGAGCGTGTGAATGAAGTCTCGTAGAGCGTCCTTTCGTGATCTTCTATGGCGTGTAAGTTGGTATAATGGTCAACGAAGGCAATTGCTATGTCGTTTTGTGTCGTTAGATGTGTGCCATCCTCTATGTCAGTGGTATATATTAGGGCTCTGCAGCGCCGCTAATATTCACTAACGACAGGGTGCATCGACGAACGTTCGCCCGCGATACATTCTAGTGTCCTTGTGCGGACCGCCGCTCCTTCCAGATGAGAACGCATAATAGCAATAATTTTTGCGTTGTCTCACTGTACCATCGCCTGTCGTTCAGGAGACGGATAATTCTCGTAATACCGCGAAACAAAAGTTTAAAGTTTCCTGTCCCCAATGTGAGTTTTCGCGCCCTAACGCAATCAATTCACGCCGTATCACCAGTCTTGTATATTCCAACAACGAACGTAATGTCGTAGGGTATATAAGTCGACGCCCTTCACAAGACAGCCAAACTTCTTCAGTAACATGGTGACACTCTGGTGCTTTAAGGTCGGTCACACTCATTTACCATAGGCCGCAGCTTCGCCACACCTACTGCACTTGGAGGGCGATCGTGCAGATATATACTGCGTTTTCGGCGAAAGCCACTGGCCATAGTTCTGCATCATGGATGTCAGGTTGGAGGCCGCGCGTGACATAGACACGACCGATGCGGCTGGTGGATAGGCTAGAAATGTTATGTGTATCCGGTTCAGTTTCCATAGGTATGTTTCCACTAATCCACCAACTACAGATCTCATACCAATGTTCTCAATTCTGGACACTGGTTATAATGTGGGAACTGATCCTTCGGGCCGGCCGGGCTGGCTGAGCGGTTCTAGGAGCTACAGTCTGGAGCGGCGCGACAGCTACGGTCGCAGGTTCGAATCCTGCCTCGGGCATGGATGTGTGTGTTGTCCTTAGGTTATAAAATTATAAACAGCCGACCAGTTACAATGGATAAAGAAATTCTTTACCTAGGTTTGGACAAACATAAATTTGTCTTCTTCAGAAGGTAGCAATTTTACATTAGTAAGGGCTAATGTACCATCGCCGTTTTTACAAATGTCGGCATAGATCCATTTGTCAAAAATCAAATACAGCCCTAGAATTAGGGTTTGTCACGTAAATATAAAATAGTACATGGATCTTGCAGAGCTCACAACCGACTCACAAAATATTGAAGTCCTTAGGTTAGTTAGGTTTAAGTAGTTCTAAGTTCTAAGGGACTGATGACCTCAGAAGTTAAGTCCCATAGTGCTCAGAGCCATTTTTTTGATCCTTCGGCGCCAGCACACAATCGCATTCGCCGCCGACGATGTAAGGAGCGCACCGCCCTTCGAAGGGCAGGGCTAGTTTTTCCATGAAGAAGCATGATCGTTCTCTTCGTTTGTCTGTGCTTGACGGAGTGTAGATGTTGAAAGCCACACTCCACATACTGTCATAGCCATTCCGCGTGCCGATGGTAGGTAGGTGAAGTCCTCCACTGAGATGACTTCATTAAGGAGTATCACTATGCCATTACCGGTTTCTGAAGCTGGTGACATGAAGTTGCCGTGACGATAGAGGGATGAGAATTCGTCGACGTATACTTCCTGAAAAAGAGCGGTTTCTATATCTTCCACTTGAAGCATATCTTTGAGTAAGGTCGTCTTGATCCATGATCGTATGGTATTAGAATTAATGGATGCGGAAACCTGTTGACATCCAATGTGTTGTGGGGCCTGCATGTTATGCGCTCGTTGCCCTTGTTGGTACGCTCTCCGTCGGTGGCGTCAGTGAGTTGGGTATTGTCAGTTATAAAGTGGGCTCTGTCGGGGATGTCGCCTCAACCGTGATACTCGCGGTTGCAAGAGGCTGGATTTCTTCACTGTCATCAGCGCACTTCTGCCAAGACGAATCCTGTAGCCAGACCTTTCTGCCTTAACTTCAGATGGCTCAAATGGCTCTGAGCACTATGGGACTTAACATCTGAGGTCATCAGTCCTCTAGAACTTAGAACTACTTAAACCTAACTAACCTAAGGACATCACACACAACCATGCCCGAGGCAGGATTCGAACCTGCGACCGTAGTGGTAGCGAGGTTCCAGACTGAAGCGCCTAGAACTGCTCGGCCACAGCGGCCGGCTCATCCTTAGCTGTTACCTTCATGTCTTTCTCTACCGTGCTGTTCTGGGACCTTCTGAAGAACTCCCTTAAAGGTCTCGCCGGTGGAGGGAAGGGCATCGCATTCGGTCGTCGGAGGTCTCAGCACTCTCTACGCTGGTGTCGTAATCGTATGCCTGTTCTCGTTCAAGTTTCCCCATAGAGCGAAAGCAGTCGCCCAATGGTGTGCGACGTCTTTTCTTTCGCCGTTTTGGAGACTTCTATTTTCGCTGTCTTAATCCATCTGCATGTGACATCGGACTTCTGTTTCAGCTGCTCAGTGGGGCGTTCTTCGTCTGACATCTTGGACGCATTGTTATACACCAATGTCGACTGTGCCATTGGATCGTCCGTCATTGGGCACTAGGAATGTGTAAGGAGGACTCTTTCCAGATGGAGGCAGTGTACGTAGGAGGCTTGAATGCTGTCGTGGGTGGGAATACAGCTTCGCACGTCATTACTTGAATTATTCTCCTCTGGCGCACTCTCACCACAACCCGAGCCTGTCTTGGGCTGCCAATTGTAAATAATTATCACTGTACAGCCACCAATAATAAGGTAAGACGGGACATGTAAGCTCGGTTCAAACTTGCCTCATCACGTTAAGAACGGATATATCGTAAAAGTGGTCCATTTTTCGGCTTCATGGTTCAGTGCATATCCATATGGTTGTAAAGTATTGACCACGACGTCTTCCGGAACCTTGAAGGAAAGCTCAAATACCGCCTGTGCGGAATCCGTTTCCCGCGTGATCAATTGACACTGTCCCCACATTGTCATCAAAATGTTTGAATCGTAGCCCTTTCTTAAGGCCATGCACAGTCTTATCACATGCTGTATCCTTGATCAGTTTAATGTAATAGAGAGGTACATGACTATCAGATCTATTCTGGTCTCTTCCCACACAAAGCATTCGATTTCGAACGCTTTGGGTCGTGCGAATCCAGCAGCGAAGCTAATCTTGCCGGTTGACTTTTTGAATGAGTGAGCCATGTTGTGTCTATAGCGTAGTTGCTCGTTAGAAACACAAGAGTTAAATAATGTTGCGCGCGCAACGCTCCATGGCGTGGACGTATTAACAGTCGTCCGAGCCGCTCTGCCGCTGAAGGTGAACTGCCTTGGGTTGCGTGGCGGTTGTAGTACATACATAGCTGGGAAGGAGAGCGTTATATGACTGGAACAGAATAATAGAGACAGCGTAACACCGTGGTTACTTCCAAGTGGAATAAAACACGTAATCAGTTTCCTAGAACAGCATAAAAGCACCAATAATGAGGACGGCCGCAGGCTTCCACAGTCCTGGTTGCCAGCGATCAGGCTTCAGCTGGTCGCCAGTGATCGCTGTGCTGTGGCGTAGAAAATAAATGTAGGTATACAGACTTTATGGGCAGCGGTCACAACACAAAGGCACAGCGGGAGCTGCTGTCGTTATCAGGGACTACCAGAAAATGCTGCGCCCAGGGGTCAGTCACCCACTCTCGGTGGGCCACCAGGCTTCAGCAAACTTTTAAATATGCGAATTACCTCCTATATACCTCCTACATCTGCTCACCACAGGCTACTGATATTTTAGAGGGAATAAAATGGAGAACAATTTTTTCTGAAGATCTTTAGATGCCGGCCGGGACGTAATATATAGGTCAGCACCAACCTCCAGTACAACTAAGAAGCTGGTTATGTTAGTGTTTTTGTACAGGGTATTTAAAAAAGATTCATACAATTTCAGAAGGCCAGATCTTCTACGTCATTGCCGGCCGATGTGGCCGTGCGGTTCTAGGCGCTTCAGTCTGGAACCGCGTGACCGCTACGGTCGCAGGTTCGAATCCTGCCTCGGGCATGGATGTGTGTGATGTCCTTAGGTTAGTTAAGTTTAAGTAGTTCTAAGTTCTAGGGGACTGATGACCACAGATGTTAAGTCCCATAGTGCTCAGAGCCATTTGAACTATTTTCTACGTCATTGATTCCCAACCTGTCTGAGACCGTGACCCCAGTGTGCACTCACCAAAGAGATGTGTGAGGGCTTCCTGCCTCCCTCTCCCTCCGCACCGCGGAACCACCACCCCCACACCATCATAATCAGTGGTGCCTAATCAAACTAGAGAATTTCCTTTGACACATTTATTTTTAAAATTACGAAAGATGTGATATTTAGTTTTTCTAGCCATTTTATTAAATCACTTACTGATGGGTAAGAGAGGTAATTGGTGCTGCTTATTTCGAACAACCTTTTTTTATAGAACTATGAAGTAATTCTCAGCGCAACGCAGGTGCTACAGTGGATAGGCAAAATATTGTGAACAGCGGTAGTAATGGGATGGTTGTGTTTGACGGTCAACAACGCAGGTAAAGCACGTGTCGCGCTGGACTGTGCGTGTTGAGTACGGACTAGGCATCAGTGCAGGTTGTTTACGAGTAGTGCACACTTCGTATTTGTATTCAGAGGCGAGGTCAACGTGCAATGAAAGACCTAACAGAGTTCCAAAGAGGACAGATTTTGGGGGCCAGATTAGCTGGAGTATCAGTAACCAAGACATCCAACTTATTGAGTGTTTCTAGAGCATCTGTTTCAACAGTCATGACAGCCTACACAAAACATGGAGGAAAGACATCATAGTGTAAACGTAACAGCTGGCGCAAATCAAAACTAAATGACAGAGATCGTCGTACGCTAACACGAATTGTGTCAAAACAACAACAAGACTACGGCGGCTATAGTGACTGCAGAGCTCAATAGCCATCTTCGAGACCCAATATCTATCGACACTGTCCGCCGAGAACTCGACAAAGCGAACATTCATGGACGAGCTGTTATACCGAAACCATTAGTGACGACAACCAACACAAAGAAGCGTAAAACATGGTGTCAGGAGCATAAATCTTGGACGGCTGCTCAGTGGAAACACGTCGTATGGTCCGATGAGTGAACGTTTTCGTTATTTCCAACATCGGGTCGGGTTTACGTCTGGAGAACGCCAAAAGAAACCTACAATCCCGATCCCTTGATTCCAACGGTTAAGCGTGGAGGTGGAAGTGTGATGGTGTGGGCAGCCATATCATGGTATTCTGCTGGTCCCATCATTACTCTCAAAGGCTGTGGTACAGCCAACGATTGTGTGAACGTTTTAGGTAATCAGGTGCACCGCATGTTTCAGCGTCTTCCCTGGCCAGTATAGTCCCCGAACTTGAACATTATCGAACCCTTGTGGGCGGTATTAGACCGCAGACTCTGGAGCAGATTTCCGCCTCCTTCGTCAGTACAAGAGTTAGAAGAGGTTCTGATCGCAGAGTGGCATAACATTCCACTGGAGACTATGCAGCATTACATGCCAGTATTCCAAGAAGAATCGCAGCTGCATTAGGGGCAAATGAGGGTCCTACCCCTTATTAATAAATCATTCCCAAGTAAATACAGGCATTCACATTATTTTGCCTATGCCCTGTACCTACAACCCCTTTTCATATAAGAACGCTAACCAGCCGCATTGAGGGCAGACACACGTTAAAAAACATGCTTTTCCTCTGTACCAGTCCTCTCACTAGCGGCACTTGCTTCACGCACACAGTGTACATTCTATTTAAAATGAACCAAATGAAAATGTGTGTACTAAACCGAGGCTTAGTTTCCGTTGATTGCTGGAGTCCTTACTTCTGAACTGGCAGAAATTGGAGAACTTCAGCCTGCCAGTGCTTTGTGTCTCACCACTGCCTCCAATAATAATAGTAATAACAATAATAATAATAATATTTCAGTGTAGGCCCTACAGCAGTGTAGTGGCCATTACATAGTTACTGTTGTGTTGCGCTGTCAGTTAGTTAGTTTATTGTTGCGAAGTGAATAATGGAGAAATTTATGGTCTATTGCGAAATTTTTGGTCTAGTTTTGGTCTATTGCTGAGAAGCGTTTTCATGAGAGATTTAAGTGTATGAGATGTATATGTTTTACTGTCATAGATGCTTGGTATAAAGTTTAAAGTGTGTAGGTGGTCTGAGGACTGTGTGAGGACCATGTTCATACGAGTACAGACGTAAATACGTAAACTCGTTTCACAAGCTGGAACCTCGACGATATTGTCTCATGTGTTAATGCTGGTATTCGTGGAAAGAAAGAAAGAACATGTAGATATTGGCAACTTATGTAATCAGTATTACTGTCTTACGAAATTGTGATAATAGTAATGTTCTTTTAAAAATAATTTAGTTTCGTGGGCAAAACACAACGGAACCCTTTTTTCTCTTCCCCTTCAGAAAATTATTTTATACCCCTCAAGTGGTAATTGCCTCTAGGTTAGGAACCACTGCTCTAGGTGGGAGAAACTTAAGAGTATACTTTAACTTACTTATACAACTCCAAGATTTTAATTTTGGAAAGGAACACACGACTTTACAGGGTTAAAGTGCTGTGCCTCTTTCGAATATTAGTTTTGAGTTTTAATAGCCGCATTTACAGTTTGCCCTTGACGCTACAGTGCAGATCACGGAATGTAAGATGCCATGTTCCTTGACATCCGGAAGGCGTCTGATACAGTTCCACACAGCCGCTTAAGGGACCACATATGAGCGTATGGAATATCAGAACAGCTGGGTGACTGGACTGAATAGTTTCTGGCAAACAGAACACAGCACGTCATATTCAACGGAGAGAAAGCTTTAGACATCAAAGTAACTTCCGGCGTGCCGCACTGCAGTGTTATACGACCATTACCTTTTACGATATAAATATAAATGACCAAGTAGATAACGTCGGAAGTTCCATGAGGCTTTTCACATATGGTGCTGTTGTGTACAAAGAAGTTGGAACGCTAGAAAATTGTAGTGAAATGCAGGAAGACCTGCAGAGGATCGACGTTTGGTGCAGGGAGTGACTTTCGAGACTCAACGTAAACGAATATAACATATTGCGAATACATAGACAGATTTCACGTTCGCAGAACAATTGCTGGAAGCAGTTACTTCCATAAAATACCTAGGAGTACGCATACTGGACAATTCAAAGTGGAACGATCACATAACATTAATCGCGGGTAAGGCACATGCCAGACTGCCAAGGGAATGGTCCAATAAGACATGTCGAAACCTACCCTGAAACTTCGTACACAGGAAGAAGACAACGAAAGAAATGCACTCTCAAAATTTTAGCTGCTAAGAGGCACAGCAAGTGTTTAAAAAAAGGGCTGAAAATTGCCAAATTCGTAGCGTGCCAGGCGGTGGTAGAAATGTACATCCCTACTGGCGCTGTAGAAACTGCGCATGCGCAACTAGGCACACAAAACCGCGGTCGGCGGTACATTTGTAAACAAGAAACGCGACACAAACCGATGGTAACTTATAAAGAACGTTTCAGATTAAAACCATTCGTTGATAGTTTCTCTGACACTACAGTACACAGTTACTAATCTCTCGAATTAGCAGTCAAGTAACATCTGTTACAAATTATCAGTTGCTTTATGCAGTATTGGTAAGTACTGACAATACAGATGAAACTGAATTAATATTTATTGTGCTTTCTTAAGGCATGCCTGATAATAGTACCTTTTTTTCTTCTTCCAGTTTCACAATAATGTGGAATCAGATTAACGTTCTCAGTTGAGCAGTGATGAAGTATGAAGAACGTGGTTTCAAACTGAAGTCACCTACTTCTCCCGAGGACGTACGTATGTGTCATTTGTTAATTGATTTCCTTGTCATTCATTCGAATGATATCGACATTTCGTTTGAAACTGTTGACACGTTACAAGAAATAGGAAATAACTGTGACGATTCCATCAACTGTGGTTCTGTCGACTTCAGTTGTGCCAGTAAGAGTTCTGAAGAAGAATAACTTCCAAGCCCAAAAGCAAAAGCATGTACTGCAACAGCTTTCAGCGACTAAGAAAAGGCAGTGAAATATTGCTTACGCACCGTTACCCATGGTGATCTACGAGACTGGGCCCTTCGAATTGCATCTGACATGAACATTGCTAATTTCCAGGCTTCGTCGACCTGGCTACGCAGGTTCAAGAAATCGTACAGAATAGGAAGACGCAAAATCACCAAGTTTACGTCACGTAAACGTGTAGAGTAGCTGCCAGTGATAGACAATGGTACAGAGAAATCATAGCTGACGTAGAGACGACACTTACAGTTGTCCCCGCAACTGCTGTTTATAACGCTTATCAGTCAGGTTTCGTGAAAGAACTGCGTGCACACCGCACTTAATCATGTCGGGGTGAATAAAAGACGGAGTCTTTTGCCCAATCAGTGAATGCATGGACACATTCATATACGATAATGCCAGCGACAAGTATGAGTGGTTGACTGTTTCCGCAGCTGTATATCTGTCTTCAAGACCGCAAGGCAAATTAGGACCAAAAATAAAAAAAGGGACTGTTTGGTTGCAGAAATCTTGTAATCAAAATCTATAAAAATCTGGGAAAATTGGAAAGAAAAATTTTCAACATTTCGTTCGAAACGTATTCCTACCAGCTGCAGAAACTAATTCATTGCTTTTGTTGGGTATATGGGCTGGACATAACGAAAAATTTGTAAATGTAATATGGATTCCGCCTGGAACTACTAGTGTAATTCAATCTCTCGATAAAGAATTTTTTCGACAGTGGAAAACATTTTTCAGGAAAATATCAGACTAAATAATTTCCGATACCGCTCTCTCATTTCAGGTTGATCAGCGGAACAGTATTCTTAAGCTCCAGTCATTTGTGCATTACCAGTTTTCTTCACCAAGCTTTGTGAATTTGATCAAGTGCGCAGTGCAATACGCAGAACAGCGGCCGGGACTATTACTGACTCCACGCCAGTTCTGTTCAAATGGCTCTAAGCACTATGGCTCTTAACATCTTAGGTCATCAGTCCCCTAGACTTAGAACTACTAAAACATAACTAACCTAAGGACAGTACACACATCCATGCCTGAGGCAGGATTCGAACCTGCGACCGTAGCTGCAGCGCGGTTCTGGACTGAAGCGCCTAGAACCGCTCGGCCACAGTGGCCGGCGCCAGAAATTCTAACTGAAACTAGTGGTTACTGCGAAGTGCCTGACTGCACCAATTTTCTCTTTGTCCTGCGTGCCTGCTGCAAGAAAAATGTTTGTTTTTGTCATTCAGTAAATACTTCGCAGTTTTGCGGCAACTACAGGGAATAAAAAAAGAACTGTTCCACTGATAGTCAAATGTACAAGATTCAAACATTATTATAAGGAATGGTCTACAGTAATTGTTATAAAATGTAGTACTGCAAGACACATTTCATTTCAACGAACTACAAGTCCTCATTGATGGTTGTCGTCTGTGACATCAAAAACAACTATACTTTTATTTTCTCTGCTAGCCACTTTTATCAAAATTACATGTGCAAAAACTGAACTGTCGATATGAAATTATTCAAAACAATGTTTGTACGGTTGAAGCCAGCTTTTCACGGGAGCAAACAAGCCAACAAGCACGAGCAAAACAGAATTCTGTCTAGTGTACCCGGTAGGCCTCTTGCAGGTCTTTCAACTGGACGCTGCTGTAGCTACTTGCCTGTCCTTAACCTTACCGAGTTATCTAATCAGAAAATGGAGGCCTGCAATTTAACGTGTAATCCGATCCACACGTCTTTTGTGGCCTCTCCAACGTCTGTGACAAGTGAATGCTCGGTTAAAAATCATAGTGAAAAGTTGCGATCTCAACGAGATTTGACCCCGCGCAGTTGCGGTCTTTTTTTCACTTTTTTTATCTCCGACCACTTTTTTAATTTTTGAGAAATTATATAGCGGGCAAGTACTCTGCCAACTTTTTAATTTTCTTTTTTTCTTTTTTTAGGGAATTATGACAAGCAGAAATCTTTATTGTTCACAAAACCATAGTACATCCTTATACATTATAACTATCCTGGAAGGAGCCTCGCTGCCGTTCTACCACGCAGCATGAAGTAACAACATAATCAAAGTGGGCCACCTCCGGCACTCTTAAGAAGTATTTATGGATATTAAAACAAAATGCGAAGAAACATTCAATTCCTAACTGTGCAAGTGTTACTTCATCCTGTGTCGCATGCTCTCGTAGTTCTCCTTAGCTGATCACTTTACTTGGTCGGTTTCACAACGACAGCACCGCCGCTTATCCTTGCGCATCCGGCACACCCCAAGTATATGGCAGGTCCGTAAAAACCGTTTCTAGGAAGTTGGCATACCAGTCCATGTACTTTCGTAGCCTTGCAAGTATTGTTAGTAATCCAGTATGTGCGGTACGTTCAGACGTGTATCTCTGTATATGTAATGGACAGTCATACCTGTGATCCACGCCACTGCGTTCATCTTATGACACGGAAAATACGTTTCCTCTGGAAAAAAGTACTATGTCGGAAGATATTGCTGTATACAGGGTGTTACAAAAAAGAAAAGATTTTATGTGGACATGTGTCCGGAAAAGCTTAATTTCCATGTTAGAGTTCATTTTAGTTTCGTATGTACTGTACTTCCTCGATTCACCGCCAATTGGCCCAATTGAAGGAAGGTAATGTTGACTTCGGTGCTTGTGTTGACATGCGACTCATTGCTCTACAGTACTAGCATCAAGCACTTCAGTACGTAGCATCAACAGGTTATTGTTCATCACGAACGTTGTTTTGCAGTCAGTGCAATGTTTACAAATGCGAAGTTGACAGATGCCCATTTGATGTATGGATTAGCACGGGGCAATAGCCGTGGCGCGGTACGTTTGTAACGAGACAGATTTCCAGAACGAAGGTGTCCCGACAGGAAGACGTTCGAAGCAATTGATCGGCGTCTTAGGGAGCACGGAACATTCCAGCCTATGACTCGCGACTGGGGAAGACCTAGAACGACGAGGACACCTGAAATGGACGAGGCAATTCAAATGGTTCAAATGGCTCTGAGCACTATGGGACTCAACATCTTAGGTCATAAGTCCCCTAGAACTTAGAACTACTTAAACCTAACTAACCTAAGGACATCACACACACCCATGCCCGAGGCAGGATTCGAA
This sequence comes from Schistocerca nitens, assembly GCF_023898315.1. NCBI lineage: Eukaryota > Metazoa > Arthropoda > Insecta > Orthoptera > Acrididae > Schistocerca > Schistocerca nitens. The sequence goes on from NC_064615.1 coordinate 449,565,021, forward strand.
CCTGCGACCGTAGCAGTCCCGCGGATCCGGACTGCAGCGCCGGAACCGCTAGACCACCGCGGCCGGCACGAGGCAATTCTTCGTGCAGTTGACGATAACGCTAATGTCAGCGTCAGAGAAGTTGCTGCTGTACAAGGTAACGTTGACCACGTCACTGTATGGAGAGTGCTACGGAAGAACCAGTTGTTTCCGTACCATGTACCGCGTGTGCAGGCACTATCAGCAGCTGATTGGCGTCCACGGGTACACTTCTGCGAATGGTTCATCCAACAATATGTCAATCCTCATTTCAGTGCAAATGTTCTCTTTACGGATGAGGCTTCATTCCAACGTGATCAAATTGTAAATTTTCACAATCAACATGTGTGGGCTGACGAGAATCCGCACGCAATTGTGCAATCACGTCGTCAACACAGATTTTCTGTGAACGTTTGGGCAGGCATTGTTGGTGATGTCTTGATTGGGCCCCATGTTCTTCCACCTACGCTCAATGGAGCACGTTATCATGATTTCATACGGGATACTCTACCAGTGCTGCTAGAACATGTGCCTTTGCAAGTACGACACAACATGTGGTTCATGCACGATGGAGCTCCTGCACATTTCAGTCGAAGTGTTCGTACGCTTCTCAACAACAGATTCGGTGACCGATGGATTGGTAGAGGCAGACCAATTTCTTGGCCTCCACGCTCTCCTGACCTGAACCCTCTTGATTTTCATTTATGGGGGCATTTGAAAACTCTTGTCTACGCAACCCCGGTACCAAATGTAGAGACTCTTCGTGCTCGTATTGTGGACGGCTGTGATACAATACGACATTCTCCAGGGCTGCATCAGCGCATCAGGGATTCCATGCGACGGAGGGTGGATGCACGTATCCTCGCTAACGGAGGACATTTTTAACATTTCCTGTAACAAAGTGTTTGAAGTCACGCTGGTACGTTCTGTTGCTGCGAGTTTCCATTCCATGATTAATGTGATTTGAAGAGAAGTAATAAAATGAGGTCTAACATGGAAAGTAAGCGTTTCCGGACACATGTCCACATAACATATATTCTTTCTTTGTGTATGAGGAATGTTTCCTGAAAGTTTGGCCGTACCTTTTTGTAACACCCTGTATATAATGCGCCGCATGAACGCTATTATCTTCCTCCCTAGAGCCCACACAGCCAGCGCCTCGCCGCAGACCAGACGGCGGTCGTCCGTATTCAGCATGCCACATTGCTGACACATAGGCGAATACATTTGAAATGTTTGGCGTACTTTTTGTCATTCGTTGGGTGTTTCCGGTTCACTACAATGTACCATGTTGACCTGACTTGGTGGTAGGTGGGGGTGGAGTACCGCGCGCCACAAAAAAAAAAAAAAAAAAAAAAAAAAAAAAATAAATAAATAAATGGCTCTGAGCACTATGGGACTTAACTTCTGAGGTCATCAGTCCCCTAGAACTTAGAACTACTTAAACCTAACTAACCTAAGGACATCACACACATCCATGCCCGAGGCAGGATTCGAACCTGCGACCGTAGCGGTCGCGCGGTTCCAGACTGTAGCGCCTAGAACCGCTCGGCCACTCCGGCCGGCCCGCGCGCCACACCACGTGCCAATTAACGGCTGGATGTTTCTGCTTCACCCTGTTTCGGGCGATGTGTCCAAGAAGCAAATCGTATACGTCCTTCGATGTCGACTGTCGGGACGTAGGTAAACGCCCTAGAACGTAACTGTGTTCAACGATGAGCGTGCACACATACGTTAACGGGGGCGATATGTGGCCGACACTGACCGGGAGAAAACGCGATGTTGGTTAGTTCTTCGATGATTCTCCCCGTAAGCGAGGGACGCGCCTTCTCGTGCACGTTCACTAAACCAACGCCCCCTTCTCGCGCTGGAAGGGTAAGCGTGTGTAGTGTACCTTAAAGAGCTGTCCCAGGCACTTCGTGTAATCGATTCCTCCAGCTCCTCACACGTAATTTCAGATAACACGTCCGCTTACCGTTTCACAAGCATTGCGTCTGGTATCTCTTCCAGGACGTTTCCCAGCTCCCCTGGCCCTCCCCGTCGCTCGCATAGAATCTGCTAAAATGATCCGTGAATCTGTGCTATGCCCCTTTGTGTTGGAAAACCACGGCCATCGCCGTGATCGATCTCATGAATTAACGTCCTTCGTCTTCTTCTTCTTTTCTTCATCACATAATGCATCGAGGAAACCTCGTTGGCCAGGCAATCCTGCGACCTAGCGCGTATCATCGTACCCGCCATCCTTAGCGTCGCAAGTTGTACCAGCTTCGTCTTGACATCGGTGGACGGCCGTCTGGCTTTCGGCTGTAGGTGATTGAGCGGACAGTTCCCGGAGGGCCGTAAAGTAAAACTCAGTGGTCGTGCGCTGCCACTGAGAAACCTCCTTCCTATAACCTTTTAACGTCCTCCGTAAAGCTGGCTTTGAGCACTCGATCCACCACGTAAGAATTTCGTCGACGGAGGCAGCCATGCCACTCGTTCGCCACCATGCGTCGGTATTCTGTATCACGCAGGTGGGAGATGTTCATCTTCCAATTACCCCTCCGCCTCCATACCTGCTGTCTATCAAGGTTAACCGAAGAAATATATGCCCCATGGTGTGTAAACGCGGTCGGACAGATTTCTGCGTCCACCGTCGACATCGCTAACGCTCTTGAAACGTAGATCCGATCCAAACGGCTCGCGGAGTGGCTCGTAAAAAAAGTGTATCCTGGTTGGTTGCGATACTTCAGGTCCATGTATCGACTAATTCCATCCCGGTGACCAGCTCCCGAAGTTCTTGACCAGCCACGGCCCTTTTACAAGGCAAGCTCTACATTTATGAAGCAACGTAGACTGGCTTTTCCTGATTGGCCTCCGTCAGCACTTAGCCATTGCAAGAGTTACCTTTCGCCGCGAAAGTGGTGGCCATTACCTTCTGTGATCCGAATTGCAAATTCAAAGGCAAACTGTAAATACGCTTCTCACACAACTTCGTAAGCGGTTCAGGAAATGCGGCCGCCAGAGACATGTCGCTCTTGCACAATGTGTAACTGCTTTCCGCCAGCCACACGTCAGATTGTGAAATGACGAGTGAAACTTCCTTGACTATTTTCCTTACAGCTCTGACATTACTCCAAGTGATTTCTTCTTGTCATTCCAATTGCACATAATCTATTTGTCAAAATTTTTCCCGACTGTATTGTCGTTCTTGTGACCTTCAGCCCGAAGACTGATTAGATGCAGCTGCCCACCCTCTTCTATCCTATGCAAGGCCCTGCATCTCCGAGTGACTACTGCAACCCAGATCCTCGTGCACCTGCTTGTTGTACTCATCTCTTGGTCTCCCTCTGCAGTTTATAACCCCATCCGCTCCCCGCCCACATTTCCCTCCAACAATGAATTGACCATTCCTTGATTCCCTTCTTTCAGTCAGCTTACGCCACAAAGTTTTTGTCTCCCCAGTTTTTTTCAGTACCTTCTCATTAGTTATGCGACCTAGCTATCCAAACTTCAGCACTCTTCTGTAGCATCGCATTTTAAAAGCTTGTATTGTCTTCTTGCCTGAGCGGCTTATCGTTCACGTTTCGCTTCCGTACAAAGCCTCACTCCAAAGAAATACCTTCTGAAAAGATTTCCTAACGCTTAAATTTATATTCAATATTAAAAAATTTATTTTCTTCAGAAAGGCTTTTCTTGCCGTTGCCAGTCTGTATTTTATATCCTCTCTTCTTCGGCCATCATCAGTTATTTTACTGCCTAAACAGCAAACCTCATCTACTAGTTTCAGTGTTGTAATTTTAAACATGGCTGTAATACAGCAACAGAACAAGGATATGATAGGTACAAAATAGCCTACCAATTGCAACAAAATTTTACTTGTACCAGGTTTCGGCACCAAATATGGGCGTCTTCATCAGTAAATCCACAAGTGCCTAAACACATAAGTAACAAGCAACACAGGGAAACAACTAAGGAACAAACAGATTTTATTCCTGACAGATTTATAATGAGATTGTACTCGCATGCAGTAAACAACGAACACATTTAAGGGCAATAGCGCTCTCTCACAAGAAATACATCATTAATAAGTTAATATTAAAACCGTTAAAATTAAAGATATTGAAACTGACATAAAGCTGGTACTGGTAACTGCCAGTGAAACTGTAGCTCCATGACGCAGCACGGCACACCCCGCTAAGAGTTGCAAGAGCTGAGCCTCATTGGAAGTGGTATCAGAGTAAGACGCTCACAAGCCGAAGCTGCCACGTCGTGGACGCGAAACAAGTCGCGCCATCTAGTAACAGTCGAATATACCAGCTTCTTAATTTACAAAAAATATTTTAAAGAGCATTTAAGTGTTCATCTGACATATCAGTAGCCAGGATAACGCAAAATGAAAAATTTTATAGGACGCTACAGCAGTAAATGAGGTGCGCTTTTGGACGAAATGATTATTATGTTATAAATGAGAAAAGACATAAAAAATACTTTAGAGTCTGCTATGAGGAACAAAGACGAGTCAACTTTAGGAATTTCTAAGTAACGGCTCTATGGCATTAAAAATTATTAAGAATGAAACGGTCATTAAAAGAAAGAGGTTTGAAAACTTCGAACTCTTCAAGAATATTAAGTCTGGCCCTCCTCCTCTGTGTGCAGGATACAGACGTCATGAACTTTTTTAGGCTCATAACCTGTAATTAATAAATGATCGGCAGAGGACTACTTATGTATGTTTGTGCCTTTTTTTCATAAGAAGCTTTCTTTGTATTTAATAGAAATCGCTCGTCTTGTTTGTCCTATATAGTAGGACATGTGTCACAGATACTTTTATAGACATCTGAATTTTGTAATGGATAAGGGCCAATCATAGTGGATAGTATTTTCAAAAATAAAATCAAAAACAGAATTACCACTTTTGGGACTTCTCCTAATACCGAACGAAATAAAAATAGTTCTATAACGTTTTTAGGACCTGTGTCTTACAGGATTCAGCTTCTCCTCCAAAACAAATATTATTGTATGTATTATTTTCTACTAATAATAGCTTAAAATAATTGGTTCCTTTTACCGACCTCCCAATTCAGATGATACAGTTGCTGAAAGGTTCAAAGAAAACTTGAGTTTGAGTTCAAACACGTACCCGGCTCATACGATAATAGTTGGTGGTGACTTTAATTTACCCTCGATATGTTGGCGAAAATACATGTTTAATTCCGGAGGTACGCATAAAAGATCATCCGAAATTGTGCTAAACGCATTCTCTGAAAATTATTTCGAGCAGTTAGTTCATGAGCCCACGCGAATAGTAAACGGTTGCGAAAACACACTTGATCTCTTAGCAACAAATAATCGTGTGTTAATAACGAGCATCAAAACCGATGCAAGGATTAGTGAACACAGGGATGTCGTAGCGAAATTGAATACTGTAATCCCCAAATCCTCGAAAAATAAGCGAAAAATATACCTATTCAAAAAAACACATAAAAATTCACTTGACGTCTTCCTTAGAGACAATCTCCACTCATTCCGAACGAATAATATAAGTGTAGACCAGATGTGGCTTAAATTCAAACAAATAGTATCGGCAGCAATTGAGAGATTTATACCAAATACATTAACAAACGACGGAGCTGATCCTCCTTGGTACACACAACGGGTTAGAACACTGTTGCAGCAACAACGAAACAAACATACCAAATTTAAACAGACGCAAAATCCACAAGATTGGCGATCTTTTACAGAAGCTCGAAATTTAGCGCGGACTTCGATGCGAGACGCCTATAACAGTTTCCACAACGAAACTTTGTCTCGAAACCTGGCTTAAAATCGAAAGGGATTCTGGTCATATGTTAGTTTCAAGAAACAATCAATGCCCTCTCTGCACGATAGCAATGGAGATACTATCGAAGACAGTCCTGCCAAGGCAGAGTTACTAAACACAGCCTTCCGAAGTGCCTACACAAAAGAAGACGAAGTAAATATTCCAGAATTCGAATCGAGAACCACTGCTAACATGAGTAACGTGGAAGTGAATATCCTCGGAGTAGTGAAGCAACTCAAATCACTTAATAAAAGCAAGTCTTCTGGTCCAGACTGTATACCAATTAGGTTCCTTTCGGAGTAAGCTGATGCATTAGCTCCATACTTAACAATCATATACAACCGTTCGCTCGACGAAAGATCCGTCCCCAAAAACTGGAAAGCTGCACAGGCCACACCAACATTCAAGAAAAGTAGTTGGAGTAATCCACTAAATTACAGGCCCATATCGTTAACGTCGATATGCAGCATGATTTTAGAACATATATTGTGTTCGAACATTATGAATTACCTCGAAGAGAACGGTCTATTGATACACAGTCAACATGGGTTTAGAAAACATCGTTCCTGTGAAACACAACTAGCTCTTTATTGACATGAAGAGCTAAGTACTATTGACAAGGGATTTCAGATCGATTCCGTATTCCTGGATTTCCGGAAGGCTTTTGACACTGTACCACACAAGCGACTCGTAGTGAAATGGCGTGCTTATGGAATATCGTCTCAGTTATGTGACTGGATTTGCGATTTCCTGTCAGAGAGGTCACAGTTCGTAGTAATTGACGGAAAGTCATCGAGTAAAACAGAAGTGGTTTCTGGCGTTCCCCAAGGTAGTGTTGTAGGCCCTTTGCTGTTCCTTTTCTATCTATATAAACGATTTGGGCGACAATCTGAGCAGACGTCTTCGGTTGTTTGCAGTTGACGCTGTCGTTTATCGACTAATAAAATCATCAGAAGATCAAAACAAACTGCAAAACGATTTAGAAAAAATATCTGAATGGTGCGAAAAGTGGCAACTGACCCTAAATAACGAAATATGTGAGGTCATCCACATGAGTGCTAAAAGGAACTCGTTAAACTTCGGTTACACGATAATCAGTCTAATCTAAAAGCTGTAAATTCAACTAAATACCTAGGTATTACAATTACGAACAACTTAAATAGGAAAGAACACATGGAAGTTGTTGTGGGGAAGGCTAACTAAAGACAGAGTTTTATTGGCAGGACACTTAGAAAATGTAACAGACCTACTAAGGAGACTGTCGACACTACGATTGTCCGTCGTCTTTTAGAATACTGCTGCGCGGTGTGGGATCCTTACCAGATAGGACTGAAGGAGTGCATCGAAAAAGTTCAAAGAAAGCCAGCACGTTTTGTATTATCGCGAAATATGGGAGAGAGTGTCGCAGAAATGATACAGGATTTGGACTGGAAATCATTAAAAGAAAGGCGTTTTTCGTGGCGACGGAATCTTCTCACGAAATTCCGATCACCAACTTTCTCCTCCGAATGCGAAAATATTTTTTTGACACCGACCTTCATAGGGAGGAACGATCACCACGATAAAATAAGGGAAATCAGGGCTCGTGCGGAAAGATATAGGTGTTCATTCTTTCCGCGCGCAATACGAGACTGGAATAAAAGAGAATTATGAAAGTGGTTCGATGAATCCTCTTCCAGGCACTTAAATGTGATTTGCAGAGTATCCATGTAGATGTAGATGTAGATATAGAATTTCATTCATAATTTCAAACCAGCACATTCTCCCTTCAGAACTAAGGTGTCTATAAAATTAGCTGTGGCACAGTGCAGCCTGTTATATGGGACAAACAGGGCGAGCAATATCTGTTGGATACAAAGAACATCATTTAGGAAAAGAAAAGGTACAACATACATAAGTAGTCTTTTGCCGAAAGTTTATTAATTATAGACCACAAGCCTGAAGAAGTTCATGACGTCAGTACCCTACACACAGAGAAGAAAGGCTGACTTAGAAATTTTCAAGCCCCATTCTTTTACTGACAGTTTCATTCTTAATGGTATGCAGCCTAAAGATGACTACTCTTTTTCTCAGAGTAGACTCTAAAATACCGTTTTTCTCTCTTTTCTAATTTATTACATTATAATTGTTTCGTACAAAAATGTACCTAATATATGCTGATGCACTGTCCTATAAATATTTTTCATTTTGCGTTATGCTCGCTACTGATATTTGAGATGGTCACTTATATGCTATTTAAAATATTTTTCATGACTTAAGCAACTGGCATCTTCAATTATTACTAGATGTCGTGACTGTTTCGTGTACACGTTGTGGCAACTTCGACATGATCTGATGCCACTTCCAGTGAGTGTCAGCTCTCGCAGCCCTTAGCGGTGTGTGTCGTGTTACATCATGTAGCCGTAGTTTCAGTGGCAGTTACCAGTACCTGCCTCTCCTTTCAAGACGTTGTCCATTTCCCTCAACTGTATTTTCAAATCCTTTCCTGTCTCTGACAGAATTACTATCCATTCCTGTCTCTGACAGAATTACGATCTCACTGGCAAGCCTCAGAGTCTTTATTTCTTCTCCCCGAACTTTAATTCCTTCTGCAATTTTTTCTTTGGCTTCCTTTACTGCTTGCTCAATGTGCAGTTTGAATAACATCGCGGCTAGGCTACAACCCTGCCTCACTCCCCTCTCAACCATAGCTTCCATTTCGTGCCACTCTAGAATTTCAGAGAGTGTTTTCCAGTTAACATTGTCAGATGCTTTTTCTAATTCTACAAAGGATATAAACATAGGTTTGCCTATCTTTAACCTATCTTCCAAGCTAAGTCGTAGGGTCAGTATTAGCTCACGTGTTCCAACACTTCTCCAGAACTCAAACTGATCTTCCCCGAGATCGGCTTTTAACAGTTTTCCGATTATTCTGTAAATAATTCGTATCAGTTCTTTGCAGCCATGACTTATTAAACTACGTTTCGGTGTATTCACACCTGTCAGCACCTCCTTTCTTTGTAACTGAATTATTAGATTCTTCTTGAAGTTTGGGGGTATTTTCCCGTTTCATATATCTTGCCCTCCAGGTGGAATAGTTTTGCCATGAGTACCTCTCCCTAGGATATCAGAAGTTCAGAGGGAATGTCGCCTACTCCAGGAACCTTTTTTCTGCTTAGGTCTTTCAGTGCTGTCATATATTTACCGCAGCATGTATCATTAGAAAAAAAAATCACCATCTCCTTTCAATGGCAGCGTAACGAAATGTAACTTTTGGTCATCAGACGCTTGTATAAAGCCGGGACGAATGTTTCAGTTTTAACGGTGAGAATGTTGAGAAATAGAAATTTTATTCACATCAGTACTTTTGTGCGTTTCAGTTCTTAACCCATCTCTTACTTGTTGACGCACTCTCTTACATTCATGTGAGATTTCAGCACTATAAAAGACAACAAAGTGACCTAGCAAATGGTAAGAACGGTTCATGGGAAATTGTGGACGCATGCTGAATTGGCACTAAGGCTGAAAACATCAAATGTGACTTTTGCAAGTCAAAACAGGCACACGTTCTCTACTCTCACCTAGTTTGGTAGTGGCCTTGAACAGTGACATTATCAGTATACCAAGAATTTCAAATACATGAATTATCTAAATTCTAGAATTTTATGTGATATAGAAGATGAGGAATGTAATTAATATTAAAATTACGAAGGTTGTCGTATAAGTAAATTATACAATCATGGATTCTGGGAACGTCAGAAACATTCAGACGTCAGAATTGAATGTGTCACAATGATTGATGCTTTTAAAATCCAGTCCTTGGTAAGCAACGCGTACTTTACCCGAGGTACGTAAGTTGACTGCTCACTATCAGTTTAATTTTGTCAGTGACGTGGAATATCATGTATTTCTAGTGTGCCGTCAATGTAGGGAAATGAACTCACAATCTGTATTGTATAATCTTTCTGTATTTAGTTCAAATTCCGGCGATAAACGCGAAGGATTAATTGTGGAGTTACCCTTTGACTTCAGATTGTTTACGTTTTATTAGATTAGATAATTAGATTAGATTAGATGTACTTTTCGTTCCAATAGATCTGTAGTGAGAAGATCCTCCAGCATCTGGAACAAGCCAGAAAAACAAGAACACACAATCCATATTTACAAAGAAAACCAAATATGGTAACGAACTTTTCACAGAAACCAAGTGAAACGGGCCTTATTGATCTGGAGTAAGTCAAAAAAATGTTAAACATATTTTCGTTTGAAATGTAATAAAATCTAGACACAAGTGAGTAAGGGACAGCATTATGAGGGCTGCCACTGTTTTAAATACAATAAAACAATTTCTGTGTCAGTCTCGTGCTTATTTTGCCACAACGCGTTTCGATGGTTGACACCATCATCTTCAGGTTGAGAACTATTTATTTGCACGACTGGTGTTGGTGAAGAGTACAGACGTCTTTTCACAGTCGCAGACCAAGGGCATTTATGTTATTTTGCGTCTTTTGAGGGACGATAGACTTGTAACAGGTCTGCATACTGTTGCTTGATATATGTCCTTTGCATTGCACGTTACATTTACACTGTAAATGTAATCTGCAGTGCTCATGTATTTTCAACCACGAAAATGAAGTCATGGACCAATGTACCGGAGAACAAAACAACACGAGGCTGGAGTACAGCGTCACATTAACGTCGACCGGTGAGTGTACCGTGATCAAAGATTTGGAGGCCCGTGCGTCCACGCCTCCTCACACCAAAACACCTGGGCCACCAAAACGATCATGTTCGACCGCGTTACTGGGTGCATTAAGTGTTTTCACATACCGCCACACGGAGGTACGTCCAAAATCACTACCCAGGCTGAATCTGCTCTCATCCGAGAAGATCACGCGACCCCATTCCTCGGTGGTCCAGTCCCAATGCTGTTGGTACGGTTGCCAAGCGGTGCCGCTGAAGTGCAGTGTCAGCGTAATACAAGGTACAGTCAACTAACAAAGGAATCACCCTCGTGCACTCGCCGTGCCCCTATGGAGCGTGAGACTGCGTGCCTTGCAGAGCTCTTAAATGTGTTAGCAATAGCAGCCGCTGTTTGCCTATTGTACGGTGTAGCGACCGTCTTTGTTGTAGTTGACTTTGGTCAATCAACATATAACACGCCAGCCTCAGCTGCAAATAGAAACCATACTTTACCCAGGTTTCAGACAAAATAACTTGGCCTTCTTCAGAAGCGAGTGACACTAAACTACTGCATGCCGAAGTTTGGCCATGTCAAGTATAGAACTATAGAAGAGTAGCACCGTAATAACTAGTCATAAAAGTTACTACGATGCTACAGTTTTATACTTGACATGGCCAAACTTCGGCATGCAGTAGTTTAGTGTCACTCGTTTCTGAAGAGGGCCAAATTATTTTGGCTGAAACCTGGGTAAAGTTTGGTTTCTATTTGCAGCTGAGGCTGACGTGTTACATGTTCAATTATCACAGTTGCTGACAGGGCTGCACAATGTTAAAAATTCTTTGGTCAAGCAGGTCCACTTCTTCGGACAGCAGAGCCTGGGGTTCGGAACGCTCGCCACACATGTGAAACAATGCTGTGAGCAATATCAACCTCCTAGGTTACACTCGTCAAACTTCGTCCTTCTTCCAGTTTCCCGAGGAGTCTTCCGCGTGTGAAGTTATCTAGATGCCTATTGGCCATGATTCTATGAAGAGCACCACCACCGTGCATCGTAACTGCTTGCTGACTGACACTTTAACTCTACTTGAGAGTTTAATTGAATATAAAATCTCAGTTTGTACGAAATGTTATAAGTTTCGGGAATAACTGGCTTAGTTTTTTATTTTCGCGACCATGACAGGGTCGAATATCTCAAGTGCGCCAAAATCGTGCGCGCTAGCAAATCTCAGTTCGTAAAACTAAACAATAAGCAGGTTCTGAATAATTACTACAATTCATAGGAGTCTCAGACAGCCGTAATCATGACAAAACAGACATCGCCGAAGCCCGTTATTCGCCTTCATACAACCAGACTCACTCGCACTTCCAATGTACAAGCTGTCAACAACATAACAAGGATATTAGCGGTACAAAATAAAAGAATATGACACAATGTTTGAACAGAGATAAGTGATTATTATCACTTAAAGAAACTTAAATTGGTACATGTGTCTCAATGGATCGCGGCTAGAAGGAGGAAAGATGAAGAGGGAAGTAACAAGTGAAGTATGACTCACCTAGGATTGCCATCTCTAGCTGGGACCTTGTCGCGACACTCCGAGATGGGGGTGTAGTAATGGAGTAAAAATTATTTAATATAATTACTTTTTATTTAGATCACAATTACATGGAAGTCACTGTGGCAGAAATAGTTGTTACATCACGTTTTTCGGAAGATTTCACATTTTTGAGCAAGTCCTTCTTCCCTTTTACGTATTTCTAAAAGTCGATGCAAATCACCTTGTAGTTAAACTGGCGCTGTGAGACTGATTCCACATTCCCTGGTCGCAGCCGATTTGTTTCATCAGTCCACTGGCCAGAATTGAGCGAAAATATTCTGTCCACAGTGCCGTTGTGTGCCGAAATAGAAAACAAATACTCGCGTCATTTTTGTAATTGGCATTTGCGTTCAAGTTTTTCGGTTTCCTTAGGTGAATCCACTTTTCTTTCAAAGAGTGTTTAGACTTCCATTCTTCCGATTCACGCGTGGTTTCTAAAAAGTTCTTCAGATACATATATTCCTGGAAACATTTGTCACCTGAATTCTTCACACCATTTTTAGTCAGGTATGTAATAGTGTTTTCAATCATCACCCAATCTGGAGTTTCAGATACCGTCATCAAATCAGATACTGGATATTTATTAAAAGAAATAGCCCATTGCTCTAAGTAATCAAATGCTATGGTACAGAAAGCCATTGTCTCTTCCTCAGATTTCGAAATCAAATTAATTACTTCTTAGTTACGGTTCTCATTCTTTAATATGTTCAAGTTCATCTTGGTTTGCATGCGAATTAAATTGGCAGCCTTCCTTTCATTTAGACATCTCTAAGTATCGGGTAAAATATTTCTTATTCAAATTATCGAGAATTTATTCTTCTCCACGCATTTTATATATATTTTTTTAAACAGAGCCAACTTTGACTGCAGAAACATGAAGTAAATTTCACTGATCGGACTAGTGAAAAAATATGAAATTATTTTAGCTGGTCTGTCTTCGGCTTCAAAAAATTATTTTAATGGAATCGGAAGTACAAGAATTCTCTCAACTGCAGGCATTAACGACAGCCATCTTGTTTACTAAAGAAAGAACAGTCTGATGATTGACGTCAACGTATAAGCAGAACTCTTCCAGCTTCTCTGTCTTACCGTGTATATTGAAAAATAAATATTTTCATGACTATTATTTCAACGTCGACAGTTAAGACTACACCAGCGCTTGGTACATTATTGTGCAGAATATCCAATTCCTTCTACACTTTTTCCTAATTCTTCTTTAATTTGGTGAAACACATACCGCTGGCCGCCTCGATGAAAGCTTCCGAAGTTGGCATTAGTATTGTCTCCACAAAAGGCTATTAATTTATCTAACGGAATTTGCAGTTGTCTTAAAGTAGTACCTAGACAAAACTTTGCATTTGTCTCGGAGTCATTATTCAGCAAAGCAAACTCAACAGCTTCAGTTGGATTCTGTCAGTTTCAGTAAAGTATTGAACAACTAAATGAAATATCTTTTCAGGCCCGTGGTTAGATTCGTCTGTGCCTATGTCGTAAAATGAAACTTCTTGCAATTGTTTCATGCGCTCAGAGAGGGAGTGCGGTGCGAGAATATTTTTAACAGTCGCTGTAACTTTGGTCCTGCAGTAGACTGCTTTGTGGCGACTTTGAAGTCAGGATACATTGCGGCATTCAGGTTTCCGGTGCAGCCAAGAGAACTGAAGGATTGATAATGCTTGACAACTTTATAAACTGTTGTTAGCCTTACAGAAGCAACGAGGAATCCTTCCTGGGTATCATATTTAATCCAACACCGTACTACTGGAGAAGTCTGGTATTTTCTCGAATGATGGCGCTAGTTCTAGAAGGTGCTTGCATCATCGATTCAGGATCCGCAACATGCAACGCTATCTGTGAGACGACCTTGTCAACAAAAACTTGTTGACATAAATACAACTAACTGAGGTTGCTTTTATATGTTGCGCTAATAGATGGCGTTACTTCAGTACTTGAGGCAAACTAGTAACAGTTCAAATGGCTCTGAGCACTATGGGACTTAACATCTGAGGTCATTAGTCCCCTAGAACTTAGAACTACTTAAACCTAACTAACCTAAGGACGTCACACACATCCACGCCCGAGGCAGGATTCGAACCTGCGGTCGTAGCGGTAGCGCGGTTCCAGACTGAAGCGCCTAGAACCGCTCGGCCACATCGGCCGGCCTAGTGACAGTATTTTGCAAAATCGGGACAAGATTGGGTCTTGTCGGGTTGTCGGAAAAAGAAGGTCCATAATGGTGACGGTCTCGTTATATCGGGACGGATGGCAACCCTAGACTCACCGGTACTTGGACTGTAAAACTTGTCAATAACATACGAAGAGTGTTAGTGCTACACAGAAAAGAGTATGACACAATATTTCAAATGAGTGGTTATTCTCACTTAAAGAAACCTAATTGATATATGGATCTTAATGGATCGCAACCACGAAGAGTAGAGGTGAAGAGGTAAGAAACAAGTGAAGAGTGTCAGGCAAAAGACAGATATTGCTTTACAGAGATAATTTATTTTCTAAACTGATTATTTCAAACGTTACGCGTTATGACTGTATGTTTCATATACATGTGTCTTTTCTTCATCACAAATACTACATTTATAGTCAGATTATTATATTTGCTCTTAAAAAATAGTTTTACTAAAACACAAAGACAGAGAAAATTTCTACTAATATACTGTTATACAGTCCATTTTGACGGAGACAATGAAATGGTCATATTTACTCGACGAAAACTAACTCAAAAGTCTTTCGCTAGTTCCAGATGTCCAGAAAGGATAACTATCTGCTATCTTAATTAGAGAAAAATCTAAAATAAGCGTTTCCAGTGGGCAGAAATAACGTCTTGCACTGTTTTCTTTATCGGACCCACGCATTTTTCAAATACATACAGATAAAACATCATACTGTTCTTCTTTATGCTGAGTTGTCAACTGACTTAATAGCTTTTAAATTCCCAACAGTGACATCACCTATACAACTGTCACAAGTAATACTTGTAGAACATTTACGGGATACTGTACATAGTTCTTAGCTCATTTTCGTTAGTGAACAGTCTAGCGATAACTAAACATAGGTTAGCACAGTATCTTAGTGCATCGGTTTGTCATTTTAAAATACCTTTCATTTGTCCGTTGAACGTTAATAACGTAGGCGTCTGCATATAACACCGACAACAAATGAGTCGTACTTCACCACATCGGACGGCCGACTGTTTGAAGCGCGCCATGCTGCCACACTGATTGGCGAGTACACACACGCCGTTGATTTAGTGAATGTTCACGATATGTGTATCACCAGCAATTGACAGTATTTGGCATTATTCACTCGGTGAAGCGAAGACTCCTTTTGTGGCTGCAATTACCTCTCGCTTCCGCAACGTCCCACCACCGGTAAGCGAAATGTACTTTCATATTCATATACACTCCTGGAAATGGAAAAAAGAACACATTGACACCGGTGTGTCAGACCCACCATACTTGCTCCGGACACTGCGAGAGGGCTGTACAAGCAATGATCACACGCACGGCACAGCGGACACACCAGGAACCGCGGTGTTGGCCGTCGAATGGCGCTAGCTGCGCAGCATTTGTGCACCGCCGCCATCAGTGTCAGCCAGTTTGCCGTGGCATACGGAGCTCCATCGCAGTCTTTAACACTGGTAGCATGCCGCGACAGCGTGGACGTGAACCGTATGTGCAGTTGACGGACTTTGAGCGAGGGCGTATAGTGGGCATGCGGGAGGCCGGTTGACGTACCGCCGAATTGCTCAACACGTGGGGCGTGAGGTCTCCACAGTACATCGATGTTGTCGCCAGTGGTCGGCGGAAGGTGCACGTGCCCGTCGACCTGGGACCGGACCGCAGCGACGCACGGATGCACGCCAAGACCGTAGGATCCTACGCAGTGCCGTAGGGGACCGCACCGCCACTTCCCAGCAAATTAGGGACACTGTTGCTCCTGGGGTATCGGCGAGGACCATTCGCAACCGTCTCCATGAAGCTGGGCTACGGTCCCGCACACCGTTAGGCCGTCTTCCGCTCACGCCCCAACATCGTGCAGCCCGCCTCCAGTGGTGTCGCGACAGGCGTGAATGGAGGGACGAATGGAGACGTGTCGTCTTCAGCAATGAGAGTCGCTTCTGCCTTGGTGCCAATGATGGTCGTATGCGTGTTTGGCGCCGTGCAGGTGAGCGCCACAATCAGGACTGCATACGACCGAGGCACACAGGGCCAACACCCGGCATCATGGTGTGGGGAGCGATCTCCTACACTGGCCGTACACCACTGGTGATCGTCGAGGGGACACTGAATAGTGCACGGTACATCCAAACCGTCATCGAACCCATTGTTCTACCATTCCTAGACCGGCAAGGGAACTTGCTGTTCCAACAGGACAATGCACGTCCGCATGTATCCCGTGCCACCCAACGTGCTCTAGAAGGTGTAAGTCAACTACCCTGGCCAGCAAGATCTCCGGATCTGTCCCCCATTGAGCATGTTTGGGACTGGATGAAGCGTCGTCTCACGCGGTCTGCACGTCCAGCACGAACGCTGGTCCAACTGAGGCGCCAGGTGGAAATGGCATGGCAAGCCGTTCCACAGGACTACATCCAGCATCTCTACGATCGTCTCCATGGGAGAATAGCAGCCTGCATTGCTGCGAAAGGTGGATATACACTGTACTAGTGCCGACATTGTGCATGCTCTGTTGCCTGTGTCTATGTGCCTGTGGTTCTGTCAGTGTGATCATGTGATGTATCTGACCCCAGGAATGTGTCAATAAAGTTTCCCCTTCCTGGGACAATGAATTCACGGTGTTCTTATTTCTATTTCCAGGAGTGTAGTTTATTCAGAGAGTGACACAGCTACTTCGCACCGTCAACTATCATCGTTTCACTTTTTATCCATCACAAATAGATGCACATAACGCGATTAGTTGTCAATACTGAACCAAACAAATTTATTCTCCCCTCCTCGCGTTACTTGTAGACCATTTTACACGCATCTACGTCTCGCTCACGAGTAGTTGACTATTATTTAGCCCAGTGGCACATTAAAAAAAAAATTGCGTCCCTAGGCGTGAGCTGTTTCCGTACTCTCCTATTCGTTGTTCTGAAGAACGCATCAGCGGTCTAGTTCAAAAATGGCTCTGAGCACTATGGGATTCAACTTCTAAGGTCATCAGTCCCCTAGAACTTAGAACTACTTAAACCTAACTAACCTAAGGACATCAAACACATCCATGCCCTAGGCAGGATTCGAACCTGCGACCGTAGCGGTCGCGCGGTTCCAGACTGTAGCGCCTGGAACCGCACGGCCACCCCGGCCGGCCAGCGGTCTAGTCGCGTTCAATCAAAATGTAATATGGTTCCTGAACTGTACTTGATGTATGGCAGCAGATAAAACAAACTTTAAAACTGCATTGTGTTAATACATTCTTCTGTCGAAAGACAACAGAAACAAACACAAGGAAAACAACTTTTCATTTATGTCCAAAAAATTCAGCAGATCGTGTAGGAGAAACGGGTTTTTGCTATACGTTCACTTTTAATATGTTATTTTATACGAAACCGTTGAAAACGAAAATAAAAAAGTTGTGTTAAGATCTAAAAATTGAAGCGGACATGTCATACATTAGAAATTAATACGTACTTTTACAGAAATGCGTTCAAAATTAAAATTAAGTTTTACGATCTAATAACTTGAATGTGCAGTAGATAAAAAAACAAAAAAAAACACGTTCGATATTAATAAGTGAATCTATATGAAAGCGTAAGAAATGAAAATGAAACAGAGATTTCGGTGCACGAACTAATAACTAAATGCAGACGAACAAACACAGAACTGGATTTGCTATTACATAATTTTACAGACTAGTGTGGAAAAATCAAATTTGTTTTATAATCTAATAGTTAACGTGTAAAGCATTAGATTCTGTGTAGCTAGATGCTGCATAATAAGTGTACACAGTATCTTTAATCCTTGTAATGGCTGAACAGTTTTGTACTGCAGCTACTGCTCTCACCGTAACTCTTTCTAACGGTATTAGCAAAGCTTTTACGTATTTATCGACAGAACTGAACTACGTTATTTATTAACACTTTTTCATGTGAGCGTACTCTCCGATAACGTATATTTCCGCGATAACAATACATTTCAGCAGACGTCAAGAATAGGCATCAGTTGTAATATACTACAGCATCAGTAAGACTTGACAGTACACCGCCGAGCGGCCTGGATCATTCGGTTATTGTTTAGTATTGTCGGGCGCCTTCGGTCACGTTTGCACGTAAACGAGGTTTAGTTCCGCGTTCTGCCATCGGCAATTGCAAAATAAACAAGTAATACGTTGTTTGTAAATCCAATGAATGTGCTCTAAGTCATAATAAAAATCACATTATAATCTTAAATTTCTAAAACTAATATGAATAAACAAACAAACTCACCAGTGAGCGAAGTTTGCTTCTGGCTTTGACGGCAGAAAACTCGTTGATCATATCTTGATAGTTCAGACGGTTATCAGTCAGGAGGTTGGCTTCGGTGTGAAGAATGAACAAGGCGTTCAATGTCTCCTCAAATGGTTCAAATGGCTCTGAGTACTATGGGACTCAACTGCTGAGGTTATTAGTCCCCTAGAACTTAGAACTAGTTAAACCTAACTAACCTAAGGACATCACAAACATCCATGCCCGAGGCAGGATTCGAACCTGCGACCGTAGCGGTCTTGCGGTTCCAGACTGCAGCGCCTTTAACCGCACGGCCACTTCGGCCGGCCAATGTCTCCTCAGACAGCTAGAACGTAGGTACGATTTCAGTCTTTTAAGAGCCGAAAACTAGCGCTCTGCTGAACAATTTGTAAGTGCCATACATTGAAATATTCTAAGAGCAATGTCAACATTCGGAAACACGGACTGTAACCTCTCTTTTCGTAAAAATTTACTTATTTTGACTGCTACATCACTAATCTCAGAAGATTTCAAAAGTTCGGCGAAATGTACACATTCACTAGGCAAGGAACGCTCTAAATCTGTCATATGACACTTGGAGTTTTACTGCACGTTCATCAGTATCGTCAGGTGAACTGTTCTTAAGGTTACTGAAAACTGTGAAGGAGTCCAACAGTGTTCTATAGCTTTCCTTCCTCCTCACTAATTCGCCGTACAAGTTGTCGATTAGTAGGAGAAATGTTTCGACTCTAAATTTTTCCCTTCCAGTCAGGAAAACTTCTTCAGAGTCCGCTTCTTCGTCATCATAAAGTTCGCGTTTTCGTGATCTTTTATAGGTGCATTCATAGTCTATATCAGTCACAATCTCCATGGATTTGCTTACATAATAGTCGAACATGCCACGAATAGATGCAATAAATCCTACAAGTGATTCATATAATTCATGTACTATTTTAGTATCAGTAATTACGATTTGCAATTTCAGATTTACACTATTAAATCTCTGGAGTATGTTCTTCCAAAATGTCATCATGAATACTGTTTCTAGTCTGCTGAGTTGACTCAATAAAGCTGAAGCCTCAAGTCGCACAAGTGGTTTTTCAAACGGATTACTGGCAATATGTCTGAGGGCATTGATAACGCCCCCCCAATTTTTATATAGAGTTACACACGCTTCCTATCTTGCTGACCAACGTGTTTTTGATAAACTTTTTACCGTTTTGCTTCCTGGTTTCATAAAAGAAAGAATTTTATCCCAGCGCTGTGTAGAAGCAGAGAAAAAATTATAAAGGTTTTGCACTACATTGAAAAATGAACATGCTTCCCGACAACAGCTTGCAGCACTAAGGTCGACTAACTTCAAAGAATGTGCTGCACAAGGCACATAATGCGCGTTCGGATTTCGTTCTTTAATGTGTGCCTGTCAACCAGTATAGGTTCCTGCTATACTGCTTGCGTTGTCATATGACTGGCCTCTACAGTCAGTAATATCAATGGAATTTGTAGACAGGACTTTTAGTACGACCTCAGCTAAGTTTTCGGACTTGTGTCCCGGGTTTGGTAAAAACAGAAGGAAACGTTCAACAGGTTCGCAATTCTCCTTCACATATCTTAATATGAAAGATAATTGATCAATATGTGAAATGTCTGCAGTAGAATCTACTATTATAGAGAAATATTTGGCCTGTATTATTTCGCTTATTATAATTCTTTTTATTCCTACAGAAAGAAGCTCTATTGTTTCATCACAGATTATTGAAGAAAGATAACTTGCATGTCCCTGCCCTGGATTTCCATATCGTTCATTGTGCTCTGCGAGAAAAGGATCAAACTCGGCTATAAGTCAAGAGACATCATAAATTAACCATTATGTAACGAATGGAATCTTTCAACGTGTCCGCGTAGGGGGAAGTCCACGACTTGTTAGCTTCTTCACTACTGCAAACACCCTCTTCAACACACTGCGACAGTACATTTTTTCTGTCTCAACATGTGCATCTACATCTACATCTACATCTACATTCATACTCCGCAAGCCACCCAACGGTGTGTGGCGGAGGGCACTTTACGTGCCACTGTCATTACCTCCCTTTCCTGTTCCAGTCGCGTATGGTTCGCGGGAAGAACGACTGTCTGAAAGCCTCCGTGCGCGCTCTAATCTCTCTAATTTTACATTCGTGATCTCCTCGGGAGGTATAAGTAGGGGGAAGCAATATACTCGATACCTCATCCAGAAACGCACCCTCTCGAAACCTGGCGAGCAAGCTACACCGCGATGCAGAGCGCCTCTCTTGCAGAGTCTGCCACTTGAGTTTATTAAACATCTCCGTAACGCTATCACGGTTACCAAATAACCCTGTGACGAAACGCGCCGCTCTTCTTTGGATCTTCTCTATCTCCTCCGTCAACCCGATCTGGTACGGATCCCACACTGATGAGCAATACTCAAGTATAGGTCGAACGAGTGTTTTGTAAGCCACCTCCTTTGTTGCTGGACTACATTTTCTAAGCACTCTCCCAATGAATCTCAACCTGGTACCCGCCTTAACAACAATTAATTTTATATGATCATTCCACTTCAAATCGTTCCGCACGCATACTCCCAGATATTTTACAGAAGTAACTGCTACCAGTGTTTGTTCCGCTATCATATAATCATACAATAAAGGATCCTTCTTTCTATGTATTCGCAATACATTACATTTGTCTATGTTAAGGGACAGTTGCCACTCCCTGCACCAAGTGCCTATCCGCTGCAGATCTTCCTGCATTTCGCTACAATTTTCTAATGCTGCAACTTCTCTGTATACTACAGCATCATCCGCGAAAAGCCGCATGGAACTTCCGACACTATCTACTAGGTCATTTATATATATTGTGAAAAGCAATGGTCCCATAACACTTCCCTGTGGCACGCCAGAGGTTACCTTAACGTCTGTAGACGTCTCTCCATTGATAACAACATGCTGTGTTCTGTTTGCTAAAAAATCTTCAATCCAGCCACACAGCTGGTCTGATATTCCGTAGGCTCTTACTTTGTTTATCAGGCGACAGTGCGGAACTGTATCGAACGCCTTCCGGAAGTCAAGAAAAATAGCATCTACCTGGGAGCCTGTATCTAATATTTTCTGGGTCTCATGAACAAATAACGCGAGTTGGGTCTCACACGATCGCTGTTTCCGGAATCCATGTTGATTCCTACATAGTAGATTCTGGGTTTCCAAAAACGACATGATACTCGAGCAAAAAACATGTTCTAAAATTCTACAACAGATCGACGTCAGAGATATAGGTCTATGTGACTCGAAATGGTTATCTATTGTTCTAAGCCGGCCAGTGTGGCAGAGCGGTTCTAGGCGCTTCAGTCTGGAACCGCGCTTCCGCTACGGTCGCAGGTTCGAATCCTGCCTCGGGCATTGATGTGTGTGATGTCCTTAGGTTAGTTAGGTTTAAGTAGTTCTAAGTTCTAGGGGACTGATGACCTCAGCTGTTAAGTCCCATAGCGCTCAGAGCCATTTGAACCATTTGAACCATTGTTCCAAGCGATTTTTTTTCTTTTTAAGAGTGATAACTCAGAATTTTTGTGCTCAAGAGAATTCTCGTGATGAAATAAAATATTAGAAATATTTTCCAGTCTGCAATACCATTAGTAGCAATCTCGGCCTTACCTACGAACAATTTACATTGTGCACAAAAAAACAGCACCGGTGCTACTGGAGTATACTAAAAAATCACGCAAATACACCATTTTAAAAGTTTATGGTGAAGTACATTTTTGTTCAAATATCTGGTTTTATCGCCTATTGATCTTCTTGAATTAAAGAAATCACCGTTACAATTCTGATTAATGCTACATTGTAAAAGAATGTCAATTGTTGATTTAAACTTCGTTTAAATCGTAAATATCATATGCACCAGATACAATATCCACAATTTCTATTCCACTATTAATTTCCAGATGAAGATGAAGTTTACTGTTAGCCTCTGTGACAGTCTACATGCTGTTGTGTTTCCAGTCCAATCAGCGCAGTAGACCTCACCCCATTGCTTAAATTAATCGGTGGGAAGTAATTCACGCGTAATAGTGACAATAGATCTTTTAACGTCAGAGTATACGACATTGCATTTGAACGTGACTGATGGGTGTAGCCTTAATGAATTTCCTTATATATATGCTTCTTCGTAAACGTTATGAGGAACATGAGGAACAGATTCCAGCATAAGTAGGTATTAAAGCCTTTGTATGGCTGAAAAGTGAAGAAGACACGTCTTCTATCAGTGAAGTATCGTTGTAACTCTCCTGGCGGCTACCAGCCTCCTAATGAGTCGAAAAAATAGATGTTATTTAGATTTTTTTAACATACGCCACCCAGTTGGTTTCTGGACCTCTAGCAACATCTGAATTCACAATTCCACATTCTCCGCATTTCCACATAGTCTTCGGTAATGGCCGGCCGCTGTGGCCGAGCGGTTCTAGGTGCTTCAGTCCGGAACCGCGCGACTGCTGCGGTCGCAGGTTCGAGTCCTACTTCGGGCATGGATGTGTGTGATGTTCTTAGATTAGTTAGGTTTAAGTAGTTCTAAGTTCTAGGGGACTAATGACCTCAGATGTTGAGTCCCATAGTGCTCAGAGCCATTTGAACCATTTTTCTTCGATTATGTATCTCGGACAAACTCACCAGGGAATCTTGGAATGCTGATTTTTTCCCTAACGAACTTGAGCAGATCTTTAATTGTAAGCGGTCTATGCGGTAAAGTAGCTAATAGTCTTTTTTTATTTATGAAGAGACCTAGTCCTTTCTTGCATGGTTCAGGTATAGTCTTTTCCGAAGGCTGCTGCTTCAATCATGCGGTTATGTCTTCTTGCTTCCAGTAGCTGCTCGTGGGAGTTCTATGCGTTTCTTACCGTTCTGGCAATAGCCACAGCACCACTAACGAGTGAACCCATTGCTGAGAGACCTCTGAGGGTAGGAGTCATGAAGATGATAGTTCCACATGATATTTTGGGTATTGGCAAAACCCTCGGTGCTTTAACTGTTCCTTTATGCTTCAGTGCACTCTTAGCTGCATACATCGCTGTCAGGATAAAGTTTTCTAAACACCCCTGCTCCTGCTTCTTCTCCTTCACCATTGGTTTCTTCTTCTTCTTCAGTGCACGACGTGCAGCGTTCATAACTTGCTTGAAATTCACACTCAAGCCCAATTTAATTTTGCCACGCATGTTTTTATCAAGCCGAAATGCTGCAATGCGCTGTCCGATATCAATATCTTTTCTCGCACAAATAGCATGGGCTTTATCAGCTGAAATTCGATCTGCAGCGTGACGTCCTGAGAGGTCTTTATGTTCTGCATAAGCAGTGTTGTGTTCGAAACACGCCTTGTCAAGCAGGGTAGTCATCTTATCACCACGAGCCAAAAGCTTCTGAAGCTTTGTGCCAAGTCCACAGTAGTTATACCTCGGAATGTGCAATTCGACGAAAAGTTTGTCGAGAACACCACCGCCTCCTATAATGTGTTTCCTGTCACGCATGTTACACTGCTGTGCTGGTTGTGCCCCATGCACCCCCTTATACTGTATAGCAAATCTTCAGCGCCAATCCAGCTGTTTTGTGTTGCAGGAAAATCAGTCCCTTTAACTAGAGCTCTATCCCTTCGACGTTTTATGACATGCTCTATGAGAAAGAGGTGTGTTTCTGAGCTCTTCTGCGCTTCCTCGGTGTAACAGCCTCCTGAAATTTCAGTGCCACACCTATCCTTTAAGGCATAAGTTCTGGAATTTGTTCTTTGGGTTTTGGAACTGTGAATATCTCACTCGACCAGCCTGAGAACTATGACTTCTCAAATGTAGTCTTGTGTTTTGAGATATGTACCAAATCAACGAAATTAAATTTCTGTTTACGTCATCCAGCATTTTAATGCGACAGTACACTGTATCCATGAGTTCATTATCAAGAACATTGATTGGTCACATTTTTATTGTGCTCTGTATGGTTCAATTATATGTGCAATTATTTCTGGGAAGATATCTGTCCAGTTGGATGAGGTGTGAAGATTAACAGGCATCCACATTTGACCTTTTATTATTCTGTTCAGACGTTCCACGGTACTCGCCTTCAGGTGGGTGAATGTTGAGTAGTGATGTATTACATGCCGCTGTCTCAAGGTCTTAAAATACCTATTGTAAAACTCTCCACCATCATCGCTGTGGAGATTTTCCAGGCATTGATTCGTCCTTGCCTGCAACAAACGCTCAAACACAACTGCGACATTTCTTCCTGTTTTGGTTTTAACAGGTAATGCCCAGGCAAATTTAGAGAGTGTATCAATAACAAAATATATTTGAATCCGTTATTCTCATGTGAATATTCCCTTATATCTGCAAGGTCAGCTGCAGTAAGTCATCCAAACCTTTAGTCATAACAAGCCTTCGAGGGAATGTTTTGGATGCTGATTTACACATTTCTCGAACTACTGTGTCCATAATCATTCGATTGTACCTCCGTCTCTAAACTCTGAAATTATTGAGACAACCGCATCCGAATAAGCGATATTGCCCTTAGTAGCTGATACCATGAGCGACCATAGTTGATCAATCATCTCACTGGCGTCGTAGTAGTACATATACTGAGGAGGCTGATTGCTCACGCTTTTATGCTGAATGTCAATAACATCACCACTGCAAAACCGACCGTCTAATAAGTATGGTTTTATGATGTCTCTGCATTTCGCACTGCGTTGGTTTCCTGCTTTCCTGTGTACACCGGTCACTTGTAGTACTTCATCATACATCTCCAGATCTTTGAGTGAAAATTTTGTTGTTTTTGAGGGTTTCAGGAAAATGGGGTTCAGTAGACCTGGTGTCCTTTGAAATTCCCTATCCCCTATCTGTATTGTTTTTTCTTTTAAAGTTATAGGCTGTGTGTCCAACATGTATGGTTTTTCACCACTGACACTGAATGTTTTTGTCTGTCCTAGCATTGCTGTGACAGTTATTGAAACTGGCAATAGCATCATCATCGTCGTTGTGTAATTTCGCTGAGAGTTCATCGAGAGATTCAGTAACGGAACTTTCTTTCACTGTCTGCTCTCGATCCAAATGTCCTAATCTTAGCAACTGTAACTTCTCTTGATCATCTTCTGTGCAGTGATGACCTTCTGCTTAGTTGATATCTTGCTATATACTGAGCAGGCTGCTTCACAGGCTGCACTTTGTATACATTTCACTCAACATTTACTGTTAAATCATGTACTATCTTTTCAATTCCATCAACCTTTCCAGCTAAATTTCCTACTTTCTCAGAATGACACGGGTGTACATATCTAGTTGACCCTAGCATCAAATTCGCTGATCAGTCTCAGAAGGGTCTGGGCATATGTCTATAGCTCCTTAACTTTACGTTTAAATACAGATTGAAATTTTCCATCTATGTACAGACGCATCCTCTGTCTAAGCACATCTATTATCTTGGGCTGAGTGCCTGACATACGTGTGAACTTGTCCACCATTCAGTTTTCTTGATTTGTCAATAACAAGAAACCTGTACTGTGTGTCATTCCAGCAATCTGCAAATTTACAAACTCAGTGAATGACAATATACACACATATACTATTTACATTTCCAAAATGATACGTAGGATAGGCTGCATGACATACACAACAAAAACAACTGATTTTTTTACAGTATTTCCCAAATAACTGTTTCTTGTATGCAGTAAATTTTGTGTGTATTTCTCTCAAACCATATTAATACACTGCTCTAAATCGTCTGCAGGCACACTATCCTTACAGAGATAGCTCACAGTCGCTGTATACACAATTTGAACACACAGCAGCCCACGGTTCAGTCTTTCCAGCACATGGGATACCACCATTTGTAGGCAGAACAAGTTTGTAATGGTGGAGTGTTGCAGATAAATGGATCAACCTTCAGATCTCACCATGAGTGTCACACCATTGTACAGTGATGTTATAGGTAGCGTCAGACCAACACAGTAAATATCCGGATATGGAAAATACTCAGAGGTCATCTGTTGGTTGATGTAGTGTACTGCATGACACAGTTCATCCTGTTCCAATCCCTAAACCACACTTTAACACTTCTCGATGCATTTTCAATCTCTAACACAACACGCAAGTCACTGACCACTTATGATTCTATATCAATGTTTAAGAGCTTTGAATGACAGCTGTTGAATTATGAGTTGAAGCGAAAACCAGTAGTGCACTGGGAGGAAACGACAGAATCTCATGCACCACATCAACACTGTGTCCTTTCAGTAACACTGGAATGTTCTGGGGTGGTGCGTATGTTGGAGACCAGAACTGAACTGCACTGTGTGGTTTAGGGCCCCCAAGCAAATTTCTTATGAGGGTTGGGGACTTGCTGGGTGCCTTTACTACATAAATCAATGAGTGGGATGCATAACAGCAGCTCACTGTCCTGCTCCAACATGATCGTCAGGTGTGCTGCACGATCCCACACTGCTACTACCACTACTAGTTGTGACAGGCCAAAGTTGGCTGTAGGTCCTGACGAGCTGATGATAGCTGCTTCTAGTCACACAGGATGTCACTGCTGCTCTGGACATGCCAGAGGCTACTGAACAAAGAAGAAGGAACAATAAGGATCCGCAGACAATGACATGAAGTTGCTCAAAGAAAGGAAACTTGGCAAAGAAGAAGAGGAAATGCTACACGCGGTAATAGTACCTATGACATGTAATGAGTACTTACTTTTATGCTTCTCCTGTGATGGAGAGGCAGATGAGGATCCTGGCTTCTGTTGATGCCTCACGGGTCTTGTTCTTCCAGAGCGTGACTGCAACTGAGAGTGGTGAGCTACCGTGTCCGCCATATATTCCCTACATCACTATCACATGACCAGAAATTAATTAGTCAATCAACTTATTGATTTCAGCAGTATTTCTGGATCGATTCCCAGCCAGACATTTGGCTTGGAAGGAGTCAAGAACGGGAAACATTGGTGGTTTCCCATGTAAACACTGCTTTTGTCTGTGGTTTGGTCTGGCGATCAGGCATGTGTGGGCCTAGCCGTGGTATGTGATAGGAAGGATGTGGGCAATTGAGGCATGCTATACCGTGGGCCCAAGACGGTATAATGCGGCCTCTTGGGCACTGGAATGTGCTGCAGCCCAGGAAAGAGGCTGGTACATGTTGCACAATGTCCAGGCTGCACATCTGCCCTGTAGTCAGTGTGAAGGTGCAATCAGGATTATAACAGTGTAATTATGTGCAGTGAGTTATGTTGATGTTGATTTTGTAATAGTATTCCTTGTGTGATCAGACAAAATTAGTCTATTTAATTACTTCTTTTCGAAGTATTTTACAAAAGCTGCATCTTCCAAAGCACCATAGAAGATGAGCTTTTCCAACCACATAAAAGACAGATCCAACCCCTGCAAAACGAATTTTATAAATAAGTAGTATATCCTTTGCTATGTAATTTACATTGGTTTGACTTCCTGTCATGAGATCCTTCCTCTCCAACGCAGATAGGAGAGGGGAAGGCGAGTGGGGGTGTGAGTGGAAGGCTAGCAGATTTCTAAGAGGGGGTGCGGTTAATTAATCCATCGATTTAATTGATTTGTTAATTAATATATCAAAGGTGCACTTGTATTGGTGAGGGGATTTCCCAGAGGGCTGGGGAAGAGGAGGGGAGTGGTGGGAGGTATCTTAGAAAGATGGATTATACCCAGAGGATCATAAATCAACCCCTAGATGTCATAAAACAAATAACAGAACAATAGGTGAAGAGGAAGGGCCCACAAATCATCAAGTTTGCCCTGAACATATGCAACCCACACTAACAAGACACCCCAGCACCGCCATTGCCCAACTATTTATATTAACATTTGCTCTTAATTCTAATAAGGAATATTTTTTAAAATACTCAAAAAACTGGCATGTTCACTTATGATATCTGTGGAGCAATGTGATGTTTTCAAGTATTTTGAGTACTGTACATGTAAGAACAAAACAAATTTTCTTTTTTTTGGTTAATTAAACATTGCTATAACTAAAACCAGGCTTTTATAAACACATCATCAACTTTACCTGTTACTGGGTCTTTGTGCCATAGTGAGTTTAGTACGTTAAACTTTCTTAATCACAATGTTTCTAAAGCACTGACGACTTGCATCAAACTGACTGATTTATTGCACTGAAAATCTTTTTTTAAACTAATATTGATTTTTGTCTTCACGAAACGTGGCCTCCACTCTGCCACATTTTTTCATACACTAAATTATTAGTGCGGAACTTCCGTGCTGGACAACCATCATACCTGAGGTTACTGCTGGGTGAGCCGACACTGAGGTCGGAGGAACATCTCGAATAAGATAATGTCCACCTATTGTTGAGACCAAACTGAGGCTTGATGACTACTATTCTTTTATTTTTGCAGAGTACATTTGAACGAACAATAAACAGTTTTTTTAAAAAAATTGTTCTGCTTTCCCTTCCCATCTCTGTAACAAAGACTTTGTTTATATATCGACAGCTGCTATTTGTCCCATTTAGTAACGAAGTATAGTATCTTCGGTAGGAGGGAGAACATTTTGATAGCAATATTACATAATCAGTGAGTACAGGAGTCGTGTGTGTGAAATTCTGTGCCGTTATCTTATGAAGGTAGCCACGAGATTGACAGGCGAGCACTTACTCGGACGGCTGACACATGTCATTGATGGAGAAGATGGCTCTAAGCGTTTTGAGCTCAGCTAAAAAGAAGATTGATAAATCTGTTATCGATGAACGTTTGTCCGCAGTATTTTTTAACTGTAGATCATGTTTATAAATTTTAATTCTCTGAAATTTTCAGCATGAGTCTCTTGTTTAGAGCATTAATATGATAAAAATAAATATTTTTGTTAATGACAATTTAAATGTAGCATATAACAGCAAATTCTGACTCCTACATCTCATGTAACTTTCTACAAAATTCATATATTTTGTAAAAGACTAGGACTTCCATCTACACAAGACATAAAACACATTATACAGCCATGTGTTACCGTCTCTGTTCAGAATTTTACTACATATTTTGATTTTGGTAATCTTCTTTCTGATATTATTCCAGAAACTATTCGTTATAAATATTGTCTTATGAAACACATTTTTTGTGTCATTATGCAGAGAGTGCTCTACTAACGCCGATTTTCTGTGGAAATTACGTGACAACAACCTTCATGCTCACTGGAGTGTTGTTTTAGAATGGGAACTGTCAGTTCGCCACTGTTTCTCCTGCATTGAAGGAATTCCGTACACATAGATGTGCAAGGGAAGTTGACTCTGAAGCCGGGCCGACTAGGCATTTTGAAGATTTTTGGTTATTAGAACGTGATCAGTCATCTGATAGGGTTGTCATCTTGAGGTCTAGTGACATGCTAAATAATCTTTCGGAGGTTAACTATCTTAGCCTCTGAAGATACTATCTAACACCACAAGAAAGTGATTCCCTCCTTACTGCATCATAGAGAGGTATTGGTGTCTATTCCGCCAACTGCACAGTATCGAAGGTTTCCTTCGACACCCAAGCTTCCGTTGAGCTCTTCACCGTGATCCTGGCAAGTGACTGTTACAAGATTCTGCCAACCAGGTAGGCTATACCAAGTTTCTTCCTCTCATTTTCTTTTTTTGGCGAATTGATCGCCTAGGATCACTCCACAACCTCTTTGCCAGGAATTTCTTTTGTTTCCAGCTGTCCTTCATGCAGCCCCTAAGCTGTTGCTTTTGTGCTTTCGTCCATATTATTCCGTTTTTTATAGTTTTTACTTCGTGTCCCAGTCTAACATGAGAGTTTGTGGGGTATCGGATTTTTCAAGATTCTTCCGCTCTTATTTAATCCACGTCGGAATGTCTTCTTGTTCCAGAGGTAATCAAATATTTGTTTCATTGTCTATTTTAGTCCATCCCGTGCGGGTGTACAAGATATATCAGCCGTCTTTTCCTCATGGTCTCCGAAATCCTCTCCACATTCTGGCAAACTTCTTTATTGCTCTGAAGTTTCCAGCTGATCTCAATCTATATTGCACCCGTGATTTTTCGTGGGATTCTCCATTCCACGATCTCGTAACTTCTCTAGCCTGCAATATCGAGAGGCTTTCACTGGTGTGTTAGTTACACAGTCTAGGAGATGCACTTTTTTTTTGTAAAAATGTATCAGCCAATATGCTCATCATTTTTGAGACTCGATCATCCATCGCACCTTTTTCTAGTCCAATCAAGGTACTTGAATTTCCTCACCCTCGTAATCTGGCCTATTTCTGTTTCAAGGAATTTCAGGCCATATTTATCATTCATCATGAATTTATCCTATTTCATTTTCAATATGGGGATAATCCAGGATTCCCTGATGATCAGGGCCTTACCAAAACGAAGCGTTTTTCGAAGTTTAAGGGAAACATCATGATTTTCCTGGAAGTCTACATTCTGTGACGCTTACTGACTTCAAAATAAAGTTCTGTCGGCCTTTCCGGAATACTCCTTGATACTCCCCGAGTTATTTATCTATTCAGTTCCGTACTGCCGTTTAGTGAAAAAATACGAGCTTACCGAGTATCTGACCAGATTTGCTACTGGATTCAAGACTTCCCTTCAGACAAGACGCTCTTAACGGAAGAAAATCGACAGATGTAAATGTAATTTCCGAAATACCACATGGAGGTTTGATATGACCATTACTGTTTACAGTGTATATAAAAGGTGTTGTATAAAGCTTTGGAAACTCTGTAAGCCTTTTCACAGATGATGCGCTTGACTATAGGGAAGTAGCAATACCAGAAGACAGTATGAATTTGCAGAATGACCTGCACAGGATTGATGAATGGTGGAGGGTCAGGCAGTCGACCCTGAATGTAAATAAAAGTAACATATTGCACAAATATAGGAAAAGAAATCCACTCATCAACAATTACATTATTGGTGGCAAATTTCTAGGCACTGTATCTGCCGTAAAATATCTAGGAGTAAATATTCAGAGCAATCTTAAGTAATATGACCACATAAAACAAATAACAGGAAATGCAAATTCTAGACTGAGATTCATAGGCAGATGTAACTCATCCAAGAAGTAAGCAGCTCACGAGGCGCTTGTTCGACCGATTCTTGAGTAGTGTTCCTCAGTCTGGGAGCCTTACATGTTAGGAATGATAGATATGATGGAAAAGATCCAACGAAGAGCGGTGCGTTTCACCACAGAATGGCTCTGAGCACTATGGGACTCAACTGCTGTGGTCATAAGTCCCCTAGAACTTAGAACTACTTAAACCTAACTAACCTAAGGACAGCACACAACACCCAGCCATCACGAGGCAGAGAAAATCCATGACCCCGCCGGGAATCGAACCCGGGAACCCGGGCATGGGAAGCGAGAACGCTACCGCACGACCACGAGATGCGGGCTACCACCACAGAATCATTCAGTCAATGTGAGACTGTTACAGAGAGGCTCAACAAACTCCAGTGGCAGCCTTTACAAGAGAGGCATTGTGAATCTTGAACAGGTTTGCTATAGAAATTAGTGGGTCACTGGGCATCCTGGGCATAAATGAGCTGACCTCGGCATAGGCGTTTTCTTACCTTCAAGGCCATTCCAGCATTCAACACGTCAGCATCACTACAACCAGTGATGTGCCAATGCCATGGAGGGCCCTGCGCTCCTTACCCCAACATTCTCCCCACCCCCACCTCCAGCTATCACACCCCTCCTCCTAACCCCTCCCTCTCCCCTTCCCCCTCCCCCTCCCACAACCACCCATTCCCTCACCCCCTGCCCCCTGCCCTTCACACCCCTTGCCACTGCTCAACAGCCAATTGTATGCAGTGCAGTAGAGAAGCAATGATTCGGTGACATCATCAGAATAATTTCATATGTAACGCATTTTGTCTAAAATATCGAAAATTTTCCCAATAATGTTTGCATTACAGACTCCTAAAAATCATTTTAAGTTCTGGCTCACAAGTCACATTGGTAAAACTCGTTCTTTTTCTCTTTCCTTTCTTTACTGTATTTCAATTCCACATCCAGGGCAGGCTAGCAACAGCATAGGCGCTGCTCTTCAGCCGAGAGACATTACAGGTATATAACAGGAAGACATCTAAACAACAAAAAGGAGAAAACATGGTGGCATGGATATAAAAACGGAGAACATAATGGAAGAGAGCATACAAAAGGCGATGACTGTAAAAATGGAGATAAAAATCTAAAACAAGTATATGACACAAAAAACCACACACTGTAAGGATTCAAAGACACAAGGCAAAGTACGGACAGAGCGTAAAAAGTTGTAGAATGATTAAACCAGCCACATGATGGGCAGCACAGCACAGAACAATCATGGACAGCGAAACTATGTATCAGTCAAGCACTTGATTAAAACCGCATCACTTGCCTTCACTGTAGAATGGCACCAAACACAACACTGATGCAACACGCTGATGACGAAGAACAAACTTGGAGGGTCTGCCAAGGGTAGGGATACAATGGAGAAGGGAAGAAAAGGGGGGAAATGGTGGTGCTAAATGGGGGAGAGAAGGGGAACACAGTGGGGGGCACGCCAAAGTGGAGAGGGGGGGCACTGAAGGGGCTGGGGAGGGAAGGGCGAGAGAGGAAAACAGCTGAGGAGGGAGTGCAAAGACTCGGAGGGGGGGGGGAGAAGAACGAAAAACCGCGCTGGGGGAAGGAGGGTACAGAAAAGGGGGGCTCTTGTGAGGGGGGGGGGGAGAACAAGGCTGGGTTACATCTGGGAGTCAAGCTCTATCGCTGTACCTCTCTTGCTCCACCTTCACACACCTCCATATTCTTCATCAGGGCAATTTACAGCACCTCCCCCTCCATCTATGTAGATGTAGATGGGAGGGGGAGGTGCTGGAAATTGCCCTGATTAAGAATATGGAGGGTGTGAAGGCGGAGAGAGGGAGGTACAGCGATAGAGGCGAGGCCATGAGTGTGGGTGGAGAGGAAGGAGGACACCAGGGGGTGGGGGAGATAAAGCCTGCAGACAGTGTAAAGGATGTGAATATGTTGGAGGAAAAGGAGGTGGTGAGGGAAGAGGATGAGGTTGTACAGGAACTGGAAGGTGGATATGGAAGGCAAGGTGGAGCACATGGCATTCGAGGATCTGGGCAGCATTATAAAAGCGCGTGGGGGGACAGAGATCCAGGCAATGCTGGCATAGCAGAGGATAGTACAGATACGGGATATGTTGGTGTGGAGGATAATGGAAGGATGCAATCCCCTTGTCTGGCCGGACAGGAGTTTGAGGAGGTGGAGACAGGTATGGGCTTTCTGCTGAATGGTCAGGAGATGAGTGGTCCAGGTGAGGTGACAGTCGAGGGTGAGGCCAAGTTATCTCAGGATGGGACGACCATAAATGGTTAGGCAGAAATCATGGAGATGGAAGGAGTGGGTGGGTGAGCCTGGGTCTTGGAAGAGATTGATATGAAGGAACCACTGGTTGCACCAAGTGGTGAACTGGTCAAGGTGAGGTTGGAGAGTGCATTGGGATCGTTGAAGGGTAGGAGAGAGAGCCAGGAAGGTAATGTCATCAGAATATTGGAGGAGGTGTACAGGTGGGGGTGGCTTGGGCATATCGGCAGGGTACAGGGGATAGGGTAGAGGGGAGAGAACGAAACCTTGGGGGACACAGGCGGTTGGATAAAAGCTACGGGAGTTGGTATCATCGAGGGTGCCATAGGAAGGATTGTGTGAGAGGAAGGAAGTGATCAGATGGACAAAATTGGTAGACAGGGCGTAGGTTTGGAGTTTAAAGATGAGACCGGGTTGCCAAGTGTGACCGCAAGTGTTTCGGAGGTCGGAGGTCGAGGGAAACAAAAATGGCAGAGTGACGGGAGTTAAGTTGGAGGAACAGAAGGTGGACGAGGTTAAGGAGTTGGTATTCAGCAGAGGAGGAGGATCGGAAGCCGCACTGGGTAAGCGTGAGGAGGTGGTGTTCATTAAGGTTGTGATGGATACGATGGGAGAGGAGGGCTTCGAAGCTCTTATTGAACACACAGATGAGGCAGATGGGACGATAGGAAGAGGAGGCAGAAGGGGGTTTGTCGGGTTTGAGGAACAAGAGGATGCAGGAAGCCTTCCACAGGTTGGGCTAAAAGCCAATGTGGAGTATGACATTGTATGAAGTGGCGAGGACAGTCAGGAAGGAGAGGGGGCACTCTTTGAGGTGGCAGTAGGTGACACAGTCGTGACCAGGGGCTGTGTTGCATTTTGACTGGAGGATAAGTTTAATGGCTTGTGCTGTGATTCGAGTGTTGATGTCGCAGGGGGTTAACCACACCAAGTACTGGAGACTGGGAGCGAGTGGAGTGACCGAGATCTCCGCAAGTTTCATGACAGTGGGAAAAGGGAACAATCAAAGTGGGGATCCTCAGGGATGGAGAAGAGTTCAGGAAGATGGGAAACAAATTGGTTGGCCTTACTGAGGTTGTTGGGAAGGGGGCAGTCCTTATGGATAAGGGGGTAATGGGGTGTGGAATGGGAACCAGTAAGGTGATGGGAAGCCGACTGGTACTCGGAGGAGTTTATAGGGAGGATGGCATTGAGTCACTTACAGGTCTGGCGCCAGTCCTGGCGTTTCTTTGCGGTAATCAGGTTCCAAACGTGTCGCTGGAGTTTCCAGTGGTGGTGGAGTGTATCCCTGTCACGAGTGTGCAGAAGGAGCACAGAGGCAGCAGGATTCGTGGAGGTGGAGGAGGCCTGTGGAGGGAGAGTGGTTGGTCGGGGAGGATGGTTTTAATAGGGAGATGGGCATCCGCGGCGTCAGTAATGGTCTTCTGAAGGAAGGACAAGGCGTGGGTGATGTCATTGGGACAGTGGTAGTGAAGAGGGTGGCTTTCGACCTGGTGGCAATGGATTCCTGGTAGGCATCCCAGATGGAGCAACAGTAGTCACAGACGACCTTGGGATGTGGTGCAGGGCGGAGGCTGGAGGTAGGTGGTGAGCAGATATTATGATGAGAAGGATGGGAAGGTGGTCGCTACCTGTGGGGTCAAGGACATCCATGGCAATACGCCAAAGGAGGTTGGCAGAGGCAATACCAACATTGGGAGTGGTATTTCCTTTGGGACATGTCTTCTCAGGAAGAGGAACAAGGTCACCTCATATCGTGGGGAGGAACTGATGCCAATGCTGAAGGGCGATAGGAGAGCAGCTGTGGATGCTGATGTCGGCAGCAATCACACAGGTGGAGAAGTTGCGGTCAATGTGGGAGATTAAGTCATAGGGCATAGGAGCAGTGGAGTGCACATAGATGGGGGCGCAGGTGACGGTGATGGAAGGGAAAAAGACACTGAGGATGAGATGTTTGTTTGGGTCATTCAGGAGGGATTGTGGTTGGATGGGGATGTCCTTAAGGTGGCCGATGGTGACTCCATCCTTCGCTCAGGGCCCAGGAGCATCAGTTTGGTGGAGAATATAGGGAGAGATGCAGACAGTATGGTGGGTTTGGAGAAAGGTTTCCATTCAGGAGGAGGGTGTCGACCCGGTGTTGGGAGAGGGTGTTCATGAGGAGGTATTTGTTGGTGTGGAAGGAGCAGATGTTCTGGAAGAGGATGCCACACTCATACCATTCCATGATGGAAGAGAAGGAGGGGTGAAGGGAGAGGAGAGGCTTAAACTAGGGTGTCTAGGCAGGTGAAGGTGAAATGGGCTTGATTGTGGGAGTAAGTGGTGAAGGTGTTGAGGTGGAAGATGGAGTGGGTGGCGATGGAGATCTGTTGGAGGGTGTGGCTGTTTTGGAGGACTGTGGTTAAGAAGCAAATGGTGGCTTCAGCCGTGGGGGGCAGACAGAGGGAATTGTTGGGGTGGATGGGTGGTCGATAGGATGGACAGGGACAGTACTCTCAGGGGTGTCAGGAGGGGATTTAGCCTTGCATTTATGGAAGGAGGTGGTGTGGAGTCTATTGCAGGTGTTACAGGAAGGAGGGGTGGCGAGATCGAGACAGTTTTTGAGAAAGTGGGAGGCTTTGCATTGGGGACAGGTGGGGAGTTTACAGATAGGAGTCAGGTGATGATTATACATTAAGCAGCACTGGCAGTGGTAGGATTGGGCAGGGGTTTTGGAGGATTCACCTAGGTGGCGGCAGTGAAAAATCAGATTGCCCTGGGTGAGGTGGTAATCAATGGAGGGGACAGACTCTGAAAAGACTTGCTTGAGGTAAGTGGGACCAGAGGCATTGTGGATACAGCGTGCAGAGCGGATTTCAAGGTCAGGGTGAGAGATTAGTTCAGCCAGCATTTCATCCTCCATGATCACCGGGCTGTGGTTGGTGATCATAGTGTTGCAGGTTTGATGGCTGATGGGGAGGCTGTGGCTGGCGAGGAGAGGAGAGGAAAAGTGTCAGGGACGTGTGGGGCCCAAACACGATATGTGGGAGTTTACAGAGGAGGTCTGGAAGGGGACAAGGATTTGATGAGGACTGAATCCCTGCGGGTAATCAGTTGGGAGATGGAAACACTTGGGAGATACTTTCGTATCTCCATGGTGAGGGAACAGGAGTCTAGGAACTTGGGGTAGAGTGTCGACAGGACAGTGGAGAGTGTGGGCTGGGGGATGGGTGGAAGGAGGAGGGGTGGTATCCATGGAGATGATGGCGGAAGGAGGTTGGTGATTTTTCATTGTAAGTGGTGGGAGCAGAATCGGGATTGGTGCACTTCTGGATTTTTTGGTGGCAGATCCTTCAGGCGTGGTGGAGGTGCTGGGAGGTGCAGTTGGTTCTGTGGTGGCAATTGTGGCCTGGCATAATGTGATGCGGGTTTGGGAGGAAGAAAATGAAGTGATTGGGGGGGGGGGGGGGGGGAAGCTGACCATCTGAGGGATTGGAGCAGAGGCAGCAGCTGAAGCATATGTGAGGGCAGGTGCAGGAATGGGAATGGGAGTGGTTGCTTGTGTGGAGGCTGGGGGAGTGAGGGTAGGGGAGGCAATGTGTATGAGGGGAGGTCAGGATGTGATAGTGAAAGTAGGGAAGGGGCAGGGGGAGGTGTAAATGACAGTGAAGGCGAAGGCGACGAGAACTGGGCAGTGGTTGACGGTGGTGGTAGACGGTGACGCCCGGGGGGTGGGGGGTGGGGGACGGCTGGAGTTGAAGTTGGGGTTGGGATTGGGGTTCAGTTTGGGGTTGGGCTCTTCCAGAAACGTCTATTGCACTCTGAGAGTAGCCCAGGCGGTGTAATCTTCCGATTTTGAAGTTGAGGGGATCCAACCCTTGAGATAACAAAACTTGTTTGAAGCTGTAAGCATCATTCGCTATAGAATAGTGGAACGAGTAGATAGCATATTTCTCTATAAATAATTAAAAAGCAACATCTGTGTTTAAAATATAACTAATGAATTAAGAATTTGTATTTGTGGAACACGAGTTTTATCTTAAATGCTATCCTGCGGGCCCTGAAAATAGGAAATAAATCAAGTCCTGTTTCACATCCCAGTTTAGCTGTCATCA
The DNA here is from genome assembly GCF_023898315.1 of Schistocerca nitens. Classification (NCBI taxonomy): domain Eukaryota; kingdom Metazoa; phylum Arthropoda; class Insecta; order Orthoptera; family Acrididae; genus Schistocerca; species Schistocerca nitens. The sequence continues at coordinate 449,603,022 of NC_064615.1, forward strand.
GCAAATGGCTGCAATGTACAAAACGAGCATAGTTCGAATTTTGTACCACAATTTCTTACTGTCACGAGGAGATGGCTACACTGTAGCAAATGCGGTTTGTTCACTTGTACCTGATTTCATACTATCGCTAACAGAATGCTGCTCTGTAGAAACGATTTCTGCACAGGTAAAAACGAAAATTGTTGCTTTCTAAGTACAATGCTTGGTTTAACATGAAACAGAGTTGCAAATTAATTATTTTCCACTACCACGATACTTCTAAAATACCACAATATTCTTTCCAACCGTTCTCCACATCAGCCATGCTTCTCAAGTGTCATACTATTCGAAAATATCTACAAAATACTTTCGAAATATAAAAAAGATGGAAGTATCGTAATGTTAATTTCCACATACCAGTATACACATAGTCGTTAGATTAGTGCGCCACATTCTAAAAGTATGTACTTCAATGTTTTCCATTCCTAATAATAGTTGACATTTTAAAAGGTAGGCCTAAGGAATCAATGTTGTAAACAAACGTGACCAGCGTTATAAATGCAGAAAAAGACGTTTTAGCTAAAATACGAGGGTGGTTTGAAAAGTTATCGGAATCACCACGAGGAGTCAGCGCTAACGCAACGAGTTGTTCACGTGATATTCATTGGACTGTTGCCTGTAAACACGTGCCACGTCGGTGCTCTTGGAAGAGAGCTGTGGCGCTGACGTGGTTCTGTTGTTGTTCCGCGTAGTGATTTGCAAAGATGGAAAGAATGGAGATTCGAGCAGTGATTAAGTACTTCGTAAAGAAAGGTATGAAAGCAAAGGTCATTCATGCCGATTTCCAGAATACACTGGGGGAACTCAGCTCCTTCGTATTCAACTGTTGCCAAGTGGACAAATGAATTTAAATCCGGTCAGGAGAGCTTAGATGATGATCCGCGCTGTGGTCGGTCAAGATGTATGTGTCTCTGCTCCAGAAATCATTGCAAAAGTGCACAAAATGGTCACAGAGGATCACCGATTGAAAGTGCGTGAGATTGCTCACGCTTGACAGATGTCATCTGAAAGGGTATATCACATTTTAACTGAAGAATTAGAAATGAAAAAATTATCTGCAAGATGGGTTGCACGACAAGACACATGTGTGCCGTCGCCATTGCAAAATTACAAGAACTAAGGTATGAATTGTTGCCACACCCGCCTTATTCACCTGCTATGGCTCCGTCAGACTTCCATCTCCTCCCAAAACTGAACATTTTTCTTTGTGGAAGAAGATTCACTTCAAACGAAGAACTGATAGCTGGAGTTGACAACTATGTTCCAGGCCTGGAGGAAACTTATTTTCGAGGTGGGATCAAGGCACTGGAACATCGTTGGACCAAGTGCATTAATCTACAAGGAGATTACATTGAGAAATAAAAAAAAGTTTCAGTGATGTAAGTACTTTTTCAATTCCGTTCCGAGAACTTTTCAAACCACGCTCATACTATGCTAAGCAGGTCAGCAAACAAGCAGACTGACTGTCTGAATGTAACTAATTAGGTCTACTGTTTATGTAAGTCGCAAGACACCCTCAAATTATATATTTCCGCATTTAAATTATTCTCAGGCTCCATTTTAGGAGAGGCACAGATAATGCATCGTGTTATTCTCTAGGAAAATGTATAATCGAAGTTACTGATTGCCAGAACTGATATTATTATAAATGAGACAGGCCTACTTTCGGCAAAGTTTGTAATCAGAACTATGATGGCAAGGCCCTCCAAATTCTTTATAGACTTTTTCCTAAATTATTTTCCACATCTGTGATATCAAAATGTTCTAAAAACATCTGCAAAATGCGTCGGCAATGTTGACGTCGATTATCTAGGACCTTGTTGAAGATTAAGTACAAGAAAAACCGCTGTAAGGTTCAAATGAATTACTTTACCATATCTGTGATGTCACAGTATTATAAAACGTGTCAGAAAATGTAATGTCTATGTTGCAGCAGTTTCTAAATATATAAATTGCAGCTGCATTTTGGGAGACTGTGGCTCGCATTTATTACGGTATAACTGCCAAACGACAAGAACTACAGATAAACTCAGACTCATAAGAAAGCCGACGAAAATGTGACTTTCCAAAGAAATGTCAGAGCTGATATCTCGGAAGAAAATAAAGTCACTTACCATTTATTGTGAAATGTCTCACAGTTTGAAAGCACAATGAAGTACCAAAAATTAAATATTGTCACATCTAATTTGTCTGTATAACTCATTAAAATGTGTGCTTATCGTAATAGAAGCAAGACCTCTACAAAAATTCTGTCAACAATAAAGCAGTATTATATGTAAGACGTCGCACGCCTTATAAGCTCATTGAGGTATCAAATACACCTAACGCCTAACGTAAGACATTGTATGACGATTCTACATTGCTATAAATGCTAAACAAATGCCGCAACACGTATTAAAGTGATGTTATTCTCTATAACGTACAGATATGTAGATGGAAGGTAGTTGTGTTCTGAAATTTAGTTGGTCACAACAGAACTGACATCAGAGATTCTGCCAACGTTTGATGGTGTACAGCTGAAAAAGACGGCTAATATGAAATCCTCAACCTCATCGATCATGTTTGGACCTCTAGCAAGCAAAGCTTAAAGTGGCTGTAGTGGTACAGGGTATCTCCTGCCAAGCAGAGTGCTGTGGCTTGCGTAATTTGTATATAGATACAGACGTAAATATTACGGCGTATGGTACTCCGACATTGTAGTACTACAGCATGACATTCCCGATTTGCAGAAACGACGATATCGATGTCATAATACACAAGAAACAGAGACGAAATAATATGATTACAGCAGCGATAACAATGGGGAATTGTCAATAATTGCTAACGTAATGTAATTATATTTCATAACGGAGTAGTTGGAAAGAAAAGCTTGGTTTGTGTTCTTTAGTTGTCCGTAGTCGCATGTCTGGATACTTTATAAGATGTTCAAGGTGGTTACCAATAACATTGCTCACTCATGGGCTTGAGATGTGACATATAAATACATCATATAAATTTTAGTGTACAATTGGAGGTCATCCACATTAAACAACCTACCCGAATCCTACCTGTCGATTTGTGTGCAAGATGTCAACTCCAAGTGAGCATTGTGCTCCACCGAGCAAACTGTATTGAAATACCGAAGCAGATTCGTGTCTATGACTACTGCATGGCGGTGAAGAGCCGAAGAGAGCGTCTCACATCTGTTAATGTTTAGAGTAGTTTCTTGAGGCAGAATAGTATGTGAATCCCACTTGTGCTCTATATAAGTTAATGATGACATGGTGTATTCAACAAAAATTGACAGCGAATAATAACATAACGAAGTAATGTGAGGGTAAGTTCCGTGTTTTGTGCGTGATAGAGCACCATATCATGACGGTCAGAATGAGCTGCTGGTGGTACTGTGGAAAACAATGTTTTCCCCATGTTTTAATATAGCACCACTGTATCGCATTTGTCGAAGTCAGAGTAGCTTATTAAAGCCTTGTGCGGATGGAATACACATACGCGACCAAAAGACTACTTGCTGCATGTGGAGATTCATTACTACCTATCAGACACTCATTACAGTCTTTGATTGTGAGAGCCCGTGAGACTGCACGATGCACACCCTAAGGCCATCTCTTGGTGACCTCTGTATCCACTGTATATGGTGTGCACGTACATTCGATCTGAGTCCAACAAACTCGGCTTTCATGAGGTCGATAACCTTCTTGTTCTGAGGTGTTAGGCTGGAAGAATTACCGGCCGAATCCTCGCGATTTTACTCAGTTACGTCGTATGGATTCCAGTCTTTCACCCAGTAGACGAAACTATCTGTATCCATATAACGTAAGTTGACAGCAGCGAAGTTTTAGGAGGTGGAGCGCCTTTCATATTGCTAAATTCTGGCGAGATGATCGACGGGCTGCCATCAGCTGCGGTGTCTGTGTACATGTGCGTGCATGCTGTGTCAGGCAGCCGAAGCACGAAGACGTGCTGTGTAGCAGTGCCAGGCAGCCTAAAGTAGTTGTGTGTATCTTAGTCTCACAGAAGTTATTATTATTGAAACATATTACAACAATTCTCTCGTGTTAGGGGTTTTAACCACTATAAGCTGACAGTTACGCTTGTGTTAGAAATTTTTGTAGTCTGTGCCTATTGGTGGGTCAGTGAAGGTTACACTGTTTCACAGTAATATATATCACTTTATATATTTACACATAAAGAAAGAAACATAGCATTTCGTTTTTTGACAACAAGATTTATTTTAACACAAAAAGTCATTACATTTCTGTCATATGAGAAATCTTACGAGCGACGGTCACGAAAATAATGTCACATTTACCTCAGCAATAACTAGTTCCTTTTTGATAACATATATTTTCAGTCTGATTGAAGGGGTGAGCCGCGTCCATCGGCTTGCTTCATTACTGTAGACATTATGTTCTGGTAACAAATCCTTAACGCTTTTCAGTTTCTCCAAGCCCTTCACCAAGACACGTGACTCAGCTGGAATAACTGAGCGTATACAACTCGACACCGTCTCCATTGGCATTCCAATGATTCCCTATTGTGCCAGTGGTGATTCACCATTAACCATTTTGCAGAACTTACATTCAATTAATAGTGCGACGCTGTCAACTCCAGAATAAAATCATCAGAAGCAAAATTTCACGCTACATCGAAATCCGAAATGACAGCTCCATTGCGACAAATCATTGTCTGCAGTGCAATCAAAGAACATGTTCTACATGACTATTTGCGAGAGACTAACAATGATGCTGCTGCTATCAGCACTCAGACCATGACTGATGCGATTTACGGCTGGAAAACTGGTGACTTTTAGGTTCTATGCAGGAGCGGACCAGATACTGTTTGCTCCCTATGGGATTCTAAAACCATGGGGTCCATCCCTCGCCCTCCATCTCCACACATAGCTTTCCAGGCGTTGGTGAAAAATTACATTCCATCCTATATACCACAAATTCAACTTGTATGTGTCTAATGCTTATGCAGGAGATACAAACAAAGTCGTCTAATTCGACTACTACAATATAAATTTTTTTGTTGTCTCATGAGTCTTCTGATTGTTTTGATGCTTCCCACCACAAATTCCTCGCCTGTGCCAAGCTTCTCATCTCAGAATAGCACTTTCAACCCACGTACATAATTATTTGCTAGATATATTGCAATCACTGTTTACCTGTACGGTTTTTACCCTTTACAGTTACCTCTAGTACCATAGAAGTAATCCAATACGTCTAAACACATGTCCTATCATCCAGTCCCTTTTTCTTGTCAGTGTTTTCCATGTATACCTTTCCTTGTTCGTTCTGCGCAGAACTTATTCATTCTTTACTTTATCAGTCCACCTCATTTTCAACATTATTTTGTAGCACCACATCTTAAATGCTTCAATTCTCTTCCCTTACAGTTTTCCCACAGTCCATGTTTGACTACCATGTAATACTGTGCTCCAAACGTACATTATCAGAAATTTCTTCCTCAAATTAAGGCCTATGTTTGATACTAGTAGACTTCTCTTGGTCTGGAATGCCCTTTTTGCCAGTGATAGCCTACTTTTCATATCCGCCTTGTTCCGTGCGTCATAAGTTGTTTGCCGCCTATCTAGTAAAATTCCTTAACTTCATTTACTTCATGATCTTCAATTCTGCTGTTCAGTTTCTTGCGGTTCACATTTCACTTACTTCTCATTACTTTCGTCTTTCTTCGATTTAGTCTCCGTCCTTATTTTGTACTCATTAGACTGTTTATTTCATTCTACAGAGCCTGTATTTCTTCTTCACTTTCACTGAGGACAGCAATGTCGTCAGCGAATCTTACCACTGATATGCCTTCACTTTGAATTTTAATCCCACTCTTGAACTTTCTTTTTATTTCCGTCATCGCTTCTTGGATGTATAGATGGAATAGTAGGGGTGAAAAACTGCAATGCAGTCTTACGTCCTTTTTTAATCTGAGCATTTCGTTCTAGGTCTTCCAGTCTTATTTTTCAGTCTTGGTTCTAGTATATGTTGTATACAAGCTGGGTTACCAGGATTCACTCTGGGAGTATATATGAGATAGTAAGGCAGTTGGAATAAAAGGATCAACTTTAAAGTATGAGAAGTAAAAATTTTTTGTTGAAAACATATTCTAACTATTTACAATACTTATTTATAAACAATATTTTTCATTTAGTTATACAGGGTATACAGGATGTTCCATTTTAATCTATACCGGCCGATATCTCTGGAGTGGCACAATCTGCAAAAAAGTCTCCAGTAAAAGTTTAAGGTTTGAAGAGGGTCATGGAATAGTTACCTCGAAATGACCTTGAACCCTATTTTCAAGATCAAACTAAGGTCAAGTTCACTTTTTACAATTGGTAACCCATATTTTTATTCCATATTCTCATTATACCTGAAAAAAAAGCATTGTCTGCAAGGAAATTTTTTTTTTCGAAAAATCAATGGTTTGTCGCCGTGGAGCACTTCATTGTAACTAACCTAGGTTACCAGTATCTCGAGAATGAAGCGAGATCGGGAAAAAATTGCAATGAAAATCTTGTATGGTTTCTGAACTCTGTCCACTGGTGAAATTTTCGCGAACTTGAAATGGCCTTGAAATTTTTCAGTACGGATTAACCTGAAAGCAAATACCGTCGGCATTAGCGGAATCCAATGTGCACCACGTGGAGGGTGCCGAATCAGAAACCAGCACTGTGCTTCTATCGCCACAATCAGAGAAGAGAAGGGTGGAACTTTGAGGCTAACTAATAAGCGTCATTGTCTGGAAATTTGAAATCATGACTTGGGGTTCAGAGGAATTTTACCTTTGGAGACTCTGAAAATTTCTTGGCTGTGCTCACTTAGAATGATTCTTAACTGGCGTGACTCTCATAAATTTTTCTCTTATGGACTTAGAAAAAATGTGTGTTAAGGGATTTAGAAAAATTTCACCTCATCGAACTCTGATGAATTTCGCTCGTGGAACTCAGAACAATCTCGTCTCACGAGACTCTAATGAGTTCCTGCGAAGCGAAATTGTTCCAAATCCGTACAAGCAAAATTATTCTCAACACGAATGTTTGGAGTCCATAAGAGAAAAATTTATTTGAGTCACCTCGTCTCGCAATCGACTTTCTCGGGCCCGTCTTTCGTTTCTGCCTTCTCTTCATATTTGAAAAGGACGAATTACAATGGGGTATTTCATTATTTACGTCAATACCGACATATGTAAAGGTGATCTTTTGAAAGACACACATCCCTTAGATACACAAGCTATTTTACTGTATGTTTTGGCTTCATGTTGTGGCGTAAACAACAGCGAGCATGTGTAAACAAACTGGTCGAGTACGCTATAATAAGTCAATTGTCCTGCAACACATTAGCCGGATGTTTTGTTGAAGGAAAAACCTAAGAAAACCAATAATAGTAAAAGTGATCAGTACAATTTATCTCTCGACTCTAATCTGTCCGAAATGGCTGATTACACACCGTTATAAATAGTGAGAATGATAAAAGTTGTTGTAGAGTATCGCGATAATTACGCAGCCGCGCAATGATTGTATGCCGAACGGTATCCCGGTGTCCATCATCCCACGAAGGTTTCAATTACAGATCTCTGGTAAGACGAGCTGAAAGAGAGACCTTGAAAAGGCAGAGACGAAAGACGGGCCCGCGAGAGGCGATTGCCCTGGGAGTTCGCGCTATCGGTGCTGAAGATCCATACTTTTCGACTCGTCAGATTCAGCGAATGCATGGCGTGCCTCGATCAGCGGGGTCTCGTGTTTTAAAATGTTTTAAAGTCCACCCATTTCGCTTATTTATCACCCAAGCAATTGAGCCTGTGGATCCTGAGAGACGTCTGGCATTTTGTCGATCGGCCGATACGCAAATACGTCGCGATCCCTTTTTCTTCGCACGTACTCTCTTTACAGAAGTGGCAAACTTCGACAAAATGGACGAGTCAATCTCCATAACGCGCACTACTGGGTGGAAGCAAATCCTCGCTGGCAACGAGGTCAATCAATGTGTAGGCGGGCATAGTAGGAGATTACGTGTAAGACCCTGTTTTTTATGGCGAAACGTTGAACGGCTTGGGCTGTCTTCATATTCTCCAGAAATTGGTGCTTCTTTTACTAGAAAATATCCCCCATAGACATACGAGCACGTGTGTGGTTTCAACATGACGGTGCCCCTGCGCGTCAGGCCTTACCTGTCAGAAAGTACACTAATGCAACTTACCCGAATCGATGGATTGGTATCGGTAGTGCAATTCGTGAATTCCCGCCAAGATCGCCAGACTTCACATCGTTGGACTTCTTCTTATGGGGAGCTGTGAAGCAGAAGGTGTGCTCCACTTCCCCCATAACGCCAGAAGATATGAAAGCAAGGATTGTGGCGACTGTCCAGGCAATCACCCATCAGACATCGAATGATGTCGATACCACTTTCCGACAGAGTGTGCAAATGTGCACTAGGCAAAATGGGCAGTTGATCGAGCGTCTGAGATCCTAATTTTCCAGTGAGAACCACGTTAATGTGCCAAGTCTGCTGGGCAACCTCCACGTGGTGCACATTGGTTTCCGTTAATGCCGACGGTATTTGCTTTCAGGTTAATCCCTGCTGAAAAATTTCAAGGCCATTTCAAGTTCACGAAAATTTCTCCAGTGGACAGAGTTCAGAAATCATACAAGATTTTCTTTGCAATTTTTTCCCCTTCTCGCTTCATTCTTGAGATACTGGTAACCTAGGAAAGTTGCAATGAAGGGCCCCATGGCGACAAACCATTGGTTTTTCGAAAAAAAAATGTTCCTTGCAGACAATACGTCTTTTCAGGTAGAATACGAATATGGAATAAAAAATATGGGTTCCCATTTGCAAAGGTGAACTTGACCTTAGTTTGACCTTGGAAACAGGGTACAAGGTCATTTCAAAGTAACCACTCCATGACCCCCTTCAAACAGTACAACTTTTCCTAGAGACTTTTTTTTGCAGAATTGTGCCGCTCCAGGATATTGGCCGGTATAGATTAAAATGGAACCCCCTGAATATGCACAAATTGTTTGAACTTGCTACTCGAGAGCGAGCTACTGTACGTATAGTTGACCGTGAGAGAAGCAAGAGTCTTTGATGTTGATCCGCAATATTTTGAAGTTCGTCCTTGTGCTTTGTTAATTGTAAAACTGTAGGCTAATTTGATTGGAAATTGCAGTCTTTTAAATTGGAATGTCAGTTCAGTAGATACCAGTGGTATTCTGGGGATAAATAGCGTGTGTCCTTTGTACTTTCCAGTCATAAGTTCGGCTTCAATGAAGTTATTCGATAGCTGCTTGACGATCGTCCTTGTTCCATTACACAGTTCTTGTAAGTTGAGATTTCTGAGTAGTATGAACGGAGATCCAATTTTAAATTACAGTTTAGTAATTCTGTAGGTAATGTCACAATTTATTCAACGTTTACCAACGTGTCGATCGATTTATGTATTCTCTCTTCACCAGGAAGTTTCTTTTGAATATTAAAGTTGGTATCGTCGACAATATTATTTTAGTTGCCAAAATTACCCGTTCAAATAGCCAGTGCGGATTGATATAGTTGTAAACAATGTTTTGATAAATTTGGTCGATGAGTTCGTTTTCAGCAGTGGCTATGATGCAGAAATCACTGTTGAGTTTAATGAGGCCAGTTGTCTGTGCCTTCGTCTATTTGTAAAAGTTGTTGAGCAAAATGTGCTGTGGTTTCGTCTTTCGATAGTTCAACTCTCATATTTTTTGTGAGTCGCAGTATTTGTTTGTATGTGTGGCCAGAAATGTGATTGCATTGATGCATTGATCTCGTCTGCTAGTGTTGACTTGGGGATAACTGGAAGTGTTTATCGAAATTCTCTTGAGAGTATGAGTGGAGCCCCTCCCATCAGTGTTTCCTCGCAAGTCTTGTAATGTTCTGTCCATGATTAGAGTGATTTTTTTTGTGTGCCATTATGCATTCGTTCCAGAAGATAACTGTTCTTCGGCTATAGTCAACGGTAGCTGTAAGGCGGAATGGGCAGTTCGTTCTCTTTCCATAAGTGTGGCTGCAATGCCGGATGATGCCACTGTTAAGTGCGATATGTTGTTTAGAACGTATTTCCGCCAGCAATAGACTTATTAGAAACTTTTTCCCGGTGACTTCTGGTGCATCCAAGTAAATAATTCTACCAGTTTTGTTTTCGACCCGATCCATGAAAACGTTGTAAATATCCTTTTGATTATCATTGAGGGGTTGTTTATTGCGAGCAATGTACTGAAGTAATTAGTTGATCTTGTAGCCTTTGCCTTTGTAATTTGTAAGTTTAACAGACTGATAGCATCTTTGCTTGGTGCTTGCATTCCAAGTTGTACTAAGGTCTGGTTGTTTATTGCTAAATGGTTCAAATGGCTCTGAGCACTAGGGGGCCTAACATCTGAGGTCTCTTAAGTCCCCTAGAACTTAGAACTACTTAAACCTAACTAACCTAAGGACATCACACACATCCATGCCCGAGGCAGGATTCGAACCTGCGACCGTAGCAGTCGCGCGGTTCCGGACTGAAGCGCCTAGAACCGCATGGCCACACCGGCCGGCCGTTTATTGCTAAATGCCGAATGGTCAGTTCAGGATGAGCTTGTCGGATTTGGTACAGTAAGTCATCACTCGTACTCTCTTTGAAGGAACCCCGTGGCTGCTTTGGATTAGATAAGTTACATGTTGTTAGAATTATGGCGAATAAGTGTTCAGAACTGCTACAAATTCGTCGGGCAATAGACCGCGCCGCTCTAACTGTCAACACAACTGGCACTTCTAAGAGTATCCTACGACTTTCACATCGCTGGCAATGGGTTAAACCAACGCTGATGACTACCGTGAAGGTCAGTAAAACTTTGAAACGCGTATCTATATTTAAGAGCTGTAAATAAATAGTTGCCACTACTGAAGTTCCAATCCTCGTATATACGAAGGGGGAGTGGGTTTCATCAACCTACAAAGGAAATGAGCGGCGCTTCTGATCCACCGTTTCTGTGCCACCGCAGAGAACAATCCAGCTACTTGACAGCCGCCTTGTAAAACCTATACCGGTAAGAGTTAGAAAAAACGCTGGTACCCTGGCAAAGATCGCTTTCAAATTAAAATACGCAAGGGGATATTTCTTGCAAAAAGAATACGTATCAGAAACAGACGACGACATTCGCCTAAATACAATAAAAAAGCTATACGCAGAACTGAGAGGAGAAGCCGACGCAAAAAAATTGAAATAATAAAACCTAAATCGTACCAAGTGTGGCAAAAGTTGGAAGAAATTGTCTTAAATGCCAAAGTAAAAAGAACGTGGTATAAGTTAACAAACGACGTCTCGCCCACAGATTTAAAACTTGCAGCAATCAACCTTAGACCCACTGACAAATGACATATTACGATTCCAGTGACATCTGAGAACACTGCTTCCAATGCCGGTACGTAGCTAGACTTAGGCAAGCGGGCAAAGAAACGCTAGTGCTCACCAAAAAAACCACTCTGGAAAACACAAAGTTAGAGCTACTGTCCGCACAGGACGCCAAACATCTCCCCGACCAAAGAGAATAACCACTATACGGATTTCAGGTCAGACAGTGTATTCAAAAATCGAATTAAAGCACAAAGAAAACGCTGGGAAGAAAATAAAAGGACCATGTCTCCAAAAGATATGGATCAGAACTCATGAAATTTTTGCAAGTAGCCCTCCAGGAGGCCTTCAAGAGAGCCACACGGCCCGCGTGACGTCGCCACCTGCCCACCCCTCGCAGACGGAACCAAAGCCCTAGGTAGGTCGCGGCCCGCCGTGCCCCCTTCTGCAGTCCACGGCCACGCCTCACCTGGACAGCCCCCTCCCCAGAAAAACGTCAATAGTGCAGTGGACCGGTGTGTTAGTGCCATCGAATGTCATTGCCAGTGCCATGAAAAGTGAATAGCAGAGAAGAGAGAAAGCAAAAGGAAAAATAAATATTCCCTTTCTGCCAGAAAATTTTGATATGCTCAGTCATATTTCCATAAAAAAAATTAGTGCATTATTAATTTCCATATGCTTAAATTAAATCTGTGTTAAAAATATTACTATGCTAAAACGCACCGATACAAAAAGCTAAATTCTACTTGAAATTTCATACCTGATCATCCTAAAAAATGTGGCGACTGATGTAAACTACCCCTTAATATTTTTTCCGGTATCTTCTCTATTTGGGTCCCTGTCAAATTCTTAATAATGTTGCAATAATAAGCCATATAACAACCATAAAGTGTCTTTTATTTGCACTGTCCCTATGATAAATGTCTGTGCCACCTTTTGCACATTAAATATGCAGCTCCAAATTACGAAGTGAAGTCCTTTAAAATTCAATTCCACTGCAAACTAGTAAAAGTGCAGACTGTCAACTTACTATCATACATTTGTACTCATAGAAATTTGTATTTTAGTAACATAAAATTGTTTATTGTTGATAGTAGTCTCAAACAAAAAACCCATACACAATGAGGAAAGAAATCAACAAACATAATACGAAAACTTTACAAAACGACTAAAAGCATTCCACAAACAGAAGCAAGGAAAAAGTATTCTAAAACCAAAAACAAAATGGACCCCAAACACCGAAAAGATATTCAATGAAAATGTAACAAAAGAGGAAAGCTTAAAAGGAAAAAAAAAACTGAAAAGGAAAATAGTGTAGCAATTCTAAATAATTTTTGCTAATTGTATTTATGCACTAAACTGATTAAAATTTTATGATTCTTAAAAAAAGTCCGTCATCTCCCAATTTCTTTTATTTTATTTTTCTCGCCTTTTATTTTTGATGAGTTTCTGGGTCTTGAATATTCATTTAATAGAAGTGTTATCTCAAAATTCGATGTTATTAGTTATTAATAATGTATCTGCTGCAATTCTTGTTGCAAAGGCCAACTATTGTAATTTTTTCCCAGTGGCAGAACGAAATGATTGCTTTTGCTGACGTTTTTTGCAATAATGGTTAATTTAATTGACAGTATCTCGTTCGGAAACAAAGAGCACCTGGTGCTACTGAGAAGTCGCCCGCAAGCATTCCCGATGACTTCTTGAGGTCTTATTCATGATGGCATTCAGACAGTCAACGGTGCTGTCGATTGTTACAGACAAGTGCGAAATACCTGCATTGTGCATTTCCACAAAGTTATAGTACGCCAAAATGGCGGTCGTCTTACAAGTTCTATCAGAGGTGCAGGATTTATGGGCTGGCTCATATTTGTATCTTCCCAGTAAATATCTTTTCCAGTGATGGTGAGCAGCTTCGAAAAAATCTTCTCTTCCATACAAAAGCAGTGACGAAACTAATCTAAATCTATGTGATGAAATCCGTTGTATCAGAGCGTTTGTAGGCAGTGGAACATCGAGAATGTAGATATGCACACACAAATTGACATTTGACACTTTACGTTTTTTTTTCTCTTTGTTATGATTTCATTCCCCTGCACCAAATGGGCAGGGGAGGGCTGGCAGTGGCACAATCCGCCACTCTTCAGCCGAGTGACATGACAGTTAATAAAAGAGGAAATATACATATAAAGGTGGTAAAAAGGGGGGACAAAAATACAGAATAAGTGTAGACAATGAGTGCTGAAGTATACACTGAGATGGTGACGTGCATTGTGGGACAGTTAAAAAAGTCGACATAAAGTTAAAAAACACAACTGGCGATTCTTGGAGCACATAAAATACACTGAAATCACATGCACAGGTTAAAAGTTGGCCGCAAAAATAAAACACTCCAGAACAAAGACACTTTAAAACCACTGTAAGAGACGAAGCACACATGATGATGAATAAAAGTACCAGGAAGGACCTGCCGAGGGAGAGGCCTGAAAGAACGGAAAAAGGGGGGAGAGCAAGGTGCAGTGGGGGGGGGGGATGAAAAGAAGAAGGGGGTCAGGGGACGCACCAAGGAGCAGGAGATGGGCGGGGTGGTAGATGGAGAGAGAAAGCAGGTCAACAGAGAGTGCAGAGACACAGAAGGGGTGTACTGGAAAGGGAGGGTAGTGGAGGAGAAGGAAATCAGCTAAGGGGAAGGGAAGAAGAGGGGAGAGGGAGCCCTGAGGATTGGGGAGGGGGGAAGGTAGGGTTAGAGTTGGTAGGAGGGGTTGGATGTAAGGGCAAAACTTATCATCTGGGAGGGATAGGTGCTGGAAGTTGCATTGGGAAAGGTGGTGGAGGGTGTGGAGATGGAGAGAGGGCGGGACACAACGGTAATGGCTTGGCAATGGACTGGGGTGGAGAGAAAGAGAGACACAAGGGGGTGAAGGGGATAGAGTCAGCGGATGATGTACAGCAGGGCTTCCCAAGCTTTTCAGCTGGCGGACCCCTTCTTCAGTGGAAAATCCATGGCGGACCCCTAGTCAGTCAAGAGCACATGACTATAAATTTCAGAGTGAAACCCATGGGAACTGAAAGCTTCTTAATGCAAGTGCCATGTTCCCAATGGCCACCTCCCCCCCCCCCCCTCCCCACGAAGTATCAATAGTCTTTGGTTTAGAGATGAATGAAAACAACTTGAAATTAACGATCCAATTTTAATTCCCACTGTATCCAGACACTTACCAGTGGATTTACTCCTTTTGTTCAACCCACTATAGCCTGATTAAAATTACTTGGTAATTGACATTTCAGCCGGCCGAAGTGGCCGTGCGGTTAAAGGCGCTGCAGTCTGGAACCGCAGGACCGCTACGGTCGCAGGTTCGAATCCTGCCTCGGGCATGGATGTTTGTGATGTCCTTAGGTTAGTTAGGTTTAACTAGTTCTAAGTTCTAGGGGACTAATGACCTCAGAAGTTGAGTCCCATAGTGCTCAGAGCCATTTGAACCATTTTTTGAATTGACATTTCACACGTTGGATCTGCCTTCCTCCAAGAGCAATCAACATCATGTCCAAACTATTCGCTGTTGACAAGCTGCCACTTGTGGTCTGTTCACTTCCACTGTTTGGCTACTGTTGCGTAAGGAGCATGCATATTTCGTAACAGTCGTGTGTGTGTGTGTTTGGTTTTTCGTGAAATCCGAAGAAAAATGTTCAGATGTATGTAAAGTCTATGGGACTTAACTGCTGAGGTCATCAGTCCCTAGTCTTACACAATATTAACCCAAGTTTAACTTCCGCTAAGGACAACACACACACACACACACACACACACACACACACACACACACACATGCCTGAGGGAGGACTCGAACCTCCGGCGGGAGCGGCCACGCAATCCACGACGACATGGCGCCTCAGACTGCGCGGCCATTCCTCACACCTGTAAAGAAAAGAGGCAGACTCATCATTCGGGATACGAACACATCAAGAAATAATAAAAAAGGCCAAGGAATTGCCTTTAAAGGACTATTGTGAAATCTGTAGTGCAATGTGTGCGAACACATTCACCCAGTTTACATGCGTTTCCAAACCCGGATTTCGTAAGCCGATGTACCAGTTCCGCTTTTGGTTGGTCAGGTAAACACTTCAAAATCGATTCTGGAAATTGCTTTTATAAAGCCGTTTTCCAGTTCCACAATAGATTTTCGTGCCCATGTAAACAGCTCGGAAAGTCTAGTTATTTTTACGTCTTTGCGTATCTACTGAACGGCAGCTGTCAGTCCATAGATGGCAGCTAGCAGGCGGCGTTGCAACAGTGTACTGTCAGTTGGTAGCTAGCAACAGGCAGGCGGCGTGGCAACAGCTTAGCCACAGCTGACAGCTTCAACTACTGCTTGGACACTATATCGTGGCAGTCAGCCTCGACTGTAGACAAATTAGGAAAACAAACAAACAGACTCTCTTATTTCTATATAAGAAGACAAAGCATTTCACAGAATGTAAGACTTTTTTTATCAAAGGAAACAATTTTGGCACAGGAGGTTTACCTTCTACAAGGTGGCACGTGAAAAGTCTTCATTTGCTTATGCTCGCAGCCAGTTGCCATAATATAGTGTCAGAGTAATAGCAAGTAATTGTAATTGAAGTATACGCAGGCCATATTTTTAACTGAGAGGACGGAATATATTATAAAGAAAAGAAATTAGCTTTAGAGATCATTTTAATTTTCGTAACAAAAATATCAATGCCAACGGAATTAAATTAATAATTATTTTGTAAATGATAGAAGACAGAAACAAAATTCCTACAGAGTTATAGTTCAGGTGTCCGCAGCTCGTGGTCGTGCGGTAGCGTTCTCGCTGCCCGCGCCCGGGTTCCCGGGTTCGATTCCTGGTGGGGTCAGGGATTTTCCCTGCCTCGTGATGACTGGGTGTTGTGTGATGTCCTTAGGTTAGTTAGGTTTAAGTAGTTCTAAGTTCTAGGGGACTGATGACCATAACTGTTAAGTCCCATAGTGCTCAGAGTCATTTGAACCATTTTTTTTTGGAGTTCAGGTACATTCACTGAGCATCTACAAGCAAAATGCTTTCTTCTTTACCATAGATGAGTCTGTAGGAATAATAATGGAATCCTAATGTGATGGTTGAGGGTTCTTCTGCTGACACAATTTTGAAAAGTTGGGTTCAATTCTTGACAACTGGATACGGATATCTGGTTCCACATCTAGACAGCTTCGGTACTTAGTTTTGTGGGCAGCATAGATCGAGAATCCTGATTCACACATGTATGTTGTGGCAAACGGAAGAAGTACACGTTTTGCCTTTTCAACAAGGGGGTAGTATTTCTTCTTATCCAAACGGATCCAAAAGTGTGAGTAACCGTCAATGTCAAAACTTGAATTCAAGGTAGGATCTGTGGCAATTTCTATCAACAATTCATATTTATTTGATGATAGAATGTTCGGCTTTTTGGATACAGTGAATGGGTTGCCCACCCATTCGTATTTCTGCAGATTCTCATGTTTAGCTGTTGGGAAATAATGCTCCAACAATGACATCAAGCTTCAGAGATGTTCCAGGTTTTGATGAAACAAATTCTTCCCAAGCGCCAATGTTTTGTTTTTCAAAAAATCCTTGAGAAGAGGAAAACACTCGACCTCCCCCTCCTCGACACTCTCTGCCCAAACATTGATTTTCCTCTTGAATGCTCGAACTTTGTCGATAGCAGTGACCTTTGTTTCACTTTGCCCTTGGAGTGAAATATTCATTTCGTTCATTTTGGAGAAAATATCTGACAAACAGGCAAGTATACACTGCCAATTTTCGTCATTAATAAGGTCTGCTAATTTGGTGTTATGCTCCAAAAGAAAAGCTAAGACTTCCAATCTTAATTCATACAACCGAGAGAGTGCATTCCCACATGAGAGCCACCTCACTTCTGTGTGGAGAAGCAGGGAACGATGAAGGCTTCCCATATCTTCACACAGTATTGTGAAAAGTCTTGACTTCAACAGCCTTGATTTTATGTAGTTAATGATTTGAATGGATTCGTATAAAACTTTCTTGAATGAAACAGGCATTTATTTCGTAGCTAAAGCGTATCTGTGGAGAGCACAATGACTACTGCTGCAATTCTTGGCGTTTTCTTTTATTTTCGTTATTGCTCCGACTGTAGGACCTGTCATAGCTTTTGCACCATCTGTGCACACATCTATGCAATTAGACCATGAAACTTCGTTGGTCCTTAAAAAATCATCCAACAGACGGAATATTTCAGCACCTGTTGTGTTGGCAGGTAGTGGTCTGCACAATAAAAGGTCCTCCTCAAAACATCCAGAATATTCACAATGGACAAAAACCAATAAAATCGCTAATCCTGCAACATCAGTTGATTCATCTATCTGCAGAGAAAATGAATTGTGTTGGATGCGAGAGTGTCTTTCATATCATTTGACATGTCAACAATGCATCTCTTGACAGTATTGTTTGATAATGGCACCGAAGATACAAGCTTTACTGCTTTTTCGTCTAGCATGCAAGAAACAATATCATTAACACACGGCTTTATGAGTTTTTCTGCAATGGTATGAGCTTTGCCTGTTTATGCCACTCAATAACTAACTAAGAAAGAAGCTTTTAATGAATTTTCATTAATTATTTTTGCATGAGTTCTCACGCAATGTTGAGAAGCAGCTAGTTCAGCACTCTTCCTTTTGAAAGAATCAATGTCTTTAGCCTGGAAATCCGGGTGAGTACCTTCAAAATGACGGCGCAATTTAACTGGAACCCTTGAACTGTTCGGAAGGACTCGCGCACAAATTACACACTGAGCTTTACCCTCCTTTGTCTCCATAAAGCCCATTTCTAAATAGCTTTCGTTGTACTTACGCTTCTTGGTTATTCCACTTCTACAGGCTATTGCAACCAATGGAGTACTTGCAACCTTTTCACATAATAAATCCGGCTGTGGAGCTTCTTGTGATTGTTCTTCCTTTGGTCGTCCTTCCTCCTCTTTCATTTCAACTGGAAACTTCCTTTGTTGTGAAGGCGATGGAGAAACTGCACCCTTCTTCAATGATCTGACTTCAGCCACCGATCCATGTTTGAAGTAATAAACTGGTCAAAAATCGACTTATGAAATAGGTAGTGCACTGACAAAGCAAGTTTAACATTTAATGATGCCTGGTGCCGCATACGTGCCAGCGAGCGCTGTGATTGGTCGACAAAGCTCGCTCCGCGCATGCGCAAAAGGTGTCAGCGCATCTAGCGCTGTGAGCCGGCGCACAAACGACCCCCGTATTGTTGCGAAACAGTCGATCAGAGAAGCCGCATTCTCCGGCACTAAACTGTGTATGCGTTCTCACTTAGGAACAGCAAAGGCTGCTAGGGAATACGACCTGACGTAACAGTACACATGTTTTTCACAGGAACAAAAACAGTGATGAATTTGATTTTCACATTTTTATTCAATAATTTTACTCATTATTTTACACGATTTGGTGGAAGTTGGCCGCGGACACCCTAGAAAGAGCCGGCGGACCCTTAAGGGGTCCGCGGACCACACGTTGGGAAGCCCTGATGTACAGGGTGCAGATGTGTTCAAGGAACACTTTACCTTAACTATAAACACTTTAAAAAGGAAAATGAGATGAAAATTCAATTGAGTTAATGAATAACTCCTATCAGTAGGAATCTCAGATTGTTGTACAGCATTATGTGATTTTCCTCTAACAGGAAATCTCTTTTCAGGACATCGACGAGTGAAGAAACATCTTCTCGATTTTCTCCACTGTTCCTCGATAATCGCTAACAGAGTTAACACAGCTATTTGATGTGCTTCCATTTTCGTAAAGAAACTGTGTTCTGCAAGCCAAATACAGCCGACAACGGCCGCTGGAGAGCGATAAGAGCGTAAATCACACTATCCAGTTCGCCCCATGTGCCGACGGCGCTGTCAGTCGTGGGGTCGGATGTACAGTCATGCTCAAAACTATCCGGACGACCTGAATTGCATTCCGCCTGATTCGCATGCAGCCCTCATAACGCAGCTGTCTAGCAGGTCTTCTAATCGCTCCTCGGTACAGTCGTTTGACTATTGAAAATGGTTCCAACAAGTCACCACTAGAAAACACTGCTCTGTATCTCGATAACTCTAGATGTAAAATAATACCACGATACTACAAATATCAGGGAACACCTTATCACAGATAAGACTGTCCTTAAAGCTTGTAAGCTCACATTTATTACAATAAATGACATACCTGAAATGTTACCACTCTCATTATTACGTCAGATAGATAATGCACTTAGTAAGATCGTCGTATTCATGATTTCGTCTTCAAAGTAACATACCGTACTTATTATTTACCACAAAATGACATTAAAAATTTAAGTTATGCACGAGCAGCTAGTTGAGATTTAAACCCAGGTCATGCAGACTAAGCAAAGATTTCGTGACTGACGGAAACTAACAGTCATTCATGACTAGGCATACAGAGAGTGATATACCTCGATTTTAGACAGTATCAGTTAGCAAATATCAACTTTAAATTACATAACGTTAACATTTTTAACGGACGAGAATTCGTACCCAGCATCTGTTGTCCCTGTTAACGAACTACAAGAGATGTTAAATATTTCTTCTTCACAAGTAACTTACTTGAAATGTGTTGTGTTGGACAGGGATTCGAACCCAAAACCTAATCGGATTGTTATCGAAACACAATCAACTATGACATATCGGATTTTCTCGGCAGTAGCTAGATGTTTTAACTGAAATGACGAAAGGAAATATTAATTTTTTCCTTCTCAGGACTCCAACCCGGCACCTATCACTGTTATATTCTAGGGAAAACGAGCGCTAAATGTGGGTTTGTTACACCAGCAGCGACATGTGAGCATGTTTGAACTAGAAATAATATGACGAAGAGTTAAGTGCTGACTGGGAATCGAAACCCACACATATCGTTGTTGAATACAGACAAAGAGACCAGCAGCTCGGAATAACATCCTTGAACTTACAGTTCTGTGTCTCACTGGGAGTAAAAAAAGTCAGATATCGTTAGTGTTGACAACGAATGAAAATACATTAAAAATCAAAGTTCTTATCCACCAGCAGATAGGTGTTCTCATGCTAGAACTTGATAATACATAATGAAAACTTTAGTGCTGCGCCAGGATTCGAACCCATTCACTCCCAATATGTGGAGATGTTGAGGAATCTGCAGTGTTGAACAAACAAAAAATTATAGTCGAGTTGTATTGTCACGAAGGGATCAAATTTCGCGTTAAGGGCGGTCTGAGTTGCATTCCCAGTTCAGAACCAATTTTATCGACATACAGAAGCTCAAATATAAGATGGAATCAATGTCCTGTGACCCTACATAGCGTTTGTTTCGTCACTAGAAATAAATATCTGGTATAAGAAAGGTTACCTGAAGTAGAGTTTCTACATGTCGACACTCCTGACTTTATTGTGGTTCAATCTCTACTTGGTAGAGAAGGAATATCATGTTTAATGTGAATTTCAGACCACAATGCCATTATACCTTCTTCACTTGGAGTAGCCAGAAGAGAATAGAATCTATCTCTCCCTATCAGAATTCATGGGCAGAAGTTTGGAATCGAACTCAGACCATACAAACATGAACCTATCATCAATCCAACTGATCACCAAATCCTCTTCTCAGTGACTCACTTTTCTACCGTAACGCCGTTGCGCCACACTGGATGAGGATTCTGACACACAGGCTCCCTGTAGTGATTTGCAGCATGTTCAGGACATCATTTACTTGGTTGACCGCATCGCCATGAAGTAGCTGCCTCGGCTGCCCAGTGCAGACATTCGACTCTATTTTGTAATCACCGATATAAAATCACGTAACTGCCACCTACACAGAACTGCCAACAGTGTAGGATGCAGAAATTTAAATAGGAAGTGTTCCTTTCCACTTGAGCTACTCTAGTGCGCTATCTGTTTGTTGAAAACGTCATGCAGTGAAAAAGAAAAGCTGTAACTGTCTGTCTCTCAGAAGTCTAGATCCGGCCATATGCATTATCTCACAGCACTGTGCAATGCGGAAGTTCTGGAGGAAATGTTGTTGACTTATGGAGATACCGTAGCTTCCTGTCAGCTAGTAGCGTAATGATAAGCATTGTACACTGTGGATAAGACATCGCGCCTTCGAGTACATCCACAGGTAAACTTTTTTATAACGCAATTCTGCTGTCTGCTGAAGTTATCTATCTAATGGAATTGTGAACATAATTCCCTTCACTTCTCAACCCAAAATAGTCACATGTGGAAAAAGGGCTAATTTCTGCGACATTTTGTTCTTTTTGTGGTGTCAAAGCCAGACACCACACTTGCTAGGTGGTAGCTTAAATCGGCCGCGGTCCATTAGTACATGTCGGACCCGCGTGTCGCCACTGTCAGGATCGCAGACCGAGCGCCACCACAAGGCAGGTCTCGAGAGACTGACTAGCACTCGCCCCAGTTGTACGACGACGTTGCTAGCGACTACACTGACGAAGCCTTTCTCTCATTTGCCGAGAGACAGTTAGAATAGCCTTCAGCTAAGTCCATGGCTACGACCTAGCAAGGCGCCATTTGTACCATTGCATGTACCTCAAGATAGTCTCACTGGTATCATCCAGAATGCTGTATACCAAAGGACAATATAAAAGTTAAGTGTTCTAGTAGCTACGTTCTTTTCTTTATCACATTCATTACGAATCCTGTTCCAGACTTAACGCCAGACGGCGTGAGTTGACGCGTGCCCTTTCGGCTACTTCACTGTGGACTGGCTGCCTTAACAGTCCACTACACTTTTCATGTTTAATAGACGGCCAGGCAGCAGATGCATCTCGAAACATTTGTATTATGTATGGGGAGAGCGCATCATGCCAGAATACATCAGAAAAGTATTTTCTACATTTGCTGTCGTGCGGTACTGGCATTTTATTCTTCTTCAAACCTTGTTTGACAGCTTTAACTCAGAACAAGTTTTCTACATGCATGCAATCAATAAACGCATGTGCATTGTCAGACTGTTATAGATAACATAAGAGAATTTGCATGTATCGTTGATGATTAATTTCTCTCTCATGTTTACTATTGTTTCAACAACACTAAAATAAACGTTACGAAAATTGTGCACTGAATTATAAGAAATGAAATAAAACCACCCACGATAACCTTATAACGAAAGTCTGTTTTGATAAAACTGAGTATCTGTACACAAGCCTGCCTCTTTTGGCACGCATTAATAAAATACTAGCCACTTAGATTTCGATTGGGTTTGTGTTTAATTGGTATGCTGTGCCATACACAAGAGAGACGCAAATGTGGCATTTCATAAATAACGGTATGTATTCCTAGAAACCTAAAAGTTGCTTGTCAGCAGCAAAAAGAGGCGTTACCTGCTGTGCAGCATTGTAAATTTTTCACCATTGACTATGAGCTGATAGTATTTTCTTGCGATTTCATTATTGATGTTTGATCTGACTGCTTGTAGCCCTTTCACAGAAGAGATGAAACGTTAAACTCAGTGAGACTCGAACCGCGAACCATAACAGACGATTTTCCACATGTCAGCATATTACCACAAAGCTAGCGAAGAAGTATATGTCTAGGCTTCCTCTTACTAGGCCAGTGGTGGCTAGAACTCGTAAACCGCTATTTAAAGGACGAGAGTGGTTGCAATTTCCACGTGCAACGACTTTCCTGGGCTGATAACCGTAAATTGACAATCATTTGTTACACCTCGAGCGATAATAACTAAGATTATTCAATGGAAATGACTGGAAAAATCAAGTGAACTTTGAGGCTTATTTCCGTGCACACCAGGAAGTAACTCGTCGATCATAGAGTTGCCAAACATACTTTGCCTCATTGTCAAATCGCAGTTACAGTACCAGCAGGAAGAACACGAACCTATGTGATCCTACAGTGGGCTGGGAAGTGACTATAGCTGGCATCTCAAAGACACGACTGCTACGGCCTGCAATACATAATGCGTCTGATTCGCATTTCTGTAACTAGGTTTAGTGACTGGAGCGTAGTTACTAATAATACTGAGAAATGACTGCAAACTAAGCATTAGAAATCAGTAACTCTCGTAGTTGTTTTTATATTTCTTTCGTAAGTGTACTCAAGACAAAGAATCTCACTCTCGGACGTTTTTGTGCCTCACCGATAGTCGAAGACAACAAACAAATAAAAATAAAAAAGAGAATGTGTGTGTGTGTGTGTGTTAGAGAGAGAGAGAGAGAGAGAGAGAGAGAGAGAGAGAGAGAGAGAGGGAGAGAGAGAGAAAAATAAGAAAGTATGAGAGAGAGTGTAAAAAATTGTTGTAAAGAAATTGAATCATGGTATGTGAAGAAATCTTTCATTAAAATAGCACGTTCCACATCATTACGAAATGTCGTATTCATGATCTGTGGAACAATTATTAATCTAGTCTAATCTAATCTTATCATATTGCTGACTAGCCATGAAGAGTCATGAATAACCGAAATTTTCGCCAATATCAGTAATCAAATCTAAACTTGAAAATAAAACACGACAGATTTTGTAATAAACCGGGACTCCTGTCAAGACCCTTTGATCCCTGTTAACTAACCACGAAAGATGTCTGATATATACCTCCATTCTGAAGTAACAAAGTGTGCATGCATTTAAAGATGAAGCGCATGATGTGAAATTCTGTGATGGAGATAGGAACCCAGCATGTAATTGGATTGTTAACAAAGTAAAATCAAATGTTACGTATCGGTTTTTCTTACCAGCAGCTGGGTGTTTTAATATAAAATAAGGATACAAAATTTTGTGCTTGAGCGACAATCGAACCGCACAGCTACCGTCCTTCTTTATCATCCACGAATATAGTTTAAGTATCAATTGATTACTTACCAACAATAAGATGTGTGCGTGTTTTACCAGAAATAAAGACACTTATTGCGGTTGTTGGCAACACATGAACAGACATTAAACATGAACGTTAATTTTCACAAATAGTCCCTTGTGGGTGTGATAGGGCTTTAAATGAAATTATGAATATTTTTGTACTTCATCAGGATCGGACCCACATACTTACCTTTGGTGGATACGTAGAGAATATTGCAGTCTTTGGAAAAGGAACGAAATGTTCCTAGAGATTCAGATCCTCGAAAGAGGAGATACGAATTCGAATCACAGTCCAGCAAAAAAAATTTTCAACGTTCCTAGTTCAATCAAGTACAAGTAAAACAAGAGCCCTGTTCTTTTAAATGGCTTTCGGTTCATCTAATAAAATAAAATTTTCTATTGTAAAGAAGTTTACTGACGACAATATTTCTGTTTACCATTTCTTCCGCCTATGTCATTTCCCGAAGTAAACTGGCTCTGCCCAGTTGGTAATGAAGGAACGTGATGTTTAATGCGGATTCTGGATTATAACGTCTTTCTCTTGTTTCAAGTTGTGTATGTAAGAGAATGTTTTAGAAAATCAATTGTTTTCCTTTGCAATAAACAAAAAGATATTCATTCTAAGCTACCCAAGTTCGAAATTTTCTCAATATTAGTTCAAATATTATATTCGCTTCTATAATGTAGGAAAGTATTTCACAGTTGCAAAACCCGCATCTGACTCATTGACATTACACTTAGTCGCTGACCATAAATTCTAGCTCAGAATGACAGCAGTTTAAGTAACCTAATGTAGCGAAGATTGCTAGTGCTCTTTCTCACAAGAAAAGACGCAGTTCACTCATTGGGCTCCATAAGTACACTGTAACAGTGGCATTCAGTGTATTCGAGGTATTGCATACATTGCTGTATATCACTTAGAACGCTCGTTGTGGGGAGCAGGGGGAAACAGTCTCCACAAACTTCCGATTTGTAAATAAGTGTTACAAGGAGAGGGTCTGACATGTGCGCTACCGATTTTGATCAAATATTGCGTGGACGTTCTAGCTTTCTGCTAGATACTCCCTCGCTTTTGAAAAAATCGAGGCCAAAGTTGAGGAATGACAATCGTATTTTCTATGCTGTACATCTAAAGAGTGTCTACAAATAAAGCGTTTTATTAGTACAGGAAGAGTTCCAGGTGTAACGTGGTGGCAAAGTGGTAAAAAGCAATACTACAAATATAAAGGTATCGGGTTCAAATGGTTCAAATTGCTCTGAGCACTATGCGACTTAACTTCTGAGGTCATCAGTTCGCCTAGAACTTAGAACTAATTAAACCTAATTAACCTAAGAACATCACACACATCCATGCCCGAGGCAGGATTCGAACCTGCGACCGTAGCGGTCACTCGATTCCAGACTGTAGCGCCTAGAACTGCACGGCCACTTGGGCCGGCTGGTATCGGGTTCGATCTGTGGTCAATCTCACGATTTTTATGTGCCATGTTACACTTATTTCCTCTCGGGCAGTGTTTGTTGATATGAAAAATGCCGAGATTCACTGTGGTCCGAAAGCCACGTTAAACTGTATGTTCCCCTGTTAACTGGCTAGGTAAGTCATCTCAAAGGTCGGAGGAAAGGAACGGCATACCACCTCCTACAAGACCGTGCCTATTAAAGCACTGTGGTGTTCAAACCAATCTTCCGACTGATGACTGCTTTACTTTACTATGGGTTCCAAAGTTAATGATCTTTGGGTGATTAACATTTTTGTGTTTTCATGCTGTAGCTTTGATACCAGTAAACGTAAGTAACTGGCCGAGCACTGTCACCGTTCGAGTTGTCAAGGCGGTAGACGACGATGCTGTCGATCCCAGTTACAATCTTGGTCCTAGTTGTGTTTCACTCGAATACCTCTATGTGACTTTCTGCGTATTTCAAGATATACTTTTATACACTTGGTACCCATTCAAATAGATATGTGATACAGCTGTATTAAGCAACGGGAATCAGATATGTTTTCCGAGCAATATATTGGACAGCACGTCAGTGCAGCGAGAATCGTTTGTGTGTTGCGCATGGTGCAAGAAACATTTGTGTTTTGCTTGTTTCTGTGATAGGTTTCACCCCACTGAATGCGAGCGAGCTCACGAATACACTATCAATAACTGGAATTACGCAATAATACACTTAAAGTTGTATTTTTTCATTATGTATCCCGATGAAAATAACTGTAAATAGATTATATGTCTACTTGCTTATTACTCGATGCTTTCCTCAAAAAAATAGAAAGAGAGAGAGAGAGAGAGAGAGACAGAGGGAGAGAACAGAAATGTATTTCAAATATCAGCTCTGTGACACCATGTTCGTATCGTGATGTAAAGCAAGGATAGTTGATAAGTAATATCTCGTTGTACTGGCGATGTGTATGGCTACAGGGTTCTTTCTTTTCCATCTGCAAACAACCAGAACAGAATTCAGTAACAAAGTGGTAAGAACACCTATGCAGTGCGCCAATTAAACACTCAGCCTTTCTTGGTTATTTTGTTATTCGTTAACAATTTCTATAACGTAGTAAACATCCTTGATAACTGATTTGTTATTACTACCACTGTTATTGTTATTCGTCACCTCACAAGAGATTTCCTATAACTCACTGCTGTGGTGCACATAACGAATGGGTCAGGATGAATGGAATGTGGGATGTTTCGTCATGGAGAATATACACATTGTGTTCAGAGTAAGAAGAAAATCTCAGTAAGAGAAGACGACAACGGGATGCCGGTGATACAGGCAACAATACCCAACTATTTCTGTCGACTTAACACCATGATGACAGACACGTTGGCGTCTCAGTGTATTTTGATTATAATTCGTTAGCCTTCTTGCGACCTCGTTCTAATAACTCGTGGGACAGGCATAATATTTTGCTTTTTGAATACTGAGCAATAACACACAAAGATAGTAGATGGAAGGATACAGAGAAACAGTTAGACTCATGTGTGTGGATCTAGTTCATCATTAGAAGACTAAACAAAATGGGAAACATTACGAAAGCAATGAATACGCTAGTTAGTATACATTATTTGTATAGATCTGAAGATGAAAAAGCGCAGATCTGCACAGTGCCCGCATCTGCACTTTAGTTTTTGTCTTAATATGTATACTTTTTAGTTTCTTCTCTTCTGAATTTTCAAATGAATTGATTATTACATGGCACATAATAATTAGTTAACTGTGTTTCTTATAGCTTCCATATGCACCAACATTTTTCTACATTGTCGTGCAATTCATGAAATTCTACTTGTATGATCACAAGACTGCACATAATTGCAATCGATTTCGAGGTGCAAAAAAATTCAATTTTTTGGCTAAAGAAATGCTATTCTTCACATAAGTGACAACTTTTATTATCTTTCACGATGCATTATGAAACTGAGCGACCAATACCATGATGAGAGTGGTTTGCTGGCAGCAGTGTGTCCGTAGCCCCGTGGTACCACCTGTGTCTCGTGTTGCAACAGCTCAGTGAATCATCAGTTATAACCGTGGTAGGGGCCAGCGTGTGCGAGCTTTTTTCTCATTTATTTTATGGCGCTGCGAACTTCCAGAAAAAATTCTGTAATGAAATCAGAAGAAAACCTTTACACATCAAGTCCTCTCGGTAGCTGGACTCAGTGAGTTGTGTTAATGGTCATAGATCTTGGCTCTCTGACTGCCAAGCTGCTCCACAATACAAGTGTCTCTGAAGAAATTCGGATTGACCATCAACAATACAAATTTCAATATTGTTCTTCACTTAAGACTCACATGCCAGGGTGATAAGTATGAAGGAATGAACCTCTTGATTACTATAGGGCCTCTATGCTAAATTTCGACAGTAGCAATTAGGAAATCTCTGCAGACATTTGCTAACAGAGGTTCTAGCAACTTACTTTTTCTCTGGGTAGCTTCAGATAGGGGCAGTTTTGTCGCCTTAAATCCAATTGAATATTTTAAATATAACTTTTGAACAGCGTTCACTTCTCCATTAATTAATGTATGGACCTCACAACAGGCAATTTGCCTGAGTAGCTACAGAGCAGGTTCTAAAAGGTATTGACACAATGTTTCGCATCTATTTACTCTCTGTGCCTTGAGTAACACATATGAATCCATGACATAAATAAATTATTTGAAGCATCTCCTCTGAAAGGAAAAAGAACAGGATGTGACACCTTAATTATAGCACACTGGATCAGAAACAATGAAATTAATTCTGTGCCACGTTGATGCATTGCATACTAGTGTAATAAAATACTCATCAAATAAAAACAGTTTTGTGCCTCTGTTGCTACCGAGTGTGAAAAACAAATCATAGACTAATTTTATGTGTCATGACTCAACATCATTAAAGCATTTTACACAGTCGAGAGTGAGGAGTGGAGCAGATGTTGTCGGCAGAAGGAGAGGCAGCGCAGTGCCTCAGCCCCCGCCGGTAGGCAGCAAACGGGTAACAGAGAATTCAGATGCATGCGGTGTTCAGAGGCAGATGGTCAGCCAAGGAATCTCTCGCTAATATTGTTGAACCAAACTTTTATTACCAATGTGACAGAAAGCGAAATATATTGTAGATTCGCTTGGATTACACTCATAGCTTCAGCACCGAGAGGAAAGGGGCGATAAAAGTTTTGTCGACGTGTGCTTTCGGTTGCCAGACGTCGTATCAGCTAGTCTCGCGTTTTACCTCAAGACTACAGTCGTAGTCAAGAGTGATGTACTCAGACTGCAGTGCAGACTTCCTCCAGGAAGTGCTGCAGTCTACAATGTTGCCATATCGAGCATATTGTCAGACATAGTATTCTGAGGCGAGCACGATTGTATTGTCCACCGTGAACGACTCGGTGGTCAATTTTTTTGTCTAAGACTGTATGTACAACACATATTGCACGCTGAACACCCAGAAGAATTAAAAAAACAAAATTAGTTTATAAGAGTAACGTTAACTATAGCGCTTGAAGAATTCACAGTATTTATACGTGTGTGTAAACACCTTCCAATGCCCATTCACAGAAGAAGAGGATACAAAATCCAGCTTCAATATTGTAGATACGCCTCAGTTTGTGGATGAACTCAGGTCGATAATCATTTTGAATATTTAGCAGTACTCATTTTGAATATTTAACAGTACTGTACACATTAGTGTTAAACTCATTTTCAACCAGTGATTCCCACAGCTACAGGAACACTACTTGTGATACTTCTTAGACAAAATACTTACGAAGTGCTATCAGACGAAAAGATCAACCTGACACAAACTGTGGGAAGTTTGTTTTACAACCTTCGTACCTGGATAAATACCTTTTCCCATTTGAAATATCTATGAACGTTGTTGCTTAAGACGATTTAAAAAGAAACTAAATTCCTTCAGCTACGACAATGTTTAAAGAAATCGTCTTAACGTCACTAAATCGTGGTTTGTGAATCGTTTACCGGCCGTACTTTGCCGCATTTCGCTGGTTGGAAGGCAGAAAGCTTACTGACAAATTTCACAGAAGGAAAAGAGGGACGAAATGTCTCCCACAGGAAGGTAGTGTTGTTTTATTTAAATCATTACAGAATCAGGTAAAACGAACAGTGACGTTGTCAGTATAAGCACATTACTGTTGTCAATATGATGTTGCACTACACAGGGCTAGTAATCATAAAGGGCCTGTTTAGGTCAGGCACATTGTATACAGAAGTGGAAGAGAGAGTACCACTGAATCGTACAATACGTTTACATTGCATACACACATAAATTACTGTTACAGTGTACTTATGGAGCCCAATGAGTGATTTGCGTATTTTCCGGTGAGAAAGAGCACTGGCAAACAGTCTTCGCTACATTAGGTTAATTAAACTGGTATCACTCTGAGCTAGAATTTATGGCCAGATGGCCAGCGACTGTGTGTAAGGTCAATGAGTGGGATGTGGGTTTTGCAACTGTGAAATACTTCCCTACATTATAGAAGCGAATATAATATTTGAACTAATATTGAGAAAATTTCGAACTTGGGTAGCTTAGAATGAATATATTTCTGTTCATTGCAAAGGAAAACAATTGATTTTCTAAAACATTCTCTTACATACACAACTTGAAACAAGAGAAAGACGCTATAATCCAGAATCCGCATTAAACATCACGTTCCTTCATTGCCAACCGGGCAGAACCAGTTTACGTCGGGAAATGACAGAGGCGGAAGACATGGTAAACAGAAATATTGTCGCCAGTAAACTTCTTTACAATAGAAAATTTTATTTTATTTGATGAACCGATAGCCATTTAAAAGAACAGGGCTCTTATTTTACTTGAACTTTATTGAACTAGGGACGTTGAAAAATTTTTTTGCTGGACTGTGATTTGAATTCATATCTCCTCTTTCGAGGATCTGAATCTCTCAGAACATTTCGTTCCTTTTCCAAAGACTGCAATCTTCTCTACGTATCCTCCAAAGGTAAGTATGTGGGTACGATCTTGATGAAGTACAAAAATATTCATAATTTCATTTAAAGCCCTACCACGTCCACAAGGGCCTACTTGTGAAAATTAACGTGCATGTTTAATGTCTGTCCATGTGCTGCCAACAACAGCAATAGGTGTCTTTATTTCTGGTAAAACACGCACACATCTTACTGTTGGTGAGTAGGCAATTGATACTTAAGCTATATTCGTGGATATAAAACCAACTACGAGAGTTACTGATTTATAATGCTTAATGTGCAGTCAGTTCTCAGTATTATTAGTAACTACGCTCCAGTCACTAAACCTAGTTACAGAAATGTGAATCAGACGCATTATGTATTGCAGGCCGTAGCAGTCGTGTCTTTGAGATGCCAGCTATGGTCACTTCCCAGCCCGCTGTAGGATCACATCGGTTCGTCTTCTTCCTGCTGGTACTGTAACTGAGATTTGGCAATGAGGCAAGGTATGTTTGGCAACTCTATGATCGACGAGTTACTTCCTGGTGTGCACGGAAATAAGCCTCAAAGTTCACTTGATTTTTCCAGTCATTTCCATTGAATAATCTTAGTTATTATCGCTCGAGGTGTAACAAATGATTGTCAATTTACGGTTATCAGCCCAGGAAAGTCGTTGCACGTGGAAATTGCAACCACTCTCGTCCTTTAAATAGCGGTTTACGAGTTCTAGCCACCACTGGCCTAGTTAGAGGAAGCCTAGACATATACTTCTTCGCTAGCTTTGTGGTAATATGCTGACATGTGGAAAATCGTCTGTTATGGTTCGCGGTTCGAGTCTCACTGAGTTTAACGTTTCATCTCTTCTGTGAAAGGGCTAGAAGCAGTCAGATCAAACATCAATAAGGAAAGCGCAAGAAAATACTATCTGCTCATAGTGCAGTGGTGAAAAACTTACAATGCTGCACAGCAGGTAACGCCTCTTTCTGCTGCTGACACGCAACTTTTGGGTTTCTCCATAAGTCAACAACAGTTCCTCCAGAACTTCCGCATTGCACAGTGCTGTGAGATAATGAATATTGCCTGATCTAGACTTCTGAGACACAGACAGTTACAGATTTTCTTTTGCACTGCACGACGTTTTCAACAAACAGATAGCGCACTAGAGTAGCTCAAGTGGAAAGGAACACTTCCTATTTAAATTTCTGCATCCTACACTGTTGGCAGTTCTGTGTAGGTGGCAGTTACGTGATTTTATATCGGTGATTACAAAATAAAGTCGAATGTCTGCACTGGGCAGCCGAGGCAGCTAGTTCATGGCGATTCGGTCAACCAAGTAAATGATGTCCTGAACATGCTGCAAACCACTATAGGGAGCCTTGAGTCACTGAGAAGAGGATTTGGTGATCAGTTGGATTGATGATAGGTTCATGTTTGTATGGTCTGAGTTCGATTCCAACTTCTGCCCATGAATTTTGATAGGGAGAGATAGATTCTATTCTCTTCTGGCTACTCAAAGTGAGGAAGGTATAATGCCATTTTGGTCTGAAATTCACATTGAACATGATATTCTTTCTCTACCATGTAGAGTTTGAAACACAATAAAGTCAGGAGTGTCGACATGTAGAAAATCTATTACAGGTAACCTTTCTTATACCAGATATTTATTTCTAGTGACGAAACAAACGCTATGTAGGGTTACAGGACACTTATTCCATCTTTTATTTGAGCTTCTGTATGTCGATAAAATTGGTTCTGAACTGGGAATGCAACTCAGACCGTCCTTAACGCGAAATTTGATCCCTTCTTGACAATACAGCTCGACTATAATTTTTTGTTTGTTCAACACTGCAGATTCCTCAACATCTCCACATATTGGGAGTGAATGGGTTCGAATCCTGGCGCAGCACTAAAGTTTACATTATGTATTATCAAGTTCTAGCATGAGAACACCTATCTGCTGGTGGATAAGAACTTTGATTTTTAATGTATTTTCATTCGTTGTCAACACTAACGATATCTGACGTTTTTTACTCCCAGTGAGACACAGAGCTGAAAGTTCAAGGATGTTATTCCGAGCTGCTGGTCTCTTTGTCTGTAGTCAACAACGATATGTGTGGGGTTCGATTCCCAGTCAGCACTGAACTCTTCGTCATATTATTTCTAGTTCAAACATGCTCACATGTCGCTGCTGGTGTAACAAACCCACATTTAACGCTCGTTTTCCCTAGAATATAACAGTGATAGGTGCCGGGTTGGAGTCCTGAGAAGGAAAAAATTAATGTTTCCTCTCGTCATTTCAGTTAAAATATCTAGCTACTGCCGAGAAAATCCGATATGTCACAGTTGATTGTGTTTCGATAACAATCCGATTAAGTTTTGGGTTCG
The DNA here is from genome assembly GCF_023898315.1 of Schistocerca nitens. NCBI lineage: Eukaryota > Metazoa > Arthropoda > Insecta > Orthoptera > Acrididae > Schistocerca > Schistocerca nitens. Next base: position 449,636,115 of record NC_064615.1, read on the forward strand.
AATCCCTGTCCAACAGAACACATTTCAAGTAGGTTACTTGTGAAGAAGAAATATTTAACATCTCTTGTAGTTCGTTAACAGGGACAACAGATGCTGGGTACGAATTCTCGTCCGTTAAAAATGTTAACGTTATGTAATTTAAAGTTGATATTTGCTAACTGATACTGTCTAAAATCGAGGTATATCACTCTGTGTATGCCTAGTCATGAATGACTGTTAGTTTCCGTCAGTCACGAAATCTTTGATTAGTCTGCATGACCTGGGTTTAAATCTATATGCAAAACGAGACGGTTCGTCGTGTTATTTGAAGTTCATACATATTCTCAACTAGCTACTCGTGAATAACTTAAATTTTTAATGTCATTTTGTGGTAAATAATAAGTACGGTATGTTACTTTGAAGACGAAATCATGAATACGACGAACTTACTAAGTGCATTATCTATCTGACGTAATAATGAGAGTGGTAACATTTCAGGTATGTCATTTATTGTAATAAATGTGAGCTTACAAGCCTTAAGGACAGTCTTATCTGTGATAAGGTGTTCCCTGATATTTGTAGTATCGTGGTATTATTTTACATCTAGAGCTATAGCGATACAGAGCAGTGTTTTCTAGTGGTGACTTGTTGGAACCATTTTCAATAGTCAAACGACTGTACCGAGGAGCGATTAGAGGACCCGCTAGACAGCTGGGTTATGAGGGTTGCATGCAAATTAGGCGAAATGAAATTCAGGTCGTTCGGATACTTTAGAGCGTGACTGTACCTACCGCGTCCACGCCAACATCGGCTGCCTCATCCCATCTGAGGACTGCTTAGTTCTAGTGGATAGAGCGGAAAAACCTGGGAATTGAATTCGCCCTGATAAAAAATAACTGCATCTCCTTAGTGCTTTGGACAGATGAAAGGTGTTACAATGGTCACGGAAAGTTCACAATGACATAAAAAAACTCATTTACCATTTTTAAAGATGTTGCTGTGAAGATATTGGAAAAACAGATTATCACGGCGTACATAGAAACCCAATGCAGTGGCTGATTCTACTGAAAAGTGGGATTGGGAGGAGAGCCCATAATTACTCTTACTGCAGATACAGGGAAGCAATCAGAGTAAATCACGATGTCCAGTCCCGCCGTTTATCCTGTGGAGTTGGTAGTACCATAAGGGATCAATCTTGGTAAATCACTTTATGGGAAATAAATATGAATGAACTGCTTGCCAATCTGCAGCACAGAGAATATCTCAAACTCTGCTTCCCTCTGGACTGTCACAAAGGTTGACCGACTCTTAAATGACAATATTCTCATTATCAGAATGCGAAGTAGTTATGTTGGTCCCAGACTCTGAGATTTAAGAACACTCAGGCTGTTGACTACAGTGCAGTAGTGTGGTGCTAAAACCTCACCGGTTCCCATTCGTTATGCTGATCGTCTCGAACTACTGTAATCCATGATGCTGTAGATTGCTGCCTTTCACACGATTTTATGTCGATGGCATACTTGTTAACAGTTTCTGCACAAGAACACCTCACTCTATTGTTCATAATGGCTTCTCACTATTGCGTTCCAGAGTGCATTACTTTGACATTTCATCACCGATAAACAGGTCCTTTCATGTGTGCCAACTGTATGTTCCCCCTCCATTACTCTCATAATACTGTACTAAACTACATATAATTCGTACTCGTCCAGCTAGCCACAGTTCTAACGCGCTCCTTCCTGAGTGGTCCCGGGCACGAGTCAGCTCGGCGGATTAGTCTGGAGGACCGATGTGCCGGCCAGCCTGTGGATGATTTTTAAGGTGGTTTTCCATCTGCTTCAACGAATGCGGGCTGGTTCCCCTTATTCTGCCTCAGTTACACTATGTCGGCGATTGCTGCGTACACCATAATTACTGTACCACACAAACATTTGGGGTTACACTAGAGTGGCCGGAACGAAAGTAGAGTCCTCAAGGTCACGGCCGCTGCCATCTACTAGCGGGGCTGCGGGCTGTGATTCGCCGCCTCTCGGCTTTATTGTCATATGGGTAGCGTTAGCAGTGCGGTAGGTCAGAGCAGCTGAAAGCTCAGTGTTACCGTGCTATATCGAGTGTTCACGTCTGATGTCAATGTCTTACTGTCTTAGAAAGGTGCTTTGACGTATGTTTCGTGGTGAACAACAATGCAGGAGCAATGGCCTACTTGTAGTACTTCTCCGGTCGGTGTGAATAAAGGGCGGAAAGACATTCGTAAACAATCGAAAATTATCATATCGAATGTACTCAAGTTTTTTACTGATCTGGCCGAGAATGAAGAAGCGAGAAATAACTTAAATTTTGCGCAAATTCATAAATTTACTGCTAAAGCGTATGGTGTCTCCAAGTTAACTATAGGCCGTATCAGCAAATCTGTGTCATTAGCAGAATCTCCAGACATGAGAGTGTGTTTTGGGTCTCCAAGAAAGGGATACGAACGTGAATGGAAATCAACCGACTTCGACGATTTTACCAAAGAGCTCATGCATAGAATGGTACTTGGATATTACGCAGAGGAGAGTATGCAACGGCTAAAAAGGTACAGGCTGACCTCCTTGAAAAAAATTAATTGCTTGGGCTCAGAGACCTTCGTTCTTCATTTTCTCCGCTCCATTGGTTTCTGATTCAAGAAGTGTAATGACTGACGGAAATTCTTAATAGAACGTAGAGACATTGCAGCAGCAAGAGCGAAGTTTTTGCGTGCAATGAACTTTTTGTATGCTTAAGACAACAGGCCTGTAGTGTACTTGGATGAAACTTGGGTCTCACAGAACCACGCCAAGAAGTATACATGGCACGACTCCAAAGAAAATGGCCTACTGGTAGAGATGGCCGATTAATCGTCGCCCACGCTGGTTCATTAACCACAGGCTCCATACCAGAGGCCAAACTTGTTTTTCGTGGCGGGAATCGTTCTTGCCAATCCGATTACCATTCAGAAATTAAGAATTGGTTTATTCGACTGTTGTCTGTTCTGGAAGAAGGGTCAATTACCGTAATGGATAACGCCAGCTACCACTCCATTCAGACAGAAAAGCTGCCACGTTCAAATTGGCACAAGGCAGATATTATGGAGTGGTTAAAGAGAAAGAATGTTTCATTTTCAGTCGATGAAATGAAGGCTGAACGTCTGTCTTAGGAAGAAATTGCAGCTGCCGAAAAGACTTACAAATTAGATCAATTGGCAAATGAAATGGGGCAGCAAGTGGTACGTCTACCACCATATCACTGCCAGTACAATTCCACTGAATTGATATGGGACCAAGCAAAGCGAGAAGTAGCGAAAAAAATACTACTTTCAAACTTGCTGATGTCGAGAAGCTGACACACTAAGCTCTTGACAATGTTACTTAGCAGGACGGGGAGAGATGCGTAAAACACGCAGAAGCATTGCAAGAAACTGTTTTCTTGAACCAGGGCTTAAGAGACACCATAGTGGAATCTGTGATGATACACCTGGCTGAAACAAGCGACAGTGAATCTGAAGACACGGAGCCAGAAGATCCTTCAGTTTAGGTAAGTGGCATCAATATAAAAAGCTGATTTGATTTAAATGTTTGTCCATTCATTTCAGTTATAGAGGACATACTGCGAAGGTTTTTCCCTTACAGTAGACGACTGATAAATTTATCACAAGTGGTGACGATTAGTTTGCTCACACTGTCAATTAAAATAAGATTGTCAATTCTGCATTAATTAACAACAGTTTTTCCTAAAAACCTGTATCGAATGTCTTTACATTCGGATACAACCTTACTGCATTCGGTTCACTTATACATTCGAAATTTAACTCCTTTTTTTCATATAAGGATTTACTGGCTGTTTCGTAGTAAGGCTAATGCAGTTCATAAAATGACAAAACATTGTGGTGCTTCTGTATCGACTGTATATATAAACAGTGCAGTAACATCAGAACAGTCCCAGCACCTATCCTGATTCCCCGAGAAGAGCATAGAAATCTATGATATTTGACGACTTTTACAGAACGCTAGAACGTATAATTGTATGACAGAGGATAGTACCCGATGGCAAGAGAAATACTGGGTATGTCCGTGGTAAAACTGATTATTCTGGCCAGTCACTTCAATCTACTGTCTTATCCTCCCACTTGGTTTTTAATTCAGAAACTATGATGATGAACGAAATTTGTAACACAAGACAGGGACATTCATGTAGTAAGAACGAGGTTTTTGTGTACCAAGCACGTACTGCGTGCTGAGAATAATAGGCTTGCAGCAAATGTATATAAGACTTCGGTTTTACAAAACCTTTCGAACAGATATTTTGCTTGATTTCAGTGAAAATATTGGCTTCAAAATAATTACAATTACTTTTGCGTAGCGTATATTGGCGTTTTGAGTGATGGATGCAATGACGAAGGATATTATTAGCAGCCAGCAAAATATTTGGGAAGTAGGGAATATTCTCGGTCATATTAAAGCGAGCCGTCCGAACAAAACTCTTGGCGACAGCCTACAACGACTCGCGCGATGCTGCGCACGGAATATCGCGGAAGTAATTTGCCTCTGTACGTGATACGATACAATAATGATGTCTGAAATGTTACCAAAACTAATTTTGCAGTTTTCTTAACAACTTTCTCACGGGAAGTTTCTTCGCAGTCCTACAGAACGAAAATTCATCAGCGACTATATAATTCGCTACGCAGTCGGCACAGTTTCATTCCTCTTATAATATTTTATTTTTTATCTCAGAATACTTTTATGTTTCCGAAATAAAAGACGCAGCATATGCATCTGTAAACTTTGAGGATGTTCATATTTTTTTTCAGTCCAATTACATTAGTGATTCTGTTACTATCACAGGTTGAAGTAAAAAATCATTTTCCTCCAAAATTTCTTGTAACGTTCGTTTTCATTTTTTTCCTAGCAGCTAGTGAGAATTTTCTTTTGGATAGTACTCCATCATATTCTTGACTAAACACAGAGTTGCCCAATATTTTGCCTGCCGTGCAGTTCTAGGCGCTACAGTCTGGAGCCAAGCGACCGCTACGGTCGCAGGTTCGAATCCTGCCTCAGGCATGGATGTGTGTGATGTCCATAGGTTAGTTCGGTTTAATTAGTTCTAAGTTCTAGGCGACTGATGACCTTAGAAGTTAAGTCGCATAGTGCTCAGAGCCATTTGAACCATTTTCGAACCCAATATTTTTCTGAATTTTTATGAACATTTGAAATTATCACTATAAAAAACTGGCTTTGCTGCAAGATGGCGAGATGACCTTGAATCCCTATTTTCGTGCTGGCCACTATAGTCTGGTGTGAGACGTTCCAGGGGGGGGGGGGGGAGGGGGGCTTCACTGGTGTTCGAACCGCGCAATAACACTAGATTCAGTGTGGGGCAGAGGTGGGTTGAATGGATTGTTGAGGCCTGTTGTGGGGTTGTGAACCACTGAGGACTATGGCAGGGCAAAGCCTCTCTATCGTTTCTAGGTCCGTCCGCAGCTCGTGGTCGTGCGGTAGCGTTCTCGCTTCCCGCGCCCGGGTTCCCGGGTTCGATTCCCGGCGGGGTCAGGGATTTTCTATGCCTCGTGATGACTGGTTGTTGTGTGATGTCCTTAGGTTAGTTAGGTTTAAGTAGTTCTAAGTTCTAGGGGACTGATGACCATAGATGTTAAGTCCCATAGTGCTCAGAGCCGTTTGAACCGTTTCTAGGTCCCCAGTTTGATACACAATACACACACATATAATTCGACGGTAGGGGTGCCAGATTAAATTTACAAAATTACCGAACATTGCATGGCGAAATGATTTGATAATCTGAGAGTGTGATTGAACACAATAAAAAAAAACCACCACAGTGTGATCATTAAAAATTATATTTAGATTGCTTGTTACAGCTTTCAACAAATTTTTGTTATTGATTCCATATGAATAATGGCGCCGCATGACCATGATGTTATCCAGGACAGATATAAGGTCAGCATTGGTTGTAATATGATCGTCATTTCATTGCAGATCTAGCTTTTAGCTATCAGCACAATTATCATCAGTGCGTTATAGGTAGCCATGTAGATTGAGCTTAGTTATAACGACACATATAACTTTGGGATGTACCAGCATCAGTCAAACAGAAGTTCAACATGACACCTGAACTGTTAGTTGAAATCTATACCTGCAATAAAATGCAGATCATATTACGGCCAATTTGACCGTCTTTCTGTCGTAAACTTTTCTTGCCTTTAATTATTTGTAGACGTCGTTGCCTGTTGCAAACTTCAAATTACAACGAATGTATGATTTTGCTTTTACCATATCGACACTCAGTTTCTTTCTCGCCTCAGACCACAAATGATTCGTGTGGCTGAAGACTGTATTTAGTAATATGTAACTCTTCATATAGATTGTCTTTGCCAACTTCTCCTTCAATGCCAACCGCCTTTGATGTTTGTACATATTTTTAATATGTAGAAGTTACTTTTCCTATATCCACATAACTGAAAACCTTAAAAATGACAATTTTCTAGTCATACCACTTTGTAAAATTACTTCGACTTCTGAAAATCAAGACATAAATTAGGAGTAGGAACATAGTTCTAAAAATACTGAACCACTCCTAATTCAGAACTGAACCCCGACCACGGTGCTGAAATACCGAACAGTTCGATAAAAAATCGAATGCCTGGCAACCGAGTTTGAGGGCAATCGGATCTTTCAAAGGGATACGACTTACAAGCATATCACGTCCAGTAAAATGATAAAACTACGTGCCTACTGCTCGTGAAGTGTCTGTAATTAACTGCCTACTGTTGAGAAGGCTTGTCTCCAGTAATGGACGATGTCCACTGATTTGGTTTATTAAGCTTCAAAATAGAACATATCTTACTACGTCCTTCCCATCCGACTGATGTAATTCAGAGATCAAAGTCCATGTATTCCATAGAAACCACAGTTTGTTCATGTTGGTTCAGTATCACTCCAGTTATACATATCGTAAGGTATTCAGCGTAGCGGTATCAATAGGCTGCATTCATACGAATTGCTAAACTTGACATCGGGCGCAATAAAATTATTTCTGCTCATACCAAGGATGATCCACATTACATCTTCTACTTAACCTGGAAATATTAACTATTGCTTCTCAGGTTATTTATTCCTTAATGAAATTTGTCATAAATAATACACTACTTTTGATAAATCAACAGCTCAGTTCATGGAATCAATATTGGAAATAAGAACCGTCTACATAATGGTTAAAAGTTACACTTCGGTTACATATTAAAAAAAAACACTTTTTCAGTAACTTACCATTAGCCATATAATACTGATAGATATAAAACTAATAAAGTGAATTTTTTGTGGCGCTCTCCTCCTATTCTACTGACGAATTTCTTAGTATAAGCAACGTATGTGTATGTAATCAATAGTATCAGACTATGTGTGTTACACTACGTGATCAGAAGTATCCGGACACCCCCCTCCCCCCCAAAAAACCATTTCTTTTTCGTATAAGATGCATTGTGATGCATAGCAGCGACCTCAGTAGTGATTAGTCATCGTGAGAGAGCAGAATAGGGCCCTCCGCGGAACTCACGGATTCGAACATGATCAGGTGATTGGGTGTCACTTGTGTCATACGTCTGTACGCGAGATTTCCACACTATTAAACATCCCTAGATCCACTGTTTCCGATGTCATAGTGAAGTGGAAACGTGAAGGGATACGTACAGCACAAAATCCTACAGGCCGACCTCGTCTGTTGACTGACAGAGACCGCCGACAGTTGAAGAGGGTCGTCATGTGTAATAGGTGGATATCTATCCACACCATCACACAGGAATTCCAGATTGCACCAGGATCCACTGCAAGTACTATGAAAGTTAGGCGGGAGGTGAGAAAACTTACGTCTCGCTTGGTGTAAGGAGTGTAAACTTTGGACGATTGAACAGTGGAAAAACGTTGTGTGGAGTGACGAAGCACGGTGCACAACGTGGCGAGCCGATGGCAGGGCGCGGGTATGTCGAATACCCGGTGAACGTTATCTGTCAGCGTATGTAGTCCCAACAGCAAAATTCGGAGGTCGTGTTTTTAATGGAGGGGGCTCTATCACAGCACAGGCCTACATTGACGTTGTAAGCACCTTCTTGCTTCCCACTGTTGAAGAGCAATTCGTGATGGCGACTGCATCTTTCAACACGATCGAGCACCTGTTGGTAATGCACGGCCTGTGGCGTAGTGGTTACACGACAATAAAATCCCGGACTGGCCTGCACAGAGTCTTGACCTGAATCCTACAGAACACATCAGTGTGGGATCCGTACCAGATCGGGTTGACGGAGGAGATAGAGAAGATCCAAAGAAGAGCGGCGCGTTTCGTCACAGGGTTATTTGGTAACCGTGATAGCGTTACGGAGATGTTTAGCAAACTCAAGTGGCAGACTCTGCAAGAGAGGCGCTCTGCATCGCGGTGTAGCTTGCTCACCAGGTTTCGAGAGGGTGCGTTTCTGGATGAGGTATCGAATATATTTCTTCCCTCTACTTATACCTCCCGAGGAGATCACGAATATAAAATTAGACAGATTCGAGCGCGTACGGAGGCTTTCAGACAGTCGTTCTTCCCGCGAACCATACGCGACTGGAACAGAAAAGGGAGGTAATGACTGTGGCACGTAAAGTGCCCTCCGCCACACACCGTTGGGTGGCTTGCGGAGTATAAATGTAGATGTAGATGTAGATGTAGAACACCATTGGGATGTTTTGGAACGCCGACATTGTGCGAGGCCTCACCGACCGACATCGATACCTCTCTTCAGTGCAGCACTCCGTGAAGACTGGACTGTCATTCCCAAGAAACCTTCCAGCACCCGCCTGAACGTATGCCTGCGAGAGTGGAGGCTGTCATCAAGGCTAAGGGTGGGCCAACGCCATATTGAATTCCAGCATTACCGATGGAGGGCGCCATGAACTTGTGAGTCAGCCAGTATTTCGAATACTTTTAATCACATAGTGTACGTATACTCCGAATTCTGCACAACTTTAGTGCATTAATGCAATTTGTGCCAGTGTTGTAAACCGCTTTCTCTCTCACGATGCTTGATTAAAACAGGCACAAACTACTTTACGCACTTCATTACGTACACATTTTAGAGGACAGCGTGAAAAGTAATAACTCTGAAGTTTTTACGTGAAAAGTCTTAAGAATTTTTAAATATAACGAAAGTTATTAACATTCTGCATCTTTACTCTTCGTACTTACATATTTGCAGCCCTTTGTCGCTGGCTCTGAACTGTAACGTGTAATGTGGCGATGTGTGAGGTAAGTGTATCTATGTGTGAGAAACAGCAAGCTGTAATCGAGTTTTAAATACTAAGAGTTCGTCCACACGTCGAGCACCCTCTCTTTCAGCATGACTATGCCATATTGCACACGAGCCCAGTAACATCAGCAACGATTCGACGCCTAGAGTTCACTGTCATTGATGATCGTCCATACAGCTCCGATTTGTTTCCATTCGATTTTGATCGTTTCTAAATCTTAAAGGATACCTATGTTGACTTCACATTGATGGAGACGAAGCGTTGCAATCGTATGTCAGGTAGTGGCTCCGTCAACAAAATCAAACACTCTATGGTGACGGTATCAACAAACTGGTCTCACGTTGAGAGAAATGTGTTTGTCGCCAGCGTGACTCTGTTGAGAAATAAATATGTAGACATAAAGAATAAACATGTAGCCGTAAACAACTTCTGTTTTATTTAAAAAGCCTTAACAGTTTCCATATAAAAAATTCGGAGCCATTGCCTTTCACCACGCCCTCGGAAACGTTCCTGACAAGCTTTGTGTCAACTTTGAAATGGAAATATCTTTCCAATTTTTTTTACTTATCCTTGAGAAATATCTCTTTTTGTATGCAGGTTTATGATTTCCTGAGTATCTCTTCTCTGTGGATCTACAGAACAAAAGTTATATTTATGCGTCTCTTTATGCAAAGCGCCATTGATATGCGGTTTTCACAGAATGGACTGGTACTCAGAGCCTCTTATTGTTAGCCAATACACAGATTGTAATTATACTTAGAAAGTGTGTTTTTTCTGCCGAAATACATTTTTTTAATGTAACAATGCCTGTTGATATTACCAGACTAAAAGTTGGATAAATAAGAATGTCACTGCTGTTTGTTACAGGAGCCTAGTGCGAGTCGTTTACGAGGTATCGTATTGTACAAAGTTTCAACACCGACATTTATTGGTGCCAATCAACCTGCGTAGTTGCTAGGTACGATGTTGTTATGTTTGCTTACAGTGTGTTTGTGTTTTCCTTGAGTGCACTGCGACTTTTTAGTCAGATAGTGTGTGACATTCCAAGCACTAAGTCATGAGTGGACGATGAGACTTACCAGTGCAGAAAAAACCGACATGCTCATGGTGAATGGAGAGTGTAGGGAGAATGGAGTTCGTCCTTGTACGTTCTATGCGGCAAGATATCCAAACTGCCATTTCGGCAGTTATTTATCGACCTCTTCAACCAGTTCGGTGAAATTGGCAGCGTGCAGCCTAGACAATGTAAGAGAATGATACGAGTGACAGCAGAAGAGGGAGAAATTAATGTTCTGCTGCTGCAGTTGATCGAAACGTTAGGTCCCTCACAATCGCATGAAGAAATGACATGAGCCACGCAAGTGTCCTACGCAGTGTCTATCGACACAAATTCCATCCCTATCACATCTCTCTCCATCAAGAGCTGTATGGAAAAGATTATGAGAATCGTGTTAAATGTGTACTGCACTGTTTAGTGATGAAGCCACATGTACCAATCATGGCCTGGTAAACCACCCAAGCATTCACTAATAGTCCGTTGACAATCCCCGTTGGCTTCGTGAGGTGCAACGTCAGCATCCATGGAGTGTAGACTATGATGTGGGATGGTGAACCATCAGCTCATAAGTCCGTTTCATAGATGAAATACTGAATGCACACCAGTATCGCTGCCTCCTGAAAGACCATCTTCTACGGATGCTAAAAGACGTTTCTCTGCAATCTAGGAGGAATCTGTGATACTGACATGATGGCCGTCGTTCCCATAGTGCGCAAAATACTACAGCATGTCTTCCCGAACTGCTTCCAAATCACTGGACTGGACGCAGAATACCTGTAATTTGGCCGGCCCATTCCCCAGATTTCAAGCCTGTATACTTTTGTCTCTGTGGAAAGCCGAAAGATTCTGTCTACAAGGACGTACCAACTACACCCGATCATACGTAACGACGTATGACTCCAGCTTGCTTGGACATCTCCGCTGAAATGCTAGCACGTGTGCAGCAGTCGTTCAACACCAGACTGCAAGCGTATATTGCCACTGCCGGTGGTGATTTTGAACACAACCCGTGATGGTCAGTTATCTCGTTACTGGTCAGAATCGATGTAACTTGTGCATGCACTGTGCGGCTGGTCACGGCGGAGGTTCGAGCCCTCCCTCGGGCATGGGAGTGTGTGTTTGTCCTTAGGATAATTTAGGTTAAGTAGTGTGTAAGCTTAGGGACTGATGACCTTAGCAGTAAGTCCCATAAGATTTCACACACCTTGGAACATTTTTACACTTTATAAGTGTTATTACAATCTGGTGTCTGGCTAGCAGAACGAGTCCCTGACCAGTAACCCATTCTGTGGAAACCGCCTGGTATGATTTTGAGGACAAAAAATAACATTTTTAATCAGTACAGCACTGTTGTGTTCAAACTAATGTTAGGGCTCATGGCAGTATTACTTTGGTAAAATTAGGAATTTAGACAAACGTAACTAAAGAAGTTCATGTGGACGTACATATTTCTCAGAAGTTTGTCATTATTGGCATTTGCAACACGCACACGTGAGACGTGCAGCTATCTAAAACTGGAATTTAATCGCCAGATAACTCCTAATCACAGATTAATTCGGTTGATACTGTTCTCGGATATAGCTATTTCACTCGTCATGACATCAGTAACATATGAAACTATGTCGCTCGAGCGAAGTCCTTGTTCTTCTCTCCAAGGGCAAGAACGCTCTGGCTTGCTGGAAGCAGCGGTGTGAGCACTAGGTGTGTGATCTTTCCAGCGGATCCCGCGGCAGTTCTCGCTCTCCCAGTCGTTTCGATCAGAATTTGGTGGACGGACGGAATTTGTTTGTTCGGATGGTTCAAAACAGTAAACCAAATGAAAGTGTCTGTGGAATGTTCTGTGGTAATTTGGCTTTTGTACGCCGTTTGGAGGAGGAAAGACGCCACCGAAGCAGAAAACACGCATACTGATTGCACTCTTGCCAGCGTAAAATCAATACCAACAGAGCTTTCGTCAAGCTGTACGAAGATTTAATTAGATATGAGGACATTCATTTAATTACGCCAGAATGTCAACATCTTCCTTCGACGAACTACTTTCGAAAATTAGAGGAACAATAACTGGAATGACAACTAACTTGCGTTCATTTATTTCGGAAGAAAAGCTACTGGTAACTGTCAGCTAAGTATGTTAGTATTCTTCTTAAATATTTTAATATGAGCTGGTTTCATAAATTAAGTATATGGCTGGGTAATACATGTATTTTCATTGAAACGTAGTACTAATTGTTTATGTTATTACATGTATTAAACAGTTCGTAATTGTCACTTGCGTACAAACACTCTTACACCTGAGATGAAGAATCTGATGTCGTTCCGTTTGCAACATTTTCATATATATTTGTGTAGATATTTAACGGCCGACCAGCACTTACGAAATTAGTGTCAGTACATCATCCCATAAGTATCAGCAAGAATTGTTCCTGTAATAATTCTTTAAACACAAAACAAAACATTTTTAAAAGTTTGGGCAAACCAGGGAGACTCACATTTATTACACCGTCTTCATTAGTTACTAAAATCACCAGAACAATGAAAATTTGTTGCGTCTTCTAATCTCATTGCTACGTTTTCCACAAGCTGCAAGTAATATTCCTTGTGTGATACTGAGGCTTCTTTTGGACCCATAAGCACCTTCGTGCTTGCCCCAGCCTAATTAACTTCTTACTTTTTATCACCGTGTACCGGGAGTGGCTCGGAAAATTCAACTGATTTGAAGTTTGTGCATGTTTGCACGACAATGCACGACAACAAACGACCGGTTCGCTCGCAGAACTGGAGCCCCTATTCCTCTTCAAGTGTGTACATGTTCGTTTTATCGGCACACTGTTCTGCGTAAGTTTACGCACGCAGTGGACATGAGGCTAAACGCGCTCGACGCTGGCGCTCACGGAAAACTGGATAAGGGCGCGGTCGCGCAGCCACGCACTGTCAGCACAGGCAAAGTTGCAGGGGAGGCAAGGCACGTGGCCTCATCTCACGCTAGAATTTTACCACGATCACGCAGCGATGGATTTCGACACGGAGAAGCTTAGTTTGAAGTAGAAAAACGTCCAGCCATCTGCAATATGAAGATGAACAGTCACAAGACGAAAAGAAAAGGTAGATAAGTTTTCGGCCTTTATTTTTACAATATTATTACATTTATTACATATGTTTGCATTTGTTACATCAGATGTTAAGCTGCACGATCTTTCCATGGTGGTGGATTTACATTTACAAACTAATCTACTAGTACTTGTCTGCTCGGTCGCAGGTTCGAATCCTGCCTCGGGCATGGATGTGTGTGATGGCTTTAGGTTAGTTAGGTTTAAGTCGTTCTAAGTTCTAGAGGACTGATGACCTCAGATGTTAAGTCCCATAGTGCTCAGAGCCATTTGAACCATTTTTTGTCTGTTGCTAATAGCGTGTAAGTGTAGCGGCAGCCACCGAGCCGACAGTACGCGCAGCAGACCAGCACCAGCACTTGTGTGATAAACTGTAAATTAATTTAGTCTCTCTGTTTTGTTCATGTGCTTCTGCAAAGAAGTGAACTGTACATGTGTATTTTACTGTGCAGACTAGTGGTTAGAGGCCGGCCGGAGTGGCCGTGCGGTTCTAGCCGCTACAGTCTGGAACCGGGCGACCGCTCCGGTCGCAGGTTCGAATCCTGCCTCGGGCATGAATGTGTGTGATGTCCTTAGGTTAGTTAGGTTTAATTTGTTGTAAGTTCTAGGCGACTGATGACCTCAGAAGTTAAGTCGCATAGTGCTCAGTGCCATTTGAACTAGTGGTTAGAAAATTAATTGTAGTTTTCGTTGTGACATAAGTCTTGTGAATATCCTTGTGTAGGGCGGCTTCCTAGTGCTTGTTGTGAGCTGACACAAGGGGAGTTCGCTGCTGTCGGTAAACAGCTGGAAGCTGCGTTGGCTACCGCCGACAAGCTTCTAGCTAATGCTCGAAAATGCTCGAAGTTGCGGTGACGTCGGGGCGCCAGTGACGAGTCCTACAACACCTTTGGTGCCACTGGAATCCCCTGGTGACCCGGATGTCGCTGCGGCTTCCGATACGCAACATCTGACCGATCCGTCATCACTCCAAAGTGGGTGGCAGTCAGCGGTGCGTTCGCGTGTCTCTGGGCGGAAGGCGAAAGATGGAGCAGGCCGTGCGGCTGGTTCCATACGTCTTAGTAACAAGTACGAGGCGCTTCCCAGCGTTGTTGATAACTCTGGGCCAGCACGGGATGTCTCTCCTGTTGGGCCAGCGGTAGATTTTGCTGCCCAGTCCGGACAAGTACAGATGGTGGATATGCTAGTCATCGGGAGCTCCAATGTTAGGTGGGAGATGGAGACCCTCAGGGAGATAGCAGGCAAGGCGAGAAAGGATTCCAGTGTGCATTCGGATTGTTTGCCGGGAGGTCTCATCCGTGATGTGGAGGAAGCCCTGCCGGCAGCTGTCGAGCGAACTGGGTGCAACCGGCTGCATGTAGTGCCACATGTCGGCACGAATGACGCCTGCGGCTTGGGTTCTGAGGCCGTCCTCGGCTCCTTTCGGCGGCTGGCTGATTTGGTGAAGGCAACTAGCAACGCACGCGGAGTGCAGGCTAAGATGTCTATTTGTAGCATCGTATCCACGGTTGATCGCGGTCCTCTGGTTGGAACGAAGTGGAAAATCTAAACCAAAGGCTCAGACGGCTCTGCGACGATATCGGATGCGAATTTCTCGACCTCTGCTATCGTGTGCAGAAATGTAGAATTCCCCTTAATAGGTCAGGCGTGCTTTACACGCAGGAAGCGGCAGCTAGGGTAGCAAAGTATATGAGGCGTGCAAATGGGGCTGTTTTAGGTTGGAGGTCCCCTCCCTTGGGGGCAAAGACGATTTGTCTGTTAAATCAGCCACAGCGGCCTCAGAGAATCTTGGTACTCGCAGATCAGAGATTGAAAAGATTAATATGATTTTAGTAAACTGCAGGAGCAGCCAAAGATATGTCCCAGAATTAGCGTCGCTTACTGAAGGCTATAGTGCGCAGATAGTATTGGGAACAGAAAGCCGATTGAAGCAAGATGTCAATGACAACGAAATCCTAAGTTCAGACTGGAATGTTTATCGTAAGGATAGGTTAGTCGCCAATGGTGGCGGCGTGCTTAAGGCAGTAAAAAAATTCGATAAAATCTAGCGAGGTTATCACGGATTCCGAATGTGAATTAATCTGGGTGAAACTGAGTATCAAAGAACAGTAAAAAATGGTGATAGGAAGCTTTTATAGACCACCTGGGTCAGGATCTGTAGTTGTAGAGCGCTTCAGACAGAACTTGCAGAATATCATTAGTAATTTTCCTGATCATTCCGTTGTAATAGGTGGTGACTTCGACTTGCCAGGTATGGATTGGGAGTGTTATGCCATCAAAACTGGTGCCAGAGACAGGGAATCGTGTGGCATTGTTCTGGATGTCTTGTCCGAAAATTACCTTGAGCAGATAGTTAGAGAACCAACTCATGAGGATAACGTCTTAGACCTACTGGCAACAAAGAGACCTAACTTATCGAAACAGTTAACTTAGAGGACGGTATCAGTGATCATAAGGCTGTGACAGCATCTATGACGACGGGTCCAACAAGGAATGTTAAGGAAGGTAGGAAGATACATTTACACAGTAAGTGTGACAGGATACAAATTTCAGAATATCTCAGCAGTCAGTTTTAAATATTCGGTGATGAGGACGAAGATGTGGAGAACAAATGGAAAAAATTCGAAGGCATCGTTCAATATGTTCTAGACAAGTACGTTCAGAGTGAGGTTTTAAGGTATGGGAAAAATCCACCACGGTTTAATAGCCGCGTTAGAAAAGCGCTACGTAAACAAAGACCACTTCATCTCAGATTCAGGAGAAGTAAAAACCTAGCTGACAAACAAAAGCTGAACGAAGCGAAAATGAGCGTAAGGAGAGCAATGAGAGCAGCGTTCAATGATTTTACAAGTAAGACCTGAGTAAAAACCCTAAGAGATTTTGGTCGTATGTAAAATCAGTAAGTGGGTCAAAATCAACTATTCATTCTCTCAGCGACCACATAGGCACCGAAACGGAAGATAACAGAAAGAAGGCCGAAATACTGTATTCGGTCTTCCGAAGTTGTTTCACCGCGGAGGATCGTAACACTGTCCTTCCTTTCAATCGTAGTGCGAACATCGAAATGGCAGATATTGAGATAACCGATCGCGGGATTGAAAAGTAGCTACATTCGCTTAGTAGTGGAAAGGCTTCAGGACCAGATGAGAAACCTATGAGATTCCATAAAGATTATGCAAAAGAACTTGCTCCCCTTCTAGCAGTAATTTATCGTAGATCGCTTGAGCAACGAAAGGTACCTAACGACTGGAAAAAAAGCGCAGGTCATTGCCGTTTTCAAGAAAGGCCGTAAGACAGATCCACGCAATTATAGACCTGTATCGTCGACGTCAGCCTGTTGTAGAATTATGGAACATGTTTTATGTTAAAGAATTATGACGTTCTTGGAAAATGAACATCTCCTCTACAAGAATCAACATGGATTCCGCGAACAGAGATCCTGCGAAACTCAGCTCGCTCTGTTCCTCCATGAGATCCACAGCGCAGTGGTCAGCCGCGCTCAGCTTGATGCCATGTTCCTTGGTTTCGGTAAGGCATTTGAAACCGTCCCGCATTGCCGTTTAATGAAAAAAATACGCGCTTACGGAGTATCGGAACAGACCTACGATTAGATTCAAGACTTTCTTGCAGGTAGAACTCAGCACGTCGCACTTAACGGAACTAAATCGACAGATGTAAAGATAATATCTGGAGTACCACAGGGAAGTGTGATAGGACAGTTGCTGTTTGCGATATGTAAATGATCTCGTAGAAAGCGTCGGATGCTCTTAAGCTAATAGAGAGCATCATGACTGATACAGGGATTAGTGATCACAAGGTCGTTGTAGCTAGGCTCAATACCGTTTCTTCCAAATCCACCAGAAACAAACGCAAAATAATTTTATTTAGAAAAGCGGATAAAGTGTCACTAGAAGCCTTCCTAAGAGACAATTTCCATTCCTTCCGAACTGACTATGCAAATGTAGACGAGATGTTGCTCAAATTTAAAGATATAGTGGCAACTGCAATTGAGAGATTCATACCTCATAAATTGGTAAGAGATGAAACTGATCCCCCATGGTACACAAAACAGGTCCGAACGCTGTTGCAGAGGCAACGGAAAAAGCATGTGAAGTCCAGAAGAACGCGAAATCCTGAAGATTGACTAAAATTTACAGACGCGCGAAATTTGGCACGGACTTCAATGCGAGATGCCTTTAATAGGTTCCACAACGAAACATTGTCACGAAATTTGAAGAAATTCTGGTCGTATGTAAAGTACACAAGCGGCAAGATGCAGTCAATACCTTCGCTGAGCAGTGCCGATGGTACTGTTATCGACGACTGTGCCGCTAAAGCGGAGTTATTGAACGCAGTTTTCCGAAATTCCTTCACCAGGGAAGACGAATGGAATATTCCAGAATTTGAAACACGAACAGCTGATAGCATGAGTTTCTTAGAAGTATATACCTCAGGGGTTGCGAAGCAACTCAAATCGCTTGATACGGGCAAGTCTTCAGGTACAGATTGTATACCGATTAGGTTCCTTTCAGATTACGCTGATACAATAGCTCCCTACTTAGCAACCATATACAACCGCTCGCTCACCGATAGATCTGTACCTACAGATCGGAAGATTGCGCAGGTCGCACCAGTGCTTAAGAAGGGTAGTAGGAGTAATCCATCGAACTACAGACCTATGTCATTGACGTCGGTTTGCAGCAGGGTTTTGGAGCATATACTGTATTCAAACATTATGAATCACCTCGAAGGGAACGATCTATTGATACGTAATCAGCATGGTTTCAGAAAACATCGTTCTTGTGCAACGCAGCTAGCTCTTTATTCGCACGAAGTAATGGCCGCTATCGACAGGGGATTTCAAATTGACACCGTTCCTCACAAGCGACTTCTAATCAAGCTGCGGGCCTATGGGATATCGTCTCAGTTGTGCGACTGGATTCGTGATTTCCTGTCAGGAAGGTCGCAGTTCGTAGTAACAGACGGCAAATCATCGAGTAAAACTGAAGTGATATCGGATGTTCCCCAGGGAAGCGTCCTGGGACCTCTGCTGTTCCTGATCTATATAAATGACCTGGGTGACAATCGAGCAGTTCTCTTTGGTTGTTCGCAGATGATGCTGTAATTTGCCGTCTAGTAAGGTCATCCGAAGACAAGTATCAGTTGCAAAGCGATTTAGAAAAGGTTGCTGTATGGTGTGGCAGGTGGCAGTTGACGCTAAATAACGAAACGTGTGAGGTGATCCACATGAGTTCCAAAAGAAATCCGTTGGAATTCGATTACTCGATAAATAGTACAATTCTCAAGGCTATCAATTCAACTAAGTACCTGGGTGTAAAAATTACGAACAACTTCAGTTGGAAAGACCACATGGACAATATTGTGGGGAAAGCGAGCCAAAGGTTGCGTTTCATTGGCAGGACACTTTGGAAGATGCAACAAGTCCACTAAAGAGACAGCTTACACTACACTCGTTCGTCCTCTGTTAGAATTTTGCTGCGCGGTGTGGGATCCTTACCAGGTGGGATTGACGGAGGACATCGAAAGGGTGCAAAAAAGAGCAGCTCGTTTTGTATTATCACGTAATAGGGGAGAGCGTGTGGCAGATATGATACGCGAGTTGGGATGGAAGTCATTAAAGCAAAGACGTTTTTCGTCGCGGCGAGATCTATTTACGAAATTTCAGTCACCAACTTTCTCTTCCGAATGCGAAAATATTTTGTTGAGCCCAGCCTACATAGGTAGGAATGATCATCAAAATAAAATAAGAGAAATCAGAGCTCGAACAGAAAGGTTTAGGTGTTCGTTTTTCCCGCGCGCTGTTCGGGAGCGGAATGGTAGAGAGATAGTATGATTGTGGTTCGATGAACCCTCTGCCAAGCACTTAAATGTGAATTTCAGAGTAATCATGTAGATGTAGATGAAGGCTATTCGCAAATGATGCAGTTGTTTATACCAAAGTAGCAACGCCAGAAGATAGTAAGAATTTGCAGAACGACCTGCAGAGAATTGATGAATGGTGCAGAATCTGGTAGTTGACTCTGAACGTAAATAAATGTAACATATTGCGCATACATAGGAAAAGAAATCCACTACTGTACAGCTACATTACTGATGACAAACAGCTTGAGGTAGCGTCTGCTGTAAAATATCGAGGCGTAGCTATCCAGAGCGACTTTAAGTAGAATGACCATACAAAACAGATAGTGGGAAAAGCAGACACCAGACTCAGATTCGTCGGAAGAATCTTAAGGAAATGTAACTCACCCACGAAAGAAGTGGTTTATAAGGCCCTTGTTCGCCCGATTCCTGAGTATTGTTCATCTATCTGGGATTCCATTAGGTAGGACAGATAGAGGAGATAGAGAAGATCCAACGAAGAGCGGCGCGTTTCGTCACGGGATCGCTTAGCTGGCGGGAGAGCGTTACGGAAATGCTAAACAAACTCCACTGGCAGACGTTATAAGGGAGGCGTTGTGCATCACGGAGAGATTTACTATTGAAATTTCGGGACAGCACTTTTCAGGAAGAATCAGACAACATATTACTTCCCCCCACATACATCTAGCGTATTGATCACGAGGAGAAAATTCGAGAAATTAGAGCCAATACAGAGGCTTACCGACAATCATTCTTCCCTTGCACTATTCGCGAGTGGAACAGGGTTGGAGGGATCAGATAGTGGTACCGAAAGTACCCTCCGCCACACACCATTAGGCGGCTTGCGGAGTATAAAATAAATAAATAAAACTGACGGGTTTCCTCTATTAGCTGTCTCTTTTTCAATAAACTCCAACCCTTCTAGTGGCGTGCAAAGTCCGCTCGAAATTAACGCCATGTCTTTCACGTGTAAAGCTGTGAAGCGTATAACAAGTTTCTACGACGTTTATTATCAAACTGAAATAACACATAACCGCCAAAACTACGTTCACTATAGCTGTGCACTCTTCTTACCCGATAGTAAAATATTATTTTGTTTTTCCTTAAATTATTTCATGGATAGGGCCATAAGATATGGTCTGATACGCTGATTGCTTCGTCAACTATAATGAAATAGGGAGCTTTTCCTTCAATACCGTCTATTTCCTCTTCGCTTCCTAAATTCCTATGTATCAATTGTTTGCACAAGAACGCATCTTTAAAAACTGCCGAACCGCTATATTTTCCGTATGGCATAATGCCAACATGTATGAATTTATAATTGCTACCACTAAGTGTCATTAAAACTATTGAAAAAAATGTTTGTAATTTTAATAAAGCGATCCCAAGCTGGCTGGTTTTATTTCACGGATATATTCCTCGTCTATAGCTCCTACAACATGAGGAAAATTTTTCAGCTATATCTAAGACAAAGATTCTGTCGTCAGTTGGGAAAGAATTCTGCTTTCGTGTTGATCCATGTCTCTTCACAAACGTGTTTTACAATTACACTGACTGTAGAGAAATAGTTTTGTGAACGAGTTTCGGAAAGTCAGCAGTCTGAAAATGGGAAATACACTCCTGGAAATTGAAATAAGAACACCGTGAATTCATTGTCCCAGGAAGGGGAAACTTTATTGACACATTCCTGGGGTCAGATACATCACATGATCACACTGACAGAACCACAGGCACAAAGACACAGGCAACAGAGCATGCACAATGTCGGCACTAGTACAGTGTATATCCACCTTTCGCAGCAATGCAGGCTGCTATTCTCCCATGGAGACGATCGTAGAGATGCTGGATGTAGTCCTGTGGAACGGCTTGCCATGCCATTTCCACCTGGCGCCTCAGTTGGACCAGCGTTCGTGCTGGACGTGCAGACCGCGTGAGACGACGCTTCATCCAGTCCCAAACATGCTCAATGGGGGACAGATCCGGAGATCTTGCTGGCCAGGGTAGTTGACTTACACCTTCTAGAGCACGTTGGGTGGCACGGGATACATGCGGACGTGCATTGTCCTGTTGGAACAGCAAGTTCCCTTGCCGGTCTAGGAATGGTAGAACGATGGGTTCGATGACGGTTTGGATGTACCGTGCACTATTCCGTGTCCCCTCGACGATCACCAGTGGTGTACGGCCAGTGTAGGAGATCGCTCCCCACACCATGATGCCGGGTGTTGGCCCTGTGTGCCTCGGTCGTATGCAGTCCTGATTGTGGCGCTCACCTGCACGGCGCCAAACACGCATACGACCATCATTGGCACCAAGGCAGAAGCGACTCTCATCGCTGAAGACGACACGTCTCCATTCGTCCCTCCATTCACGCCTGTCGCGACACCACTGGAGGCGGGCTGCACGATGTTGGGGCGTGAGCGGAAGACGGCCTAACGGTGTGCGGGACCGTAGCCCAGCTTCATGGAGACGGTTGCGAATGGTCCTCGCCGATACCCCAGGAGCAACAGTGTCCCTAATTTTCTGGGAGGTGGCGGTGCGGTCCCCTACGGCACTGCGTAGGATCCTACGGTCTTGGCGTGCATCCGTGCGTCGCTGCGGTCCGGTCCCAGGTCGACGGGCACGTGCACCTTTCGCCGACCACTGGCGACAACATCGATGTACTGTGGAGACCTCACGCCCCACGTGTTGAGCAATTCGGCGGTACGTCCACCCGGCCTCCCGCATGCCCACTATACGCCCTCGCTCAAAGTCCGTCAACTGCACATACGGTTCACGTCCACGCTGTCGCGGCCTGCTACCAGTGTTAAAGACTGCGATGGAGCTCCGTATGCCACGGCAAACTGGCTGACACTGACGGCGGCGGTGCACAAATGCTGCGCAGCTAGCGCCATTCGACGGCCAACACCGCGGTTCCTGGTGTGTCCGCTGTGCCGTGCGTGTGATCATTGCTTGTGCAGCCCTCTCGCAGTGTCCGGAGCAAGTATGGTGGGTCTGACACACCGGTGTCAATGTGTTCTTTTTTCCATTTCCAGGAGTGTATATGTACGTCTACATCAACCAACTTATGTTTCTTGTAGAATTTGTTGCAAGAAGTAATAGGGATAACAGTTTGAGTTCAACTGAAGTATCACCGGAGGACACACAGAAGTTGAGGCTAGTGAAGAACCTCATGAGATTTTGATGTTTAGGCCCTCAAGGCCGAAGAAGACAAAGGGAAACTGAGGACATAAAATTACAGCTTGTTTGGGTACTGAAAGAAATATCGATGATCCTGGCCATCACTGTTTTTTGTCATTGCTGAACGATTTGAAATGAGTACTTGAGCATCTGAAGCCAATAATATTATGAAAATCGTCATGGATACTTCTTGTCAACTGAATCGCCACCCCAGTTATATCCACGGAACACTAAGTTCGTAAGTGCTGGTTGGCCGTTAAATATCTACACAAATATATATGTAAATGTTGCAAACGGAACGACCTCAGATATTTCATCTCAGGTGTAAGAGCGTTCGTACGCAAGTGACCATTACGAACTGTTTAAAATATGTAATAACATAAACAATTAGTAATAAGTTTCAATGAAAATACATGTATTACCCATCCATAAATTTAATTTATGAAACCTGATACTAAAATATTTAAGTAGAATACCAACACACTTAGCTGACAGTTACCAGTACCTTTTCTTCCGAATCTATACATGAACGCAAGTTAGTTGTCATTCCAGTTATTGTTCCTCTAATCTTCGAAAGTAGTACGTCGAAAAAAGATGTCGACATTCTGGTGTAATTAAAAAAATATCATATCTAATTAACTCTTTGACGAAAGCTCTGTTGGCATTATTTTTACGCTGGTAAGAGTGCAATCAGTATGCGTGTTTTCTGCTTCGGTGGCGTCTTTCCTCCTCCAAACGGCGTACAAAAGCCAAATTACCACAGAACTTTCCGCAGACACTTTCATTTGGTTTACTGTTTTGAACCATCCGAACAAACAAATTCCGTCCGTCCACCAAATTCTGATCGAAACGACTGAGACAGCGAGAACTGCCGCGAGATCCGCTGGAAAAATCACACACCTAGTGCTCAAACCGCGGCTTCCAGCAAGCCAGAGCGTTCTTGCCCTTGGAGAGAAGAACAAAGACTTTTGTTCGAGCGACATAGTTTCATATGTTACTGATGTCATGACGAGTGAAATAGCTATATCCGAGAACAGTATCAACCGAATTAATCTGTGATTAGGAGTTATCTGGCGATTAAATTCCAGTTTTAGATAGCTGCAAGTCTAACGTGTACGTGTTGCAAATGCCAATAATGAGAAACTTCTGAGAAATACGTATGTCCACATGAACTTCTTTAGTTACGTTTGTCTAAATTCGTAATTTTACCAAAGTAAGGCTGCCATGAGCCCTAAGATCAGTTTGAACACCACAGTGCTTTACTGTTTAAAAATGTTATTTTTTTGCCTCAAAATCATACCAGGCAGTTTCGTTAGAATGGGTTACTGGTCAGGGACTCGTTCTGCTATCAAGTCACCAGATTGTAATAACACTTATAAAGTGTATTTTTTGTGCAGACATGTTGTTGTTGTGGTCTTCAGTCCTGAGACTGGTTTGATGCAGCTCTCCATGCTACTCTATCCTGTGCAAGCTTCTTCATCTCCCAGTACTTACTGCAACATACATCCTTCTGAATCTGCTTAGTGTATTCATCTCTTGGTCTCCCTCTACAATTTTTACGCTCCACACTGCCCTCCAATGCTAAATTTGTTATCCCCTAATGCCTCAGAACATGTCCTACCAACCGGTCCCTTCTTCTTGTCAAGTTGTGCCACAAACTCCTCTTCTCCCCAATTCTATTCAATACCTCCTCATTAGTTACGTGATCTACCCATCTAATCTTTAGCATTCTTCTGTAGCACCACATTTCGAAAGCTTCTATTCTCTTCTTGTCCAAACTATTTATCGTCCATGTTTCACTTCCATACATAGCTACACTCCAAACAAATTCTTTCAGAAACGACTTCCTGACACTTAAATCTATACTCGATGTTAACAAATTTCTCTTCTTCAGAAACGCTTTCCTTGGCATTGCTAGTCTACATTTTATATCCTCTCTACTTCGACCATCATCAGTTATTTTGCTCCCCAAATAGCAAAACTCCTTTACTACTTTAAGTGTGTCATTCCCTAATCTAATGCCCTCAGCATCACCCGACTTAATTCGACTACATTCTATTATCCTCGTATTGCTTTTGTTGATGTTCATCTTATATCCTCCTTTCAAGACACTGTCCATTCCGTTCAACTGCTCTTCCAAGTCCTTTGCTGTCTCTGACAGAATTACAATGTCATCGGCAAACCTCAAAGTTTTTATTTCTTCTCCATGGGTTTTAATACCTACACCAAATTTTTCTTTTGTTTCCTTTACTGCATGCTCAATATACAGATTGAACAACATTGGGGAGAGGCTACAACCCTGTCTCACCCCCTTCCCAACCACTGCTTCCCTTTCATGTCCCTCGACTCTTATAACTGCCATCTGGTTTCTGTACAAATTGTAAATAGCCTTTTGCTCCCTCTATTTTACCCCTGCCACCTTTAGAATGTATAAGAGAGTATTCCAGTCAACATTGTCAAAAGCTTTCTCGAAGTCGACAAATGCTAGAAACGTAGGTTAGCCTTTCCTTAATCTTTCTTCTAAGATAAGTCGTAAGGTCAGTACTGCCTCATGTGTTGCAACATTTCTACGGAATCCAAACTGATCTTCCCCGAGGTCGGCTTCTACCAGTTTTTCCATTCGTCTGTAAAGAATTCGTGTTAGTATTTTGCAGCTGTGACTTATTAAACTGCGGTAATTTTCACATCTGTCAACACCTGCTTTCCTTGGGATTGGAATTATTATATTCTTCTTGAAGTCTGAGGGTATTTCGCCTGTCTCATACATCTTGCTCACCAGATGGTAGAGTTTTGACAGGACTGGCTCTCCCAAGGCCGTCAGTAGTTCTAATGGAATGTTGCCTACTCCCGGAGCCTTGTTTCGACTTAGGTCTTTCAGAGCTCTGTCAAACTCTTCACGCAGATCGTATCTCCCATTTCATCTTCATCTACATCCTCTTCCATTTCTATAATATTGTCCTCAAGTACATCCCCCTTATGTAGACCCTCTATATACTCCTTCCACGTTTCTGCTTTCCCTTCTTTGCTTAGAACTGGGTTTCCGTCTGAGCTCTTGATATTCGTACAAGTGATTGTCTTATCTCCAAAGGTCTCTTTAATTTTCCTGTAGGCAGCATCTATCTTGCCCCTAGTGAGATAAGCCTCTACATCCTTACATTTGTCCTCTAGCCATCCCTGCTTGGCCATTTTGCACTTCCTGTTGATCTCATTTTTGAGACGTTTGTATTCCTTTTTGCCTGTTTCATTTACTGCATTTTTATATTTTCTCCTTTCATCAATTAAATTCAATATTTCTTCTGTTACCCAAGGATTTCTACTAGCCCTCGTCTTTTTACCTACTTGATCCTCTGCTGCCTTCACTACTTCATCCCTCAGGGCTACCCATTCTTCTTCTACTGTATTTCTTTCCCCCATTCCTGTCAATTGTTCCCTTATGCTCTCCTTGAAACTCTGTACAACCTCTGGTTCTTTCAGTTTATCCAGATCCCATCTCCTTAAATTCCCACCTTTTTGCGGTTTCTTCAGTTTTAATCTACAGTTCATAACCAATAGATTGTGGTCAGAGTCCACATCTGCTCCTGGAAATGTCTTACAATTTAAAACCTGGTTCCTAAATCTCTGTCTTACCATTATATAATCTATCTGATACCTACTAGTATCTCCAGGATTCGTCCATGTATACAACCTTCTTTTATGATTCTTGAACCAAGTGTTAGGTATGATTAAGTTGTGCTCTGTGCAAAATTCTACAAGGCGGCTTCCTCTTTCATTTCTTAACCCCAATCCATATTCACCTACTATATTTCCTTCTCTCCCTTTTCCTACTCTCGAATTCCAGTCATCCATGACTATTAAATTTTCATCTCCCTTCACTACCTGAATAATTTCTTTTATCTCATCATACATTTCATCATCCTGTGTAGAGCTAGTTAGCATATAAACTTGTACTACTGTAGTAGGCATGGGCTTTGTGTCTATCTTAGCCACAATAATGCGTTCACTATGCTGTTTGTAGTAGCTTACCCGCACTCCTATCTTTTTATTCATTATTAAACCTACTTCTGCATTACCCCTATTTGGTTTTGTATTTATAACCCTGTATTCACCTGACCAAAAGTCTTGTTCCTCCTGCCACCCTTTAACCTATCCATTTCCCTTTTTAAATTTTCTAACCTACCTGCCCGATTAAGGGATCTGACATTCCACGCTCCGATCCGTAGAACGCCAGTTTTCTTTCTCCTGATAACGACGTCCTCTTCAGTAGTCCCCGCCCGGAGATCCGAATGGGGGACTATTTTACCTCTAGGAATATTTTACCCAAGAGGACGCCATCATCATTTAACCATACAGTAAAGCTGCATGCCCTCGGGAAAAATTACGACTGTAGTTTCCCCTTGCTTTCAGCCATTCGCAGTGCCAGCACAGCAAGGCCATTTTGGTTGGTGTTACAAGGCCAGATCAGTCAATCATCCAGACTGTTGCTCCTGCAACTACTGAAAAGGCTGATGCCCCTCTTCAGGAACCACACGTTTGTCTGGCCTCTCAACAGATACCCATCCGTTGTGGTTGCACCTACGATACGGCCATCTGTATCGCTGAGGCACGCAAGCCTCCCCACCAACGGCAAGGTCCATGGTTCATGGGGGGGGGGGGGGGGGGGCAGACATACACTTTTTTTAATGGAACAATACCTACCGACATTAACAGACTAAAAGTAAGGTAAATCAGATTGTCAGTCGTGTTTATTGCAGGATTCTGGTGCGAATCGTTTACGGCATATCGTATTTTGAAAATGCCTGAAACCGACACTTGTACAAGACCTATGGTAGCACAACACAAGTGCATAGACTAGTTCTGTGGATTATCACCAGTAGCGAGACAACTGAGCATCACAGATTGTGTTCAAAATGACCACCAGCAGTGGCAATATACGCTTGCAGTCTGGTATTGAACGACTGCTGCACATGTGCTAGCATTTCAGCGGAGATGTCCAAGCAAGCTGGAGTCATACGTCGTTACGTATGATCGGGTGTAGTTGGTACGTCCTTGTAGACAGAATCTTTCGGCTTTCCACAGAGACAAAAGTATACAGGCTTGAAATCTGGGGAATGGGCCGGCCAAATTACAGGTATTCTGCGTCCAGTCCAGTGATTTGGAAGCAGTTCGTGAAGACATGCTGTAGTATTTTGCGCACTATGGGAACGACGGCCATCATGTCAGTATCACAGATTCCTCCTAGATTGCAGAGAAACGTCTTTTAGCATCCGTAGAAGATGGTCTTTCAGGAGGCAGCGATACTGGTGCGCATTCAGTGTTTCATCTATGAAACGGACCTATGAGGTGATGGTTCACCGTCCCACATCATACGTCTACACTCCATGGATGCTGACGTTGCACCTCAGGAAGCCAACGGGGATTGTCAACGGACTATTAGTGAATGCTTGGGTGGTTTACCAGGCCATGATTGGTACATGTGGCTTCATCACTAAACAGTGCAGTACACATTTAACACGATTCTCATAATCTTTTCCATGCAGCTCTTGATGGAGAGAGATGTGATAGGGATGGAATTTGTGTCGATAGACACTGCGTAGGACACTTGCGTGGCTCATGTCATTTCTTCATGCGATTGTGAGGGACCTAACGTTTCGATCAACTGCAGCAGCAGAACATTAATTTCTCCCTCTTCTGCTGTCACTTGTTTCCTTATCTTACATTGTCTATGTGGTACGCTGCCAATGTCACCTAACTGGTTGAAGAGGTCGGTAAATAACTGCCGAGATGATTGACTTCTATTGGGATATCTTGCTGCAGAGAACGTACAAGGACGAACTGCATTCTCCCTACACTCTCCTTACACCATGAGGATGTTGGCTTTTTCTGCACTGGTAAGTCCCATCGTCCGCTCGTGACTTACTGCTTGGAATGTCACACACGATCTGACTAAAAAGTCGCAGTGCACTCAAGGAACACACAAGCACACTGTAAGCAAACATAACAACATCGTACCTAGCAACTACGCAGGTTGATTGGCACAAATAAATGTCGGTGTTGAAACTACCGAATACCGTGTGCTACCTTCTTAAGTTCGTAGTCTGTGACCGGTATGAGTGCAATCTTTTCGGACTTATTTTTGCCCTGCCGCTAGCTCAAAATTTTTGATGGTTTCTTGTGTTCTTGGGAGGTCTGCCTTGTCTTTTATGAAGAATCCTACGTCATTATCGTCGTCACTTGCTGATTCCGGTGATGCCATTGTTGATTTTCCGCAGCAGGGGATGCAAATGGCTTGGTTCAAATGGCTCTGAGCACTATGGGACTCAACTGCTGTGGTCATAAGTCCCCTAGAACTTAGAACTACTTAAACCTAACTAACCTAAGGACAGCACACAACACCCAGCCGTCACGAGGCAGAGAAAATCCCTGACCCCGCCGGGAATCGAACCCGGGAACCCGGGCGTGGGAAGCGAGAACGCTACCGCACGACCACGAGATGCGGGCACAGGGGATGCAGAGCGATGGCAAACAGTAGCATAAAGAGGGGCCAATCTTATCTTACCGACCTCTGAACTTGTACCGGTTTTATGTTACTGCCGTTTATTGGTGCCCTGGCGGTGGTGCTGCTAAGCATATTCTGTATTTTTCGGATGAAAGAATCTCCGAGGCCGAGTTTTTCTGGAACCTTATGCAGATAACGGTGGCTTACTAGGTCGAAGGCTTTATCTAAGTCCACCGTCACGATCGCAGCCTCGTTTTGTTTACCGCTGTAATGCCTGTGAGTTCTCTATATTCGGCGATGGCCTCATAGATGGGCCTTCTGAGCACGACGCACGACTGGTGAGGGCTTATAATTTCATCGCCGTTTCTAGCTCGTCTGCCACGCATCGCGCTTCTATTTTGTAAACACCACTTAGTAGCGTGATAAGTCTGTAATCCTCTACTTTTTGTAGTACGCCTTTTTGAGGGTTAAGATCAAGCGGCCCTTTCTTAAGTGTTCTGTTACTTTTTGACCGCTGCTCACGTCATTGGCGACTTCGGTGAAGGTGTCTCCGGCGATATCGCACAAGGTACAGCAGAATCCCATCCGACCCTGGTGATATTCCAGCTGCAGTGGATTTGACGTTGTTAGCACACTGGACTTGCATTCGGATGGAAGACGGTTAAAACCCGCGTTGGGCCATTCTGATCTAGGTTTTCCGTGGTTTCCCTAAATCGTTTCAGGCACCTGATGGGATAGTTCCTTTGGCAGGGCATGGCCGATTTGCTTCCCCATCCTTCCCTAATCCAAGCCTCTGCTGCGTCTCTAATGACCGAATTGTCGACGGGACATTAAACACTGGTCTCCTCCCCCTCCTCTCTCTCGAACAGTAGTTGAAGTATTCATGCATCAGCTCCAAGATCTCCTTAATTTCTTTTTGTCTTGTCTTTCTAGTTGTACAGCAGGTAAGATGCATTGCGGCCGGTTCTTCTTTTATCGTCCACATCGGTTGGCTTCTAGTTCAGATTTCTTTTGTTTCCTCTTTGTGCCTGTTGATGAGCTTCGCCTTTATGCGTCTTAGTTTGTGCAACCGCTCTGCCTCGCTATGAGTCGGAGCATGTATTGCATCTCTCATGCACTGGGTATAAAAGTGTACTGGCACTTTTTCCACATGGCACTTCCAGCGCTGTGTTTTATAAGAGTTTCCCTGATGATGGGTCAGTGTGTGTTGTCCACCGTTCTATAGATGTTTTTGCTATCCCTCTCTCATCGAGGCATTCTCTCCACGTTTTCCTTATGCAGTGATGCATCTCTCATGTCGCTAATGGGCATTCTCCAAAAGCTTTTGTTCTCTGCCTTTCTTTTGCATTTTTAGGTATATTTTTGACATCTGACAACATTTCTACAGAGAATATTTTATGGGTTAGATTCCGAGATATGCACATCCTGTCGAGTCGACACTTCCTGTTGTTGTAGAAGAATGTATACTCGGCTGTGTGTGGGTGCATTCATCTCTAAGTTGCGTTTTTCTGCTGGCGTCTTCCAAATCTATCTACATGTTTGATGTCGGAATAAGGCTTTCTTTCGTCATAGCGCAGTTGAGGTCGTCTCCAGTTACTAAGTTTTCCTGGTTTTTCGTGGTCAGACTACAGATGTCTTGCTAATTTATTTTCTTTGCCATATGGGGCATCTATGTTGACAAAGGGTATATAGTGAATTTTTGTAGATATTCTAATTCCGTTTGGCAGTCTTTTTACGTTTCCAAAGTCAGTGTTGTCTTT
This sequence comes from Schistocerca nitens, assembly GCF_023898315.1. NCBI lineage: Eukaryota > Metazoa > Arthropoda > Insecta > Orthoptera > Acrididae > Schistocerca > Schistocerca nitens. The sequence continues at coordinate 449,666,882 of NC_064615.1, forward strand.
AATTAAAATGGCTGTGCCGCACTTCACTTCTGGATCGATGTTTAGTATCACGTTATAACCAGCCGTTCCTTGTGTACTTGTTACTACAACTTCTGGTAGTAAACCTCTGTCAGTTGTGTTGTAGAGAAGGAACTCAGCTAGCGAGTTTATTTTTGTGGCCGACGTAATTTTATTAACTTTAATCGTTGTAACTGTAAATTTGTGGTTGGCTCATTTACTCATTGCAGCTGTATTCGGTGGCCATAGTTTAGTACAATAGCCTGTCAGGCCACTTCTGTACGTTTCCGCTTCCGGTTGCGTCTTATGAATGGGTGGGGTTGTTCCTCCATCTCTCATTCCTGTTTCCATTTCTGTTTGCGTTTGTTTCTTCTTCGCCAACTTGTGCCGTGTTCTCGTCTATGGGGATCAGTTTAGGTTTGCTTTTCCCGCCGCTTCTCCTTCCAGGGGGTTAAGCGGCGACGTCATCATCTTCACGTATTTTTAGTATATTCTCGAGCTTGTTGGATTTTTCCTTTATCTACTGCTCTCGGGTCATCTCTGGTCGTGTGTTTTGGAACTTTCCATCTCTGTCGTCTGCATTGCATCTTTTCTTCGGCTGGTCCTCTGTTTGTGGGCTGTGGCGGCCCTGGGGCCGGTCTCATCTGCGGGTCAGTTTCCTCTGAGCTTGGCCTCGTACCTTTCGTCGCTGCAGGTGCAGGTGCAGGGGAGCCGCCGTGGCCTGTGGTGACTCTGCCGCCGTTATGCCTGCCTCTGCTGGCTGCTGGCCGGCCGCGGCGTTGTCGTTCATCTCCTCCTCATACGATGACTCGAGGATCTCCTTTTCTTTCAAAGCGGGGATTGAGAACTCTTCATTCAGGTTCACAATTACCCTTGCATTTGTAGCCTATTTTACCCAGGGAACTGCGTCGGTCCTCTGCGTGGGCGATTGTTTCTCATGAGATCCTCTGCACGGCATGTTGAGCATGTCTGTGGCCGTCCACTATATGTCACAAATCCTCTTTGGCCACAAAGCATTATGAACGACTGGACGTGCTTCCGTAAATCTGTTTTTATACTCCGCGTCCCCGACTGTACCTCAATTCTGCATCACTTTTCCATCGTTGGTCCAAAAACATACCCGTATGTGCCGAAAGTGTCTATGATTCTCGTCCGGCACTTCAAACTGCAGACTGTGCACTTTTACGTTCCTGATGCCAAAATCTGATGGCCGGCGCGTCGCGCTGCTAACTGATCGGTTTCTGTGTCGAAACTTCCATATGTCATTGTTTGTTTTTGATAGTCTCTCAGTAACGCAGGTGTTATCTACATTTATCAACAGTGAGTTAATCAAGGAATCCGTTTATGCATTCCAGCCGAACTTCCAGACCATCTATTATCCAGTTATGAATTTCAAATGTGGTTGGTCTTTCAAAATTGCGGTCGATCGTATCTTACATAGTGTTTTGTCGATTGAGTAAAGCCATGATTTTCCAGAAAATGAAAGAACAGAGAACAGAAATCAAAAATAATTTTGCTGTCGGCAGCGGCAGCTCGCACGGCGGCGGACGCGACGTGAGGTTTGTCGGTCGGTGACGGGGAGTCCCCTCCACGTGGGATACATGACATGTGGCGCGACGGGTTTCCAGGCTGCTGATCAGCCAAGTTCTACCTTGCTCTTACATAACTCAGAGCCCACGACGGTATCAACTGTGCTAGATAGAGCAATTGTGCCTCTGGATATGTCATAAAATGTCTAAAGATTGAATCTACACATGTCTTTATTTGACGTTTAATAGGAAAATTGTACCCGAAAGACGCGCCTTTGACAGATCGTTATTGCTCCGTGGCACTGAACGGCATAATTTTGTAACACATAAGACTAAAAACATCAACCACAGGCAGTCTTTACCTACCGATATGTAGTTTCTTGTTATTTTATTACAGCAAATTGTAGCTAAAACGACGGTTTTCGAAACATCCTCAATTTGCCGATACTTTGAAACAGGTTATATTCATACTGCGTGCTCTTTGAGAAAGCAAACCCAATAAACACGCTGTTTAACGCCATCCAATAAGTCGGCTAATATGTTGTGCTTGTGGCTAAAACAATGTCGCATCTCATTGGCCACGTTCCTCCACATGGCAAAAATCCAACTTGCCACATTCTCCATATGACACTCTGGAGTGTAGTGGTACGCGGAATTCCGTGCTTCGAAGTCACCAGCTCCTCGTCCACGTGCATTATCAGATCCCGTGAGAGGACGGCTTTATTGCCTCCCCACGCTTCTGCTAAGGATTGTGATTTGAATATAGTTGCAAATAGCGGTACGTAAGTCTGAGTTTCCAATGTACATCACGATGCAAACTACCTAAACTTTTCTTGAAGAAAGAGACACAAAAATAAAAATAATGTAATCTGACGTCTGCTTCCTTCTTCGTCTCAAGTGAACCTTTGGACTAACCTTAGTTGGTTGTTAGTCAAAAAGCTTAATTCCATTGTGACATGTCGTGAGCATAGTAGTTGTGACAGCTTCCAAGATCTCTTATTCAATATTTCCATCACGAAGACTGCACAATCGCGCCTAGGGTTTAATTATTACTACACATTGGTCGATTTTGTAAGTTCGTAGCGTAGAGATATCGGAGTATGTAGAAGGCGTCGGAAGCTGGTCGAAAGTGGCCTCTGAACGGTAGAAAGACACACTACCAAGGAAGTGAAAATACTGCAGCCTGACAATTTCCTTTGGAAAGCATTGGAAGCTGTAAGACTTCGAGCGGAAATAAAATGCGATGGCTCTACTTTCTATGTTACAGTCCATAGTTTGGGCTATGCTTTTGAAACCGTTTAACTGACAGCCACCATGTGCATCATCCTATCTCCACTCATCGTGAGGGACTCTAAATTACCACGGAGTTTTGTAATACGAATCGCGGAACAGTATGCATTCTTACAGTATGTATTCACTTCCGAAATACCGGCAGAGATAATCCAATTTAGTTATTCCAGTGCCACAAGTACTAGAACCGATCAGGAGTGTCACTTCCATATCGAAACTGGCTTATCTGTTTTGCGGCTGTATCACAGTCACACTTACAAGGCAGTTCATTAACGAAGTACGGGCATCCGGTCGGTCCACATTCAGTTGCAATAGTGCACTCATGATGGTGGGCGAACCGGTAGAAATTACCAACAATATCAGTGGAATAGTTACTTTGTGAATTTTAGACAACCCATATAGCTTCAGGGTCAGAGAGACATAATTGGACGGTTATTTCTGAGAAGTCAGCGCCATTGGTCTATCCAAGACGCAGAACTGTTCTGACGGTATAATTTTTGACCTCCTTACTCGACTACTGATACATCTCAAAAATCAGTACTAATGTTGTGCTACTGGGCCATATTCATAATTAAAATTACTTTGACCTTGTCAGTGAGGAAACATCCTATCGGACTCATTGGCTCATCCACAGTTTTATTTCTTTTGGGTGGTCTCCTCTGACTTACTGCCACTTCTGCTTTTATTGCGTCTGTCTTCCAGATTCCTACTTTAGTACTGGCTATAATGTTCACCGCATCAAAAATTGAGGCAAAATTTCCACCCGTGACAAACAAATACGTCATATCACCAATGCCAGTTCCGATAAAGTAATCACAGTCTGAGGAGCGTCCAGTCATCAGGTTGCTTTCAATTCATTTCTTCGCCGCGCTATTTGTAGTCTTCACGAAGGTTTGCTCACAAATACATGGCATTCTATTTGTCCCTGTTTTTTTCTGATGCTTCACGAGTATTCAGGTTTTTGTTGCTGTTGGTGTTGAGTCCAGTTTCACGACTGGTTTGACGTAGCTCTCCACGCTCGTCTGTCTCTTCGTCTCAGCATAACTGTTGCAAAATACCGGCTGGTTACAATTAAAGTCCAGCTATTAATGGAGGTCTGCGTTGGCTGTAATTATCGTAGGGCAGCGAAACTTGGTAGATATGCTAATGCGTTAATGCGAAATCTATTTATGCTGGAAAACAAATTACACTCCTGGAAATTGAAATAAGAACACCGTGAATTCATTGTCCCAGGAAGGGGAAACTTTATTGACACATTCCTGGGGTCAGATACATCACATGATCACACTGATAGAACCACAGGCACATAGACACAGGCAACAGAGCATGCACAATGTCGGCACTAGTACAGTGTATATCCACCTTTCGCAGCAATGCAGGCTGCTATTCTCCCATGGAGACGATCGTAGAGATGCTGGATGTAGTCCTGTGGAACGGCTTGCCATGCCATTTCCACCTGGCGCCTCAGTTGGACCAGCGTTCGTGCCGGACGTGCAGACCGCGTGAGACGACGCTTCATCCAGTCCCAAACATGCTCAATGAGGGACAGATCCGGAGATCTTGCTGGCCAGGGTAGTTGACTTACACCTTCTAGAGCACGTTGGGTGGCACGGGATACATGCGGACGTGCATTGTCCTGTTGGAACAGCAAGTTCCCTTGCCGGTCTAGGAATGGTAGAACGATGGGTTCGATGACGGTTTGGATGTACCGTGCACTATTCCGTGTCCCCTCGACGATCACCAGTGGTGTACGGCCAGTGTAGGAGATCGCTCCCCACACCATGATGCCGGGTGTTGGCCCTGTGTGCCTCGGTCGTATGCAGTCCTGATTGTGGCGCTCACCTGCACGGCGCCAAACATGCATACGACCATCATTGGCACCAAGGCAGAAGCGACTCTCATCGCTGAAGACGACACGTCTCCATTCGTCCCTCCATTCACGCCTGTCGCGACACCACTGGAGGCGGGCTGCACGATGTTGGGGCGTGAGCGGAAGACGGCCTAACGGTGTGCGGGACCGTAGCCCAGCTTCATGGAGACGGTTGCGAATGGTCCTCGCCGATACCCCAGGAGCAACAGTGTCCCTAATTTGCTGGGAAGTGGCGGTGCGGTCCCCTACGGCACTGCGTAGGATCCTACGGTCTTGGCGTGCATCCGTGCGTCGCTGCGGTCCGGTCCCAGGTCGACGGGCACGTGCACCTTCCGCCGACCACTGGCGACAACATCGATGTACTGTGGAGACCTCACGCCCCCACGTGTTGAGCAATTCGGCGGTACGTCCACCCGGCCTCCCGCATGCCCACTATACGCCCTCGCTCAAAGTCCGTCAACTGCACATACGGTTCACGTCCACGCTGTCGCGGCATGCTACCAGTGTTAAAGACTGCGATGGAGCTCCGTATGCCACGGCAAACTGGCTGACACTGACGGCGGCGGTGCACAAATGCTGCGCAGCTAGCGCCATTCGACGGCCAACACCGCGGTTCCTGGTGTGTCCGCTGTGCCGTGCGTGTGATCATTGCTTGTACAGCCCTCTCGCAGTGTCCGGAGCAAGTATGGTGGGTCTGACACACCGGTGTCAATGTGTTCTTTTTTCCATTTCCAGGAGTGTAGTTTCAGTTCTAGCCACAAGATGCAAATCTGATGCTGTACACTGTGTAACGGTATGACATCCACCCGTAAAGTGCACCAGTGATCTAGAGGTAGCGCCTTTGATTAGTAATCAAAACATCCTCGGTCCTGGGTTTGAACAATGATCAGCATTGGCGGCCGAAGACTTCAGGCATAGGAAGTCACCCTCATTCTGTCAACGTCCTTGTCAAGAGGGCGGAGGAGCGGACAGAGGTTCAGGACACTCTGTTGCCCTTGGGGTGGGAAACTACTCCTGAAGGCAGAAGAATCAGCAATGATCAACGGCATGAGGATGAAGAAAGCAATGGAAACCATTGTACTAAAGACACACAACGTGCGTCCACAGGACGTGTGGCCTATAATTGAAAAGTGTCAGGATGGTCTCTCCATTGGCGAAATATTCCTGAATAGTCCCACGTTCGGATCTCCGGGAGAGGCCTGCCAAGGTGGTGGTGGCCTTAAGAAAAAGATTGAATAACCAACGAAAGGATAACGTTTTATCAGTCGGGGTGTGGAATGTCAGAAGCCTGAACGTGTTAGGGAAGCTAGAAAATCTGAAAAGTGAAATGCAGAGGCTCAATCTAGATACAGGAGGCGTCAGTGAAGTGAAATGGAAAGAAGACAAGGACTTCTAGTCAGATGAGTTTAGGGTAGCCAGAGAAAGTATATGACGATACTGAAAGGGTAATATAGTACGTAAAAAGAGATGAAAATATAATAGTCATGGGAGACTAGAATGAAGTTGTAGGGGAAGGAGTAGAAAAAAGGGTTACGGGAGAATATACGCTTGGTACTAGAAAAAGGAGCGGAGAAAGATTAATTGAGATCTGTAATAAATTTCAACTAGTAACAGCCCATACTCTGTTCAAGAATAACAAGAGGAACAGGTATACTTGGAAAAGGCCCGGAGATACGGGAAGATTTCAGTTAGATTACGTCTGGTCAGACCGCGATTCCGAAATCAGATATCGGATTGTAAGGCGTACCTAGGAGCAGATATAGACTCAGATCACAATGTAGTAGTGATGAAGAGCAGTCTTAAATTTAAGAGATTGGTCCGGAAGAACGAATATGCAAAGAAGTGGGATACGGAAGCACTAAGGAATGAAGAGATATGCTTGAAGTTCTCTAAGGCTATAGATACTGCAATAAGGACTAGCTCAGTAGCCAGTACTGTTGAACTGGAATGGACATACTAAAAAGGTCAATCACAGAAGCTGGAAAGGGCCCTGCGATAAAGAAGGGACAAAGAAAGTAACTGAGAAGAAACGATGGTTAATGGAAGAAATACTTCAGCTAATCGATGAAAGAAGGAAGTACAAAAATGTTCAGGAAATTCAGAAATAGAGAAATACAAGTCGCTGAGGAATGAAATAAATAGGAAGTGCAGGAAAGCTAAGACGAAATGGCTTCATGAAAAATGTGAAGATTTCGAAAAAGAAATGGTTGTCGGAAGGACTAACACAGCATGTAGGAAAGTCAAAACAAACTTCTATGAAATTAATAGTAAGTATGCAGAGGAGAGAGCGGATATGTGGAAAGAGTACATTGAACGCCTCTATGACGGGGAGATTTGTCTGATGTGATAGGAGAAGAAACAGGGGTCCATTTAGAAGAGATAGGGGATCTAGTATTAGAATCAGAACTTCAAAGAGCCTTAGAAGACTTACGATAAAATAAGGACGAAGGAATAGATAACATTCCTTCAGAATTTCTAAAGTCGTTGAGGGAAGTGGCAACAAAACGGCTATTCACGTTGGTTTGTAGAATGTATGAATCTGACGATATACTATCTGACTTTCGGAAAAAAATATCATCCACACAATTCCGAAAACTACAAGAGCTGACCAGTGCGAGAACTATCGCACAATCAGCTTAACAACTCATGCATTCAATTTGCTGACAAGAATAATGCACAGAAAAATGAGAAAGAAAATTGAGGCTGTGTTAGATGACGATCAGTTTCGCTTTAGAAGAGATAAAGGGACATGAGACTCAGTTCTGATGTTGCGACTGATAATGGAAGCAAGACTAGAGAAAAATAAAGACACGTTCATGGGATTTATCGAAATTCTGAGGAAAATAAGAATAAACTATAGCGAGAGACGGGTAATGTACAACATGTACAAGAGCCAAGAGGGAATAATAAGAATGGAAGACCAACAACGAAGTGTTCGGATTAAAAAGGGTGTTAGACAGGGATGTAGCTCTGACTCTTACTGCTAAATCTATACATCGAAGAAGCAAAAGAAAGGTTTAGGAGTGGAATTATAATTCAGAGTGAAAGGATATCAATGATAATATCTGATGATGACATTGCCACCTTGATTTAAAGTGAAGAAGAATTACATGATCTGCTGAATGGAATGAACAGTCTAATGAGCACAGAATATGGACTGAGAGTAAGTCGAAGAATGACGACAGTAATGAGAAGTAGCAGAAATGAGAACAGTGAGAAACGTAACATCAGGATTAATACGCATGCAGTGGATGAAGTTAAGGAATTTGCTACGTAGGCAGCAAAATAATCCATGACGGACGGAGCAAGGAAGACATCAGAAGGACACTTACACTGGCAGGAATTGCATTCCTGGCTAAGAGAAGTCTACTAGTATCAAGCATAGAACTTAATTTGAGGAAGAAATTTCTGAGAATGTACGTTTGAAGCAGAGTATTGTATGATAGTGAAACATGGACTGTCGTGTGACTAGGGCCTCCCGTCGGGTAGAACGTTCGCCGGGAGCGTCGATGGGCATGAAATGATGATGATCAGGATAACACAGCACCCAGTCCGTGAGAGAAGAAATCTCCGATCCAGCCGGGAATCGAACCCGAGCCCTTAGGATGGACATTCTGTCGCGCTGACCACTCAGCTACCGCGCGCAGACAACATGGACTTTGAAAAACCAGAACAGAAGGGAGTCGAAGCATTTGAGATGTGGTGCTACAGATGAATGTTGAAAATTAAGTGGGCTGATAAAGTATGGAATGAGAGGTTCTGCGCAGATTGGAAGAGGAAAGATATGTATGAAGAACACTAACAAGAAGTAGGGACAGAATGACAGGACATCTGTTAAGATATCAGAGAATAAGTTCCATGTCACTAGAGGTAACTGCAGAGGGTAAAACTTGTTGAGGAAGACAGAGACTGGAATACATACAGGAAATAGTTCAGGATGTAGGTTGCAAGTGCTGCTCTGAAATGAAGAGGTTGGCACAGGAGAGGAATTCGTGGCGGGCATCATCAAACCAGTCAGAAGACTGATGACTCAAAAAGATAGAAAAAGACTTCCATTGTGTCATCTAACAAGTCGTAAAGTGAATGAACAGTATGAAACTGTTTTATGTGGACAGCAACAGTTATCTACATCTACGTGATTACTCCGCTATTCACAATAAAGTGCCTGGCAGAGCGTTCAGTGAACCACTTTTAAGCTCTCTCTCGACCGTTCCACTCTGGAACAGCACGCGGGAAAAAGGAGCACTTAAATTTTTCTGTGCGAGCCCTGATTACTCTTATTTTATCGCGATGATCATTTCTCCCTATGTAGGTGGGTGCCAACAGAATGTTTTCGCAATCGGAGGAGAAATCTGGTGATTGAAATTTCATGAGAAGATCTCGTCGCAACGAAAAACGTCTTTGATTTAATGATTGCCACTCCAATTCACGTATAATGTCTGTGACACTATCTTCCCTATTTCGCGATAAAACAAAACGAGCTGCCCTTCTTTGTACTTTTTCAATGTCATCCGTCAGTCCCACCTGATGTGGATCCCACACCGCACAGCAGTACTCCAGAATAGGGCGATAAGCGTAGTGTAAGCAGTCTCTTTAGTAGACCTGTAGCACCTTCTAAATGTTCTGCCAATAAATCACAGACTTTGGTTTGCTCTACCCACAATATTATCTATGTGAGCGTTCCAATTTAGGTTACTTGTAATTGTAATCCCCGAGTATTTAGTTGAATTAACAGCCTTCAGATTTGCGTGACTTATCGCGCAACCGAAATTTAGCTGATTTCTTTTAGTACTCATGTGGATAACTTCACACTTTTTCTTATTCAGCGTCAATTGCCACTTTTCGCACCATACAGATATCTTATCTAAATCATTTTGCAAGTCGTTTTGATCATCTGATGACTTTACAAGACGGTAAATGACAGCATCATCTGCAAACAGTCTAAGATGGCTACTCAGATTGTCTCCTATGCCGTTAATATAGATCAGGAACAATAGAGGGCCTATAACACTTCCTTGGGGAACGCCGGATATTAATCCTATTTTACTCGATGACTTTCCGTCTATTACTAAGAACTGTGACCTTTCTGACAGGAAATCACGAATCCAGTCGCACAGCTGAGGCGATACTCCGTAGGCACGCAGTTTGGTTAGAAGACGCTTGTGAGGAACAGTGTCGAAAGCCTTCTGGAAATCTAAAAATATGGAATTAATTTGATATAACCTGTCGATAGCACTTTTCACTTCATGAGTATAAAGAGCTAGTTGTGTTTCACTAGAACGATATTTTCTGAAACCGTGCTGACTATGTGTCAATAAATCGTTTTCTTCGATGTACTTCATAATGTTCGAATACAATATATGTTCCAAAACCCTACTGCAAACCGGCGTTAGTGATATAGGCCTGTAATTCAGCGGATTACTCCTACTTCAGTTTTTGGGTATTGGTGTGACTTGAGCGATTTTCCAGTCTTTAGGTACGGATCTTTCTGTGACCGAATGGTTGTATACAGGGTGTTACAAAAAGGTACGGCCAAACTTTCAGGAAACATTCCTCACACACAAAGAAAGAAAATATGTTATGTGAACGAGTGTCCGGAAACGCTACTTTCCATGTTAGAGCTCATTTTATTACTTCTCTTCAAATCAAATTAATCATGGAATGGAAACACACAGCAACAGAACGTACCAGCGTGACTTCAAACACTGTTATAGGAAATGTTCAAAATGTCCTCCGTTAGCGAGGATACATGTATCCACCCTCCGTCGCATGGAATCCCTGATGCGCTGATGCAGCCCTGGAGAATGGCGTATTGTATCACAGCCGTCCACAATACGAGCACGAAGAGTCTCTACATTTGGTACTGGGGTTGCGTAGATAAGAGCTTTCAAATGCCCCCATAAATGAAAGTCAAAGAGGATGGAGGTCAGGAGAGCGTGGAGGCCATGGAATTGGTCCGCCTCTACCAATCCATCGGTCACCGAATCTGTTGTTGAGAAGCGTACGAACACTTCGACTGAAATGTGCAGGAGCTCCATCGTGCATGAACCACATGTTGTGTCGTACTTGTAAAGGCACATGTTCTAGCAGCACTGGTAGAGTATCCCGTATGAAATCATGATAACGTGCTCCATTGAGCGTAGGTGGAAGAACATGGGGCCCAATCAAGACATCACCAACAATGCCTGCCCAAACGTTCACAGAAAATCTGTGTTGATGACGTGATTGCACAATTGCGTGCGGATTCTCGTCAGCCCACACATGTTGATTGTGAAAATTTACAATTTGATCACGTTGGAATGAAGCCTCATCCGTAAAGAGAACATTTGCACTGAAATGAGGATTGACACATTGTTCGATAAACCATTCGCAGAAGTGTACCCGTGGAGGCCAATCAGCTGCTGATAGTGCCTGCACACGCTGTACATGGTACGGAAACAACTGGTTCTCCCGTAGCACTCTCCATACAGTGACGTGGTCAACGTTACCTTGTACAGCAGCAACTTCTCTGACGCTGACATTAGGGTTATCGTCAACTTCACGAAGAATTGCCTCGTCCATTGCAGGTGTCCTCGTCGTTCTAGGTCTTCCCCAGTCGCGAGTCATAGGCTGGAATGTTCCGTGCTCCCTAATACGCCGATCAATTGCTTCGAACGTCTTCCTGTCGGGACACCTTCGTTCTGGAAATCTGTCTCGATACAAACGTACCGCGCCACGGCTATTGCCCCGTACTAATCCATACATCAAATGGGCATCTGCCAACTCCGCATTTGTAAACATTACACTGACTGCAAAACCACTTTCGTGATGAACACTAACCTGTTGATGCTACGTACTGATGTGCTTGATGCTATGAGTTCCATGTCAACACAAGCACCGAAGTCAACATTACCTTCCTTCAATTGGGCCAACTGGCGGTGAATCGAGGAAGTACAGTACATACTGACGAAACAAAAGTGAGCTCTAACATGGAAATTAAGCGTTTCCGGACACATGTCCACATAACATCTTTTCTTTAATTGTGTGTGAGGAACGTTTCCTGAAAGTTTGGCCGTACCTTTTTGTAACACCCTGTATAATTGCTGAATATGGAGCTATTTTATCAGCATAGTCTGAGAGGAACCTGACTGGTATACAATCTACTTCTGTATTTCTCATCTTGGCAGTTGTTCTTGATTGGAATTCAGTAATATTTACTTCGTCTTCTTTGGTGAAGGAGTTTCGGAAAACCGTGTTTAATAACTCTGCTTTATAGGCACTGTCATCAGTGACTTCACCGTTGTTATCTCGCAGTTAAGGTATTGATTGCGTCTTGCCACTGGTGTGCTTTATGTATGATCAGAATCTCTTTGGGTTTTCTGCCAGATTTCGAGACAGAATTTCGTTGTGGAAATTATTAAACGCATCTCGCATTGAAGTATGCTGCATATTTCGAACGTCTGTAAACCTTTGCCAATTTTGGGAATTTGCGTTCTTTTAAATTTGGAAAGCTTTTTTCGTTGCTTCTGCAACAACGATCTGACCCGTTTTGTGTACCATGGGGGATCAGCACCATCACTTATTAATGTATGTGGTATATATCTTTCAATTGTTGTCGATACTATCTCTTTGAAAACATTCCACAACTTTTCTACAGTTGCATGACCAGGTCGGAAGGAGTGAATACTGTCTCTTAAAAAGACGTTAAGAGCATTTTTATTACCTTTTTTAAATACATATACTTTGCGTTTCTTTTTGATGTTGTAGGTGTTACCGTATTCAGCCTAGCAGCAACTGCCTTGTGGTCGCTAATCCCTGTATTCGTCACAATACTCACTATTTGGTCAGGATTATTTGTTGCTAAAAGGTCAAGTATGCATTCGCAACCATTTACGCTCCGAGTGGGCTCATGAACTAATTGGTCAAAATAATTTTCTGAAAAAGCATTCAGTACAATTTCGGATGATGTTTTATGCCTGCCTCCGGCCTTAAACGTAATATTTTTCCAGCATATCGAGGGTAGATTAAAGTCACCACCGACTATAGTTGTATGAGCGTTGTACTTACTTGAAATGAGACTCAAGTTTTCTTTGAACTATTCAGCAACTATATCTTCTGAGTCGGGGGGGGGGGGGGGGTCGGTAAAACGATGCAATTAATAGTTTAGTCCGATTGTCAGGTATAACCTCTACCCATACTTTTTCTCGCAAACTATCTACTTCAATTTCGCTACAAGGCAAACTACCTCTGACAGCAATAAATACTCCACCACCAACTGTATTTAATCTATCCTTTTTGAACACAGTTAGATCGTTTGAAAAAATTTCGGCTGAACTTATTTCCGGCTATAGCCAGCTCTCTGTACCTACAACTATTTGAGTTTCAGTGCTTTCTATTAGGGCTTGGAGCTCTGGTTCTTTCCCAACACAGCTACGACAATTTACAATACCAATCGATTCTACAACTACCTTACTGTGTTTTAGCTGCCCACTTTTAGACAGACGTCCCTTCTGTGGTTCCCTGAGACCCTCTAACCTAAAATAAACGCCCAGTCCCTTCCACATAGCCTCCGCTACCAGTGTAGCCGCCTCCTATGCGTAGTGGACTCAACTATTAAACGTAACCCGGAAACCCACCACCCGATGGCACAAGTCAAGGAATCTGCAGCCTACACGGTCACAGAATCACCTGAGCCTCTGATTCAGACCCTCCACTCGCCTCTGCACCGAAGGACCACAGTCGGTTCTATCAACGGTGCTGCAGATGGTGGGAATTAAGACTGCCAGTCTTTACCATTTCCGCTAGCCGCCCGCAACCAGATAGAATCTGCTACGATCCAAAGCGACACACGTCATTGGTAACGACATGAGCCACCAGCTGCAGCTGGCTGCACCCTGTACTCTTCATTGCATCCGGAAGCACCCTTCCCACATCCGGAATGACTCCCCCCGAAATGCACACTGAGTGCACACTGGCTTCCTTCCGCTCCTTGGCAGCCATGTTCCTAATGGGTCCCATTACGCGCCTAACATTGGAGCTCCCAACCACCAGCAAACCCACCCTCTGTGAATGCCCAGATCTTGCGGGCCGAGAAGCTTCCTCTGGAACAGGGTGGACGACTGCATCCGGCTCAGAGACGTCAGCCACAGATAACGCCCGAAACCTGTTCGTCAAACGAACCGGGGAGGCCCTACGATCGGCCCCTCGGAAAGTCTTTCGCTGCCTGCCAGACTTTGGAATAATCTCCCACTCGACCGTGGGTGAGGGGTCAACCTCAGTGCAGGCAGTACGCGGTGCGGCCACAGCAGTGGACCGATCGGTGGACACGTGGGACATGCTCGACGTCCCTCGCATCCCCACATTTGATCCCCCACAGTGACGCCCCTTGGCAGCAGCGTCAAGCTGTGTGACAGAAGCCAGCACAGCCTGGAACTGTGAGCGAAGGGTCGCCAACTCAGCTCGCATCTGTACACAGCAATCACTGTTCCTCTCCATTATTGCAGTCGCTCCCGTGAAGCTGGTAATAATATGTAACAAAAGAGCGGTGTCTCGCCTCACTACTAGCAGGAACTAGCGGTGCGCTCTCGCTGACGGTCTAACCGACTGGAGAGCTGGACTGAAAGAACTTCGCCGACTGAAAGGAGAGACCCAATGTCATTAACTGGTTTAAAGGAGATGATAATGAAAGTCGAAAACAGGGATGAGCTTGTTGTGGCCCCTGGAAGAGGACGGCGTCGTATCCCTTTGGAAGTTATTGATGAAGTTGCTGTCTGTAGCCGGCCACGCAGCACGAGCCCCGGGTAGTGCTAGTGCTCGTGCAGTGTCGCTAGAATTGTCCCTCCCATGGTGAACAGTACGGGATGTTTTGGGGTCTATTTTACACTCGTATCCGTACAAGATACAGACGGAGCAGGAACTGAAATCTCATGATCCGCATCAACGATCTGAATTTGCTCTTCCGTTTCTCGCACGGATCGAAACTGATGGCGTGTGACTGGGCAATATTACGTGGAGTGATGAGGCACATGTTACACACAAGGGTGCAGCGAATACCCAGAAGTGCCGAATTTGGGGTATCGTTAAACTGTTGTTTGTGCACGAAGAGCTACTGCACTCGCCATATGTGACTGGGTAGCACCTCTGTTCTCGTGCCCTTCTTCCTGTCGGTGTACTGTGACGTCACCGTGTTATGGAGACCTCCATGTACAGCATGTGATTCCTGCTTTGGAAGAACGCAACCGTGTGGAAACCATTGTTTTCATGCGAGATGAGGAAGCACCTTACGTCGCTCGCCCAGTGAAAGAGCCGCTTTGCAAATTTCCACGAACGTCTGATCTACACTGGTTTTGCACGTTAGTGCCTGCAAGATCACCTGGTCTGAACCCATGTGACGTTTGTCTCTGGGGATATATCAAAGAACGCGTTTACGATTTTACGAGGGACACGTTTAGACACTACCCGATCTGCGGGCCAGTATGCAGAAACTTGTGCTCAGATTGCAGCGAAACTGCTGCGAGCAACTGTTGATCACTTCATTTTACGGATGCAGCATCTGGTCGACGCCTCCGGTGCTCAGTTGAACAAATGGTGTAAGCAAAATCAACATTATGCCTTTTTCACCTGTTTGATATTTTCTACCCAAGCTCCGTTCCTAATCCGTTACATATGGAAACATTCCTATACTACTTTCTTACAATCACTGCTTCAGATTTGCGCCTGGTGGCCAAAATTGGAACCAATTTTTTCCCTTGTAAACCGGTTCCGCATTAATGCATTAGAATATCTACCAATTTTCATTGCTGTACGATAATTAAGGCCAACCGGGGACCTAGAAACGACGGAGAGGCTCCGTCCCCGCCGTAGCCGCAGTGGTCCACAACCCCACGACGATTACCGCAGTCCACTTCACCCCTCCGCCGCCCCACACCGAACCCAGGGTTATTGTGCGGTTCGGCCCCCGGTGGATCCCCAGGGAACGTCTCTCACCAGACGAGTGTAACCTCTATGTTTGCGTGGTAGAGTAATGGTAGTGTACGCGTACGTGGAGAACTTGTTTGCGCAGCAATCGCCGACATAGTGTAGCTGAGGTGGAATAAGGGGAACCAGCCCGCATTTGCCGAGGCAGATGGAAAACCGCCTAAAAACCATCCACAGACTGGCCGGATCACCGCACCTCGACACAAATCCGTCGGGCGGATTCGTGCCGGGGACCGGCGCTCCTTTCCGCCCGGAAAGCCGTGCGTTAGACAGCATGGCCAACCGGGCAGGCAGCTGCACTTAAGTTGTAAACAAAAGTATATGACTTGCAATTGCTTACCTTATGTGAATCGTTGGTCGCGATATACAACAATTTGCTCCCACATTTCACTCCATCAGCTACTTAAATGCTTATTGTCGCAGTGGTATGTGTAAAATGAACCTATCCCTTCTTTTAGTCAAGCTGCACTCTCAATTTATTTTTACCTCAGTTCGATGTTATTGTAGTTTCATGAAAATCAAGTCTCTGCATGGAAGTACGCGAAAATTAAAATAGCATCTGTCATCCGGAATTTAACCTTACTATTGCTCAAAAGAGGTCAAAGCGTACAGTCATAAGAATGTATCACCACTTCCTCTACGAGTTAATGGCACTGGTAGACAATAGAAGCAGTACTGAGAACAGACTGAAATCATTTTTAAATGATGTGTACTTCTACTCCACGTATGAGATTATGCCCATGCACCCTTACTTCGCCATGTATGACATGCTGTCTAGACGAAATTAATAAAAAAAGTGTATTTAGATTAATGTGCTTATTTATATGTTCCAGAATCATTTCGACGATTCTTTTATCGAGATGATGTGCAATGAGTCAGTTTACAGAATGTGTCTATGTGGTTAGTATTAAAATTAGTGAATATATAATTCTTTACTCCTCTTCATGCATCTACCGATGAAAAGTACTTTTTTTTCAGGCTACCAATTTTCAAACAGAAATTCGTACATGGAGCAGAAGGGGTAGTCCAGAAGAAATGATTTTAGGTTTGATTTAATCTTGCTTCGCTACCTGTTAAACATTTTATGTTTTTGGGAAAATGATTAAAAATTTTTGTTGCTGTATATTAAACTCATTTCTGGGCTATTGACATCCTTAATAATAGCTAATAAAGATTATTTTTTTCCTCTAGTGTTGTAGTTGTGGACTATTTTTTTCAAATTGTGATGGACTATTTATGACGAATTTTACTAGCGATTATACGAGTAGATATTATGGTGCAGTTAAAATGCCTAACCCCTGAAAGAGGTGCCTACATAACGACTGTGTGTGAACACCGCATATTACTCTTACTGCTAACTTTGTGTAATCAAAACTTTCTTTCCAAGTGGTGACTTACCCTATATCCATGAGATATTACTGATTCGAAATATGCAAAATATGTTGAGACTAGCAATCATATGTATAGCAAAACTAAGTGAACTTAATTGTTTGAGCATCTCAGTAATCTCTTCCTATGCTTCTTCAAGATCAACTTTTCATCAAAATGTGCATCTAAAAATTTGGAGCATTCTACCCTGCTTACTGGCTCCTGCTCTTGTGCTACATCACTTGTTGGTATGACTATTTGTAGTACTGCATTGAATATAGTGCCTTTTCTCAATATAAGATAGAGTTTATTTTCAGAGAACCAGCACAACTTTTTTCATTCTGTTTGTTAAGTATGTATTCAGACTCGTTGTTTGTGAAACCATCAGTTCCATAAAACTGAAGTATTTCTAAGAAAGTAACGTGTTCTACACAATCAAATACATCAGAAATGTCACAAAAAATACCAACTGGCAATATTTTATTATTTAATGCTTGTAACATCTAGTGAGTGAACGTATAAATAACATTCTCAATCCAGCAACCCTTCTGGAATTCAAACAGTGATGTGCTAAGTAAACTGTTTCAACTTAAATCTGAGACTACTATTGATATCATTTAGGGCTACTCTTGAGTACATTTCTTTTTCGAATATTTTGGGAAGAAACATCAGTGACGATAGTGGAGAATATTTATGTAAGCATTTCTTCTCACCTTGCTTTAACAGCTACATACTTCAACCTGCCTGAAAAAAATTCTCTTTATCTATGACTTGTTCTATATATCACTAGGATTATTACTTACTAAATTAACTCCTCGGAATCATCCCACTAACATCAAATCAACGAATGTTTTTTTTTCGGTTTTAATAATTCTATTAATACTAGCGAATGATGTTGGTGCTACTTCCAATTGCTTAAATTTTTGTGGAATGACATTTTAACAAAGATTCTTGCTTCTTCAACTGAACGATGTATGCCTATTTTACTGCTGTTAAAAATACTTGCAACTTCTGAATTATCAGTCAGAAAACTATCATGAAGTTAATTGTTGTGATGTCTTGTACAGTGACTGACTGATCTCTCTCCCTTTCACTATATCCCATTTAGTTTTGATCTCATTATCTGTATTATTAATTTCTGCCAGGACATGCATTTTCTGGACATTTTAATGACCCTTCTTAAACTATTAAAGTACTTTTTGTAGAATGCAAGTAACGTCAGATCTTGACTTATCCCGCTCCCTATATAAATTTGCCGCCTTTTCCTCAAACAAGAAACATCTCTTTAGTTGTCCATGGCTCACTTGTTTTTTATTTATTTTTGTGGTCTTTTTGGATAATCTTTTAGGAAAGTCACTTTCAAATATTGACACAAATTTGTTATGGAATATATTGAATTCCTCATTCTTACATATATGTCATCCCTTACCATCTGTTTTAACTTATTCATAAAACATTGTATCCTGTTCTCATAAATAAGCCACCCTGCTTTGTATGAACAAGCCTCAGACGATAAGGTGCTGCTTTACTTATTTGCATTAATTGTGAATCATGATCTGGTCAATTACACAATTTCGCACATATTAATAATTTCAGTCTGAGCACTATAGAATTGCTGTTATCATTCTGCAGGCGAGGTCGAAGATCTACCACTGAAATCAGATTGAAACAGACAAATAATGATCATTTTACCATGGTTTAGGACCACAGGCATGTAATACTTCTTAAATGAGAATTCTGACATTTGACTGTATAGATCGTTTATTCTACTGCATAATCATAATGAAGAACTTTGGCCATTTTCAAGTATTACTATATTGGGCATGATAAAACTTCTATAAGCGAAGACGTTGTCGAAATATATTAATATATAATATACTCATATAGTAAACAGGTTCATGGAATAGTAAATAACTATTTCAAAATAGTGACTGGTTACAGTTTTATGTATTTACAGACACGTAATGATTCCGGTTATTTTTTCCTATTAGAATAGTTTAAGAAATCTACATTGCAATCTCGACAAATTACTAACTGTTTCTTCTTTTCGGACAAATTGATCAAGAATACCTCTAGATTTCTTATAAATAGCTGGAAGTTTCATAGAAGACGTTTGTAGAATCTTACAATCACAAAAGAAGTGTACTGCAGTAACAACTGACAACCACATCCTTCTAGGTTCTGATCTACAGAAAATCTGCTTGTTTTATATTTTTGGCTATGTGTCCAACTTTTACACATGCTGCAACTCCTTATTCCATGTTATCACGCAAATGTTGCTCGTCTATAATTCCATATATTTCATTTCTCTATCCCTGTGTTTCAATCCTGTTCAGAGAGGCACAGAACATCTACCACTTCATAATATTACACATTTTCTAGACTACCTAGAACCTGATATACCTTGTTTTTCAGCCCCTAATGTTCTAATGAAAGAAACTAATTTTACTTTTGTGGAAAATGTTAAACATATTATGGTCTGGTCTCCTCTAACTTATTTCGACACTGTGTGTCTACAATCTGACCCTTAGCTAAAAAGCTTTGTTTACTTGCGGTCCCCCCCCCCCCTAGACACTTCCTGTCAGATGATCAGCTAGTCTGTTCTCTCCCCTTCCACAAAGATGCAGGCTATGATTTGCGTATCTCTATCTCCAAATCGCAGTAACAGTCACATCACAGATGCGAGATTTTGTTGCTGTCAAAATTAGTCCACTCAGCTCTTTGTCTATGTGGCTGAATGATGTGTTAACGCACGACAGATCATGGCGATAAAGAGCCTCCAAGAACGCCGCATGAATGTGTGCTGTTGCTGTTCTTATTTTTGTTTCCGTCAGGTCAGCTTTAATACTACGCTCTAAGTTCCTAACCAGGCAATATCCTGTTTCTCCTACTAACAGTACCCGATTTTCTTCATCAAAATCTCTGCACATAGCTCCTATGTTCTCTGTCACTTGAATGAACTTGGCACCAGGTTCTACGATGTTTGAGCTTGATGTTCTACACTTATGTTTTCCTGTAGCATTTGACCTACATCCCTCCTGTGGCTCTAATCTAGCTGCAGGCCTCTTTTCTTTCTGCTTGACTTTCTATCGACCAAACCTTAATGTGATTCCTACGACTCTGGTGCACTCTACTGTGCTCAAAAACAGTGTGATGCTCTTCCTCTATTTCGGGTAATAACCAATCACTCAAACTGCCAACTCGTGGACAAGTTTTAAGTCAGGACATTTTTTAGTGCACTGATTCGTTTCACATTATAGGAAATTATCACGAATGGAATATTCGAATGATCGACCTGGAAGTTACTCCATCTGGAATCATATAGCCCCACATCTCCTTTTCAGGGAGGGACATTTCCCTTTACATGGTGAAATAAACCCTTGCATCCCGTTACACTAGCGCTTGGTTCTGTTTATCTCGCTAAGCATCTGAACAATGAGAGTTCGAACTAGCTACTCACATTGTGAATTTTTTGGCTTTACCAAGCGAAAAAGTGACTTGAAGTTTATCCGACGGATCTGATCAACATATTGCTCTCCGATCTGCCGCCGTATTACATTTTATAAATCTCACAACATTCCTTAAAGTCAAATTCTCCACATCTTCTCCCGAAAAACTTTTAATCACCTCCCCTTACTTGACACAGACATCTCGCCAGATTTATCCCAGTCTTATCAGATCCAAAAGAACGCGCCTCTCCTCCTTTCTTAGGGTTCCTGTCCTCACCACTCCCCTCTACCTCATCCTGAGGGTTGGTTTGGAATCTCTCCCTCACTACCCTCCCAAACCCTTCACGAAATATCCACCAAGATAAAACCCAAACTACACACGCTCAAAAACCTGCGAGCCCGAAATACCCTTACCTCTGGCAGTCTGCATAAATTCAGCACTTCAGTCCTTTCCTGAGTAAAATTTTTTAAGCAATTAACATTTTATCTTTCAAACAACTCGTCATCTTTGTGTCATTTTTGGAAAAAAATTGAACGCGATTTAAAATTTTTTTTGCTGTTTTAAAATCGTTTGACTGAAGGGTGGTGAATTGCCACCGTTGACAGCCCCGTCCCCCCACCCTGACTCCTGTAGAGCGAAGAGGATGAAGTAACTATAGAGAAAAAAATGGAGGAACAACTCGACATCGTCGACACCATCAAGCATTTGCCTCAAAGAAATATTATGCGATGTACAAAACATGACTCAGTGGTACGCCCGAAAGCTTATGTATTGATAAAATGTTGGTTAAATGTCTTATCGCAAAGGTCCTAGATTCAGTAACATAATGGTGGTGTGTAGAATGTATGAGATTGGCGATATCGCATCTGACTCGGTTAAACATCCACCACACAATTCCGAGGCTATAAAGAGCCGACAGGTACAAGAGTTACTGCACAGTGAGCGTAACAGCTCATACATCCAAGTTGCTGACAAAAATAATATACAAAAGACTGGAAAAGAAAATTGAAGATATGTCACGTGACGATCAGTTTGGCTTCAGGAAAGGTAAAGGCGCCAGAGAGGCAGTTCCGAGTTGCAGTTGATAATGAAAGCTCGACAGAAAAAAAATCAAGAAATGTTAATAGCATTTGTTGACTTGAAAAAGCGTTCGACAGAGTAGAATGGTGCAAGATCATCGAGGTTCTGAGAAAAATAGGGGAAGTTATAAGAAAAAGGAGGAATATACAATATGTACAAGAACCAAGAGGGAACAATAAGAGTGGATTAAACAACGTGTGAGGCAGTGGTGTAGTCCTTCGCCCCTACAATTCAATGCATTGAAGGAGCAATGAGGACAATAAACTAAAGATTCCATAGCGGAATTAAAATTCCATGTGAAAGATTCAAGAGTGGAATTACAATTAAAGGTGAAGGAATATCAATGATAAGATTCGCTGATGACAATGCTATCCTCAGTGAAAGTAAAGAACAATTAGATGAACTGCTGAATGAAATTAACAGTCTACTCAGTGCAGAATATGGACTGAGAGCAAATCGAAGAAAGGTGGAAGTAATGAGGAGTAGCAGAAATGAGAACAGTGAGAAACTTAACATCAGAATCAGTGATCACGTAGTAAATGAAGATAAGGAAATCTGCTTACTAGGCAGCAAAATAACCAGTGAAGGACGGAGCGAGGAGGGCAGACTAGCACTGGCAAAAAAGGGCATTCCTAGCCAAGAGAAATCTGTTAGTATCAAACTAAGCCTTAATTTGAGGAAGAAGTTTCCGAGACAATACGTTTGGAACACAGTGTTATATGGTAGTGAAATATGGACTGTGGGAAAACCGAAACAGAAGAGAATAGAAGCATTTGAGACGTGGTGCCACACAAGAACGTCGAAAATTAGGTGAACTGTGTGACAGTACCTAACGGCTACTGATAGTGTTGTTGTTATTCCGAACAGCGTCCCATACGAGCAAACCAGATGGCTGTTTACCTATGGTTACTTTGGCTATGCATTGGTCTGTTCAAAAAGAATAGTCGGATGTAGTCATAGTGTCGAGCCGCACAAGTCTGCTTTCATGCCCCGCCGCTAATTCGCTGCAAAAAGTAACCTGTAGCTGTGATACTGAAGTCAAATAGTTTATGCATTGGCTAGAACTGAGAGTTAATAAAATATATAAAAAGACAAAATAAAAGTTACGCGAATAATTTAATAACAACGGTTCTATTCTGGCGTCTGTGATTGATGTAGACGACAGAGAATTATGTTGAATAATGTTTATTCAAGAAAGGACATCGCAAATAAAAGGGAAATGGGCTTACGACGTTCACTTAAAATACAGACAGATATTACGCTTATCAATTACAGTAAAGTTACGTTGAGAGCGTTACGAATATGCTAGCAAAATCCCCAAACTAAATAGCTATCAAAGATACGCAAAAACTAAGCTCATTTCGTAATCAAATAAACGAAATATTCACCAGCTCAAAACAGTTCAGAGTTCAAACATGATAATTTACAAATTAACACAAGTGAGATGACAAGTAGAAACTCATACTCTGACTATCCTCAGTCCCATAATACAAGCGGAGTTCTGTAATGCAAGCGGAAAAAGCTCGTTCAACACTAAAACACATTTAGACCTCCAGAAATGCAAAGTCCTCTCAGAAGTTAAAGTATGGTAGCGGCCAATCATCGCCCCGAATCTATCACCAACTCAATCAAATATCACCTTACACAAGAGGCAGGTATGCCTTCTTCCAGAACGAACATCCAAGTGCCCAGAATCGTCCCCTTGAGCTCCTCATTCGAAGAGTCCTAGTCTCCACTTGATTCCCATAGTGTTCCATTACTGTACGCTCTTCCATTGGCTAATGGCTATCCTTACCAAATATACAAGGTTATTACAAATGATTGAAGCGATTTCACAGCTCTACAATAACTTTATTATTTGAGATATTTTCACAATGCTTTGCACACACATACAAAAACTCAAAAAGTTTTTTTAGGCATTCACAAATGTTCGATATGTACCCCTTTAGTGATTCGGCAGACATCAAGCCGATAATCAAGTTCCTCCCACACTCGGCGCAGCATGTCCCCATCAATGAGTTCGAAAGCATCGTTGATGTGAGCTCGCAGTTCTGGCACGTTTCTTGGTAGGGGAGGTTTAAACACTGAATCTTTCACATAACCCCACAGAAAGAAATCGCATGGGGTTAAGTCGGGAGAGCGTGGAGGCCATGACATGAATTGCTGATCATGATCTCCACCACGACCAATCCATCGGTTTTCCAATCTCCTGTTTAAGAAATGCCGAACATCATGATGGAAGTGCGGTGGAGCACCATCCTGTTGAAAGATGAAGTCGGCGCTGTCGGTCTCCAGTTGTGGCATGAGCCAATTTTCCAGCATGTCCAGATACACGTGTCATGTAACGTTTTTTTCGCAGAAGAAAAAGGGTCCGTAAAGTTTAAACCGTGACATTGCACAAAACACGTTAACTTTTGGTGAATTGCGAATTTGCTGCACGAATGCGTGAGGATTCTCTACCGCCCAGATTCGCACATTGTGTATGTTCACTTCACCATTAAGAAAAAATGTTGCTTCATCACTGAAAACAAGTTTCGCACTGAACGCATCCTCTTCCATGAGCTGTTGCAACCGCGCTGAAAATTCAAAGCGTTTGACTTTGTCATCGGGTGTCAGGGCTTGTAGCAATTGTAAACGGTAAGGCTTCTGCTTTAGCCTTTTCCGTAAGATTTTCCAAACCGTCTGCTGTGGTACGTTTAGCTTCCTGCTTGCTTTATTCGTCGACTTCCGCGGGCTACGCGTGAAACTTGCCCGCACGCGTTCAACCGTTTCTTCGCTCACTGCAGGCCGACCCGTTGATTTCCCCTTACAGAGGCATCCAGAAGCTTTAAACTGCGCATACCATCGCCGAATGGAGTTAGCAGTTGGTGGATCTTTGTTGAACTTCGTTCTGAAGTGTCGTTGCACTGTTATGACTGACTGATGTGAGTGCATTTCAAGCACGACATACGCTTTCTCAGATCCTGTCGCCATTTTGTCTCACTGCGCTCTCGAGCGCTCTGGCGGCAGAAACCTGAAGTGTGGCTTCAGCCGAACAAAACTTTATGAGTTTTTCTACGTATCTGTAGTGTGTCGTGACCATATGTCAATGAATGAAGCTACAGTGAATTTATGAAATCGCTTCAATCATTTGTATTAGCCCTGTACATTGTTCTTAAGTTCTACGGTCATGATTGGATTCAACCTGGACCTCTACCACACTCAACTGATATACTGTAACAATATTGAAATAAAACAAACAATAAATTACAAATAAAGGTTTGTTTGTAAATTAGTATGCTATTATTCTTGCACAAGTGATCCCACGTGAAATGACAACGAATTGTCATTATATATTGTTTTCCCAATTATTTATGCCTTCTTGACAAAAGCAGCTTTTGTTTTTCTTTTCAATTGTGGTGTCCACTGACATACGCTATTGACCACTTTTAAATCAGCACCGTTTTTTAATAGCACTTGCAATCAACATTTAAATAAACTTACTGGCAAAAAAGTAACCTGCTCATTAAATAACAACAAAAGTATGCAAGATATGAGTCGACCTTTTCCAAAATCATTTATCTTTGTGAAATAAAGTTTTCAGAAACAAGGAAAGACTATCACTCAATTGTTACTTGGCTTGTCACACCACAATATTTTGATTTAAAACAAATATTTTACTTTGAACATAACTGCTTTTGAAACTGTATTCGGGACACAATGGGTTCTGAAAATGTTTTGACTTTAAAATGAAGGGCACTAATGAAACATAACACAGACGTTTCTTAATATTTATGCCTGTTGCAAAATTATTAGTTACCAATAGAAAGGCTATCGTCGTACATACCTACTAATTTTTTTGAACAATTGCCATCTACATTAGTTAAAATAGCACAGCACTACGCTTTACATCAAATACTGATCTATGAGCTTCCAGCACGCTGGAATAATTGTAGGCCAGCAACGTCGGTTAATCAGTACAACGAAAAACCAGTCAAGGTCGGAAATATCACTTTTTTTATTTTCTCGATGACTAGTTTTGGGCTGGGACCCTTTTCTTTAAATTGTTGTACTAGATAGTCAAAATGGTATTTCCGAAAATGCAAAAACCATGTCAAAAATGTATATATATACACTGAAGCGCAAAAGAAACTGATGTAGGCATGCATATTCAAATACAGAGATATATAAACAGGCAGAATACGGCACTGTGGTCGGAAACTCCTATATAAGACAACAAGTGTCTGGCACACTAGTTAGATCGGTTACTGCTGCTACGAGTACAACGAGTGCAATGGCAGGTTATCAAGATTTAAGTGAGTTTGGACGTGGGGTTAAGTCCGCGCACGAGCGATCAAGTGAGGATTTTCCCGAACGGCCATTTCACGAGTGTATAGTGAATATCAGAAATCGGGTAAAACATCAAATCTCTGACATCACTGCGGCCGGCAAAAGATAGTGCAACAACGGGAGCACCGACGACTGAAGAGAATCCTTCAACGTGACAGAAGTGCAACTCTTCCGCAAATTGCTGGAGATTTCAATGCTGGGCCATCATGCGAACCATTCAACGAAACATCATCGGTATGGGCTTTCGGAGCCTAAAGCTCACTTGTGTACCCTCGATGACGGCACGACACAAAGCATTACGCCTCGACTGGGCCCGACAACACCAACGTTGGACTGCTGATGACTGGAAACATGTTGCCTGGTCGAACGAATCTCGTTTTAAATTGTGTAGAGCGGATGGACGTGTATGGGTGTGAATCCATGGACCCTGCATGCCAGCAGAGGTCTGTTGAAGCTGGTGGAGGCTCTGTAATGGTGTGGGGCGCGTGCAGTTGGGGTGATATGGGACCCCTGATACGTCTAGATATGACTCTGACATGTGACACGTACGTATGCATCCTGTCTGATCAACTACATCTATCCATGTCCATTGTACATTCCGACGGACTTGGGCAATTCCAGCAGGACTATGCGACACCCCACACGTTCAGGCCGGCCACTGTGGCCGAGTGGTTCTAGGAACTTCAGTCTGGAACCGCGCGACCGCTATGGTCGAAGGTACGAATCCTGCGTCGGGCATGGATGTGTGTGATGTCCTTAGGTTAGTTAGGTTTAAGCAGTTCTAAGTTCTAGGGGCTGATGGCCTCAGATGTTAAGTCCCTTAGTGCTCAGAGCCATTTGATCCATTTTGAACCCACACGTCCAGAACTGACACAGAGTGGCTCCAGGAACACTCTTTTGAGTTTAAACACTTCCGTTGGTCACCAACCCTCCGGACATGAACATTATTGAGCATATCTGGGATGCCTTGCAACGTGCTGTTCAGAAATCTCCACCCTCTCGTACTATTACGAATTTGTGGTCAGCCCTGCTGGATTCATGGTGCCAATTCCCTCCAGCACTACCTCAGACATTACTCGAGTCCATGCTACGTTGTGTTGCGGCACTTCTGCGCGCTCGCGGTGGACCTACACGATATTGGGTAGGTGTACCAGTTTCTTTGGGTCTTCAGTGTATTATGATGCGCAGACGAACAGTTACAGTACTTACAGGTAACTATTGCGCTGTAACTGTTCGTTTGCATTTTACAATACGTATAATTTTTTGACACAGTTTACGCATTTTCGGAAATATCGTTTGGCTACCTGTAACAATAGTTTGAAAATGAATCCCGGCCTGAAAGTATTTATCGAGTAAATAAAAAAGTGATACTTATGACTTTGGCAGGTTTTTCGTTGTACTGAAATACTGATCTGCTCTTCAGCCTCATCAGTACCTCTCCGACATCAGAATCTTCATCCAGTTCATCCCCAGATTGCTGTTTCAAGGCACTCTTGTAGAATAAAAGTTCATAGTCGTTCTGTAAAAGGATTGTTATATCTTGGATTTTTTTCTGGTTTCACCATGATACCTTTACGTATGTCTGCTGATTTTACTCCCATCCGGATTTACCCTTCGTGCAGATACTTTTACCACATCCTATGCCTGTTTCATAGCATTGTCCCCATTAAACAGTATTAGTGTTTTCTTTTTAATTAATATTATTTTGAAGACTTGAACTGAAAGTACCATGCAGAGGGAAGTTTAGTGGCATGTTTAAGATGTGGCTTCCTGTAAGCAACATCTGCATCTGATCCAGTTTTAGTTCCAAATTTCCGATAATGTCATAATAATCACTGGGGTTCAAGATAGTGCTTTTTGAACGCACTTCGTTTTCAATCTGGGCAACCAGCTACTGCTCAGTAATGTGTATTAGTGCCAAAATCCAACTAGACCGGTATATCAATATGAAAAATATAAGATAAAGAAGACAAAATAAAGTCGCATTTACCTCACAAGAACGGAAAGCAGCAGGGTGGAAGGAGTACATAGAGTTGCTAAAAGGTGTGAAAATTGCCAGACTATCAATTTCACAAGTAGTGGTTGCAAAATACTAATACGAATTCTTTACAGAAGAATGGAAAAACTGGTAGAAGCTGACCTCGGGGAAGATTAGGTGGGATTCTGGAGAAATGATGGAACACGCAAAGCAATATTAACCTACGACTTCTCGTAGAAGATAGGTTAAGGAAAGGCAAAAGTACGTTTATAGCATTTGTAGACTTAGAGAAATCTGTAACATAGGAATCACACAACACAACCAATAACTGTTTGGTACACTGACCAAGGTTTCGACACCTCCAAAGATGTCTTTATCGGTATGAAATTTTTAGAAACCGTACAATCACATCACGAGAAGGCAATGGTCAGAGTTAAGAGCGCGTAGGTTGTGTTTGCTACTCTGGGATGAAAACGTTGGCACAAGAGAGGAATATGTTGTGGAGCGCATCAAACCAGTCGGAAGATTGATGGCTAAAAAAAAAAAAAAGCCTTGACGGCAAAAAGTTATTGACGATACTCCATAAACAGCTGGTGCTTCATAGTCGCTGCTACCACTCGAGGTTATAGAACTGTACACTCTGTCCCTGAAAAAATGCACGTCAGTGATCATTCTCACTTCGTCTCTATTGCGACCATTCTAGCCCCCATTTTTTGCTCTGGTGTATAACGCTGACTAATTGCAAAGTAAAATTTCGTACATTCATACTATTGCTCCCGATTAACCCGATCACTGAGTATAACACTTCCTACAGGAACCCTGAAGACGACACAGGAAGACAAGATTCTACTTCGCCGAAGAAGTCGAACCTAATTAACATGAGAATAAAACGCAGCAAATATTGTGTACTGAGGTTAATATTTAATATGTACTCAAAACCAAAAAGGCTGTTAATAATTATGTTGTAAACAGTTATGTGTTCCAGAACTGTTTTACATGATTAAAGGGTTAATTAAGCAAACAAAACATAAGGCAGTAAACAAAGTTCTAGGTCATAGTGGTCTAGGTCTAGGTGGTCATAGTGCTACAGGGAGTTTCAGTACACTTACTTGTTTACTATTGTGATCAAAAGTATCTGGACACCCGGCTGAAAATGACTTACAAGTTCGTGGCGTCCTCCATCGGTTATGCCGGAATTCAATATGATGTTGGCCCACCATTAGCCTTGATGACAACTTCCACTCTCGCAGGCATACGTTCAATCAGGTGCTGGAAGGTTTTTTGGGAATGGCAGCTCATTCTTCATGGAGTGCTGCACTGAGGAGAGGTATCGATGTCGGTCGGCGATGCCTCGCACGAAGTCGGCGTTCCAAAACATCCCAAAGGTGTTTTATAGAATTCAGGTCAGGACTCTGAGCAGGCCAGTCCATTACAGGGATGTTATTGTCGTGTAACCACTCCGGCACAGGCCGTGCATTATGAACCGGTACTCGACCGTGTTGAAAGAAGCAGTCGCCATCCCAGAATTGCTCTTAAACAGTGGGAAGCAAGAAGGTGCTTAAAACATCAATGCAGGCCTGTGCTGTGATAGTACCACGCAAAACAACAAGGGGTGCAAGCCCCCTCCATGAGAAACACGACTACACTGTAACACCACCGCCTCCGAATTTTACTGTTGGCACTACACACGATGGCAGATGACGTTCACCGGGCATTCGCCGTACCGACACCCTCTCATCGGATCGCCAGGTTGTGTACCGTGATTCGTCACTCCACACAACATTTTTCCACTGTTAAATCGTCCAATGTTTACGCTCCTTACACCAAGTAAGGCGTTGTTTGGCATTTAGCGCCGTGATATGTGGCTTATGAGCAAAGGTTCGACCATGAAATCCAAATTTTCTCACCTCCCGCCTAACTGTCATAGTACTTGCAGTGGATCCTGATGCTGCCTGGAATTTCTGTGTGATGGTCTGGATAGACGTCTGCCTATTCCACATTACGGCCCTCTTCAACTATCGGCGGTCTCTGTCAATCAACAGACGAGGTCGGCCTGTTCGCTTTTGTACTCTACGTGTTCCTTTACGTTTCCACTTCACTATCACATCGGAAACATTGGACCTAGGGATGATTATGGGTGTGGAAATCTCGCGTACAGACGTATGACACAAGTGACACCCAATCACCTGACCACGGTTGAAGTGCGTGAGCTCCGCGGAGCGCCCCATTCTGCTCTCTCGCGATGTCTAATGACTACTGAGGTCGCTGATATTAAGTACCTGGCAACAGGTGGCAGCACAATGCACCTAATATGAAAAAGGTATGTTCTTGGGGGTGTCCGGATACTTCTGATCACGTAGTGTATGTCTTCTTGTCACGGTATTGGGAGTTGACTGAGACATCCATGTAAGTTGTGTTCACTGCTAAGTCTGTAGTAAAAAGTTCATAAAGGAGTCTTCTACAGACATAGATAGATAAATGAAAAACAAAAATTAAAAGAAAATAATAACTAGATTTCGAACATGGGGCCAAAAAATCTGAAGCGACGCTACCCAAGGCGCCACCGCTACGATTACATTTATTACGCGCTAAAAGGCATATAAACTACCTCGAAAACGTTTTCTGAGAAATGGTTGAGACACTTGTTCGCTTATTTTGACCCTTTTTTCTCTGGGCGAAGTTGCTGAGCAACTGGATGACGGCACTTGCAGTGTTCTCCTCGTAAGAGTGACGTTGCAACCAGTCTGGCGACCTTCTGACTTCTTACGGTCCAGACGCCTTCTCCAACGTCTGTTCGGCCACACTGTCCCCACCGAGAAACGCTCTGATTTTCGATGCTTCACATT
Organism: Schistocerca nitens; assembly: GCF_023898315.1. Taxonomy (NCBI): domain Eukaryota; kingdom Metazoa; phylum Arthropoda; class Insecta; order Orthoptera; family Acrididae; genus Schistocerca; species Schistocerca nitens. Next base: position 449,697,575 of record NC_064615.1, read on the forward strand.
GCTCCTTCAGTTAAATAGTCAGGTTTTTACAAAAATGTGCAAGTTACTTCTTTATAAGAAAAACCATTACATTCTTAGCTCTTTATGATTCCCAGAGTTTTAAAGGCTTGACGGAACACAGAAAGTTTCGGGGCTTGAATTTTCCTGTCACGGTTTCCATAAATGACAGATTTCCTGTCGTTTTCGAGTGAATATCATCCCATTGTCCCCCGAAAGAATAGACACTTCCATTTTGGTATTCCTTAGTCATGTTGTTCAGTGTTTAGTAAGGAAACGATAGGTTTTTTTTTATCTTTGTGTAGCAAAAGCATTTCACTCTGTAAGGTTTGACTACCAAAGAAAAGAATAAACAATATCAGTAAAAGGTTACAGTTTACGGCTGCCGGGTGATGATATTCTGCTAGGTAGTGTTTCAGTTTGGAATTCCCAAGCGTACACATATTTTTTGGGCGGCTGCGTTACAGGTAATGCATACAATACGGCTTAGTCATCACAGTGTGCATGTTTACAAGTATCACGCTGTTGACTCGAAGGTTGAAAGCGTGTAGGGGTGAACGGATATAGATAGAGGAATTAATATGGAGCGCAAACAAGATAGGTACGATAAATTAAAGATAAGCGCCCGTTAGACGCCACACCCGCTGCCGTGTCGCGATCACGGTCCGTTTAGCGGACACCGCGCGGCAGCCAGCAGATAAGGCGGAGCCGCAGGTGGTGCACCGCGGCGCCAGTGGAGCGAGCAGACGGCGGAGAGCAGCATGAGCGGCAACAGGAGGAGCTTCGCGGAGGCGGCGGTGAACGGCGAGGCAGCGGCGCGCCGGCTGGAGCGCAGCGCCAGCACCGCCTCCGGCGCCTCCGGCGACGACCGGCCGCCGCTCAGCCGCAGCGCCAGCGCCAGCTCGCTGGGCGGCGCGGGGGCGGCGCTCACCGTGACCACGGCGCAGGGCGTGCTGCGGGGGCGGCGCGCCAGGGCGCCCTCGGGCGCCGTCTACTGCGCCTTCCAGGGCATCCCGTACGCCAAGCCGCCCGTCCGCGAACTGCGTTTCAAGGTTTGTATCGTCCCCACTCGCAGTTCCACCTTTTGACCTGGGAGCTGAATAGTCGCGAAGTACCACAGGGTTCTGTTCTTGAGTCACTGATTTCCCCTACATATAAAGTTACGCGTTCTGGTCCTAGAAGGGCCAATAGGGCCCAGCCCACCACCGTGTCTGCCTCTGAGAATGGCGTCATCGTAGAGAAACAACTCAGGGTTGAAAAGCAGTCGCCAGGTCCGGATAGAATCCCAATTCGGTTTAGCGAAGAGTACTCTACGGCACCGGCCCTTACTTAGCTTACATTTATCGCAAACCTCCCATCAAGCTCGAAGTCCCAGGCGACTGGAAAAAGGGACAGGTGACTCGTGTATGTAAGAAGACCAAAAGAACAGACTCGCAATATTACAGACCATTATTCCTAACATCGGCTTGCTGCAGAATCCTTGGCCACATTCTGAGTTCTAATGCACTAAATTTTCTCGAGAGGGAAAAACTTCTACCCCATTAGCAGCACGGTTTTAGAAAGCATCGCCTTTCCTTGACATGATATACGGCGTATTATGGATGAAGCGCAACAGCTTCCGAAAAGCATTTCACACGGTGCCCCACTGCAGACATTAGCGAAGATACGAGCATATGGAATAGGTGCTCAGATATGTGAGGCGTTAGAAGACTACTCGAGTAATAGACACAAGTATGTTGTCGTCGACGGTGCGTGTTCATCAGAGAGGAGTGCCCCAGGGAAGTATGACGGGGCTGCTATTATTTTTTATACACTTAAATGATCTGGTGGACACGGTGGCCAGAAATCTGCGGTTGTTTGCTGATGATGATGTGGTTAACGGCAACGTGTCGAAGTTGAGTAGGATGATACAAGATGACTTAGAGAAAATTTTTACTTGGTGTAATGAATGGCAGGTGGCTCTAAATGTAGAAAATGTAGAAAAATGTCAGCATGAGTAGGATAAACAAACCTACAATGTTCGAGTACAGCTTAAGTAGTGTCCCGCTGGACGCAGTCACGTCGTTTAAATGTTTGGGCACAACGTTGCAAAGCTTTGCTATAAGGAATGGAACGAGCAGGTGAGAGTCTTACAATTAGTAGGGAAGGCGAATGGTCAACTTTCGTTTCTTCGGAGAATTGTGGGGAACCGTCGTTCATCTGTGAACGAGACTACAGGTAGGACACTAGTGTGAGCTACTCTTGCCAGCGTTTGGCATCAATACCACGTCTGCTTAAAGAAGGACATCGAAGGAATTCAAAGGCGGGTTGCTAAATTTGTTTACCAGGTGGTTCGCAGAACACGCAGATGTTATGGAGATGCTTTGAGAACTCAAATGGGAATCCTTGGAGGGAAGACGACGCTCTTTTCGACGAATACTATTGAGACAGTTTGGAGAACCAGCATTTGAAGCTGAGTGCAGAACGGTTCTACTGCCGCCAACATAGATTTCGCGTAAGGATCACGATGATAAGATACGAGAAATGACGGCTTGTACGGACGCACAGAGACAGGCGGTTTTCCCTCGCTCTGTTTGCGAGTGGAACAGTAAAGAAAATGACTAGCTGCGGTACTGGATACCCTCCGCTACACACCGTACGGTGGCTTGCGGAGTATATAGATTGATGTAGATCTGACGTGATACGGAGAGACATGTGGTCAGCACACCACTCTGCCAGTCGTTGTCGGCTTCCTTGACCTTGGAACCGCTTCCACTCGTTCAAGTAGGTCCATAGTTGGCCTCACGAGGCTGCCTGCTGCCCGTTCCAGCGCTCTCACGAAGAAGAAATCCCTGCCAGTACGGGGAATTGAGCTCGGGGTCCTCCGCATGGCAGTCGGCTGCGCTGGGCACACAGCAGCGGAGGCGGACTCTGCATGTAGGGGGTGTTTTGCAAGTGCGTTGGTACGGTAATGTGGCAGACAGATTGTCAGTTTTAATCGAGGATAAACTAAAGCGGTTCTGGAAACAAATCCGAAGAAGCAGTTGCAGCCCTAAATACTTCACACTAGCATCTGGTCACAGAGCCGCGTGCAGAGTCGAACAGAAAAATTACAAAGCATCGACCGACCAGGTGCTGTTACTCGATCTCAGTACTGCAACTCGCCATTGCAGCCATTGCAGTTCGTGCATGATGGAGAAATGGACCTCCCAAACACCGTGTTTTCTGATGAAGCATGGCTGAATTTATGGGGATATTTGAACTCACAGAAGCATCGACGCTGAGATTCTGAAAATCAGAAACCCCTGCTTAATGTAAAAACAGAAAAGCGGTATGTAGTTAATACAACACAGATCTTTTTCCACCAAACCATAACTTATGATAGGTATGTGAATAATACCACAACCCTTTTTTTGCCAGAAATGACAACTAACCAACTAACGATAGTACCTACAGTTTTTTCATACAAGAGAACGCAGAGGCGCACACTACTAATCGACAAATGGCGGTATTAACGAGTTTTTTTTTTGGTTACACGAACTACCACACTTCCTCACTCTTCTTTCCAGGACTGCTACTAGCTAAGTTGTTTCTAATTTAAAACTGTTACGCCATCTGCCACATTGTCCGAGCCAGGCGCCGGCGGGCAATGCGGTGATCACAGTCTACCAACAGGGGTATTACTATTTCTTCCCAAGCATTGATGGAAACAGTGCTCGCATCATACTTGCAAAAAACATTATATACATCTAGAGGTCTCACCTAACTCTGCCATCTCAAATATCTCTGGAATAACAATAGATTTTCAAAAACGGTTTTCACCGGCATGAACGTACGCCAGAGGCTTAGGAAACCAAATATTATGCAATATTTTAAAACGCAAACACATACTATTTTCAATACAAACTTCTATATTTTTAAATGGACACCCCTTATTATTTCGTATTCAATCAATAACATGAAAAATCATAAAAATAATGGCGTCGCTTGCATCACAATACGTCAATTATGAAATTGCGAAGCGAAGTTGACGCTTGAAATAAATGAAGCGCACAGCTAGCGCACGTCCTGACGCTCAAACGTGCACCTCATGCTGCCGATAATTGTGATGTGATTGACGTAATACGTCAGTGGAGTGTTAATGTATGGTGTGGTATTGTATTACAACACATCATTGGCCCATATTTCACTGATGGCATTCCTAATAGGGCATAGTTTAGCCCCTTCTTGAACTGTACTTTACTTGAACCGGCCCACCTCTTATGATGTGTCAAATAATGCGGTATGAGAATGATGGATGTCCTGCGCATAATGTTTATTGTTGCGAAATGATAACTAAAGGTGCAATTAGTGGTAACACACTTGGTTATGCGTTTCTAAACCTCATAAGTTCTGAAATATGTGGCTTATAAAGGATAGCAACGGCGTCACAGTTTCTGACGTAATGCATCGCATGTAGTACTGTGCTCAGAGCAGGGGTTGCCTGCACTGGCGCCTGTATCCTGCCGTAAGCATACCAATATCACCACGGCACGCTCTACCTTCAGTGTACAAGTGTCTCCTAATCTGGTCTTCTGAACAGCTCCCATACTGTAACGTAAGTCACATAGGTTGCAACATTAAAACCTGTTTTCTTGTGGCTTGTTACATTTGCCGTCATCTGGTCGATATGCCGGCCTTCAGTAATGAAGAAAAACTAGATATGGTTTTAATTTATGGCGAATGTCACAGAAATGCAACCGCAGCTGTGACACTCACGGAAACAGGAAGCCGGGCTCCCACAAAAGGTCGACGTACAACGCCAACGACTGGCAATGGAAACGACATTGCTGTTCTGGCTGCTGTAGCACGCAATCCTCAGATGAGTGTACGAGAAATTGCACGAGGTGTAGGAATAAGCAACAGTAGTGTGTGCAGAATCTTGCATCGGCATCGGTTTCATCCGTTCCATATCTCACTGCACCAAGAACTGTACGGGACTGACTTTGAATCTCGCATTGCATTCGGTTGTTTTGCACATCAGCAGTTGCAAGGTAATCCAGTATTCCTAAGTAATACGTTGTTTACGACCGAGGCTTCATTTACAAATCATGGTAATGTGAATCTGCGAAACATGTACTACTGGTCCGTGCAAAATCCCCATTGGATTCGCCAAGTTGCTCTTCAGCGACAGTGGAGTGTCAATGTTTGGTGCGGTATCATTGTTAACTGTATTGTAGGTCCCTATTTTTACCCTGGAACATTGAAAGGACAGCGATATGCATCATTTCTTCAACACACACTAACGCTCCTCGTGCAGGATCTAGGATTGGAAACTCTGTGGTTCCAACACGATTGATGCCTCGCACACAATGCAAAAATTGCCAGAAACGTTCTAGATGCGACATTTCCAAATAGATGGATGGGGCGGGGAGGTACTGTGCGATGGCCAGCACGGTCCCCCGACTTGACGCCATTGGACTTCTTTCTCTGGGGCCCACTGAGAGACAGAGTGTATCAAGAACTCCCAACGACAGTAGAGGATATGCAACATCGTATTACTGCGTCGTGTGCGGCAATATCTGTAGTAACTCTACAATCTGTGCAATACTGTCTCGTTACCCGTCTGCAAACGTCTATTGATGCAAACGGACGGCATTTCGAACATATGTTGACGTGCCGCTGTTTCATTGGTTAAGATATGGGCGTATTTTCTATTCTGGATGTAATGCACAACAATACAGTTTCTGTGGGCAACAGGGCACCAGTAAATGTGTTCAGCAAAGTGGATTCAAGTGTGTTATCTCTAATTGTAGTTCTAGTTGTCATTTCGCTAAAATAAACATGCATTTGCAATTTGAAAAACGTAACTTTGCGTTGAACGCGTTACTTGTTTATTTTTGTGGATTGTGAATACTTTCCCATTGTGTGGGCCCCTGACACAGGCAGTGTGAAGTGCACGCTTGAGTGTCAGGACGTGCGCTAGCAGTGCGCTTCATTTACTTCAAGCGTCAACTTCGCTTCGCAATTTCTCGGGATGTAATTGACGTATTGCGATTCAACCAACGCCATTGTTTTTGTGATTTTTCATGCTATTGATTGCATACGAAATAATAGGGGATGTCCATTTAAAGGATACACAAGTTTGCGCTGAAAATAGTATTTGTTTACGTTTTAAAATTTCGCATATTATTGGTTTCCTAAGTCCCTGCCGTACGTTCATGCTGGTGAAAACTATGCACACAGCTCGTGCTGTCTGCAGTTCAACCATGCCTAGATGGTCAATACCGAGGTTCGATCGCGTCCGCATTGTTACTCTGTGATAGGAAGCGCTCTCAACAAGGGAAGTGTCGCCGGCCGAAATGGCCGAGCGGTTCTAGGCACTACAGTCTGGAACCACGCGACCGCTACGGTCGCAGGTTCGAATCCTGCCTCGGGCATGGATGTGTGTGATGTCCTTAGGTTAGATAGGTTTAAGTAGTTCTAAGTTCTAGGGGACTGATGACCTCAGAAGTTAAGTCCCATAGTGCTCAGAGCCATTTGAAACATTTGAAGGGAAGTGTCCAGGCGTCTCAAAGTGAACCAAAGTGCTGTTTTTCGGACATGGAGGGGATACGGAGAGACAGGAACTGTCGATGACATGGCTCGCTCAGGCCACCCAAGGGCTACTACTGCAGTGGATTACCGCTGCCTAAAGATTTTGGCTCGGAGGAACCCTGACAGCAACGCCAACACGCTGAATAATGCTTTTCGTGCAGCCACAGGACGTCGTATTACGACTCAAACTGTGCGCAATAGGCTGCATGATGCGCAACTTCACTCCTGACTTCGATGGCGAGGTCCATCTTTGCAACCACGACACCATGCAGCGCGGTACAGATGGGCCCAACAACATGTCGAATGGACCGCTCAGGATTGGCATCACTTTCTCTTCACCGATGAGTGTCGCCTGTGCCTTCAACCATCCAATAGTTGGAGACGTGTTTGGAGACAATCCAGACAGACTGAACGCCTTGGACACATTGTCCAGCGAGTGCACCAACTCGGAGATGCCCTGCTGTTTTGGGGTGGCATCATATGGGGTCGACGTACACTGCTGGTGGTCATGGAAGGCGCCGTGTCGGCTGTACGATACGTGAATGGCATCCTCCGACCGATAGTGCAACAGCCGGCCGCGGTGGTCTTGCGGTTCTAGGCGCTGCAGTCCGGAACCGTGGGACTGCTACGGTCGCAGGTTCGAATCCTGCCTCGGGCATGGATGTGTGTGATGTCCTTAGGTTATTTAGGTTTAAGTAGTTCTAAGTTCTAGGGGACTGATGACCTAAGATGTTACGTCCCATAGTTCTCAGAGCCATTTGAACCATTTTTGATAGTGCGACCATATCGACAGCATATTGGCGAGGCATTCGTCTTCATGGACGACAATTTGCGCCCCCGTCGTGCACATCTTGTGAATGACTTCCTTCAGGATAACAACATCGACTTCGGGTGCCGCCCCTCTGCTGGGCTTGTGACTACATCAGTTGGACTGAAAAACGTGACCCAGTCAGATGAGTCCCAATTTCATCTGGTAAGAGCTGTTACTAGGGTCCAGTGTTGTACAAAAACCACGAAGCCATGGAGCTAAGTTGTCAACAAACCGCTGTGAAAGTTGATGATGACACCATAACGGCGTGCGCTGTGTTTACATGCAATGGGCTGGGTCGCCTACTCCAACTGAACCGATTGTTGACTGGAGAAGGTTACGTTCGGCTACTCGGAGAACATTTGTAGCCATTCATGGACTTCACGTTCTGAAACAATGATGTCGTTCGACCAGGCCACAATTTTTCGCTATTGGTTTGAAGAACATTACGGACAGTTCGAGCGAATGGCCAGCCAGATCGCCCTATATGAATACCATCGAACACTTGTGGGCCATAATAGAGAGGTCAGTTCGTGCACAGCATCCTATACTGACAACACTTTAGCAATTATGGACGGCTGTAGAGGGAGTATGTCTCAATATTTCTGTAGGAACTTCCAACGACTTGTTGACTCCATGCCACGTCGGATTGCTGCACTACGCCGGGCAAAAGGATGGCCGACACGACATTAGGTGGTACCCCAGCACTTCAGCAGCGACAGGAGTGCCCTGGCCTGCGATGGCAGCCACTGCCAAGCATGCGGCGCTACTGAGTCGCTGCTGGACTTGTTTATTCTTCCAGTTTTACTGTTCCTGTTAACACACATCAATAAAACAAATATCCCTCTAGACTAATCTAGGGGTGCTCTATCGCATGTGCACGTAAAATTCAAATTTAAAAGTCATTTTGTTTATAAAGGGAAACAATCCGACGCTTTCTACATCTACATCTCCATCCATACTCCGCAAGCCACCTGACTGTGTGTGGCGGAGGGTACTTCGAGTACCTCTATCGGTTCTCCCTTCTATTCCAGTCTCGTATTGTTCGTGGAAAGAAAGATTTTCGGTATGCCTCTGTGTGGGCTCTAATCTCTCTGATTTTATCCTCATGGTCGCTTCGCGAGATATATGTAGGAGGGAGCAATATACTGCTTGACTCCTCGGTGAAGGTATGTTCTCGAAACATCAACAAAAGCCCATACCGAGCTACTGAGCGTCTCTCCTGCAGAGCCTTCCACTGGAGTTTATCATCTCCGTAACGATTTCGCGATTACTAAATGATCCTGTAGCGAACTGCGCTGCTCTCCGTTGGATCTTCTCTATCTCTTCTATCAACCCTATCTGGTACGGATCCCACACTGGTGAGCAATATTCAAGCAGTGGGCGAACAAGTGTACTGTAACCAACTTCCTTTGTTTTCGGATTGCATTTCCTTAGAATTCGTCCAATGAATCTCAGTCTGGCATCTGCTTTACCGACGATCCTCTTTATATGATCATTCCATTTTAAATCACTCCTAATGCCTACTCCCAGATAATTTATGGAATTAACTGCTTCCAGTTGCTGACCTGCAATATTTTAGCTAAATGATAAAGAATCTTTCTTTATATGTATTCGCTTTTCGTCGACTATGGGCGTCGTATGAAGTACGTGATGAAGTGTATTTGTTTGGATTGACTCCGGTTACACAATACATAAACGAAACTCCAAATATTTACTGAAACACCTGAGAAAATGTGCGTGATCACTCTTAGGAGAGAAACGCGGTGTAATGACCAACTGCTTAATTGCGGATACGTCCACATTTAGAATGTAATACATCAGCGACCCTGAGTGCCATGAATTCTACAAGCCCTTCATAGTTTTCGTAGTATCTGGTACAAAATGACTACGAACATGTCACACGATTCCCGCAAATTCGGGCCAGCGGTATATGGGTGCGAACCTGATGCGCGATAGTGTCCCGGGTATGTTCCATAGGGCTGAAATGGGCGAATTTAGTGCCCAAGACGTTAACGTGTACTCAGTATCACGCTCCTGAAACCACTGTAGATCGATTCTGACCTCGTAGTATGGTCAGTTCTCCTGCTAGACTATGCCAGCTTCGCTGGGGAAGCCATCAAGCTTCAAGGAGTGCCGGTAATCCACAATAACGTTCATGTAGTACACAGCTATCATTACGCTTTCGCGGTTACTACCACAGGTCCCGTAGCATAATATTGCCCCAAAGGGCACGGTTCATGATACCAGCAGCCTTTCGCCTGGATGTTGACCTATTCCAGACACCACCATCGACCACAGGCGATTCATCCGGCCATGGGACACGTTTCCATTGACGTACGGTCCCATTTAGAAGACTGCACGCCTAATGCAGTGGTTACTGACGATGTCGTGGGGTCAATACGCCGACACGTAGACATCGTCTGCCGTAGAGCTCCAAGTTCAATACTGTGCGCCGAACGGTATGCTCAGAAATGTACCTGCACTAGCGGTGTACGTTTCTGTCAGACTTACCATAGATCGCTATCTATCCTGTTTTACTGAGCTGACGAACCTCAGACCACGACATTCTGATAACGTGTTTGAACAACAAACATCTGGCCACCGACTCGTGGTTTCAGCGTCCTTAAACCACTATTTTCGAGGCTATCTACGCCGTTTCCGACATGCTTGCTCTCAGCCACCGGGGCAAAGCAATCTGCTCTTTGTCAAAGTCGATTATGTCACTGGATTTCCGCATTCGTGTCCCATGTCGACACTAGAATGATTTCACATTCGTTTGTGCTGGGCTTATATGCTTTCCTAACGACGTCACACGCCCACATCATCACCAGGCGACATTTACCCTCTCCGTGAGCAGTGGTCATAGCGTTTTGGATGATATAAATCAGGAATTGAACTCCAGATCATGCCCAGAGGACCACGCGATGCCGATCATGCCCGTAGTATCTTCTGCTATATCGCATGATTCGCCTGTGGTATTAAGGGCGATGGTATCAGCACATCACTTTCCCGGCCGGTGTCCATTTTCCAGACATTTTTAGCCACTGTTCCCAACTTAAGTAGCTACTCAGTTGGCTTTACAAGGCTGAACGTGCGCCAAGGAAAATTTCCTACTAGTACCAGGAACTGAACCCCGGTCCTCCACTTGGCAGTCAAACGCACTGACCTCTAAGCTATGAAGGGGACATTACGGTTAATTCTTAAATATACATTAATGAATTGCCACTAAACATGACAAGATGATTAATAAAGCGATTGTTTTTGCAGATAACACATGCATGATTGCGAAAGACGAGTCGTTCAGCGAAAAAAAAAAAAATTACGAATACGCCAGTGAGTAACAGCTCTTGGGTTGCAGTTTATAGTTTGTCCCTCAACTGCAATAAAGCTCACTGTACATAGTTAGTGGAAAGAACTCTGCTAAAAGTGGGGCAGTTTATTGCTTCAATACACTTACTGTCAGCGAAAGCGAATATTATTTATCTTAGTACCGATGACAAATGAAAAATTTCCTTGAGGGTATTATATCGAGAATTTTGTGGCGAAACTGAATTCATTTGTATTCAGTATAAGAATAATCGCTATAGCTACTAAAACTCAGAAACTAATGCTTGAACACTTCGTTTATTGTCTCTCTGTTGTGTACCATGTCACATTTTTAAGTGAGTATCACCTCACATATTTCTTGTGCACGCTTATACAAGCGTTTCCAAATTCTAACTCTGCGTGTCCCTGATGAAGTTTATCGTTTACGATCTAACTTCACTCAATACGAACTGTTGTTTTCACTCAGAATACACTTGAGAAGAAACATATCTGTACCTCAGTATCGCTTCTTTATCTCTTGCACAACAAGTGTGCATTATTCTGCAGCCAGAACTTGGATATATGACTAATAAATATGAATTGAAACTTAAATTGAAACGTATCGGTGTACATATTCCTTTTATTCTGGACAGGAATTTCTAATAGTGGTGTAGAGCCTTTGGCTTTATGTGTTACATATATCTATCGTAGAGTTATAGTTTACATGATTGTTTTTAGCCATAATCGGTGATACATATAATTAGAGTCTCGCTCAAAAATCGCGCCGCTTTGACTCCATCAGTCCCGAGAAAATAAATAAATTAAATAAAATGGACAGAAAAAGAAATTAATCTCGTACACCAAACACAGCTCATTTAATGTTCTTCAGAACGAGCGACAGAAGTTCCATTTCAAAAGTTTGAGTCAGTTCTAAAACGTATATTGGACACATGTGCGATTCAGTGCCCTCGACATTAAACATTCTAGGTGATATCTGAAGGTCCCACCCACTATGCGAGGTATTTCGTTGCTCTAGCTACGGGTTTTCAACTTGCTGTTGCTGTCGCTCATTTGTTCAAGCTACCCGATATGCAGAGGAGTTTTACTTGGACTTGAATGCTGCAGATGAAGATTGATATCCAAACAGTGGATGAATCCTGTTGGGATCTATCTCTGCACTCTCCTACTTTCCAACCACATCGTATGTCGAGGAGCGCGATACCAGCCAGACAGGACTTTTGACATGCGCGTTGATTTAAAACACTCCTGAAAGTTTCATGAAGGACACTATCTACTGGATTCAAAGGAGCCGAGCTGCACTGCAGAGGGGCCGGCCGAAGTGGCCGTGCGGTTCTAGGCGCTGCAGTCTGGAACCGCGAGACCGCTACGGTCGCAGGTTCGAATCCTGCCTCGGGCATGGATGTGTGTGATGTCCTTAGGTTAGTTAGGTTTAACTAGTTCTAAGTTCTAGGGGACTAATGACCTCAGCAGTTGAGTCCCATAGTGCTCAGAGCCATTTGAACCATTTTTTTGCACTGCAGAGGTTCGCATATTCTGTCGTAGCAAGGGTTGAAACACTTAACACAATTGGGAAGGAGTTTTCAGAGGATGTTACTTTGGACTGATTATTTTTGATATTTTAAAGCTGGATACCAGGTAAGACCAGATGTTCTTCTCTGGCACTCCGTCCTGCTGCTGATGAAACGGTCTCAACAGACAGGCCCTGCATACGAGATACCAATTCATTTGACTCCTAGTCTAACAAAAATGCTTCGTTGTGTCTTTCTCCCATAAAGTAGACAAGCGTTCGCAGAAACAGTACTGTGGAGGGCTGCTTCAGTTAATCGCCCCTGCAGTATTAACATTCTCACTATGCATACTCTGTAACAGAAGAACTTGGTGTACTGTACTGGGACCCCTGTGTTAAACGCTGTCGTGCAGCTTATTGTTTGCATAAAAGAGCGAATACGTATTAATGTCAAATTTCCCCTTTCTTGGCAGTAGCGAGAACCAGGACCCAAACCACTAACTATCGGATGCTTACTGCCAGAAGCAGAATGCTCTCGGAGTATAGAACATGGCATGTTGTCGATTTCCAATTTCACAAAATATTGTCAGTGTTCCTGTGTCCGAAAATATGGCCAAATCCTTTTTCTAGGAAATTCTTCCTGCTGAAGAAATCAATAGCAAGGTTAATACTCACAAAATCCACATCTATGGAGAGAAGTCAGTCCATCACTTAAATGAAACTTTTGTTTTGTTTGCTAAGTCGTAAATTTGCTGTGTCAACTATATCTCCGTTTACATCTACGATTAGGCAATACACCTTTCGCCAGTTGCTACCACTCCAGTGTATGTAAAGTGTAATATCACCAAAGACCAACAATCATACTTATTTAAGGTTAAATTTATCCTTGTAATATGGAAATGTTTGAGGTATACAACTGTATTGTAAATTTAAGAAATAATTTCTTCTGATTCAGTCATTTTTCACTAATATTTAATTAGCACGACACGTTTCGGCAGTATGCAGGTGCATTACAGATACATACACAAAACGTTAATCTGATTAATGTAATGTAATCTAATATTCCCAATAATGACAGCATGCTGTCGAAACGTTTAGTGCTAGTTAATGACTGAAGCAGTAGAAAATGTATCATCGAACATCTTTTTCTTCAGTTAAAAAGCTTTAGATTCAGAGCAGAATGATTTCTTGAAGACCAGTCGAAGCGACTACCGTTAATTGCGGTAATAAATCTGGTGTCTGTTCCGAGCAGTTCGAGCAGCAGTGAGCAGGTTCTAAAAATGTATTACTTAAAAGTTGATGTAAATGAAAGAAATAAGCTTTGGGCAAGATATTAATGGTGTTGTCTGTGGCGTTAAATTCCTGCATCCTCTTACGAAGTCACAAATGTTTACTTCTGTTGTGTGATGTGTTGCTCTGGATGAAACGAAGGGCAAGCACACAGGCTACTTACCGCCAAGGGCACCGCAGATCTTAATGCCTCGTTTGACAGAGCAATTTCCATCATCAACATGATATACCAGCACAAAATGTTTTTCATGTAATGCCAGAAGGGAGATACCGCATAGTAATACTGAGTGCCCCTGCAAGCAGAAAAGGGAAATTCAGCGAACCCAAACTAAGGCGAGCAACCGTAGTTGTGTCAACGAATATGATAGCTAGTGAAACCTCCTCTCCGCTAACCCAGTATACTGAGCTCTTATTAGTTTCTATCAGTTTTGCATAGCACTTTCAAAATGGTTTAAATTTGAATGAAGATCTCTACCTATGGTGAATTCTACAATACTGACATACAATATCTTTTGCGATTCGTTTTACAGAGCTACGCATCAGTAGTGGCCACAGGAAACACTTATCTGTTTGGTCCAGTAAGTATTATCTGCTTGAGAGATGCCTCTTAAATACCGACCAGATTAAGCAGATGACAGCTGTTGCCACTTTCTGCGGATCAGCTTTACGGTTGTAAATATTTTGTCAACTGGCAGTCTCCAGATAAGATAAAACTGAGGCGCTGAAAGGACAACGCTGCCGGCGATAAAGCGATACCGGCGTGGACCTGCAGATCAGAGTTAAAAACGCCACAGGCAGCTTATCAGTACGACTGATCGCTGAGCTATCTTTTATTCGTGGAATCTTGTACTTTAGGTTACTTGAACTTAAATTTTATATTATTATATCCATTGTGGCTGGAGAACACCGCAGATGTTTTCGTAAATTACATTGTAGGAAATACTGCAGCCATCTACAAGTTTTATAGAAATGATTTTATTGTACCATTACTAGTTTCGGGCCTGATCCCATCATCAGAGAGTAGCGTTGACTTCTTGGCAAGATTTATAAAAATGTTTGTTGATTACGTAGTTTACAAAAAGTCTTACTTTCTATACTAGCTCTATACATTATAATTACTGCACGACAAGCTCTCCTTTACATATTTTAGAGGGCCTGTTGGAGTGGCCGAGCGGTTCTAGGCGCTACAGTCTGGAACCGCACGACCGCTACGGTCGCAGGTTCGAACCCTGCCTCGGGCATGGATGTGTGTTATGTCCTTAGGTTAGTTAGGTTTAAGTAGTTCTAAGTTCTGGGGGACTGATGACCTCAGAAGTTAAGTCCCATAGTGCTCAGAGCCATTTGAACCATTTGAACATATTTTAGAGGAAACAGGAGTACAAAGGAATTTCTTAGAAGCGTTAGAAATATACAACTACATTCATACTAAACCTGACTGTATCTTCAATGATCAACTAGAATTAAGCAACCATATTTCCCTCCAAAATTTCATACTACTTTTATAATTTGAAAGCTTAGAAATATTAATTGAAAGAGCAAATACCGTATTCTTCATTGGCCATTACCAGCAGCTTTCAAACCTGAATAATTGAGTATATAGTTCGAAAATGATGTGTACTACGGGTAAGTATCTTTGCAGTAGCTCCAGAAGTATAAGATATCTGTCCAATATCATGTTCTTTGGCCCATGAAACTAGCAGCCGATGTAAACAAATGTATGGGCCATCTTGTATTTGGTTTATCTCATGTATTAGCATAAATCGAAAAAGAGAATCAAAATTTTCTCTCATATAATACGTAAAGGAGAGCTTTTCATGAGGTAAGTACAATGTACAGAGCTTATTTAAATGTGAAATCTTTTTTGAAGTAAGTATCCACAGACATTCAATGTTAAAAATCTTAAGAAACTTCAGGCTCCATACAAAATTAATCAAATTGCTTAACCAACACCCTATCAAAAGTCAAGTTCAGGGGGGAACTCTGTGAGCCATACATTATAAAAACAGGTTCAAGACAAGGAGATTGCTTGGCACCCCTGCTGTTCAACTGTGCTTTAGAATACATAATGAGGGAATGGTACAAGACTAACCCAAAGAACATCCAAATTGGAAGACCCAAAGACAAATAAGTTTAAATTGTCTAGGATTTGCTGATGACCTTGCTTTCTTGTCCAACAGCATTCAGGAAACCAAACAACAAGTTATCTCACTACAGGAAATGGCACAGAAAGTTGGTCTTGGAATATCCTTTGAAAAAACAGTCATCATGTTAACTGACCCACCACTCATAAACAAAATTGCCATAGGAAACCAAGAAATCAAAATTGTAGATAAATTTAAATATCTGGGAGAAATCATAACATACAATCTCAATGAAAAGCTAACATGGCATAACAGAGTAAGCAAATTATCTACAGCACAATATACACTCCTGGAAATGGAAAAAAGAACACATTGACACCGGTGTGTCAGACCTACCATACTTGCTCCGGACACTGCGAGAGGGCTGTACAAGCAATGATCACACGCACGGCACAGCGGACACACCAGGAACCGCGGTGTTGGCCGTCGAATGGCGCTAGCTGCGCAGCATTTGTGCACCGCCGCCGTCAGTGTCAGCCAGTTTGCCGTGGCATACGGAGCTCCATCGCAGTCTTTAACACTGGTAGCATGCCGCGACAGCGTGGACGTGAACCGTATGTGCAGTTGACGGACTTTGAGCGAGGGCGTATAGTGGGCATGCGGGAGGCCGGGTGGACGTACCGCCGAATTGCTCAACACGTGGGGCGTGAGGTCTCCACAGTACATCGATGTTGTCGCCAGTGGTCGGCGGAAGGTGCACGTGCCCGTCGACCTGGGACCGGACCGCAGCGACGCACGGATGCACGCCAAGACCGTAGGATCCTACGCAGTGCCGTAGGGGACCGCACCGCCACTTCCCAGCAAATTAGGGACACTGTTGCTCCTGGGGTATCGGCGAGGACCATTCGCAACCGTCTCCATGAAGCTGGGCTACGGTCCCGCACACCGTTAGGCCGTCTTCCGCTCACGCCCCAACATCGTGCAGCCCGCCTCCAGTGGTGTCGCGACAGGCGTGAATGGAGGGACGAATGGAGACGTGTCGTCTTCAGCGATGAGAGACGCTTCTGCCTTGGTGCCAATGATGGTCGTATGCGTGTTTGGCGCCGTGCAGGTGAGCGCCACAATCAGGACTGCATACGACCGAGGCACACAGGGCCAACACCCGGCATCATGGTGTGGGGAGCGATCTCCTACACTGGCCGTACACCACTGGTGATCGTCGAGGGGACACTGAATAGTGCACGGTACATCCAAACCGTCATCGAACCCATCGTTCTACCATTCCTAGACCGGCAAGGGAACTTGCTGTTCCAACAGGACAATGCACGTCCGCATGTATCCCGTGCCACCCAACGTGCTCTAGAAGGTGTAAGTCAACTACCCTGGCCAGCAAGATCTCCGGATCTGTCCCCCATTGAACATGTTTGGGACTGGATGAAGCGTCGTCTCACGCGGTCTGCACGTTCAGCACGAACGCTGGTCCAACTGAGGCGCCAGGTGGAAATGGCATGGCAAGCCGTTCCACAGGACTACATCCAGCATCTCTATGATCGTCTCCATGGGAGAATAGCAGCCTGCATTGCTGCGAAAGGTGGATATACACTGTACTAATGCCGACATTGTGCATGCTCTGTTGCCTGTGTCTATGTGCCTGTGGTTCTGTCGGTGAGATCATGTGATGTATCTGACCCCAGGAATGTGTCAATAAAGTATCCCCTTCCTGGGACAATGAATTCACGGTGTTCTTATTTCAATTTCCAGGAGTGTATCACCAAGAACAACTACAACAAAAAGAGCCTGTCAATAGCAACAAAATTAAAACACTACAAAACAGTCACTCAACCAGAAATAACATACGCAAGTAAAACCATCTTCAAAACAACTAACACTGATAAAATAGACAAAATAATCTAAATAGAGAGAAGAATCATCGGAAAGTGCATCGACAAATCGCACAAGAAAGATGGATACTGGAGAGTAGCTACAAATGAAACAGTCTACAAGGTAATAGAACCGGTAATGAGTACAATCAGGAAGAAACGCATTTCATTTTTCGGACATCTAATCAGAACACGAGACAACAAGATCATGAGGAGAATAATACAAAAATTGTGGAATAGTAAGTGCAACATTGAGTGGATTACAGAAATCAAGGAAGATATGGATGAGCTACAGATTACATTGGAAGACCTAAGAAACAAAACTGACAAAATGAGGAAACTCACAGACAAACAAACCAGACTGCAAACGAGAATCAACAAACAGACAATAGGAAGGATGATTTCTGATGAAGAAAGGATGAGATCCGAGAGAATGAAGAAGTATTGGGCTGAAAGGAAACTGAAAAAAATGGTTCAAATGGCTCTGAGCACTATGGGACTCAACTGCTGTGGTTATCAGTCCCCTAGAACTTAGAACTACTTAAACCTAACTAACCTAAGGACATCACACACATCCATGCCTGAGGCAGGATTCGAACCTGCGACCGTAGCAGTCGCGCGGTTCCGGACTGCGCGCCTAGAACCGCGAGACCACCGCGGCCGGCAGGAAACTGAAAAATTCTCGTATTAAGTTGGCTAGAGTGGTCCAATGAAGGCCATGAAATTTAAATAATAAATAATAATAATAAACTACGTAATTACAAAAACTTTGTTATATCTTAGGACACAAATGTAACATCTTTTGAAAACTATGTAATCATATAAACTCTGTTATATTCTAGCAAATAAATGTAAAACTTGTCAAGAAATTAAACTAGTAATGGTGCAGTAAAATGCTTGTGGCCAGTTGCAGTATTTCCTACAGTGTAATTTAACTTTTACAGATCAACATAGACTGATGGCCACTAAAAGCTGCAACACCACGAAGGGTAAAGAATAAAAAAATTGTTTTTTTTGTACGTATACAGTAGGTTACGAAGAAAACGTTATTAGGTTTGTAAGTGATCTGGATGTACACGGGGAGAGAAAGTTAGTGCATATGACTACCAAGTTTGTCAGCTAGAATGGCCCCAACTCGGTTTTCATCGATTTGAACTGATGTTGGATGACAGGTGCGGTACGTCATTCCATGCTCCTTCGACTCTCTACCAAAGTTCAAAACTCGTATTGGCTGCAAGCGCGCTTTTCACTCTGCAGCAGCTGACTACGCGTTTTCACTGGGTGAGATAACTGGAGAAACTGCTGCCCAGGGAAAGGCGTGAAACACCCATTGTGCCGTGACTGGTCAGAATCTGTATCGAGGCAGATCAGAACAGCACGGGAAACACATGGTCTTGCTTTGTTCTATTGAAAGATATGGTCACGGACGCCTCACAGATGGGGCACAGCCTCTGCCCTTGACCCATCAGAAATGTAACGCCTGCTGTCCAAATGACCGTCTATGCGAAGCAGAGATGGCCGTGTTGTACAGTCAATGGCACCCCGTACCATCACGCTAGGTGCTGGACCAATAACGATGATAACGAATACAGTCTGGCAAAATCCGTTCTCCTCGGAGACTCCGCGTATGGATACGACCATCGCGAACTGTACCCGGGAAAAGGCCCCAAAGATGTTCAAATGTGTGTGAAATCTTATGGGACTTAACTGCTAAGGTCATCAGTCCCTAAGCTTACACATTACTTAACCTAAATTATCCTAAAGACAAACACACACACCCATGCCCGAGGGAGGACTCGAACCTCCGGCGGGACCAGCCGCACAGTCCATGACTGCAGCACCTGAGACCGCTCGGGTAATCCCGCGCGGCAAAAAAGGCTCCACAATCCTGTAAGTGCTCTACTGTGAACAGTGACAATTTGAAAGACACCTCTTCGGTCTTTGTGGTAGAAAACTTACCCACCCTTGGTTATAACACATCTTCGTTTCAGTTTTGTCAGTAACATAATGTCTCATTTAAGTCTATAACTACAACTTAATAATTTAATTTATGAACAAAAAGCAACCACTCACTGCTTACCGATCTTTTTTTCACGTAATATAAGAAATTTGCCATAACTCTTGGTTCCAACCAATTCCAGCTTCTTACGTCAGCATAACCAAGAATTGTAGAATTTCATCGACTAGTGCTACAAATTTATGAAGTGAAATGTACTTGGCAACAAATGATTTTTTTTTCTATATCTGGCACACTGCGTTACTGCCGGTCTGTGCCATACGCTGCATACTGGTGAATGCTCATACCTCACTGTGTGACGTTGTCACCTACATTTGAGCTACTTTTCAGTACCACAAAATGAAAAGTTCTGACCCTCATGTCGACCAGTACTCCCATAAATAACATCTACTGTGAAAAAAAAGAATGTAAATTCAGTGACATACCCCCGTTGAAAATATAATGCTATGGCTGAAAGTCTCCGATAAAAAACACATGTACATATTCACGTACTTGTGGGATATTACGAGGGCGTCCAGAAAAGCACTGCCTCCGAGTTTTTTATATGAAAACTCTTAAGGATTTTTAAATAAATCAAACGCTATTAACATTCTACATTTTTATTGTTCGTATCTACAAATTTGCACCGTGTAACATGGCGGTGTGTAACGTAACTAAGAGTTTTCACTTTTCAGCACAACCCGCACATTGTTTCCTTTCCCAAATTCATTCTTGCAGTTAAACTCTGCACTGCTTTTTCACCATTCTTCTTCACGCACACTGGAATGTGTAAGCAGTACACTTACGACAAACGAATACTGTATATGTGTACCAATAACTACATAATTTTCTATTTATGTCCTTGCAAGCAAACGTACATTCAACTTCCAGACTCTTACCGCTACAATGGCGTCCAGCAGAAGGTTCAAACCAGCCTGCACCTGCAGCGCCCTCGGGGTGTCTAGTCATTTTTACAAGGTCTTTTACAACTTGCACTCGTCTGAGAAGAGGACGTGCTGGCGCCACTCCTGGGTCTAATGTTGGCGTCCAGCGTACGACTCTCGGCTGGCCTCTCATTCCTGCCGCACCAAGGAAAGCCGCAGAAATGGCCATCTTACTGACAGCTGATGCTCAAGAATGCTCAAGACGTCGTCAAACTGTTCTGTGGATACGTTTTTTGCTGCAGATAAGCTCTTTCCAGGGCTCATGGCGGGACCTACGAAAAATACAGGTCCCACAAAAAACTTGTTACGTCACACTAGTTGCCTTGTCCGACACACATCGCGAACGCTCGGCTGCATCCAGAGCCAGGAGGGAAATCACAGTCTCAATGGAAAGGTACCCATTAAAGACTAGGACCAGGCGGAAAATCAGTATCTCGTGGAAAGGTACCCGCTAAGTAATTAACATTGTCATGTACTATCATGAGCAGCTATGAAGTATTAATTAGGTCTCAAATAGAAACTCGTTCCCGCATGAGACGTTCGCTGCAATTCGTAAGACCTGTAATATCAGGTGCTGTGACGCACGCCACAGAGCCTGTAAATCTCGCTGGCCCTGACTACTGATATGTGACGTGGCAGTAGAATTCTGCCGCACGAACAACGTCTCACTCTCCTGGGCTGGTGGATGCATGGGGTGGTTGATATCTTGCTTGACCTCGAGTGTGGGTGTACTGAACCCACCGATTTGCGAGCGAGACCAATGCGAATAGAAATATCGCGGGACGATAAACCGTAGTCTCGATAGACCGTCATCCTTCCGCTATCGATACATAGTCGCAGGCGATTCCCTCTTTAGACGAGGCGTAACAGGTTCTCCTCACAAACAACGAGCAATCAAAAGCGATTTCTTAATGAGAGACCCGCTCAGGAACCTTTCCTTATACACAGAATGTAGATGGCCCTGCTACTGACTGTTATACGAGGGCATGCTGAAAAGTAATGTCTCCGAATTTTTTATGTGAAAATTCTTAAACACTTTAAATAAAATAAATGTTATTAATATCCCACACTTCTCATTCTTCATGTCTACGTATTCGCAGTCCTCTGCCACTAGAGGGCTCCGAGTTGTAGCGGCATAACGTGGCGGTGTGTAACATAAATATGTCGATGCGTGAGAAACAGAGTGCTGTAATAGAGCTTCGAATTCCAAGAGTTGGTCCACACATGGAGCACGCTTTCCTTCAGCATGACAATGCCAGACCGCACACGACCACTGTGACATCTGCAACAATCTATCGCCTTGGGTTCACTATCATCGACTATCCTCCGTATAGACTCGGCACCATCAGATTTTCATCCGTTTCCAAAACTTAAACAATACATTCCAAGACTTCACTTTGATAACAACCAAGCTTTGCAAACAGAGGCGAGGGTGTGGCTACCTCAACAAAGTCAGGAGTTCTACAGCGGCGGTCTCAACAAATTAGTCTGTCGTTGGGAGAAATGTGTTCATTGCCAGGATGTCTACGCTGAGAAATAAATATGTAGATATCAAGAATAAATATGTAGAATGTTAATAACGTTTGTTTTATTTAGAAAGCTTGAAGAGTTATCACATAAAAAATTCGAAGGCATTACATTTCAGTACGCCCTCGTAATCCGTGCAGTTGCCTTGAAATGCTAATTATCTGCCGGCCGCGGTGGCCGTGCGGTTCTAGGCGCTTCAGTCCGGAACCGCGAGACTGCTACGGTCGCAAGTTCGAATCCTGCGTCGGGCATGGATGTGTGTGATGTCCTTAGGTTAGTTAGGTTTAAGTAGTTCTAAGTTCTAGGGGACTGATGACCTCAGATGTTAAGTCTCATAGTGCTCAGAGCCATTTGAACCATTTTTTTTGCTAATCGTCTGCATCTCCAAGCAAGTTGGAGACTTCATGCCTATTTGACTTTTGTTGCATGCCGCCTTCCTGACTTTGCAATTTTGATGTCTAGAAATGTAAATGACATTTTCACAACGAGATTTATTTTCAGCAGCTTGACGTTTTGCCCCGAGAAAACCCTCAAAAGCCGTCTTTCTAGCTGGTTCATTCGTTCAAGGATCTCTCTAATGAAATCAGGTCTAGAATCTTTAAAAAAAATCGTCTGTTGCTCCAAGGAGTGTAACTGTTGCAAAATAAAACGAATAGTTTTGTTCATGTCATATTGGTCTTTTTGCTGTCATGAGGCAGTAAAATCTCATTATGCGTCAATAAATTTAAGTCGGGTATGCGATCGCATGAGCATATAAAAGGAAAATCGAATTTTCTATTAGTGCAGGAAGGAGAAAGTTGGTTTATTGTACGTCGACAATGAGATCATAGATACAGAATATACCCTGAAAGTGTGAAAGGAATTCAGACATGTTCCCTCTCAAAGGAATCATTCCATTGTTTGCCTTAAAGATTTGGGAAACACGGGAAATGCTGACTTTGGATGACTGTACGGGGATATGCATCACCATCATCCTGAACGTGAGACCAGTGTATGTGGCGCATTGTGTAAAATAGGCATTCTCGTGGAAAAAAAGCGTATTCTAATACGACAACTAACGTAATCTTAACAGGAAGTGTGATTAATCTAATCAGGCAACTCGCTTCCACGCATTGAAATGTTCCATACCCACTGCCACTGTAACTGACGATGTTTTTGGCCATCAAATCAGTTCTTGAGTCATCTGTTACTTTTATGTTTCAAATGGTTCAAATGGCTCTGAGCACTATGGGACTTAACATCTGTGGTCATCAGTCCCCTACAACTTAGAACTACTTAAACCTAACTAACCTAAGGATATCACAAACATCCATGCCCAAGGCAGGATTCGAACCTGCGACCGTAGTGGTCACGCGGTTCCAGACTGAAGCGCCTAGAACCGCACGGCCACACCGGCCGGCTTACTTTTATCCATTCCCGATCATTGGCTGTCAACTGAATGCTCGAAACAAATGTGCCTATAACAACCTCATACACCACTTCTAGTTGTGTCACATGTAACTACTCCACTTACCAAGGCGACTAGTCAAAAACCAAGGCGACTAGTCCAAAGTCTTTGCGGTTAAACCAACGACATTCGGCGACCTTCGTCTGCTAGTACGTTTCATAACTTCCGTTTTCTTCCGACGAATAGTAGTGATGACATCACGTCGGCACCCGTCGATCCTCATCAGCCCGTGAGACTTCCAGTTTTCGAGTTATTAAAACGTGTTCCTCTTCTTATTCATCTAATCAGTAGTTTTTCACACTCGTTGCTCATGAGTAGTTTTATTTACATTGGTGGCATGTGTAAAGTTTCTTTCGTATTGCGTCACGTGCATTCCACTACACATAGGCGTGTTCGCTATCACTGGAGTGGAGTGGTTGCAATGTTCTGAATAGCCAGTACAAATTCCAGGGTGACTTTGAAATAAGATTCTGATAGTAGCGCTGCGCGTACTGGCGCTCAAGATAACATGCTTTTTTTATTTTCGGCAAACGTGAAAACTGTAATAAAACTTACAGGAACGATCATTAGTCCTGCTTCAGTAACACCGAGCAACTTTAATCATGTTCTTCGTTTATGATTGACTACAAGGGTAGTCATTAAATTTTAATTAAATCCTAAAAAATATCACCACGAAAGAATTATCCAAATGGGACGGAAATCGGTACATGTGATGTACGTATACAGACAAACAAATAATCACAATTTCAGAAAAATTGTGTGATTTATTCAAGAGAAGGGGCTTCACAAATTGAGCAAGGCAATACCGCGTTGATCCAGCTGTGGGACTTATGAAAGTACTTATTTGGCTTGGTACTGGTTGACAGAGTTGTTGGATGTCCTCGTGAGAGATTTTAAGCCAAAGTCTATCCAGCTGCTCGTTAGATCGTCAAAACCCCTATCTGGTTGGAGATCTCTGCCCACAATGGTCCAAAGGTTCTCAGTTGGCGAGAGATACGACGACCTTGCTGACCAACGTAGGGTTTGGCAAACGAAAAGTTAAGCAGTTGAAGCTCTCGCCGTGTGTGTGTGTCGGGGGACGAGGAGGGGGAGGGGGGGGGGGGGAAGGGGGGCCATTATCTTGCTGAAATGTAAGCTCGGTATTGCTTTTCATGAAGGACAACAACACGGGCGTAGAATATCGTCGACATGCAGCTATATTTTAAGGGTGCGGCGGGTGAAAGGGTTCCTGCTATGAAATGCAGCAGTACCCCAGACTACCACTCCTGGTTGTCACGGCATATGGCAGATGACAGTCAGCTTGGTATTCAACCACTGTCTGGGGGGTTGACTTTTGTATCTTCCCACTGTCTGGAGCTTCTCCAGACTCGTCTTCGGCCTGGAATCACACTGATTGGAGTAGAATTGTATTTAGTCATCAGTCCTGTTTCGAACTGAGACCCGACAACGAGCGAAGACGTGTCTTGAGATATCCCGCACGGCGGTGAGATACCGACCCGACATCGAGTAGTGATAATGTGGGCTGCCATTTCATTTCATAGCAGCACCCCTTGGGATATCATCCGCGGCACCCTTGCAATACAGTGGTATGTCGACGATATTCTACGCCACGTTTTGTTGCCTTCATGGCAAGCCATTCTGGGCTTACTTTTCAGCAAGATAACGCTCGCCCGCACACGACGAGGGTTTTTACTGCTTTTCTCCCCCATTAGACATCAAGGTCGTCGGACCTCTCCTCAAGTGAGAACGTTTGTAGCATTATGGGCAGTGCCAGGCAACCAGCTCGGGATTTTGACGACCTAATGCTTCAATTGGACAGAATTTGGAACGATATACATCAGAAGGACATCCAACAACGCTGTACCAATCAACGCCAAGTCTAATAACTGCTTGCATAAGAGATAGAGGTGGACCAACGCGTTATTGACTTGCCCAATTTGTACATCAAATTTTTCTGAAACTGTTATCATTTGTTTGTCTGTGCATGCAAATCACACCTACCGATTTCCGTCCCATTCGGATAATTCCTTCGTGGTGCGTCGGCTTTTTTGTCTTTGACTGTATTTACTCATCACATTTTTCCCAAAATAAATGTCTTGGTGGAAACCTTGGTTTTCGAACACTGATTTTGGTTGTTCACGAAACATTCCACCTCAAAAATCATCTCGTAGTTACTCTGAAAATGTTTGCCGTGCAATGGTTCCTTTACTGAAGGCAGGAGGAAGTAGTCCTTGGCTGCAATATAAGAAGTATCCAAGGGGGAAAGGAGGCATTTGAAATAAAATTTGATATCCCAGAGAAGCAGCATGTTTGACTATGTCATGTGCTGGATTAGTTGGGACATAACCGTGGAGCATAACAGACAGCTTTCCGCGTCGTTTCGTCTTGACTACCTTCCGTAATCTCCTTCCGTAATCTCATCAGGAGATTTCGGTGGTACGGTCCTATGTCGGTTTGCCACTTACGAACGTAATCTGTTAGCACCATTCCATTTCAGTCCCAAGGAACACCCAGCGTCACTCTGTCCAATAATGGTTGGGTCTTTGCCTTTTTCGTCGGTGATAAATACGCATTTTCTACTGTTTGCTTAGCCACTTTGTTTCTGGGTCATGGTAGTAAACCCAGCACTTGCCCATCGTGATTACGTGGCTATACAAGTCGTCAGGACCGGACTGAGAGAGCTGCAAAATTTCCGCACCCGCTTCCGTTCCTCGTAACGGACCTCCCGAAACCCAACTGGTGGCGATCTTTGTAAGTAAAAGGATGTCGTACAATAAGGTGAAAACTGATACATTACTGATTTTCACAGTCGTATCTCCCGTGATGAGGCGATCCTTGAGCAACAGGACTCACACTTTTCTCGTGATTCCCGATACTTGACAGAGAAATGGTCCGCCACTTATTCCTTTGTCATTCTCACTTGTTTGACCTCACTAGAAGCGTCTGCTCCACCTTACCACTGGGTCAAATGATGTTCGTTTGTTCCTGTATCAGTTGCATGTGGACTGTTGCAGCGTTGTTCCCCTTCAAACACAGAACACGAATTACCGCACTGCACTCCACGTTATCAATGGGCTCTGCCACTTTTGTTTAGGTCCTCCAGCGGAGAGCCAATGGTATGGTGGCCCAGGGACTTCAAACAGGTACCTGGAAACGAACAAAAAGTTATGAGGGGTGAATATTGTACCTTTGAACACTTTTCAGACTTTAGCCGCTAGTCCTGTAACAGATCTTTAACATATTTTCTTATTTCGTTTTGAAATTCTAGCACTTACTTGACGTGTGCTGTCGTCTCTTGCGGAGATAAAAAAGATACTCCGGAGAAGTAAAGTTTTCCCGAATGTGAAAAACCGCTGCGAAGTTCAACATAGTCATGCAACTAAGATAAAATTTGCTGTTCAAATTTAAAAGTCCTGCAGTCCATAAACTCCTGTCACTATTATACTTAATAATCTATCTGTTACATCGTTGTTCTACTACGTAACAATAATCAGTAAGTACAATCAAACTAAGAAGTACTATAAAAAATAAGTTACAAGTTAAAAACATTTTGAAGTAGAAATTATTGGCAACTAACAAAAATTTCCAATTTCCAGGCAAGGAAAATTGTTAATCGACTAAAGAAACTCAGTTTTTTAGCAAGTATCACGCCTTCATCGGCAGAAGGTCTTCCGTTCCAAGGTAAAAAATTATGCACGATCAACTAAGTACGGCTTAACTGTCCACGTAACTAGTTGTAAAAGTGTACTCAATTTTATTCACCGTAAAACTCTCTTGCTGAAGAATAAACAATATTCTTCAAATAGCTTTAATATTTTATTCATCACTTAAATATTTACAAAGGTTGCAGAGAACTCAGGTCACACAACAAATAAAAAATAAAATGTCGGAAACTGCTTAGGGAAACTTTTATCATGCATTCCTTCATATGATTCTAGAATCAGTCACTAGATTGAAATACCGACCAGGAAACATCTGTTCGTAGGTACACATCCTCCACATTAAATTTAAACAGATACATTGATAAAAAGTGTTTAGTTTTAACCACTGACGTAATCACCCTCGTTATCATCAACCTTCTGCAAATTATCAATACCGGATCAACAAAAATTTGGTTTTGGAGAAAAATATCTGGAGATGGCATTTTGGACATTTTTTGTCACTTCTAAAATGTTGTAGAGATCGGAATAAATGGAAACCCGATCATGGAATATCGAATGAATATGGTGGTTGAGCCAATACCTTACACCTCTAGTTCATTAATTTTTTCCGGGGTTCATCTTGCACAGTGCGGTATTGTGTTATCGTGTTACAGAGTAACACCTTTTCAGATGACAGTTTCTGGTGTCGTTTCAATTAAAGATTCATTTAATTGATCAAGTTGTTCACGGTAAGGTTCTGCATTCTCAGTTCGTCCAGGTTTTAGCACTTCAGAATGAACGCTCCCGCGAATACTCCACCAAACACAAAAACGCCTTTATGGGGTGGAAACCTCTCTCAGCTGTACTCCGTGAAAATTCGTTTGAAGGGAGCCACTGCCATTTGCGTTTTGGATTATCATAGATGATCCATTTTTCATCTCCAGTGACGAAGCGAACAAAAAACGCTTCTGTATTGTGCTGCAGAAGCAATACGTTTTATGTGGTGGATCGGTTGGCTTTGTTTGTCTTTACCAATCTGCTGCAAATGCTCTTGGATGGTCGACCAAGGTTGGTTAAGAGTGTTCGACAGTCCCTCGATTGTCTGATACGGATTTTCTTCCGCTTTCGCCCTTAACATGTCATTGTCTAAAGTTGTTGGTTGTACTGATCAATACGAGTCAAAACGATCAGAACTGGTGGATCTAAACTTAGTAAACCATCTTTGGCATTTAAGAACGTGTAATGGACTTGGATAATCAACGCAAATGTTATGGTAGCAACTGTTGCGTTACTATTCTGGTGAAACTCAAAAAGCATACAATGTCGCCCGGATATGTACCTTTCTGGTATTCGGTTGAGAAAGTCAACATAAATTACAAAAAAAGTTTAATTATTTACGACTAAACAAGTCACTCTAACCTTAAAATGTCTTTGGTGTGACTTTGAAGTACACAATGAGCTGATAAATGAGAAACGAATATCGACATGCGCAGATACACATTCTTTTCCGATGCCCCAAGTAGAATATTTTATATTTTCGAGGTGATGAGGAAATCTTTATGAGTACACCCCACATGCGAAACAAAGAAACGGCATCGGTTTATGTGGTCGACAGAAAGAAGTGGGTTCAAAGAATGTAATTAATGTCTTTTGCATGTTCGCCTATAATACTGGTTTCTCGTTTCCCTGAGTTGGTAAAGAGGTGCTATAATAAAGATACCTGTAGGGAGGCAGAAAATGTTGTTAGAGATCAGATCACTTCAAGAGAACAAACTGCATACTGCAACCCTGTTGTTGTTTGTGTTAACATCGTATAGCAGGCACAGGTTGTAGCTGAGTGAGTGGTTGCGCTGGTGTTTCAGCCGCCGCAGCCTGCCGAGAAGTGGACGAGCATCCGGAACGCGACGGAGGAGGGCCCAGTGGCGCCGCAGGTGAACCTCTACACCGGCAGGCTGGAGGGCGACGAGGACTGCCTCTACCTCAACGTCTACACGCCAAACGTAAGGGCCGCACGCCTCTCAGGGTGGGGTGTCAAATTTCTCGGGGGAAGAAACACCATGAGGTTGGAGGAGGGAGGGGAAGGCAAGTTGACGATACAAGAAACGGTGTAAGCTGTTGCCTTTGATCTCCGGATCTTCGTCCGACATTTGTTCAGTGATTTTTCTGATGTTTCGCCAGCACGAATGGTCGGCGTCGTCGTCGAAGATTCGCCCCTCAGTGGTCGTGGTGGACTGGAGTCGAGCTCAGAGCCAGAAAGTATACCGGGTGTCCTTCCCAAAAGTCGTCAGCCGCATTTTCTTTGGTGTTTCGGCAGATATTAGCGGTTTCGTTCTTGCGCAGTGTAGGTGCAGTCAGCCCATGCAAATATTGCTCGCCGCGTCTTTCATGCGACGACCTTATGACGAAATGAGTTGGTTTGTTTCCCGTTATGAACAAAATAAGTTTTAAAGCGCTATTTTACGTGTCCATTCGATAGAGCTGTTCCAAAGTAGCCTAGTGCGACATTCGTTTGATCGACGAGTATTAACGAGGACAGTAAACCACAAAGAATTTGATAGAGCGGTCCCACTTTTGTGCGATATTAGTTTTATCGGTGTGTGGTAACAGGGACAATAAACCACAAAGAATAACCCGTACTCCAGCACCGACTGACAATGAGTAGAGTTCTGCCCCGTGCTGAATGCTGCCGCAGCGCGTCTGAGTCGCTGCCGGGGTATTCGATATTCTTCGCGACTTACTGTCTCTGTTAATACACACTGATAGAAGGAATTTCGCACTAGACTAGTGTGGGACCGCTCTGTCAAACGGACACGCAAAACGACGCTTTTAAAATCATTTTGCTTCTAACGAGAAACAAACGGACGCTTTTGTCGTCATAGGACGTGGCATGACAGACGCAGCGAGCAGTGTTTTGCAAACACCGGCCGATGCACCAAGAGAAAGGGACAACCTGTATATACCTCCCGCGTTTGAACGTCTTTCAGTGATCTACCGCTGTTGTGTCCGCCTCCGCTAGCTGAGCAGTCAGCGCGACAGACTGTTAATCCTAAGGGACCCGTTGAGCCAACATCGCCCGCACGGTAGCTCAGCGTGTTCGGTCAGAGGGTTAGCTGCCATCTGTAATAAAAAAAAACTGAGTCAACGGCTCAACACTGAACTTGAACGGGTGTCCTGGGACATCCACACCGAACAAATGCAACGAAAAAAAGGGAAAAAAAGGCCCAGGTCCGATTCCCGGCTCGGTGGGAGATTTTCTCCGCTCAAGGACTGGGTGTTGTGTTGTTCTCGTGCGGTTCTAGGCGCCTCAGTCTGGAACCGCGTGTCCGCTACGGTCGCAGGTTCGAATCCTGCCTCGGTCATGGACGTGTGTGAGGTCCTTAGGTTAGTTAGGTTTAATTAGTTCTAAGTTCTAGGCGACTGACGACCTTATAAGTTAAGTCGCATAGTGCTCAGAGCCATTTTTTGTGTTGTTCTAATCGTCATCGTTTCATCCCCTTCGACGCGCAAGTCGCCGAAGTGGCGTCAAATCCAGACTTGCACCCGGCGAACGGTCTACCCGACGGGAGGACCTAGTCACACGACATTTACATTTACTGCTGTTGTTCTCCTTTTGTTCTCCGCTACCAAGTTGAGCCAATATATCAACAAGTCGACACAAAGCCTCAACAATTTTCATGAAAGCAGCGACGGAATGACAGTGAAGGGTGAGAAATACGTAAGTATTACCTATACTGTGAAAGCGTCCGAATTACTTTAAAATGCTTATTTGATAACATTTAACAGATGGATAACATTGTATCTCACTGACTTTCAGTGTATGTATGAAGAGTTCTCTTTATTCTCTTTCCTTTACTAAATAGCTTTCGGTGTGAAGCCGTTTTAAAATGTATGCAAAGCGCAATCCACGAGGATGGTCATACTTTGGTCGGAGTCCAAAAGTTTATCAATTCAACTCACAAGTGGAGAGAAAGCAGGTTCCGTTCTTTGAGAAGTGACTACGTTTACAATCCTGTCCAGAGAGAAAAACTGTTTTAGGAAAATATTACCGGGAACTTTACTCCTCAAGAGAGTTCATGCTGCCACGTCGCAGGCTAGCAACGCAAATTTTTATACAGAAATTGCTGGGGACGAAAATTGTAATGATCGATACGACGAAATAGCTTCCTTCTACAAGAGGGCCAAGGGGCCATAAATTTCCATTCCCATTAATAAGACAAATTGGTGTCGTATGTTTTCGATGATCTTTTTCTTCGACTGCTGACTGACTTTCTGGAACACGGCGCCACAATTAACGCACAGCGGTACATGTACACTTTGCTAAAACTGAAGCGAGCCATCAAGTACAGACGCCCAGGAATGCTAACGGAGGGCATCACTGTGTTGCAGGATAATGGCCGTCCACGTGTAGCGAAGGTTGTTTTGATAACACATCCTTCATATAGTGCCTGTCGATTCCAAGGCGATTTACATGTTTTTGGAACCCTGCAGAAAGACCTTCGTAGCCGTTGATTTGCGTCGGACGAAGGGGCACACATCTGGGTACAACCGTGGTTTCGTAGGCAGCCGTAAACATTTTTCCTCGAAGGCATTGACTTTCTTGTCCACAGTGGGATAAATATATTAACAGTTATGATGATTGCTTTTGAAATAATAAACAATTTACTTACTTCTTTCCATCTGTCTAGTTTTCATTTTATTACCCCTCATATATATATTGAAGCCAGCTTAGCTCAAAAAGTTTGTGCACACTGGAGAAAATGGCACTACAATCGCACTAAATATGCTATTCATAGTGCTGCACCAAGAAGTTGTTCACAAGAAGAGAAATTTTGTCTAGAGTTAGTTGTGAAATTTTGGGAGGAACTGAGCTCGTGGCAAGATGTAATATTTCTAGTAAGCAACACAGGTATTTGTACTAAAGAGTAATCAGCAACACTAAGGACTGTTAAAACATCACTTTGCTTTTGTAGGCATGAACACTGGACTCGCATTCGGGAGGACGACGGTTCAATCCCGTCTCCAGCCATCCTGATTTAGGTTTTCCGTGATTTCCCTAAATCGTTTCAGGCAAATGCCGGGATGGTTCCTTTGAAAGGGCACGGCCGATTTCCTTTCCAATCCTTCCCTAACCTGAGCTTGCGCTCCGTCTCTAATGACCTCGTTGTCGACGGGACGTTAAACACTAACCACCACCACCATTGTAGGCATGATCCATATCTGAGAACAGCTTGTAGCACCGTAGAGGCCTTAGTATTTTTTCTCCCGCGTAGACCGCCGGTTCCATTAAAATGCGAATGCAAGAGAAAATGAAATCCTGACCGCTGAAGCCATCAACCATGAATGATCTAATACGATCTCAGTAACAGGATTAATTTTGCAAATACTTCTAAAGCAGCCCTCAGAGTTAAGAACGTGATGATTACCTTTCGGAAGGAATGGCGAACACAAACGATGATGAGGACCGAAATCCTGTTTCGACTCAATCAGAAACTTTACTTACCGCACCAAAATTTACTGTCCAAATACACCACGTGCATAAATAAGGAATAACTATGAAGCGGCGGCAATAAGTGTAAAATGAAATGGCAGCATGTTGAACATAATAAACGGATGTAACATCAATAATTCGACTGGAAAGAATCCCTACAAGCCACATCGTTAATCCACAAGGAAAGTTAGAGTCAAGTTTGTGTGTGCGCCGAAGTGAAGTACAATATAAGAACGAGAATTACGCACGCGAGTTGGGCGAAAATTTGAAATCTAAACTTTTCGATCAATTGGGATTTTCACCCGTGTCCCACCTCAACAAGAAATACAGTACTACGTGAGCACATTATATGTTACAATGTACTGTACACTCATACCAGTAGAAAGAGGCGTTCCTGCATTTGGATACTGTACTCCATTCATCTCTACAGTAAGTAATGAATTCTTTCAGACAGCCCTTGGTCATCTTGTAAAACTTGAAAAGACTGTACAGTGCGCTGCTGAAGTTCTTGAAGCGTATCAGGGAAGGTGCTGTACACCTCACTTTTAAGATCAGAGGAGTGAGGTCAGGTGAGCTGGTCGGTCACCTTACAGCCGCTGCATATCCGTTTTGCAGCGCACTAGTCCGTCAGATGTCGTCCCACGTCAACAGTAAAACGTACGGGTGTCCCAACATGCGTGTATCTCACTAACCAAGAACGGACCATAGGTGAAATTTGAGGCCAATTAGATGGGACTTGAACGAGAAGTTTAGATCTGAAATACGTTTGTACTAACTAGCAAAATATTTCGTACTTGAGATAGTACGCCGGCCGAAGTGGCCGTGCGGTTAAAGGCGCTGCAGTCTGGAACCGCAAGACCGCTACGGTCGCAGGTTCGAATCCTGCCTCGGGCATGGATGTTTGTGATGTCCTTAGGTTAGTTAGGTTTAACTAGTTCTAAGTTCTAGGGGACTAATGACCTCAGCAGTTGAGTCCCATAGTGCTCAGAGCCATTTGAGATAGTACCGACTCTTAACCGTACATTCTCATTTATCTCACACAGGGCTAGTGTATGACCATGTTTACTGGAACGTTTTGGCATCTCTTACACTTTCACTCGTATCAGTTTACACTGTTAATAGCTAAATATCGGGAGTTTCTAACTGCCTTGGACAGGTTATAAAAATACCGAGAGAAGACGTTTTGTTATGAACTTCATGTAATACTTTTCAAATATTGCTTGTCGCAGACACGATCGTTTATTACTTTCTGTACGATAATACTGTAACTGTGCACGCCAGCCTCCCAAGGGTTCGATGCCCGTGATGGTGTGGATCCACGGCGGCGGCTTCTTCAGCGGCAGTGGCAACGCAGACATCCACGGTCCAGAGTACCTGGTGGAGCACGGCGTCGTCGTCGTCACCTTCAACTACCGCCTCGGCGTTCTTGGTACGTAGGCAAGAACGTCTCTGTGATTTTCCAGCGTGCTGTACTTCTGCTAAATTTCGCGTTCATTTGATGTGTGTGTGCGTGTGTGTGTGTGTGTGTGTGTGTGTGTTTGTGTGCGTGTGTGTGAGTGAGTTTGTGCGTGTGTACGTGCTTGTCACTGAGGTAAGAGAGGAGACCCGTACGATATTATCTCAAAACAAGTAAAACATTCATCAATTCGAAGATTATTTTGAACACCACAGTGTTTTTACGAAACATGGTTTGTTGGAGTGGTATGCCGTTCCCTTCCTTCGACCTTTGAACTGACTTACCCACCCAGTTACAGGAGGAAGTATAGTTTCACGTGGATTCTGAACCACGCTGCTGCTCAGGATTTTTCACATCAACAATCACTGTGGTGAATAAAGTGAAAAGTCACAACTAAAACGCCTAAGATTGACCGGGGATCGAACACGAGACCTTTGGCTTTGTAATCTATTTTGTATTATATACGTTGCTGTATGTCCAATTATTCATATGACAGTCTTGTTTTCCCCGGTGGAAATCTGAGTTTGTCTGGTCGAAGCTGCTCTCGAGTGGTTAAATGACAACTGGTTATCCGGTCAAGGAGTGCTAAAGTCCGATCCACGAACGATGGCGGTTCGCTCATGTCGACGCACGGACGAGGATTGCAACGTTGAGTATTCTAAGCGACAATTGCTGTACGCGCATGCGCTTTATTTCCGCTTGAAGAAAGCGTATAGGGTGCAAATTGTGTCTCTCACTAGCTTTATCGCTAGTTTTATCACTCACCACCACAACCAGGGATGACAACTCGTAACAAATGGTATCGAAATTCTCTAAACAACTAACTACCACCACATTTAACATACTGAACGCTCATTGGCTGTCGGAAAGTACGTGACACAGGTGCGCAGAACAAGCC
Organism: Schistocerca nitens; assembly: GCF_023898315.1. Lineage (NCBI taxonomy): Eukaryota > Metazoa > Arthropoda > Insecta > Orthoptera > Acrididae > Schistocerca > Schistocerca nitens. Next base: position 449,732,420 of record NC_064615.1, read on the forward strand.
CAAACTCGGCTGCCCTCGTTTGTGTCTCGAACTATAGTTTCCGCTTGATATACGCCCATATACCTCCACTGCACACTACCACTTCATTATGTACGACGGAGCCAATTCTTCCGCAATACTCACACACTGCAGTCGAGATCTGACGAGAAGATATCACAGATTGCGTATGCACGTCGGTAAAAAGAGTCTATATATACACATCAAAAAAAGTTTTGCATCGACTCGGTTCCGAGAGTTCCGGAACCTGTACAGAAAATTGGAATAGAGCTCAACATAAATATCATTTCCGCCCTTTTTATTGCTCATGAAAACCACACACTGTATGTTGTTCCACCATACAGCGAGACCTACAGCAGTCCAGACTGCTGTAGACACCAGTACCTCTAATACCCAGTAGCACGTCCTCTTGCGTTGATGCATGCCTGTATTCGTCGTGGCATACTATCCACAATTTCATCAAAGTACTGTTGGTCTAGATTGCCCACTCCTCAACGGCGATTCAGCGTAGTTCCCTCAGAGTGGTTGGTGGGTCACGTCGACCATAAACAGCCTTTTCAATGTATCCCATGCATGTTCTATAGGGTTCATGCCTGGACAACATGCTGGCCACTCTAGTCGAGCGATGTCGTTATCCTGAAGGAAGTCGTTCACAAGATGTACACGATGGGGGAGTAATAGTCGTCCATGAAGACGAATGCCTTGCCAATATGCTGCCGATATGGTTGCTTATCGGTCGGAGGATGGCATTCATCTATCGTACAGCCTTTATCGGCGCCTTCCATGACCACCAGCGGTGTACGTCGGCCCGACATAATGCCGCCTCAAAATGGTGGTTCAAATGGCTCTGAGCACTATGGGACTCAACTGCTGAGGTCATTAGTCCCCTAGAACTTAGAACTAGTTAAACCTAACTAACCTAAGGACATCACAAACATCCATGCCCGAGGCAGGATTCGAACCTGCGACCGTAGCGGTCTTGCGGTTCCAGACTGCAGCGCCTTTAACCGCACGGCCACTTCGGCCAATGCCACCTCAAAACAGCAGGGAAACTCGATCTGGCTGCACTCGCTGGACAGTGTGTCTAAGGCGTTCAGCCTGACCGGGTTGCCTCCAAACACGTCTCCGACGATTGTCTGGTTGAAGATATATGTGGTGAAGAGAACGTGATGCCAATATTGAGCAGTCCATTAGGCATGTTGTTGGGCCTATCTGTACCGCGCTACATGGTGCCGTGGTTGCAAAGATGGACCTCGCTATGGACGTCGGGAGTGAAGTTGCGTATCACGCAGCCTACTGCGCACAGTTTGAGTAGTAACATGACGTCCTGTGGCTGCACAAAAAGCATTATACAACATGGTGGCGTTGCTGTCAGAGTTACTCCGTGCCATAATCTGTAGGTAGCGATCATCCACTGCAGTAGTAGTCCTTGGACGGCCTGAGCGAGGCATGTCATCGACAGTTCCTGTCTCTCTGTATCTCCACCATAACGGAACAACATCGGTTTGGTTCACTCCTAGACGCCTGGACACTTCCCTTGTTGAGAGCCCTTCCAGGAACAAAATAACAATACGGACGCAATTTAACTGTGGTATTGACCGTCTAGGCATGGTTGAACCACAGACATCATGAGCCGTGCACCATAGGTGCTGCTCATGCATGGTTGTTTACATCTTTGGGCGGTTCAAATGGTTCAAATGGTTCTGAGCACTATGGGACTTAACATCTTAGGTCATCAGTCCCCTAGAACTTAGAACTAGTTAAACCTAACTAACCTAACGACATCACACACATCCATGCCCGAGGCAGGATTCGAACCTGCGACCGTAGCAGTCTTGGGCGGTTCAAAATGGCTCTGAGTACTATGGGACTTAACTTCTGAGGTCATCAGTCCCCTAGAACTTAGAACTACTTAAACCTAACTAACCTAAGGACATCACACACATCCATGCCCGAAGCAGGATTCGAGCCTGCGACCGTAGCGGTCGCGCGGCTCCAGACTGTAGCGCCTAGAACCACTCGGACACTCCGGCCGGCACATCTTTGGGCGGGTTTGGTTCAAATCGCTCTTGGCACTATGGGACTTAACTTCTGAGGTCATCAGTCCCCGAGAATTTAGAACTACTTAAACCTAACTAACCTAAGGACAACACACACATCCATGTCCGAGGCAGGATTCGAACCTGCGACCGTAGCGCTCGCGCGGTTCCAGACTGTAGCGCCTAGGGTTTAGTAACATCTCTGAACAGTCAAAGGGACTGTGTCTGTGATACAATGTCCACAGTCAACGGCTATCTTCAGGAGTTCTGGGAATCGAGGTGATGCAAAGCTTTTTTTTGACATGTGTGTATATTGCTCCTTAGGGCGTTCCTTTCAGCCTGTACCACTGAGCCACCCAGTCATTCATTAATCCAATAAAGTGCCCAATGGTGCTCCTAAGTCGTATAGATCGATTAAAACCGGCATACGATTGCTAAACGGACCGGAGCATTTGTGAATCCTCCGATCATGCCTCCACAACATTAGCAGCTCTCTCACAGCGCCCGCCGCACACACCACTTGTGCCGCACTCGAGACGCTCTGCGCGTTCCAGGCGGAGAAAGTAACTTATTCTTGAGCAGCAAATGTGGGGAGCCCTCGTATTTCTGCTGCAGTTCAGTGGAGATGTTGCAGTCAGTGCCTGGTTGTATAGCTACTTTTTGGTCTTTAGAAAAAAAATTGCCGTTTATTTTCGTAACATGAAATTAGTTACGTAATGGACAGACTATGATCGGGTGTGTTGTATAAGCTGCTTATTCAGCGTAAGCTTTCATTTTTTAATCATCCTGACGGTTAAAATTAGCAGATGTTTGACGATTTTCGCATCTGAAAGCACTTGTGTGCACACATCACTGCTGTTTACATTCTTTGTTTATTGGCTTTGCTTATGAGCAATAGTGTTCGTTAACGTTGGGACGGATGTTAACCAAGTATCTTGAGAGAAGGCTACTTCTCTTAATTACAATGTCCGATAAAAAAGGTAAAGGACTGAGAAACGGAGGAGGAAACGACATGAACATTCATGGGTTGAGAGGGTATGTCATGTTATTGGAGTGATTACAAAACGGAGCCAAATTTATGATGAACCCAGCAGTATGGGCTCACTTATCATCATGATGTTATACCCCTTCTTTTCTGGATGCATGCACTGATTTGTGTGGAAAGATGCCAGAAAGCCGTTGCATCCACTCTTGACGCAAGCTGGCCCACGGCTGGTCCTTGATATCCTGCATATCGGCGTTGGGACGGAGTTGACGTCCGGGTTGGTTCCACAGTTGTTCACTCTGGATGGGTCTGTGGTTATGGGAGTACCTCATCATCACGCAGACAGCTCATACAGACATGTGCCATGTATGGAAGAGCATTGTCCTGTTGGAAAATGGCCCCATGATTACGTCGCATGAGAGGTAAAGTGTGATGACGCAGGATGTGTGAGACATACCTTTGTGCTGTCAGAGTTCCCTCTATCAGCTGTGGCTTGAAGACATACCCGATGGATCCCCTCACCGTGACACCAGCAGTAACACAGCTGCGTCTCTCAAAAACATTGGAAGAGTGGGACCTTTCCCCAGGTCACCGATCGTCACCTGTGATTCATCGCTGAAAGCACTGTGACGACATTTCAACACTCCATTCTTCCCGGTTACGGCACCAATCCAAACGCAGCTGTTTGCGTTGTCGCGTTACGACTACTGCTAGTGTCCAACCAACGGTGTGGAATGATTCAGAATGTCGAGGGAGCCCATTATTTGTTCTCTGATAGCAGGGGCAGACGAAAAGGAGTTACGATACGAGGTCGACCAGAACCTTGACGACGGGTATGCCTGCCCTCAGGTTTCAGTGCTTGGCAACATCGAGTCACCGTCACATCCGCGTGCACTACAAATCTGGAGACTGCACGAATCTACCAACCGGCCAAATGGCGACCAACAATGAAGCCCATTTCAGATTGTCTGATAACCGTTGTACGTGCCACAGGGAACTACAACTTCAATCATTAACAAATCGTGTGTTTGTGAATGAAGTTACGTTGACATCCGACTGTGTTCGGCGGTGAATCACTTTTTCTTTTATCGTTTGGCGTATACTACATCCAAGTAAACTACAGGTAGTGAAATGTTCGTGTACCATTAACAACGGTAACCTGAAATGTTGGCAGGTTTCATGAGTACGGGAGACAACGTGGTACCTGGTAACATGGGCCTCAAGGACCAGGTGATGGTTCTCCGCTGGGTCAAGGACCACATCGCCAACTTCGGCGGTGACCCCAAGAACGTCACCATCTTCGGCCAAGACGCGGGAGCGTGGTCTTGCCATGCTCATATGTTGTCACCCATGTCTAGAGGTAAGTACGGGCAACACGGCACTACACGGTCTCTGTAAAGAGCTGGGTAACGCACGATACATTTTTAAATACCGGGGCATCATATTTTAGTACATTCTAAAACAGACTTTTTAGTTATATTATATAAGACTTGAAATTTCTTACGTGGCAGGCCTCATGTGTGAGTTTGTTTTGTTCATTCTTCGTGTTTCACAACCTTTTCTTATAGTGACGCTGACAGCGTACATATGTTTCGCAGATGCAGTGTTTGCCGAAATAATTACAGAGGCCCATTTCCGCGTAAAAACCGAGCGAGGTAGCGCAGTGGTTAGGCCACTGGACTGGCATTCGGCAGGACGACGGCTCAGACCCGCCTCCTGTCATCCAGATTTTCCGTGATTTTTCTGGATCGCTCCAGGCAAATGTCGCAATGGTTCCTTTGCAAGGACATGGCCGATTTGCTTCCCTATCCTTGACACAATTCGAGTTTGTGTTCCTCTGACTTCGATGTCGACGGGACTTTAAACCCAATCTTCCTTGTTTTTCCACGTAAAACAAATTCTTTATTTATTTATTGTTCCGTGGGACCAAATTAAGGAGAAGTCTCCATGGTCATGGAACGAGTCAATACATGAAATTATAACACGATATTAGAAACAGATAAAATGAAATATAAAAAAACATATTCATGTGACAAGTCGTAAAAATAAATAAAGAAAATCAACAATGTAACACTGGAATTTGCTTAATTTTTTAGCTCTTCCAGGATCTCCTTGACAGAATAGAAGGAGTGAGCCATGAGGAAACTCTTCAGTTTGGACTTAAAAGAGTTTGGGCTACTGCTAAGATTTTTGAGTTCTTGTGGTAGCTTATTGAAGATGGATGCAGCAGAATACTGCACTCCTTTCTGCACAAGAGTCAAGGAAGTGCATTCCACATGCAGATTGGATTTCTGCCTAGTATTAACTGAGTGAAAGCTGTTAACTCTTGGGAATAGGCTAATATTGCTAACAACAAACGACATTAAAGAAAATATATACTGTGAGGACAATGTCAGAATTCCCAGACTATTGAATAGGGGTCGACAAGAGGTTCTCGAACTTACACCACATATAGCTCGAACAGCCCGTTTTTGAGCCAAAAATACCCTTTTTGAATCAGAAGAATTACCCCAAAAAATAATACCATACGACATAAGCGTATGAAAATATGCGAAGTAGACTGATACTGTGGATAACGAACGACCAAAAACAACTATCATTAGCTGAAAGGACATTTGCTGTAACACTGCGCTGGGCCGAAATTAGCGCCGTAAGTGTCGAATGATATTTGTCATGCGCTTTACATATGCCCATAGTAACGGGTTAAAGGATATCCTGTTAAATATTTCAAACACAGTAGAAAGAGTTTTAAGACTGGGTTAATAAAAAAATAGACAAACCTTAAGATAGTAGTTTTAAGGATTCATGTCTCCTGTCACTTGTGCAAAACATGGGAGAACGTTCATAGAACCAAGTGAAACTGCCAGGACGGACCTTCTTTCGGATGTTGTTCAACTCGCGCTTCACACTGACTTGAACGTCCGTTATGTCGCGAAACCATTGACCTTCGTGTGAATTTCTGCCGTTTGTCGTTTTGTGATAGGCTCGTATAGTAGTGGAAATCAACATAAAGGCATGGATATTTGTAGGAAAATTAACACTGTCGACTGGAATAGTTGGACACAGTGTATGCACATTAGTACGGGATCCGGTATACCGACAATTGCAGTCAAACGGTGCTTGATTTGATGTCAGTAGTGCAGTATACAACAAGACATTAACGATTCGGGTAGCAGAGGGTGGAACTCAGTATAAAGGCAGTCACCTTTGTGCGGTTTTAGTGTGTAGGCACGTGCCGTTACTGCAGATGGGAAACAGGCACCTGTAGTGACAGCGCGTGTGCTACACATAAACCACGATTGTGACAATGCCACGCGCAAAACAGTTATCATGTGATGAAAAAGAAAAAAATGGGACACTCTAATCATCAAATCGTCAAGAAGTTGAACCGTTCGAGTAGAGTGATTGCTAATTTCGTTAGATTGGTTGCACCATATGGACAGAATGGAAAATATGGGCAAAGTAGAAAATTATCTGGGACATCGAAATGGTTGCTCTTGCACAAAACAAGGGCCACAAACCACCATTCCTCTCGACTTGTTGCTTATTTACAGTTGCCACTGACTGCCAGATGTAAACGACAAATTTTGTTACATGACAAACATTTTGCGTTCGAGAAACTACTGCAGAAATCTGCGCCAACACCAGACATAAACAGGCTTCATTGGAGTTTGCTGCAAAACGTATGTCATGGCCTTCAGAATGGGATAAGATGGTCTTCAGTGATAAATAGAAGTTTAATTCAGATTTGCCGGATGCATTCCAATATTATTGGCGTAACCTGGGAAAAGAGCAGCAGGTAAGAAAGAGCAAAAATTTTGTGGTGTCAGTGCTATGATTTGGGAAGCCTTCTGCACTATAGGTAAATCGTGCATTGCCTGGCTGAATGTTAGAATGAACTCTAACATGTACACGGAGATGCTAGCGACAAATCTGTTTAATGCCAAGCCCCGTCACCCGAGTTTATCTTTTTCCAGGCAGGTGTCCAAGCATAGTGATTTTTATTTGGAAGTCAAGGTGTGCTGTTCTGTTTATCATGGAATTCTAAACATGTATGAAACTCATCATACAAAAGCTTTGCCGCAGGTATAAGGCACAGGTGGAGAGTGACATTATTCTGTGTGAAGGTTTTCCTGAATACTGGGGGTATTCGGAAAGTAAGGTCCGATTTGGCGCGATATGGAAACCACTATGAAAATGTGATGAAGCTCTGCACAGATGTGTTGGACAGTGTCTCTAGCATGCCCATCGATCGCGTGACGTCACTGTTTTCAATTCTGAGCGCGTAGTGAGCACATAGAGATGCCTACAACAATAATGTCTTCCGCCAAGTGTGTGGATGTAGCGAGAAATTTTGCCTAAAGCCACCCGCTCGTGGCGTGGGTGTTGTGCTGTCATCCTCATCACCGCCGCGCAAGTCGCCCAATGGAGCGTTACCTGAAATAAGACTTGAGTCCAGTGGCCGAACGTCCTTGGGTGGAGTCTCCCGGCCATCAACGCCAGACGATCATTTCATTTTTTCCCTCTTGTCTAGTTTTCCTCGCGTCGATTCTCACTTCTGCTTTTCCTTGAGTGTGTGATCCACTGCTGCGCCGCGGTAGTCTACTGTCAGAAATTTCTTTCTCAAATGGTCCAGTGCCATACGCTTGATATCTTTTGGCGAGAAGTGCTGTCTTTGCCTGTGCTGGTATGTTTCTTGTTATCTTCTTGCTTCTTCTGCTGAGCTTTATTTTGTTTCCAAGGTAGAAGAATTTCTTCACAGTGACTGTAGCGCACTGAAGTGGGAATCCAGGTTCCCACTTCTTGTGATGGTTTGCAGAAATGTACCTGCAGCTCTCCATGCTACTCTAACTGGAGTAACTACTACAACCTGCAAACCTGCATGCATTTGAACTTGTTTACTATTCTAACCTTTGGTGTCTCTCTACAGTTTTTATCCTCGCCCCCCCCCCTCCCCCCCCCCACACACACACACGCACACACATTCTTCCCTCCAATACTAAATTGATGATTCCTTGATGTCTCAGAATACTCACTATCAACCGAGTCCTTCATTTAATCATGTTACTTCACAAATTTCTTTTTTTTTATTACATTCAGTACATCCACATTAGCTACGTTATCTATACATTCAGCTTTCGCCGGCCTCGGTGGTCTAGCGGTTCTAGGCGCTCAGTCCGGAACCGCGCGACTGCTACGGTCGCAGGTTCGAATCCTGCCTCGGGCATGGATGTGTGTGAAGTCCTTAGGTTAGTTAGGTTTAAGTAGTTCTAAGTTCTAGGGGACTGATGACCACAGAAGTTAAGTCCCATAGTGCTCAGAGCCATTTGAACCATTTGAACCATTCAGCTTTCACCGTTCTTCTGTAGCACCACGTTTGAAAGACTTGTATTCTCTTCTCGTCTGAACTGCTTATCGTCAACGTTTTACTTCCTTACATACTTACACTCCAGACAAATACTTTCACAAAAGGTTTCCTAACGCTCGAATTTATATTTGATGTTAAAAAATTTCTCCTCTTCACTAACCCCTATCATGTCATTGTTACCCTACATTTTCTATCCTCTCTACTTCCGTCCCCATCAGTCGTTTTACTGCCCAAATAATAAAACTCATCAACTACACTTAGTGTCTCATTTGCAATTCTATTTCCCTCAGCACCATCTGTTTTAATGCGAATACATGCCACTACCCTTGTCTTGCTTTTGTTGATTTTCATCTTATATCCTCCTTTCAAGACACTCTCCATTCTCTTCAATTGCTCTTCCAAGTCCTTTGCTGTCTGGCAGAATTACCGTGTCATTGGCAAAAAGCAAAGTTTTTCCGTATTTTACACCTCCCACCTTCAGAATCCCAAAGAGTGTATTTACTGATGAAAAGTTTGCAGCTATCTCATGAACTACAGTGTTATTTCTGCCTCGAGAGTGAGTGAGCGACTCACAGCTTCTGAACAGCAGCCCCCCCTCCCCGCCCCCTTCCACCAGCATAGAAACTGTTCAACTGTGTGTGAAATCTTATGGGACTTAACTGCTTAGGTCATCAGTCCCTAGGCTTACACACTACTTAACCTAAACCATCCTAAGTACAAACATACACACCCATGCCCAAGGGAGGACTCGAACCTGCGCCGGGGCCAGCCGCACAGTCCATGACTGTAGCACCATAGAAACGTCCGCATTTCTATACTGTAATATAATTTTACGATAAGTATGAAGATCTCTGCTCTCACAAGAGGGTAGAGAACGTTTTGCTGAGCAGCGGCGGCTGCAGGCCTGTTCCAGCGCGTCATCGCCATGAGCGGCAGTGCGCTGGTGCCCGCCGCCTTCTCGACCGCCGTGCCGGAACGTACGTTCGTGCTGACCGAGCACTTGGGACTGCGCACGCGCAGTTCCGAGGAGGTGCTCATGTACCTGATGGAGTTTCCCGCCAAGGCCTTCGTTGAGGACATGCGCCACGCGCTCGCGCCAGAGGTGAGTACACGCCCTCATTCCCTCCCCCCAAGAAACTGCTACTTCATACAACCGCCATTTGCAAAAAATTGAAGGAAACAGCCAATCGCTTAAGTGAAGCTGTTTCTAGAGAGTTGAGGAATGTTTTCAGATATGTAGGGGGAACGTTATCAGCTGATCCGCGCAGTGATTCATTTTGTAAAATAAACTACATCAGAGTGACTACATGTTACATTAAGAGTGAAGAAGGAAAACTTGACGGTTGAGTGATGTGCACGAGAGATTACGATATTGTGATTAACAAAAACTGGAGAAAAACTGAACATGAACTGATAAATATATTACGCTCTCTCGACTTGCAGCACTACACAAAACGTTGTATGCATGGATGTGTGTGATGTCCTCAGGTTAGTTAGGTTTAAGTAGTTCTAAGTTCTAGGGGACTGATGACCTCAGGAGTTAAGTCCCATAGAGCTCAGAGCCATTTGAACTATTTTTTGAATGTCCATCGTGCATTCCGACTGACTTGGACTATTTCATTAGGACAATGCGACACCACAGGCGTCGAGAATCGCTACAGAGTGGCTTCAGGAACACACTTCTGAGTTTAAATACTTCCGCTGGCCACCAAATTTCCCAGAAATGAGTATTAATGAGCATATCTAGGATGCCTTGCAACGTGCTGTTCATAAGAGATATCCACCCCCTCGTACTCTTACGGATTTCTGTGCAGCCCTGCAGGATTCAGTGTTTCAGTTCCCTCCAGCACTACTTCGGACATTAGTCGGGTCCATGGCACGTCTTGTTGTGGAATTTCTGCGTGTTTGCCGGAGCCCTGCACGATATTAAGTAGGTGTACCAATTTCTTTAGCTCTTCAGTGTATATTCGAGTAACTTTTGGCTACCATCTCGTAGTTTTCTGCATCACGCTTTTGGAGAAAAAAGTGGTTGAAGTGGCTCTGAGCGCTATGGGACTTAACTTCTGAGGTCATCATTCCCCTAGAACTTAGAACTACTTAAACCTAACTAACCTAAGGACATCACACACATCCATGCCCGAAGCAGGATTCGAACCTGCGACCGTAGCGGTTGCGCGGTTCCAGACTGTAGCGTCTAGAACCACACGGCCACCCCGGCCGGCCTTTTGGAGAAGTTGTGTGAAATTTCTAGTGGTTATGCAGTTACTTTAGAAGTGCTAGAGTATGTTTTCGCGTATCCTGGGATCAATGTAACAGCTGCGTGTGCCGCACGTGCAGGACAAGGAGCGCACGGTAATCCCGTTCGTGATGACGGTGGAGCCAGCCGACGCGGAGGGGGGCGCCTTCCTGACGAGGCCGCCCGCCGAGCTGCTGCGCGCCGGCAGGGCCCACCGCGTGCCGCTACTCACCGGCGTCACCGCCCTAGAAGGCGCCGTCTTCCTCGTCAGTAAGTGCCCGCGTATGAGCTGTCCGGCAGGCAGTGGAGTAACTGACAGCATGTCCAGTGAGCCGACTAGTTTCGAAACTTATTTTATTTGGCGATTTACTTCGCCATCTTCAGGCCCCTGATCGACTTGTAGGAAGATTCCACCTCGGTCATGGTCGAAACAGAGCCCAGAAGTACTCGTATTAGTAGATTTCTGCTTGCTATAGCGATCACTTCAACCGTCATCTGCCGTCGGCAGAAAATCGCCCGAACTGGAAGCCAAATAAAATAAGTTTCGAAACTAGACGACTGAAAGACGTTTCATTAGACATCTTGTATCGAACAGCTGAGTCCAGCAACCATCTCTGAAAAGATGGACATGCAGAGAAAAACTGCCATGTGCGATGGGGGTCGGACTCAGACTGGTCATTTACCGTTTGTTATTTTTTGTATTGAACTGGGAACTGGATTATTCTAACCTCTATTTCACTACTTCCAGCTTTACAGCTTTTTAACTACTTCACTATACAAGTATTTTAAAGCAAGATATTTGGATAATAGCATCTTCGTTTAGACTTTTCTTCCGTATTAGCAACAAAAGTGAAACATAAGCTTGCAAACCTAAAAATAAAATTCGTGGTCGGCCTTTTAATCGCCTAGTTTATCCTCGAACGGAAGTTTCAAAGGGCAGGTTCATCTTCAGTGCTACATTGCCTATTTGAAACCCAAAACGTGAATTAATCTCTTTCGTAAAGCGCTCTAACACATAGGAGGCATGTTGAGATTAAAGAGAGACGTCATGCTCCCATTTGCTTCAACAGTACTCTCGAACAGATTTCTCTAGTCAATGGCTCGAAATGAAGCGCTCTGAACTGTTTCAACAGTGAGAGAAGCTATCTGTGGGCGGGCAGTGGAGCACTGAAACTGCAAAAAATGGTTCAAATGGCTCTGAGCACTATGCGACTTAACGTCTGAGGTCATCAGTCGCCTAGAACTTAGAATTACTTAAACCTAACTAACCTAAGGACATCACACACATCCCTGCCTGAGGCAGGATTCGAACCTGCGACCGTAGCGGTCGCTCGGCTTCAGACTGTAGCGGCTGAAACTGCAATCAAACGCTGTCCATGTTATTATCCGCAGTCTTATGCACCTTGCTATAACATACCAGTCTACGATTATTCCAAGGAAGTTGCTATTTCCCGTGGTAATCCCTTAAGCTTGTAATCAAATTTCACCTTTTCCGAAGTGTAGCAAAGCGCCTTTCTACATATTAGCCTCTCATTATAGCAAGCTGTAATGTTATCGAGAGATCTTTACGAAGTGAAACCATTTTCTTGTAACACAATGTTTTAGAAAAATGTACCGCCTGTGGGAAATTTTTTAATGTAGCAACTGTTATAAGTTAATGGAACATATCGAGTACATTTATAACCAGTGTTATCCATTAGAGTGTTAATTTTTGCAGCCAAGAATGATTGACGTATCGTTTAATTACTCTCATGTGACTACTTCAGCAGTTTTATCGATAGTGTTTACAGCGGTGACGTAACAGGCTGCCTTTATACACTCCTGGAAATGGAAAAAAGAACACATTAACACCGGTGTGTCAGACCCACCATACTTGCTCCGGACACTGCGAGAGGGCTGTACAAGCAATGATCACACGCACGGCACAGCGGACACACCAGGAACCGCGGTGTTGGCCGTCGAATGGCGCTAGCTGCGCAGCATTTGTGCACCGCCGCCGTCAGTGTCAGCCAGTTTGCCGTGGCATACGGAGCTCCATCGCAGTCTTTAACACTGGTAGCATGCCGCGACAGCGTGGACGTGAACCGTATGTGCAGTTGACGGACTTTGAGCAAGGGCGTATAGTGGGCATGCGGGAGGCCGGGTGGACGTACCGCCGAATTGCTCAACACGTGGGGCGTGAGGTCTCCACAGTACATCGATGTTGTCGCCAGTGGTCGGCGGAAGGTGCACGTGCCCGTCGACCTGGGACCGGACCGCAGCGACGCATGGATGCACGCCAAGACCGTAGGATCCTACGCAGTGCCGTAGGGGACCGCACCGCCACTTCCCAGCAAATTAGGGACACTGTTGCTCCTGGGGTATCGGCGAGGACCATTCGCAACCGTCTCCATGAAGCTGGGCTACGGTCCCGCACACCGTTAGGCCGTCTTCCGCTCACGCCCCAACATCGTGCAGCCCGCCTCCAGTGGTGTCGCGACAGGCGTGAATGGAGGGACGAATGGAGACGTGTCGTCTTCAGCGATGAGAGTCGCTTCTGCCTTGGTGCCAATGATGGTCGTATGCGTGTTTGGCGCCGTGCAGGTGAGCGCCACAATCAGGACTGCATACGACCGAGGCACACAGGGCCAACATCCGGCATCATGGTGTGGGGAGCGATCTCCTACACTGGCCGTACACCACTGGTGATCGTCGAGGGGACACTGAATAGTGCACGGTACATCCAAACCGTCATCGAACCCATCGTTCTACCATTCCTAGACCGGCAAGGGAACTTGCTGTTCCAACAGGACAATGCACGTCCGCATGTATCCCGTGCCACCCAACGTGCTCTAGAAGGTGTAAGTCAACTACCCTGGCCAGCAAGATCTCCGGATCTGTCCCCCATTGAGCATGTTTGGGACTGGATGAAGCGTCGTCTCACGCGGTCTGCACGTCCAGCACGAACGCTGGTCCAACTGAGGCGCCAGGTGGAAATGGCATGGCAAGCCGTTCCACAGGACTACATCCAGCATCTCTACGATCGTCTCCATGGGAGAATAGCAGCCTGCATTGCTGCGAAAGGTGGATATACACTGTACTAGTGCCGACATTGTGCATGCTCTGTTGCCTGTGTCTATGTGCCTGTGGTTCTGTCAGTGTGATCATGTGATGTATCTGACCCCAGGAATGTGTCAATAAAGTTTCCCCTTCCTGGGACAATGAATTCACGGTGTTCTTATTTCAATTTCCAGGAGTGTACTATCAATACTTTCACTACTAAGCACTGAGAAGTTTAATACGGAGGCTGTCTCTCTAACTTGAACTATGATCCGGAATTCTGTGGCGAATGGACCGCATCAGAGAAATTGTATAAGTGCCTTCATTTTCTTTCCATAACAAACTGGTCTGAAAGCCGTGTAGTCCAATGTGTGTGACTACGCAGTTAAGGCAAAAGCTGCCGATACGATCCTCGTCAACTAAACAGGCTTTTTCCCTTCCTCATCCATGTTAAATGGGTTCTTTTAGGTGTAGATATGCTTAGTCTCTAATAACCACGTCGTCAACGGGAAGTTAAAGTCTAATTTACGTTTGTGGCTTGAGTGGTAAAAGAGGGTGTTCATACTGTCTTCTTCCAGTTTTCAGTAACGTCTGTGGTACAGTTTGCTGCGATAAATGGTAATAAACAGTGAAGTTAACTTGGATGTAATTTCAACACAAAATGTGGCATTGTTAAGTATACAGAAAGTTGTCTGAGGAGAGAGCAGGTAACTATGAATCACTCATTATGCATCTTTTGAGGGGCTTGCAGTTTATGAAATAATTAAATGTAAATGTGGTATGGTATTGCTGGCTGAGAAATCTCAAAGGGTAAGTTCATTAAGTCTTGTTTTGGTCCATACTACCATAACTCAAACATGGTAAGCAAAAAGCTTTCGGAAGAGAGGTGTATCTTACAGTACTAAGCTGACTGGTTCTGAGTCAAGTGGAAGGATTGACCCAGAGACTTCGAAGGTTCTGTGAGAAGCTAGGCTGCGACCTCCTGGACTTGCGCCGTAGGACTGGAAACTGTAGGGTCGCCCTAAATTGGTCAATGTGCACCCAGGTAGCTGACTGTGTGTGGGGGTGCACACATGGGTTTGCCGCGCGGGGTAGTCGTGCGGTCTTAGGCGACTCCCCCACGTCGGAGATTCGAGTCCTCCCTCGGGCATGGGTGTATGTGTCGTCGTTAGCGTAAGTTCGTTTAAGTTAGATTAAATAGTGTGTAAGCTTAGGGACCGATGACCTCAGCAGTTTGGTCCCATACGACCTTACCACAAATCTCCAATTTCCACACAAGTTTTTTTCAGATTAGGTGATTCTCCATCCCGTCTAGATAACGATAGCTGTGGGAAACCCAGAAGTATCAGTGTAAGATCGAACGAAATGCATCCCACAGGTGAGAATACTAAAATCCTAAAGGTAAAGTACCGAAGGTTGCGCAACAAATTGCCAGAGTTTGAAGCGCTCCTGAAAAGCAGTGAAGCTCACATGATACTAGTTACAGAAATCTGGTTAAAACCTGTAGTTGATAGCACATGAGATTTTTGGAGAAAATTTAAGTGTTTAGCGAAAGGTTAGGCGAATGGGAAACTGATGTCATGTCTCTGTCGCAGCAGACAAAACACTCAAATCCGTAGCGACAAAAGTTGAAACTACATGCGAGATTGTATCAGGAGAGGGCACAGAGTTGCAGTTAGGTCCTTGTATCATCCGCCAGACTCACTTCCTGATATGGCCGAAAACTTTAGAGAAATCCTCAGTTCGATTGTACTCGTACATAGGTTCCCCAGTCGTCAACTGAAACTTAAATGAACCAACACTGAGTTGGGAAAATTAAAGTTTTTCTAGTGATGTATGTAACAAGACATACTGTGAAATATTACTAAATACTTTCTCTGAAAACTCCTTAGAGCACAGAACTCGGAAACCCACTCATGATGGAAATATTAGGTCTAATGGCAACAAATAGATCTGATGTCATTGTCAATGCCAACATCAAAACTGGTATCAATGACTATGAGGCGACTGTGGCAATACCAAAGAGCAAAGGTCAAACAAAGCAAGTAGAAAGAGATATTTAGTCAATAAACTTCATAAAGTACAGTAGTATCATATTACAAGGAGGAAATTTAACCTTTAAGCACAGGATATGACATGTACAATGACTATGACTCTAGTTTCAAAGAATAGTGGATCATGCACTGGATAGATATGTGCCCAGTAGAGCAGTTTATAATCGGAGGGACCCTCCATCGTATAGAGTTATTGTAAAGAAACGGAAATTACTGCATAGCAAAGCGTAGCTGTCAATAGCGAGATGCTGAATGAATCGCTTTTAGGTGACAAGAGAGCAACGCGTGAAACCTTCGAAGACTACTGTAGCAGGATGTTAGAGATGACCTCTCACAATACTTAAAGAAATTCTGGTCATACGTAAAGGCTGTTAGTGGCACCAAATTTAGTCTAGGGAATGAGACAGGAAATGAAATTTAGGGTAGCAGAGCAAAAGCTGAAATGCTTAACTCTATTTTCAAATGTTCGTTTACAAAGTAAAACCCAGGACAATTGCCCCAATTTAAACCTCGTACCACTGAAAGGAGGAATGAAATAAGTGTTAACGTCTGTGGTGTTGGGAAACATCTGAAATCGTTAAAATTGAACAAAGCTCCAGGGCCCGATGGAATCCCGATCAGATTCTGTACTGAATTTATAGCTGAGATACTTACCCCCCTTTTTTAACTATAATCGGTCGTAGGTGCCTCGAGGAAAAAACCGCGCCCAGTCTTTGAAAGGAAGTGTAGTATACACCCGTTTACGGTAAGAGTAGTCAAAAGTGATCCGCAAAATTACTCTCCAGGGTCCTTGAAATCAATTTGTTTCAGAATCTTAGATTATATTCTGAGCTCAAATATTACGAGGTAGTTCGAACAGAATGACTTTCTTCATGGAAGCCAGCATGGATTCCGAAAACATCGATCAAGTGAAAGCCAACTCAAACTTTTTTCACTTGACTTACTGAAAGCTTTGGATCAAGGCAGTCAGATAGGTGCAGTATTTCTTGAGTTCTGAAAAGCATTTGACTCAGTACCACGTCTACGCCTATTATCAAAAGTACTGTCGTGTGGGTTATCACATGAAATTTGTGATTGGACTGACGGGGAGGACGCATCAAATTATGCTTATCTTACTAGAGTCATCGACAGACGTAAAATCAAATACGGGTGTGCCCCAGGGAAGTGTTATGCGGCCCTTTCCGTTCGTGTTACATGTCAATGACGTCGCGAACATTATTTCTGGTGACCTCAGACTTTTTAAAATACTTTCTGAATGAAGCTGCTTAAACATCCAATCAAATCTTGATAAAATTTGAAAGTGGTGCAAAGATTGGCAGCTTTCGTTAAATGTCTAGAAACGTAAAGTTTTGCGCTTTGCGGAGCGAAGAAAAATAACAGTGTCTTACGACTATATTGTCATTGAGTCACAGTTGGAATCGGTCAACTCATACAATTGTTTGGGCGTAACATTTGTAGAGATATGAGACACATTGGTCACGTAGGGTTAGTAGTGGGTAAAGCAGGTGGCATATTTCGATTTGTGGGTAGAATACTGGGGAAGTACACTCAGTCTACACAGCAGATTGCTTACAAATCACACGTGCACCCATCCTAGAACAGGACTAAGGGAGATATAGAACGTATGTAGAGAAGGGTTGCGTGAATGGTCACAGGTTTGTTTGACCCGCGGGAGAGTGTCGCAAAGACGTTGAAAGGACTGTACTGGCAGACTCTTGAACACGCGCACTGCCGCACATTGTCACATCCGTGGTACAGCATTTTCTTTCTCGCAGTCGGTTTTTTCGGGTAAAATTGCATTGTTGTTTGGAAATAAGTAGTCTACGTCCGGCCGAATATTAGAATATCGTGTAAAAATCTGAAGTAAATCTGTCAAGACCTCTTAGATTTTTGCTACCACCGTTTCCCCTTTAAATATTATGACCCAATAGATAATGTCAGTAGCACCATGAGGCTGTTTGCGTTATGTCGCTGTTGTACACAGAGAAGTAGCGACACTAAAACGTTGTTGGGAAGTGGTGGAAGACCTGTGGAGGAACGACCTTAAGTGCAAGGATTTGCAATTGACCCTCAACAGAAACAAAAGTAACGGATTTGCACATTAATAGGCAAAAAGACACATTATTATATGGTTTCGTAATATCTGAAGAATTGCTGGAAGTAGTCACATCCATTAACTATCTGGGGGGGTGTTCGACGGAGAAATTTAAGATGGGACGACAATATAATACTAATCGTAGAAAAGCAGAAGCCATACTGACCATAACTTGAAGAGTCCTTAGGAAGTGTTGTCCACGCACAAAGGAGGCAGCTTGCAAGATCTTCGTTAGACTAATAATCGAATATTGCTTGTCAGTCTGGGATTTGTACCAGATAGGAATTATAGATGATGTAGAGAAGATACAAAGAAGAGGGGCGCATCTTATTAAAGATACATTCAGTAAGTACGAAAGCGTTACAGGTGTGCTTATCTAACTCCATTGGTAGACAAATCACATATTTGTTTTTTTGATCGTGTTTCCAAGTTAATGGTACATGTGTGAAAATTTGTGAACAGTGATCAAGAAAGCCAAGAGAGCCACAGAAATGGAAACACCTCAGGTCATCACAACGAGACTGCCACGCCATAAGAACAAAGATAACCACAGCATTTGTGCAAAGACTGTTGAATATCTGCATGATCCTATTGTAAAATTGTTTTTGTAATGCCATGAAGCCTGATAATGAGGTATACCCTGGAAACATGTCAAACAATAAATAAATAATACATTAGTTAACAAATTTTGTGACTGGTAGCGGTAGTTAAACCTTTACATATTTTTTGAGGCAGTCGGGGTCGAAAAATCGTCAAAATGGCTTCAAAATAGTTTGAAATATTTCGATTCGATTTCAGGGTAGAGGTGACATTTTCTTGCAGGTGGGCTGGGAAGAAGATGGCAGTTATCTTGATATAGCCACTTCTAGTCGGAGAGGCAATGCATGTATTGTCCTATCAGCTCTGTATCGTTTTCGCTGCTGAAGCACGAATCAGGTGACCTATGGACTGATGGACATTACCTCCGTCACTCATTTTGCATCAGTCGTGTACTACGTACTACATTAAATGCAATCTTTCTAAATCAATGGAAATAATTATAGGAACACTTCATTCACAGAGAACGTCCGTAATGTCATCAACGCTACGGCGAACCTCGACATGAGCTTCCAGCGGCTGGTGCCCCAAGACTTCAATGGCCGCAAGGAGGACCGCATTGCCCTCTGTCGTGAGATGAAGAATTTCTACTACGGTGACGAGCCCGTATCTTCTGATAATTTGGGGCCCTATGTTAACGTGAGTATCGTTTCGCTAAAAACATGCTGATTCAGTATTTCTTCTTTTTATTTAAATAAAACTGGCCTCATCTGTTGAACCGTCTTTTATTACTAGTATTTCAAAACCTACTGGTAGCTAGATTAAACACAACATTTTTAAAATGTAGGATGGAATGGGAAGGAACTGGAAGAGATTAGATTGAAGGAACTAAGCAACTTTCACGTGAAGCTATACAAGAGCAACATTTTAGTCTACGTGATATTACTGAGATTTGAATTCGGCTCCTCCTAACAAACGCTTTGGTGTTTTCCACTGCATCACCACGTTCGGTTTCAAGTAATCTGTCTTAATTTTCTGAAATTAGTTCGTCACTCACTCAAAATGTCCCTCCTTCATTGCGCATCTTCACCTTCCACGATTCTGGCCTCCTCCTCCTGAAAATGCTACCGTGTCTCCGGTACTTACAGTGGAGACCACCTGTTGTGTGTACAAACTTACTTGAACACACATCTTCCGCCTTAAGTTCCCACAAACACTCCTATCTTTAGAGCGGCAATGGCCGTGCTTAATCTCCGCAAAAGGGACGGGATTATCGTGTATCCAATGCTGGAGTTGCGAATTCAGCTGGATTAATACCTTCTAAAACCATAATCTTGAATATATACATGCTCTCGTCCAACAAAAGTTATTCATGTGTATTATGTGATTTATATTTGATTTCGTAATCATATTTTGTGGAATTCGTCCTTTGATAAAGGATCGAATCGTAAAAAATTACAAAATGGCTGATAGGTACAGTTCAGACTAATGAAATAGTCCATTTCATTTAGAAACAGAAGCTGTGAGAAGAGAGTAATTTCATTCAGAAATAGAAACTATGAGGAGTAATACTAACTGCTGAGCGTCCTCTGATTACCTTCTTCCTACTCTGTCTCCATTTTATTTTTCTTGTTTGGGGAACAAAGAGACGGCATGAGCAGATCTTACACGGTTTAGTGATCTTCTCTGTATGTTAACTCCCTCCTTCTGTCCCGACGGCTGAGAACGCGCACAAATGCCGAAATAAGAAATGCACCTATTCTAATCACCTGTGGCCCGCCCGGTTGGCCGTGCGGTCGAATGCACGGCTTTCCGGAGTGGGAAGGAGCGCCTGGTCCCTGGCACGAATCCGCCTGGCGGATTTATGTCGAGGTCCGGTGAGCCGGCCAGTCTGTGGATGGTTTTTAGGCGGTTTTCCATCTGCCTCGGAGAATGCGGGCTGGTTCCCCTTATTCCGCCTCAGTTACACTATGTCAGCGATTGCTGCGCAAACAAGTTCTCCACGTACGCGTACACCACCATTACTCTACCGCGCAAACATAGGGGCTACACTCGTCTGGTGTGAGACGTTCCCTGAGGGGTCCACAGGGGGCCGAACCGCACAATAACCCTCGGTTCGGTGTGGGGCGGCGGAGGGGTGAAGTGGACTGCGGTTGTCGTCGTGGGGTTGTGGACCACTGCGGCTGCGGCGGGGACGGAGCCTCTCCGTCGTTTCTAGGTCCCCGGTTAACATACATGCTGGCATGTGTTCATGTCTACCGATTCCCTTCTCTATGCCAAAAAAGCGATATACCACGAAGAAGTTATCCGAATGGAACGAAAATCGGCAGATTTGATGTACATGTACATCTAAAAAATGATGATTACAATTTTAGAATAACTGTATGATTTATTCAAAGGAAAGAGTTTCACAAACTCAGCAAGTCAATAACCCATTGGTCCACCTCTGGATCTTATACAAGCAGTTATTCGGCTTGCGATCGATTGAGAGAGTTTTTGGATATCCTACCGAGGGATATCGTGCCAAATTCTGTCCAATTTGTGCGTTAGATCGTCAAAATCGTGAGGTGGTCGGAGGGCCCGCCTATAATGTTACAAATGTTCTCTGTTGGGGAGAGGCCCAGCGACTTAGCTGGCCACGGTAGGGTTTGGTAAGCACGAAGACGAGCAGTAGGAACTCTCGCCGTGTGCAGGCGAGCATTATCTCCCTGAAAGAATATCGTCGACGGACCGTTGTGCTATAAACGTTCCACGGGTGACAAACCAAAGGGGTACCGCTACGAAATGAAATGGCACTTTAGTCCATCACTCCTGTTGGTAGGAACGTACACTACTGGCCATTAAAATTTCTACAACACGAAGATGGCGTGCTACAGACGCGAAATTTAACCGACAGGAAGAAGATACTGTGATATGCAAATGATTAGCTTTTCAGAGCATTCACACAAGGTTGGCGCCGGTGGCGATACCTACAATATGCTGACATGAGGGAAGTTTCCAACCGATTTCTCATACACAAACAGCAGTTGGCCGGCGTTGCCTGGTGAAACGTTGTTGTGATGCCTCGTGTAAGGAGGAGAAATGCGTAACATTAGGTTTTCGACTTTGATAAAGGTCGGATTGTAGCCTATCGCGACTGCGGTTTATCGTATCGCGACATTGCTGCTCCCGTTGGTCGAGATCCAATGACTGTTAGCAGAATATGGAATCGATGGGTTCACGAGGGTGTTACGGAACGCCGTGCTCGATCCCAACGGCCTCGTATCACTAGCAGTCGAGATGACAGGCATCTTATCCGCATGGCTGTAACGGATCGTGCAGCCACGTCTCGATCCCTGAGTCAACAGGGATCTGCACGAACAGTTCGACGACGTTTGGAGCAGCACGGACTATCAGCTCGGAGACCATGGCTGCGGTTACCCTTGACGCTGCATCACAGACAGGAGTGCCGGCAATGGTGTACTCAACGACGAACCTGGGTGCACGAATGGCAAAACGTCATTTTTTCGGATGAATCCAGGTTCTGTTTACAGCATCGTGATGGTTGCATCCGTGTTTGGCGACATCGCGGTGAACGCACATTGGAAGCGTGTATTCGTCATCGCCATACTGGCGTATCACCCGATGTGATGGTATGGGGTACCATTGGTTACACGTCTCCGTCACCTCTTGTTCGCATTTTTGGCACTTTGAACAGTGGAAGTTACATTTCAGATTGTTACGACCCGTGGCTCTACTCTTCATTCGATCCCTGCGAAACCCTCCATTTCAGCAGGATAATGCACGACCGCATGTTGCAGGTCCTGAACAGGACTTTCTGGATACAGAAAATGTTCGACTGCTGCCCTGGCCACCACATTCTCCATATCTCTCACCAACTGAAAACGTCTGGTCAATGGTGGCCGAGCAACTGGTTCGTCACAATACGCCAGTCACTACTCTTGATGAACTGTGGTATCGTGTTGAAGCTGCATGGGCAGCTGTACCTGTACACGCCATCCAATCTCTGTTTGACTTAATGTCCAGGCGTATCAAGGCCGTTATGGCTAGAGGTGGTTGTTCTGGGTACTGATTTCTCAGGATCTATGCACCTAAATTGCGTAAAAAATGTAATCACATGTCAGTTCTAGTATAATATATTTGTCCAATGAATACCCGTTTATCATCTGCATTTCTTCTTGATGTAGCAATTTTAATGGCCAGTAGTGTATATTGGGTGACAGTCAGGTTGGTATCCTACCTCTGTCCAGGGCGTCTGCAGACATGTCTTCGGCCTGGAATGTAATTGGAATAGAATTGTCTTCAGTGATGAGTCCGTTTAGACTGAGCTCCAGTGACCAGCGACGACATGTCTGGAGGCGCACCAGATAGCTGTGGGATACCAACGTGAATGTCACCCGTCATGAGACCCGACATCCAGCACTGAGGTTTGGGAAACCATTTCATTTCGCAGCAGGACACATGTGGTTTTCATCGACAGCATCCTTACAACATATCAGTATGTCGACGGTACTCTACGCCCAGTTTTGTTCTCTTTCACGGCAAGCCTTCTGCACTTGCATCTCAGGAAGTTTACGCCACCTGTACACGGCGAGTGTTTCTAATGCTTGTCTTCGTGCTTGCCGAACGTACTTTGGCCAGTAATGTCGTCAGATCGCCCTCAATTGAGAACGTTTGGAGCATTATGGACAGGACCCTTCAACCAGCTCGGGATTTTTTAATTTATTTTTATTTTGCACTTCTAGATCCGTAGCACCAAATTGAGGAGCAAATCTCCAAGATCATGGAACGTGTCAGTACATGAAATTACGACATAAACCTAATAACAAATAAAATAATATGTTAATGAACCCCAAAAAAGACGAACCATAATTTTATGTAAAAGCAATCAACAATGTAACACAGGAATCAGCTTAATTTTTCAAGGAACTCCTCGACAGAATAGAAGGAGTGATCCATGAAGAAACTCTTCAGCTTCGATTTGAAAGCGCATGGACTGCTGACAAGATTTTTTTAATTCTTATGGTAACTTATTGAAAATGGATGCAACAGCATACTGCACACCTTCCTGCAAGAGCGTCAAGGAAGTGCGATCCAAATGCAGGTAGGATTTCTGCCCAGTATTAACTGAGTGAAAGCTGCTAAGGAGTGGCCCCAACACTGAACCCCGGGGGAACTCCCCACTTGACTGTACCTCACTCAGACCCAAAATCATAGCCATTCTCAGCACTGTGGATAATGACATTCTGCTGTCAGTTGTTATAGTAAGAGGTGAACCAGTTGTGAGCTACTCCCTGTATTCCATAATGGTCCAACTTTACAATATTTTGTAGTTAACACAATGAAATGCCTTAATTAAATAAAAAAAGACGCCTAGCGTTACAGACCTTTTGTTTAATCCACCCAGTACCTCAGAGAGAAAAGAGAAGATAGCATTTTCAGTTGTTAAACCATTTCTAAAACCTGACTGTACATTTGATAGCAAATTATGTGAAATAAACTGATCAATTATCTTTACATACAAAGCCTTTTCAATAACTTTAGCAACACTGCCGGCATAAAAATAGGTCTCAAATTGTCCACATTATTCCTTTCTCCCTTTTTATGAAGCGGCTTTACTGCGGAGTACTGTAGTCGTTCAGGAAAGTGACGATTCTTAAAGGAAAAAATGCAAATATGGTTAAGTACAGGAATAACTTGTGCAGTGCAGTACTTTAATATTCTGCTAGGTACTCCATCATATCCATGAGAGTCAATAGTCTTCAGTGATTTAATTATTGACTCAATATCCCCCTTGTCAGTATCACAGAGGAGTATTTCAGACTTCAGTCTCGGAAAGTCATTTTCCAAGAGAGCTATAGAAACTAAGTTTTTATTAAATTAATCAGCAATTTTCAGAAAGTGATTGTTAAATACTGTAAATATTTCTGACTTAACAGTAACAGAAATATTTTTACTGAGTTCTGACTTTATATCATCGATCTTGTGCTGCTGACCAGACATTTCCTTCATGACTGACCATATGGTTTTAACTTTATCCTGTGAATTAGTTATTCTATTTGCATACCACATACATTTTGCCTTCCTAATAACTTTTTTAAGCACCTTACTGTTTGTAATGGGCTGCTGTAGGTCGATTGTGATTACGTCTAAGATTTTTATATAATTTCCACATTGTTGTACATGATATCCTGATCCCAGTAGTCAGCCATCCAGGCTGCCTTTTACTGCTAGTACCCTGTTTTGAACTTTCTAACGGGAAGGCACTTTCAAAGAGTATGAGAAATGTGTTAAGGAAAGCATTACATTCAACATAGATGCTAAGGTTCAGTGACCGTGTCAGAGACTTGTTGCAACCCTTGTTCACAGTACGAGCAGCCCTTAGCGGCTCGCCATCTCACAACTGTTCATGACGTCGCCTTTCCGGCTTAGATCTTTTTTAATATGTGACTTGTAAGTACTGCATCTTTTTCAGTCAGTACAAACTTTAATTTTATTAATGTACTATGTACCTAATATGTTTTAGAACAGTTGGGCTAATTCTGAAGACGACGCGCATAGTAGCGTCGAAACCAGGTCAATTTTGACTTAATATTTGTGACCGAGGGCTTATTTGTTCCAATATAAAGCATTACATTATTCATCTGTGTTATCGGCACTATAAACATCCTGCCACTCTTGGCGAGGTACTGATGCTACGCCGTGTTCGCATCGACCTTATCTTCATAATTATGTTGTATAAATGGAGATGATGTTTTAACTACTGACGACACCTTTGGCACGATTTTTTTATGTATCTCCGCTGCAGGATGTGATTTTAATGTATTTTGCTTCTGATGAAGGTATATTTAGATATACCGAAACCGTGGTCAAGGATTTTAATAAATCTTTATCCTGTTTGGCTGTTATCATTTACCGTGAAGATCTACTTTTTCTGAAACTGTCATCATTTGTTTGACTGTCATGTACATCACATCTACCGATTTCCCTCCCATTCGGATAATCCCTTCGTGGTGCGTCGTTTATTTTTTATTTTATTTTTTTGTCTTAGAGAGTACATATCGGGTATTGACAGATGGCCACCACAAGCTATGACACAACACACTTGCGGCTACGACACACTATGCGAAGTTTTGAGCCTCTTGTTTCTTTGTGTTTTTTGAAGTTAGTTACAGTCTCACTAAGTTAATATTGAATTAATAGTTATTTTCATTTTAAAAATAGATCCGATGACAGACTTAGCTATATACTATATTCTGTGTTTTTTTTTTAATTATGCTTGCGAAAGAGATTGTCACCTACTCGAAGGCACATTTAAAACGTGTATTGCAGAATGTTTTTCATGTTGGTTTCTAGGACTGAAGCTCCCAACACTACGAAAACAACTTTTCCTAATTTTTTGTAAGAGCATTCCACAGGGTCACCAATCACAGCGTAAGGATAACAGGAAAAAGATGTTTGATTTTACGTCATTGTATAAGTTAGAAAATTCTGTGCTTAGTGACACAAGCTGATCGCTTGGGTTGTGTCAAAACAGTCAGTGATGTCACTACCAAGGCACTGAACCATGTGCCAAATGAGAGCTGAGCATAATGACGTTTTGGAACACAGCACTAGAACGAAATAACCTTCGTTCGATATGCAGACATGTCGCAACTGTGGTGAATCATATCTAGATATTTCTGTAACTTGAAGAGGAATTAGGCTACAAGTCCACCTCAACGTCACGTATACATGAACCTATATTATTTTTAAGCTTTCAAGGTTCACAAAATCCCACTTCACAACTCTTCAAATAGCAAAACTGTGATAGTCTCTATTAAATTCCATTGTTTCTGTTGCACACTGCTAATGAATGAATCAGCTCAGGTAGCCACAGAACACTGAAACCTTATTAACACAATACATCAAGCAAGTTCAACATGAAGAAGTTAAAGAAATAACGCACCTAAACGATCGTCCAAATCTAATACGAGAATAACACAATAAATCATACCAGTTTCTTAGAAGGTATGGGTTACATTGTTTATGCTAACTACGGCCACTGTGTTCAGTATACTTGCCTGTCCGAACAGGGGATCACTGACATAGTGCCTGTCTGATACACTCGCAATGACTCGGTGATTTGGACATGATACGTGAGGTAGTAGATTCCGACTGTTGGTCATGGATATGACTGGCGTAAAGTCCAGAGTGGAACTCTGGTTGAGGGACCACTTGTACGGTCGTCACTAAGTCCAGATAACCGTTCTTTATGAATTTCCAATGTTGACTGCCTGGAGAACAGCCAGGCAGGGTCCTACTAAGCTGTCCGGCAGAGGAATACCGGGAAAGCTTAGTGGTGGAACATGACTCACGGAGGCAAACTAGTGCCAATGGTAGCAATGTTGCATATGGCAAACGTTACACAACCTGGTACCAGACGGCTGCTGAGGTGTGATCTCCTGTAGTTGGGTTACTGGCATACTGGAAGGATTCGAAAGGCTGCACCACTGTGTCGTTAGTATTAGGCTGTAAGCGACAGCATTCCTCTTTCCTGCGGAGGAGATGCTGGAGCCAACTTGTGTAACGTAAACGACAGCTGAGGATTACGCATTCATTCTTCCCCAGTGGAGAGGTGTCGGGGCCATCGTGGAGAAGAGCATCTCGTCAAGTGAGGAGGTCTCCTGGAGTGGGACGGCAGATCCAAGAATTGGCCGTGGTGGCGGCAGAGACCTGGATCCAGAATTGGTGCTAGATGCCCACTGCACAGAGGTAGCCTTGAAGAGAGAGAGGTCCACTCAGATGAGAACAGGGAGGAGCGAACCTGGAAAATGAGAAATGTGCAAAGTCGTAACCGAGAAAAGGGCGACCAGATATCACCAAAGGCGGTATGTCCTGACGTGGCCAAGCAGGAGAAGAGACGTGGAGACCTGCTGGTGTCCTGTGAAAGGTGACCAGACGATAAATAGCAAGCACTCTGCACAAAATAGAAGGCCCGAGAGACTGCAGGATACAATGACGACCAGAACCGTCCAGGAACAGTATACAGGCTGGACCGACACAGAGCGCGGATCTGTAAAAAGCGCACAATGCGCTGTGAAGTCACCTATCAGAGAAGAAAACAAGAGAATGCGGTGATCGGAACCCACATTTGGAAAGGAAGAGGCCCAGCAGAGGAATGAGGCATCAAGGATGTGAGCTGAGCTAGGGCGACGTGTGGAAAGGCAGGTGCAGCCAAGGGTGCCCTAAGAGCCAGGGCCAAGTCGCCGTTAGAGGAGTCAAAAGAGAGAAAAGCGATGCCACCATTGGCCGGACTGGAGAGTTCACTGACCGGACGAGTGCCGGTGTACAGGAAATGAAGGGAAAGGTCCACTGAAGGCGGGTTATCAGCGGGGTCGGTAGTGGTGCAAAGGCCTGAAGCGGTGCTGGAGGCGAGTAAGTACTGAGGTTCCAGAGACACAAAGACCGCGTAGGGCAGGATACAACCATGTCGAATGCAAAGGCCTTGAGGAAATGTTACAGGCTACAAATCTCAGGCATCGTTGCACTCCTAAGAAGACAGATGCTGCGTCGTCCGTGGATGGACGAGGCAGCATCGGGACAGGCGAGCTGCCATCGAAGGAGATCGGAATTGCGCCGAAAGAGCTGTACTTGTGGCAGGAGCTGTGCCAACACACCTGATGCTTGCAGTGGTGCTGCCACGATACAGTGTAGCTAAATCAGTTGGGAAATGCCCCGGAGCAACTGTTGTATATGTTGCCATTGCAACTGTAAAAGCTGAGTTAATGGCAGTTCTGGCATCGGATTAGCCATGAGTATGCGTGAATCCACATTTATTCACTCCACAAAGTGCAAAAAATGAAAAAAATAGCGTCAGGTCTTCATTCACATCAAATATTCCTCAATCAATGACAAGCGAAATGCATCAGATCAATTCTCACTTAACAGTACAAGCACCTAACTTTTCAAAACCCCCTTAACACTCGCAACAAAATGAAAGAAATAGATGTACTCAGGTATCCACAGAAAAATGGAACTTCATTAACACAATACCTCAAGTAAGTTCAACATATAGCAGCTTCAGAAATGTAGTAACAACTAAAACATCGTCCAGATCTGATATGAGAGTGACTCAACAACCGTAACAGTTTCTCACAAGATACAAGGTGTACTGGTCTGTCCAAACACGGTATCAATGACGTAGCCAGGAAATATTCCTATATGGACGTAGTCCATGTTTGATATGCTTGCGGTGACTTGGCAGTTTGGACGCGGTGAGCGTTTTCATTGGCAATGGTGGGTCGTGAGTGTGGCCAGTGTGAAGGCCGGAGTGTATTGTACGCTCAGAAAATAGAACTCTGATTGAAAGACTGTTTTTGCGATTGGCGTTAAGTTCAGAGAGCCGTGAACTGTGAACTTCCGTCGTCAACTACCTAAAGAGAAAGCCAGGAAAGCTTGCTGGTGGCACGTGACTAGCCGAGGTGAGCTAGTGTTGACGATAGCCCTGCATACGGCGAACGTAGCGCCGCCTTGTACTGTGGCGGTTGCTTGGGTTGTGATCTCCTGCCGTTAAGTTCTTAGCGTACTGGACAGTCATGGACTGTGCGGCTGGTCCTGGCGGAGGTTCGAGTCCTCCCTCGGGCATGGGTGTGTGTGTTTGTCCTTTGGATACTTTAGGTTAAGTAGTGTGTAAGCTTAGGGACTGATGACCTTAACAGTTAAGTCCCATAAGATTTCACACACATTTTTGAACTAGCGTACTGAAAGGGCTGAGACTTGCGGTGGTTGGTGGCTAGGCAATAGACGACAGCCGAGAATAGAGCAGTCTCCTAGCAGAACACAATTTATGAAATGATACACGTTTGTCCACCATGTAATAGTAAACCACACGAGAATTCCCAGTATTGAAAGGGCAACTACTACACAGTTGCATAGTGTCTGTAAATAAGACCTTCATGACATGATACAATAGTTCTTCACAAGAAATGGCAAAATAATATCGTTTGGTAAGTTTTGATGAAACCACCAGTCATCGTAAACAGCATATAAACTGAATAACTAAATAACTGACTGTAGCTGATGCGAGTAGTTATCATAAAAGCCTTCTTCACTTAACGTATTTCGATCACACTCTAAGACAAAAAAAAAAAAAAAAAAGAAATACGCACCAACATGGAATTATTCGATGGGTACGGAAATCGGTAGATGTGATGTACATGCACAAACAAACAAATGATTACAATTTAAGAAAAATTGGATAATTTGTTCTAGAGCAAGCGATTCATAAAATGAGGAAGTCAGAAACGCGTTGGTCCACTTATGATCCTTATGCCAGCAGTTATTCGGCTTGCCATTGATCGATAGAGGTGGTCGATGTTCTCCCCAGAAAGATCGTGGAAAATCATTCAACTGGCGCATTAGACCGTCAAAATTCAAAGATGGTTGCAGGACCCTGCCCGTAATGCCCCAAATGTTAGTCATTAGCGCTCCGTTCGAAGCGGGGCTCATCACGGAAGACAGTTCTAGTCCATCCAATGATATTCCAGTCCGAAGGCGTGTCTGAAGACCCCCTGGATTGAGGTGGGATACCAGTATGACTGTCACCCGCCTACGGCCCGATGATCAGGAACGATGGTCTGGGACGCTATTTCTTTGCATAGCATGACCCTCAGATTGTGACCCACAGAATCCTTACAGCAAGCACCGTGGTACGTACGATATGCTACGCCCCGTTTTGTTGCCCTTCCTGGCAAGCCATCTTGGGCTTACATTTCATCAAGAAAATGACCGTCCACGTTCTTGCTGAACCCTACCTTATCCATTAAGGTCGCCAGATCTCTGCCGAGTTGAGAATGTTTGGAGCACTATGGGCAACGCCGTCCAACCATCTCGGGATTTTGACGATCTAACGCACCAACTGGACAGTATTTGGCACGATATGGCAAGCCGAATAACTGCTTGCATAAGGACCATATGTCTACCAAAGCGTTATTGAATTCTTCAGTTTATTCTCTTGAATAAATCATCAAATTTTGCAGCCGATTTCCGTGCCTTTCGGGTAATTCCTTCGTGCTGACCCTTTCCTTTATTGTCTGAGAGTGTAGGTGTGGACTGTTCCTTGCTGGTATTGAGGTAGAAAAAAAGTAATCTGATACCCCAAGACCCAAGACCAGCGGCGGTGGCCGAGCGGTTCTAGGCGCTACACTCTGGAACCGCGCAACCGCTACGGTCGCAGGTTCGAATCCTGCCTCGGGCATGGATGTACTATGAAACGTCCTCTTAGAAAAATTAATTAATTACTGTGCTGATAAACCTCTTACATTATTTGATTTTCAAACTGCTGAGCAGAACTGAACGCACTCAGACATTTCCCTCTTTACCTATTCTGATCAACACTAAACTGACACACAATATTTTTAGCGTAACGCAATCTGACTTTCAAAAATACCTACAAAAGAATGGCCCTGACTAACATTAACCTATACCTTTCACAAATCACTTACCTCATCAAAAATCTTCGTTACTCGAACTACTGCAATACAGCGAGCGCCACTACTTCCGTCTAAATAAAAGATTCAAACTACTGAAAGCACTAACTACTGATAGGCATAGTTACCAAATGAAAGATTTTGATAGAGAACAAACACTGTATTTACCTTAATAGTGTTCAAAAGTCATAATATATATAGCAGTTCATGACATCCAGTCTTACAAATTTCAAAACTCCGCCATTTCTCTCCCCACATCCACCACTGCTGGCGGCTCACCTCCAACTGCGCAACGCTACGCGCTGTTAACAGCCAACTGCCCAACACTACAATGGCCAACAACAATGC
This sequence comes from Schistocerca nitens, assembly GCF_023898315.1. Taxonomy (NCBI): domain Eukaryota; kingdom Metazoa; phylum Arthropoda; class Insecta; order Orthoptera; family Acrididae; genus Schistocerca; species Schistocerca nitens. The sequence goes on from NC_064615.1 coordinate 449,763,588, forward strand.
AAACCAGCCACAGACTGCTCACAGCACAGCCAGTGATTTTCATACAGAGCGCAACGTGGCGTTACCAATATAAAAACCTAAACAGCCTACTTACAGTATGTGATGTCCTTAGGTTAGTTAGGTTTAAGTAGTTCTAAGTTCTAGGGGACTGATGACCTCAGAAGTTAAGTCCCATAGTGCTCAGAGCCATACCCCAAGAATTTTATAACGGAAGCTATGGTGCAACTTAGTAGAACTCTTAAAAGTTTCTCTTTACTGTGCAAAAACTGATATGGTACAATCACAGCACTGAATTTGAGTCCCGTGTAGAATAAGACCGTCCACAAATACCACTTAACTTTTGCAAGCATAAGACAATTTTCACCCCACAGTGCATGAAGAATGTGCAATCTTTGCAATCTTCGATCATTAAGGAAGAAGCTACATAAATTCATAATTACTGTATGCCCTAGAGAAGCTTCTCAGAAAACGTAAACGTGAGATGTCATATCACTTAGAAATTATTGGGAATGCTAGGTGAGCAATAAACAGATCGAATATACTAGCTGTCATAACGTAAAAATTATAAACCCTCGCTGCTGGAACACTGACATAGCTGAGGGAACTTTACTATCACGTACAGCAAGAGAGGGTTAGGTGGGAATGAGGAGTGGCAGAGGGAGTGTGATCTGGAGCAACACTTGACCTTGACGCTTGTGACATTAACGTAGACGGAACCCTATTGTCTGTGCTCGAAACAGCATTTCCCATTACTAGTCGATGTGTTTTAAAACATCAAAATTATTTCCAGAAAAATCTACTGAGTTTCAGTGCTGACAAAGCCATGGACAAAGTCACTCATTTCAATTCATCTTAATGGAGGGTCGAACTCAATACGTGAGTCACAAGTGTTTAGAAGTTTGTCGCTCGTATAAGACCGGTCTATTGCTCATTTTTATACGTGAAATAAAATTAGTAATTTACAACTGCTTTGGTTACAAACTGCTAAGTAGCTTAGTGACGGATAGTGGGGCCAGCCCTTACCCTGGAGTTAGGACAGGAATGCGGTGCACCTCCGGGTTGTGACGATTCTGATTAAATTAGTAAACCACCAGTGGCTGTTAATGAGTGCATAACATTAACTCACGGAGGTTTATGCCAGATCAGTAAGCATCAGTGGTATGTTTCATTAATTTCGATATAAGATACATTGGAATTTCTGTTGGCAAGATGGTTAACTTTTTCTCACGACATATTTTATTTTCAGATCCGTGGCGATTTGGCTTTCAACTATCCCGTCATAAAGACGGCCAGGATTCACTCGAAGCAGACGCAAAACGTGTACCTTTATCTCTTCTCCGCTGACGGAGAGCTGAACCACATGAAGAGGATAGCAAAGGCAGAAAAGTTAGCAGGTAATCCAATCTTTGTGTCGCATTTCGGGAATTACAGTGTCTATGCTGTCACTTTTCCCGTAGTGTGTGAGGAATATAGAAACTAAATAAAACTTTGTGGCCGGCCGGAGTGGCCGAGCGGTCCTAGGCGCTACAGTCTGGAGCCGCGCGACCGCTACGGTCGCAGGTTCGAATCCTGCCTCCGGCATGGATGTGTGTGATGTCCTTAGGTTAGTTAGGTTTAAGTAGTTCTAAGCTCTAGGGGACTGATGACCTCAGAAGTTAAGTCACATAGTGCTCAGAGCCATTTTTGAACCAAAACTTTGAGAAAAAGTCAAATTGTATGGCGGACTGGGAAAAGAATCTGAATCCTTAACTCTCTCTGACTGACCTAGCGTGTACACCATACAGCACGACTCAAAGCTTTAATGGTGCAGAACGTCTTTCTACTTTCCACCACACTCGCACTTCAGCGAAGTAAGCAGGAACACTTATAATTAGAGCCTGGCCGATTATACACTGAAGAGCCAAAGAAACTGGCACAGCTGCCTGATATTGTGTAGGGCCCCAGCGAGCACGCAGAAGTGCCGCAGTACGACGTGGCACGGACTCCACTAAGTCTGAAGTGCTGGAGGGAACTGACACCATGAATCCTGCAGGACTGTCCATAAATCCTTAAGACTACGAGGGGGTGGAGATCTCTTATGAACAGCACGTTGCAAAGCATCCCAGACATGCTCAATAATGTTTATGTCTATGGAGTTTAATGGTCAGTGGAAGTGTATTTTCTGCAAAAATACTGTAGACAACAAATTCCTGATGAATTGACACAAACGAACAAGTGTTTAGATTTTTGTTGCCAGGAGGCTCTGAGCAGCGCTGTATAAGGAACCATCACATATGGACATCCGTCGGTGAAACAACAGACGTATGCGGCTGTGTCCTTGGTAATCCCACTGACGCCAAACTCGACTTACCCTGCCAAGTATCGACACGCTCAAATAATTCAAAAGTAACTTGTTTCGTGAATGATGTCTTAAAAGTGCTGTGGTCTGAGGAAATAAAGAAGAAATAGTATTGTTTTGTATTCGGATGCTCAGGTTTCTTTCAAAGCCGCGCATCGTGTGTCGCTTATGTCAAACCTAACGTTGCCTCCTAAGCCTACGTGTCATTTAGGTGGATACAATGAAGCTGTTGGTTTGTATGCTCAACACTTTCCAACCATGAAATTTGCGACTGATTCATTTCCGAGACAAACTCTGATATCAGTGCGAGAGGCACAAAACGCTTTCACTGGTCCTGAATTCGAAAATTCTCTGGCGTACATCCATAACAGTTTCGGCTTCCTTTCCAACAGCATTAAACAATTAGAATATCTCGCGTTGTCTTTGCAGAAATCGTTAGGAATTGTTAAGAATCTCAAATGCAAGCTGACTGAAATTAGAAATAGTATTGGGCGGAGGGTAGTTAGTAAGTTAGACGCTGTTTTGGCAAGAAATTCAGGTTACTTGACTTGTACTACTATCTATAGTATCTTCAGTGGATGGGGGGAGGGGTGGGGGTGGTGTGTGTGTGTGTGTGGGGGGGGGGGGGGGAGAAGAAGAAGACGCTCCAGCAGATAGCTCTCCAGACCAGGAATATTTACTGTCTCAAAATTTGCACTGTCAGCATTCTGTAATGGGGAGACATCATTTTCCACCTACAAAAACGTTCTTCGTGATCTGCAACATTCTATGACTGCAGAGAATTTGGAAAAGTTCATGATTGTTCACTGTGCTTCAGAATAATTTCTGGTATGTTTAAGTGCATATTAACGTAATATAGTAGGTTACAATGTAATTTAGAAGTTGATATTGTTTTATTTTAAATAACAAAACTTATTCGTGGCATTGCGCATTTTCTTACACATTTTACTCATTTCTGTTAGATAAATATATTCTTATTTTTAGTTTTGCTGTTACACTACCGTTCTAAAGAACTGCACGTCCCTATAGAATTTTAAGAATTTTGGTACAGATCTAAAAACCCATTCGTCTTTGAAATTTCAAATATTTATGAAACATTGATAGTCTACAAGCGAGAAGGACATCATAATGAAGGACATGATTGGTTCTAATTTTTTAATTCAAGGAAATATCTAACAGTACGTACATATCTGTACAATGACATTTCATGTCACTGATGATATAGAAGTTAAAACTAATATTAAATATTTTAATGAAATTTCCATTTAATTTGGTCACATAATAAAATACTGTCTATCACAAGTGCATTATTTAGCACTCATACTTCAGAAGATCTCAGTATTTTATTGGACCCCCTTGCCCCTTACAACAGCCTTCACTCTGTCAGGCAAAGAGCCTATCAATTTTCTGATGGTCAATTTCGTGCTGCCAAGCTTTCACAATCATCTCCAACAGCTCCTGTTTTGTTGCAGGCTTTTTATACTGAATCCCTTTCCCAGTCTGTCGCCACAAATTCTTAATTGGAATAAGGTTTGGCGAACTTCCCGGCCTTGAAAAAGTGGTAACCTTGGAAATTGTATTACACAGATAAAATAAGCAGTACTTACCTTTTTTGATGTGTGGCATGGAGCCAGATTCTGTTGGAAAATCCACTGCGCATCCGGGAAAGCGTCGTGTGCAGTGAACATCAGAGGGCGCCGAATCACAATTTCGTATTGATCACTGTTTGATGTTCTTTGAACAAAGTACAACGTTCCAACGTCTTGGTATGTCATTGCTCCTCACACCATTACAGATGGAGCATCCTTCATGGTTCGCACAACGCAGTCAGGATCCATCCTGTCACTGGCTTCACTCCTGACGGGCTGTGGTCTGTCACTCATCATGAAAAATCGGCTATCATCTGAAAATATCACAATTCTCCACTGTTCTTATGTTCAGTTCATGTGAAGTCTGGCCTATGCCTGTCTCCTTTTCCTCTCTGAAGCAAATAAAAATGGCTTATTGACAGCTTTAGCCTTCATACCCATTGCACAGTGTCTTTTCCTAACAACTGATGAGCTGGTTACCACCTGCATGCTTTTGCCAGTTCAACTGAAGTAGCGCTCCTATCCTTTCGGATTAGTCGACGAAGTATTCAGGGGGCGAAGAAATGCAAAGAAGTTAGAAAAATATTTACCTCGCTGTAACCAAGCAATAGCTGTTCAAATTTTGTGTTTCCGTTCTTGTGTCCCTTCTTATTTGTTTATAGACATTATTTAGTAAAGTACACGTAGGTTATTTACTGCTAGTGATGCAATTCTGAAGCTTATACTTATTTACTTGCGGCTCAATACTGTAGGTTTTAGTTGTACTGTGCTTTGCAATTAGCCACCGCAGACCGCTATACTGGTTAATAAAATAATAAATCGTACCTCAGTGTAAACAAGTAACTGTCTAAAGCAACGGAACTAAATTCGCAGTTAGTTTGGATTTGTGGAGATGGGATTGCGGGGCATAACTGTGTCACTGACATATGTTGTTGTTGTGGTCTTCAGTCCTGAGACTGGTTTGATGCAGCTCTCCATGCTACTCTATCCTGTGCAAGCTTCTTCATCTCCCAGTACCTACTGCAACCTACATCTTTCTGAATCTGCTTAGTGTATTGATCTCTTGGTCTCCCTCTACGATTTTTACCCTCCACGCTGCCTTCCAATGCTAAATTTGTGATCCCTTGATGCCTCAAAACATGTCCTACCAACCGATCCCTTCTTCTAGTCAAGTTGTACCACAAACTTCTCTTCTCCCCAATCCTATTCAATACCTCCTCATTAGTTACGTGATCTACCCACCTTATCTTCAGCATTCTTCTGTAGCACCACATTTCGAAAGCTTCTATTCTCTTCTTGTCCACACTAGTTATCGTCCATGTTTCACTTCCATACATGGCTACACTCCATACAAATACTTCAGAAACGACTTCCTGACACTTAAATCTATACTCGATGTTAACAAATTTCCCTTCTTCAGAAACGCTTTCCTTGCCATTGCCAGTCTACATTTTATATCCTTTCTACTTCGACCATCATCAGTTATTCTGCTCCCTAAATAGCAAAACTCCTTTACTACTTTAAGTGTCACATTTCCTAATCTAATCCCCTCAGCATCACCCGATTTAATTTGACTACATTCCATTATCCTCGTTTTGCTTTTGTTGATGTTCATCTTATATCCTCCTTTCAAGACACTGTCCATTCCGTTCAACTGCTCTTCCAAGTCCTTTGCTGTCTCTGACAGAATTACAATGTCATCGGCGAACCTCAACGTTTTTATTTCTTCTCCATGGATTTTAATACCTACTCCGAATTTTTCTTTTGTTTCCTTTACTGCTTGCTCAATATACAGATTGAATAACATCGGGGAGAGGCTACAACCCTGTCTCACTCCTTTCCCAACCACTGCTTCCCTTTCATGTCCCTCGACTCTTATAACTGCCATCTGCTTTCTGTACAAATTGTACGAGGGCAGTTCAATAAGTAATGCAACACATTTTTTTTCTGAAACAGGGGTTGTTTTATTCAGCATTGAAATACACCAGGTTATTCCCCAATCTTTTAGCTACACAACACTATTTTTCAACGTAATCTCCATTCAATGCTACGGCCTTACGCCACCTTCAAATGAGGGCCTGTATGCCTGCACGGTACCATTCCACTGGTCGATGTCGGAGCCAACGTCGTACTGCATCAATAACTTCTTCATCATACGCGTAGTGCCTCCCACGGATTGCGTCCTTCATTGGGCCAAACATATGGAAATCCGACGGTGCTGTAGGGTGCATGAGGAAGAACAGTCCACTGAAGTTTTGTGAGCTCCTCTCGGGTGCGAAGGCTTGTGTGAGGTCTTGCGTTGTCATGAAGAAGGAGAAGTTCGTTCTGATTTTTGTGCCTACGAACACGCTGAAGTCGTTTCTTCAATTTCTGAGGAGTAGCACAATACACTTCAGAGTTGATCGTTTGACCATGGGGAAGGACATCGAACAGAATAACCCCTTCAGCGTCCCAGAAGACTGTAACCATGACTTTACCGGCTGAGGGTATGGCTTTAATCTTTTTCTTGGTAGGGGAGTGGGTGTGGCGCCACTCCATTGATTGCCGTTTTGTTTCAGGTTCGAAGTGATGAACCCATGTTTCATCGCCTGTAACAATCTTTGACTAGAAATTGTCACCCTCAGCCACATGACGAGCAAGCAATTCCGCACAGATGGTTCTCCTTTGCTCTTTATGGTGTTCGGTTAGACAACGAAGGACCCAGCGGGAACAAACCTTTGAATATCCCAACTGGTGAACAATTGTGACAGCACTACCAACAGAGATGTCAAGTTGAGCACTGAGTTGTTTGATGGTGATCCGTCGATCATCTCGAACGAGTGTGTTCGCACGCTCCGCCATTGCAGGAGTCACAGCTGTGCACGGCCAGCCTGCACGCGGGAGATCAGACAGTCTTGCTTGACCTTGCGGCGATGATGACACACGCTTTGCCCAACGACTCACCGTGCTTTTGTCCACTGCCAGATCACCGTAGACATTCTGCAAGCGCCTATGAATATCTGAGATGCCCTGGTTTTCCGCCAAAAGAAACTCGATCACTGCCCGTTGTTTGCAACGCACATCCGTTACAGACGCCATTTTAACAGCTCCGTACAGCGCTGCCACCTGTCGGAAGTCAATGAAACTATACGAGACGAAGCGGGAATGTTTGAAAATATTCCACAAGAAATTTCCGGTTTTTTCAACCAAAATTGGCCGAGAAAAAAAATGTGTTGCATTACTTATTGAACTGCCCTCGTAAATAGCCTTTCGCTCCCTGTATTTTACCCGTGCCACCTTTAGAATGTGAAAGAGAGTATTCCAGTCAACATTGTCAAAAGCTTTTTCTAAGTCTACAAATGCTAGAAACGTAGGTTTGCCTTTTCATCAGTATTACAGGGTTATAAATACAAAATCAAATAGGGGTAATGCAGGAGTAGGTTTAATAATGAATAAAAAAATAGGAGTGCGGGTTAGCTACTACAAACAGCATAGTGAACGCATTATTGTGGCCAAGATAGACACAAAGCCCATGCCTACTACAGTAGTACAAGTTTATATGCCAACTAGCTCTGCAGATGATGAAGAAATAGATGAAATGTATGACGAGATAAAAGAAATTATTCAGGTAGTGAAGTGAGACGAAAATTTAATAGTCATGGGTGACTGGAATTCGTCAGTAGGAAAAGGGAGAGAAGGAAACATAGTAGGTGAATATGGATTGGGGGGAAGGAATGAAAGAGGAAGCCGCCTTGTAGAATTTTGCACAGAGCATAACTTAATCATAGCTAACACTTGGTTCAAGAATAATAAAAGAAGGTTGTATACCTGGAAGAATCCTGGAGATACTAAAAGGTATCAGATAGATTATATAATGGTAAGACAGAGATTTAGGAACCAGGTTTTAAATTGTAAGACATTTCCTGGGGCAGATGTGGATTCTGACCACAATCTATTGGTTATGAACTGCTGATTGAAACTGAATAAACTGCAAAAAGGTGGGAATTTAAGGAGATGGGACCAAAGAACCAGAGGTTGTAGAGAGTTTCAGGGAGAGCATAAGGGAACAATTGACAGGAATGGGGGAAAGAAATACAGTAGAAGAAGAATGGGTAGCTCTGAGGGATGAAGTAGTGAAGGCAGCAGACGATCAAGTAGGTAAAAAGACGAGGGCTAATAGAAATCCTTGGGTAACAGAAGAAATATTGAATTTAATTGATGAAAGGAGAAAATATAAAAATGCAGTAAATGAAGTAGGCAAAAAGGAATACAAACGTCTCAAAAATGAGATCGACAGGAAGTGCAAAATGGCTAAGCAGGGATGGCTAGAGGACAAATGTAAGGAGGTAGAGGCTTGTCTCACTAGGGGTAAGATAGATACTGCCTACAGGAAAATTAAAGAGACCTTTGGAGAGAAGAGAACCACTTTTATGAATATCAAGAGCTCAGATGGCAACCCAGTTCTAAGCAAAGAAGGGAAGGCAGAAAAGTGGAAGGAGTATATAGAGGGTTTATACAAGGGGATGTACTTGAGGACAATATTATGGAAATGGAAGAGGATGTAGATGAAGACGAAATGGGAGATAAGATACTGCGTGAAGAGTTTGACAGAGCACTGAAAGACCTGAGTCGAAACAAGGCCCCGGTAGTAGACAACATTCCATTAGAACTACTGATGGCCTCGGGAGAGCCAGTCATGACAAAACTCTACCATCTGGTGAGCACGATGTATGTGACAGGCGAAATACCCTCAGACTTCAAGAACAATATAATAATTCCAATCCCAACACTTAAAGTGTTGACAGATGTGAAAATTACCGAACTATCAGTTTAATAAGTCACAGCTGCAAAATACTAACGCGAATTCTTTACAGACGAATGGAAAAACTGGTAGAAGCGGACCTCGGAGAAGATCAGTTTGGATTCCGTAGAAATGTTGGAACACATGAGGCAATACTAACCTTACGACTTATCTTAGAAGAAAGATTAAGAAAAGGCAAACCTTCGTTTCTAGCATTTGTAGACTTAGAGAAAGCTTTTGACAATGTTAACTGGAATACTCTCTTTCAAATTCTGAAGGAGGCAGGGGTAAAATACAGGGAGCGAAAGGCTATTTACAATTTGTACAGACTCCAGATGGCAGTTATAAGAGTCGAGGGGCATGAAAGGGAAGCAGTGGTTGGGAAAGGAGTGAGACAGGGTTGTAGCCTCTCCCTGATGTTATTCAATCTGTATATTGAGCAAGCAGTAAAGGAAACAAAAGAAAAATTCGGAGTAGGTATTAAAATTCATGGAGAAGAAATAAAAACGTTGAGGTTCGCCGATGACATTGTAATTCTGTCAGAGACAGCAAAGGACTTGGAAGAGCAGTTGAACGGAATGGACAGTGTCTTGAAAGGAGGATATAAGATGAACATCAACAAAGGAAAACGAGGATAATGGAATGTAGTCAAATTAAGTTGGGTGATGCTGAGGGAATTAGATTAGGAAATGAGACACTTAAAGTAGTAAAGGAGTTTTGGTATTTGGGGAGTAAAATAACTGATGATGGTCGAAGTAGAGAGGATATAAAATGTAGACTGGCAATGGCAAGGAAAGCGTTTCTGAAGAAGAGAAATTTGTTAACATCGAGTATAGATTTAAGTGTCAGGAAGTCGTTTCTGAAAGTATTTGTATGGAGTGTAGCCATGTATGGAAGTGAAACATGGACGATAACTAGTTTGGACAAGAAGAGAATAGAAGCTTTCGAAATGTGGTGCTACAGAAGAATGCTGAAGATAAGGTGGGTAGATCACGTAACTAATGAGGAGGTATTGAATAGGATTGGGGAGAAGAGAAGTTTGTGGCACAACTTGACTAGAAGAAGGGATCGGTTGGTAGGACATGTTTTGAGGCATCAAGGGATCACAAATTTAGTACTGGAGGGCAGTGTGGAGGGTAAAAATCGTAGAGGGAGACCAAGAGATGAATATACTAAGCAGGTTCAGAAGGATGTAGGTTGCAGTAGGTACTGGGAGATGAAGAAGCTTGCACAGGATAGAGTAGCATGGAGAGCTGCATCAAACCAGTCTCAGGACTGAAGACCACAACAACAACAACCTGTAAAATTCTATTCATAAATAAATATGTGTGTATGTCTCTCCATACTGTCAGATAATCACAAATGATATAATGTCTAATATTTCATCAACATGTATAAATTTTTCTAAGGGAGGGATGAGAGTATGAGCCGCAACAGAGGACTGATGTTTTGTTTTCTCCTTATTCTCCTTTCTGTTTAATGGTGCATTAGTTCAGTACAGTAGATGAGCTTTAATTATGCCATTAGATGACTGCTAAATATGTCCTCTTAAATAATTCTACATCTACATCTACATCTACATCTTAAATAATTCTTCCAATCTGAAGTGTCAAGCCTACATAACTCCAAAAATTTCATTACAAGTTCCCATTAGAATAGTGTTAAAGTGTTATAGATTTAAATCTTCTGGTATATTTTCAACGGTGGCTGCTGTAAATAATTCTTTCCACATAAATCTATACTTTCACCTTTAGTTATAAGAATATATAAGACATCACATAAGTTATTATCTCAGCCATACCAGTCTTTCAATAAATAATATTCTTTCACTACTTTCATTCTGTATTCCATGAGTACATGTGATATAGCGTTCAAATCTAGTTTCTTTCCTCTCAACATATTCTCAATTACTCATAACATTCTCACCTATCCAGTATTAATTCTTCACAAAATAACATATACTTATTCCTCAGCATTATATATATATTTTCCTCTTATTCATCACCACTTACTTTTTAATTCAACAATAATAATAATAATACCCTTTTCTCATCTTATATTCCATTTACCTCTCTCCGTATTACTATTTATCCTCTTATTAAACTAAAATTACATTCACTCATCTCATTCAGCCACTCACATCACTCATATCAACATTACTATTATCACATGCCTACTAAAGAAAATAATTCTGTTCAGTTCTCTGCCTCCTCTAATGTGTATATACCTCCTCTAATGTGTATATGCCTCAATAGCAACTCCTCTTATAACCAAATATCTTATTAGCTATTGGATGGTACACATCGCTTTTTAGACTTACCTGCATTCATTAGATTGTAAGTATCTGTATAACTTCAATGAAGGCTCATCATAACTGTATATCATATTAATTATCTTCTTCTCGTTAGCTAACATTTTACTGTATGTATTTTGTCAAATGTCTGTGTGGGTGTAGACCTCTGGGTTTATGTGTTAATGGATACTCTAATGAATTACAGCCAGGGTGTGGAATATTTGCAATTTGGTATGGTCCAGAGTATAAGACCCGCCATTTCCTGTTGAAATGTTTCAGTTTTGTGGGTTTAGGATGTGTTCTTAGTAAAACTAACTCATCAACTTGAAATGTTTGTGCTTTCCTGACACCTCTGTCATATTTCTGCTTTCTTTCCTTAGCATTGTCACATAATGTTGTGTAAGCTTGTCTTACCTTTTTGTCTAAACTAACAGGATTTGTTGATGCTGTAAATTTAGGTAGAGGGTCTGTCCATTCATTTCTTTCTGTTTCATCCATAATTAATTCGGTTGGTGTGTATCCAGTAGAAATGTGAGTTAAATTGTTCACTATTTGTTCAAATGGTGCCAGGTATTCTACCCATTTTGTGTGCTTCTCTGGTGTGTGTGTTCTCATAAACTGTCCAAATTCTCGAAATGTTCCTTCTACCGGGTTTCCTGCCGCGTGAAATCTTGAAATTAAAATATGTTTAACATTCTGTTCTTCAATAAAAGTCTTCCATTTTAAACTGGTAAAATATGCTGCATTATCCGTGATTATAACTTCAGGTTTTCCTATTCTTACAAAATAATCTGTTAATAGACGTCTGGTAATAGCAGTGGTAGAAACTGAACGTAAAGCATATAATTCTAAATACTTTGTGAAAACATCTAACACAGCAAGGATGTATTTCATCCCTCCACGTGCTTGTGGACAGGGTCCTGCAATATCTAAAGAAATTAGCTGTAATGGCCTCTTAGGTATGACTGGATGCAATTCATTCGTGCTTGTGCGATTAGAATATTTGGCTTTCTGACATATGATGCATTTCCTAATATTCCTCAATACTCTTCGCCTTAAATTTGGAAAGTAGCAATATTGTATAATCTTATCTGTAGATTTGGTTACGCCATAGTGTCCCCAAGTTCTGTGTGTAAATAAAATAAAATCATCAACATGAGCTTCTGGTAAGCAAACACACCAAAGCTGTGATTCAGGGTTTCGTCGGTGAAATAGTACTTCTTTGTGTAATGTGTAATATTTTTCAAGATGTGGGTCTGTTCCTGCACGTAATTTATTCTTTATCTGGATCCACCTGGGATCATTGTCCTGCAATATGTCTAACTTCCTGCATATGTTTTTGTAGTAAGGTGCAAATGTACCATCATACATGAGTGAAATTTTGAAATCTGATGTTTGTTCTGTCACATCTGAAAATTCTTGTAGGCCTTGTGGCAAACGAGATAGAGCATCGGCTATAATGTTGGATTCTCCTTCTATGTATATAATATCAAAACCTTATTCTTGTAGTGATGCACACCAGCGTGCAAGACGTGAATGTAATAACTTGCATGATAGAAGGAAAGAAAGAGCTTGATGATCAGTATAAAGCTTAGTACGTTTTCCCCATAGAAAGTAGCGAAAATTGTGAAATGCCCATACTATGGCAAGTGTTTCGCGCTCGGTCACTGAATATGACTTTTCGCATTCAGTGAGCGTGCGGCTAGCAAAACTGATAAGTTTGATGACTGTTTGTTCATTTTCTACATGAATTTGGAATAAATAGCCCATAGGAACTTGCATCTGTTACTAGGCAAAAGTCTGACGTCATGTCAGGATGACATAACAACGGTGCATTTACTAAAGCATTCTTAATCGCTTCAAAATCTGTCTGACAGAACTCTGTGTCCATTTCCAAATATTATTTCTTTTGAGTAAAGATAGAAGATGTGGACTGTTAAGAAGATGGTAGGGTACAAATTTCCTGAAGAATGAAGCTAGACCAAGAAAGGCTTTGAGTTGTTTACGATTCTGTGGGGATGGAAAATTCTTAATTGCATCAATTTTTCTTGAGTCTGGATAAATACCTTCAGTTGATATGATGTGACCAAGGAATTTGATTTCTCTCCTCCATAATTTCGTCTTTGATAAATTGATAGTGACACCTGCGTCAGAAAATTTAGTCAGAAGTTGCTTCAAAAGATTAACATGTTCTTCCTAAGTAGTGGTGGAAATGACAATGTCATCAACATAAACTGTGATTTGCAATAGCAATTGTGGTCCAAGAGCAGCGTCTAAGGCTTCAATAAATACTCCAGAACTCTCTCATACACCAAAGGGTAGAACACAAAATTGATAACTACGTCCCTCACATAGAAATGCAGTGTATTTACGACTGTTTTTATGGAGGTTCACCTGCCAAAACGATGAGCGGAGGTCGATATTGGTGAAATACTGTACATTATGAAATTTTAAAAGTTGTTCTTCCAAATTTATAAGTCGTGTGTTGATTGGAATTATGACTTTGTTAATTTCTCGTGCGTCCAGCACTAACCTTACACTACCATCTTCTTTATTAACTGCTAGGATCGGACTGCAATATGGTGAATGTGACCTTTCAATGATACCCCCAGCTTGCATTCTTTCAATCTCTTTCAAAACTGCGGGTTTCTTTGACCAAGAAATATTATAATATGTTCTACAATATGTTTTGTGTGGTTTAACATCCATCTCATAAGTATAGCCTCTAATAATTCCACGTTTCTCCATAAATACCTCAGCAACGTGCTGCAAAACTTCAAGTAATTCAAGTTGTTGTTCTTTCGTCAGATATTCAGATTCTGTGCATTTCTCATATAAATCATTAGGTTTAATTCCCTGAGATACAGCTTCATTAAAAGTTAAATCACATATGTTTGTTGCTGGTGGATACACAAAATGTAACTGTTCAAACTTACCTTGTTTACTATTTAAGTTTTTACCCTGTGTTAACTTTATTGTCAGTTGTTGTAGGTTTACGGTTAAATGACATTTCCCTTTTCCTGAATCTATGATTGCTTGATATTCATTCAAAAAGTCAATTCCTAATATGCAATGCATAACTAATTTGTGATTCTTGAGTTTCTCCCGGCGTATTTGATAATCAAAATATCCACGGGTGTGCTGCCGGTCTATAGTGTCCGTTGGACACTATAGACCGGCAGCACACCCGTGGATATTTTGATCATAACTAATTTATCTACTACCAGGAAACTGTAATTGAGTGGTATATTTGAAACTGTGAAGTTAATGAGAGCTTGAAAGTTCACGTTCTTTGATTTGTTACCGGTGGCACTTATAATGTGACAATTCTGTACTGGCAATGTTTGCATGTTCATTATTTGTTTGAGTTCATTATATAAAGACATTTAAATGACACTTGCTGCTGCTCCTGTATCTAACATTACTTCCACTTCATAACTCGTGTTATAGCCTGAATAATCTTCTTTATTTTACTGGTACTATTAAAATCTACATCCTGATATAATTATTTTTCTGTTTTCTTACTGTCATCATAACGGAGAAAACAAATCGTCGGTTCCGTTGCGCTCTGCTCCCTATCGACCGTAACTCGAGCGCTTAGCTCGGTCGTCGTTCGTTTTCCGGCAAATTCGGTTGTTGCTGCGGGTTGGGGTCATTGCCCAACTCAATAATATTTACATTTCTGTCGTGTGTCACCCAAGTATCAGCTGTTTGGTTGTTGACATTAACTCGCGTCGCATTGGGAGTTCCGTTAGGTAGGAATTGAGGGTTGCTGTATTGCATGTGTCGTGGCGGTGGTTCATTGTGATTTCCCCATACATTATTTCGCCCATGACTGTAACTGGTATTGTCATTACTGTTATTCCTGCAATACATGTTTGGATGTTGTTTCTCTGAAAATATCCTGGATTGTACCTGTTATCCTCTCTTCTTTGATCTCTATGATTTCGGTTCCTTCATCTGTTGTTGTTATTTTGAATATAACTGTTATTGTTCTGATTGTAATTACTGTTCGGATAACCATTATTGTAACAATTACCGTTTCCCTGCCAATACTGCGAGTTGTTTCTCCTAATATTGAATGGATTTTTCCCAGTGTAGTGCGAATTGTTTATTTGAGTGTTTTGTTGTGGTATCGGAGGCGGATTCCAATAGCCTCTGGAACCGCAAGACCGCTACGGTCGCAGGTTCGAATCCTGCCTCGGGCATGGTTGTTTGTGATGTCCTTAGGTTAGTTAGGTTTAACTAGTTCTAAGTTCTAGGGGACTAATGACCTCAGCAGTTGAGTCCCATAGTGCTCAGAGCCATTTGAACCATTTTGAACCAATAGCCTCTGTCATTTCTGTTGTTGTGCTTACGCGAATTTCTTGGATGGATCGGATACAATTGATTGAAATTCCTGATCTCATCTCTGTAAACAACATCTATCTCATCAACCTATCTGAAAAAATTCTTTATGTTGTCCTCGGACACTCCTATTAATTTATCACGGTAAGGAAATGGTAGGTGGCTTTTAAGTGTTCTAATTACACCTGGTAAATCTGCTGGTTTTGTCCAATATAATGATTTGTCTAGGTAACGTTAAAAGTATTGACGTAAAGTCTATTTCTTCGGGTTGTAAATTTCAGAATTGTATACTTCTCGTTTTAAACTTTGCTGTTCTGTGATCGACCAGAATTCCTCAAGAAATGCTTGTTCAAACTGTTCAAATGTTAAACATCGTCTTTTCATTGCTGCTCCCCACTTAGCTGCTCTTCCACGTAACAAATTTGTAACATATCGAATTTTATCAGCTTCTAACCAATGTCTCGGGAAAATACCGTCAAAAGAGCGGATGAAAACAGTCGGATGCACTTTGTCTTTCTCATCACATGAAAATGTCTGAAAGTATCCATGTCGTACTAATGTTCCATCAGCTACTCCCGATGGTATTATGGATCCTGCATTTTGTGTCAAACTGTGCATAGTATGTGGTGATGTCTGATAGTAATTTTGATCTTCTGGTAGCATTGAAAATGGTTCATTGGGATTTGTATCACTCATTGGTAATCCTATTTTCGGCTGTGTGCTGGGTCTAGCATTATTCGGATTCTCATTTGTGTTTTGGTTGCCTGTTATGGGCTTTGGTATCACTGACAAACTTGGTATTACATTTTATTTAAATTTACGTACCTCTTTCTGAATATTATCTGTTTCTCCCTTTACTTGTTCCTTTGTCTTATCTAAAATGATCTGTGTCATTGTCTCAAACTTCTCATCTAAATAATCATCACATAATTTGCATTCATGTACAAGTTTCTCTGCTACAGTTGTGTCATTCTTTAAAGATGCTACATCTGCTCTGTTTTCCAGTTTTTCTAACTTCTCCTGTAAGGATTTCTGCTCCAATATGACATCATTTAATCTGTCTGAAAGGTCTGTAATCGTCAGGTCTAAGTGTTCTTGGTTTGTTTTTACGGAATTGTGTGACCGTCGTAATTCGTCAACTTGGGTACTGGTTTTCTGTTGTTCAAAAACTACTGTTAACAATTTCTCATTACATCGTTGTAAGTCAGTTTTTGTCTCGTCACTGAATTCCATAAATACATTTTCTTGTCTCGTAATCTTGTCTGATAAGTCAATAAATTTCCTTCCAAGACTACTGGTGGTTTCTGCCAAGTCGGCAATTCGTCTCGATTGTTTTTCAAAATTTTGTTTTATGTCCCGTGTCAGTTCATCGAATTTAGTGTCAAATTTCCCAATGTCACCTTTTAAATTGTCGCCTAAAGCGTCAAATTTTCTGTTTTGGTCACAAAGTAACTTCAGAATCTGGTTGATCATGTCAGAGTCCTGTGTCTTAGTATCGTCATTTTTTTGTGTCTGATTGATGTCTGGTTCTGAAGTTGACGTTGTCAATGTCGCGTTTTGTCGCGTAGTACTCACTCTCCATTCGCCTGTATATCTGTTTAAATATAGGGGTTGTTGTCTTAATCGATCCGGTAAAATTATGTCTTGAACATCCTCACTATTAAGTTCAATATTCATTTGATTGTCGGACATGTTTTGCAATGTGTCACTTTCACTAAGCTCGTCCGCGGAAACAATTTCTAAGCGTCTAGAGTCGATCTTGCGATTTTCGTAATTAATTGCAAATAAAATTTTCCAATGGCAAAATAAAAATTTAAAATATGATATGTTGAAATCTGAAATTTCTCTTATGGAAATGGATATTTCTATATGATTTTTAATTAGAAATTGAATTATTAAACTGGTACTGAAATTTTCCTCTCACAAATAAATGAATGTGAATATGCTCTTCACTTATCATTTGCAATAATAGTAAATCAATTTTAACTACAATTAGGAAAAATAATGTCGAAATAAATGAATCGGAATAAAGGAAGTACAGATGGCTGTTTGAAACTGGAAAAAAAGTAAATTTCTGTACTCACCAATTTTTTTTGTTCTTCAGTCTTATGTTGCAAATGTAGCGTCAGATATACAGTTTTGAATCCAAAATTTTTCTTTCGCGTCCGTGCAAATTATTTTATGGAACGTTATCCTTTTCCTTTTTTTTTTAACAAATTAATTTCCTCAGCATGAAAATGAAAATTAACACGAATTAATAACAGGGAAAACAATATTGTTGTAAATTTCATGCACGTAACGTTACAATTTAAGTGAATGAGACTTAGTCCAAATTCATTTTCTGATGCTATTAAGTGATTAAAATTAGATAAAATGTCCAAAATTTATAATAATTGCACGTGTTTCAAATCCGGAGATTGTAAGTCCTGTCACCAGGACGCCAATTGTAGTGTTTCCTTTACTCTGGGTTCTGCCGTGAAAATATAAAATAGAAAATCTGATTGGGTTTTGAATTTTGGTGGTTTCAGTTACGGATAAGGCGGACTTCATATTATTGATTGAGATAGTGCTGTAATTTGACCGTGCATGGCAGACCGGGTCGGCAACACTACAAAAAGCGACTGTACGGAAATAGCATCAGAAACTAGTGGAAATTTACCTTACAATCTTGTCAGAAACGCAGTACAAATTACAATATAGTCTTCATGGCTGTCGTCCTCATTCCCTTGTAGGACGACCCGTCTTTCACTTTTCTCCGTCTGTTGAAAACTTCAAGTTGTCACTGTCATGATCAATTCACAAATTTGGCGATAACCACCTCGAATCACTATTGAAACAACCTCGCTTTGTAATATAATTTTAATTTCCACCCAAAACCACATTCAACACAGCGCCGAAAAATACACGTCTTTCTTATGAAGACAAGAGAGAGAGAGTAATCAATTAGCAGTTAAAAACAAAACCCACGCAAAAGTAAAAAAAAAGAACAAAATTATTTATAAAAATCGGTCGCTGGCGCAGCGCTCTTCTGCGTGCGCGATCGTGAATTATATCTTTGTATTGGCGGAGGCGCGGTAGTCAAAGTACCATTACAACGGCGCTAAGCCTCAAGGCGAATTCGCTGCAGCTTTATGTCTTCATGTCTATTATGTCGAAGATGCTGGACAATAAAATTAACAAATGTGAATGTCCACAAGTCGTTGAACTTGAGAAGAAAATCTGCAGAATTGTCACAATGCATGAGGGAAAGTGTGTATAACAAACAACCGACAATTTCTAATTCATATTATTTGACGAAACGACTACAGATATCTTGATGAGCAATCTGGTACTATGAAGTACTGCTTCCACATTCTCGACCGCCTCAGAGTCCTGTTTAATAGCTTCCTGTGTTGACTAAAATGACGTTTTGATTTTTAAATTGCCTTCCACAAAAACTATCATGTATAAATTTGTTACTTTTAATTTCTTCGCCAATATCTTCGGCTTCTTTCTCAACAGTTCACCAGTAATATTGCAGAAATAATATTTGATTCTTTAGCAATTTGTACTGTGTCTTATTTGTGTAATCTTTTACGGGTACATATTGCAAAGGTATGGAATATTTTTGTTTACTTCCTTGAAACAATCGGATGTATACAACTTGGTGACTGTGGTGCAGGTGCGTGCCACGGGGACGACGTGTTCTACCTGTTCCGCTCCTCTGTGTTCGACGTCGCCGCTGAGCCCACATCAGCAGAAAGCAAAACCATTGCCAACCTGACAAAGCTGTGGACCAACTTCGCCAAAACAGGGTACCTATGTTGCTCTTGATACAAGTATCTATTTATCTCATTATTTATTTATTTTGGTATTTGGTCATATTGACCATATATCCATCTACATATTACAAGAGTTCTTAACACAAATTACGTTTTAATTTCATGCTTATACTACAGTTTTGTTTGAACAAATATATCAAATTAACACAAAAATTTGGATAATATTTTATGTACACTCATAATGTTAGTGAATAGCTAATAGTGGACAGCAGTTTGTAGTTAATTATCAGGTGTTACTATAATGAGCAATAGATTTGTTTGTAGTTGTCATACAGCGTGCAGGAAAAGCGAATAGCTTAAAATTCCGATTGATATCCAAGAACCCTCACAATATTGGGACCAAATAAACTTGATTCATATATGGCTAGAAGCTGAACTATGGTTGAATTTTATCCTTTTTAGCGATGGTATTTGTCTTCTTCTTCCTTTAAACGAAGTAAATCAAGGTTTTCGGGGAATATCTGCTTGTACTTTTGAGTAACTTTTACCTCCTACAATCTTAGTTTGATTCCACCTGCTCTCCATATCTAAAAAATCTCGTTTTTTAAAGATGTTGTTAATTTCAGTTCGTGATAGTTTGAAAACACGTTTTTGTGGAAAGGTCATTGCTTCTGCTGGTCTGTCAAATGTTAACTGAACATCATTCCTATGTGGCGCTTTACCCATATAAATTTTTCTTGTTGGCCAATTGTATTCCATAGAGGAGACAGATATCTGATTGGGGAGAAAAAAAAATTGGTAGTACCCGACGTTTCGGCAGAACATAGCGCAACCTACATTGTTTCTGTGCTAAGATTTTATTCACACGGTATAAATTTCGTACAAGTATTCAAAAAAAATGGTTCAAATGGCTCTGAGCACTATGGGACTTAACAGCTGTGGTCATCAGTCCCCTAGAACGTAGAACTACTTAAACCTAACTAACCTAAGGACATCACACACATCCATGCCCGAGGCAGGATTCGAACCTGCGACCGTAGCAGTCGCGCGGCTCCGGACTGAGCGCCTAGAACCGCGAGACCACCGCGGCCGGCACAAGTATTCACATTTTTAATAAGTGACATTTGCACTATGTATCCCCGTGTTTATGTGCAGTCTAAACAGTTTATTGTTGAGTTTCTATTACTGGCAGACACTTTGTAACAAATATCTCCGGCCAAAATCACTATGTGTGTGTGTGTGTGTGTGTGTGTGTTAGAGGGAGGGAGGGAGAGAGAGAGAGAGAGAGAGAGAGAGAGAGAGAGAAAGGAAAAAGTTTGTATACTTGTCTTACCAAGGGTATGTGCTGTCCGAGGAAAAGTGGTGGCTCCCTAGCCTAAGCACAGAGGCTGAGTATAGGTCTTGTCCTCAAAGCTCCCATGGTTGACCTGATTCCTCGCATTGGATTTCACCAAGGATCTTCAGACAGGATGACCGAGTACACAGAGACTTGGATCGTACAAAGGTTCGATAAAACGACAATAGGCATGTTCAACTTTCTACTCATCTCTTGTGGCTAACGTACTTTAAAACGTTAGTGTCTTCATATACCTCACGTGTGACATCCAAATACATTTATCGTCTCATGTGTGGCCTAGAAATCTCAGCGACTCCTTGACATTGTAACTCGTGTCTTGAATTCTAAGCTCTATTGTGTGAAACCTCTTCATCTCTGGGTAACTACTGCACTCTACATGCGTTTGAACCGATTACCGCATTCATCTCTTGGTCTCCCTGTACAAATTTACCCCCACAATTCCCTTCATTGTGATTCTTTCTAGCCTCAGGACATACCTTATCAACTGACCTCTTCTTTCAGTCAGCTTATGCTATAGATTTCTATTTTTCCCCAATTCGATTCAGTACCTCCTCATTATTCATTCGATCTATCCATCTAATTTTTAGCAATCTTCTGTAGCACCACATTTCAAAAACTTCTACTCTCATCTTATCTGAACCACTTATCGTCCACGTTTCACTGCCATACCAGCCTACTTTCCAAACAAGGACATTTAGAAAAGACTTCATAACGCTTAAATTTATATTATATGTTAACAAATTCCTCTTTTCCAGTAATGCTTTTCTTACTGTAGCCAGTCTGAAATTTAAGTTCTCTCTGCTTCGATCATCATCAGTTATTTCGATGTCCAAATAAAGAAACTCATCTACTACTTTTAGTGTCATATTTCCTAATCTAATTTCTTCAGCATCACATGATTTAATGCAGGTTCATTTCATTAACGTCATGGAAAATTAAAAATATGATTTGAACAGTTAGTAAAATAATACATTTTCTGGTCTTAATTAATAGTTCCAGAGATGCTGGAAAAATAGCGGAAAATGTAAAAATCTTTCACAAATAAAAAGCAGTGAACGGAGCTCTTAACCGTGGGTGCTATAATATTAATAACCATTAAAAACTGGGTCATAGTTGAAAAGTTACCTTAAGGGACACATTTTGTACAAAACCTCCGGCTCATATTTAAAAGTACGTGATAAGCGGATGGCGTGTCTAAACATGGAAATACGTTCCCGGAAGTCACTTTCCTGGAGCTTTCTGAACGTATGCTACCGGCAAGCAGTACGTAATCAGTTGATAGCTTGCACAGGAAAACCTTTTGTATTGCAGACACAATGAAAACATCTGCTGACAGGCCTATTGATAGAGTCTAGAAATTCCGAAATGGGTCATATAATAATACACAGGGTAACAATTATTGAACTATATGAAGAAAAAGTAAAATAGTTACAAACTACAGAGTGCAAACACTTTATTCAGCATGTAAAAGTCACTACAGATATCCGGATTTAGGTTATGACACGTTGGATATGCCTGCCATCGTTGGCAATGATGTGCCGCAGACTCATAGCGAAATTCTGCATGACCCGCAGAAGTTTGGGACCAACTATGCCGTCGATGACCTCCTGAATGGCTTTTTTCAGCTCATCAATGGTTTTTGGGTTATTACTGTACACCTTGTCTTTAATATAGCCCCACAAAAAGGAGTTGCACTTGTTCAGACCCGGAGACTATGGTGACCAATCGAGACCTATGCCAGTGGCCTCTGGATACCCCAAAGCCAGAATGCGGTCCCCAAAGTGCTCCTCCAGGACATCAAACACTCTCCTGCTTCGATGGGGTCGAGCTCCGTCTTACGTGAACTACATCTTGTCGAAATCAGGGTCACTTTGGATAATGGGGATGAAATCATCTTCCAAAACCTTCACGTACCGTTCTGTAGTCATCGTGCCATCAAGGAATATCGCATCGATTATTCCGTGACGGGAAATTGCACGCCACATAGTCACCCGTTGAGGGTCAAGAGATTTCTCGATCGCGAAATGCGGATTATCAGTCTCCCAAATGCGCCAGTTTTACTTGTTGACGAACCCATTCAAATGAGAACGACAAGGCGCGTGCGCATGCGCGTACTAATTCCCATCATGCCCCATGGCCAACCATGTCGTTTGAACGTCCTAAGGCAAACCGTTGAGAAGTTATAATAATTTTATTTCATATGGTTCAATAATTGTCACCCTACACGATTACCAAGAAGACAGCTTCTGATGGGAAATAAATTTTGTGAATAAAGGGCAGTGTACATATTATAGCTGAGTAGATCCAACCCATCTTTCAATGGAGTCCCGTATTTCATTCCTTGTTATTGCTATGTCTCTATTCCAAAGTATTTGGCCTTCACAAGTAACAAGAATGTCTGCATTCAGTATTTTATGACATATTAAGCACAGAATTTGATACGTAAAATATATTCAGGCAGAAATAAAATTCTCCATGAACTATAATGTAAAAAACAGAAGGGCTGTAATAAATTGATACTTTTTACTTGAGTGGAAATATCCCTACAAATTCATAAATATTCTTAAAAGAAACAATGACTTTTTTATGAACTCTATACTATTTCTTTTTATTTCTCCAACACGGTAAACGCACTGTGTCACATTATGACCAATATCATTCCATCCTTGAAAAAATATTTCTCTGTATTTCCCCTTCCTAGTTATGCGATCCTTCCCGCAAACGCCTGTCTAGCTCATGCTTAAAATTTCGGCGCCTAAGGACTGTAGAAGTGTTTGTAATTTACTGAGTTTGGTACAGGAGCTGTAGATGGATAATTTATAGCGTTCGCCGTAGTCGTTGTCCTCCATAATAGGGAAACCTTCCACAGTTCCCGAATGCTCGACGCTTTTGTGGATGTTATACAGAACTATTTTCGTTTGTTGGAAACGATACATATAACTATACCCTGTAGCACAGACAGAATGAGCACCCATGCATATCTATACCGTAACATTTTCTCCTACATGCCTCATTCTATCTTGAATGCCCTTTTTAATCTTATTCTCCCACACATAAATATTAAATTTTTCTTTGTGTCTTCATTAGTTTCAAATACTTTGAGAGGGGTAAGATGCACACAAGAGAAACTTTCAACTTATCTTCATTTTCTCTTCTTGTTGTTGGTTCCACTTCTTGCGTCTAGGGGTACATTCTTAAGCTGAAATTTTGACTTTATGTTGTGTGTTCCTGATGACTAAATAACTGATGAAGATCTACCTGTTGCTATGATTTTCTTTTGTTTCATCCCATTATTACATATCACACTGACTTTACAATCTCCACTTTCATAAAACCATCAATTACATTGTTGTGAACAAATGATACGTGCGTTTCCATCAGAGGCATGCCCAATGCTCCCAACATTCTGCGGTACTCACAATATTCCAAAGAGTTTACAAAGCAAAAGAGTTTACATACTTTCTTGACATAAGAAGAATCTTTACTAGGTCACATCATTATTTTGTTAATGAAACCAGAAATAAATGTAATAATTAACATGAGATTGTGCAATTAATAATATGAATTTTAAGTATGCCACAAATTTCGTAATTTCAAATGTTTCTAAATGAAAAGTAATTTTAGCTGTACGTACAGATTAATAACAAATTAATTTCTTTTTATACGTTTTAGCCTGAAGTATAACACATCATGTACAAAATAAAACGAAATTCTTGCAGGGAAACAGCCGACAATGTTCACCTATACCAGATTCGGGATTAATCCTGGTATCGGTTACTTCCATAAAAAAAGGTAGTGTTAGAGGGTGCCCCGTTACACCTTCTTTTACTCACTGTTCACTCTTCATCATGCCAAAGCTATTTTCAATCTGGAACAAATGTACTCATATGTAAATCGCACTATTCTGCAAGTTCAGACGACACTTCTGAGTTGCTGTACTTTGCCTATCAAGCATGAATTTACAAAGTTCAGAATTTGGGTAATTTTGAAAACTATGTTATCACAATAAGCTCCGTCTTTTTCACTTGCAGACACATTTTTATCCGTAGCCAGTCAACGATGCTTTTGCATTTTTTCTACGCTTACATCCACAATTTTCTTGAGCAGTCGCCGGCCGAAGTGGCCGTGCGGTTCTAGGCGCTGCAGTCTGGAACCACGAGACCGCTACGGTCGCAGGTTCGAATCCTGCCTCGGGCATGGATGTGTGTGATGTCCTTAGGTTAGTTAGGTTTAACTGGTTCCAAGTTCTAGGGGACTAATGACCTCAGAAGTTGAGTCCCATAGTGCTCAGAGCCATTTCAACCATTTTGAACCTGAGCAGTCGTCGATGCTAGCGACCAGATCCTATTTCTGTCCTGTACCTAATGGTGTAATGGGTGACCAAACACATGAATTGTGTAAACAGGGTACACAATTTTGCTCAAAACATGGTAGAAATGTACTGTTCGCGAAAGTACAGTGAAGTTCCTACGGAGGGATTCACTTAGTGAGTAGTACTGTAATTGAGAGTAAATGAATGCATGTTACCTTAATCTACGTCTGCATCTATATGATTACTGCGTAGTTCACGATTAAGTACCTGGCAGAGGGTTTACCTAACCACTTTCAAGCTACTTCTCTACCATTCCACTCTCAACAACGCCACCGAGCGAGGTGGCGCAGTGGTTAGCACACTGGACTCACATTCGGGAGGACGACGGTTCAACCCCGTCTCCAGCCCTCCTGATTTAGCTTTTCCGTGATTTCCCTAAATCGTTTCAGGCAAATGCCAGGATGGCTCCTTTGAAAGGGCACGGCCGATTTCCTTCCCACTCCTTCCCTAACCCGAGCTTGCGCTCCGTCTCTAATGACCTCGTTGTCGACGGGACGTTAAACACTAACCACCACCACTCTCAACAACGCCCTGGATAACGAAGACTTAAATCTTTCCTTGCGAGTTCTGATTTCTCTTAATTTGTTATGATGATAATTTTCCCGTGTGTAGGTGTGCGCCAAGAAAATATTTTCACACTCTGAGGAGAAAGTTTGTAACTGAAATTTTATAAGGAGTTCTTGGCGCAGCGAAAAATGCCTTTGCTTTAATGACTGTCACACCAATTCTCTTTGGTAGACTTGTTATATTGTCTAAATGTTCTACCAATAAATCGCAGTCTTTGGTTTGCATTCTCCACAACAGTATCTATGGCATCGTTCTAATTTAAGTTATACGTAATTGTAATCGCTAAGTAATTATTTTATCTTACAGCGTTTTGATTTGTGTGGTTTATCGTGTAACCGAAATTTAGCGGATTCATTTTAGTATTCAAGTGAATGACTTCACACTTTTCTATATTTAGAGTAAACTGCCACTTTTTGCATCTCATAGACAGCTTGTCTAAATCATTTTCCAATTCGATTTGATCATCTGATGATTTTAGAAGACGATAGATGGCTGCATCATTTGCAAACAGTCTGAGAGGACTACTCAGATTGTCTCCTAAGTGTTGATCAATTAGAGCTGAGGGCCTATAACATTTATGTGGGGAACGCCAGATATTACTTCTGTTGTACTCGATGACTTTCCGTCATTTATTACGAATAGTCACCTTTCTTACAGGAAATCACGAATCCAGTCACACAACTGAGACGATACTCAATAGGCACGCAGTTTGATTAGAAGTCGTTTATGACTTTTGACAAAAAGGCTTCTGGAAATCTAAAACTACGGAAACAATTTGACGTCCCCTGTCGATAGCACTCATTATTTAGTGAGAATAAAGAACTAGTTGTGTTTCACAAGAACGATATATTCTGTATCGGTGTTGGCTATTTGTCAATAAAGCGTTTCTTCGAGATGATTCATAATATTGGAGCACAGTATATTTTCCAAAATCCTACTACAAGTTGACGTTAGTAATATGGCAGCAGGCACCTCGCCTTTTTAAGTGTTTTAAGGAGTTTCTCTACACCGAAGATATCTGTTTCTAAGTTATTCATATTGGCAGTCGTTCTTTATTGGAATTCTGGAATATTTACTTTGACTTATTTTGTGAAGGAATTCCGGAAAACCGTGTCTAGTAACACTTCTTTAGCGGCGCTGTCGTCAGTAACATGCACATTGTTATCGCGCAGGGAAGGTATTGATTGCGACTTGCTCTGGTTGACCTTACTTACGACCTGCTCTCACGACAGGCACGGATCCATGGATTGATTAGAAGGCTGGTGGAGAAGTGGTAGGGCTGTAGTTCTACCTGTGGATTCACAAATTATGTAGGATTTTGTTTTGACACCACGTATGGCCAGATTGTGAATGTGCATCTTTAGGTGTCTGGTATGTTGTCTGCAGTCAGTCAGGCCACAAGCCTATGCATTGATCATGCCCAAGCAACTGAAAACTATATTATGTTAAACGTATCTCGTAATTTCTAGAATTTCTTGCGTTTTTCGAAACTTAGTTTTTAGGTTACTTTACTTGACGAAAGTCAGCTGTGAAATTTGCAATTGATTATGAAAAATATTTGATTTTTGGGGATAGGGGTGGGGATTAGAAGGTTGGGCCATTGGCATTGTGACGCCCCCCTCGCTCCCCCTTGCATCCCCCGTTGTGTCACGCTAAATAAATCCTGACTTTCAGATGCTTTCTTTTGCATCAAAATGTTCTTGCTGTCAAGAACACTGGAGGAGCTTGTGGATTCTGTAATAGGTAGCGTGCTAATCTTTTTACAGAAACCCAACGCCAGACAAAGGAGGCGAGCTGGGCGTGACGTGGCCGGCTTTCAGCGAGCGCGCGCCGTCCTACCTGCGCATCGACAACAGCGGCCTCAGCGTGGCCAAGGAGCTCTTCGGCGAGCGCATGGCCTTCTGGGACAGGCTGTACGAGCGCCTCAGCAAGTAGGCGCTGCCGCCGAAAATAACTACCGGCGCTGTTAATGTGCGTGCACAGCCGCATTCCCTGTGATGCTGTGGGTTTTGGTCTGCCGATAGTTTTTAATAAGAGAAAACAACGTCAGTGACCTAAACGAACCACGATTTCACGTGCAAGAACAACATTTTGCTGTTATTTCATTAATTAACTAGTAGTAATTTTTTCAACGCATGATACGGTTTTCTGTACCTGATTGTCATTTGTTGGAATTAAAGACTGCATCCAGCTGTTGCTGGCCATACTTAATTGTACGTAAAACTCATTTCATGACCAATGAACCACCTTATTATATCAGAAGGATTAGTTAATTCGCTTTGTTGTCTACTATGAGGAACTTTCTATGGTATAAGGGAGCGTTCGGGTAACAATCGACGCTTCGGCCCCTGTGCTGGCATCTTCTTCAGTATCTTGTGATGTCCACTGTAGATTGAGCTCAGGACAGCACAAGATGCCAAAGAAGATGCCAGTAGAGGGGTCGAAACGTCGCTTGTGTGATGTAATATGCTGATGTTCTTTCCACGGTTTTCTAGTGAAATGATCATCAAGGATGTGAAATACGTCAAAAATATAGACTTATTTTCATTTTGAAATTAATGCAAAACCTAACACAAAAATGTATATACATGCGGTACACCATGCGACAATTCCTTCTTCATTGTAGGGGAGCATCCTCAAAACAAAATTGAATGTACGCTCGTGTTATCTTAAGATACGAAACGGTTGGGTATTTCGTGGTACGCACATTTTGAGTTATTTTTAATATTGATACATAAATTGTTTCTCATAAGAAATTTGTCAGTGAGGTAGAAGGATTCGGCAACCAAAATCTCGTTTCAGAAAAAAGTAAAGCATTTTACCTGCTGTACTCAAATGATGATAGGCGAAATGTTATTGCATAATGCGAACTAAGGGAAGAAAACTGATATGTGCGACATTATTAGGCAGAGGTATTTGTTGAGCTTGTCTGCACCTCCAATACACTAAATGTTGCAAGACTACATTACTATGGGAGAGCTTTTTCTTCTTTGTGGATGCTACACCAAATGAAGCTTATCTTCAGTGACACAAAGAAACGTTTAAAAATTAGAAAATTTTGTTTTCCTCTTTGTAAATACAATAGTAAAATGCGAAGTTACTTCAGGCGAGTACTGGAGTGGTTCCTTAAAGATGACAGGTTTCTCCTCTCTCTCTCCCCAAACCCATCTCTCACTGAGCTTCTTCCTCATTTCCTATGAACTCTTGATTTTCCTCAGGAATTAGCCTGCGAAACGTTGCTGCACTAAGCTTGAAATGACATGTACAGTTACATAAAATGATCTGTCAAAGCCGGAGACTAATGGAGGTATGGCCTTCCACAGATACAACACAGCAGTATATCATTGAAACATTTAAGCTGGATATTTACTTGCAGCAGGGTTGAAAGTTCTTGTGCAGCCTTCCTATTGGCCGACGTTACTTATTTTCATAAGGCTTCTCTCGGTTGTAAGAAATATGATTTGCTACGGCGAGAGAAATCCTGCATGTGTGAAACGATTCATGTGAGCAACTGCCATTTGATACTTTGAGTAAATGACTTCATGTGTGGTTTCAAAAGGGTACGTTGAGAGCAGCGTAAATTATTTTTATAAGGTAAAATGACTGGGACTTCCTCGCTAAGCTATCCTGCTGCTATTTAAAAGGGTTGTATTGAAACTATAGCATTTAATCTGATAAGACACAGATCAAAAAGATTAAGTGGAAATAAATCATTAAGTAGAATGGCAGTGTTTCTGGAACAATGTCACAATGTTTCAATGATATGTGTAGTAATTTCAACTTTATGAAAGTAGCTACTTACTGAAAGCATAGATGCAAAATGGTCAGTATCTCTGAGACTACAATTTGCTGAAGGCATGAGAGACAAAGGCATCATAAATTGCTACTGTCCAATGTAACATTTGGTAGAACAGCCAGTTTTTTATCATAAAATACAAAATTGTAAAATGTAAAAATGTCTCCAACCTGGTGGTGGGTCTGAACATCACAGTGCTTTAATACTGGAGATGGTATGCTATTGTCTTCTTCCGATTTTTCAATCCCCTTAGCTCTTCAGTTGTAGGGGGACTTACAATTTGTGCCCTCCAAACTACGTTGCAAGTTGGCGTCTTATACATATATTAAATGTAGCCAAATGTGAATAAGGCACTAAATGACAGAATATATCTTAAGACCTACTGTGGACTAAACTCCGCACACCCACGTAGCTACAGTTATGATGCTAGCAGTGATAACATAAGCTCTTAAGCGCCACAGAATTGGAGAGATCGTTCCTATCTTACTACATTTTCTTCTGGTATGAACTGTATGGTTAAATATTTGATAGATGTTTATCGCAGACTATAAGTACCGCCTGACGTGGCGTAGTGCAAAACTCTGCACTGACATGCAGGAGAACTAGGTTTCAATTCCTCATTAGGCCTTTCTAATGGATGGTTTTCCGTGATTTCCCTGAAATGCTTAAAGCAAATGCAGGAATGGTTGTTGAGACATCTAGTGTCCTTTCCCATCCTGCTTCAAATCCCAACTCTATCTCTAATGATCTGTCGTCCATGTGTCCATGGGATGTTTGTTATGCACGTCTGTATGCCCTGCTGCATTATGTCAGTCTGTGTTGCACGCGATGGCTGATGATTCCAGGGTTAGTTTGACAATGTTTATTGCAGTCTCACCACCGAAAAGTAAAGTTTCACATAAGAGAATAACAGAAATGATCGTCCTTAATCAGCGTGAACGTAGCAATACCAAAAGCTTTCCGTGGTCTGAGTCGCGACGTAGATTGTGACGTAATCCCTGCTGCACAACTACATCGTAGCACTGGGGCCCGTGAAGAGTATTGATGGCTTCTGGGCGACGCAGCGTAGTGGTGCGGTGAGGTGCAGAGTCGACTGTACTCCAACAGATGTGACACCGTAAGCGACCGGCGCGAGTAGCCTGGAGCGAAGCTGCGACTGCAACTGGTCGCTGGAGTTATTTATTGTTATATCGTCATCGCCCTCTTCCCCTCCATATGGGCTGGGGGTGGGATGTCAGAGGACACAATTTTCCGCTCTTCATCCACATGAGAGGAAAATCTTAAAAATATAAAGTTGGACATGGTGGATGACAAAAGAAACGTTTTATGCAATGAAAAGACAGATCGTCATTAGCATAAGTTAAAATTTAAAAGATTAACTCGGTGATTAATTAAAATGTAAATACAGATAACGGAAAATGAGTGTCGCATACAAAGGCCACTGGAATGTGGGCTGCGGCTTAAGTACACCGTAGCGGAGGAATACTCCCGAGTTCTGCGATGCTCGCGTGGTCCACGGTCGTAAAATAGTTCGTGATAGCAGCGCCCTCGTTGTTGCTACAAGCGCTGACTGTGCAATGGTAGCGTTCCCTGGTGGTGCTTGTTAGCATTGGGCCTATGAACAGAATATTTACAATAAGCACCGAAAACAAACACAGGAAATATTGGTGAGAGGCATAACTGTTGGTCTGCGAAGGAGGAGCGCCTGCGGAGTGACGAGCGGCAATCCGCAGGGCGCACACGTTTTGCCACAACAGGCGTAGCAGGGGCCCAGCCCTGCGTATATTGCAACGTTGAGCCCCGATCTCCCTTCCCCCCACTGCTACAGAAACTGTGACTCGCCGCGGATGTTCAACAGTTGTTAAATCCTAGTTTGGGTAACCTGATGTTTACGTTCAAGGCACGCCACTACGGCAGTGTGCTGCTGTGTCAATTTTATGTATTAGTACTATACCAGCATAACCCCACTCCCTTCTGTGAAAAAGTTTCAAACTTCTGATTACTTTACAAACTAGTAATGTCTTACATATCTGACGTTAAATAGTTAAGGAAAAAAAATTCAGGAAATGTTTCAAATTAATTTTAAAGTTTGCTGGAGGTCGCTAAGTGCAGTCATTATCAAACACTGGATCAATATAGCCTGGATAACTTTTGCTCCTTTTTAAGCAAAAGTAGTGTTTCACGTTTCTCAGTCTTTATTTTGTCATATCTCCTGAACTATGTATTGTACATCGATATAATTTTGCAGGTAAATTCAGTTTTACAAGTGGATACAGTCTAGAAAATGTGTTGCGAATAGAGTTAGGGGTAAAGATGTAATGATGCTGAAGTTTTGCTGCATGAACAGTGAAAATGTAGTAAGCAAGAAACTATTTTTCTTTCATCATTTTGAGGGGAACGCCAACGAGGAAAGGTTTCGTAAATGTTTGAAATGATGTATAAAGTTTGTTCGAAGATACTACGTGCTCTCATTCTCAGGCACTGCATTAATATAACCTGGGTAATTTGCGCGCTGTGAGTTACTCTCCCTCAAGATATATACATAGTCACTAACTGCAATACTTGCCTTAATATATTACAATTTTAACATAGGATTGTACCCGTTAACGAGTTGATTATGGGAGCATTTTAAATTTTTAAATTCGTTCAATAATATACGAAATATAGAAAAACCAATTTTTGTTGCCCCTGAATGCCGTTACGTAGGCAGCCCGCAAGAGGGACTGTGCATTGTGTACGATGTTAGCCGCATAGATATTGGCTCTTCCTCTCCTAGAGTTCAACCCATCGTGCGGGATGCGCTGGTTTCCTGATCTGGGACTTTTATCTCAACACTGTGGCCGGATACTCTTTCTCAGGCCACAGTGGTCAACGTAACGTAAGGAAAGGAAGTGGTCTGTGCCATCAGTCTGTCAATCGTATAAATTTTGATCGGTGTCTTATCACCTTTTCACTGTTTGTGTATCGTCTTTTCTGAGGCAGAGATCATAGACCAGACCAGTATTTGCCTTAACGTCCGTCGAAAAAGTCTAAAAACTCCTCTCAGACTGGCCGTTGTACCAGAAGGACGGTCGTTATATTGCCACGTGGATTCGATCTGTGTCTGGCTCATGTTAGCTAAAGTAACGACATTTATTACATTCAGGCCTTTCCAATAGAAAAACTCATGTGCACATAGCTGCCGAACCAATGGCGTGGCGCCTGTGTTTTAACAGACGCGCGTGTAACGACAAGGGTTGTTCTACAGGGTGTTTGGAAACAGGGGCGAATGAGTACATAATATTTTGAATAGGAACCCATTTCCGTAAACGTACTGTTACCGTTCTGCGACGGTTTCACTTCAGATGTGTAACGCATCCACGTCTGCTGAGGGAAAGAGGAAAGTCTCGGAGTTGCCTGTCCTGGTGTGCAATAGGGTAGACAGGATGATGCGTAGTACGTCAGATCATCACCTGATGTCATTTAACATCTGCCTTGCTACTGGTCGGTCTTGTGACAGGACCATACCTCCTTACACTCAAGCTAATTGATCCTGCATACTTGTTCTTGCTGCAAAACGTATTGGACCCCTTCCTGAAAGCTGTGACACTCAGGAAATGTGGTTTCAGCATGATGGTGCACTGCCTCACTTCTCACGTGCGGTTCGGAGACATAGCCGACGATGTGGCGAAAGATGGATCAGCCGCGATCGCCGGGTTTAATTCTTATGGACTACTTCTTGAGGGGTCGTATGCAAAGTTTAGTTTACGAGACTCCTGTAGAGACAGAGGAAGATCTGGTGGCGCGAGTTCTGGCCACTACACTATAAACTGAAGAGACACCAGGTGGGATGGAGAGGCTGTACCAGGTACAATGTCTGTAACACCATTGGTGGTCGCCACATCAAGCTGTTGTTGTAATGTATTAGTACTGTACTGTACGTACAGTATGGTGGGTTATTTTTTGTTTTATAATAATTCAAACATGTAAGCCGGCCGTTGTGGCCAAGCGGTTCTAGGCGCTTCAGTCCGGAACCGCGCGACTGCTACGGTTGCAGGTTCGAATCCTGCCTCGGGCATGGATGTGTGTGATGTCCTTAGGTTAGTTGGGTTTAAGTAGTTCTAAGTTCTAGGGGACTGATGACCCCAGAAGTTAAGTTCCATAGTGCTCAGAGCCATTTTTTTTTCTTTTGCAGACATGTAACATTTAAGAGTTAATAAAAAAAGTGTTCTCACGTGATAAATAGATGTTTCCTTAAATTTCGTTTCGAATTGCCTGATAATTGTACTCCGTCGTGCCTAATTCAATTCCTCAAGCAGAAGTGGATGAGTTAAACACCTAAATTGAAACTGTACGTTTCCGGTCATGGGTTTCTATCCAAAATATTATGTACTCACAGCCCTCTACAAATCCTAGAAGTCTGTAACGGGAATTTCCGAACACCCTGTATATCAGGACAACGTAAGAATACGCCTGTTTTGGTAAGTGTGTTGTGTTTCACCTACAACACGTAACATCTTCACTGATGGAAACTGATCCCTACAGTCTCAACGTTTTGGCATTTTATCTTATGACTAGTCATTTTTCAGGTGACGAGTTAGACGCTTGTCTACCGTCTACCAGCACCAGCACGGCCTAATAAGAGTCCACCGCCTTCTTTAGTGCTTCACCTTGCTCAATAACAAATTATTATGGATCAATATGAAACTATCTGAATGTATTCAGTACATGGGTAAGCTAACACAGAATCGTTCGTTGAAACAGCGAACAATATCATTGACTTAGCTGTAGCAGGTAAAGAAGGGTTAGTACGCACAACTTATTGGTGCACGGTATAAAGACATCATTAATAACTCTGGAAGAAAATGGCTTCTGTCCATAAGAGACGCAGTGTGAGGAAATTTGAGGGT
The DNA here is from genome assembly GCF_023898315.1 of Schistocerca nitens. Classification (NCBI taxonomy): domain Eukaryota; kingdom Metazoa; phylum Arthropoda; class Insecta; order Orthoptera; family Acrididae; genus Schistocerca; species Schistocerca nitens. The sequence continues at coordinate 449,797,677 of NC_064615.1, forward strand.
AACAAAATGCCAGTAATTAGTAGAATCAGAGCGTCTTTCAAATCGGAAAGAGAAGTTTATAACATGTGAACATTTAAAGGATCTGGCAAAACTTACTTGAATATATTTAGATGTGTTACAAAAATTCTAGACATGTGCATGTTGTATCAGGAATTAATAATTCAGATGATAGAGTTAAGTGTAAACAGAGTATACCAGAAACATGTTAAAAGTGTTTTTATTTGAACTGAAAGAATCGTAAGGGATCATTAAGGGAGCGCAGATATTTTTAATAATTTTGGAAACTCACTGCTACTTTCTTATTTGATTTTATTATCTGTTACTACTGAGTCTGTGTTTGACGCATATTTACTACGGGCGCTTGTCTGTCTCATTTGTTAATAGTTTTTGATGGTTATAGCTTGAAGTGCCTCTCACTGCATGCTACAGCTAGTGACCACAGGACGTATCTTTCCAATTATGGCCTGATTAATTAAATGAATAGTACTAATTAACTTCAATCGCCGGCCGGAGTGGCCTTGCGGTTTTAGGCGCTGCAGTTTGGAGCCGAGCGACCGCTACGGTCGCAGGTTCGAATCCTGCCTCGGGCATGGATGTGTTTGATGTCCTTAGGTTAGCTAGGTTTAATTAGTTCTAAGTTCTAGGCCACTGATGACCTCAGAAGTTAAGTCGCATAGTGCTCAGAGCCATTTGAACCATTTTTAACTTCAATCAGTCAGATTAATTGAAATAATACACAACGGATAACGCTCTCTGACACTGTCATCAGCCAGCACAATCAATATAGAGGGCGGGGGGGAGTAGAGATTTGCCTTTGTCCATAAACTGTTGTGATTCTTTATTATTCTGACCTTAATTTTCTTAGTTATTTAATTACCTTTCTGAATCAGATACAATCAATTACTGTAATTTACTTTGAATCGTAATGAATAAAGGCTTCCTTCATCAAGAGCAACATAGAATTTATTTCTCAAATTGTCAATAATTTTACCCCCTTCAAAGTTGAACTCTTACTTCTGCAAACTCAGTTGGATTAATCTTGGAGTCCTAGGGCTACTATAAGATTGTCACACTACTAGGTAGCGGGAAGGTTTCGTATAACAGAAATAATCTCGTCTCACAACACACAGTTAACCCTGTCATCCAAGATACTCTCTCTATTAACTACTGCGATCTGAATGTCACTGGAAGTGGGGAAACGGAGTATCTGAGAGTACGGCTCTGACTGTCAGATCTCATTACAACGTAACTGCACTTAAATTTCTATCGTGCTACTTGAATGATTAAAGTCAATGGAAAGCTATTCTTGACTGAATAAGTAAGGAACTGAATGGAATTTAAGTTTAGTAATTACTTGAGAGAAAGTCTTCAAACATGAATTGGCTGTACGATCACTCTAGTGAGTCATGTTAAAAATAGCTAATTTAATCCGTCAGAATGGCGCTTAATGTACTCTGTTCTTAGAAAATTTACTGTGGTGATCTACCGAATTTCATTGACACAAGCATTACAAAAATCTGTCTTATGTGAACTACCTCCACGATTTTGAAATTAAACTGAAATTCAAGCACTCGGAATCCAAGCAAAATTCACCACATAATAATGACTGCTAGCCAAAGCATAACGATTCTGATATTCACTGAACTAATATTGCATGCTGAACCTCTGTGCAGTTCACAGAGCGTACGTAGATACACGGGGCAGACCATGTGATACCATCACCTATCACAAGGAAAATATGAAAAATAATCATCAACTATCAATAAAATTACATTCACTGGGCTACTGTTTTCTTCAGCAATGACTGAACATTAATAAACAACACACACTAGTGATTACTGGCTCCCAAACTTGTCGCGAAACACATGGTTGCAAACTAAGTACAAAGAAACGATCCTAAATTCGCAAAATAATACCGCAAAAATGTCTCAAGTCTATATCCGTTCCAAAAAATGCCCTTACATAAGTTCAGCGGTTTCTCAAGTTAACCTCCGTTACCACCAGGGGTGCAAACCACTATTCATCACAGAGTCACAAAGAAAACCCCCTAAATTTTAAAATTGATGCCGTTAAACTATTAGAATTAACTGTCGAACGTATACAGTTATTAGCAGTCGATAATAACCTGTGACACTGAAAATTTGTAGCTTAATGCTCGTTTATGTGTTCAGCCCGAAGTGCACTCAGCACTATCGCACAAGGAAGAGATCATCAAAACCTAGCAAAATTTTTAAAACCTTACCTAGGAATGAATCACTTTACAGACTCCCTTAACTGAAAATTTTTTAACTACTGATTTCCAAACACAAAATCACCACGCTGAGAGCTAGAACCACACCGCCGTGGCTACAGTATTACAATCGTCTAAACTGTCGTAACACAAAAATTAACACGTCATCGAGCATTTCCCTATCCATGTTGACTTAAATAATACGTTTCGAACGTGATCCAAGGTAATATATCATATTTTCACCTACTTATCTTACCATAACAGTACACCCGACGCAGAGTCATCCGCACTCTCGGTCCTCCAGTTACTCAGTGACTAAAAATGGCGCACCCCAGGGCCAGCGTCTTACAGTTTGAAGCACAGAGGGGAAGAAGTCCTCCATTGGCTTTGCTTCCTGACGCCCTCTGAACTATCGATGCATTGTGAAAACCTCTCCATACCTCTCTGCTCAAACTTGCTCACAGATTTCCCTTCGCAAAACCACCACCCTTTACTCATTTCTGGTTAGTCCTATCTTTTCTGCAACCCAAAACATCTCACTTTCATTCTCTCGTTTTCATAGGAAGCCAAATAGAAGACTAAAGAAGTGTGACTATTAAAATAAAATACAGTTTAAATGCATTTTCAGATCCAAATGGCCATTGTGTGAGCGAATAATTTCCCGTAGCTTTTGCTTGTGTTGCCACAAACTCTGATCATCAGTATAACGATCTCTTATACTACCAGCACGAAGGGCTTAAATGGAACTTACAAACAGTACCCATTAAAACTTTTCTTAAATGTAGTAGGGCCAACAGAATCAAGTAGTTCAACAAAAAAACATGGAGGGAAAAAACTTGTATAAAATTAAGTAATCTGAAATTCTGATCCACTTCCCCTTCTCATTGTAAGAAAATTATAAATTCTCTTAAAATAATAGCTCATAAGGAGTTAATGGGTTTTCCAGTAAAATACTAAAGAGCTATTCTCTCATAAGTCCTTTCTGAAATATGTAGTGCATCACTAATTCAGGGTAGTTTCGAAAAAAAGTTATAAATAGTTAAAAATATACTACTATTAAAGTTAAACTGTATTATAAGAACTATAGCGTAGGAGTTAATACGAGGGCTATTCGGAAAGTAAATTCCGATCGGTCGCGGAATGGAAACCACTGTGAAAATCCGATGAAGTTTTGCACAGGTGCGTTGTGGAGTGTGTCTAGCATGGTCGTCGATAGCGGCACGTGGCTTTTTTTTCCAATTCTGAGCGCACAGTGGGAGCTTAAAGATGCCTAGAAAATAGTGTCTCCCGCCAATTATGATGACCTGGTGAGGGATTTCGCCTGATGTCTTGCAGCCCACATAACATAACTGTCACGCGTTTCGTTCTTCAGGACAATTCCCTACCGCATTCTGCAGGGGCAATGAAGATACTCCTGCAACATTTTCGATCGGAAGTGTTTGATCACTTACAACACAGCCTGTAACTGGCTCGTCCGGAGTTTCATCTTTGCTCACATGAGCCACTGGCTATGAAGACATCTTTTTAACACAGACAATAGGCTGTAGAAAAGCGTATACAACTGGCGGAAAGCACAGGCGGCTGCCTTCTATGACGAGGGTATTGGAAAGTTGATACAACACTATGACAAATGTCTAGCGACTATGTAAACAAGTAACTGTAAGACTGAGCTATCTATTGCAAATAAAACATTTTTGGTTTTCACAGCGATTTTCATTACCGATCGGAACTTACTTTCCGAATAGCCCTCATAATTACTTACTTGTTGAATTACTGGAATATTTTTCTAAAATGTTTGAGAATATAACGTCCTGTAGTTAGTTACATAAAGGTGAGGAACATTCCATTTAATACACAGCAAGCAGAACTAGTTCCTTTGGTGCATAAGAAATATTACTATTAATTCCAACAGACAAATAGAAATAAATAAATTGTGTGTGTTTGTAGTTTAGGGGCGCTAAACGATGAGATTATCATCCTACATTCGAAAATTAATGGAAACGAATGGGTTTAAATGAATAAAATGCGATTAAAAAAGTAAGAATCTTTCTGAGGCAGCATTGCACTCACTCTCTCCCAGTTTGGATGTCAAGTACCTTATAATATATTCAGTTCTGCAAATGAAGAGTTACAACACTTATTATAAAATTAAACCATGAGGACTAGTTTATAAAAAGACGAAACTTAAATATTTTTATGTTGTATAGTGTTGAGAATTTGATCTAAGAGAAGCAACAATTTAAGGGCCTTAAAAACGAATCATTTCAGTCTTGTTTGAAAATCATATCATCGTAAACCCTGGAGAAGAACAAATCAGCATTCAGATATTTAGTTCGTATTTAACAACGTGCTATGGAATTGCATTTTCGGAAAAGTGTATTTAAGACAAACTGGTCTCATTTCACAGAAGTCAGAATAATAATAACAATAATACATAGCGTTCGCCTATAGTCATTCCGTAAAGAACTGTTTCAGCAGTTAAGTATTTCGGTCGCAATGTTTCAGAGCTTATAATCCCCCAAGAAGTTTTATATATAAAAGGTTGTTAACTTTTTAAAAATGTAGAGGTTAGTTATTAGGCTACAATATTATAAGAGAAAATAATATCCATTAAATTAATTTCAATTGTCTTTAATTAAGAACAATGCCACCTCAAACATTTTTGAACAGTTGCTCAATGGCATAAAATATATAACAGATGTCAAATCTAAATTTAAAAGTAAGGTACTGGTGTTGCTTCTGGACCTCTGTTCCGTTCCACAGCACCCTTTTTATTAAGGAGTTTCTCCTTATTTAGTAATAAAGAAGACATATTTACTAAATTGAACAACTTTTCGTGTTGTGTGAACTATCTGCATGCAATCAAAATTGAACACGAATTCCTCTAATAGCCTTCAAATTGACTTGTTTCCCATTGTTACAACACAGCACGATGGTGACCCTTGGAACACAGACTAACTAAGCAAGCATGTACAGGATGAAAGTTCTTAATTTTCTGTTCATGTAGTCCATGTTGATACATTGTGGCAATACGGGGAAAAGACAGCCACAACCGATGCTGACAAATTACCAACAGAACTTGCACTACATCCAGTCAGCTGTTTTAAAGCGAACATAATGAGCAATGTGATGCTCAGTAGAAAACAGTTCTCCATCTACGATTCCGTTCTAATTTTAGTAATACATGTGAAGCGCTACTTACTGATCAAAGGCACATTAAACATCACGCTGCTACTTCGAGATGGAAAATTTCACAGTACATATACGGTATATGAATGTTTAGGCCAGAAAACTCTTTGGTTGTATTAACATTGATTGTTTACTGTTGTTTGGATACACGTTACATTTAGAGCGGTGTCCAGCATCAGAGCGAAGAGTTACCATAGATCCTTCGTCCTGAACGTGATTGGAGTCTATGCTGTAATATCAGACGCATCCAGAACTGTGTCCCATATGTGTAACAAGCTGCTGAGGGTAGTCTCAAGGTTCTACGGTACAGAGAAGAGATTCTGCAACCAACAGTGGGACTGTACCGTCAAAATTTTGGTGAGAATTTCATCTTGATGAATGAAAACTGGCGTGCTCACCGTTCTGTTCTCGTGAACACGTTTCTTTAGAATTCTGGGATCACCAGCCAGAACGGAGTATCCGTCTATTCCTCAAACATGAACCCAATCGCACATGTCAGGGATCGATTGAAACGACGACGATCAGGTACGCTGCGCGTCTTACGCAGAATCGCTACTGAAGAGCGGTACAGTTTCGACAAAGGCTGGGTCGATGATCTCATCGATGATATCCCACGACGTATTCAAGCCTGCATCCGAGCAAGGGGACCTTCAACACGTATTGACGTCGCTCAGAGGTTCTATGGAAAACCCCCGTGGGAAACAGACGATTTTATCGTTACAATTTCTTTTTTTTTTATTTGGTGATTTGGACAGATTGGAAATGAATATATAAGCATACCTCATTGTCAATTTTTGTCTTCTGTGTCATGACTTTTGAAATAAAGGGGCGATGCAAAAGTTTTGTTTATGTGCGCAGATAAACCACATGACAGTAGACTTATATTCGTGAAACACTTCATGAAATGCTTGACTGCTACGAGAATATGACTGTTCAACGTAAAAAAGTCAGATTGTCCGAGGGACGATTTTACTTAAACTGTATGTCAAGATATGAAAATATGATATGAAAATACGCTGAAGTTCATCTTGTTGATCGATGTCAGTTGGTCCTATATAATTTTGATGTGGAAGAAGGAGTAGGTATCTGGTAATAATACCAAATAATTCCAAACATTTGTGTGTCATAATAATTAAAATTACACAACTCTGTTTCATAAACTTCTTGTTTTAATATAAGTTATTGTTTCTATAAAATGTAACGTAAAGTGAAATTGAAAATTAATTAAATACCTCTAAAATAGTTGGAATTCAAAACCCGCCTCCGTAACCGAGGTCGCTAACGCACGCTTGTGTCGTGGCGCTGGAACCAGGGGATGGAAAAAATTTTCACTGCAAATGTTTGGCCAGCATGTCGAGGAGAGGTGGTGGCTTAAAGTTACTTATCACCAGACTTTGTGCCAATGTCCTGGTTTAAATACTGATCCTCTCTGCAATGTCTCATGAATTAAGGGCATGTGACACTGTGAATGGTGATCCGTCCGTCGGATGGGGACGTTAAGCTTGGCGGCGCCCTTGATCCTATTCGCGATGAATAGGCTATGTACCGATACCGGGTTTCACTCTCTCCCTTCTCACATCATTATCAAACACAAACATTACACTACACACGCACGCACACGCACACACACACACACACACACACACACACACACTCAGATCAATACAGCCGCCCGTAGTGGCAGAGCTGTTCTAGGCGCTTCAGTCTGGAACCGCGCGACCGCTACGGTCGCAGGTTCGAATCCTGCCTCGGGCATGGATGTGTGTGATGTCCTTAGTTAGGTTTAAGTAGTTCTAAGTTCTAGGGGACGATGACCTCAGATGTTAAGTCCCATAGTGCTCAGAGCCACTTGAACCATTTTTTTTTCAAATACATACATTTCGTAAGGCAAATAATGCGTAATGGAGAAGGTTGTAAATAAACAAACAAAAAGAGATATTAAAGAATTTTTTTTTTTTTTTTTTTTTAGTCACAGGTCACAGATCTTTTGGTTGGATGCAGCCCGCCACACATTCCTCTCCCGTGCCAGCCTCTTCATCTCAGAGTAGCACTTGCATTGCAATCTGTGTCCTCAATTATTTGCTCGATGTGCTCCAGCATCTGTCTTCCTCTACAGTTTTTATCCTGTACAACTCCCCCTGGTGCCAAGGAACTCATTACGTGTTGTCTTAACAGATATTCTACCACTCTGTCCCATCTTTTTTTAGCGTTATCCACATATTCCTTTCCTCGCCGATTCTCCAGAGGACCTCATCATTCCTTATCTTATCAGTCCACCTAACTTTCAACATTCCTCTGTAGCACAACATTTCAGATGCTTCGATTCTCTTCTTTTCCGATTTTACCGCTGTCCATGCTGTGCTCCAAGCGTACATTCTCAGTAATTTCTTCCGAAACTAAGGCCTGTGTTTGATGCTAGTGGACTTCTCTTTGCCATGAATGCAATTTTTGCCAGTACTAGTCTGCTCTTTATGTCCTCTTTACTCCGTCCGTCATGGGTTATTTTTCTGTCTAGGTAATAGAATTTCTTAACTTCATCTACTTCTTGACCACCAATCCTGATGTTAAGCGTCTCGCTGTTCTCATTTCTGTTACTTCTCATTACTTTCGTCTTTCTTCAATTTACTCTCAACCCATATTCTGTACTCATTAACCTGTTCATTCCATTCAGCAGATGCTATAATTCTTCACATTCACTGAGGATGTCATCAGCCAATCTTTTCATTAATATCCTTTCACCTTGAATTTTAATTCCACTCTTGTACCTTTGTTTTATTTCCCTCATTGCTTCTCCAGTGTACAGATTCAACAGTAGAGGCGAAAGACTACATTCCTGTCTTACATTGTTTTTAATCCAAGCACATCGTTCCTGGTCGACCACTCTTATCATTCCCTCTTGGCTCTTGTACATATTGTATATTATCCGTCTCTCAGTATAGCTTACCCCTTTTTCTAAATTTCGAATATCTTGCACCATTTTACAATGTCGAATGCTCTTTCCAGGTCAACAAATACTATGAACGTGCCATGATTTCTCTTAAATCTTGCTTCCATTATCAACCGAAAAGTCAGAATTGCCTCTCTTGTGCCCTTATCTTTCCTAAACTGATGGTCGTCTAACACATCCTCAGTTTTCTGTTCCATTCTTCTGTATATTGTACTTGTCAGCAGCTGGGATGCAAGACCTGTTAAGCTGATTGTGGGAAAATTCTCGCACTTGTCGGTTCTTGCAATCATCAGAATTGTGTTTATAATGTTTTTCCGAAATTCAGGTGGTATGTCGCCAGACTCACACATTCTACACACCAGCATGAGTCGTCGGTGCCTTAGCTTCCATAGACTTCCTATTTATTTCATTCCTAAATGATTTGTATTTCTGTATTCCTAAATTTCCTCAAACATTTTTGTGAACCCTTCTTTCATAGATCAACTAAAGTATTTCTTTTATTACCTATGGTTTCTTCACAGTGAACTTATTTTTCTATGTTTTTCTTTCCAACTTCTGAATCTGTCCTTTTTAGAGATGCCTGTTCCTCTTCAACTGAACTGCCTACTGAGCTACTTCTTATTGCTGTATCTATAGCCTCAGAGAACTTCAAGTGTATCTCTTAATTCCTTAGTACTTTCGTATCTCACTTCTTCGCACTTTGATTCTTCCTGATTTGCCTCAATTTCAGCCTGCTCTTCATCATTACTAAATTGTGATCTGAATCTATATCTGCTCCTGGGTACGTCTTACAATCCAGCATCTGATTTCGGCATTTTTAGCCGACCTTGGTGTAATGTAACAGAAATCTTCCCGTATCGCCAGGGTTTTTACAGGTATGCCTCTTCCTCTTGTGATTCTTGAAGAGAGTATTCGCTGTTACTAGCTGAAATTTGCTGCAGAACTCAATTAATCTTTCTCCTCTCTCATTTCTAGTACCAAATCAATACTGTCCAGTAGCCTTTTCTTCTACTCCTTTCCATACAAGCGCATTCCAATCCCCTATGATTATTAGATTTTCATCTCCCTTTAAGTACTAAATTAGCCGTTCAATATCCTCATATACTTTCTCTATCTCTTCATCTTGCGCTTGTGACGTCGGCATGTATACATGAACTATCGTTGTCTGTGTTGGTTTGCTGTCGATTCTGAAAACCGTATCACTGAACTACTCGTAGTAAATCACTCTCTGGCCCTACTTTTCTATTCACAACGAATCCTACTCCCGTTGTAGCATTTCTGCTGCAGTTGTTGTTACCCTACACTCATCTGGCCAGAAATCCTTGTCTTCTTTCCATTCCACTACACTGACGCTCATAATATCAGGACTGAGCCTTTGCATTTCTCTTTTCAGATTGTCTATCTTCCCTATTACATTCAGACTTCTGAAGTTCAACGACTCTACTCGTAGAACGTTGTCCTTTCGTTGATTATTCAATATTTTTCTCACGGTCACCTCCCTCTTGGCAGACCCCGCCCGGTGATCCGAATGGGGGAGAATTCCGGAATCTTTTGCCAGTGGAGAGATCATCATGACACTTTTGCAATTACAGGCCACATGTACTGTGGATATACGTCATGTGTCTTTAATGCAGTGATTTACTTTGCCTCCTCAAGCCGTTGGTCATTGCTGATTCTTCTGCCTTTAGGGGCAGTTTCCCATCCCAAGGGCAAGAGAGTTCCCTGAACCTGTGACCGCTCCTCCGCCCTACTTTGACAAAGCCGTTGGCTGAATTAGGGTGACTTATGCCGGAAGTCTTTGACCGGGGTTGCTGATGATTTTTAATCAAAATTAATTAAAAATAAAGATTGTAACAGACGAGTGAAAACAAGATACTGCATACATAATGATCAGAAACTTGTTATGAGTGAGAAAACCTTGACTTTTTTTATGGTGAACCCAGACAACAATTACCCCCGTCTGTACAATGTTTCCATCGGTATAGAAATTTCTATAATAAGGCCACAAAAGATAGATTTCAGTACACCAAAAAGTATGCTTAGTCGATATCAGAAGGAGAAAGTCGCTGCGATCAGTTCCATTGGAATAAATACAGCTTAGTAATTGTTGATCAAAACGTGCAGTCAACAAAAACATGGCACAGGAACTTTATGTGTAACTCCAGTTTTTAATTGGCACAATAGGATGATATGTATAAATTAAAATTCGATACAGGTAATGAAATAAGGAAATCAGCAAAAACAAAGAAAATAAAATGAAGTCATCAGTTACAGATGGCGTGGCAGTCTGTTCTGAAACAATTCATAGTTCAGCATAAATAAATTTCCAATGTATCTATAACAAGCCAGAATCGTCTCTCTACTAAAGAAAGAAGTTAATAGACTTAATTATGAAAGACAGACCAAAGAATTACCTTTACATATAAGTTGTTCAGAAAAGCACCGTTTTATTTGCAGAAATATGAAAGCAGCCAGAGTAAATACTGCTTCATGCACTAGGAATGATTACCATCGCCATATTTTTAGGAATATCCAACTTTTTTGACACTACTGAACAAAAAGAAGCAATAACGATTAGGAATAAGAGAGTAGCAAGCTTCTAGTTTCGATCACATCTGGAATACAGGGACAGTAGGGTAAAGATAGAACACATCTCCAGGAAATATTTTTGTGGAACATTCAGCGGGTACAAAATACATGTATACGGATATCCGTTCGGACATCTTAGGATCTTTGTTATTTTCAGGTTACTTCTTCCCATACACTGCTAGATATGGGGAAGATTTTCCCCTGCTGGAACAGTAACGCTGTAATCAAAGCCAAAGATATAAAACTTCTGGTAGAGAAAGTAAATGAAACCCTTAAGGACGTATACAGTTAAGAAATAAGCAATTTGAAGAAAACGAACTATCGGGTACTTGCAGTAATTCTCGCTGTTTTTTGGACAGGAAAGATATGTTTATTTGAACAGAATTATTTTAACAGGCAATTCAACAGAAGTCGTCTGCCGTGGCAGCTACAACCTTTTCTCACTTTTCGGGTAACAAATGGATTCCGCAACAAAAATACATGTGGTATATAAAAATATATTTGATATATAAAGGCGAATTTTTTTTAGAAAAACTCTCGAAACTTGTCCACCGATTTACTACAACATTCTACATGACTAATAAATGTTCGGACGGAGAGACCCTTAGCTGAGTGGTCAGCGCATTTGACTGCTGTGCAGCGGGCCCGGGTTATAGATGGCGTTTTTTTTCCCCCACCGCCAGTTTAACCTGAGTGTTAAAACTGCTCAAAATAACCGTTTTCTGACATAATCGATTTTCTGTTTTTTATTCCTATTATTTCCTGTAATAAATGTACACTTCGAACAAAGATTGAAAAATGTTTACTCCGGCGGTTTCGAAGATACTTGGAATCAAAATATTAAATTCTAGCGGCAAATAAAAGAAAACTTGACCGTGCTCTGTTCGCCTCTTTATCGAAAAATGGTAATTGGTTGAATACTACATTGAATCATTACCGTTCTTCTACTAATTCTAATTTTTTGATACTCTCCTCAAAAATTATGTTTTAATAGAACATCATAACACTATTTGGGCGTTACATATAGTCAGAGCTAAGGGGTGAAAACTGAGGTTGAAAAACTCTGGTTTTCATATTAATTTGTCTGGTTTCAACAGCTACAAACAGATAAAGCATATTACGTAAATACACGCAACACATCATATACTTTCTAGTTTTGTTGTAAACTACGGATGAAGCGTTAAGTTTGAAGTTTTCTCCTTATATGATATCGCAAGTTCGTTGTGGCCCCTCACGTTCTTATTCTTTTACAGCAAATGGAGGACTGTACTTCACTGATATCGCACTTTGTAAAATTCTTCCAAACCAGGGATGGTAATGCAAGTAATGTCCGATGACGATAGTGAGAAACTACCACATAGATCAGTATGGGGATAGTCTCGCAGACTGCATGTACACTTGTACCACCGTTGAGGTCACGCTGGTAATAGGTACATTACTGTCTCAGCAATGCCGTACTTATTCTGATGCTATGAGTTTCTTGCTCGTTTCTGTCGGAAATGTTATTACAGAAGCACTGATCGTTTTCCTGTTTTCTTTAGTAACACAATATTTCAAAGAAATGGAAATTTTACGAAAAAAAATTATTCGTTTTTAAAAAATGTTTATTTAAAAATCAAAAATTTTAGCACTGCTCCTATGGTTAACTGATATTTTGGTTGTTTTACCCGGTTCTCAGCCAAAAATTTAAAAAAAAAAAAACATCTATTATAAGCGAGACCAAATAAATAACTAAAAATATCGGTTATTCATAGCTAAAATACCGGTGTGGATTTTAACCATCCTTATCCCAGCTTCGACTCTCGACCAGGTCGGAGATTCTATGCGCTCTGGACTGAGTGTTGTGTTGTCCTCACCATCTGTTTATCATTGTCGACAAGCAAGTCAGCCAATGTGGGGTCAATTAAAATGAAATGCAACTCAGTGGAGACTCCCGGCCATCAGTCCCATACGATCATTTCATTTCATTTTTTTTTACTATGTATAGTGTATAAATTTATGTACACAATTCAAAAAAAAGTTTTTCATCACCTCAGTTCCAGGAGTTCCGGAATCTGTACAGAAAACTGGAGTACATATCAACATAAACATCATTTCCGCCCTTTTTATTGCTTATGAAAACCACGCATTGCATGTTGTACCACCATACAGCGAGACCTTCAAGGGTGGTAATCCAGATTGCTGTACACACCGGTACCTCTAATACCCAGTAGCATGCCCTTTTGCATTGATGCATGCCTGTATTCGTCGTGGCGTACTATCCACAAGTACATCAAGGCGCTGTTGGTCCAGATTGGCCCACTCTTCAACGGCGATTCGGCATAGATCCTTCAGAGTGGTTTGGTGGGTCACGTCGTTCCCTTCATTAGACAATTTTTTCTCCTATATATAGTATTTCTCCTTGTATATATTTTAAACAAGAACAGTATACACAATTATGAATGTTTCGTTTCCTTACTCACAGTCAGTTTCAACAAAAAAAGAGAAAGTTGTATTTATGGCTTATCGGTTTACGATTGGAATACTATCACGGAATCTGAATCGTCTGAAACTTAGTAATCCCACCCGTTTGCAGATTAAAACTATGCAAATTACTTTCATTGACGATTCTATCCTCACGGATCAAGTAAGCAAGAGTAGGGTTTGACGTACTGTCGACATTGAGGTCATTAGGGACGAAGCACAAGCTCGGAATGTTTCAAGGGTGGGGAAGAAAATAGGCCGTGCTATTTCAAAGGAACTAACCAGGCATTTGCCTGGAGTGATTTAGGTAAATCATGGAAAACCTAAATCAGGATGGCTGTACAGTATTCTGAACTGTCGTTTTACCGAATGCGAGTACATCGTGCTAACCACTAAGCCACCTCGCTCAGCTGACAGATCCAGCAATAGGAGAGGTCCGTCATATTCTTTACACCATTGATCGCAACCGGTTCACACATTCATTTTAAGTGACTACACATCCCAGTCAATGTTTCGTTGGCAATAACAATAAACAAGGCTCAGCATCAGAGATAGCATGAAAGAGAAGATGGACCGGTGGGGGGACGGAGGAAATGGACATGGAGAGGGAAAGGGAGGAAATGGACATGGAGAGGGAAAGGGAGGAAATGGACAGAGAGCGTGAGGAGGTGGAGGTTGAAAGATATAGGGAGGAGGAGGAGATTGACAGTGGGTGAGGGACAGGGAGATGCAGAAGGAGGAGATTAGGACGTATATTCAATTCCCATACGTGTTTAACAATTGTGGTGCACTGTCGGGTTTGCTAGTATTAATAATACAATCAGTTATTATTGGTTCATCCATCTTAAGACAAAAAGACTAATTATAATTGATTTCAACAGCTGCTACGGAATTTGGCCATGCAAACAAACATATTAACAATAAAACTTTAGTAGAGCACGAAACTATAAACTTTAAATTGTTATTAATAAGTTAACATGCTTAAAAATGGCACTTAAAATTTTTAAATCTCAATATTGATAAGAAAGTGCTCATAAACTTTCCTCCAAACAGAGGTCAGAGGAAAACAGTAAGATACTTTACAAAATAGACGACTGTAAACAAAGATCAACCCTAATCATCTGTTAAGAAGAACATCACGTTCGAGTGCATACAGAATTTAAATTGTTATCAGAAAGAGTAAATAGCGTTTTGTTATATCCTTGCATAGGATAGTTAGTCGTGAACAAAATATTTTATACGCTAAGTGCTGTAATAGTGAGAATATTGAATTATTTTTCAAGAGGGATATATCATTGTAGAGATCTTACGGACAGTGCTTCAAATTAATTAGTAGGCAAGAAAGGCAAAGGCAAATCTTTTTGGATCCACTAACAATGGCACTTCACAAATTATTTCTTCAAATATGGTGGAGTTGACTACTTTGGATATCACATCAGGTTAGTCACTGTGGATGAAATGAAGAAAGCATGGTAATGAGTGAATGATTCTTGAAGATCAAGAATAGTGGTGTCACTAACTGATGTAGTGAATGTCACTGCTCACCAGGTTATATCATGTGGACATCCATTCACTAAATTTGGGATCGCTTGGCATAAATAACGTTTAGACGACAGCCTAGCTACGCGTCACATTCCTGAGTCGTGCACGTGTTCTTCTTCACCGTTAGGAAATTCCCTACAAATATATTCACACTGCTCATGAGTTACCTGTGATCTCTGCATATTACTAGTTGCTGGTACTGTCAGACGACTCGCTTTGATTTAGTTATGGTATAGCTCCAAAGGAACATCCGTGAGGCTTGGTATTTCTCAATCTGCCATCCTAGAGCCAGTCTTTTTCCTCTCTCTCCTCCCATTTCGTTTTTCTCGTAACAGGATAGAAAACATACATAATAAATATAGTTTTACGTAGATTCCCTCACATTTTAATATCACCATCAATTTCGTACCATTATACTTAATAAACTTATAGCAAGCTCATTTGTTTAAACAATCATAGTATCGATACATCATTCGCAAGAACAACAATTTTCTTATTATTTGCAAGGAAAAATCGTAATGACAAGAAAATATTTCAGTAGTTTAATAAGGAAGTAATCGGCTCACAATGTTCATTTGTAGCTTGTCTAAGTAATACTTAATTGATATTATAATATATGTCATAGAAATAAGCACATTATTAGAGGTTTTAAGGTTAGTCTCAATATCTATATTCTCCAGTAGTATTACTCGTATACTACACCACTTTTAAGCACATCTACACCACTGCTGCTGGGCCGAAATCAACTCTTTCTGACCATGTTCGAAATCAAAATTCTACAGGTACATGTATATGTCTGCATTCACTGAAGCAAGCAGCTGACATAATGCATGGCGAGAGATTTCTTCTTTCAAAAGAAACATTCTGGTGGTTATCAGGCCAAATCTACGACAGGTTGTAATTTACTATTTATCGAAATAACACTGCCTCGCCCACGTTCAGGCTTCTAATGACATTAATGGTCTATGCAACTGGTGCATTTAATATAATTGGTGACAGTGCTAATGTACATAGCAACACATCGCAGAGAAATATCAGTGATGACTCCTCAATAAATAAAGTTTCCTTCTCGAGCAGAATTACACTCCGTGATGGATGGTTTCAGCATAATGGCTGGATTTCCTGATGTTACTAGTGCTGTAGATTGTACTCATACAAAGATTCAGTCTCTTGAGTGACATAATGTAGAACTTTTCAGCAATAGAAAATCATATTTTTCATTTAATTGCCAAACCATCAGTGACCACAATATAATAATACAGGATATTGTGCCTCGATGGCCTGGATCTGTGCACGACAGCACAATATTTTGTAACTGCACCCGCAGAGTCCATTTTGAAAATAATGAAATACTAACACGTCACTTACTAGGAGATAGTGGCCACTTATATAGATCATACCTATTGACACCACTTTCAAGTGCACGTAGTGAAGCAGAACATCAATACAAAAGGTCTCATGTTAGAACAAGGCACGCTGTGCAGAGTCAGTATGGTTTGTGGAAGAGGAGATACCCCATTTTATCCCTGCGAATGATGTGTAATGCACAAAAGACAATGGCAGTTATAGTGAGCAGGGCTGTCTTCCATAATCCTGCAAGTAGTACGACCGAGGAAGAGGCACGAAAAGATTTGGAAACCGCGCGGCTGCTGAGGCTGTTACGTATTATAGAGGTCCCGACATCGACGACAACGAGCCAATACCTATCTGTCAAGAAATGTACCGTGATAACATCTTTCCAGGGTGAGCAGTTCGTCGCACAATATAACATTTTCACTGCGGGAAGTATTACTTAGCCCGCATCTCGTGGTCGTGCGGTAGCGTTCTCGCTTCCCACGCCCGGGTTCCCGGGTTCGATTCCCGGCGGGGTCAGGGATTTTCTCTGCCTCGTGATGGCTGGGTGTTGTGTGCTGTCCTTAGGTTAGTTAGGTTTAAGTAGTTCTAAGTTCTAGGGGACTTATGACCACAGCAGTTGAGTCCCATAGTGCTCAGAGCCATTTGAACCATTTTTTTGAAGTATTACTTAACATGTATAATATACGTAAATATTTTTATGTTAAATTATTATCATTCACAAGTAACAAAATATAGAAGTAGCCGCTGAATGCAAACGTATAATTTTCAGAATCAGTTAATGTATTTATAATGACAGGATTTATAACTGAATTATTAAATTAAAAATGAAAATGATAGTGAAGTAACAAAAAATAATGAAATGAAAAAATGATCGTACGGCATTGTTGGCCGGGAGACCCCATGCGGGGTGTTCGGCCGCCGAAATTGCAAGTCATTTTTAGCTGACGCCACTTTCCGTTTGCACTTTTTCTCTTCCAGTATTTTATTCTCTCTTTCAGTGCCAATATTATTAAATCTTTTAATCTCATTTTCTTAAGGTCCTTCACTTTCCGCAACGCCCACTGAAGATAAGGACGTTGCCTTGGATTTAGGAGGCGTTCTCCGCCGACTTGAGGTAGACATTGTTGCTGCACTTGTTGAAACTTGGGGGAGGGGTTCTTCAGGAGTGTACATGATAATCTCAAGTGCAATTACGTTTTCCGGTCCTTGAGGATTATTTACAGTACCGTGAATGGAGGTACTGCCGGCATCGTCAACTGCTGATTCTCTAGCCATATTCACATTCACATTCATTATAACATTGTACTGTGAGTCCGAATCGAATAGGTTGTCAAGGGGTTGCAGTGATGACCCAACTATCTCAAGCAGTTTTACCTTGTTCGGTTTTTTTAGCTTTTTGTTTGTTTGTTTGTTTTGTTTTTCTTAGTGCCTTCCCCACTCCTGTCTTACACACTTCTCTTCTGTCCTAAGTCCTTCCTCAACCTTCTTTTTATGTTTTCATAGCATGTTTTTAGACTTTCAGGCGTTCCGGCGTTATATGAAATGAATACATTTTGTGGTTAGTAGTATCATTTTTAAGAAGAAGTTTACTTACGGTGTTTACGGCAGTTGCGTGGTGTGGTGTGACAACGACCGTCGATTGCTGGGAGCTAACGTCGATATTCTTTGTGAAACACAGCCACATATATTAAGGGGAATTTGCCAACATGAGTACACACGAAAATATCGCCCACACCGCAAGTACACTTTAACCCAGTGGCCGTCAAACTGCGGCTCGCGTTCTGCGTGCACCACGAATGAAGTATTCGTGGTGCCAGCCGTTCTCATCCGCATTACATAATAATTTGCATCTAGCAACTAACAGCCGAATCCAAAAACGTCAACTAAGATTAAGAGCTTCTTAAGTGTGTACTTATCTTGCTCAATAACAAACAAAAATTCTTAGATATTAATATTTTGAGATATACCTAATTTTAATTGACGTTGGTGAATTCAGTCGTGAAGTGAAGTTGGTCGCTTACCTTAGCAGCAGAGGGGTAAGTAGCGCAACCACTATGAAGTTAAAGAATGGGAGAGGGGGAAATATTTTGTTGTGTCTCTCCCAGTACCGAAAGCTCATGGATGTGTGTGACTTGCACGGATCAGCCGTTATGGTATAAATTTTGTCACGTAAGTAACATGATTTGTGAACGCGCCTTACAGACATAGTCCTCTTCAAGTGCGGCACTTATTTGTAGCAAGGAATATGATATTAAACTTCCTGGCAGATTAAAACTGTGTGCCCGACCGAGACTCGAACTCGGGACCTTTGCCTTTCGCGGGCAAGTGCTCTACCAACTGAGCTAACGAAGCACGACTCACGGCCGGTACTCACAGCTTTACTTCTGCCAGTATCTCGTCTCCTACCTTCCAAACTTTACAGAAGCTCTCCTGCGAACCATGCAGAACTAGCACTCCTGAAAGAAAGGATATAGCGGAGACATGGCTTAGCCACAGCCTGGGGGATGTTTCCAGAATGAGATTTTCACTCTGCAGCGGAGTGTGCGCTGATATGAAACTTCCTGGCAGATTAAAACTGTGTGCCCGACCGAGACTCGAACTCGGGACCTTTGCTTTTCGCGGGCAAGTGCTCTACCAACTGAGCTACCGAAGCACGACTCACGCCCGGTACTCACAGCTTTACTTCTGCCAGTATCTCGTCTCCTACCTTCCAGTAGCTCAGTTGGTAGAGCACTTGCCCGCGAAAGGCAAAGGTAGCTCAGTTGGTAGAGCACTTACCCGCGAAAGGCAAAGGTCCCGAGTTCGAGTCTCGGTCGGGCACACAGTTTTAATCTGCCAGGAAGTTTCATATCAGCGCACACTCCGCTGCAGAGTGAAAATCTCATTCTGGAAATATGATATTATATTACGGCAGTTGTAATACAATATGATAACTAGAAGAAAAATGACATTCAAAATGTGTAGTAAACATTTCTGATCGTGTGTCATGTTATATAATTCATTTAGCTACAGATAAAATTAGTGTTATTAATCAATTAATAATTACAGTATCACAACTTTGGGTTTGTTGAAGGTGACAACAATCTCAAACAGAGAACAGTCAACACGAAGTGTTTTGAGTGGAGCCGACTTTTACAATCAATACCAGGCGCCCAGGTGACCAACTCATAGCGCTCTTACTGCAGCTAAACTATTGGGCGCTAATAGCGCACTGATTCACGTAGGTTACCAGTTAATAAAGAGATCGGTATACATTCGACCCGAGATGCCCTGCCGCAGTATCAGTATTGGCTCTTGAACAAAAGAGTTTGACGACCACTGTTTTAATCTATGTTTGTGTTCTGTTTATCTTGAACTGTTATTGCAATATTAATCTAAGCACTGTGAGGAAATACTGTTTTCATTTACGTTAGTAACAAAAATTTATCAATTTACAAATGTAATCAAATTTAATCTTACCTCGAGTGGAATTAAATTGTGTCGTTATATTTGTCCGGGCATACCTTTTACACTCTAATGTTGCTGCATTTCAGCCAGTAAGCTCCAGAAGGATGCCAAGTTCAAATTTAGGAAAATTGGGCGCCTCTTTTTGGGTCCCCACAACACAGTCACAATACACGATTCACGTAAACAACCTGAAGAGCGCGCGGTAATAAAAAAGACCAACGAGGTTACAATATTTTAGCCTCCTTACCACAGATAAACAGCGATTATCATTATCTTCGCATGTATAATGAACGCTTTCCCTTTTAGCATACTTAATTAACCGTGGTAAAATTCCCAGTTAGTTAAACGCGTTTTGATAACCAGCGTTTAACGTTGGTGCAGCACAGAGACAGCTTAATCGCGATTATTTTTTAGCCGTCATCACAGGAACTTCGGTTATTATACTTTTTATCGACGTTAGTGCAGTCGCCCACTAGACATATTGTACTGTGACGATGACAATCGTTACTGCAACCACAATAACAGTAGCCGAATTAGGAATATTACAGTAATACATAACATTAACGATGGAAACTAAAGGGTGTTTCCGTAACAGCGTGCAAAAATTTAACAGGACGTAGAGGATTCCCCGCTGAACAATTTGAGGTATGCAACCTGGGTTCGGAGAAGCTAGCTTAAGTAGATAACAGGAATAAAATCACATCACTGTGTACTTTTTTATTTACATTAGTTACTGGTAACTGCAAATACCACACAATCAACGTGCCATTTGTACTGAATATTACAAAATGTGCTGAAACTGACGGCCATCAACCTCAATGCAAACATTACATCGGCGAACAAGATTCTGATCCACCAAGACAAATATCCCTTGTGTGTCTCGAATGACATCACAGGCAGCTACAATTCCGGCAACTAATTCCATCTCCGTATCCAATGGGGGTCTCATACACAAGTGGCTTTAAATATCCCTATAGGAAATAATCACGGGGATTCAGGTCAGGTCCTCTTCAAAATCGAGTGTGCGGGTGGTCCTCATGTTGGCAGGTCCTTCGTGTCTTCTTTCCAATGAACTAGTCTGCCGCGTTCGTCGATCGAGACAAACTCTGGTCGTGACGGATGATGCCTGTCAGGAATTCATTCCCTGTACAGTCTTTCTGCAGTGCGAGCACTGCAACATACTTCCCCGTACACAAGGTGCATGTCAGTGAGTTCTGCGAAAGTGTACCGGTACTGCTCCATCGTATTCTACTGTACGTCTCTGAATAGCACTGAATAATGACTGGGTCTGTCATTGATTCATAGCATGTTCTGTCATGCGACAATGTAAATGCGATACAACACAGCCACCCTATGGACAAGTGAAGTAAACGAAACCCTTCGTCAAGACTTCCTAGTAATCAGGCTCATCTTCCTTGTTTCCTTGCAGGAAGTAAAGAATGTCCATGTAAATAAACAGCACAGTACATGTAAACTTGTACGCATGCTAGTTGTAAATAAGCTGGAAAATAGTAAAGCTGGACAAAGCGGTAGACAAGCTTACTTCCCTATCTCCTTAGGTTGCCTTCTCCGACCCCAGGTACCCCACCTCAGACTGTTCACTGGTTCACTGGAGCATTCCCTGTGTCCTGTTACATTATTGCACGCTCTTACGGAAAGAAAAAAATGGTTCAAATGGCTCTGAGCACGATGGGACTTAACATCTGAGGTCATCAGTCCCATAGACTTAGAACTACTTAAACCTAACTAACCGAAGGACATCACACACATCCATGCCCGAGGCAGGATTCGAACCTGCGACCGTAGCAGTCGCGCGGTTCCGGACTGAAGCGCCTAGAGCCGCTCGGCCACCACGGCCGCCTCTTACGGAAACACGCGCTGTAGCTAAAATAAAACAATTATAATGGCGACCACCATCAAATATTAATTTTGATAACAATTGCAACCTGAGATCCGCGCAAGTAGATAGAGGGATAAGAGGCGGACGAGGTATTGGTCGCGGAAGTGGGGTCATAACTGTCGACCTCCGACAATGATAGAATAGAAAACGGTTATCCGCAACAGTAAAGGGGTGTACTACTGCGGATAGCTTCACGAGGTCCCGCCAACATCAATGGTACTATTGCCGCCACGACAATAACGACGTAGCTCAAAACAAGTATACTCAAGTCAAGTATACATAAAAAACAGGGGGCACAATCAACAATGTTGAAACATTGCGCTTCGGGTTCAGGGCGGACCAAAAGTAGCAGCAAACGAAATCATAAGCGTTGTCGGAGTGACTGCTCATGTGTGCACAAACGTTGCCGCAGCATCGAGTGTAGTGATCAGCAAGTCAGTAGGATCACTTCTAGAATTTTGAAATACTTTTCAAATTGGAAATTATCTCTGCAGATTACTTAACTGTGAATTGTGTGACAGTGATTATTGAACATGAATAAGTTTAAATGCTTTTTCCGCAAATCTAACGACAGTAATCATTACAGAGAGTGACGTCACGATTTTTGCATTTTAGCTAGCCATTCGTAGTTGATGCAATTTTGTTGTTTTCCGTTCATTAGTAAATTATTTCCATGGTTAGCTGTTTAACAGAAAAGTATTTGGCCAATGTGGCATATCCATTTGAAACTGTGCTAACGTAATATTTAACAATTACGTACTATTTTAGCCTAACAGACCAAGTATTCTTACGTGAGTTTATCAGTAATACAAATCATCAATTACAGAAACAACAATTTTACTCCCTTAGTGAGTTGGCGACCGTTAATTTTCTTTGCTCATTAACTAAATTCATAACAGCTTTTCCAAGTTTTGGCAATTACTGTGATTCCATTTCATTCTTTATTTTCAGTTTACTTTAACAGAAATTCATTTTCTTATCGTCATTGCTAAACCCACAGAGCATTGGCGATCCGGTTATAGCAATTCTTACATTTCGGAGATTTCATTTATTCTTCCGACTATATGTCTCCCTCGCACAACAGGGAACTTAAGGTACACGGTTCATTTAAATTTTAATTAACTTGAAGTGTAAAGGGCTATTATAAGTTCACGGAAAGATAATGGAGGGGGATAGAGATTACGCACCCATCGCTGCAAAGTAGACCACAAAGACTCACTAACATTGAGATATGGTGACAGTGTTGGCCAGGGGAAATGCCACAATTCATTCTCTTGGTCACAAAACCAGGCCTCGATGATACGAGCTGTGTGAACAGGGGCCATGTCATCTTGGAACACAGCATCATCATTAGCGAACAAACACTGTACCAACAGATGGATCTGATCAATAAAAATGGTCGTATAATCCTTGGCAGTAATGCGAACTCGCAGAGTAACCTTGGACCCCATGGAATACCAAGGTGGCCGGCCGCGGTGGTCTCGCGGTTCTAGGCGCGCAGTCCGGAACCGTACGACTGCTACGGTCGCAGGTTCGAATCCTGCCTCGGGCATGGCTGTGTGTGATGTCCTTAGGTTAGTTAAGGTTTAAGTAGTTCTAAGTTCTAGGGGACTGATGACCACAGCAGTTGAGTCCCATAGTGCTCAGAGCCATTTGAACCATTTGAATACCAAGGTAAGGCTGCCCAAATAACCAAACTGCCACAATGTTTCAATCTTGGAATGTAAATCGGGCTAGAGGTTAGAAACTGTATGGAACGAGATTCATCCGATCAAATGACTTCTGTCCTGTGCACCTTAATCCAGGTTTTATGCCCTCGACACCACCTTGTCCTGTTATGGACATTTGCATCACTGATAGTAGTGGGGTAATGGGGTTATCACTCGGCTCTGCATTGCTGCCAATTTTTTTCAAGATGACAGATCCAAGATGGCGGCCATAGATGTGGCAACTTCGCACTGACGTCATGGTGGGAAATTCGAATTGTGGTGGGAGAATAGGTCAATTTGGCTACCTCCCCTAACCTAAATCCAACCACTCCCACCCCTAGAAATGATGGGAAACTAAAAAATGGCGGTAAATTCAAATTTATTTGGCAGGAATATCTAATTTTGTGTGCTCACCATCAGGTCCAAAGGCCAACTGAACTAGTTCACAACACCACTATCAGAGGGCGCTCTTGGCAATCCCCCACTTCCTTCTCCCTTCCCCCCCCCTATCTGGAAATTGGGAAATTGGTGGGATAAGAACTCAGTCTGTGTCGAGCTTCCTGGGAGTATGTACATAATTGTTTACTATGTACTATGTATTCAATAGATCAGATGTTTGTGCTGCACATTAACAGGTATATTAGCTGTGATCATGCAGCTAAGGTTTGTGTCCATTGCCTCCTGCACAATACTTGGAATGCGATGATATTTGATGACTGTATGAAGAAGACGAATATTCTACATTAAATAATGAAGGTGTAGCAGGATAGGGCTACGTTACACTTTGCAATTCATGCTGATAAATGTGTGTGCTGGAATAGCAGATCATTCGATAAAAGTCGAATCAGTCTTCCAAAGCACAAAGGCAAGGCATTCACTCACTCTGGTGCAAGAATCCATGTGTACAATTGAAGAAATGCTGGTGATGAGCAGGGTCGAATATAACAAGTGTTCTACGTGCAAGAACATAGCTAAGGACTGTATCCATAGCCTCCTTCCCAATGAGTGGAACAAAAGCATAATACATGAATGTGGGTTCAATACTTTTCAATAAATAATAGCAATGCAGTGGGATGGGGTGAAGATGCCTTTCAGAGCTCATGCAGATAGATTTTGGAACTGCCTACCTTTTTTGAAATTTCCTAACACTCCACGTCATTTTCGCCCTGTTCCGAAATGAACTTTAGGTGTTCATCTTTGGGTTCAGATACCAACTGGCTTAGTTGACAACACCATCACCAGAGGATGCTAATGGCCCTTCCCCACTTCCCTCTTCCATCCCCTCTCCCTCCCCTCCTGTGATGTAATCCAAGATGGCGGTCCAGAAAAAAAGTGTAGGAACCAATAGGAATGCTGAATATGATCACATGATAGGCTTCAGCCAGTAGCATGGCAGTATCTGGTGATACAAATGGAGTAGATATAAGACAGGCTCAGCAGCTCTGCAGCCTCCATCTTACTCAGTCAGACAGCAACAGTAGAAGAATATCCACGAAACATTAACAGCAGCAGTCGAGATCCAGCTCAGTCCAACAGAACAGGAAGAAGCGGAAAATTAAGTATCCTATATTCATCTTTGCCTCTAGTTAGCATTATTATTGGTTGTTTTGTGTCTTGGTCTGTATGTGACATTCCCTCGTTCTTGTTCAGCAGTAGCCTTCGACGTGTCGAGGCCCATAGGAGTGAGCACCAGCACGTAGACCTCTGCCACATCTGGACCTGACGCAAGCCCTGCTGCTATCTTTTCAAGACCTGCATCAACCTCTGGACCTGCAGCACCCATCGAAACTCACTAATCGGCAGTGATAGTTGCATGGCGTGCCTGTAAAAGTTATTTACATCCAAGTACATTATGTAACTTGAATGGCTGCCTACGAACACATTGGCAAAGTCCCCCACAGATTCCTCGCTCAAAGAAAAGAAGTATGTCGGCACCAGTCAATAATCCAATGCTGCACTTCATTTTCTTGAGCACTGCATCCCAAGAGAATCCAGGTTGTAACGTCTCTTTTGCAGCGGTCTCTCCGCGATATTTTCAGAAATTTTATAATTTATATATCGAAATATCTCTTCTTATCTTACCGATTCCTAAACTTTAATATACGATGATTATCAATGCAAAGTAGTTTCAAGCCCTATTATTCCTTGGAGCGTGCATTTACTCCATTGAATAGCTTCTCTGCTATCTATGTTTTCTCTTATGAAAGGAATGATTCAGATCTTGCCGATTAGCCGTGAAAGAACGAAGATGTATATGTATGTATTGTTGAGGTAGTCGCATTCTTGATGGATTCTGTATGAGAAGGAATTTAATACATGAACTAAACTAAAGTAAGTGTGTTCGCGTATTATTTAACTGATTATTATTGACAGTGTCTGCTTACTACGCTGTGTTGCACGGGATCAGTGGGGAACGTCTGATTTACACTGGACGAACCTGCCGTTTTTTACGCTCAAGATATCCAGTTTATTACTTTCAATAAATGGGCTAACACGGTCTTACCAGCAGATCTCCGGTCTTCCCCATGTGATCACCGAAAGTTAATAATTATTACAAATGTTTTCAGGAGATCGACTGACAATTTTCGTCGCACCGAGACTTCGAAATTGCTTCACTGCCGTATGGAATTTAAGTTAAGCTCAATTTAACCAGGATAGAACAGTATTGAACTGTGTGAATGAGATAAGGCTGCTTTGTGAATGAAAATTCCCTTAATATACGCATTTTTTTTTTTTTACTGTATTGATCAGTGAAGCTAAATCAGGTCGGTGTGAGAGAGGTTTTTAAATTTCAGATCCCACAAAAAATATTAAATTTGGCTTCACTGTGACAGGACACATTTTTGAGCATTACTTAAATATTGTGTGAATTTTATGTTGCATGTGCACGAGAGAAAAGAAGACGAGGCCTGTTCCAGAAGTCACAATTTCGCCACAACCTGCGAGAACGTCGTTCAGGCCAGACAATACACAATTAAATTTTTGTAGATAGAAATTTTAATACTTGAGTAGTGACAGACATTCTCAATATAAATTTGATATGTATAGTTAGAATAACTATTTAAATGTCTATCGGAGGACTTTGAATATTTTTTGAATCAGACTGATTGAGTGACTGTTAGGTTGAACATTAGATAGGAAGTGTTTATTATAAGTGAATATTATGCAAATTTAGGTCAGTGACATTATTAACTCAGATGTGAGTAACTTTATATATTTATTGTTCTGTGTGTTAATGGTTTTTACTAGGGCGGCTTATAAAATGGCAATGTAACAGCAGAGCGAATCATAATAGCCCTCAGCTGTTTCTGAGGTTAGTGAAACATTAGACGCTAGCTTAACTGAAGTAGTGCCTAGCGGCAGCATTAATCAGGCCCCATCACAAAGCTTAAGTATTTCGATGTCTTCTGAGCAGGACGAAATAAACCCATTGGCCGTAATCATGCAGCAGTTAACACTGTTAGCCAAAAATGTAACAGACTTAACTACAGCGAAAATAGAGACTAAAAGGGAAATGGCCAAAAATGTAACAGACTTAACTAAAGCGCAAATAGAGACTAAAAGGGAAATGAATGAACAATTAGCAGCCAATCAAGTGAAAGTCCAGGAGCAATTACTAACTAATCAAACAGAGTAGAATGAGCAATTAGAAGCTAATCAAGCGGAACTAAATAATAAATTAGTAGAGAGTTTTCAGAAACTTGATGATAAATTAAATAAAACTGCGGAAGAATTGAACATTCAGAATGAAAAGACAGAATTAAAATTAGCTACTCAAATGGAGCAAGTCACTCAACAGTGTAATGAAAATGCGAAGAAGTTACGCCTAGAGCTAACCGAGTATGTTGCTATTAAGCTTGACACTATTAAAGAGCAGGTTGAGTCAATCCCACAGATAGTTCAAGCACAAGAACAGATGGAATGTTCTATGGCGGTAATTCCGGTATTAGTTGAAGTTCAAGATGAATTAAAGCAACAAGTAAACGAGATGTCAGACAATCACAAGACAAGATTCCGAAGGACATCAAAAATTTGGATAAATCCATAAATAACATAAAGAAGAGACAAGACGACGTTGATCATAAGGTAAACATTCTCGCGGGAAAATTCTCGCAGTTTGGAAAGGTAAAGCATTTGTTCAGACAATGTTGAATAAACGGTCAGAACAACTATACAATATATGACCGAGAGTTCTGAAGAAAATTTATTTAATAAAGGTTTGCGAGAAGCCAGAGAACAACTAGGCGAAGAACTTAAACAATGGAAAGAAAACATTGAGAGATCTTTAAATCTATCTCGAGAAGATTTGCGTTCCACGCAAGGAAATGAACCCATAACAAGATCTATCAATGAAGCTACATTATTTAACCGATCAAGTACAGAAAGGGACATTAATGCACACGTTCGTTTTTGCAATCAAATCAAACACTGTGAGGGTAGTCATAATGACTGTAATTGTAAAAGCAATACTGAGGAGAAAATACTGAAACACCGTCAATTCCAGATCTACAACCCAGACAAAAAAAAAATGTTCATCCCGTAGTGTTCATAAAAAGTATTAGGGGAGTATTGCCAAAAAATTGGAGTGAGTGGCAAAAGGGTAGTTTCGTGACCGGTTATATTCAGGGGTCAGGAGCTATATGGGCATCTGATATGATATCAACTTGGGACACATATGAAGATTTTGAACGAGCATTTTTATCCAAATACTGGTCCGAAGGAGTACCAGAACGTTTAAGGCAGGAGGTATTATACCCGGAACCTTTTTCCTTTTCACGTTGGTCTTTAAAGAAATACTTTGAGAAATATATAAATAAATCGCGGTATTGGGATAAGCCTATGCCTCTACAAGACGTGATTGGCAGTCGCAGAGGGTGGGCTTACTGGTAGTTGGGAGCTCCAACGTCAGGCGCGTAATGGGGCCCCTTAGGGATATGGCAGCAAGAGAGGGGAAGAAAACCAATGTGCACTCCGTGTGCATACCGGGGGGAGTCATTCCAGATGTGGAAAGGGTCCTTCCGGATGCCATGATGGGTACAGGGTGCACCCATCTGCAGGTGGTCGCTCATGTCGGCACCAATGATGTGTGTCGCTATGGATCTGAGGAAATCCTCTCTGGCTTCCGGCGGCTATCTGATTTGGTGAAGACTGCCAGTCTCGCTAGCGGGATGAAAGCAGAGCTCACCATCTGCAGAATCGTCGACAGGACTGACTGCGGACCTTTGGTACAGAGCCGAGTGGAGGGTCTGAATCAGAGACTGAGACGGTTCTGCGACCGTGTGGGCTGCAGATTCCTCGACTTACGCCATAGGGTGGTCGGGTTTCGGGTTCCGCTGGATAGGTCAGGAGTCCACTTTTAGAGATTAGATTAGATTAGATTAGTTTTCGTTCATAGATCCGTGCTGAGGAGATCCTCGTGGATGTGGAACATGTCAATTTATTTTTTTAAGCTGAAGTAACAATACTAATAGTATGAATATATGCATTACATCATTTGTTTCTATTAAAAAATTCGTCAATGGAGTAGAAGGAGTTGGCCACTAGTAAGTCTTCCAGGCTCCTTTTAAACTGATCTTTATTTGTAACTAAATTTTTTATGTTTACTGGCAAATTATTGAAGATGAGTGTTCCTGAGTAGTGGACCCCTTTTTGAACTAAAGTAAGTGCTTTTAAGTCCTTGTGCAGATCATTTTTGTTCCTAGTATTGTATGTATGAACTGAGCTGTTTGTTGGAAAAAGAGATATATTATTTAGAACAAATTTCATTAATGAGTAAATATACTGAGAGGCAGTAGTTAGTATACCCAGTTCTTTGAAGAGGTTTCTACAGGACGTCCGTGAATTTACTCCACAAATAATGCGTATTACACGCTTTTGGACTCTGAAAACTTTTCTTTGACTTGAAGAGTTACCCCAAAGTGTTATACCATATGACATTATGGAATGAAATTAGGCAAAGTATGCAAGCTTTTTCATTTTTATGTCGCCTATGTCTGCTAACACTCGAATTGCAAATACAGATTTGTTAAGGCCTTTCTGCAGTTCTGTGGTGTGCTCTTCCCAACTGAATTTATTATCAAGTTGTAATCCCAGGAATTTAAGACTGTCAACCTCTTCTATCTGCTCTTCTTTGTATTTTATGCATATGCTGGGTGGAAACCTCTTACAGGTTCTGAATTGCATATAGTGAGTCTTTTCGGAGTTTAATGTCAGTGAGTTGGCTTTAAACCATTTATTAATATCCATGAAAATATCATTAGCAGATCTTTCTAGAACTACACTTGACATACTATTTATTGCAATACTTGTGTCATCTGCAAACAAAACGAACTCTGCTTCTGGCAGTGTAACTGATGAGAGATCATTAATGTACACAAGAAAAAGCAATGGCCCTAAGATGGATCCCTGTGGGACACAACATGTAATTTCTTCCCATTCTGATGATAACTGACGACTTAATTCACTAGTCCCTTGCACTGACACCCTTTGTTTCCTGTTAGTGAGGTATGACTTGAACCATTTTGCAGCACTGCCTGTGACACCATAGAATTCTAATTTACCTAAAAGGATGTTGTGGTTCACACAATCAAATGCCTTTGACAAATCACAGAAAATACCTGCTGCTTGTAATTTGTTATTTAATGAATTAAGTACATTTTCACTGTAGGTGTAAATAGCGTTCTCGATATCAGAACCCTTTAGAAATCCAAACTGTGTTCTTGATAATATGTTATTTGTGGTCAGATGGTTGAGCAGCTGCCTGTACATTACTTTTTCTAAAATTTTTTAGAATGCTGGCAAAAGTGAAATCGGTCTGTAGTTTGATGGTATCTCTTTATCCCCTTTCTTGAATAGAGGCTTAACATCTCCATATTTTAGCCAGTCAGGAAATGTCCCAGTTATAATTGACTGGTTACACAAGTAACTTAGAATTGTGCTAAACTCACAAGAACATGCCTTAATTAACTTTGTTGATATTTCATTGTACCCACTAGAATGCTTTGTTTTTAAAGATTTTATTATGGACGTTATTTCTTTTGGTGAAGTGAGTGATATATTCATGTACTTGAAGCTATTTGTGAAGGCTAGTTTCAGAAGTACTTTTTACATAGATTTGCCACACTATGCCCATCAGTTACTAATGTGTCGTCTACCCTTAGTGCTATTTGCTCCTGTTCCTTTCTGGTTCTACCAGTCTGCTCTTTCACTATATCCCATATTGTTTTTATTTTGTTCCCTGACATTGCTATCTTCTTCTCATAGTGCATTTGTTTAGACGTCTGAATTACTTTTTTTAATGTTTTACAGTATTCCTTGTATTTAGCTAAATCATCAGCATTGGAGCTATTCTTGGTCGACAGATACATTTTCCTTTTTGTCTTACAGGAAATCTTTATTCCTTGTGTAATCCATGGTTTTATTATAGACTTCTGTTTAATTTGAGTAACTTTTAGAGGAAAACAGTTTTCAAACTACCCGCAGCAAGCGGCTACACGGGTAGCAGGGGTTGTGTGGCGTGGACTGGGCGGTTTTTTAGGTTAGATGGCTTCGGGCAAGTACAGAAAGGGCAACAGCCTCAATGGGTGCGGGGCAAAGTCAGGACATGCGGGGACCAAGCAGCAATCGGTATTGTAATTGTAAACTGTCGAAGCTCCATTGGTAAAGTACCGGAACTTCAATCGCTGATAGAAAGCACCGAAGCTGAAATCGTTATAGGTACAGAAAGCTGGCTGAAGCCAGAGATAAATTCAGCCGAAATTTTTACAAAGGTACAGACGGTGTTTAGAAAGTGGTGGAGTGTTCGTCGCTGTTAGTAGTAGTTTATCCTGTAGTGTAGTAGAAGTGGATAGTTCCTGTGAAATATTATGGGTGGCGGTTACACTCAACAACCGAGCTAGGTTAATAATTGGCTCCTTTTACCGACCTCCCGACTCAGCAGCATTAGTTGCAGAACAACTGAGAGAAAATTTGGAATACATTGCACATAAATTTTCTCAGCATATTATAGTCTTAGGTGGAGATTTCAATTTACCAGATATAGACTGGGACACTCAGATGTTTAGGACGGGTGGTAGGGAAAGAGCATCGAGTGACATTATACTGAGTGCACTATCCGAAAATTACCTCGAGCAATTAAACAGAGAACCGACTCATGGAGATAACATCTTGGACCTACTGATAACAAACAGACCCGAACTTTTCGACTCTGTAAGTGCAGAACAGGGAATCAGTGATCATAAGGCCATTGCAGCATCCCTGAATATGGAAGTTAATAGGAATATAAAAAAAGGGAGGAAGGTTTATCTGTTTAGCAAGAGTAATAGAAGGCCGATTTCAGACTACCTAACAGACCAAAACAAAAATTTCTGTCCCGACACTGACAATGTTGAGTGTTTATGGAAAAAGTTTAAGGCAATTGTAAAATGCGTTTTAGACAGGTACGTGCCGAGTAAAACTGTGAGGGACGGGAAAAACCCACCGTGGTTCAACAACAATGTTAGGAAGCTACTGCGAAAGCAAAGAGAGCTTCACTCCAAGTTTAAACGCAGCCAAAACCTCTCATACAAACAGAACCTAAACGATGTCAAAGTTAGCGTAAGGAGGGCTATGCGTAAAGCGTTCAGTGAATTCGAAAGTAAAATTCTATGTACCGACTTAACAGAAAATCCTAGGAAGTTCTGGTCTTACGTTACATCAGTAAGTGGCTCGAAACAGCATATCCAGACGCTCCGGGATGATGATGGCATTGAAACAGAGGATGACACGCGTAAAGCTGAAATACTAAACACCATTTTCCAAAGCTGTTTCACAGAGGAAGACCGCACTGCAGTTCCTTCTCTAAATCCTCGCACAAACGAAAAAATGGCTGACATCGAAATAAGTGTCCAAGGAATAGAAAAGCAACTGGAATCACTCAACAGAGGAAAGTCCACTGGACCTGACGGGATACCAATTCGTTTCTACACAAGAGTACGCGAAAGAACCTGCCCCCCTTCTGACAGCCGTGTACCGCAAGTCTCTAGAGGAACGGAAGGTTCCAAATGATTGGAAAAGAGCACAGGTAATCCCAGTCTTCAAGAAGGGTCGTCGAGCAGATGCGCAAAACTATAGACCTATATCTCTGACGTCGATCTGTTGTAGAATTTTAGAACATGTTTTTTGCTCGATTATCATGTCGTTTTTGGAAACCCAGAATCTACTCTGTAGGAATCAACATGGATTCCGGAAACAGCGATCGTGTGAGACCCAACTCGCTTTATTTCTTCATGAGACCCAGAAAATATTAGATACAGGCTCCCAGGTAGATGCTATTTTCCTTGACTTCCGGAAGGCGTTCGATACAGTTCCGCACTGTCGCCTGATAAACAAAGTAAGAGCCTGCGGAATATCAGACCAGCTGTGTGGCTGGATTGAAGAGTTTTTAGCAAACAGAACACAGCATGTTGTTATCAATGGAGAGACGTCTACAGACGTTAAAGTAACCTCTGGCGTGTCACAGGGGAGTGTTATAGGACCATTGCTTTTCACAATATATATAAATGACCTAGTTGATAGTGTCGGAAGTTCCATGCGGCTTTTCGCGGATGGTGCTGTAGTATACAGAGAAGTTGCAGCATTAGAAAATTGTAGCGAAATGCTGGAAGATCTGCAGCGGATAGGCACTTGGTGCAGGGAGTGGCAACTGACCCTTAACATAGACAAATGTAATGTATTGCGAATACATAGAAAGAAGCATCCTTTATTATATGATTATATGATAGCGGAACAAACACTGGTAGCAGTTACTACTGTAAAATATCAGGGAGTATGCGTGCGGAACGATTTGAAGTGGAATGATCATATAAAATTAATTGTTGGTAAGGCAGGTACCAGGTTGAGATTCATTGGGAGGGTCCTTAGAAATTGTAGTCCATCAACAAAGGAGGTGGCTTACAAAACACTCGTTCGACCTATACTTGAGTATTGCTCAACAGTGTGGGATTCGTGCCAGATCGGGTTGACGGAGGAGATAGAGAAGATCCAAAGAAGAGCGGCGCGTTTCGTCACAGGGTTATTTGGTAACCGTGATAGCGTTACGGAGATGTTTAATAAACTCAAGTGGCAGACTCTGCAAGAGAGGCGCTCTGCATCGTGGTGTAGCTTGCTCGCCAGATTTCGAGAGGGTGCGTTTCTGGATGAGGTATCGAATATATTGCTTCCCCCTACTTATACCTCCCGAGGAGATCACGAATGTAAAATTAGAGAGATTCGAGCGCGCACGGAGGCTTTCAGACAGTCGTTCTTCTCGCGAACCATATGCGAGTGGAACAGAAAAGGGAGGTAATGACAGTGGCACATAAAGTGCCCTCCGCCACACACCGTTGGGTGACTTGTGGAGTATAAATGTAGATGTAGATTAAAATCTCGACCTCCGGCCAGCATCAGAAATGTAGTGCTGTATATTAATGAGCATGACCTTGACTTTTTCATGACTACGCTTGACATTATAGATATGATCGAGGAAGATGAACATTGGCCAAAACAACCGGCTATGCAGAGGAGAGCGATTGAGGCGCCAAACGCAAACCGGAACGGAAACGAATATAATAATTATTATACTAGGAATAGTCAGAGATTCAACGGAAACAATATCAACGGAAATGGAAATTTCAATAACAGTGCTGCGAGGGGCAGGTTCAGAGACAATCGAACAGGGCACAGATACAACCGAATGTTTGGAAATGCAAGATATTTTCAGAACCAGCAGTTCTCAAACAATAATAATGCGTGCAGAAATTATGACCCTCGATTTGAAGCAAATAACACAACCAGTCATCAACAACAACCAATCATAACAGAAGTAGTAGATGATCCAAGAGGAAATAATAATCGACATTTAAACTGAAGAGGGCCGCTTTAGCTCCGTAAAGTTGGCCGGGGAATACAGGGTTATTACAAATGATTGAAGCGATTTCACAGCTCTACAATAACTTTATTATTTGAGATATTTTCACAATGCTTTGCACACACATACAAAAACTCAAAAAGTTTTTTTAGGCATTCACAAATGTTCGATACGTGCCCCTTCAGTGATTCGGCAGACATCAAGCCGATAATCAAGTTCCTCCCACACTCGGCGCAGCATGTCACCATCAATGAGATCGAAAGCATCGTTGATGCGAGCTCGCAGTTCTGGCACGTTTCTTGGTAGAGGAGGTTTAAACACTGAATCTTTCACATAACCCCACAGAAAGAAATCACATGGGGTTAAGTCGGGAGAGCGTGGAGGCCATGACATGAATTGCTGATCATAATCTCCACCACGACCGATCCATCGGTTTTCCAATCTCCTGTTTAAGAAATGCCGAACATCATGATGGAAGTGCGGTGGAGCACCATCCTGTTGAAAGATGAAGTCGGCGCTGTCGGTCTCCAGTTGTGGCATGAGCCAATTTTCCAGCATGTCCATATACACGTGTCCTGTAACGTTTTTTTCACAGAAGAAAAAGGGGCCGTAAACTTTAAACCGTGAGATTGCACAAAACACGTTAACTTTTGGTGAATTGCGAATTTGCTGCATGAATGCGTGAGGATTCTCTACCGCCCAGATTCGCACATTGTGTCTGTTCACTTCACCATTAAGAAAAAATGTTGCTTCATCACTGAAAACAAGTTTCGCACTGAACGCATCCTCTTCCATGAGCTGTTGCAACCGCGCCGAAAATTCAAAGCGTTTGACTTTGTCATCGGGTGTCAGGGCTTGTAGCAATTGTAAACGGTAAGGCTTCTGCTTTAGCCTTTTCCGTAAGATTTTCCAAACCGTCGGCTGTGGTACGTTTGCTCCCTGCTTGCTTTATTCGTCGACTTCCGCGGGCTACGCGTGAAATTTGCCCGCACGCGTTCAACCGTTTCTTCGCTCACTGCAGGCCGACCCGTTGATTTCCCCTTACAGAGGCATCCAGAAGCTTTAAAATGCGCATACCATCGCCGAATGGAGTTAGCAGTTGGTGGATCTTTGTTGAACTTCGTCCTGAAGTGTCGTTGCACTGTTATGACTGACTGATGTGAGTGCATTTCAACCACGACATACGCTTTCTCGGCTCCTGTCGCCATTTTGTCTCACTGCGCTCTCGAGCGCTCTGGCGGCAGAAACCTGAATCGCGGCTTCAGCCGAATGAACTTTATGAGTTTTTCTACGTATCTGTAGTGTGTCGTGACCATATGTCAATGAATGGAGCTACAGTGAATTTATGAAATCGCTTCAATCATTTGTAATAGCCCTGTACAAAAGGGGCAAACCTGTTTTAAACGAAATTAATTCCGTGGCA
This sequence comes from Schistocerca nitens, assembly GCF_023898315.1. NCBI lineage: Eukaryota > Metazoa > Arthropoda > Insecta > Orthoptera > Acrididae > Schistocerca > Schistocerca nitens. The sequence goes on from NC_064615.1 coordinate 449,833,357, forward strand.
ATGTTGAGATGTAATGAAGGCGAATTAATGACAGATGAATTGACGAGAGACTTAGAGGCCTGTGTAGTCGAAGATAAAAGAGTTCCTGTGTCTGAGATCATCACAGAAGTGGGAGGAATTTTAACCAATGTTGTATTGGACACAGCTTCATCTACAGACGTAGTATCCGGAACTTTGTTTCGCAGAATTAGTAAAATAAGAAAATCCCTGTCCTACCAGTACAAAATTGCCGAGTTTAGGTGCAGTGGGAGCTAAATCGCTGAACGTCAAGATACAAACGCTTATAGAGATAAAATTGGGAAAGGTAGCTGAACAATGCACATTCCTTGTAGTGGAAAAGTTGTTAGTAGATTGTATTCTTGGCACTGGAACTTTGCAAGCCTGCAATTGCAAGTTGGACTTGGTAGAAGGAAAGGTGCATTTTAAAATCGAAGAGCAATTTGTTACACAGATCTTGATGAGAAAGGAGGCAGTGTATGAACGATATTTCCGTGGTGCTGCTGTGCAGTTGATTTGTGCTGAAAACAATAATATGTGCCGACTACCGATCAAGTCAATTCAAGTAGAGGATTTCAGACAAACAGTCGAACAGAAGATTGCTGAGTCAGATTGCCTAACGGATAGTCAGAGGGAACAATTATTCAATATATTCACAGAATATGAGTCAGTTTTCGATGAAAAGCCCGGAATTAATAGAGGATATGTTTGTACATTACAGATTATGCCCCATAAGACATTTTGCCGCACACACTATCCTATTCCCTGGCGATTAAAACAACCAGTTCAGGAAGAGATACAAAAAATATTAAACTGGAATCTTATTGAACCGTCGAACAGTCCATTTTGTTCTCCGTTGCTTGTTGTACCAAAGCCAGGATGAAAAGTTCGATTGGTATTAGATGCAAGGGAAATTAACAAAATTATAGTACCTGTGCGCACACATCCGGAGAACATCGATGAGTTAATACAGAAATTTCAAGATGTATCCTATTTAACCAGTATTGATTTGAGAAGTTCGTTCTGGCAAGTCCAGTTAGACATGGACTCAAGAAAATATACTGCTTTTATATATGGAGGGAGAAGCTATCAGTTCAAGGTCGTTCCGTTTGGTCTCAATATCAGCTCTGGAGTTTTTATTTCTGCGTTGTACTATGCCCTTGGACCAGAACTACGTAGTGGAATAACAATTTTTGTGGACGATTTATTAATCGCCTCTAAAACTTGGAAGGAACATGTACAACTTATTATGAGGATTTTTGCTGTGTTCAAACAAACTGGTGTAACTGCAAATCTAAAAAAAATCCCATTTTTCTCTACAAAGAATTAAATTCTTAGGACATATGATTAATGCAAAAGGCATTCTTCCGACAGAAGCGAAGATTAGTGCGATTAAAAATTTTCCAACTCCAAGAAACAGAAGACAACTGAAAGGCTTTATAGGCTTGGCTTCATTTTTCCGTCTATTTATTAAAACTCAAGCAATGAACTCTGAAGCACTAAACCGGCTCCTGAGGAAAGATGTACCATGGCAATGGTCTAATGATTGTGAAAAGCCGGCCGCGGTGGTCTCGCGGTTCTAGGTGCGCTGTCCGGAACCGTGCGACTGCTACGGTCGCAGGTTCGAATCCTGCCTCGGGCATGGATGTGTGTGATGTCCTTAGGTTAGTTAGGTTTAAGAAGTTCTAGGGGACTGATGACCACAGCAGTTGAGTCCCATAGTGCTCAGAGCCATTTTTGATTGTGAAAAGGTTTTTTGTGAAATTAAGGATCAACTGATAAATGCTCCAATATTATACCACCCTGATATGAATGTCGGATTCTGTTTAGCCACTGATTCATCAGATGTGGGATTAGGATCTTGTTTATTTCAAATTAGGTATATCGATGGTGTAAAAACCTTTTGTCCAATTGCATTTGCTAGCAGAGTTTTATCCACCTGTGAAAGAGCATATACCACTACGGAATTGGAAGCTTTAGCAGTTATTTGGTCTTTGAAAAGGTTTAATTATTACGTATATGGCTCAAGGATAACCGTTTATTGTGACCACCAATCACTAGCCTTTTTACAAACTTGTAAGTTGCTGCATCCTCGCTTGTCAAGGTGGACACTGGCGCTGCAAGAATATCAGTTTCAAATTACTCATGTAGCCGGAAAAGAAAATATTATAGCTGACGCGTTGTCGAGATCTCCAGAAGGAATAACACCTGAAATGGATGTAAATAATAAGGCAGAATTTCCAGTGCTTCTTCTTCAAGAAAATAATTACAATGGCTCAGCTTCAGAAGAAGGATCGGCGATGGAATGCTATAATACAATTCAATCAACAAAATCTTACGGTCAATTTGGAATACTACCGGCTTGTGAATAATATTTTATTTTTTAAATCTGGGAAGACTGAGAATCCAAAGTGGTGTGTCTGCATACCCGAAGAATATGAAGAACGATTAATTTGGTTTACACATTTGACCTGGGGTCGTGTTGGTGTTGTAAGGTGTGCTAATAAGATTAGATATTATTGTTTCTTCCCAAATATAAGGCGAAAAGTGCACAAAGTCATACAGAAATGTGTTCTCTGTCAAAAGGCTAAGCCGGACAACAAGGGAAATAAAATTGCGCTTCTCTCAATAATACCTGAAGCACCAAGATCACTTATATTATGTGATATTTGTGGACCACTTCCTATAGCCAGAGGTGGTGTTAAGTACATTATTGGATCCTGTGATGTGTTTACAAAATATGTTAAATTATATCCTATAAAATCAGCAACTGCAACAGCTGTCGCAGTAAAGTTTGTAAATGACTACATTCCGCATGCAGGGATACCAAAATCTATAATCTCTGACAATGCGAAGATATTTACTGGATATTTATGGAGAAAATTAGTATCACAACTAGGAATAAAACAGATATTTACATCTTGCTATCATCCACAAGGGAATTTAATTGAACGGGTTTTCCGAGAACTAAATAGATTCATGAGAACGTACTGTCATGATAAACAAACTACCTGGATAAACTATTTGAGCGAGTTTGAGCAGATTTATAATAATTTACCACGTAGTTCTACAAACTTTACCCCGAATGAACTGATGTTCAGAGATAACGAAAGAAACTTTTGGGTAGATAACTTGCCTAAATTCGAGGACACCAAAATGTCATGGGAAAAAAAAATTCGCAATTCTCTCATTAATATTACGGAGAAAGCAAGACAGCGAAAGGAAATCCATGATAGAAACATAAAACGGATTCAGACTTTCAATATCTTACAGAAAATTCTTGTAAGAAGACACATCAAGTCATCAAGGTTGAAGAACACCATCAGAAAATGGAATCTAATTTATACAGGTCCATTTGTAATAGTTGATATACCGAATCCTGGTGCGTATTTATTAGCATATCCGGATTCTGGAAGAATAAAAGGATTATTTCCCCATGCAGACCTAAAGAGGTACTTTTAAGGAAAGTGTGTCAAATTAAATGAAAAGTCTGTATGAAGTATTTGGGTGTTAAAAAAAATTGAAGTCGAAGGACAGTATGCCTCAGCTACTATGATAGGTTAAATGACAGCATGCCAAGCATCTGTGATAGTTTAATGAACAGTAAGCCATTGCTTCTGTGATAGTATAGGAATATTTAGAAAAGTAAGTGGAACTGTAGGTATTGCTGCTGTGAAGACTTACGGGTTATCTGTCTACGCGATGATCACCAAAGAAGCTTGTGCGTGTGAAATAATATACATGCAGGGAGTGTTAATCTCCAGTGATAATAAGTTTACTGAAACTATATGATCGAATACGGCGCTTGCGTGTGAAGTCAGTTTTTGTAAACTGACAGTTCAGAGGAGAACAAATGAACCGCGTTAGGAAATTAGAATCGATTGCAACTGTCCACAGACATTAAGACTCGGTGGTTTTTTTGGCGCGAGCTAAATTCTGTTCAAGAGAATTTAATTAACTAGCTTAGTGTGTGTTTATAAAATTATAGATAATAAGAAAGTTCTTCATTGAATTTATAATAATGTGTCATTTTCCAGTTGGATTTGTTTATTGTTATATTGCATTCATATAGGTTCACGAGAAAATGCGGCAATCTGAGTATAAAAGAGAAAAATTTGATCGTCAATCACTACTAACAAAGTTTAATTTCAGCTGGAGAGGTCATGCAGCAAGACTTAATTAAACGTTCTCTTTCAGCAAAATTTCGTTGTAATCATGTATGAATAAGATATTTTTTTTTGAAATTGTCTCAAATAATAAAGTTTTTAATATTCTGACATGCTATCCACATTCGTACTTGAAACCAAATTGGGAAAGATTCAGATCTACTTCCACCTGGAAAAGCCAACGAAAAAAAAAATTAAAACCAGGATTAGAACCTTTCGGCTTACTCAAGAAGATGGATGAAATTATCCATGTTTTCAAAATTGTTTTCCGATCTGGATGTGATATTGTGTAACTACAGTATCGATTAAGACACATAGGTGTGGAAAGTATAAGACGAATGGATTTTCCCATTCCTCAGATGGAAGATGGGATGTATTAGGTCCATATTTGAGTTCAAAATGAATCTGGAGAAATTCGACTAATTGGATGGATCAGGTCCATATTTGAGTTCAAAATGAATCTAGAGAAATTCGACTAACCCTTCTCTTCCAGGAATCTTTAATAGTTGACCATTCCTTAGACGAATTTCGATTTTTTCATGCCACAATCCCGAGTACCTGTTCCTGAGGTTCCTTCTGGTCTCTCAAATCCGTTGCGTCTCCTGTCCGGTACGCCAATGCGACGCCTGTCCTCCGTGCCGTGTCCCATGTTCCTGTTCGATCAGTTTCACCGCAGTTCAGCAAGACATCGATGAAGAAAATTTTTCAGAAGATTGTAAAAAATTTGCATGTGTAAAGATTTTTTTTTTTTTTGGCTATGAGGCAGATTTTATCTTTCCTATGAATTCTAGAACATCTCTCAAATTTCTAAATTATTCTGTCTTTCCTATCATCTGTGATACCTAGTTGGGGTCTAAGCCTCCAGGTTTTCCGGGGTTTCCCTGTGAAGGCCAGTTCCTGAGTAGGTAGACCTGATTAACAACTATATAAGTCCATCTTCCCTGGTTGTGTACGTGGGATGCGGGTATGCCCCAGTACACGTGAAAGCAACAACTAGGTATCTAGGTAACGAAGATCGGTGTTACCTATACCAAATCTCTTTCAATTCTTGTAATCAAAAAATCTTACTAACTTCTTAAAATTTAGAGGAACGTATGTTCCACAAATTCTAACGAGTTAGGTAAGCCAATAGTTAGCTCGCAAAGTGGATACATATCAACTTTGCTCGCTGCGAGAGGCGATGTAATGTCTCTTGCAGCGGTCTCTCCGCGATATTTTCAGAAATTCTATAAATTATATCACTCAGTACATATCTCGAAATATCTCTTCTTATCTTACCGATTCCTAATCTTTAATATACTATGATTATCAATGCAAAGTAGTTTCAAGCCCTATTATTCCTTGGAGCGTGCATTTACTCCATGGAACAGCTTCTCTGCTACCTATGTTTTCTCTTATGAAAGAATGCTTCAGATCTTGCCGATTATCTGTGAAAGAACGAAGATGTATATGTATGTATTGTTGAGCTAGTCACCATCTTGATAAGATTCTGTATGAGAAGGAATTTAATACATGAACGAAACTAAAGTAAGAGAGTTCGCGTATTATTTAACTGATTATTATTGACAGTGTCTGCTTACTACGCTGTGTTGCACGGGATCAATGGGGAACGTCTGATTTACACTGGACGAACCTGCCGTTTTTTACGCTCAAGATATCCAGTTTATTACTTTCAATAAATGGGCTAACACGGTCTTACCAGCAGGTCTCCGGTCTTCCCCATGTGATCACCGAAAGTTAATAATTATTACAAATGTTTTCAGGAGATCGACTAACAATTTTCGTCGCACCGAGACTTCGAAATTGCTTCACTGCTTTATGGAATTTAAGTTAAGCTCAATTTTATCAGGATAAAACAGTATTGAACTGTGTGAATGTGACAAGGCTGCTTTGTGTATGAAAATTCCCTTAATATACGCATGTTTTTTACTATATTGATCAGTGAAGCTAAATCAGGCCGGTGTGAGAGAGGTTTTTATATTTCAGATCCCACAAAAAATATTAAAAGGTGCCATGTAATAACAGGCGGGATACTGAGAATATGTGGTCACACACAGATTAGGGAATTTCTCGAAAATGTCCACAGGCAAGCACATGTCTGTGCTGATGTAAAGCCGTGCGTACTCTCCCAAAGTGGAGACACTGTATTCCCGCCAGACATACACACCATGCGCATACTCTGTATCCGTTATGGAATCACCTGTAAGGTTGCTGAAGAACGCTGTTATGTCGGGTAGCCTGGTTTCGTTGAGTTTTGCCATACTATTCACATATCTTTGTGGATAAACCCCCTTCCTAGACACAAAGTGAAACCTCTCCCTGTCGGGAAATGCAACTCGAGTGTTATGAATGTTCTCCTAAGGTAGAGTTTCGAGTTTCTGGAGCGATGCTTGCATAAAACATAGCGTGTCAAGGAAGCGGAGCGTAATTCTCAGCCTTTTTCGTTTGGAGTCTTTCAGTCTGTCAAGATGCAGGGCTGGGAGGACCTCACGACAGTAGGCTAATATGGCATGCATAAGGCATTGTGGGACATGGATTGTGGGAAAACCAGAACAGAGGGCATTCGATATGTGGTGCTACAGACGGCTGTTGAAAATTAGGTGGACTGGCAAGGTAAGGAATGAAGAGGTTCTGTGCAGAATTGGAGAGGAAAGGAGTATTTGGAAAACACTGATAAGGAGAAGGGACAGGATGATAGGACATCTGTTAAGACATCAGGGAATGACTTCCATGGTACTAGAGGGAGCTGTAGAGGGCGAAAACTGTAGAAGAAGATAGAATGGAATACATCCAGCAAATAATTGAGGACATAGGTTGCAAGTGCTAATCTGAGATGAAGAGGTTGACACAGGAGAGGAATTCGTGGCAGGCCCCATCAAAACAGTTAGAAGGCTGATGACTCAAAGAAAAGCATTATCTAAACAATTTGTTTAAGAATATTGTTCATTTATTTCTGAAATCGCATTACACCTCGACATTGATGGTGGTGTTTAGACAATTTAAACGATGTTAAACAATTGAGGCACTTCTTGTTTATGCCGATAGCGGAAGGAATCTCGTAATTACGCTGTCTCAAATCGCGGTAAACACATCAGAAAACTTTCTCGTGATAGCTCTGTCCACCAGAGCCGCGGTCGCTGTAAGGAGCCATGCACTGGGCCCGTGGCTCTGGCCAGTGTCCGATACACGGCAGCCTCACCGTTGCCCTGAGCACTTTCTGTCGTGCTGGAAATACCCTCAGTCATACGCCTCCCTGGCGCACTTTCATTCTTTGTGGTACACAGATACCCCTTGTCGTTGAACTGTAGTTTTCTGCACGAGCACGGTCGTAACCTAGAACCCGTGAAGCGACGTGTCCGACGGCAGCCGCAGCCTGCCACAGAGTGAACCAGAAAAAGAAAGCTGGCTCTCCGGCCGGATAGACGAGTGTGATCACCACAAAGAACAGATCAGTTCAACAAGAGGGTGTTTACGAAGTGCGCCAGAACCTGCAGACAAAAGCACGAGAAATCCGGGGCCGGCAGACCAGCACCAGCTTGTCCTGCAGGCTAAGACCAGCATTCGTCAGCAGGTGGGGTCGAATGCTGCACTCCTATCGGCTCCCTGAGTGAAGTAGTGGGTGGATGGGGCAAAGGTTATATAAACCATCGTCATGGTGCAGTGGTTATCATTCTGCCATCATCAGTTCGCCTGTGTGGTTGAATGTATATTTTAGTGCCTTTTTTTTTCGGGGAAAAAAACTGAAGCACACAATTTCTAGCGACAGCATCAGCCAGGACAGCCTGCCATATAAATTATTTATTCTAATATTCAATGTACCTGTGTACACCTTAATTTCAGTATCCCTCACAGCGACTGTTTGGGCCACATAGGTTTCTTTCTGAGGTAATTTCAGCAGTCGATAGATGTTTCAAAAAACTCGTAACACTGAACTGCATTAACTGGATTTTATTAGTGCTAGTGATTTCGGCCGTAAGTCATCATCTGGTACGAAAATCAGGTAAAACATTTTTTTTTAAACACGAATATTGCAAAATAAAGTATTGAACATTTTAATCCGCGTCAAACACGTAATAAAAAACTCATTCATAGCATTCGCAAGTGCAGCAATCGTCCTGTTCATATGAGATTACAACAACAAATACCACACAAAATTCAATTTGGTGTTGTCATCTCATATGAACAGGACGATTGCTGCTCTTTTAAATCCTATGAATCAGTTTATTTGGATTAAAATATTGAATCTTTGTGTTTCAATACTCATGACAAAGGAAGTGTTTTAAGTTATTTTCACACCAGATGATGGCTTGCAGCCGAAACCTGTAGTACTAAAATAAATCTGGTAATGCAGTTAACTTTTTTGAAATACTGTTTAGGTCATATTCGGTAAGGCGTACCTCCGTACTACCGAACTTTTGAATGGTTCGCTGTTGTAATTTTAGTGTCTGACAAATTTTTATTTCGTAGTTGGTGTTACAGTCCTTTTCCTTCTTGTCGTTTTAGCCTTCATACCTGAGGAGAGCGGTGGTTGCGGGGGCAGGAATGAAACATGCACCCAAACGGCACGTACCGCCTTGCAAAGCACTAATCGTGCCTGTGTGAGAAGCAGCAGTATCAGCTGCGGCCTCTGCAGCGCTGGCTATCGCACCATCGCGTACCCTCCGGGGTCTGTGGTTCGTTCAGTCGGAGAAAGAAGAAGAACAGCAACGATCTCCTACCCCACAGGCTGGCAGTGGTAAAGACTCCAACATGCAGCAGCAGCATCAACCTGGGTGCTCCCACTGGCCTCACCGACGTTGCCACCTACTCCTACTCCAACTCTGACTTTTTGGGCTCGCCGGCAACGAAAGGTATATGCGCCTTGGCGCATACCCGTGTACACCTCGCCGACTCCTTCACCAACGGGAAGCAGAGGACATTAATCGCCGAGTGGTTTGCGAATCCACTTTGAGAGCTATAATGGCCTGATTTTTCGAGATGTAAGTTTGAGCGTCAGCTAAAACATTCAGACAAATACTACACCTGGACATCCATAGACATGTCTGTGATCCGGCAAATGGAGGGTCCAGCTGTATCAAGCTCCCTAAGGATGTAGCCAATAAGAGGGCATGCATCAATGTCGAAAATAAAACCGATCAGGTTTGTTTTGCATGGCCAGTCGTAGCTTTAGAGAAAAATTCCAATTACAGAGTTCATCCTGAGCATTCTGGTATATACCATGTAGGTTATAATATTCCTGGATGTTATAACTGTGGATGGTATCGAGTTCCACATCAAGATCCAGGACATAGCTAAATCTGAGGTGCAGAATTCCGGAATACCGGTTCATGTTTATGGCCTTGAGAAACGCCAGTCAGATGAGCAGGACAGTCATATGGTCGTCGGTCCCCTCCATTTCTCAAAAATTTGCCGGTAAGATGCATGTAGACATGCTGCTCTTCTCTGAAGGTGCTAATCAGCATTATGTTTGGGTCAAAGACATGTCCTGCCTCCTTAACTCCCAACACAATAAACACAAGTGTAAACAGGACATTTGCTTCAGGTGTCTAAATATAAATAAATAATCAGAAGAAATAAATAAATCAGAAGAAATAAATAAATCAGAATAAATAAATAAATAATCAGAAGAAAAGTATTTAAAAGGCATCTGGAGGACTGTGAGTTCAAGGACCCAGTATGCGTTATTAGGCCTACTGAGGGAAACAAATATATAAAGTTTAAAAATGCTCACCATCAGGAGTAATACCCATGATCTCACATATCACCTTTACAGAAAAACACGTACCATATGCAGCAGCGCCGGCCGCTGTGACCGAGCGGTTCTAGGCACTCCAGTCCGGAACCGCGCTGCTGCTACGGTGGCAGGTTTGAATCCTGCCTCGGGCATGGATGTGTGTGATGTCGTTAGGTTAGTTAGGTTCAAGTAGTTCTAAGTCTATGGGACTGATGACCTCAGATGTTAAGTCCAACAGTACTTAGAGCCATTTGTACCATATGCAGCAGCGCACCAGCTTGTAACGTCCTATGATTCAAGTCTTAATCTCTGCAGATCTTATACTGGGGACAATCCTGCGGTTTAACTGCTGACTGAGCTCGAAAAACTTACATGAGAAGTTGATAACCTTTTCAGAGACAACATTCCCATGACTAAATTCAAGGAGAATGAATATTTCAACAATAACGCGGTTGTCTGTCATATTTGAGGGGTTCCGATAAATAGAAAACAGAAAACTTTTCGTAGGGACCACTGTCATCTTATGGGAACGTTCTGTGGCGCAGTTCGCAATACGTGCAATCTGAAGTATCAGCTACCAAGCAAGGCACATACCTGTTTTCTTCCATAATTTAAGCGGGTATGACATTCAATTTCTTGTTGAGCACTTGGCTTATTTCGGTATGGAGAAAAATCAGGTCAACGTCCTGTCTGAGAGCGTTGAGAAACATCTTTCACTCTCCAAACGAAAGAGGCCGAGAATTACGCTCCGCTCCCTATACACGCTATGTTTTATGCAAGCATCGCTCCAGAAACTCGAAACTCTACCTCGGGAGGACATGCCTATCACTCCTCAGCGCCCTCTGTGTTGGTGTTGTGAACTAGGTCAGTTGGTCTGCGGACCTCAAGGTGAGCACACAAAATCTGATATTCCCTCCAATAAACTAGAATTTCCCACCACTTTTTTTACTTCCTACCATTTTACTGGTGGTGGGTGAAGTTAGGTTCGTGAAAGTTGTTCAATTGACCTATTTTCTCGCCAAAATAAGAATTTCCCTCCATGACGTTAGTGCAACATTGACACATCTATGGCTGCCATCTTGGATCCCACATCTTGAATAAATTTTGCAACAATGCAGAGTTGGGTGATAGCTCAATTACCCTACGACTACTGACAAGTGCAACTCACACTGCAATTCCTTGCTTGTGGAGCTCCGTTCGTGTTCTTTCATGTTGACACAGTCCATGAGTTCAACATTCAGTTCTGCAGTGATTTTTACAGCTGTCGTCCTCTTATTTTTCGTCACAGTACTCTTCAATGAGCGTCTGCCACGATCACTCAACAAACACTATAGTCTGCGTTGTGAATTAATGGATGATGTTTTCCCGATTTCCCTGTATGAGATATAAATCTTCGATATGATGCCTCTTGCAACACCAAACACTTTGGCTTCCTTTTTCACGGAAGCTCTCATCACAAGAGTACAACAATTTTTCAGTGCTAGAACTCATTAAAAAAAAAGCGACGCACCATGTAAGAATTATCCGAATGTGACGGAAATAAGTATATCTGACGTACATCTACTGCCAAACAAACTACAATTTTAGCAATATCGAGTGAAAAATTCAAGAGAAAGGGCGTCACAAACTGAGCAAGTCAATAACGCGTTGGTCCCCCCTCTGGCCCTTCTGCAAGCATTTATTTGGCTTGGCGTTGATCGATAGTGTTGCCTGATGTCCTCCTGAGGGATGTCGTTCCAAATACTATCCAACTGGCATGTTAACATTCCGAATCCGCATCGTTAACATTTCGAACTGGTCGGAGGTGTGTGCCGATAATGCTCCAAAGGTTCTCAGTTGGGGAGAGATTTGGCAAGCACAAAGACAAGCAGTAGAAATCTTTGCTGTGTGCAGGCGGGCTTTATCTTGCTGAAATGTAAGCTCAAGATGGCTTGCTATGAAGATCAACAACACGGGGCGTAGATTACATTCGAGGTACTGTGCTGTAGAGGTGCCGTGGATTACAACCAAAGGCATCCTGCTATGAAAAGAAATAGCACCCCAGACCATCGCTCCTGGTTTTGGGGCTGTATGGCGGACGAAAATAAGGTTGGTATCCCACCACTGTCTGGGGTCTCTACAAACAAGTCTTTACAGGCCATCGGTGCTCAATTCAAAGTCGGACACATCACTGAAGACAGTTCTACTGCAGTCAATGATATTCCAGGCCGAAGACGTGTGTGGTGACGCCCCAAATGGTTCAAATGGCTCTAAGGACTATGGGACTTAACATCTGAGGTCATCAGTCCCCTAGACTTAGAACTACTTAAACCTAACTAACCTAAGAACATCACACACATCCATGCCCGAGGCAGGATTCGAAACTGCGACCGTGGCAGTAGCGCGGTTCCGGATTAAGCGCCTAGAACCGCTCGGCCACAGCGGCCGGCTCGGAGATGCCCCTGACAGTGGTGGATTAACAATCTGTCACGCGCCATATGGGGTGACAGCTGGGAGTGAATTATCTGGGGTGCCATTTCTTTTCATAGCTGAATCCCTTTGGTTGTCAGCCGCTGCACTGTTACACAGTGGAACGTCAACGACATTCTACGCCTCGGTTTATTGGCCTTCATGGCAAGCCATCTTGGGCTTACATTTCAGCAAGATAACACTGCCTGAACGTGGCGAGAACTGCTTGTCTTCGTTCTTGGCGAACTCTACCTTGGCCAGCAAGATGTCTGGATCTCTCCTCAGTCGATGTCGTTTGGAGCATTATGGGCAGGACCGTCTGACCGTCTAACCGTCTGGGAATTTTGACGATCTGGCGCACTAGTTGTACAAGAATTTGCCACGATATACATCAGAAGGATATCCAACAACTCTACCTATCAGTGCCAAGCTGAATAGTTGCTTCCATAAGGGCCAGAGGTGGATTAACACGTTATTGACTCGCTCAGTTTGTGAAGCTCTTTCTCTTGAATAAATCATCCATTTTTTCTGAAATTGTAATCATTTATTTGTCTGTGCATGAACAGCACATCTATCGATTTCTGCTCCATTCGCATAATTCCTTCGTGATGCAGTTTTTTGAGTCTTTGAGTGTAAAACTGCGCTACCTGTAGGCTTGGCTAGCAGCTGTATTTATGTTCTAGCATACATTTGTCATAGTGTTTCCAAATTTTTGTCCAATCTCTGTATATACCAAGGAAGGAGAAGACAAAATGTAGAACCACAACGCAAAGGAAACTAAGAAACCACGGCGAGATAAGGCTTAAGCTGTCGGCACACGGACCGTGCTTCCGAAAGTTGTGCGTTGAGCGTGCCGAGTTTCTGACCTCATAGCGTGGAATAGCACGTTCGGGAGTCTTTCCGAACGTGCAGAGCAATATCTGGCATGTCAGATACTCTGAGCGTGCGTCTGAGCGTTGGCCAATGAGATGGCACAACGCCACCTACGTCACACGCACGCCCTCTCCCTTCATTACAGAGTTGTGATGCGCCATATTGGCATTCATTTCAATCCTATATGTATATATGCCGTTTCTGAGCACCAGCAAATCGAGAATCATTGGAAAACCCGTTGTTAACTGTGTGATTCGTTCCAATAAAATAATGAGAAAGATCATCTTCGTGGCAAAAGAATTCTTGTAACTTGCGTATTATGAGAGTAGGCTATTTGAAGGCAGCGACACACTGAAGATCTACCCAAAATTTGTTATAATTAAATTTCAATTAGTAAAATATCTACGATTAAGGTTTTCAGCAAGGTGTAACATAGTGTGATTAAATACACTGAATAATTTGTTGGTTTAGCGTAATGCGTAGCGTCACTGGCCTGTAATATGTTGGTTTTAGGAGCGTTGGTTTGCGTCTTAACACTTCAAGATTTTTTTCCCTAACATTCACGTTTTTATTAGGTTATGATACTTTATCATTAGTTTAGTATAACTATATATGTTGATGTTATGTAAATATAAGTTCATCTTTTTTTTTAAGGGGTGAGTTTGTCGATTGGCTTAATCTACAGGACAGCTTGCGCTACTTGTATAACGATATTTTGCTCCTTTTTCTTTTACGCTTCGTAATTCACATGTTGCAATGATTCTGCTACTGGGTAGGAACAGTGATCAAGTAAGACTGACCTTGCGGTTTTACTAAAATGTGGGAATGATGAAATAATGTTAATTTTATGCGGAGAAGTATTCCAAATTTGTACCGCACTGTTTGTAATGTAACTTTTATAAGCCTGTGTCCTTATTGATTGGACATGGTACTTTCCTTTTCGTGGACGATGGAGGAAACGTGCGTTTTAATAGAGCTAACGTGGGAATTTTATGCGCGCCCGTTGAGTATGGAAATGTCGTGTGGCTAGGGCCTCCCGTCGGGTAGACCGTTCGCTTGGTGCAGGTCTTTCGATTTGACGCCACTTCGGCGACCTGCGCGTCGATGGGGATGAAATGATGATGATTAGGACAACACAACACCCAGTCCCTGAGCGGAGAAAATCTCCGACTCAGCCGGGAATCGAACCCGGGCCCTTAGGATTGACAGTCTGTCACGCTGACCACTCAGCTACCGGGGCGGACGCCCGTTGAGTAAACAGTGTGATTTACGAACTAGAAACATCCCTCAACTGCCGCTGGAGTGCGTTGCGATCGCGTATACCACATCGGGGCCCAGGTACCGTATGTACAAGTCGCATTGTTCCTGAGCGTTCAGCACCACGTTGAACTTGGCACGCCAGGCGGAGTGGCCGTGCGGTTCTAGGCGCTACAGTCTGGAGCCGAGCGACCGCTACGGTCGCAGGTTCGAATCCTGCCTCGGGCATGGATGTGTGTGATGTCCTTAGGTTAGTTAGGTTTAAGTAGTTCTAAGTTCTAGGGTACTGATGACCTCAGAAGTTAAGTCGCATAGTGCTCAGAGCCATTTGAACTTGGCACGCTCAACGTTAACGTTTGAAATTGGTTCAAGTGGCTCTGAGCCCGTTGAGTAAACAGTGTGATTTACGAACTAGAAACATCCCTCAACTACCGCTGGAGTGCGTTGCGATCGCGTATACCACATTGGGGCCCAGGTACCGTATGTACAAGTCACATTGTTCCTGAGCGTTCAGCACCACGTTGAACTTGGCACGCCAGGCGGAGTGGCCGTGCGGTTCTAGGCGCTACAGTCTGGAGCCGAGCGACCGCTACGGTCGCAGGTTCGAATCCTGCCTCGGGCATGGATGTGTGTGATGTCCTTAGGTTAGTTAGGTTTAAGTAGTTCTAAGTTCTAGGGGACTGATGACCTCAGAAGTTAAGTCGCATAGTGCTCAGAGCCATTTGAACTTGGCACGCTCAACGTTAACGTTTGAAATTGGTTCAAGTGGCTCTGAGCACTATGGGACTTAACTTCTAAGATCATCAGTCCCCTAGAACGTAGAACTACTTAAACCTAACTAATGTAAGGACATCACACACATCCATGCCCGAGGCAGGATACGAACCTGCGACCGTAGTGGTCGCGCGGTTCCAGACTGTAGCGCCTTTAACCGCTTGGCCACCCCGGCCGGCGTTAACGTTTGACAGCACGGTCCGTGTTCCGCCGGCTTTCCGCGGCACTGCCTACAGGTACACAAGAATTATTGTCCCGATGACAAGTTACAGGTTTGAGGGCGATTACACAAGCATACGCACGCAGGAGCAGGTGATTCTGCCTGCTACGTGACGGCGGCGTTTCGCAAGAGGGTCGTGGCGTGTCTGAATGCCGGCGGGAAGGCGGCCGTACAATTGCTACGAGTCAAGGCCGGTCGGCTGGTTGGCTGGTCGGCGACGCTCGACGCTCAGTGCGCTGGCAGCAGGCATGGCTGACGGGCCGACGGTGCGCGTGTCTCAGGGGGCTCTGCGAGGCAGCAGCGTGCACGGCGCCTGGGGCGGCAGCTACCTCGCCTTCCGCGGCATCCCCTACGCACAGCCGCCGGTCGGGGAGCTGCGCTTCAAGGTAGGTCTCTCCACTCAAACGTGATTCAACGGCAAAAACGTTCGCGGCTCAAATATTGTAAACTAGTAAATCAACTGAATTCAATATTCTGCCTGGGTCATCAGAGACTTTGGCTCACTGCAGTTTGCCGCACTTCAACTCAAGGAAAGCTATGCCTGACAATGGACGCACAACGATTCGTCATACATGTACACTGAAGTGCCAAAATTCTTGGGATACCTCCAAACATAGTGCAGCAACTCGGCCTGGCGATGACTCAGCAAGTTGTCGGAAGTCCCCTGCAGAAATTTCGAGTCATACTGGCTCTGTAGCCGTCCATAACTGCGGACGTATTGCTGGCGCAGGATTTTGTGCACGAACCATAAATGTTTCAGTGTCTCAGACACTGCACTACAGCTGTAAATTACGCATACATGCGACGAAAGAGACGTTTTCTTACGTATACATCCTTTGTATATAATACAGTCACTATCACTTCAAATAATCTGCATGTATATTCAACAAGTTGCCTTATAGTGTGTACTTTATGCCCCCAGCCACAGCCCCGTTTTCTGTCCCAGTCGCGAATGCTGCGCAGTAAGAACAATTGCTGGTAAGCCCCCGTATGAATACTTCCAATTTCACCTTCATAAACTTTTCTTAAGATGTTATACAGTCTTGTAGATTGAGCAAGTAGTGAGGGAACAAAGGAGAAATCTGGAAAGGTTCAGATGGCTCTAAGCACTATGGGACTTAACATCTGAGGTCATCAGTCCCCTAGACTTAGAACTACTTAAACCTAACTAATCTAAGGACATCACACACATCCATATCCGAGGCAGGATTCGAACCTCCGACCGTAGCAGCAGCGCGGTTCCGGATTGAAGCGCCTAGAACCGCTCGGCCACAGCGGCCGGCAATCTGGAAAGGGAATTAAAGTTTAGGGAGAAGAAATAAAAACCTCGCGGGTTGCCGATGACATTATGATTCTGTCAGATATGGCCAAGGAGTCAGATACGGCCAACGACTTGGAAGAACAGTTGAACGGAATGAATAGTGTCTTGAAAAAGAGATTATAACATGAAAATCAACAAAAGTAAAACAAGATTTATAGACCGAAGTTGACGTAAATCAGGTGATGCTGACAGAATTTGATAAGGAAACGAAGCACAAAAAGTAAGCGATGAGTTTTGTTATTTGGGTAACAAAATTAGTGACGGTGACGAGGAGGTACTGAATCGAACTGGGAAAATAAGAAATTTATGGCACAACCTTACTAACGGTAGGGCTTTCTTGGTAGGACGTATCCTGAGGCATCAAGGAATCGTTAATTCAGCAACGGACGGATGTGAAGGGGAAAGGAGGGGTAAAACATTGTAGAGGGGACCAAGAACTGAATACTTCAAGCAGTTTCAAATGGATATAAGTTGCAGTAGCTATGCAGAGATAAAGAGGGCTGCACAGTTCAGCCTAGTCTGTGGTAAAACAGTCTTCGGAATTAAGAAGACGACGACGACAACAACAACAACAATGTACGAGTAAACCATATGTTGATTGACTCTTCTAGGAACGTACGCTCTTCGAAATTTAACAGTAAACTGCTCCGTGAAACACAGCGCGCCAGCGTCTGGAGACTGATGAACATCTCCATGCCGCTGTCTCGCTAACCAAACGAACCTGGACGAAACGCGCTGTTCTTTTATGGATCTTCTCTTTTTCCCTGTCAATCCTATACTGCATGAGTCCCGGACTTACAGGCAATACGCAAATACCGGTCGAAAGAGTGTCTTGTAAGCTTCCTCCCTCGTAGCTAACTACAAAAATGGTTCAAATGGCTCTGAGCACTATGGGACTTAACATCTAAGGTCATCAGTCCCCTAGAACGTAGAACTACTTACACCTAATTAACCTAAGGACATCACACACATCCATGCCCGAGGCAGGATTCGAACCTGCGACCGTAGCGGTCGCGCGGTTCCAGACTGAAGCGCCTAGAACCGCCCGGCCACGGCGGCCGGCAGCTAACTACACTTTCTGAGGATTCTTCCGATGAATCTGTCTCGCATCTGCACTTCCTGTGATGTAGCTGCTCCACTTTAAACCGCTCCGAAAGCATACTTTCACATATTTAACGGGTGTGACTGTTCCAGTGAAATCAACAATCGCGTGATCCCACGATAACGAACTTTGTCTCTTATTTATTCGTCAGCTGAAATCGACCATCTGTCGCTCTTCCTCCATTTCGCAACAGTCCTGATGTTGCAACGTCATTATATACAGTACAGTATCATCCCCGAACAGTCTCATGCCGATTCTGACATTATCCTGTTATATGTACAGTGAACAGTAGCGGTTCTGTCCCACTCTCGCTGAAGAACTGGTGATGGACAGTGCCATGTTGTTTTGGCACCTCCAGTGGAATGCTACGGTACTGTGGCGAGGAGATTCCCAGGTGCGTGTGGAATGCAGACACGTACCTGCAAACAAGAAAAACATTAGTTACGTTAGTCTAATTTTTCGAATTGTTAGTTAAAATTCTGATTGTCTCTCAATCACCCGCTTTCTTGCTCCGTACATTTAATAATTTCTTCTATCAAACTTATTATACTACCCAAATGTCATTAATTTATAATATTCATAGTGTTGTAATGAATATAAAACTAGTATGTGATTCGGAAAACGAGAAAATTTCTCAGCCTAGCATAGACATGCCTATGATACCAATGAAATTGTGTTTTTATTGATTTCATACCGTTGCTCAACAACGTAACTGAACTGACAACTCGATTAGCAACGAATAGCTTTTTAAAGTGGTCGTGAAATGTGCATTTTCTTCAGTAAATTATAATACTGTATCGTCACAAAGTTCAATTAAGAAACAGTTCAAATGTGACTATTTCATACCAGCAACGAAACAGTAAGTTAAGTAAGCTGGATAGATTACCCGTCAATAAGTTCATCAACCTCTACATTTACATTATTACTCTTCAATTCACAATTAAGTGCCTGACAGAGGGTTCATCGAACCATCTTCAATCTGTTACTTTACCATTCCACTTTCGAACAGTGATAAGGAGAAACGGACACTCATTTCCGTGCAATCTCCAACCTTTCTTATTTTATTATGATGATCATTTGTGCCTGTGTAGGTGGGCGCCAACAAAATATTTTTGCGTTCGGAGAGAAAGTTGGTGATTGAAAATTCATGAGAAGATCCTGCAACGAAAATACCTTCCTTTTAATGAATAGCACTCCAGTTCGTATATCATATCAGTAGCACTCTCTCCCCTATTTCACAATAATATAAAATGAGCTTTCCTTTTTTGAACTTTTCCGATGTCCTCTGTCGATCCTATCTGATACAGATCCTATACAGAGCAGCAGCACTCCAGAAGAGGAGGGATAAGCGTAATATAGGCACCATCTTTCACAGACCTATTGAATTTTCTAAGTGTTCTGCCAATAAATCACAGTCTCTGGTTCGCTTCCACCAAATTAGCCGGCCGCTGTGACCGAGCGGTTCTAGGCGCTTTAGTCCGGAAACGCGCTGTTGCTGCGGTCGTAGGTTCGAATCCTGCCTCGGGCATGGATGTTTGTGATGTCCTTAGGTTAGTTAGGTTTAACTAGTTCTAAGTTCTAGGGGACTAATGACCTCAGCAGTTGAACCATGGATGTGTGTGATGTCCTTAGGTTAGTTAGGTTTAAGTAGTTGTAAGTCTAGGGGACTGATGACCTCAGATGTTAAGTCCCATAGTGCTTAGAGCCATTGGAACCATTCGAACCCCCACATTATCTGTGTCATCGTTCCAATTTAAGTTATTCGTAATTGTAATCCTTAAGTATTTAGTTGAATTTACAGCCTACATTTGTGTGATTCACCCTGTAATCTAAATTTAGGTATTCCTTTTAGCACTCAAGTGAATGACTCCCACTTTTCGTTATTTAAAGTCGAATTTCCACTTTTCGCACCGTACAGATATCTTGTCTAAATCATTTTGCTATGGTTTCGATCATCTGATGACTTTACAAGACGGTAAATGACAGCATCATCTTTCTGCAAGCAATGTACGAGGCCAAATCGGTAAGTCTTCGCCCCTATTTTTTTAAGCCCAATTACAGCTCAAAATGCGAAGTCAACATACCCATTTCCAGCGTCGGATCTTTCTTTGTTCCCGCCAGCCTTATCTACCAATAGTTTCGCCGCACAGCGTTGTTGCCAGTCGTTAAAGATGGCGGTTGTGCTTCACACGTGCACGGCGTCAGAGCAACGAAGTGTGATTCATTTTCTGTGGAGCAAGGGAAGAACATGGTTCAAAAATGGCTCTGAGCACTGTGGGACTTAACATCTCAGGTCATCAGTCCCCTTGAACTTACAACTACTTAAACCTAACTAACCTAAGGACATCATACACATCCACGCCCCAGGCAGAATTCGAACCTGCGACCGTAGCGGACGTGCGGTTCCAGACTAAAGCGCCTAGAAACGCTCGGCTACCAGCGGCCGGCCGGACGAACATGCATAGAGATCTACAGTGAAATGTAGCCTACATACGGGGAAAACTCCCGCTTTGAGAGCTGTGAGATGGTGTTGTTATGAGCTCCACAAAGATCGTAAGTCTTGCATGACAATGAGCGGTCGGGGAGGCCGCATTCGTCGCAGACTGACGAAAACATTTCCCGCGTGAATGCAATGGTGAAAGAAGAGCGGCGGTTGCACATCACCGCCATTTCCCGGGAGCTTAATACATCGTATGGAAGCGCTTACATCGTTCACGGGTCCTTAGTGTACCGGAAGGTTTCCTATCGGAGGGTGCCTAAGCAGTTGGATGACATGATGAAAGGCAAGAGAATCATGTCTTCACTGAATCATCTGGAACGGTACTCCAAGGAGGGTGAAGGTTTCCTGGACCTCATTGTTACTGGTGATGAAACACTGATACTGCATTTCACGCCGAAATCCAAGCACGGTGTGGGAACACCCGGGTTCGCCTGCGATAAGAAAATTCCGTTGATAGTCATCTGTTTATATTAACGGCCTTCTGGGATTGCCGCGGATCGCTCCTGCAGGATTTCATGCCTCAAGGTGCAGCCGTCAATGCCGACAGTTACTGTTCCACTCTGTCACGTCTGAGGGCTGCCATCAGGCGAAGGTGCCGAGGGATTCTCGATGTGGACAACGTGATTCTGCTCCACGACAATGTGAGACGACATGTGGCAATCAGAACTACCGATAAACTCCGAGCATTTCACTGGGAGATTCTGGACCACCCACCGTACAGTCCAGGCCTCGTCCCTAGTGATTTCCACGTTTTCGGACTGCTGAAGAAGTCCTGGCAGGACAGCGATTAACAAGTAACGATGAAGCCAAGACAGCAGTCCGACGGTGGTTCCATAGGCATTCAGACGAATTCTACGGGAGGAGCATTTCAGATTTAGAACTGAGATGGGATACTGTGATGGGACAAATGTGTGAACCGATGTGGACACTATGTGGAAAAATAGTGAAAATCACGTAGAATGGGATGTATATTTGTCATTACCTGCATGTACCTTACATTGGCTAATAAAAAAATGCGCAAGACTTTGTGATTTGCCCTCGTAAGAAGAATGTCCAGATTGTTTCCTAAATCGTGTACGTACGTCAGGAACAGCAGAGAGCTTATAACACTTTCTTGCAGAACGCCAGATATTACTTTCACTCAGTGATTGTCCATGAATTACTTCGAACTGTGACCTTTCTGAGAGGAAATCACGAATCCATTAACCAACTGAGATGGTTGCCGGAATTAAAGCTGTGAGGACGGGGCGTGAGTCGTGCTTGGGTAGCTCAGTTGGTAGAGCACTTGTCCGCAAAAGGCAAAGGTCCCGAGTTCGAGTCTCGGTCCGGCACACAATTTTAATCTGCCAGGAAGTTTCAACTGAGATGGTACTCCATAGGCACGCAATTTGATTGGAAGTCGCTTGTAAGGAAAGGTGTCAGAGCCTTCTTGAAATCTTAAAATATGCGATCATTTGACATCCTCTGTCTATAACACTCGTTGCTTCGAGCGAATGAAGAGCTAGTTGCGTTTCACAAGTACGATGTTTCTTGAATCCTTGCTCAATGTGTATCAATAGACCATTACCTTCGGAGTAATTCATATAGTTCGAATACAGTACATATTTCAAAATCCTATTGCAAATTAACGTTAGTGATATGGGTCAGTAATTCAACGGATTACTCCTATTTCTTTCTTGGATATTGCTATGACTTGTACAACTTTCATGTCTTTGTGTACATATCTTTGTACCAGCTAGCGGTAGCATATGATTACTAAGTATGGAGCTACTGTACCAGCAAACTCTGATAGGAGTCTGACTAATACACAATCTCCCTTGCCTTTATTACGTAATTTTAGCTGCTTCCCTATACTGAGGACACAAACTTCTAAGTTACTTTTGTAAGCAGTTCTTCTTGATTCTAATTCTGGGATATTTGCTTTGCCTTTTTTTGTGAAGGAATTTCGGAAAAACTCTGCTTTAGTGGCACTGTCACAAGTAACATCACCATCGTTACAATAGACTCAGAAGAAGGCCGCTGCAACTGTGACCAAAACGTTGGTTTTCTCCAGCAGTAGTTTTATACAATATGACGCGGTAGCATACCTAGAAAAACTTTTATGTCGATCAACATCATTATCGCACATTTTTATCGAGCGTTTGTAATCTCCCCCTCACTTATCGACCTTAATGACAGTGAAAAACTAAACCGCGTGTACCTAATGGAAATTTGGGAAAAAGCAATCGTCACCAAAGTTAATCTGTCGGTAAAGAGGGACGAAAGGGCTATATCTAAATGAAAGGAAAAATGCAAATGAAACTGGTGGAAATTAATTTTGAAAAGGGATATGAGCGGTCGTTACGTTAACAATTAACTGGCGTTAATTAGATATTTGTGATTTGGGGAAAATTACGGTCGCCAGTCCTATGGACAACTACTATAATAACTGAAAAAGAAAGGTTATTGCACATATAATTAGCACTAAAATCGTGGCAACTGAAAGTTGACACGTGTTGTGTGAAAACTGAATGTTCGTCAGAAGTAATAAATTTCGCTACACTCTGACTTAATTTAGCAAAAGAATTAATAAATGCAGAAAATTGAAAGTCAATTTAGTGACTGAAATTAATAGTGAACTTTGTTTCTGAAGCACTACCAAACTCAATAAAATAAGGTTAGTCTTGGGCTACCTCAAAAATCATTTCAAAAGCTACTTGAATCTACGCAATTTAGAAATAAGAGATTTAACTTTTGAACTTGAATTAAATAATTCTGAACGATTAACAATAATAAAATTTACTATGTACCAAGCTGAGCTGCAGTCACAGGTAAGCTAAAATATGGCAACAAAAGTCGCACTCTTAATTTGTGCTTGTTTAGTCTAAATATTGTAGCCAGCTATGAATACCTTAACTAAACTTTTAAATGAAAGCAGTGAAATCGAATGATATTACTTTAATGCTGGCGTTTGAATTTCAACGACACTCGAGGTCACTTCGGGAAAGGAAGGGACCCTGCTTGGTAATGCAATTGGGACAATGAGCAACAAAGGTTCATGCTAAGTTGCTGTATTTTAGTGATGCTAATGGAATAGTTTGTAAGTTGAGGTCTGCCATACAGTTCTAAAACTTAACGTGCTTTCAGTCTTCCTTGTTGGTTGATTGAAGGTTTGAAGTCGTCGATCGAGGAGGTGGCGACAATCGCTCATTGTCGGCCGTAGCTATTGCAGAAGCTGGATGTTGGCGCGCCTTCTTCTCGACAAGGCCACCAGGCGAAACGGGCTCTTGGTGTGTGCCTGCTAATGTTTCCCGTCCGCAACACCGTGCCAGAAACTATCATAGCAAGTCGAGCGCAATTACATGCTGCCAAACACCGGAAGCACGGCAACTCGCGGGAGCGTCACTCAACACACCTGCTCCACCGCTCTACTCCATCCAGACTCCACTCTGCCCGCGCTCCACGCGGCAGAGTTAACACTAACAAAGATCCTAAACACTTTGGTTCTCCACACGACCTATCGATGTAATCGTTCGATAGCATAGTTTTCCCTAGGCAAGACCCAGCGTAAAAATATAAATAATATTTACAAAACAAACCAATTATACATCGACATAAACGCATAAATATATGTATAGAAATAGTAAAACAATTACAATATATAAATACACAGATATGTCATATCTTCAGGTAACAAAATAAGGAAAAAATGTATAGTACAATAGATGGAAATAGGAGGATATGCACTTCTGGCGTTACACGTTGTTTCTGAATCTCGGCACCGGTGTTGTTTACATACCACCAGAATCTCTTTGGGTTTTCTGCAAGATTTGGAGACCGAATTTAATAGTGGAAACTATTAAAACCATCTCGCATTAAAGTTCGCAGAAAATTTCGAGTTTCTGTAATACATCACCAATTTTTGGGAGCAAACTGTTTTCGTTGCTTCCGCAACAGTGTTCTGACTTGTTTTGTGTACCACTGGGGATCAGTACCATCTCTTATTAATTTGTTTGCCATACACGTCTCATCTGCCGTCGATACTATTTCTTTGAATTCACAACACTTCTAGTCTACATTTATACAGATTGTAACGAGTGAAGGCTGTCACTAACTCATTTATCTGTCATGTTGTTCCTTGTTTTCTCAGGATTTTTTGTTTCCAAGAGGTCAAGTATGTTTTCATAACCATTTACACTTCGAGTGGTCAGTCAGCTAACTGTTCAAACTGTATTTAAATTCAACTAACTGTTCTGAGAAAGTGTTCAGTACGATTTCGGGCGACTTTTTATGCTTACCAGCGACTTTAAATATATATTTTCATCAATATGCCAATGGTAGATCTAAGTCACTGCCAACAATAATTGTGTGAGTCGGTTATTAATTTACTCCGGTTGTCAAGCTTAACCTCCACACATGCGAACTCAGAGGTTCTATATACTTCAGTATCATTGCTAAATTACTTCAGACAACAATAAACACGCCCCCATCAGCTGTACTTAATCTACCCTTTCTGAACACGGTGAGGTGCTTTTTAAAAATTTCGGCTGAAATTATTTCCGGCTTTAGCCAGCTTTCTGTGCCGATAATGATATGAGTTACAGTGCTTTTTATTAGCTCTGGGAAACCTGGCTCTTTCGTAACACAGCTACGACGATGTACAACTGTAGTGCCGGTTTTCGCTGGCTCTACCTTCGTCCAGTGTTTGCCATGTGCCTATTTAGAGTGGTGCCCTTTCTGTAATTTATGCCCAGTGATCTCTGGGATGCAGAACTAGTACTTGTCATTAAAACCTTGCAAAAGAAAAGAAAATTACGTAATTATTGGCGAATTCTGTACTAACCATCTGGATCAACTGAATATGGAAAAGGTGAGAAATAGTGTGCATTACAAAAGGAAAATAAAGTAATTTTTAGCTGCCTGAAAAGGTGCTTTGCAACAGGAAAACAGAGGACTTTGAAGTAAAAATGACTGGAACATCTGCACTGTTCACGAGCTTTTGTACCCCCTGACTTTCACCTTTTCTGTATTTAAATTCATTTGCAGCTGGGATCTGTTTTGAGTTTGTGGAAGAGATTGCACCGGATGTAGCTCTTTCAGAACCGCATTTCAGATACTGAATTTAACCACTTGAAAAAGTGCATTGCACGAAAATAGCGTTCTCCGAGAATTAACTGCTTTTTTGGGTCGAGAATTTCTCCAAGTTCACTGTCAGGAGACATGCAAACATTTGTTTTCATGCCTGTCGAGTATCGTGTGCATCAGAGGAAAGGTTTGTCACTCAGCCTGCTGTCGATATTAAGAGCGACACATTTGCTCTGCTTTATGCTGAGACGACGTTATTTATTATATGGCTACCAGTTTCGGTGCTTTAGTACATCTTCAGGCCTTAATGAGTGGCCTTGGAGACACATCATTGTAGTTACAGGTAGTCTGAGAAAACAATTCATATTTATCAGCCACTGATGGAATCGTGTATACGATTGGAGTTAACCCCCTTAGCGTCAGTAAAGGTCTGAAGATGGTGTACTGAAGCACCGAAACTGGTCGCCATAAAGTAAATAACATCTTAAGGATGGCTGGGGTTCCATTTTATTACTTTTATCGTTATTTATTAACAAGGCAAGTAAAACACGCGAATAAACAGCAGTGACTCAGTAGCGTTGCATGCTTGCCGTTAGAAGTCAGCGCAGGTCAGTTCAGTACTGCCACTGCTGGAGTGTTAGTTAGTTTTCACGTTTTACTGTCTTAGTTAATGCATACTGATAGAACGAATATCGGACTAAACTAATCAGGGACCGCTCTGTCGAATGGGCACGTAAAATTTCGTTTTAAAAATCATTCTTTTTGAAACGATAAACAAACCAGTGCTTTTGCTTTCCATCGTCACTGGGTGTAGAATTTTAAAGACGTGATGAGTAGTATTTGTGTGGGCTGACTCCGGCTACACAGTGCAAAAACCGATATTGTAAGAACGAGGGGCGCTTGTAAAGTCCGTGCATAGTCCGAGAGATGGCACCACGGGTGCGTATCGAGGTCATGTTTAGTTAGTAGCATCTTTGGAAAGAACGCACACCAAGTTTCAGCCATATTGGTCTATTTCTCTGTGTTTGGCATTCGTGTGAATCAAGGAAGTCGAGTAATTGACAAAAAATGGACGAAGAAGAATTTCGTTTGGTGATTAAACAATACTTTATGAAAGACAAAACCCCTCAGGAGACTAAAGAGAAGCTTGATAAACATCACGGTGACTCTGCACCTTCGATTAGAACAGTTTATAAGTGGTTTCAAAATTTTCTGAGTGGCCATATGGGCACAAGTGATGCTGAACGTTCTGGACGCCTAGTGGAGGTTACAACCCCAGAAATCACTGATAAAATCCAGTTAAGGTGCGTGAGATTGCTAGTGCTGTGGGAATCTCGAATGAAAGGGCACATAATATTTTGCATAAACATTTGGACATGAGAAAGCTATCTGCAAGATGGGTTCCGCGATTGCTCACGCTTGACCAAAAATGGAATCGTGCGAAGTGTTGCAAGGATGGTTTGCAGCTGTTCAGGAAGAACCCGCAGGACCTTAAGCGAAGGTTCGGAACTGTGGATGAAACATGGATACATTACTATACTTCTGAGACCAAACAACAATCTAAACAATGGGTTACAAGGGAGAATCTGCACCAAAAAAGGCAAAGACCAGTCCTTCCACCAGAAAGGTTACGGCGACTATCTTTTGGGATTCGCAAGGGATAATCCTCATCGACTATCTGGAAAAGGGTATAACTGTTACAGGTGCATGGTATTCATCGTTATTGGACAGTTTGAAAACCAAGCTGCTGGAAAAACGCCGGTGATTGGACCGCAAAAAAGTCTTTTTCTATCACGACAATGCACCAGCACATACCTCAGCAGTTGTGGTCACATAATTAATGGAAATAGGATTCCAACTTGTTTCGCATTATCCCCATTCTCCAGATTTGGCTCCCTTGGGCTACTATTCGTTCCCCAATTTGAAGAAATGGCTGATGGGACAAAGATTTGATTCAAACGAGGAGGTGATTGGAGCAACTAATAGCTATTTTGCAAACTTGGACAATGCTAATTATTCGGATGGTATCAACAAATTAGAACAGCGTTGGACGAAGTGTATGAGTCTAAAAGGAGACTATGCCGAAAAATTAAAAAGGTTTACCCCAAAAATGTACGTAGATTTTATTTTTGCACGGACTTTTCAAACGCCCCTCGTATGTCCTGAAACACTAGAGAAAATGCACCTGACGGGTCTTAGGTGAGGCAGCCTATATAGTCGCCTTTAATCAGGTGATTCGGAAGGAATTAGATTAGGAAATGAGGCACTAAAAGTAGTGGAAGATTTTTTTAATTTAATCTTCTAAATAACTCCGGATGGGGGAAGCAGATAAGACATATAGTGCAGGCTCGAAATAGCAAGGGACGCATTTTTGATAAGAAAAAGCATTTTTAAACGTCTAAGGCAATTATTAGGAATTTTCTGAAGGTTTTTGTATGGAGTGTAGCCTGGTGGCGAAGTGTAACTTGAACGTTATGTGACCCAGACAAGAAGTGGATAGATGTTTATATGTGGGGCTTCGGAATAATGCTGAAGATTAGATGGGTAGATGGAATAACTAATTAGGTGGTGCTGATTGAGGATAAAATATATTTATGGCCGAATTTGACCAAAAGAACTGGTCGGTTGGTGGGACACACCGTGAGGCATCAAAGAATCGTCAATTTGTTAATAGAGGAAAGTGTGTGACGTAAAAATTGTTGAGGAAGACATAAGCACGAATACAATAAACAGGCTCAAATGGATGTCCTTTTGCTGTAGTTATTCGGAGATGAAGACATTTGCACACTATAGGTCCATCAAATCAGTCTTGCGACTGAAAATCACAACAGACACAAACTGCTTAAGGTAATTTCCGACATTGTTTCTCTGAAAGGGCATGGATGATGTCCTTACCCACCCTTTCCTATTCAGGCTTGTGCTACGTCTCTAGCCTTATTCCTTTCACAGAGACGTGAGAGGTTGGGTGGTCATTTCGCCACAGTGTGAGCTATGCGTCGTTTTAACTTTACCATCGCCGTCTGCTGTTAGCAAAGGGTAAAAGAACGTAGCAGGATGAGGATGACCAGCGTAACCTTTTCATCAAACACTTGAGAAAATAAAAAAAAGGAAAAGAAAGGTATTCGTTTCCTCCTGTAGGGTCCCTGTATTTTTGTGAATATGAGAGAATGTTTGGTATTATCCCTCCCTCGCTCCTCAGATACAAATCTTCAGTTTTTGCTCGTTTCATGTTTGGCGTACCACTATGTAGTGACACAGTGTTTGCTGGTGTTACAGCCGCCGCAGCCGGGCGCTCCCTGGAGCGGAGTCCGAGACGCGACCAGCGAGGGCAGCGTGGCTCCACAGCTGGACGGTGACACGGGCCGCTACATGGGTGACGAGGACTGCCTCTTCCTCAACGTCTACACGCCGCGGGTGCGTACCTCACACTGACGACCACATCCTAAAGAAATGTAACACATCAACCAGTTTCTTCCCTTACCCACTCCCACCAACTCTTTCACCCTAGTCATACTGCCACCGTTTTCCAAATGTGCACGCCGTAGACAGCATTAGTCCCTTAAAAGACCGCTCTGGAACACTGTGGGTGGTCACGTGACCCTCCACCACTGACGTGAGTAATGGCAGAGAGGTGGTGCGAATCAGAACACTAAGATCGGTGACCGGGAAGATGGCAAAGAATGGCAGAAACGTGTTTGGTCGAGACCGTGACCTTACAGTGGATGTAGTTGCTCAATTTGTTGGTGTACCAACGCGCTCTGCCCAACCTGTACATGAAGAAAGGTACAATATTCGCAAACATGTCTTTAAAAAGATGCTACCTGCTGGTTATTTAACTTCTCCCTTGTTTGTGGCTCGGAACATTTTTTGTTGTGTCGTAACTCGTAGGGAGCTTTGTATCCTGGAAAATCAGTAGATCCCGCGCCACGCTCGTTTATGCTCTATTTTAAGAGATTAAATTCTGGACTTTATCGAAATTGATACACAACTTGATTCACAAGCTGCAGAGTGAGTACGTCATAGCACGCAAGACAGCTTCTCCATGGCGTGAGATTGTGCCTCTAATTATTTTAAGAATTTTCAGAGTCGACTATCGCCTAATGAAAAACACGAATAACATATGTCTACATGGCACCACTCTGTATTTATCAAAATAATTTCCTTGTAACCAGTAGAATCAATATTTTTGTAAAGTGGTATCTAACGCAGTAGCTGTGGGACGTACAGCACTGGTGTATGTTACGCAGCTTCCTTCGGAGGCCACCAGGGAGCTGCTGCCTGTGATGGTGATGGTGCACGGCGGAGGGCTGGTGCACCTGTCTGGGAGCAGCCAGTGGTGGGGGCCGGACTTCCTCGTAAGGCGCGGCGTCGTTATGGTTTCCTTCAACTACCGGCTCGGAGTATTGGGTAAGGCTCTACCAAAACTGTAATCGCTTATAACGCGCAGATCTTTCTGTGCCCCACGGGGCCTACGGCTGGCAGTGTCAGAGCAGTCCTTTAACCATGGAGTCAAAAACTGCTCCTAAACGCGGAAGAATCAGTTGTGATCAACTGCATGACAATACAGAAGGCAATGGAAATCGCTGTATCAAAGATACATAATGTGTATCCACAGGACATCTGGTCTGTTAATGAAAATTGTGAAATGATGGTCTCTCCATTGTCAAAATATTCCAGATAAGCAACCCCCCTCCCCAGCGATTCTCTGGGAGGGATTATCAAGGGAGATGGTTCAAATGGCTCTGAGCACTAGGGACTTTAACTGCTGAGGTCATCAGTCTCCTAGAACTTAGAACTACTTAAACCTAACTAACGTAAGGACATCACACACTTCCATGCCCGAGGTAGGATTCGAAACTGCGACCGTAACGGTCGCGCGGTTCCAGACTGTAGCGCCTAGAACCGCTCGGCCACTTTGGCTGGCGTCAAGGGAGAGATGACCATGAGACAAAGATGGAATGGTCAACGAAGGAGTAACATTCTACAATGAAGAACGTGAAAGGACGGAAGTCCGAAAGTGGAAAGGAAACTAGAAAATGTGAAAAGGAGAACTGAAAGGACCGATGTAGTGGAAATCAGTGAAGTGAAATGGAAAGACGATAACGATTTATAGTCAGATGAATGTAGGATAATATCAGCAGCGCGGGAAAATTATGTAACGGGAGAAGAATTTATTATGAACGGAAAGGTAGGGGAGAAATGAGTTATTGTAAACGATTTACTGAAAGCGTTATCATTTTCCAGAATCGAGCAGCAAACCAACGTCAAGTATTAATCCCTACGTCACAAGAAGAAGATAAAGAGATAGAGCATATGAGGACATTAAACAAATAATTGAGTATGTAAAAGGAGATGAAAAATAATAATAATGGAGGAGTGTAAAGTTTAATAGTGGAAGGAATAGAAGACAGAGTTGTGGAAGAATATGGAGCCGATTGTGGGAATGAGAGAGGATAAAATGGTTCAAATGGCTCTGAGCACTATGGGACCGAACATCTGAGGTCATCAGTCCCCTAGACTTAAAACTACTTAAACCTAACTAACCTAAGGACATCACACACATCCATGCTCGAGGCAGGATTCGAACCTGCGACCATAGCAGTAGCGCGGTTCCGGACTGAAGAGCCTCGAACCACTCCGCCACCTCGGCCGGCTGAGAGAGGAGAAAGGCTCTTGAATGACTTTCAGATCCCTATCATTCGCTAAATACCGACAGCAGGATATTGAGTAATCGACCGACCTTGAAAATCAAATATTCCACATGGCGTGCCCACATCAATCTGCTGTCGACAAGAGTCCAAGCCATTTGACTGACCTTCTTACTGGAATAGTAAAAGACCCTAATCGTTTTTCGGGTGTTGTTGTCGTCCATCTCTGCCGTGTAAAGACAACCGCTGAAGGTTTGGTATCTTCCAGATTCAGTCTAGTTCTGCACTTACGCGAATACAGTACGTAAGCCGCTCGATCCAACCACCTTAGCGTCATCCTCAAGCTGAGAGGAAACGTGTACATGCAAATGTCATCGGCGTACATTAGGACTTTTACTGAAGGACCAAAAATTGTGTTTGGTCTGACGAGTACACTGCGCGAAGGATAGGACTTGCGGCAGTTCTCTGTACACTCGGTCCATACAATGTACTGTCCTGTCGCCTGACGTAGATTACACGTTGCCGTAGGAGAGAGTAAACATTGCGGGTAATAAGGTCTGGCACACCCACTGACACTAGCTTCCGTATCAAGATGCTCACATCCACGCTATCATACGCACCGCAAACATCGAGAAACAGTGCCATCACGTAACCATTAGAAGCATAAATATGTTCTACGTCGGTAGTTACCAGGTGTAAAGTATGAAAACGGAATTTCCCTATGGATGGCGCTAGGCGTCAGTGTAGGGCCAGTGAGATCGCGCTTGCAGCGGCATCTGCTTCCTGTAACGGCTGATGACGAATGTCAACACAGTGTAGCCAAGTTCTATACATCGTAACTGTTTCCAACCCGTGAACATGTACAGTTTTGTGCCTACCAACTACGATTTGTGGACAGCACTGGTTTTCTGTTATCATTTGAAGAAAACTGCTGCAGAATCGCATGGAATGCTTGTCGAAGCTTTCAGCGACTGAGCTTTTGGGAAAACAGTGTTTGTAATGAAACTTCCTGGCAGATTAAAACTGTGTGCCTGACCGAGACTCGAACTCGGGACCTTTGCCTTTCGCGGACAAGTGCTCTACCATCTGAGCTACCGAAGCACGACTCACGCCCGGTACCCACAGCTTTACTTCTGCCAGTATCTCGTCTCCTACCTTCCAAAAGCTGTGAGTACCGGGCGTGAGTCGTGCTTCGGTAGCTCAGATGGTAGAGCACTTGCCCGCGAAAGGCAAAGGTCCCGAGTTCGAGTCTCGGTCGGACACACAGTTTTAATCTGCCAGGAAGTTTCATATCAGCGCACACTCCGCTGCAGAGTGAAAATCTCATTCAGTGTTTCTAGTGGTTAAAAAAATTCAAATGTGATGATTTTGACGTGAGTAACGACAAGCGCGGGAAACCACGGAAAAAGTTCGAAGATACCGAACTGTAGGCCTTATTGAATGAAGATGATACTCAAACTCAACAGGAACTCGCGGAACAGTTGGGTGTGCCGGCCGGGGTGGCCGAGCGGTTGTAGGCGCTACAGTCTGGAACCGCGCGACCGCTACGGTCGCAGGTTCGAATCCTGCCTCGGGCATGAATGTGTGTGATGTCCTTAGGTTAGTTAGGTTTAAGTAGTTCTAAGTTCTAGGGGACTGATGACCTCAGAGGTTAAGTCCCATAGTGCTCAGAGCCATTTGAACCATTTGAACAGTTGGGTGTGACGCAGAAAGCTGTTTCTCTTCAGTTGAAAGCTGTGGGAAAGGTGCAGAAAGTGAGAAAACGCCTTCCGCATGAACTAAATGAAAGACAGCATGCAAATCGAAAGACCACTTGTGAAATCCTGCTCGCCAGATACAAAAGAAAGTCATTTCTCCATAGAATAGTGACAGATGACGAAAAAATTGATTTATTTTGAGAATCCTAAGCGTCGTAAATCATGAGTGAAGCCAGGCAAACCATCGACATCCACTGCAAGACCAAATCGCTTTGGAAAAAAGACAATGCTCTGTGCTTGGTGGGATCAAAAGGGTGTCATCTATTATGAACTGCTAAAACCTGGTGAAACCGTTAACATTGATCGCTACCAACAGCAAATGATCGATTTAAATCGAGAATTACGTGAAAAACGGCCGGAATATGGAAAAAGGCAAAACAAAGTCATATTTCTCCATGATAACGCCCCATCACACACAGCAAACCGGACCAGCGAAACGATAGAGGGGTTCAGTGGAGAAATACTAGGGCATGTGGCTTATTCTCCAGACCTGACTCCATCCGATTATCATCTTTTTGCATCACTGGGACACGCTCTCGCAGAACAACCTTTCAATTCGTATGAAAATGTACGAAAATGGTTCGCTGACTGGTTCGCTTCAAAAGAAGAAAATTTTTTGGCGTGGAATTCATAGCCTGCCGGAGAGTTGGGAGAAATGTATAAATAGCAATGGAGATTATTATGAATAAATATTGTTTATCAGTTTCAAGCAAGAGACGTGTAATTATTGCAGCTAAATTCCGGTTTCATACTTCTGCACCTGGTAAGAGACTTAGGCTGTCTATCGTGTCTCTGCCTTTTCGAAATTGTGGTTCAAATGGCTCTGAGCACTATGGGACTCAACTGCTGTGGTCATAAGTCTCCTAGAACTTAGAACTACTTAAACCTAACTAACCTAAGGACAGCACACAACACCCAGCCATCACGAGGCAGAGAAAATCCCTGACCCCGCCGGGAATCGAACCCGGGAACCCGGGCGTGGGAAGCGAGAACGCTACCGCACGACCACGAGGTTCGGGCTTTCGAAATTGTATTGAGAGCGTAGCAGAAGTGGTTCCTCTTAAACCACCATTCCAAACGGCGATTTTTGATCCTTTCTAATGACTTAAATGCGAAAGAAGAAAGAGCGATGGGACAGTATGAACCACCCAAAACCGGGTCTTTGCCGGCCTTGAGTATGGGAACAATTACGTAAGTGCGCCATTCGTCCGTGAAGTTGCTGAATTCCCACAAATGATTGTAGATGCCGAGCTATACGTGTAAGACTCCACCCTGCAAATTGGCCAGCATTTGTGGTGGATGTCGTCATGTCCTGGAGCAGCATTGCTGGTACCTTCTAAGAAGTTTCGCAGTTCTGAGAACTGAAATGGAGTCAGTAAGGACTGATTCGACCCCAGGGACGAAGGAGAAGCAGCATGCGAGGTTGGTAGTGATTCAGGGATGACCAATGGGGGCGTGACGATTTGTGCGAAGTCATTCAGCCAGCCATGTAAACCTTTACACAACGGACACCTGTTTCGAAATTTGCGTATGGTGGATCAAAACGAAGACATCGGTGATTCTCTGGTGCCTCACAAAACTATTTTCAAGACTGTTTTTTCGCCGCTTCAAAAGCCTTTTGGTATCGGCGGCCACCTATTTGTATTTGAGATATTTCGCCCAGGTGCTTTTCGTTTATAGATGCTGTAAGTTAGCTTTTGTTTTGCAACTTGTCTTGAGCATTCCTGCTTCCACCTTGCAACTGAAAGACCTTTCGCCCTCCGGATCGCTTTGACCTGGAATTTGGAAAATACGGCCGCCTTGCTTATTATTGAAACATATACTGTATTCGAACATTGCGAAGTACCTCGAAGAAAACGATTTATTGACACATAGTCAGCACGGTTTCAGAAAATATTGTTCTTGTGAAACACAACTAGCTCTTTATACTCATGTGCTATCGACAGTGGATGTCAAATTGATTCCATATTTTTAGATTTCCAGAAGGCTTTCGACACCGTTCCTCACAAACGTCTTCTAACCAAACTGCGTGCCTAAGGACTATCGCCTCAGTTGTGCGACTGGATTCGTGATTTTCCCTCAGAAAGGTCACAGTTCGTAGTAATAGACGGAAAGCCATCGATTAAAACAGAAGTAATATCCCGCATTCCCCAAGGAGGTTTTATAGGCCCTCTATTGTTCCTGATCTATATTAACGACATAGGAGACAATCTGAGTAGCCGTCTTAGATTGTTTGCAGATGATGCTGTCATTTACCGTCTTTAAAGTCATCAGATGATCAAAACGACATGCAAAATGATTTAGATAAGATATCTGTAGGGTGCGATAAGTGACAATTGACCCTGAATAAGGAAAAGTGTGAAGTTGTTCACATGCGTACTAAAAGAAATCAGCTAAATTTCGATTACGCTATAAGTCACACAAATCTGAATGCTGTAAATTTAACTAAATATTTAGGGATTACAATTACAAATAACCTAAATTGGAACGGTCACATAGATAACATCGTGGGTAGAGCAAACCAAAGACTTCGATTCATTGGCAGAACACTTAGAAGGTGCAACAGGTCTACTAAAGAGACTGCTTACACCACGCTTGTCCGCCCTATTCTGGAGTATTACTATGCGGTGTGGGATCCGCATCAGGTTGGGTTGGGTTGTTTTGGGGAAGGAGACCAGACAGCGAGGTCATCGGTCTCATCGGATTAGGGAAAGAAGTCGGCCGTGCCCTTTCAGAGGAACCATCCCGGCATTTGCCTGGAGTGATTTAGGGAAATCACGGAAAACCTAAATCAGGATGGCCGGACGCGGGATTGAACCGTCGTCCTTCCGAATCCGAGTCCAGTGTCTAACCACTGCGCCACCTCGCTCGGTTCCGCATCAGGTGGGACTGACGGATGACATCGAAAAAGTACAGATAAGGGCGGCTCGTTTTGTATTATTATAAAATAGGTGAGATAGTGTCACAGCCATGATACAATCATTAAAACAAAGGCGTTTTTCGTTGCGACGGGATCTTCTCATGAAATTTCAACCACTAGTTTTCTCCTCTGATTGCGAAAACAGTCTGTTGGCACCCACCTACATAGGGAGAAATGATCATCACGATAAAATAAGAGAAATCAGGGCTCGCACAGAAAAATTTAAGTGCTCGTTTCTCCCACGTGCCGGTAGAGAGTGGAACGTAGAGAGACAGCTTGAAGATGGTTCATTGAACCCTCTGGCAGGCACTTTATTGTGAATAGCAGAGTAATGACGTAAACGTAGACGAGGGAAATGAACAGAGTGTAACGTTCGTCTGCGGGCCCTTGCAATAACCTTGCGTGAAGGTGTTCCTTGATATTTGTTTTATACGCCTCCCAGCTGGTTTTGCGCATACTCCATTTTGATGAGAGCATGTATGGACCTGAATCACTCTCATTTATCGTAATTATTCGAATACCAAATGATCAGATCCCAGTGGGTAGCGGCAGCCGTCCCACTTAAATTCTTGAAAGGCATTCGAAGAACGCAGAGTCATGTTTATTGCAGACGAACGTATTCCAGGCTCCGGGATGAGTGTTGGGCAACCGATGTTCAGAATAAGTAAACTGAATTAATATGATGTCCAAAACAGCTGCTCCAGATCCATCGTTCATTTCGCATCCCCAGGTCATATGGTGCGCATTGAAGTCTCTACAAAACACGAAAGGGGGCTCGAGGTGATTAACCAATGTATGCCACACAGTTTCGATTTTGATTCTTGGACGGTGTATAGTGCCACCATGGAGAGGTCTAAAGGCTTGAAGCGAGTCTCCGCCACTACAACCTGAAAGCCTCTTTATGTGTGTGTGATAGTCGTATGTAGCAGAAGTAGGAACTGAGGATCGAACGAGCAGTGCTACTTTGCTTTTTCCGTCGTGTCTGTCTTTCCGAAAAATGTGGAAGCTTGAAAGCGAGAACAATGAATGTAGTTTGAACCAAGTGAAGGTAATTCTCTTTGCAGGGTTTCTTTGTTGAAAATGACCGACCTGGCATCCCACTGTAGAGTTTTAATCACTGTTTTGCTGAATCAGAGTTTACAGTAACATCTGGTATCGCTGCGGAATCGACTGATCCTTGTGGTGCAGTTTGGATATCGTGAATGACCCGCACGACAAGATTAAAAAGTTTTTCTTGCTAAATGAGTGATCCCGGAACGGACATTCTGCCTGTTTCCATCTCCAGAGTAAAACTTCTGTTACAAGAGCTGTCCAGTGACATGGATGCGTGTTGTTACGGTGGGTACGGATTACTGCGGATCGGTCCCAGCGGCAGTTTGTTCGGGCGCAGAGGTGGAGGTAGCCTCCATTGGGGCGTAGGCACGGGCGGGCGGCCTCACGTCGCTGCTGTGTGGCTGTATACGAGGGGCGTTTGAAAAGTCCGTGCAAAAATAAAAACTACTTACATGTTTGGGGTAAACCTTTTTTATTTTTCGGCATAGTCTCCTTTTAGACTTATACACTTCATCCAACGCTGTTCTAATTTGTTGATACCTTCCGAATAATTGGCATTGTCTAAGTCTGCAAAATAGCTATTAGTTGCTCCAATCACCTCCTCGTTTGAATCAAATCTTTGCCCCGTCAGCCATTTCTTCAAATTGGGGAACGAATAGTAGTCCGAGGGAGCCAAGTCTGGAGAATAGGGATAATGCGAAACGAGTTAGAATCCTATTTCCATTAATTTTGTGACCACAACTGCTGAAGTGTGTGCTGGTGCATTGTCGTGATGGAAAAGGACTTTTTTGCTGTCCAATCGCCGGCGTTTTTCTTGCAGCTCGGTTTTAAAACGGTCCAATAACGATGAATAATAAGCACCTGTAATAGTTTTATCCTTTTCCAGATAGTCAATGAGGATTATCCCTTGCGAATCCCAAAAGACAGTCGCCGTAACCTTTCTGGTCTTTGCCTTTTTTGGTGCAGATTCTCCCTTGTAACCCATTGTTTAGATTGTTGTTTGGTCTCAGGAGTACAGTAATGTATCCATTTTTCATCCATAGTGACGAACCTACGCTTAAGGTCCTGCGGGTTCTTCCCGAACAGCTGTAAACCATCCTTGCAACACTTCACACGATTCCATTTTTGGTCAAGCGTGAGCAATCGCGGAACCCATCTTGCAGATAGCTTTCTCATGTCCAAATGTTTATGCAAAATATTATGTACCCTTTCATTCGAGATTCCCACAGCACTAGCAATCTCACGCACCTTAACTCTTCTGTCATCCATCACCATATCATGGATTTTATCAATCATTTCTGGAGTCGTAACCTCCACAGGGCGTCCAGAACGTTCAGCATCACTTGTGCCATATGGCCACTCCGAAAATTTTGAAACCACTTATAAACTGTTCTAATCGAAGGTGCAGAGCCACTGTAATGTTTATCAAGCTTCTGTTTAGTCTCTTGAAGCGTTTTGCCTTTCATAAAGTAATGTTTAATCACCACACGAAACTCTTTTACGTCCACTTTTTGACAAGCACTCGACTTCCTTGATTCACACGAATCCCAAACACAAGGAAATAGACCAATATGGCCGAAACATGGTGTGCTTTCTTTCCAAAGATTCTACTAACTAACACGACCTAGTCACCGCCGGTGGTGCCATCTCTAGGGCTTTGCACGGACTTTTTAAACGTCCGTCGTATCTGTGCGGCTGAGCCTACAGAGCTGGGAAGGCTCGTTAACCACGCACGGATGGAGGAGATTG
The DNA here is from genome assembly GCF_023898315.1 of Schistocerca nitens. NCBI lineage: Eukaryota > Metazoa > Arthropoda > Insecta > Orthoptera > Acrididae > Schistocerca > Schistocerca nitens. Next base: position 449,871,940 of record NC_064615.1, read on the forward strand.
CACTGCTTCGGCGTACGGCCTGTGTGAGATAGCCGTCTCGGCTACCTTGCCTGGTAGCGATTTCCTTAACGTACCTCTGGCGTGCGTACTACTCGCGGTTTATCGCCTCGTGCGCCTGGTTGCAGTGTACACACCGCGACTGAGTGGTCGGGCAGTCAGCTCGCGCATGATTTCCTCCACATTTGGCGTATCTTATGGCAAAGCTGCACTGGCTGCTTACCTGATTAAATCTGAGAAAATTAAAACATTGCCGCACGGAAGGGACATACATATCCACCGGGAACACATGCCATAATTTGAAACAAAGTCTGGCAGTACTTGCGAAACAAACTGAACCACACACGTGCCAAATAGTGCGGTAGAGGTAATTCCGCCTTTCGTCACCTTTTTTGACGTGCGCCTGACTTGCAAGACGGTTTAGGGTGAAACTACCGTATGCAGGAGTTCTTATTCATTTAAGCTGGTGTCAACGTTTCTGATTACGCCCTGGCGCGTTATGGCGTGACTTGGTGTGCAGGCGTCTAGTTGGTGAGCTGAAAATACCAGGGACTCTGCCAGTAAGTTAGCTGCTCTGGGAGAGTTAAGTTCAACTTTGATTCTGTTCCGTGCTATTGATAAGAAATCTGCAATGTCTTGGCTGCTCTGTGAATTCGTTATGTACACAAGCTTACCAGTTGCCATCGGATGTAGCCTAAAAACGTTTCCTGCACCTCCTTCGACATATATACAGAAAGGGCCAATGTCACTGCTTCGATAATGGTTGTTTTTATTCACGGCATAAGCTAACCGACGGGAGGGAGCAGAGTTGTTTGTATCACGAATTGATGCAACACTAGAAGAGTTGTCAAGTGCAGATCCAGGGATGGGTCTACAGTTGCGGGGCTCTCTAATGGCAACGCTTTATCTACGCACTGTTACGATAAGCTGGCCACTTCCTTTGTTTTGTTCTTGTACTGCTCCACGGCGAGTGCTGTTCTTTCATCGCTCTTCTTTTCTTCCTCATGCTCGAATGTCCGCTTCTGTACGGCAGGCGAAGCACCGGTACCGGATGAGGTGATGGTGTCATTGCTGGGATAATCACTGAGAACTTCCGTGGCCTCCGTGACCGCTGTGTGTAATGGCTGCTGGTCTGCCGTCGAATGACGCACGGCCGCCGGCAAAGGGGCCAGGTAGCAAAATTTTACTCTAACACAATGGGTAAGCTTTAAAATCAAATTTTGAGAAACGTAACTTTTGAAGCAAGTGAGCTCTGGCCCCTGTGTTCAGACACTTAGATTATGATTGTACAGTGCAAGAGGACTCACTGCCTTCCCCTTATTTCTTGTCAAATTGGAAGCCAGAACAGGAGGTGTCTGACACAAGGAAAAATTTTATTATAACAAGTAGCCAAATATAATGAGTTCCGCTCTTTGCAGAGCTGGTTGAGACACACATCTACTCGCTGCTGGTAACAAAAAGGTCCGGTGCTGCAGCTACACGACACAAGTGCAGTCACAAAGTGTACTGGGCTGGGGCAAGAGTGAGACGGAGAGCTCAACACCTTGAATGCCTCGTTATTAATATAGAAAAGTGTGTGTGTGGGGAGAGGGGGGGGGGGGGGGGAGGGAGATCATGCACTATTAGGGAAACGTATTACACACAGTAAAAGAAACTGCTGGTACTATGCCAGGTCGCGACGCATGTGGCAGGATGAAATCAGTTTCATTTAGTGATGAGAGTGTCAAGAGGAATCGACGAGTTAAGCCTTTGATGTGCAAGATAAGTTTTTTAATGTGTTGACGAACAGAGAATTTGTAATGCACATTTATGAACCGTTAGCTATAGTCAAGGAACCTTTGCTGGTGACTTAATTCATTAATCGGAATTTCGAGGTAATGTAGGAAGTGTTCCCTCCAGAAATTTGACGAACTATACGAAATACTCTTCTTTCTGTTATAAATTGGAATATATTTTTAAAGAATACAAAACATCCTTTTGCTACATATTTGCGTGTCCAACCGATGGAGCTGCGTACGTGATTGAAAGATATTACTCACTTTTAGACACTTTAACACTAATCTTCTGTTCATTAAAGATAAATGTATACATACATCATTGTTTTTATGTTCTTTTCCATCAACTAGTAGTTCAAGTTTGAATCATTCATTCTTCCCCATAGAATGTCTTCCCCATTATAAGTTAATTGTCATTGTATCACCAAAATACTTAATTTTAATTATTCGTCTGAAGAAAATACCTCTTAGATCATTCTTACAGTGAATACCAATATGTTAAAATTATCAAATTTTACAGAAATGTGTTCAGTATTGTGAAATGTACGTTTTAGTTTTGAGGAAGGAAACTTCAAAAATTTCGTTGAAATTGTTTTTTAAAATATATTTGGACATAAATAAAAGTAAATTTACGTTGTCTAAATACAGATTTACTTATAAAATCTTTCCCTTCTTTCCAGCTGTGATTATGCCATTGCTAAGTACATAAGAGTTTGCATACAAGGTAAACTTCGATTTTACACCAGGAAGATCTGTGGCGGTGACGTCGCGGTCGTGTTAAATGGGACACGGGGCCGGTCCCCATTTCAAAGCGACAAGCGGATGCTTAATCGAAAAAGATTGAAAACCACTGCCTTACACCATGGCCTAACACCCATAATATCTACGCAGCTCTTGCAATTGCCATTTCACCACTGAATTTTTTGTTGTTGTTTGCGTTCGATTCCTGGCACGAGGACTGTTTCAGGTTCCACCCGCCATAAGGCGCGCCATAAAGCCAAACTGATAGCCGGAAGTAAGACAGAGCGATCCATTCGAGACAAACGGTTGGGGAACGTCAACTCGCATTTTTCTTACAACCAAGAAAAGCCTCCTTAAAACCACTGAAGAGATTTGGGTACTGTAGCCATTAATAATTTGTTTTGAGCTAAAAATATGAATGTCTAGTCATTGTGTGTGTGTGTATCTATATGTGCGTATTAATAAGTAAAGTTAGTAAATAGCTTGGCTTGGATGGACGTGTTGTTCATTGCCCAAAGGCCTGCTGCACTCTATTGGTTACTGACCCGTCCGTGAAAACGACTAATCTGCAACTAACGTCTGCAAGGTCTAGCACAGGGCTTAACAACTGGCTGGTTTTGAGCGCGAGTACTCGCGTCTGCTCAGGCACGTGCTCGTGAGCAGGTGCAAGGTTGCGGAGTAGGGAGGGAGGGGAGGGAGGGGAAATGCGCGCGCATGTTTGAATGTGACCTCGCGTTCTTAGCAGATTTAACTAGCCATCTGAATGCTTTGAACATTTTACTACAAGGTAAAGATCTGCTAATTACTCATTTCATAGATCGAATACGAGCTTCTAAAATGAAATTGACACTTTGGGTGAGTCAGCTGGAAACAGAAAACCTAGCTCATTTTCCTAAATTAACATCCATGCAAGATGTTCACAAAGACTGTGAACGTTATTCACATAGTTTAGTTGATCAGCACTTTCAAGATCTGACAGCACTAGACAGTGATTTTGATCTGTTCTCTCCACATTCAGCGAATATTTAAGAGATTCGTCCTGAGCTGCAGCAAGAAATTACTGACCTGCAGTGTGACAGAGAATACAGAGACAAATTTCAAAACAAGAAAAACATTTTGGAGTTCTACAGACACTTCCCTCAGGATAGATTTCCTTGTTTGCACAAACTGGCGGCTACAATAATATCAATGTTCGGTTCCATGTATGTTTGTGAACAACTGTTCTCTGCAATGAAATGTAACAAGACGCGCCTGAGAAACGCATTGTCTGATCGAAATTTAAACTGCACGCTGCGCCTAAAATGCACACGAACAATTACTCCGAACATAGACGCAATTGTAAAGGGCAAAAAGTACAAGATAACCGAGAATCCCACACTTCAGTGACACCTTTTATTGTGTAACAGTTCACAAATTAATGCGAATGTAGAGGCATACACTAAGCTAATAAAATTATGTGGCATGTGTACATTCTCCTTTATTTGTTTCATTTGTCGCAGTAATAATTCGTGAGTGATGACCCTACAGGTGGCCGCGGATTTACATTGACTGGTGGCAGCTGTTGTGTGCCCCACGTGACTTTCCCCACTCTACGCTCTGGCCCGGTAGTGGGGGTAGCGTGCTCGCGCTGCTCCGTGCTCGCGCCTTGCTGCTCACAGCTTGCTCCGCGAGCACGTATGTTGTGAAGCCCTGGTCTAGCAGCATAAGCAGTATCAGCCTTCTAGAAGTCCATCGATTCACATTATATATGTGGTTTCTTTGCCCCGCCCAGTCATTTCAATCACACAATGTCACTCATGTCTACCAGAAGCAGCTACATTCTACGTTTTCTTTCTCTCTGTATACATGGCCATAACATATTCCGTGTGTGGACAGCAGGAGCTAAACTCTGACAGTAAATAGCATCATTCATCGGAAATGCTACACTGGGAGTCGAAACAGCTGCACCGAGACCGATCTGTCCACACTGTATATGAGGGCGAGTCCAGATTCGCTGGGAGCTCCTTACACATCCTCCATAAAGTCTCGCTCTCTGCAAATAGTTTTTGGAGCCCTGAAGAAAGACATTGGCGGCCGTCGATTTGTGTCGGACAAAGAGCTGCACGTCTGGCTACAATCATGGTTCCGTAGGCAACCACAGACAATTTTCCGTTAAGGCACTGAGAGTCTTGTCTTATAGTGGGATACATCTGTTAACTGTTATGACGATTACTTTTGAAATAGTAAACAACAGGTTACTTACATTTTTTCATCCGCCTTATTTTCATTTGACTGCCCCTTATATTAATTATTATTATAGAAGTCTGTAGTACATCGGAAGTGTGAGTGACAAGTTTAATTGCGGTGTGGGGAGGGGGGGGGGAGGCTTGAAGAGCCTGTAACCCTCACCCCCCTCCAAAGGAAGGAACACAGAATCCGCGCCTGTTTGAGAAACATTTTCGCGCAATTTATCAGCTAAGATAATATCGATGTTTGGATGACCTTTCATGCAGATTGAATGGCCTATGCTCGACCAGCTGAGGTCGTGTTTCTTCATTTTTTACCATTCAGTTACTGAATGAAATTTGGAAATTTGTGGGAAGGTCTTATGGGACCAAACTGCTGAGGTCAACGGTCCCTAAGCTTACACGCTATTTAATCTAACTTAAACTTACTCTAAGGATGACACAGACATACATGCCCGAGGGAGGACTCGAACCTCCTACGGGGGGAGCCGCGTGGACCGTGACAATACGCCTCACACCACGCGGCTACCTCGCGCGGCAGTTACTGAATGAATTCACGATTACACGCTCCAGTGACACATTGTCTACATGCAGCTCTATCTGTAATGACGATTTCACAATAATCAAAGCTCATCACATATTTGACCTTTGATTGAGCTAAACGATATGTTCTTATCCATGTGGAAAATTGAACTCTACATTCGTTTGAGAGTCATTTCAGTTCCGGCTCAACGTCTCTAACCGTCCTTTCGTCAATTGTCACGATTCGATACGAGAAAACTTGACTTTCAAAAATGTTTGTTTCACCAACGTTGGGAACTCTAGGCGGTTGCAGTTCTATTCAGCAACTGGCCAGTGAGGGAGCCATCGCGCAGTAATTTTTCTCAACATTCAAATTACGATGTACCGCAAGATCGAATTCCTGTATCCTCCGAAATACCATAACTTGTTCCATGATGATTTTCAAGAGCTTCTGCTATAAGTCTCAGAATTCGTTCACCTGCTTATGTTTTCCAGGTCAGGGACCGTTGTATATGTCCACACAATGTTCACAAAACGATTAGTCCAACGAGGAAGAGTCCACTGTTAAAGAAAAGTCACTTAAAGCACTGCAAATTTCGATCCGATTTAGGTCATGCAACGTTTCGACCTTACTGTACGATCTTTGATGCTCAACAATTACAGAACACAAAATCACTGAGAACGTCATTTCTAACCTCCGTTATTACAAAACAAAATACGTCAGTGAAAACATAACACGATCTTCCTCCACAGGTGTTGGCTTACACTAGACAAAACCAACAATCTCGACGAGTTAATCACTCTACAGGTGCCAACTTGTTCATTTTTATGAAATGTCCCTCGCATTTGCGACTAACCGACTAGTATTGAAATTCGTTTACTTGTGTCAAGAGGATAAGGATAAAAATTTACTTTTAATTTAAACATAAATGGAAACGTATAAGATGTACCGGTGTGTGGTAGGTTTCCTGGCTACCGGCGACTCCGTGGTGCCCGGCAACATGGGCTTCAAGGACCAGGTGATGGCGTTGCGCTGGGTGCGCGACAACATCGCCAGCTTCGGCGGGAATCCTGACAACATCACCATCTTCGGGGTCAGCGCAGGCGGCTGGTCTTGCCACGCGCTCATGATGTCGCCTCTAGCTAAGGGTGAGCCAGCTGCCTGTACTCTCCTCGATTCCATCATGCAATCGTGTGTGCTCGTATCCTCCGTCGAGTTATTTGGGTGGTGCTCATCGCGCAAAGTATGTGGAAATGTACACGTCATCAAAATTGCAGTTCCAGAAACGAAGACGAGCAGCTATATTTTATCTGTTCTGTGTACACAGTATCATACGAAGCACACATTTTTAAGTTTGTAGGTGGTTTCGTTTATAGGAGAGAACCGTGCAGTATTGAGTAGGACAGGTTTTTTGACTTTACTACTGTATATCTATGGTGGTTAATCGGAATATTAATACACTGTTTTCTTGCCTCAGGACATGTGTAATAATTTTTAAGTTTTCTTTATAGTAGTTCATTTCATCGAAAGTAAAAGAGGTGCAGTTACAAGGCTTGTAGAAAGTGTTTTGTAATAGCGGCCATCGATTTTTCTGTGATAACATCGGTTGTCAATGATACACTGCACTGGCAATTATTAAATAATTATAGAAGAGATAGCATGGGAACTTATTGTTACTATTTCAGCTCAGTTCACGAATGTTTAGCTCACTGTTTTACAGAGATAGGAAAGACAAAATACACTTCTGTCCTATACATCCCATATGTGCCCAGCCTGTACGCCTGGTACACAGCACCCACTCTTCTTCAGATAACCACAATCACTTAGTCCTCTTTTCAGTCTGAACTGTTGACACATCATTTCCAGTAAATTCGAGTTTTCTTTGCCGCTTTGCAATTGGCTTTCAATGACCACCTTTTGCTCGTTTATTTTGGAACAACCGACTTAAGTTCTTTCTTTGACTCCCTTTCAGATTTTATATTTTCTGGTTTTCATGTCTTCTCTTCGGCGGCGACTTTTATCTTTCCTGATTGTTGAAAACGATTCAGATGCCTCCCTCGCGCTCATTTTGCTACATATAACTTTACTCAAAACAATTTTCACGCTATCTTCTTTCTTTCCTCTTTTTTTCATTTTCCGCCATTTCAATCTGAAAAGAAGTAAGAAGAAGAAAACATACTTTAAAACTTGAAATTACTATACAGCAAACATGCAGTAGGATCTAGCCATATTCTTTTATAGAAATTATCATGAAACGTTTGTTAGGTGTCATTCCTTAACATAGATAACTGAAGTAAATTAAACACTTACCATAAGAACGAGTACTACAGGTCTCAAAATATCTTCTGTGCACTAAGAGAAACAGCAACAACTTAAAGCACTCAGAGCAGAAAAGGCAATTGGGGAGAGGAACAAGATACTGGACTTCAGTGCACAGGGACACACATGCTTGTGTCTGCTTATTGCACCCTTCTGCTGTTTGGAGACGGAAAGGGAAATCGCAGTAATGGCTAATACTGCATGATTCTCCCCTAAAGGGTACGAACTGTAGTACACAGCAACACTGGCTCTGACCTGACTGGGTACTGAGTCGAACTGAACTTGGCAGGAGTGTGTCATTTCATGCTGCTTCAACACTATGCCAGGGTTCATCAATCATAGTATGTGGTGACTGGTCTAATACTGGCTATGCAAACCACATGTGATCGTGGTTTGTACCCACTGGCACCCCACACCATTACACTAGGTGCTGGGTCCATATGACAAATACCAATGTTTATCGTCCTCAGTCTGAACGATGGTCACAGTTTTGATAGTCTGTGGTGATCCAGACATCATCGTGCTGTCCGTGTGGGTACTTAGCTTGCTGCAAACAAGCACAGTTTCTGACTCAAGCCACATGACGTGGCTGTACTATCCTGAAAAGCCTAGTGAACAACCTGTGTGCCCTCTTAAGTCACCTATTCATGGGCCAACCAGTCCGCCAACTCCCCCTGGCAAGCAGGTCTGCCTGACACATTCGCCTTTGTGTGGACGATCTTATAGCTGTCGGGTCTGTGATCATCGGAGCAGCACCGACCTCTACCTGCCACCCCACACTCCATCCGCTACACAGTCGCAGTCGGACGGGTCAGTGACCTGCTCAGCAGGGAGCAAGGGTTTGGAGGGGTGGGTGGGTTGGCCATCTCGTTGGCCTGTGAAGTTGTGGTTTTACGTGCTGCCAATCGCCATACCACAGTGCTCACATTGATTCCCGTTAGATTACCGAGGTTAAGTGCGTCGTGCTTGGCTGGCACTTTGTTGGTTGACCAAGTGGTTCTGCCGAGTGCTGTTGGCAAGTGTTGTGCATTCAGCCCCTGTGAGGCTAATAGAAGAGCTACTTGGCTGAGAAGTACGGTGCCAGTCACGAAAACTGATAACGGATGGGAGAGTGGTGTGGCGACCACATGCCCCTCCAGACCACATGGGCTGTGGATGAAATGGTAGTGGGCTGGTACCGTTAGAGTTTGAAGGCCTGTTCGAAAAGAGTTTTTTTTTTCTTGTTCCTTAGGCGTTCGTCGTGTGGAGCTGTTGAGATCTTACATGGCGCTGAATATGGCGCTCCTCGAACCGTCAATTCAATATTCTCCTGACAATCATGAGATCGCGACGAATGCGTGTAGGTAGAATTGTTATGGAACGATGAAACCGCAGGCTAGCTAGGTCACAATTTTGATGCGTCTGATTTTAACACAGTGTGGTAGACGATACTCATAACGAGTTCCTAATGTGAAACCCACTACAGAACGAGGATAGCGTTACCCCTCGTACTTTGTACGATTGTGCCGAACTGTCAATCATCTTCATGTCCTATATGTAGCGCACCTGATGCCAGCTTAACGTTTATTACTTTGCTGCTTCATGGTGTTGCGATTTTAATGGCCAGGAATGTTTTTATTTCTTCACCTCACTCCTGTCATAACTTCCTTGCACGCTGTGTGGTTAATTAGTGGATAAAGGAGCGAGGAACAGATGCTGTTCATGAACAGAGAATTCAGATATTAATTGATTCTACAGCTAATATCAAAATGGCTCTGAGCACTATGGGACTCAACATCTGAGGTCATCAGTCCCCTAGAACTACTTAAACCTAACTAACCTAAGAACATCACACACATCCATGCCCGAGGCAGGATTCGAACCTGCGACCGTAGCGGTCACGCGGTTCCAAACTGAAGCGCCTAGAAACGCACGGCCACACCGGCCGGCAGCTAATATCAAGCAATAAAAATAATACATGACTTTGTAGCTGTAGACGCAGCGACAGTTCTTAACAGTAGCTATGAATGTTGAAATATATATCGATACAAATGATTTACAGTTCAGACAGTCTTCAATACTATGACTATTCGGCAAACGACGAGCCCTGGCCACTGGAGCTCCGGAAGGGGAGGGGGGGGGGGTGAGAGGGTGGGTGCTTGCATCTCATTGGCAGCAGCGTAATCGTTCATGACAGATGCCTCACGCTGCTGTGGCGGCTGTAGGGAACGCGGCGGAGTAATGTGGCGCGCGTATTTGAAACTGCGACCGACAGGATCACAGCCGATAACGCATGCCCAAGCATCATTGTTTGTGTAATGCAGTTCCTTTGTGCTTCATATGTAATATTAAACTAGCTGTGTCGCACTGGACTGAAACGCATCTCGTTCGCCTGTTGCACCATTTTAACATACCTGGCAAAGCAGCAGTGCGTATGCTTACGTTTTCCCTGAAACATACAGAGTGATCAGAAACAGTCCGGTAAGCTAGTAAGGGTGTTGCAGGGTAGGTCGTGCTGAGAGATAATTGTTAAGAAAAAAAGTCGATACATTTCGCCGTTTCTGTGTTAATTAGCACCGAACTTAGAAATCAGGCTATTGCGGGAGCAAATTCAAGCGGGCCGCCACATACAATTAGTGTCAGTTATTTTCATAGCGTAGACGATATCACATGAGACTGCTCAACCTTCGGCACGGGTTCAGTACTGACTACCGTCCCAAGTCCAATTTTTGTATCACTCTCTTGTTCGGTTTCAGAAACCAAACGAAGAACACGTTCGGCGCAACCGTCTCTTGCGGGATGCTTGAATTTCGGCGCAAAAAGGCCAGATTGGCTAACTTCAGTGCTAATTGCTCGGAAATGGCGCAACGTATCGATTTTTTTTCTTAACAGTTATTTTTCACCACCGCCTAACCTGCAGCACCCTTAAAAACTTTCAGATGTTTCTGAGCATTATATACTATTGGCAATTAAAATTGCTACACTAAGAAGAAATACAGATGATAAATGGGTATTCATTGGACAAATATATTATACTAGAACTGATATGTGATTACATTTTCACGCAATTTGGGTGCACAGATCCTGAGAAATCAGTACCCAGAACAACCACCTCTGGCCGTAATCACGGCCTTGATACGCCTGAGCATTGAGTCAAACAGAGCTTGGATGGCGTGTACAGGTACAGCTGCCCATGCAACTTCAACACGATACCACAGTTCATCAAGAGTAGTGACTGGCGTATTGTGACGAGCCAGCTGCTCAGCCACCATTGACCAGACGTTTTCAGTTGGAGAGAGATCCGGAGAATGTGCTCGCCAGGGCAGCAGTCGAACATTTTCTGTATCCAGAAAGGCCCGTACAGGACCTGCAACATGCGGTCGTGCATTATTCTGCTGAAATGTAGGGTTTCGCAGGGATCGAATGAAGGGTAGAGCCACGTGTCGTAACACATCTGAAATGTAACGTCCACTGTTCAAAGCGCCGTCAATGTGAACAAGAGGTGACCGAGACCTGTAACCAATGGCAACCCATACCATCACGCCGGGTGACACGCCAGTATGGCGATGACGAATACACGCTTCGAGTGTGCGTTCAGAACGATGTCGCCAAACACGGATGCGACCATCATGATGCTGTAAACAGAACCTGGATTCATCCGAAAAAATAACGTTTTGCGTAATACTAGTAGACATCAAAGACATATTCGTAAGGAATGCCCTCTTTGCCTTTGCTAGGAAGTCTCTTACGTCTTCCTTGTCTCGTCTGTTCGTTTCCAGGGTAGCAGGATTGCGTGACCTCTTCTACTTCGTTGATGTTATGTTTATCGATACTATCATTTGTGCTATTCCTCGGTATATTCGGCTTTCTTCGGTTTTCTATCAATCCATTTTATGTCCTCAGCAGACCGTTCATTTCATACATATGTCTTGCAATTCTTTCTCGCTTTCACTGACACTAGCTATATAATCAGGGAATCGCATCTATGATGTCGCTTCACAATGAATTTTAATCCCATTGCTGAACCTTTTTTTTATTCCCATCTTTGCTTCTTCGATGTGTAGATTGAATAGTCGAAAGACTGCATCCTCGTCTTATATCCTCCTTAATACCAGCTCATCGTTCTTGGTCTTCCATCCTTAATTATGGAATGAATATGATTCACTGGCGCGTCACACCCATCCTGGATGGAATTAAACTGGTCTGCAAACCTTGCATGTGTCACTGCCAAGTCAAGTAATTCGATAACAATGGGAAGCACTATGCTATAGAATAGTATATTATAGTACACCACAGTACAGTACAATACACAAGGTAACTGAAAGACATGCAATGAGACGAACAGAAATGACACTTTTATTCAAAGACAGTAATTACATTGAAGTCACCGTGATTAATGACGGCCCCCTGGACGTTACAAAAGGCGGGACATGGTTCTTAATAGGACGTGTGATCACCACAGGTGATAATGCATGTTCTGAAACGTGCTCGCCACAAGGTTAGTAAGCAGTGGCAGGACGTTCCATTTCACCAACGCGGTTGACAAATGCTGGATGAACGTTGGCGTTTGTGGACGTACTGCAGTGCGCCTCCCGAATGTGTTTCACACGGAGGAAAGGGCAGGCCAGTCCATTCGCCGAATACCCTCTCGTTCGAAGAGCTCCTCCACCTGCTCTGTTCGTTGCGGTTGCACACTGGCATCCATAAAAATGAAGTCAGGGTCGACTGCAACCCAGAACAGGCGAACATGGAGAAGGCGTACAGTGTCACAGTAACGTCCAAAGATTTGGAGGTCAGTACTTCCACTCAACATTGTGCCACCGCTCATCATAATACCTGGATTACCGAAACGATTGTGTTCGTCAATGTTCCTGGGTGCATTACGTGTTCCCACTTCTCTTGTTATGAGAGTGCTTCCAGAATCACACAACTCAGACTGAATCTGCTCCACACCGAATCTGCTCCACACCGAATGTACTCCTGACTGAATCTGCTCCAGGCTCAATCTGCTCCAGGCTGAATCTGCTCCAGGCTCAATCTGCTCCCATCCGAGAAGAGCACACCACCTCAGTCTCTATCCTCTTGGCACAATCGCAGTACGGCGCCGCTGCCAACAGAAGCCAACTTACAGCAACAGAAGCCAACGTACAGGTCGCTGGGCAAAGAGATCACCACCACGCATTCTCCTTACTCCTGTGGAACATGAGATTGCTTGCCTTGCACTCCTGTTAAACGTACTTGCAATTGAACCCGCTGCGCCGGCCGTCGTGGCCGAGCGGTTCTGGCGCTTCAATCTGGAACCGCGCTGCTGCTACGGTCGCAGGTTCGAATCCTGCCTCGGGCATGGATGTGTGTGATGTCCTTAGGTTAGTTAGGTTTAAGTAAATCTAAGTCTAGGGGACTGATGACCTCAGATGGTAAGTCCAATAGTGTTTGGAGCCATTTGAAACATTTTTGAGCACCCGCTGCTTGTTGTATAATGAATTGGTCATATGCAGCTGGAGTTGACAATGGCCCACGACCTCCTGTCTTTCGGGCAGCAGTGCCTGTAATTTGGAGCGCTCTTCATGCATGTGAAACAATATCTGAGATACATTTGTCAGACTTCGTCCTTCTTGAAGTTTCCCCGTGTAAAGACATCATATTTTGTCTCCAGGTCATGTGACAATGAAGAACAACATCATAGTGCATTGTAACTGCTCGCTGATTGACACGGGCTGTCTTTATCCTGTTCCTTCAATTGCCTCGTATTGCGAGACCAGCCCCATTTTGCGTCATAGTCACGCTGACCTCATGCCACGTGAGGTCCAGTTTTCTGTGCACGGCTGGGACACCACTGGCAACATGCTCTCGCACTGCCATCCACTGCCACATAGTTGATAATAAGATAATAAGTGCTTTACGTATCTCGTCTCCTTAGGTTTTGCAGAGCAGTGTGTTAATGAGCATGGCTACCGCATCGAACAGCTGGGCTGGAACGTTGGCTAGGTACGAGAATATTGTAGGCGAGCGATTAACGCTCCGTCCACAGGGGTGTAACACACAAATGAACCAATAAATTACGTGATGGCCAATATTTCGAAAACATAATACTTCAGTGATTGTGATATAGATTCGACAAGTCCTTGGTAAGTTTACGGAGTTATATGACACCAGATGTTTAAGCAAAGGTCACGCAGTTCCTCTAAATCACGGGCAGGTCACCCCAAAGTGTCCAGATATTTTCTAATGGGTTCATATCAGCTCAACTTGCTATCCAAAACATGAATGTAAATTCACTATAATGCTCCTCAAACGACTGTAACACTGTTCTGGTTTTGTAAGATGGGCATTTATCCTGCTAAAAGATGCCTTCGCCAGCAGGGAAAGCATCAAATATGAAGGAAAGCAGACGGTCCGCAATAGTCCAGAGCTGTGATGGTGTTTTCGATTACTATTTCAGGTCCCATGGGTGCCAGGTGAATATTCCCCACAACCTAATATTGTCCCCATCAGCTTACGACCGCGGAGCATGTTTCGAAAACCCATTCGCGTGAATTATTGCATATCTGAGTGTGACCATCGATCTGATAAGTGATTCATCCGACCACGTGACACGGCCCAATCTCGATAATCCCGTACCCATTGCAACAGTAGTTAACGACGTCACTGGGTCAACTTGGTAACCCATAGTGGTCGTCTGCTGTGGACCTGCATTTTAACAAAGTGCCCTCAACGGCGTGCTCCGAAACACTTGTGTCGGCACCATCACTGTACGTTGTCGTCGTGCCTGTCACGGACCGCCGCTTATCCTGTTTTTCAGTATTGTCAGGTCTCCGACTTCGAAGTTCTGTGATGAAGCATGTTTGTCCAACACCTTGGCGCTTACTCCTTGTTTCATCGGCCACCAACCGTTTCCCATAGATGCTCGTGACAGTAGCAGGCATGCAGACTACCTTCTTCACCGTTCCCGAGATGGTCATTCCCAGATGATGGGCCATAACAATCTGCCCTTTGTCGAAACCGCTATTAAAATGGTAGAACCGCCGCAAGTCGCATATAACTTTCATTTATTTACATGTTTCATTCGACAGCCGTGGGGATTTCAGAAATATACTAACCAAGAGCCACACGTTGAATACACAGACGGAAAAAAATGCAATAGCAAAAAATAATTGATGTAGAATAATGAAATTTCGGGAATACACTTTTCTAGGTAACATATGTAAGTGATTCAAATTACGAGATCATAGGTTAATGTAAGAGCGAGATAAGCCATTGGAAATGTGAAATGCTGGTACATTAATAACCAGTGTAACCGCTAGAATGTTGAATACAAGCATGGAAATTCGCACGCATTGTGTCGTGTAAGTGCTGGATGTCAGGTTGTGGGATGGAGTTCCATGCCTGTTGGTCGGTCAATACAGGGACAGTTAATGCTGGTTGTGGCTGTTGCTAGAGTTGTGACCAATGTGTGCTCGTTTAGACACAGATCTGGTGATAGAGTGGGCCAAGGCAACATTTCAACACTCTGTAGAGCATGTTGGGTTACAACAGCGATATGTGGACGAGCGTTATCCTGCTGGAGAAAACCCTGTGGAATCAAGTTACCTTCCATTCAGAAGGTTGTTGCACGCAGCGACTGTTATATTGAGTTGTATTCAACGAACTGTGGCTGAAGCCCGACCAACAGGCGTTACATGCATTGATCAAAAATTATAGTGCATTGAGAATGGCTAGTTTCTAGCTGAAATCTAGATTTGCCAATAAAAAAATTTTAAAAGGACGACTGATAGCTGAAATCTATTATTTACAACCCTGTGGAATGCTGTTCGTGAATGACAGCACAAGAGGTCGAATCACCAGATTTCGTACAGATTTGCAGTCAGGGTACGTGGGATAACAACGACCGTGCTCCTGCCGTTATACAAAATGGCACCCCACACCATAACTACAGGTATAGTTGCAATGTGTCTACCATGTAGCCAGGTTGTTTTCAGGCCCTCAGCTGGCCTCCTCCTAACCAACACACAGCTATCACTGGCACGGAGACAGAACCAGCTTTCGTCAGAAAACACAACAAATCTCCACCGTGCCTTCCAATGAGCTCTCGCTTGATACCACTGAAGTCGCAAATCGCGGTGGTTTAGGGTCAGTAGAATGCACGCTAAAGGGTGTCCGGCTAGGAGCTGTCCTTGAAGCAACCGATTTGTAACAGTTCAGTTCGTTGGGTCACTGTGGTGCCAAATGCTGCTCATATTGCAGCTGCAGATGCAGTACAATGCGGCACAGCCATACGCCGAACACCATGGTCTTCCCTCTCGGTAGTGGCAAGTGGCCGTCTGGACCGTACGATACCGTGACACACGCCTCTAACAATAGTGTACAGTGGCTACATTCCTACCGAGTCTTTCTGCGATATCGAGACCTCGTTCAAACTCAGTGAGGTGTTGATAATGGCGTCTTCGCCACCTTACAGGCATTCCTGACTAATATCAGCTCACGACGTCCAATCTCAAACTAACGCTGAGGACCGTTACAGCGGGTATGTAAAGCAAACCTGATTTGCATCCTCATAGTGCTGCTACCCTTGCCACTCTTATGCGACTGGCGCGAAATTTTAACAGACATCATCTTTCATATGTAGAAACACGCCTACCAGATTTCGTTTATGTCGCACAACTCCTTCTTGGTGCTCCGTGAGTGTTTACCTGGCTGCGTATTTTTTAATGTAGGCCGGCGGAGCTATGTACGGCCAGATATTTTAATGTGTGGCCCTTGGCTACTAAATTTCTGAAGATGCTCACGTCTGTCGAGTGAAATATGTCAATAAAGGAAAGTTATATGCGGCTGTGGCTGTTCTACAATTTTAACTTCTAACGGTCACTGTTCCTCCACTGACTAAAGTAGTTTATGTCAGTGGATTTCCCCATTTTCGGTCTGTCTCGCCCTAGAATGATGCCTCATTCGTCTCTGTTCCCCTGATGTGCTTTCCCAGCCGCATCACATGGCCGCGACGCCACAAGGCAGCACTCACAAGGGAAACTCCGCATCGCACCTCCCTCAGATTTAATGGTAAGATGGACCAGTAGATAGCGCGTCAAAAACTATAGGCAGACCAATCAGGAAAACAGGAAGAAGCTGCACTGAACTCTGAAAAAAGAGAAAAATAAAAACCATGAACAGTTCAAGCTCGACAAGTGCCATATTGAGGTGTACTGAATAGCAGTGGCGTTGTGGTTAAAGCCGGCACGGTAACGTAGCGTGTTCGGTCAGAGGGTTAAGTACCCTCTGTAATAAAAAAAGAAAAAAAAGAAAGAAAGAAAAAGAGGAACCTGAACGGGTGTCATCGTACGTCTGCCCCGATCAAATTCAACGAACAATATAGAAAAAAAATGAGATCAACCAAAAAAAAGAGTGGTCGCGCTATTGGACTGTAAACCGCCCGAGCCGTGTTCAAGACTCTTCACACCATTTATTTTTGTTTCATCTTTTTTCACAACATTATGAACTGTCTGTCCTGTCATTGAAATGTTTTTATTCTGTTTCTGTAGTCCTGGCAGTTGTCGTACTATACATTGGTTGTAGAATATGAATCGTGTGGTAAGACTACGTTACCGTCGCCAGTTAATGTGATGAATAGTGAGAGCAGATGCGATGCCATAGAGACGTCCCACAGAAAGGAAAACAACAAATAAACGGGTGTGAAGTATGTTACAACGAAGGAATTCAAGAGTCAAAACTTCCAAAACGGGAAGCAACTTCAAAAGCGTTGAAAACATATATATGTTTTGACAGAGCACAGAGGAACTGTGTGCTTGTGAAACTGTTGTGCTCATTTGCTGCAGCTTATGTGACAAACTGTTTGTCTTCATCATTTCCTTGGGAGTGATCACATTCATGCGAACACCTAAATGGGTCGAGGAGGCATATCTCACTCACCAGTTGTGTAAATGAAGTGCGTCGATAAGATTGTTATGAACAAACGTTTGTGGTTCTTATTGGAAAGCCACTTCCTTTTCGCTGCTAATAGAGTAGTTCTGCAGCATCAACTGTCATTATAGGTCCTTAGCTTACACCTTGCTTTTGCAAACAGACTTTACACCACGAAACAGACGTAAATTTGAATGCAGCGACCAGCGGAAAAAAAAGGTTGAAACTATGGAGGATCGAACACAAGTATCCCGCTTGACAGTCCAACACCATGACTAGTTATCCACGACGCAGTTTTCCGTCAGTCTGCTTTATATTGCGCTTCTTGGACCGTTTACTGTTTCTATTTTGCTTTTTTTTCACAGTTCAGTACACTTTCCTGTTTTCATGCTTGACCTGTGTTCAGTTTTTGACGGGCTGTCCTCTGGGTCCCCTACCATTAAATCTGAAGGGGAGCGGAGCGATGAGGGGGGGAGCGGTCTTGTCAGTCTCGCGATGAGTGGATGAGCAGTGGTCGTCGTGTCTTGGATCATCAGTGTATTTGGGAAAGGGATTCAGATGGGTTCGAGAAGTAGCTTAGTTTATCGTCCTCTGGGGAGATGTTTTCATTTGTCGAACAGCACAAATTTTCACTTGTCGCCACTGAGTTTCCTCAATACCGTCATGCGGCTGACGTCGGTATTCCTCTTTCATCACTTATTTATACGGCTGCAGAACCATGACTGTGTGGTGTCTGTTCTTTTGGACATGTGTGAAAGAACAGACATAAATGTAAATAATAATTAATATGTCACTACCACAAGCTACTCTAATGTGTTCTGTCGGTGGTAGTCAGTACACGTAAACAAGTTGCCTGAGTTCCGATAATGGAACTGTACAAATGCACTTTGGGCTGAACATCACTTCAGGAACCACGAAGTGTCAATATTGAGACTGTTGAAGCTGCGGACGTGCCGCGGTGCACTGGGTCTGTATTCAGAGGAGCACAGTGCCCACCTACCCACTGTCATAACTTGTGCTATTGGAACCATATTTCCTCAAAAAGGCTGAGAAAAAAGTGCAGCCATTACTCTAATATCTGAAACATGGATTCACCTCTCACCTGTCAAACAAAAACTACCATTGTCCCTCATTTGTGGAAGAACACTTTAAAAGCTGTGAAACCTTCCAGACTAAGTGATTTCTCTGTAAAACAGCAATCTCATCAAGTAGGAAAGTCTGGTTCATTTTTAAATCTTTAAAAGCAAAGTCTGGGAAAACAACACTGGAGCTATGTTACTCGAACAACTACTCTCACTGCTCAAAAACATCTCCTTGCTTTCTTTTTTGGTCATCAGTCTACTGACTGGTTTGATGCAGCCCGCCACGAATTCCTCTCCTGTGCTAACCTCTTTATCTCAAAGTAGCACTTGCAACCTACGTCCTCAATTATTTGCTTGACGTATTCCAATCTCTGTCTTCCTCTACAGTTTTTGCCCTCTACAGCTCCCTCTAGTACCATGGAAGTCATTCCCTCATGTCTTAGCAGATGTCCTATCATCCTGTCCCTTCTCCTTATCAGTGTTTTCCACATATTCCTTTCTTCTCCGATTCTGCGTAGAACCTCCTCATTCCTTACCTTATCAGTCCACGTAATTTTCAACATTCGTCTATAGCACCACATCTCAAATGCTTCGATTCTCTTCTGTTCCGGTTTTCCCACAGTCCATGTTTCACTACCATACAATGCTGTACTCCAGACGTACATCCTCAGAAATTTCTTCCTCAAATTAAGGCCGGTATTTGGTATTAGTAGACTTCTCTTGGCCAGAAATGCCTTTTTTGCCATAGCGAGTCTGCTTTTGATGTCCTCCTTGCTCCATCCGTCATTGGTTATTTTACTGCCTAGGTAGCAGAATTCCTTAACTTCATTGACTTCGTGACCATCAATCCTGATGTTAAGTTTCTCGCTGTTCTCATTTCTACTACTTTTCATTACCTTCGTCTTTCTCCGATTTACTCTCAAACCATACTGTGTACTCATTAGACTGTTCATTCCGTTCAGCAGATCATTTAATTCTTCTTCACTTTCACTCCGGATAGCAATGTCATCAGCGAATCGTATCATTGATATCCTTTCACCTTGTATTTTAATTCCACTCCTGAACCTTTCTTTTATTTCCATCATTGCTTCCTCGATGTACAGATTGAAGAGTAGGGGCGAAAGGCTACAGCCTTGTCTTACACCCTTCTTAATACGAGCACTTCGTTCTTGATCGTCCACTCTTATTATTCCCTCTTGGTTGTTGTACTTATTGTATATGACCCGTCTCTTCCTATAGCTTACCCCTACTTTTTTCAGAATCTCGAACAGCTTGCACCATTTTATATTGTCGAACGCTTTTTCCAGGTCGACAAATCCTATTAAAGTGTCTTGATTTTTCTTTAGCCTTGCTTCCATTATTAGCCGTAACGTCAGAATTGCCACTCTCGTCCCTTTACTTTTCCTAAAGCCAAACTGATCGTCACCTAGCGCATTCTCATTTTTTTCCATTCTTCTGTATATTATTCTTGTAAGCAGCTTCGATGCATGAGCTGTTAAGCTGATTGTGCGATAATTCTCGCACTTGTCAGCTCTTGCCTTCTTCGGATTGAGTGGATGATGCTTTTCCGAAAGTCAGATGGTATGTCGCCAGACTCATATATTCTACACACCAACGTGAATAGTCGTTTTGTTGCCACTTCCCCCAATGATTTTAGAAATTCTGATGGAATTTTATCTATCCCTTCTGCCTTATTTGACCGTAAGTCCTCCAAAGCTCTTTTAAATTCCGATTCTAATACTGGATCCCCTATCTCTTCTAAATCGACTCCTGTTTCTTCTTCTATCACATCAGACAAATCTTCACCCTCATAGAGGCTTTCAATGTATTCTTTCCACCTACCTGCTCTCTCCTCTACATTTAACAGTGGAATTCCCGTTGCACTCTTAATGTTACCACCGTTGCTTTTAATGTCACCAAAGGTTGTTTTGACTTTCCTGTATGCTGAGTCTGTCCTTCCGACAATCATATCTTTTTCGATGTCTTCACATTTTTCCTGCACCCATTTCGTCTTAGCTTCCCTGCACTTCCAATTAATTTCATTCCTCAGCGACTTGTATTTCTGTATTCCTGATTTTCCCGGAACATGTTTGTACTTCCTCCTTTCATCAATCAACTGTAGTATTTCTTCTGTTACCCATGGTTTCCTCGCAGCTACCTTCTTTGTACCTATGTTTTCCTTCCCAACTTCTGTGATGGCCCTTTTTAGAGATGTCCATTCCTCTTCAACTGTACTACCTACTGCGCTATTCCTTATTGCTGTATCTATAGCGTTAGAGAACTTCAAACGTATCTCGCCATTCCTTAGTACTTCCGTATCCCACTTTTTTGCGTATTGATTCTTCCTGACTAATGTCTTGAACTTCAGCCTACTCTTCATGACTACTATATTGTGATCTGAGTCTATATCTGCTCCTGGGTACGCCTTACAATCCAGTATCTGATTTCGGAATCTCTGTCTGACCATGATGTAATCTAATTGAAATCTTCCCGTATCTCCCGGCCTTTTCCAAGTATACCTCCTCCTCTTGTGATTCTTGAACAGGGTATTCGCTATTACTAGCTGAAACAGTTCAATAAGTCACAGCTGCAAAATACTAACGCGAATTCTTTACAGACGAATGGAAAAACTGATAGAAGCCGACCTCGGGGAAGATCAGTTTGGATTCCGTAGAAATACTGGAACACGTGAGGCAATACTGACCTTACGACTTATCTTAGAAGAAAGATTAAGGAAAGGCAAACCTACGTTTCTAGCATTTGTAGACTTAGAGAAAGCTTTTGACAATGTTGACTGGAATACTCTCTTTCAAATTCTAAAGGTGGCAGGGGTAAAATACAGGGAGCGAAAGGCTATTTACAATTTGTACAGAAAGCAGATGGCAGTTATAAGAGTCGTGGGACATGAAAGGGAAGCAGTGGTTGGGAAGGGAGTAAGACAGGGTTGTAGCCTCTCCCCGATGTTATTCAATCTGTATATTGAGCAAGCAGTAAAGGAAACAAAAGAAAAATTCGGAGTAGGTATTAAAATCCATGGAGAAGAAATAAAAACTTTGAGGTTCGCCGATGACATTGTAATTCTGTCAGAGACAGCAAAGGACTTGGAAGAGCAGTTGAACGGAATGGATGGTGTCTTGAAGGGAGGATATAAGATGAACATCAACAAAAGCAAAACGAGGATAATGGAATGTAGTCGAATTAAGTCGGGTGATGTTGAGGGTATTAGATTAGGAAATGAGACACTTAAAGTAGTAAAGGAGTTTTGCTATTTGGGGAGCAAAATAACTGATGATGGTCGAAGTAGAGAGGATATAAAATGTAGACTGGCAATGGCAAGGAAAGCGTTTCTGAAGAAGAGAAATTTGTTAACATCGAGTATAGATTTAAGTGTCAGGAAGTCTTTTCTGAAAGTATTTGTATGGAGTGTAGCCATGTATGGAAGTGAAACATGGACGATAAATAGTTTGGACAAGAAGAGAATAGAAGCTTTCGAAATGTGGTGCTACAGAAGAATGCTGAAGATTAGATGGGTAGATCACATAACTAATGAGGAGGTACTGAACAGGATTGGGGAGAAGAGGAGTTTGTGGCACAACTTGACCAGAAGAAGGGATCGGTTGGTAGGACATCTTCTGAGGCATCAAGGGATCACCAATTAGTACTGGAGGGCAGCGTGGAGGGTAAAAATCGTAGGGGGAGACCAAGAGATACATACACTAAGCAGATTCAGAAGGATGTAGGTTGCATTAGGTACTGGGAGATGAAGAAGCTTGCACAGGATAGAGTAGCATGGAGAGCTGCATCAAACCAGTCTCAGGACTGAAGACCACAACAACAACAAACAAGCTGAAACTTGTTACAGAACTCAATTAGTCTTTCTCCTCTTTCATTCCTCCTCCCAAGCCCATATTCTCCTGTAACCTATTCTTCTACTCCTTCCCCTACAACTGCATTCCAGTCGCCCATGACTCTTAGATTTTCGTCCCCCTTTACATACTGCATTACCCTTTCAATATCCTCATACACTTTCTCTATCTGTTCATCTTCAGCTTGCGACGTCGGCATGCATACCTGAACTATCGTTGTCAGTGTTGGTCTGCTATCGATTCTGATTAGAACAACCCGGTCATTGAACTGTTCACAGTAACACACCCTCTGCCCTACCTTCCTATTCATAACGAATGCTACACCTGTTATACCATTTTCTGCTGCTGTTGATATTATCCGATACTCATCTGACCAGAAATCCTTGTCTTCCTTCCACTTCACTTCACTGACCCCTACTATATCTAGATTGAGCCTTTGCATTTCCCTTTTCAGATTTTCTAGTTTCCCTACCATCTTCAAGCTTCTGACATTCCACGCCCCGACTCGTAGAACGTTATCCTTTCGTTGATTATTCAATCTTTTTCTCATGGTAACCTCCCCCTTGGCAGTCCCCTCCCGGAGATCCGAATGGGGGACTATTCCGATATCTTTTGCCAATGGAGGGATCATCATGACACTTCTTCAATTACAGGCCACATGTCCTGTGGATACACGTTACGTGTCTTTAATGCAGTGGTTTCCATTGCCTTCTGCATCCTCATGTCGTTGATCATTGCTGATTCTTCCGCCTTTAGGGGCAATTTCCCACCCCTAGGACAAGAGAGTGCCCTGAACCTCTATCCGCTCCTCCGCCCTCTTTGACAAGGCCGTTGGCAGAATGAGGCTGACTTCTTATGCCGGAAGTCTTCGGCCGCCAATGCTGATTATTTATGAAAATTTACGCAGTGGTGGGGATCGAACCCGGGACCGAAGACGTTTTGATTATGAATCAAAGACGCTACCTTTTTTTTTTTTTTTTTTTTTTTTTTTATCGTTGTGTTCGGTCGTTGCGGACGTCGCAAGACATCCTGTTCAAGTTCGATGGTTGATCCTTCCACTCAGTTTTATATTACAGAGGCCAACTGGCTCTCTGACCGAACACGCTGAGCTACCGTGCCGGCACCCCTAGACCACGGGATCACAGACCTTGCTGTCTATAATGTCTCAATAATAATTTCTGAATGTGGAAAATCACATAATTTTGGGGAAACCAATTGTCCTATATAATGGCCAATACCATGGTGAATCCTGGCGCATTTATTATGATCAAATCAATTCCTTTGAGTTACGACATACTGTCGAAAAGAATCTGCGAAAGTGCCTTGGTATGGATGTGTCAAATCTTTCACAAATACGTCCAGTATTAGTCTGAAAATAAGTAAAGTTCTGAAAAAAATAATTAGAATTATTTAGTTTTTTTGCCAGAAGCTACAGTAAATTTGGAGTTATGTGTAAATTGTGGCAGTGCTGAGTCTATAATAAGGTTCGCATACTACGTAAACTATGACTGTGTTTAAATTAGGCTGACTTGCGGCGGCGACGGTGTATTGGGAGGATGGGAGAGGCTGCTAGACATCATTCCAAAACAAGGGAGCACCTAGTCGAAAACGTTGAACACCACAGGGTAACGCGTAGCCACAGTATGTCCCAGGACCATTTAGAGGCTGCCGCAATTCAGTGTACGTTATCTGAAACACATGGAAATGGAAGTAAAAACATTGCAGATAGACGTCTCGCTTCGCGATGTGTTAACTGAACGATGAGAACGCAGAAGGTTTTGCCTGACCTTTCCTTGGAACAAGTCGACCTACTGTTGTTGCAGATACCATTTCTTGTGTAACTTTTTGTGACATTTATTATTTCACTATTGCTGCATTTCTAGCCACTCTCAGCATCTGTTGCAGATGGGGGAGTTGCAAGAGCTCAGAGTCTCTTTAGATTTGTAAGGGATATAAGTTATTACCACATCCTTGTCGCCTTATTTATAAAATTAAAAACTGGTTAATGTAGCCGATCGAGAAGCTAATAATCCAGATTGTGCTAAATTGTTATTGGCTGAGAAAAATACTGTCCAAAGCCAGAGGTTACAACGACATAACATTTTAAAGTGTGTAGAACATCACACTTGCAATACCGCGCTACAATGAGCAGCATTCAGAAACAACCTTTGTGGCATAAAGGCATCACCGTGACCCATATGTGTGTTGAGGTTCTGACTCTTCGCTAAATGTTAACTCTAACTTTATTCTCCTCCGCGTTGCTGACAGGAGTAGCTGTATTGGTAGAAGTCGAATGGGCCTGTCGGTAGTGACAGATTCCTCGGTGCAGCTAATCTGGTCAAATTCGGGAAGACGACGGTTCAAACCCGTGTCCGACCATACTGATTTAGGTTTTATGTGATTTCCCTAAATCGCTTAAGGCAAATGCCGGGATGGTTCCTTTGAAAGGACACGGCCGACTTTCTTCGCCTTCCCTACGCCGATGGGATCGATGACCTTGCTGTTTGGTCCCCTCCCCCAAATCGACCAACCAACCTAACCTGGTCAAACTTAGGAAGCAAGTGTCGCCCGAATCAAAGGAAACATAACATGTCACATAAATATTATTTCTAACTGACTTTCAAATAGTTTAAATTTTTAATATGTTGAATGCAGCTACTCTCTGCACTTGAAAGCTAAGGTTTGTAGCGACTGGAAGCTGTTGAATATCCGTCCGAAGTCATACACCGCGTTCTGTTTTCTATCAAAACAGTTACCCCTTTAGCCACTGCACTACTGCACAGTGGGTCACCTTACAGTAAGCACTTAATACGCTGTCCAACAGCTGTCACACACCTGATGTACATGTGCTAGATAGGTGGTTCATTGTGGCCATGTTGTATTGCTTCCATGCATCCAGCATCTCTGACAGGTTGTTCTGTTTCTTCTGGGAATCAGAAATGGTGTAATACTGGGTTCCGGCCCTCCACAATATTTTCGCTACTGCAGCATAAAACTGCTGCAATATGAATAGCTACACTGAAGTGTGTAAGTTGTACTACTGTTCGATGAAATCCTTGCAGATCTGAAACAGTTGAAAGCTCTGGAATGAATAATAGGGGTTAACAGCTTTTTACAATTAAATCTGTTATATACAAAGAGCAGAGGGTATGTATCTATGTCCGTGATCTCCTCCCACAGCCCTGGATCAATTTCCCCCAAACCTGGCGCAGAAACAGCACGCATCATAGTACCAGCACTATGTGGTTTATAACCTCCTAGCTCCAATAGGAGAGGACATATAGGCAAAAACGTGTTTTTTCCAGCCCTTAGTCTATAGGCTGCTTTGAAGACAGACAAGTTGTGTAGAAACAGTACTGCTCCACCAAATCAACCTGCTTTTCATGCAGCCCACATGTCAGAGACAAGAAACAGTCTCCTGGGCTCCAACATATAGGCTACCCTGCATGACACGCATGATATTTTAAAGTAATATCGGTCTACTTTATCGATCAGCTGTACATGGTGGCCTGCAGTAAAGGGGGAAATAAATGATTTTCAAGCCCCTTATATGTAGCCTACCCACTTGACAGGCATGTTGAGGGAATATTGAAAGTATAGGAAGGATTAAACTGCAAAAAGGTAGGAATTTAAGGAGATGGGACGTGGATAAACTGAAAGAACCAGAGGTTGTACAGAGTTTCAGGGGAGTATAAGGGAACAATTGACAGGAATGGGGGAAAGAAATACAGTAGAAGAAGAATGGGTAGCTTTGAGGAATGACATAGTGAAGGCAGCAGAGGATCAAGAAGGTAAAAAGACGAGGGCTAGTAGAAATCCTTGGGAAACAGAAGAGACACTGAATTTAATTGATGTAAGGAGAAAATATAAAAATGCAGTAAGTGAAGCAGGAAAAAAGGAATACAAACGTCTCAAAAATGAGGTCGACAGGAAGTGAAAAATGGCTAAGCAGGGATGGCTAGAGGACAAATGTAAGGATGTAGAGGCTTATCTCACGAGAGGTAGTATAGATACTGCCTACAGGAAAATTAAAAAGACCTTTGGAGAAAGGAGAGCCACTTGCATGAATATTAAGAGCACAGCAAAGAAGGGAAAGCAGAAAGGTGGAAGGAGTATATAGAGGGTCTATACAGGGGCGATGTTCTTGAGGACAATATTATGGAAATGGAAGAGGAAGTAGATGAAGATGAAATGGGAGATATGATACTGCGTGAAGAGTTTGACAGAGCACTGAAAGACCTAAGTCGAGAAAAGGCCCTGGGAGTAGACAACATTCCATTAGAACTACTGACAGCCCTGGGAGAGCTAGCCCTGACAAAACTCTACCATCTGGTGAGCAAGATGTATGAGACAAGTGAAATTCCCTCAGATTTCAAGAAGCATCTAATAATTCCAATCCCAAAGAAAGCAGGTATTGACAGATGTGAAAATTACCGAACTATCAGTTTAATAAGTCACAGCTGCAAAATACTAACTCGATTTCTTTACAGACGAATGGAAAAACTGGTAGAAGCCGACCTCGGAGAAGATCAGTTTGGATTCTGTAGAAATATTGGAACACGTGATTCAATACTGACCCTACGACTTATCTTAGAAGAAAGATTAAGGAAAGGCAAACCTGGCCGGCCGAAGTGGCCGTGCGGTTAAAGGCGCTGCAGTCTGGAACCGCAAGACCGCTACGGTCGCAGGTTCGAATCCTGCCTCGGGCATGGATGTTTGTGATGTCCTTAGGTTAGTTAGGTTTAACTAGTTCTAAGTTCTAGGGGACTAATAACCTCAGCAGTTGAGTCCCATAGTGCTCAGAGCCATTTGAACCAACCAAAGGCAAACCTACATTTGTAGCATTTGTAGACTTAAAGAAAAAGCTTTTGACAATGTGGACTGGAATACTCACTTTCAAATTCTGAAGGTGGCAGGGGTATAATACAGGCAGCGAAAGGCTATTTACAATTTGTACAGAAAGCAGATGGCAGTTATAAGAGTCGAGGGACATGAAAGGGAAGCAGTGGTTGGGAAGGGAGTGAGACAGGGTTGTAGCCTCTCCCCGATGCTATTCAATCTGTATATTCAGCAAGCAGTAAAGGAAACAAAAGAAAAATTCGGAGTAGGTATTAAAATCCATGGAGAAGAAATAAAAACTTTGAGGTTCGCCGATGACATTGTAATTCTATCAGAGACAGTAAAGGACTTGGAAGAGCAGTTGAACGGAATGGACAGTGTCTTGAATGGAGGGTATAAGATGAACATCAACAAATGCAAAACGAGGATAATGGAATGTAGTCGAATAAAGTTGGGTGATGCTGAGGGAATTAGATTAGGAAATGAGACACTTAAAGTGGTAAAGGAGTTTTGCTATTTGGGGAGCAAAGTAACTGATGATGGTCAAAGTAGATAGGATATAATATGTATACTGGCAATGGCAAGGAAAGCGTTTCTGAAGAAGAGAAATTTGTTAACATCGAGTATAGATTTAAGTGTCAGGAAGTCTTTTCTGAAAGTATTTGTATGGAGTGTAGCCATGTATGAAAGTGAAACATGGACGATAAATGGTTTGGACAAGAAGAGAATAGAAGCCTTCGAAATGTGGTGCTACAGAAGAATGCTGAAGATTAGATGGGTAGATCACGTAACTAATGAGGAGGTACCTAATAGGATTGGGGAGAAGAGGAGTTTGTGGCGCAACTTGACTAGAAGAAGGGATCGTTTGGTAGGACATGTTCTGAGGCATCAAGGGATCACCAATTTGGTACTGGAGGGTAAACGTCGTAGAGGGAGACCAAGAGATGAATACACTAAGCAGATTCAGAAGGATGTAGGCTGCTGTAGGTACTGGGAGATGAAGAAGCTTGCACAGGATAGAGTAGCATGGAGAGCTGCATCAAACCAGTCTCGGGATTGAAGACCACAACAACAACAACATGTGTACCAATGACCATGGGTAAGGGCAGGTTGAGATGGATATGGAAACGGTGGACAGAGCAAGGAGGAGCTGAGGGAGACGTATGAGGGAGGTGGAAGGTGTACAGGGGTGGTGGGCAAGTGGGAAAAGAAGAGTGGGAGTTGGAAATGGAAAGAGTGAGGGGGAGGAGAATGTGGTCAGAGGGAGGGGTTGGAGGAAAAAGACAAAGAGAGGGAGAGGAGGAGATGAAGAAACAGAGAGAGGTTGGAGGATGAGGTAGACAGACATGGGGAGGAAGAGATGGACGTAGAGAGAGAGAGAGAGAGAGAGAGAGAGAGAGAGAGAGGAGGGGGTGTGTTCAGTATATGCCTCGAATGCATACATGGAAGAAGCCAAGAGGCAAAGGATAGAAAGAAGTGCTGCACTTTCATTGCAGTGGCCACATAATGTCTTTTTTTCGGTTAGCCAGAAGAAATTTGTGAATTTTAATGAATAATGGCTGTCGGCATTGCATCCAGTGATAAATAAATGTCTTCTAATGATGATTTTTGCTTCCAGTCTATTTTTTGATTGTAGTCAAGCGTGTTTCACAACCTTTGAACGTCTTAACCTCGTCCTCTCTTTGTTCCCTTGGTTTCTTTAATTTTGATTGCTGCCGTTCTTCCTAGCATGACTTCCTGTGTCTCGTTGGGATGGCAAGTTGCCTGTCACGATGCCGCAGGGCTGTTCCGGCGAGTGATCGCGCAGAGCGGCGTGGCAGTGGGCGACGGCGCGTTCAGCGCGCGGGTGCCGGAGCGCTCGTTCGCGCTGGCTGCCCACCTCGGCCTCACGACAACAGGCTCCAGCCAGCTGCTCGACTTCCTGGCGCGCCAGCCCGCCACGGCGCTCGTCGAGAACACTCTTCAAGGTCGCACCGAGGAGGTACGTCATGTGTCCGCCACGTTCTGGCGTCTCGTCTACACAGCCTGTCACAGAATCAGGAATAACTATGGAAGCCATAACACAGTTGTCACAAAAGTTGGAAATTTTGTTACGAGAGAAGAGTTACAGAAAAAGCGTATCGTCTAAATCAGTGGCGCTGCTGTATTTTTGCGTCGTCTGTACATAGTTGGAGGACTACATCTTATGGAGTACTAAAATATTTGTGATAGAGTATGAAGAATTGCAACTGGGATAGCTGACTCACTTGAATAGTGTTGAAGTATCGAAGTTACGACCGATCCTACAATTTTTGTACTTATAGATATTTTCTGGTACTCATGGTCACCATCGGAGTAGGACTCATTTGTGTACATCAATATTTGAAGGTTCTTCCTTCCAGTACTGGAAACATACCTGCAACGCCATTTACGTTTAAGACGCAGTGGAATCCCATCGTGTTTGCCTTCAAACATGGCGCAAAGAAACCTGTGGTAAACTGAATGAGATTTTCACTCTGCAGCGGAGTGTGCGCTGATATGAAACTTCCTGGCAGATTAAAACTGTGTGCCGGACCGAGACTCGAACTCGGGACCTTTGCCTTTTGCGGGCAAGTGCTCTACCAACTGAGCTAGCCAAGCACGACTCACGCCCGGTACTCAGAGCTTTACTTCTGCCAGTACCTCGTCTCCTACCTTCCAAACTTTACAGAAGCTCTCCTGCGAACCTTGCAGAACTAGCACTCCTGAAAGAAAGGATATTGCGGAGACGTGGCTTTGCCAAAGCCTGGGGGATGTTTCCAGACTGAGATTTTCACTCTGCAGCGGAGTGTGCGCTTTCATGAAACTTCCTGGCAGATAAAACTGTGTGCCGGGCCGAGACTCGAACTCGGCGCGAACGGGGCGCGAGTCGTGCTTGGGTAGCCAGTCGTAGAGCACTTGCCCGCGGAAGGCAAAGGTCCCAAGTTCGAGTCTCGGTCCGGTACACAGTTTTAATCTGCCAGGAAGTTTCATATCAGCGCACACTCCGTTGCAGAGTGAAAATCTCAGTCTGGAAACATCCCCCAGGCTTTGGCAAAGCCATGTCTCCGCAATATCCTTTCTTTCAGGAGTGCTAGTTCTGCAAGGTTCGCAGGAGAGCTTCTGTAAAGTTTGGAAGGTAGGAGACGAGGCACCGGGAGAAGTAAAGCTGTGGGGACGGGGCGTGAGTCGTGCTTGGGTAGCTCAGTTGGTAGAGCACTTGCCCGCGAAAGGCAAAGGTCCCGAGTTCGAGTCTCGGTCCGGCACACAGTTTTAATCTGCCAGGAAGTTTCTATAGTAAATTGTTCGTCAGCTGCCATTGAAATGAATCTGTTTTGATGAAACGTGCCATGGTGTAAGGACTCAGATCAAGATCGACAAACAATAGCGCTCTAAGAGCCAGCAGACCCGGCTGATGCCCCTACTTTCAGGTGGTCGTGGTAGGTTTCTGGGCACGTTATCAGACGCCGTAATAAAAGAATGAGTTGTAATACATGTTTATTCAGTAATTTTACAATTCAGACGGCGTCTTCCGTTCTCTCCTAGGTCCTGGGTCGGACTCTCACGTCTGTCTGCTGCTGTGGTCCTGATTGGACCTACGAGACGACGTGGGAGTGCTCGGTCCCTCCCAAGGCTCCTCTCGCCTTCCCTCACCGCGTGGAGTTGTCGGATGCCGTGTTGTCCGACACTATTGCAGCAGCAGGCTCTGAATTTTGCCGTGTTGGGTCATCGCGATGAGCGGCGCTTTTGCCCATCAGGTGACTGCGTCGTCGTGATGTCGTGCTGTTCGCCGATCGTGACCCACCCTGCAGCAAGCCGGTGGTGGATCGGAGGCTGCGACGTTAAAACGTCATGGCAGTCTCTTGGGTAGCTCAAGAGCGGCAGTGTAGCGGAGATGTGCTGTAGAGATGGAACAATCGTGCACAAACTGTTGCCTAACAGGGGTTCAAATGGTTCAAATGGCTCTGAGCACTATGGGATTTAACAGCTGTGGTCATCAGTACCCTAGAACTTGGAACTACTTAAACCTAACTAACCTAAGGACATCACACACATCCATGCCCGAGGCAGGGTTCGAATCTGCGACCGTAGCGGTCACGCGGCTCCAGACTGAAGCGCCTAGAACCGCACGGCCACACCGGCCGGCCACCTAACAGTAATCAGATAATCTAGCGCTAAGGGCTTGAACGCCATCGATGATTCTGATAGAGTCATTACTGGTCTGTCACCTGGAGAATTTTTTTTTTTTTTACGGTTGGGGAAGAGGTTTTGCTATTAAACATCATTCATAATGACCGGACCCTCTTCCTTTAGTCCCAGCCATTAACAGTCTCTCCTATTGCTACGTTTGTTTAACGATTCGTGTCGGTACATTAGCCCCCTTGACAATGAACACCATGTTGTACAGTTTGAATAGCGTGTAAGGGTGTTGCAGATGAGGCTGTGTTGAGAAATAATTGTAAAGAAAAAAAATTCGATACGTTGCGCTTTTTCCGAGTCGTTTATCATTGAAGTTAGCCAATCAGGTCGTTGCGAGCTCAAATTTAAGCACTTACATGTGCTAAAATGCGGTAATGTAAGGCATCTGTGGGTGGGTAAGTTACCACTTGTAGAAATGTTCATTATCAGTTAAAATGTGCCTCTTTCAGAAGTTTTAAATTTAAGCGAGGTGAGCAAAAGCTACGTGTGTTCGGTTTGAGGAAACCAAACGAAGAACACGTTTCACGACACCGTCTCTGGCAGGCTGCTTTGATTTGCACACGTTACGACCTGATTGGCGAACTTCAGTGTTAAATAACCCCCTAAACGGCGGAACGTATCGAATTTTTTCCTTAACAATTATTTCTCAGCACAGCACCCTCTTACAAGTTTTCGAGACTGTTTTTGACCATTCTGTATAAGTTATGAGCTATTAGTTGTAGTCGCCACGTCTAGTAGGTGGTGACGATAGGGAAGGAATTCTAAGTCTAGCTGTAGCAGCATAATTCGGCTTATTGAAGTTTATAAATTAAATGTCGTAGATAATAGCGAAATTGTGCGGCGCTCGCTCTCACCCTTCGAGTAAAAGCAACTGTACGTTATACCGGCTTGTCGGGCGGTTGCAGGACAAGGCGCGTGGGCTGATGTTCCCCTTCGTGGGCACCGTGGAGCCGGCGGGAGAGGGCGCCTTCCTGACGCGCCACCCCGAGGACATCCTGCGCAGCGGGGACTTCCAGCAGCTGCCGCTCATCACGGGCGCCACCGCCTTCGAGGGCTCACTCTTTCTCCCAGGTCGGCACCGCCGCCACTTTAGCTGTACAACCTGCTACTCTCTTTTTTTACGAAGTGCCTTTAAGTGAGTACTGATGAATAATACACGACTCAGAATACTTCGATCGTCTGTAGAAATATTCTGATATACCATCTGGAAAATGTACTGTCTGAGAGAGCAAGAGCCTTACTTTTCAATTTTAATTTTGTTTAACTTTCGTCTGTAGCATCACACGCGTTGCAAGCAGAGAGCTATCATTGAGTTTCTTTTGGCGGAAAACCAGAGCATCGCAGATATACACAGGCGCTTGCAAAATGTCTAGGGAGACCTGGCACTGAACAAAAGCAGGGTGAGTCGTCGGGCGAGGCGTCTGTCATCATCGCAACAAGGTCGAGCAAGCTCGTCCGATCTCTCGCACGCAGGGCGAACCCAGCTGTGATTCCTATTATGTTGGAAACTGCAGACTCTCTCATCCGAGGTGATCGACGGATCACTGTCAAACACGTTGCTGTACAACTGTACGTCTCTGTTGTTAGTGTTGGTATACTCATCTACCAGTTGGGGTACTGAAAGGTGTGTTTCCGCTGGGTTCCTCCCCACCTAACAGAAGAGCATAAAGAGCAACGAAGGACCATCTGTGCGGAATTGTTTGGGCATTACGAGGCTGATCGTGACAGTCTTTTGGCGAACATCTCACAGAACCAGAGGCATAACAGCAATCCATGGAGTTGCGCCAAACCACCTCTCCTCTGAAGAAAAAGTTCATAGCTGAACCCTCAGCCGGTAAAGTCGAGGTGAGGATCTTCTGGGACCATGAATGCGTTATTGTGTTTGATGTCCTGCCTCACAGTGTAACGATCAACTCTGAAGTGTGTAATGCTACTCTCAGAAAATTGAAGAAACAACTTCAGTCTGTTCGTCACCACAAAAATGCAAACGAAATTCCTTCTCCATGACAATGCAAGGTCTCGCACGAGTCTGCGCACCCGAGTCAGGTATTCACATAATTCTGTGGACTATTCTTCCTCATCACCCTACAGCCCGATTCTCGCACCTTCCGAGTTCCATCTGTTTGGCCCAATGAAGTGGTACACTCCGCGGGAAACAGTACGTGGACGGTGGGGAGGTTATTGAAGTAGCAACACGTTTGCTCCGACGTAAACGAGTAGAGCGGTACCAAGCGGACATATATGCTCTCCCAGTAAGGTGGCGTAAGGCAGTCGCACTGAACGGAGATTACGTTGAAAAATACGGTTTTGTAGCCAAAAGAGTGGAGAATAATACGGTGTATTGTGATCCTGAATAAATCCAACCTACTGTCAGACTAAAGTGTTGCATTACTTATTGAACTCCCCGTGCATATTTCACTCGCTATTCCAAATAATCCCAGCCATTTTTTACGGGAGTAAGTTGGCTAGTCGAACTGCTGAAACACTGATTCATCGAGAATTTTGAAATTAGCATCTTGATTCATGTTCAGAGTAAAGTGAATGAATGGGTCCATATCATGGTACAAACAACACCCCAAAATAGGCACAGAACCACCTCCAGCCTGAGCTACACCTTCGAGACACAACGCGCTAAATGACTCATCGGGTTGTCGACGTACACGACGCCTCGCATCTTCTGAAAAGAAGCAAAAGCATGAGTCACCGGACCACTCAGTCAGCTACTGTCCAGTTTCTGTGTTGTTTGATCCACTGAAGATGCGCAGCTATATGTGCCTTCGTGAGCAATGGACTTTCGTGAGTCACCCGGCCCCAAACGTCCACTGCATGAAGTTTCCTCCACAGTGTTCGCTCGGAAACTGGGCGAGATGGACCTGCGTTCGTTGACAGTGGCAATTCTTGTCGCATATGAAATAGATTGTCACTGACAAGGAGGGACATCCGTCTTCAGCCCTCTGACGGTTTGTTACTATCTTTTTTACGTCCAATATTCTTACGCTGTGTTACATGACTACGATTGATGCGCCATTACTTGGAGAGGCGTTGGGACATTCTGCGTTGACACACCATCAAATCGAGCAATTTTAATAGTAGTGTGGTCATGGGTACGCCTGAACACAATATCTCCTTACTGCCACTGTGTCACGTTTCCGTATCGACTCATCTAAATACGCTGATCGTATGCGCAGTGTATCACAGTTCCGTTAAGACTATGGCTATAAAAAATAAATGTCGTGACTTATGTTCACAAAATCACTATATTTATTCAAAATAGTCTCCCCCTGAATCAAAGCAGAGCTGAAATCGTTTTAAAAGTGTTTTGAAACTGTAATTGCAGTCATTTTTTGAAAAACTGCATTTAGTACTGCAGTACAGATGTCCTGGATATTCCTAAATGCGCCGTAACGGGGTCCTCTCATTCCTAATGTCTATCTGGGGAACAACTAGATGTCGGCTGTGTCCAAATCTGGGGGGTGATCCAGGAGTGATCGGCTAGCGCACGATCTTCTCTTTGTGGACTGGCGCGTTGTCATGGTGGGGCCTGATGCAACGATGCTAGAGCTTTGACCTCCTGCACGGCTGTTGTTCACACTTCAAGTATCGTGACGCCGCAACTCGTCACGAGACATTATTGCAGCATGGAATTTCACACAAGCAGTCCTAGAGGAACTGGGACACAATGTAATAACCAACTGGCACCCCTCCCCCCCTCCCCTAAACACACACACCTCATTTCACTTTCATGACTTGTATCAACAACAGACAACACAGTTTGACATGATCGCCTGATAGTACTTTCACACCATTTGTAGCGAATAAAATCAAGCACTATGCGCTTTTAAGGCGGAGACTAACATTCTTTTCCGGTGAATTAACTAAGTAGGGATCACGATTCTTCTTGTCGCTTTTTTCCGTTACTAAGTGCGAAATCAGAATTACTTTCCGGCCTCATTTCTATTTTGAAGTAGAACTGTCCTTCGTCTAGTACCTCTTCCATTTTCATATTTAATCTTCTGTGTATAGTTAGATTCAAAAGATTTCACCTATGAAATCTTAGACTGGTCCCACGGTAATTTTCATATACACTCTGAGACAAAAAATGAAAAAATGAAGAAAAACGTACTATATGGGTATTGTCCGAATGGGCTGGAAAACGGTAGATGTGATGTGCACGTACGAACAAAAAAGTGCTTACAATTACAGAAAAATTGGATAATTTATTCAGGAGGAAAGAGTTTCACTTGCTGAGTAAGCCAGTAATACGTTGGCCCACCTCTGGGCCTTATACAAGCACTTATTCGGCTTCGCATTGATTGACAGACTTGTTGGATGTGCTCCTGATGGATGTCATGCCATATTCTGTCCAATTGGCGCGTTATAGAGTCAAAATACCGAAATGGTTGGAGAGCCCTGCCCATAATGCTCCAAACGTTCATTTGGGGAGTGATCTGGCGACCTTGTTGGCCAAGGTAGTTTTAGGCAAGCAAGAAGACAAGCAGCAGAAACTCACGTCGTCTGCGAGTAGGCAGAAATGTAAGGACAGCATGGGTTGCTATGAAGGCCAACGAAACGGGGTGTAAAATATCGTCGACGTACCACTGTGCTGTAGGAGTGTCGCCGATGACAATAAAACAGGTGGCACCCCAGACCATCATCACTCCTGGCTGTCAGGTTCTGGGCGATAGTCAGGTTGCTATCCCACTGTGTCCTGGCCTTCTCGCCACAAGTCTTAAGCCGGGAATCTCATTGACTGGAGCAGAGTTGTCTTCAGTAACGAGTCTCGCTTCGAACTGAGCCCCGCTGACCAGCGGAGACGTGTCTGGGGACGCCCCGGACAGCAGTGGGAGACCAACCTGTCTGTCGCCCGCCGTATGGCCCAACAGCCAGGAGTGTTGGTCTGGTGTGCCGTTTTATTTCACCGCAGGTCTTCTTTGGTCATCATCCACGGCACCCTTACAGCACAGAGGTGCGTCGACAATATTCTACGCGCCGTTTTGTTACCATTCATGGCAAGACATCCTAGTCTTACATTTCACCAAGATAATGCCCGTCAGCACACGCAGAGAGTTTCTACTGCTTGCCTTCGTGCTTGACAAACCCTACCTTGGCCAGCAAAGTCGCCGGATCACTCCATAATGAAAAACGTTCAGAGCACTATGGACAGGGGCTTCTAACCAGCTCGTGATTGTGACCATCTAACGCACCAATTAGAAAGAGTTTTGCACGATATCCCTCAACAGGACTTCCAACAACTCTGTCAATCAACGCGAAGCCGAAAAAGTACTTCCATAAGGGCCAGTGGTGGCCCAACGCACTATTGATGTGCTCAATTTATTAAACTTTTCCTTAAGAATAAATCATCCAGTTTTCCTGAAATTGTAATTTTTTGCTTGTCTCTGAGTGTACATCGTATCTACCGACTTCCGTCCTATTCGGATAATTCCCTCATGGTGCGTTGTTTACATTTTGTCTTAGAGTGTATATGCCCTCGTCACTTTTCTGCATTACAATGACAAGGCTCAGCTCAAATAACCTTTGAATTCTTATATCTTCAGACATAATTCGGTAGTTCTGAACGTATGGCGGTGACGGACTTAATCTGCTGCAAAATGGCATTTTGTCCAATCGCCACCCTGTCAGGTAATTTTCATTTCTTGTTGGTGTTTTCTTCACAGGTCTGCTGAAGGAGCCGAAGATCGTAACGAATTACGCTGTGAACCACCGGCTACTCATTCCATACAACCTCCGGTGCAGAGACGAGGACAGGGATACAGTGGCAGAGCAGATACGCAGTTTCTACTTCGGAGACCGAGCGATTGGTATGGATACTATGAAGGTGCTTTGCATGGTAAGCAATTCCCATACAACTCCTTTGACGTGTGGTGCTTTTTGATCAAAATGAGCAAACCAAGCGCAGATAATACACTCATTGTTTATAAGGTAAACCGCAGGTGGTAAAGGCAGCCAGATGTCCTATCAGTAACAGATCAAATTTGCAATACTAATAGAATACAGGAAATGTATTTTCGACTGTGCTTGTAGCAACGCAATGTTTTGTTACCCGAAAAGAGCAACGGTAGTATTGGGTAACTACACTGGTTTCCGTAAAATATCGTAACTACTAGATCAGATATAGCTCAGAAGAAAACTGATTAAATTGTCAACACTGCAGCTATTCACATTATTACATCATGAACCCTAGGGCATCTTTCTGATACTGCGTCATCTGTAAACATCACACAACTGTATGAGAGAAGGCAGCTGAGACAGCGTTTCAACTCACACTTCCAAACTTTCTTCACAATCGCCATACAATTTGCTAAATTATCGTCCCTTTAGCAATTTGTCCTTGTTTTATGGAAACCGATGTAGTCTGTGTGCATCTCTTCTATGAAAAAGAATAATGTTTTGATCCATACGGTATAAAATCCATATTTTGCGTTAATTATAATAAGTGCTAAAGCGTAAAGTACACACATAGATGAAGCTTGAGACAACTTGCAATGTGTCCCTCGTCTTTGGCACGCTTCCGGTCTTAAGTTTGAATGCCATTGCTGTTGATTGAAATAATGTTCCCTGTGAGTAACACCGACTAGTTTCTCTCACGAAAACAATGAAGTTCATGAACTGCTGACGACACTGAGCTCATAAAGAGGAGGAATAATTTTGAAAACACCACTCCCCATTATGAATAATGATTTGTCTGTTTTTCCTAGCCATCTTCAGCAAAGCATTAGCTCGTTGTCTTCATCATCTTAGGCTAATTAAGTCCATGGCTCGTTTTTAAAACTCTAAACACAGAAGAGCCATTTTCTTGCCCCTCCTTCCATCCTACTCTCGAACTCCTTTCATTCCCTGCAGTTCCTCCGCTATTACCAGCGTACTACATAAGACCAATAAAGCGATTGTCAACAAACCCCAGTTGCATGTTGGAAGCTGCTTTGCAAACGCCTTTACGATCCCTTGTGTCACTGATAGAGTTGAAAAACTACCGTAGGGTATCATAAGTAAGCGTAGTCGACAGTTTTCCTAGTAACTTGGGTCAGTTAACATGGTAAATGTAAATGTCGTGTGACAAGGGCCTACCGTCGGGCGGACCGTTCGCCGGGTGCAAGTCTTTCGATTTGACGCCACTTCGGCGACTTGCGCGTCGATGGGGAGGAAATGATGATGATTATGACAACACAACATCCAGTCCCTGAACGGAGAAAACTCTCCGACCCAGCCGGAAATCTAACCCGGACCCTTAGGACTGACATTCTGTAGCGCTGACATCTCAGCTACTGGGGGCGGACAGTTAACATGGTAACCGCATTACATATACATTAGGCGTATTGCATATGTATCGGGCGTCACCTCATTTTGATAGCTTTGTTTGCGTATGCGATCAGTGTCTTATTGGATTCGCCTAGAAACAGTTAGTGGTGAACAGTCTAGAAATTGAATCAGGCTGCTGTCTATTACTTAAAAATAAACACTCTGTATAGCAAAGTTGTTTCAGTTTTATTCAAAAAACCTTGATTTTCCAAGTGAAACAGAGGGATGTTGTAGCGAAAACAAAAGAAAAAACACAGATTTATCATATAGCATTAGAAGTCGCAATTTTCTCAAAAAGAGGGTAAACTTGAAAAAAAATGCAAAAGAAAAACAAATCAAACATCCCTTCACTACTTGGTCGAGCTTATATAAAACTTGGTTCTGTTATTTGTAAACAACTTTCGCACTTATCATAAATAAGAGGAAACTCTGGTTTTGATCATGATGAGGAACGTTCTATTGCAGGGGTCTCCAAACGTTTTAGTCCGCGGGCCACACTGACTCCTCCACGAAGTCATAAGGGCCAAGATCTACCTAATGGAATCAAAGAACCCTAGCACTCCATGATCACCGTAATGTAAGGCTAAAGGAAAGATGAAATCGCAAAAATCTAAGGTTGTGGGACTAGCTAGCTCTGAAACGAACTACAATTTTTATTTAATTACATAATTTTCATTGGTGGACGTACCTGACCGAAATTCTGTCGTATTTTATTCTGGCGAATTTCACCGACAAAAAAGTATGTCACTGCACACTCTTCACGAAAGCGTCCTGCAAAGTTAACTAAATCTCAAAATCAGTGTTACCAACACTATTACTGCAAGACGTATCAGAAATAGAGTATGTCAAAGCCAGAGCATATATTTGATAGTTCTGTTGCGTGATTGTGCCTATGTTGCGAGTGTCTCACGAATTTTTTAGTGTGTTATGCGGTGTACTAGTAGGTGAGACAACGAAGTGTGGGACAATTCAAAGGCTGAATTCGAAGAGACAAGGAAAATCTGAAAATCGAAATACGTATAGCACGACTTGAGTATTTTTTCACTGTATTTTTTAGTGGAACTACAGTGTTTTTGTGGGTATTTAATTTAGTAATTAAAGTACCTTAAAAATAAATTCATTGCATTTTGTTTCGGCAGACTACTCCCTAGTTTTATTAGTATTAAATAGCACAATTTTATTTTCAGGTTACAATCTTTTGTGAAGTTCTGTACAAATATGGAAAAGAAACGAAAGGTTGACAGTGAATGTAGAATTTTTAAAGACCGGTGGGGATGTCAATATTTCGTGGTGGAGTCAAGAAACAAACCAATGTGTATTATTTGCAATGAAGCAATATCAGTTTTCAAAGAATACAATATAAAACGTCATTATGAGACTAAGCACTCTCAGAATTACTCCAAGTTTACAGGATGCGAACGATTAGAAATGTATGAGTCTCTGAAACGCCAGCTAAAATCCCAGCAGTCGCTGTTTAAGAAAGTAATTGCTGAACAACATGTAGCAACTCGTGCTAGTTTTCATGTGGCTCATTTAGTAACGAAACAGTGTAAGCCATTTACTGACGGTGAATTAATTAAGAACTGCATTATTGCAACAGCAGAAGAAATGTGTCCAGAAAAAGTTAATTTATTTAAAAACATAAGTTTGTCGGCAAACACTGTGGCTCGAAGAATAGATGACATTGCACAAAATATATCAGCGCAACTGCGTGACAAAAATCAAGACGAAGACTGGTTCTCTTTGGCCGTGGATGAGTCAACAGATGTATCAGATACTGCTCAGGTACTACTTTTTATTCGAGGGATTGACAAAAATTATGAAGTTTATGAAGAGCTCCTTGATGTTCACAGTATTCACGGGACGACCACTGGCGAAGATATTTTTAAAGGAGTTGAAAGGGCAGTTCAGAAAAACAATCTTCAGTGGAAGAAATTAAAATGTATTACAACTGATGGCGGCTAAAACATGTGTGGGAAAAATAAAGGTGCTGTTGCTCTCCTTTCTAAGGCCGTAGACAATGACGGTGGCTCAAAACCATTAGTAGTGCATTGTATTATTCACCAACAGTCTTTGTGTGGAAAACATTTAGATATGTCAGAAGTTTTAAAGCCAGTTATTTTACCTTGCCGTTGGTGGGGAGGCTTGCGTGCCCCAGCGATACAGATAGCCGTACCGTAGGTGCAACCACAACGGAGGGGTATCTGTTGAGAGGCCAGACAAACGTGTGGTTCCTGAAGAGGGGCAGCAGCCTTTTCAGTAGTTGCAGGGGCAACAGTCTGGATGACTGACTGATCTGGCCCTGTAACACTAATCAAAACAGCCTTGCTGTGCTGGTACTGCGAAAGGCTGAAAGGAAGGGGAAACTACGGCCGTAATTTTTCCCGAGGGCATGCAGCTTTACTGTATGGTTAAATGATGATGGCGTCCTCTTGGGTAAAATATTCCGGAGGTAAAATAGTCCCCCATTCGGATCACCGGGCGGCGACTACTCAAGAGGATGTCATTATCAGGAGAAAGAAAACTGGCGTTCTACGGATCGGAGCGTGGAATGTCAGATCCCTTAATCGGGCAGGTAGGTTAGAAAATTTAAAAAGGGAAATGGATAGGTTAAAGATAGATAAAGTGGGAATTAGCGAAGTTCGGTGGCAGGAGGAACAAGACTTCTGGTCAAGTGACTACAGGATTATAAACACAAAATCAAATAGGGGTAATGCAGGAGTAGGTTTAATAATGAATAGGAAAATAGGAATACGGGTAAGCTACTACAAACAGCATAGTGAACGCATTATTGTGGCCAAGATAGATACGAAGCCCACACCTACCACAGTAGTACAAGTTTATAGCCGACTAGCTCTGCAGATGACGAAGAAATTGAAGAAATGTATGATGAAATAAAAGCAATTATTCAGATAGTGAAGGGAGACGAAAATTTAATAGTCATGGGTGATTAGAATTCGTCAGCAGGAAAAGGGAGAGAAGGAAACGTAGTGGGCGAATACGGATTGGGGCTAAGAAATGAAAGAGGAAGCCGTCTGGTAGAATTTTGTACAGAGCACAACTTAATCATAGCTAACACTTGGTTCAAAAATCATAAAAGAAGGTTGTATACATGGAAGAAGCCTGGAGATACTGACAGGTTTCAGATAGATTATACGAGGGCGGTTCAGAAAGTAACCTCCGATTGGTCACAGTGCGGGTTGTGGGGGGAGTAGCGACGCCATCTGTGCGTTCACGCACTCAACAGGTCAGTCGGCATCAAGCCGTGGTCGAGTGAACGTCGTACCTGCGCTAGTTTAGTTTTTGTGGCAGTTTGAAATGTGTGCTGCAATAGAAAACCCCGCCAAATGTGAAGTGCGTGCTGTCATAAGGATTTTTACAGCCAAAGGATATTCTGCAGCAGCTATTCATCGTGAGCTTTGTGCCGTGTACAGACCAAGAGTTATGAGTGAAGGAGTTGTCCGTGAATGGGTACGTTTATTTAAAAGTGGACGAGAAAACGTTCATGATGAAGAGAGGAGTGGTAGACCATCATTGGTGACTGACGAACTCGTTCAGACAGTTGATGCAAAAGTTCGTGAAAATCGACGTTTCTCAATGTCGGAGTTGTCTACTGATTTTCCACAGATTTCTAAGACTCTCTTGTACGAGATAGTGACAGCAAGATTGGGTTACCGTAAGTTCTGTGCACGATGGGTGCCCAAAATTCTTACCGACCACCACAAAACTCAAAGAATGGCCTCTGCATTAGACTTTCTGTCACGTTATGAGGACGAAGGAGAACCATTGTTAAACAGAATCGTGACCGGTGACGAAACCTGGATTAAGTACGTGAACCCTGAGACAAAAGAACAATCAAAGATGTGGGCACATTTAAATTCGCCTACCAAACCAAGAAAAGCCTCGCAAGATTTTTCTGCCAGAAAACTGATGGCAACGGTGTTTTGGGATGCCAAAGGGGTGTTGTTGGTTGAATTCATGGAACGTGGTACGACCATTAATCAAGACGTGTACTGTGAAACAATAAAAAGTTACGACGGGCTATACAGAACAAACGCCGTGGTATGCTGACTTCCGGTATCGTTTTTTTGCACGATAACGCCCGTCCTCACTCTGCTCGCAGAACAACGGCCCTTCTTGAGTCCTTCAAGTGGGACGTTATCAACCATCCACCTTACAGCCCAGACCTGGCGCCAAGTGATTATCACCTCTTCATGCATTTGAAGAAATGGCTCGGGTCACAGCGGTTTGATGACGACGAAGAGCTCAAAGATGCGGTCACAGGCTGGCTCCAGGCACAAGCGGGTGATTTTTATGCAGAAGGAATTTCAAAGCTTGTGAAGAGATACGATAAGTGCCTCAATCGCTATGGAGACTATGTAGAAAAATAGTGCAAAGATGTAGTTGTAAGATGTATATATTAAAATATTTTTATTTGACTTGGTG
Source organism: Schistocerca nitens (assembly GCF_023898315.1). Lineage (NCBI taxonomy): Eukaryota > Metazoa > Arthropoda > Insecta > Orthoptera > Acrididae > Schistocerca > Schistocerca nitens. The sequence continues at coordinate 449,915,158 of NC_064615.1, forward strand.
TATTTTTTTAAATCAACCGGAGGTTACTTTCTGAACGGCCCTCGTATAATGGTAAGACAGAGATTTAGGAAACAGGTGTTACATTGTAAGACATTTCCAGGGGCAGATGTGAACTCTGACCACAATCTATTGGTTATGAACTGTAGATTAAAACCGAAGAAAGTACAAAAAGGTGGTAATTTAAGGAGATGGGACCTCGATAAACTGACTAAACCAGAGGTTGTACAGAGTTTCAGGGAGAACATAAGAGAACAATTGACAAGGAGGGGGGAAAGAAATACAGTAGAAGAAGAATGGGTAACTTTCAGGGACGAAGTAGTGAAGGCCGCAGAGGATCATGTAGATAAAAAGACGAGGGCTAGTAGAAATCCTAGGGTAACAGAAGAAATATTGAATTTAATTGATGAAAGGAGAAAATATAAAATGCAGTAAATGAAGCAGGCAAAAACGAATACAAACGTCTCAAAAATGAGATCAACAGGAAGTGCAAAATGGCTAAGCAGGGATGGCTAGAGGACAAATGTAAGGATGTAGAGGCTTATCTCACTAGGGGAAAGATAGATACTGCCTACAGGAAAATTAAAGAGACCTTTGGAGAAAAGAGAACCACTTGTATGAATATGAAGAGCTCAGATGGAAACCCAGTTCTAAGCAAAGAAGGGAAAGCAGAAAGGTGGAAGGAGTGCATAGAGGGTCTATACAAGGGCGATGTACTTGAGGACAATATTATGGAAATGGAAGAGGATGTAGATGAAGATGAATTGGAAGATATGATACTGCGTGAAGAGTTTGACAGAGCACTAAAAGACCTTAGTCGAAACAAGGCTCCGGGAGTAGACAACATTCCATTAGAACTAAGGACAGCCTTGGGAGAGCCAGTCCTGACAAAACTCTACCATCTGGTGAGCAAGATGTATGAGTCAGGCGAAATACCCTCAGACTTCAAGAAGAATATGATAATTCCAATCCCGAAGAGAGCAGGTGTTGACAGATGTGAAAATTACCGAACTATCAGTTTAATAAATCACGGCTGCAAAATACTAACGCGAATTCTTTACAGACGAACGGAAAAACTGGTAGAAGCCGACCTCGGGGAAGAGCAGTTTGGATTCCGTAGAAATGTTGGAACACGTGAGGCAATACTGACCCTACGACTTATCTTAGAAGCTAGATTAAGGAAAGGCAAACCTACGTTTCTAGCATTTGTAGACTTAGAGAAAGCTTTTGACAATGTTGACTGGAATACTCTCTTTCAAATTCTGAAGGTGGCAGGGGTATAATACAGGGAGCGAAAAGCTATTTACAATTTTTACAGAAACCAGATGGCAGTTATAAGAGTCGAGGGGCATGAAAGGGAAGCAGTGGTTGGGAAGGGAGTGAGACAGGGTTGTAGCCTCTCCCCGATGTTATTCAGTCTGTATATTGAGCAAGCAGTGAATGAAACAAAAGAAAAATTCGGAGTAGGTATTAAAATTCATGGAGAAGAAGTAAAAACTTTGAGGTTCACCGATGACATTGTAATTCTGTCAGAGACAGCAAAGGACTTGGAAGAGCAGTTGAACGGAATGGACAATGTCTTGAAAGTAAGGTATAAGATAAATATCAACAAAAGCAAAACAAGGATAATGGAATGTAGTCGAATTAAGTTGGGTGATGCTGAAGGAATTAGATTAGGAAATGAGACATTTAAAGTAATAAAGGAGTTTTGGTATTTGGGGAGCAAAATAACTGATGATGGTCGAAGTAGAGAGGATATAAAATGTAGACTGGCAATGGCAAGGCAAGCATTTCTGAAGAAATTTGTTAACATCGAGTATAGATTTAAGTGTCAGGAAATCGTTTCTGAAAGTATTTGTATGGAGTGTAACCATGTATGGAAGTGAAACATGGACGATAAATAGTTTGGACAAGAAGAGAATGGAAGCTTTGGAAATGTGGTGCTACAGAAGAATGCTTAAGATTAGATGGGTAGATCACATAACTAATGAAGAAGTACTGAATAGGATTGGGGAGAAGAGAAGGGATCGGTTGATAGGACATGTTCTGAGGCATCAAGGGATCACCAATTTAGTATTGGAGGGCAGCGTGGAGGGAAAAAATCGTAGAGGGGGACCAAGAGATGTATACACTAAGCACATTCAGAAGGATGTAGGTTGCAGTAGGTACTGGGAGATAAAGAAGCTTGCACAGAATAGAGTAGCATGGAGGGCTGCAGCAAACCAGTCTCAGGACTGAAGACCACAACAACAACAACAATTATATCAGATCCCGTGCACTCAGTTATCGCCAGTTCCGCGAGTTTCTTGAAGATATTGAGGAAAGCGACTTGCCATATTATACTACAGTGCGCTGGCTTAGCTGCGGTAAAGTTCTGACCCTTTTTTTTAACTCCGAACAGTAATTGAAATTTTTTTGAACGAAAGAAGTCGGCCTCTGTCTGAGTTAAGGATCGGTGAGTGGTTATGACTGCTAGCATTTCATACAGACTTAACTAAACATATGAATGACCTTAATTTAAAATTGCAAGGTGAAAACCAGCTTCTGCCTGATTATACACGCATGTTAAGTCCTTTCGACAAAAGATTTGTTTGTTTCAATCTCAGTTGAACAAAGTATGCTTCATGCATTTTAATACATGCAAAACATTCAGTCAGCAAACTGAGATTCCGTTTCCTGTAACTTTCGCAATTGAAGCTTTGGGCGCTTTAAAAATTAATTTTGAATCACGTTTTTCAGATATCGATGCAAATTCAAACGATATCAAGATATTTCTAAATCTCTTTGACGTCTATATAGAAGCGTTACCACAGAACTTCAGTTTGAAATTATTGATTGGCAATGTAGCGACTTTTTTAAAGAAAAACATTCAAAGTCAACATTACTGGAATTTTATAAGTGTCCTCCATCCACACAGTTTCCAAATTTACATAAATTTCCCCATGGACTTTTTTCCGCTTTTAGCACTACTTATTTGTGTGAAGAAACTTTCTCCAAAACGAAACATGCAGAAAGTATTTACAGATCAAAATTGAGTGATGAGCATTTGAAGTCGCTGATGATTATCTCTTATCAGTAAACTTGATCCACAACTGGAGGTAATTATGAAAGGAAAGTTACAGCTACATAAAAGTCACTAATTATCACTAAGATGTCAAATTTCTTTACGTGAATACTCTAACACTGTGAGTTTTCAAGATATAAATTAATTACAGTTATTTTATACATCAGTTACAACTAAAATATCCAATATCATTATGTACATCAGGTATTGTATTTTCTTTAAATTGCCTTTAAATAAAAATTATTTTATACGATTTCGTTGCTATGTGTATTTTGCAAAGTAATCAAAAGAAATTGAAACCTCGCTTAAGAAGCAACTTCCATAATGGTTCATTACTAAGGCTAGTCGCCGAAGTGGCGTCCATCTGAAAGACTTGCACCAGGCTCGTGAGGAGAATAAAATGCAAAGAATTTTTTTACTTAAAATGTTTTCGCCAAACTAATCTGTTAACCGTTCCTTTTTTTTTCACTATCGCACGGAGAATGGTCTGTCTGTTTATAGTGGTTGGCCTTCCGCTTTGTAAAGATAGAGCTCCAACAATGTCGCGGTGTATTGGTCGCGATAGGCCTAGAAACTCAATTGTTGGCAATATAGGTACCACCTCAAATATTTCGCGGGCCGGATACCGGGGATGTCCGGCCAACTAACGCGGGCCGGTTTGCCGGCCCTCGCGAGCCGGTTTCGGACCGCGGGCCGTAGTTTGGAGACCCCTGTTCTATTGAATACAAAATAACAACAAAAATGGTTCAAATGGCTCTGATCACTATGGGACTTAACTTCTGGGGTCATTAGTCCCCTAGAACTTAGAACTACTTAAACCTAACTAACCTAAGGACATCACACACATCCATGCCAGAGGCAGGATTCGAACCTGCGACCGCAGCGGTCGCGCGGTTCCAGACTGTAGCGCCTAGAACCGCTCAGCCACCCCGGCCGGCATAACAGCAATAATTAAACTGATTTTTTAACGTTTGAGTATGTAAACTGTACTTACATCAAAAGTAACTACTTTGGTTATATAAATGTACAGAAGTTACGCGATCTACCTTTTATTATTTATAAAATACAATTTATATTTTTTAACTATATAAAATACACAATAAACTAACACTGGACCATGTGCGTCTCTAATTGTGTGCAAAACAAGCAAACAAAAGACGAAGAGATGCCGTCGACTCCCAGTTTCTCTCTCACATATTATGTTGCTTTCCTCATCAATGTTACCAATACTGCCAGTAATTCTACGATTTACTGCGTCATTTTTATACTGTACGAAGCCAACCGAATCGTAGTTTTGTTATAGAGCAACTCTAGTCACTGGTTTGTACAGCTCTGCACGCTAGTCTATCCTGTGCAAAACCTATTCTCCTCTGCATAACTTCTTCTTCTTCCTCCTTGCTTTTTCCCGCATATCTTATGGGGTCGGCACTGTTATATATGTTGCGGAAATATTAGTGGCAGTTGGTGGTCGACTGCCCTTCCTGTCGCCATCACTCCTCCCCCCCCTCACCCCCCCCCCTACCACCACCACGGGACGGAATCTGTGCACCCATTCTATCTGCGTCGAGAGTGAATCTCTTGTTCAAGTGTGGCAAAGTAATTGTTTGTGTAACTTGTAGCTGCGGCGGGACGTGGGCGCCGCCGCTGCATTACCTATTTGGATTTTGGGAACCGCCTAAAAACTACAGCCAGGCTGGACGTCTCACCAGCCCTCGTCATTAATCCGCAACGTGGGTCAATCTGGGCCGGCTCGTCTCCCGCATGGGATAGCAACGGTTCCTTCTTTTCTGGAACATCTGAACTCCCTCCATCCAAGCATCTGTTTCACCATGGAGGTAGAGAAAGATGGTGAGCTCCCGTTTCTGGATGTTTTGGTTCGTAAAAAAGGAGACGGCTCCTTGGGTCACAGTGTGTTCCGGAAGCCTACGCACACAGACTTGTATTTACAAGCTACGAGCTGTCATCATCCCTCACAGCGCAGCGGTGTATTACGGACGCTAGTGGATAGGGCTAGAGCCATCTCAGATCAGGACAGCTTATCGGCAGAGCTTAGCCATCTCCGCTCTGTGTTTGCCCAGAACGGGTACTCCGAGAAGCAGATCCGGAATGCATTTCGACCAGCACGCTCCATACCTCAAGAACAGCCTGAAGAAGCAGAGAACACCACGGGGTTGGTTTTTCTACCGTATGTCGGTGGCGTGTCTTTTAAGATGGGCAGAATTTTCAAGAAATACCGGATTAAATGTGTTTTCCGGCCCCCAGCACGAGTGCAATCAATGCTGGGCTCTGTTAAAGACAACCTCGGCTGGAGGAGACCAGGAATATATAAAATGCCGTGCCACTGTGGGAAGTCTTATATTGGCCAGACGTGTCGTACGGTTAAAGACAGATGCGACGAACATAAACGTCACACGAGGTTGGGTCAGCCAGAGAAATCTGCGGTTACTGAACACTGCCTTGACACGGTACACGGCATGAATTATGAAGAAACGAAGATCCTCTCGTATGCTTCGACATACTGGGACTCCATCATCAAAGAGGCGGTCGAAATACGTATAAGCAGTGACCTAGTAAACAGAGACACGGGGTTTCACCTGAGCAAAGCCTGGGAGCTAGCCTTGGCGGCACTAAGGAACCGTCAACCGCAGATTAGCAACTGCACCGAGTCCACGCAGATGGGAAACCTTAGCGCAGATGCCTAAATCGCGCGCCAACACCTCGCGCGCGCGAACGGGGTTCGTCGCTCCCGGCCGCATTTTCCCGCGCCGCGGCGCGCTCCCGCAGCCCGCGACCCGTTTCTCCAGCAGAGGGCTCTGGTATTCGACGCCGTCTACGATTGGTCTTCGATAACGTTATGCCGCCGCTGGCGCCTGCGCTTTCTAGAAAGCCAACATATAAATTGGCGAGCTTCTCAGCGACGCGGGCCGGCCGGAGTGGCCGTGCGGTTCTGGGCGCTACAGTCTGGAGCCGAGCGACCGCTACGGTCGCAGGCTCGAATCCTGCCTCGGGCATGGATGTGTGTGATGTCCTTAGGTTAGCTAGGTTTAATTAGTTCTAAGTTCTAGGCGACATGCTCTCCTCCCCTCCATCTACCCCTCCTACCAACTTTGATCCTCCCGCCCTCCTCCTGTGCTTGCTCCTCTGGGCGCCCTCCCACCCTTCTCTCCCTTTTCCCTCCCTCCTCCATTTCTCCCCCCTCCTCCCCCGGGCTTCCCCTCCCCTGTCCCTCTCCTCCTGCCCCCATCTCCTCAGCCATTGGCATCCTTTTTCTCCTCTCTCCCCCACCTCACCCCTGTTCCCTCTTGGCAGGTCCTCGGACTCGCACACGCTAAGTGGACATTCGCGCGCCGGAGATCACCGCCTTCAGTGTTTCGTGTGTGCCGTCATGTTTAGTGTTCAGTGTTCACCGTCACACTCCATCGTTCACCAGTGCCATCGTCTTCTTCAGTGTTTGTGCGTCGTGTCAACTGTTCGTAGTGTGGATTGTCATCGAGTGTGGACGGCTTCATGTTTTTTTATGTTCATGTGTCTACTGTTTTTTCCCGCCGTTTTTCCCAGTGATGTATCTTCTCTGTTTATATCATTGTACTCTCTTCGGCTGAAGAGCGGCGTATTGTGCTGCTGCCAGCCTACCTGTTCCACAGGTTTTAAACTCACATTAAAGAAAAAAAAATAATCAGCGACGCGTCAGTAGCACCTTAAGATGGCGGGCAGTTGTCTCGCTGAAATATGTGCGGTTTTTTACAATATTATCCGGCGTAATTCCCGGGAAACTATCAAGCTGACTATTCCTTGATGTGAAATGTTTTTTTCTTTTTCTTTATTCCCGTCTTTGATCACAATATACAGTCCTTCGACGTTGCCCGGTTTCAGTCAGTAATGGCCATCTTCAGATCAACAATATAAAAAATATACACCTACTGGGCAGTCTAGCTTTCAAAACAATACAGCATTTCACATCACAATATACTCTCACACAATCTGGAAAATGTACAGATAAAATAAGGTAAAGCGTACCTGTTCTACACCATGTCCTAATGTGATAAAGCCGTAATGGCATCCTCAAAACATATAAATACATTCAGCAAAGCATCGTCACGTAGAACTAAAGTATGGTGTAAAATAGACCACATCGTCCAGACAGGACACAGGACTCCTCGATGTCTCCGGATGCGTCCTATCAAGCGATCCTTTGATTTAGTCAAGTTTGCCACGAATTTCTTTTCTTCCTAATTCGATTCACTACCGTCTCGCTAGCTGATTCATAAAAATGTGGGAATTCAGCCGTCACCAAACTTTGTCTGCTGTTAATATTTGACGACTGAACAGTTTACAGTAGAAATATTAGCAACAGGCAAAATTTGCTTATGACTGAATTTCCGCGGTGAGAACATGAAAACTGACACCCCTTGTTATCCAGTCTACTCGTCTAAGCTTCAGTATCTTCTGTAGCAGCACACTTCACAAGCTCCTCTTCGTGTCTGATCTGCTTTTGATCCATATTTCTCTTCAGTATGAGGCTATGCCCCAGACAAATAACTTCAGAAAAGGTTTCTAATTTAAGACGTAAACTGAAAAAAGACCACATTGAGGAAGAACAAATGTAATGTAATGAAGAATGAAATCAATTCAGAGTCAAAAATGGCTAAACAATAATACTCAAAGGACAAATGCAAAGAAGTGAGTGAAATTATCAAGGAATCTGCCTATAAATCAGTTAAAGAGTTCTTTGGAAACAGACAAATAAAATGCAGTGGATTTCAAAATGGGGATGGAATTTTATTATATGCACAGAAAATAAAGAAGATCTGGTACTGGAGAAAGCTGAAGAAATCGATCCGTAAGAAGAGGGAGACTATCTTGCGCGATGAGTACGACCTTGCGGTCAGGCAGCTAAAACCTGGGAAAACCACTGGATTTTACGATATATCAGCAGAATTCATGCAGGCTGCTGGAGAGCAGCTACATGAAGAACTGTTCCATCTCATACAAGTTAAACAGGAAACCGGGGAGCTACCAACAGACTTTAAGAAATGTATCACAGTTCCAATATCAAAGAAAGCATGTGCAAACAAATGTGAACAATATAGGGCTCATAGTTCGGAAACACACGCCTCGAAGATCTTCGCCTCTATCATTCTAAGGCGGATAGAAGGCAGAATTGGAGAGACTGTCATGAAGTATCAGGTTGGTTGGTTGGTTTGGGGAAGGAGACCAGACAGCGTGGTCATCGGTCTCATCGGATTAGGGAAGGATGGGGAAGGAAGTCGGCCGTGGCCTTTCAGAGGAACCATCCCGGCATTTGCCTGGAGTGATTTAGGGAAATCACGGAAAACCTAAATCAGGATGGCCGGACGCGGGATTGAACCGTCGTCCTTCCGAATGCGAGTCCAGTGTCTAACCACTGCGCCACCTCGCTCGGTGAAGTATCAGGACAGAAGAACAATGCAGGGGCAGTATGGAGAAGAGGTGGCTGTGGTACGGTGTGGAGTATATCAGGAAGATGTTACTATTAAGCAGGATGTAGAAACAGGGTTGCTCACTCTCTCCTGTCTTCTTCAGTGCATACATTCAAAGGACAATAGATGGTGCTAGAGAGAAACTAGGAGCTATAGGAGGAATTAAAATTCATCGTAAGAAAAAATAGACATGCTAGGACTTGCTGATGATATTGCAGAATTAACTGAAGATGGAGAACAGTTAGGATGCTGGCCCAGGCGGAAACAACCTTCCGCTCTTCCCATAATATGAAAATTAATAAAGGTAAAAGAAAAATCTTAGTGGGAGCAGACAAAACTTCGTTACCGAATGCTCACTTAACAATGAGCGATTGGAGACGGTTGAATCCTTTGCCTCCCGAGGGAGCAAAATTAGATCAGACGGAAGGCCAAGGAAGGATATTGTAAGCTGAATCCATCAACGAAAACCGATTTTAACAAGAGAAGAAACGTTTTCACATCCAGCAGCATAGACAAACATCGCAGGACAAACCTCATAAATAGTTTCGTTGGGAGTATGGTGCTGTAAGCAGTTGAAACACTCGGAGAAGCAGAAAAACATAAAATAACAGCCTTCTAGATGGGTGCTACAGCTGAATGCTCAAGATATCCCGGATAAACAAGATGTCAAACGAAGACGTGCTCCACAGAGCGGAGGAAGAGAAGCCTTGTCTCCTGAAGGTAATCGAATACAAAAGAAAACATGGGTCACCATCTGCTGAGACATGATGGTATCATTAAAAGTGTCATTGAAGGGACTGTAGAAGGGATAAATACAAGAGGCAGACCGAGACTAGAAAACATCAACCAAATCATGGAGGATACCAGCTGCAGCACGTATACCAAGCTCAAAAGGAAGGCCGAAGACAGAAATGCATGGCGAACTGCTGATGGTTGAAGACCTAAGAAGAAGAAGAAAAAAACCTATAATAGATGTCGACAAATTCCTGTAGGCAGAAACCATTTTCTTGCTATTAACAATCTGCATTTTAAACCCTCTCTACTTTGTCTATCACCAGTTAGTTTTCTGTCCAAGTAACAAACCTCATCTACTACTTTTCTAATCCAATTGCAACAGCTTCTTCTGACGTAATTCGAGTACATTTCATCACTCTCGTTTTGCTTCTCTTTATGTTGATCGTTTAACCTGTTTTCAAAGTATTATGCATTCCGCTCAAACGATATTTCAAGTCCTTTGCCGTCTCAGATGGAACTACAACGTCGTCGGCAAGCCTCAATGTATTTTTTTTTTTGTCTCCTTCCTGAATAATAATTCCATTTCCATACTGCTCCTTGGCTTTCTTTATTACCTGCTCAATGTACAGAATGTATAACATACGACATAAGCTTCAGTTTTACCCTACTCTCTACTGAGTTACTGCTTCTCTTTAGTATCCCGCTAATCTGCGGCCTGGTTGTTGAACAAGTTGTATAGACCCTTTTGCTCTTCATATTTGATCTCTGCAGCCTTTAGAATTTCAAAGGATGTATTCCAATCGTCATTGTCAAAAACTTTCTCTATTAGTATACAAATGCTATAAATGTAGATTTACCTTTCCTCAATCTACACTATCTTCTAACTCGCAGTCTCAGTATTGCCTCGCATATTCTTAAATTTCTTCGGAACCCAAACTGATCTTCCGCAAGGCCTATTTCTACCAGAGTTTTCCTTCTACTGTAAATAATGCGTGTAACCATGAATTATTAAATGACGGTTCGCTTACATTCACATGTGTCAGCAGCCGAACTATTTGAAATTGGAATTATTACATTCTACTTGAAATATTAGAGTATTTCGCCTGTATCATATATCATACCTCACATAGAATATTTTTACCTGTCTACATTTTCCCAAGTATCTCAGCAGTTCTGAGAGATGTCTTAGGAGTGATTTAGCTTGCTTTTTCGGATATTTCTGATTTTTACTTTATTTTAGGTTGCGCAATGAACATTGATTACACATTACTATAGAATTATTTGACCATTTCATTTAGCAAGGTAGGCGAGGCTGTTCTAAGATAGATTCTCTGTTTTCAGCTGCGAGGCGACGCGATGTTCACCTACCCCGCAGTGAGAGCGGCAACAGCTCACAGTGCTAAGTCTGTGGCATCTGTGTACTTTTACAAATTAGATGCCTTCAGAAAAATGGTCCTAGGAGATACAGTTCCAGAAGAGGTGAAGCAACAGGCAGAAAACACTGATGGTACACGACAATTATGTCCTCCGTTGAACAGTTGAATGAAAATAAAAAAAATCGGTGACTAAGCTTAAAAATATAGAGATATAATAAAGCAAAATCACTGAGTGGTGCAAATTATTGGATAGTTTCATAAGACAATATTTCACCGATACTGAACGTAATTATTTGATCATACCATTTTCCCAAAGCCGTAAGTTTGAAACTTGTACTCTGACATTCTAACGAGTACCCTCAATTCCAAGGCACATTCCCTGCTTCCAGCTTCTGGTCGATCTGATACCTTCCAGGGACTGATACTGATAATAGCTAACGACGAGAAGTAAGCAGCTTTTGCATATTTTTACATGTAAGTCACATTCGCAAAGATAGTCCTATGGAATTGATGTACTATACATCAGACTGCCAAGACTGAAACCTAAGGTCTCTCAAGCGTGTCCGCAATGGCGTTCCTAATGGGTGTGATATTAACGCCATCTCAAGTCTGGCAGCACATTTGGAGGTAAGTGAATGTATGTCTGGTTCTTGGCAAAAACGCACAGAAACAGCTCAAACACTGAGAAAGACAGCGAACAACGCGTGAAAGTGCGCAGACTGTTGACTGCAGATGACGTAAAATCAATCCATCGACATACCAGGTCACAATTTAGTTAGTCTCAAATGTTGGCTTGTCAATATGGTGGGGGCATTATCCGTTTGGAAAATGAATTTATATTCTTTCTCCCTCTCCACGAGCTGTGGAACTTACCACTGATCTATCGTGTTCAGGTGTCCTATAGCAAATCACTCGGTGAAGAAAGATGTTTCCCTTTATGATATCATAAACAAAAAAAAAAAAAAGACGCATCACGAAGGAAGTATCCGAATGGGGCGGGACTCGGTGGAAGATTACAGTTTCAGAAAAATTGGATGATTTATTAGAGAGAAAGAACTTCACAAATTGATCATGAATAGTGCGCTGGTCCAGCTATGGCCCTTGTGCAAGCAGTTATTCGGCTTGGTATTGATTGATGGAGTTATTGGGCGTCCTCCTGCGGGATAGCGTGCTACATTCTGTCCAATTGGCGGGTTACATCGTCAAAATCTCGAGATGCTTGGAGAGCCCTACCCTTAATGCCCTAAACTTTCTCGATTATGGAGAGATCAGGCGACTTTGTAGGTGGAGGTATGGTTTGGTAATCATGAAGACAAGCAGTAGAAACTCCCAGACCACCATTCCCAGTTCTGGAATTACGTCAGGCGACAGACAGTCTGGCTGGTTTACCACCACAGCCTGAAGCGTCTCTGGACGCGTCTTCGGCCTGGAATCTCACAGACTGGAGTAGAATTGTGCGATGAATCCCGCTTTGAACTGAGCCCCGATGGCCAACGAAGAAGTGTCTGGAGACGGCCCAGAAAGCGGTCGAATTCCAACCTCACAGGAGTAACGCTCTGCGGTGCCATTTAACTTCATAGCAGACCCCCTTTGCTGTCAACCGTGGCGTCCTTACAGCACAGCGGTACTCTGACGATATTCAGCTATCCGTTTTGTTGCCCTTCATGGCAATCCATCCTGGGCTTGCGTTTCAGCAAGGTAATACCCGCCTTCAACCGGACAGACTTTCTACTGCTTGTCTTCGTGCTGGACAAACATCACCTTGGCCATTAAGGTCACCGGATCTCTCCCTAATTGAAGAAGTTTGTAGCATTATGGGCAGGGCCTTCCAAACATCTCCATATTTTGACGATCTAATACGCCAACTCGACAGATTTAGGTACGATATCCCTCAGGAGTACATCCAGCCACTTTCTCAGTCAATGCCAAGAAGAATAACTGCTCTGAGTTTCCCAACCTACTACTTGTGTATCAAGTGAAATTTATATGGGATCCACATCAATTACTTCCGTAGAATCTTTCCTCTGTTGAACTTCCTGACTGCCGCTGTTGTTCCGCTCCCCGCTGTGTAGGAAACTATCCAGTACCTTGTCAACCGTAGCTTCTCTGACACCTGTCTGCCATCTGTAGCGTGATCAAGCGGAATGTGTATCTGGCAATGTAGCACACTACCAGTTTGTACTACTATGTTAAGAAAAGGGACACATCAGATATTAGTCACAAACAGGAACAGCAACTCTCACGGTAATTAACCTCTGCAAAGTAGAAATACAAAATGTATAGGGAACAAAGAGCTCTTTCGATTTCAGAAAATATTTGAAGAAATAATTTATTGGTAAAAGTTGTCATATATGGTTAATTCATTATATTTCGGGAGGTACTAGGTCGAAATATTATAAGAAGAAATAAAGTTTATCTGGCTGTACTCCCGAAATGTAATGCATCAGTTACTTTCGTTACTTGTTCTTAAGCATGCACACTAAGAGTGATGAGTAGCCACTACTCTGTCACCATTGGAATGAACTGGCACAACTATGGAGCTAACACATTCGCTACAAATTTCTTGATCACTCCCACCTAGACGTCTAGTACAATTTTCAACCTCGTCAGCTAGCAATGCAACTGAATGAAGTTGTGTAATGTATTACACTCAAAAAAAAAAGAAGAAAAGCAGTACATCAGGATATTTGATACAGTGGTTAAGGCAATGGACTCATAATCGGAAGAACATACGTTCAAATCCCCCTTTTTTTTGCCATCTAAATTCAGGTTGTCTATGATTACACTAATCGATTAAGGCAGAAGCACACGGCTTATTTCGTTTTCCTACCTTGCCCAATCCGAATTTGTGCTCTGATTGTAATAACGTCATCGTTGAAAGGAAATTAGATCTCCCCCTTTTCTTTTAATAAAGAGATCTAAAGTAGAAGTGTGCCAGCAGATAATATGGTTAAGAGCAATGAGTTTCACTAACGAAAATTAGTGCTGAGCCTATATGAAATTTTCGTTATTCAGACTACAAATTTTTTAGTGAATTGAATCATTTTTGAAGGACTGAGAAGCAGTAGAATAGGAAACTAAGGGCGACCTTGAACATCGAAAACTGATCGAAAAGTGAAACGACTGAGGTTGGCTCTCGCCCGACACTTGACTAACATTGAGGCTTGTGATTAGTACGTTATATTTGAATCGTTTATTCTTCACCACACTTCGGATATCAGAAAGACAAAACGGCAAGAGAAAGCATCACAGCCTAATACGAAGACAATCTCAACAGAATCTAAAATGACATGAATTTCATCAGTCGTGTTACCATTGGACGTCGGTTTTAGATTTTCAGTATAAACCAGAAAAAAAGTCAGAGTGAAGAGTGGAACCGAATGAAGCTTGAATGAGGAAGTCAGAATTAAAGAACGTGGTTATATGTGTATTTGGCACCTGCTGGTATCGTCCTCTAAGAACTTTCGTCTCCTGTAAAGTCAATCAAGTTTTTTTACAAAAAGCTTCTAGAAACACTCAGAAAAAGGACGATTCCACGACAGGCTAATCATTGCGAGAGTTTGCTGCTGTACCGTGAAAGTGCTCCTTATCACACAGCCATTTAATGAACATTTGACGAGCAAGGAAATTCTGTGGTTCCACATCCTTTTATTTGCCGGATCTCAGTCCGTGTAGCCTTCCTGATATTGAGCTAGGCAAGTACCACAGGAGATAATGTCATGTACTGTCGAAGACATTCGAACCGACGAACTGAAAGATATTCGAGTTGTCACTTTCCGGCAGTACTACGAAAAATGGAAACAACACCGCCACTGATGTGTTGCTGCCCAAAGGATGTGGTTAACAGTAACGCAGAAAAATAGAACTGATCCAAAACAGCCTGCGTCATTTTTCTGCTGCACATCCTACACTTCTCAAGGGAGACTCAAGAAAACTGTGCTATCTGTACGGCAACTCTTACTGTGTGAAAATAAATCGTAATGCCTGCACTTTCGTATTTCGATTCAGCGAGTTACACATACTTACGAACTTAACACTATCTTCGTGCACATTCTAGCATAATTCCAAGAGGCCCAATCAGTAGTAGTACCAAACACCTCCATGACTTCGGTACAGGTTTCCCTCTAGCCATAAATCAGATTACAGAAGTTGGAAGCTTTATATCTGCGAAAAGAACAAGGGAATGTATATATAATACATTCAGTACTGATGAAGGTATAGTCTTCAGATATTGTCCAGTAACTTGCAGTTACCCTGTACTGTCAAATGTGTGTTTAATTTTTAAATTATGGGCTTTCTGTCCGTCCATGTTTTCGATATTCATTTCATTTGTTGCAGCTGCCGGCCATGGAGCAGACTTGGGATACCTGTTTCGATGTGTACTCTATCCTGAGATACCAGAACCAAGTTCTCCAGATGGGAAGATCATTGACACGATGACACGACTATGGACAGACTTCGCCAAGACAGGGTAAGAAGGATTCAGAACTCTACTATCCGACGTGAGGCTAATTCTTTGGAATTAGTATTAGAGTTCAACGAATGCAATTTCGCGATGGTAGAAATGGAACGATAACATTTCTGGACACATTTCGGAATTGCTTGCAAATGTTGCGCTCCAGACGATTATGTGATCTGCGTGAAGCTGGACGTATTCAGCAACGGAAAGTGTGCTGCATGTGCTGTTTGACCCAGAGCGGCAACGTCTGTCTGGGTGTAACAAGGACTAAAAATATTTGGATAGGCTGACTGCATGCTCATATGAATCGTACAAGAACTCTTTTTTGTTTACCTCAGATTGGTTTAGATCCTGATCTGCTTGTCCAAAAATGTATACTTAAATTCTTAAATTTTTTTGTAAATCAGTCCTTGCCAGAGATACATAAATTTATTGTATTTCATTTGTGTTCCAATCACTGTTTTCATTCAAGGAACCACAGACATGAGCAGTACATATATTTACTTCTTTCATTTAGAAATATCTCTTCACTTTTGCAACGTTGACGATACATAAAAGTTGATTTGTGGCATTGTTCTATCCTGGTGGCTGGAGCTTTTGAAAATATCTGACAGACATAATAATCATACGTTAGTTGTTCCAGTTCCTGCTAGAAGCTCTGCCTTTGCTGCTTTTCCGTGTGTAGTTATTCATTATTCTCATGTATTGTGACACAGGAGATTTGTAGGTTCACGTCGAATCCGTACGGTGGGGCTGATTAAGATCACGTAGAGAAGGCGATGCCAAAGGCTAAACGCAATCGCAACTTCTACCAAACGCCCAGCATCCATTTAGAATACAGTCAGTTCCTACTGCTGTCTCAAATATACCTTCCAACGCAACAGTCTTACGACTGAACAAAATATTTTTCTACTCCTGTTAGTGTATTGGCTGCCAAGATATACTGGAATTTTCAACTAAAAATTATAGCCAATCATATGTGAAGAAAAAGCATTCAGTTCAAGTGCTCCTAAATGATCGCATAAATGTAAATGTGATGCGAGTGATGCAAGTTAAGTTGTGATTGCCTATCTTAAGGAGCATGAAGTGTTTTCCTGGACAGTTTTATTTTGCACACACTATAGTTTGTTCATGACCTCCTCTCTGAGGACTCCTTAGTTCTAGGTCGGCTGAAGCCGGTACAAGTCGCTCGAATTCGGGCTCGGAGTGTTTTGTGACCGGCCGATGCAAACATAGTCAGCCTATCAGTACACCACCCGTGTGTACCGAAGTCGTTACGAAGTGACTGTCTTGCCATCCTGAGTTGTACCGAAACAGTACACGTAAGTGTAGTGCCACACAGCTTGAGGAGGGAGTCTGTCAGTGTGTGGGTTTACGGTAGACAGAGCAGAGATATATCAAAATGGGGATCGGAAATGCAGCAGTTTTTTTTAAAGAACGGAGGACCAAAATAAAATTATATCGCTTGTGTGGGCAGTACTACGACACAGGACACGGAAGAGCCAATCACGATAATGGTTTAAAACGTTTCCACGGAGATTATTATAATGACTGAATACCCGGCGCTTCCCAGGACCATATTTAATCCAGTCTTCTATTAGTCCATCTCCTACTTCCCCCTCCATCTGAGCACCTCCTCTTTCCCCCATCTCTGGCCACCTCCTCCACCCCCACTCCCTATCCATCTACTCCTGCCCCTTTCTGTCCATCCCCTCCTCCCTCTTCTCTGACCGTCTCTTCCTCTTTTCTTTCTCTGTCATCGCCTCCTATCTCCGTCCATCGCCTCCCCTTACTTTTCTCTGTCCATTTCCTCTTTTCTTTCTCTGTCATCTCCTCCTCTCCCTTCTCTCTGTCCATCTCCTGTTCTTCCATTTCTCTGTCCATTACTTCCTCCTCAGTTTCTCAGAGGTACTTTCATTAAAATGGACGCTCCCAGTCCCCAACAGGTTGAGTATGTACCATCTGTAATATTATACATCTCTCAACAATAAAATGCTTCGCCGATATAGGAGAGTAATTATTGTATATTGCCCTTGTCAGTATTTGAATAAAGTAGGTCTACTTTGGCATTAAAGTCTGCACAGATCACGTGTACTGGAACATATTCTGGGGTTCATTTAATTTATGTTGCTTATAAAACATTTAGCGTCGTAATCGTAAATGATTTTTAAGTCTGCAGTAATTTTTAATAATGAGAACTTATCTGATAACATACTTGCAGAATCCACGAAGAGCGGGAAAACTCATCTAGAACTACTATTCTAGAAATATTTATCTCTCTGGTTAACATTGTTTAGACGACTGTTTGTCAAGGTGAAACTTGATTATCAGTAGCCTTAGCGTATAAAAAAAGTGTCTAAAATGAAATAGTTGGCTTATAAACAACCCCAGACCACAGAGACAAGATGTTTGAAATTCCCGCGGCCCCTGTTCAACCAGACCATATCAGAAATTTCTACTGGAACAGTGCAAATGCTCCACCACCGAAAAACTACTCCATGCCTAGCACTATACTTAACCAACAAGGACTGCTGTGACGATTCACTTTACTAATTTTCAGTCGTAATAGATCATTCTCAGCCATTAAATATTCTTCTTATCGCTGCGTTTGTGTTTAGTGACAACCATGGCATTCGAAAATACGTTATGAGATAGTAGCATTTCGTTCAACATTGCACTGAGGATGGTGTGTTAAAGATTCAAATCAGTTCCATCAGTTTTTTTGTCATAGCAGCTATTGGTGGTTTAATATGAGTACCAGTAATTAACAGTTAATTCATATCCCTGTCAGACGAACACATCAATCCTCCAGAATACGTTGGCAATGTCGTTTTTAACATTCCCAGCGTAAATAATGATAGCTGCTCGTACATGCGGCGCATAGAAACTACATGCGGTTTCCCACAACGAAACAGCATCTCTCTCTGCGCTGAACTGTGCTCCTGAAAAATGGTTATGTGCCTCTTCAGAAGTTAAATTTCGAATGTGTGGCGGTCCCTGTGGTAATCAGTACTGCAATAACATACACTGTAATGATGATAACAGTTTGGTACTAACTTCTAAAACCTATGCGGCAGAGACGTTCGTCCACCACTGGTAGTGCGTGTAGAGCAAAATCTACGTAGTACCATCGCGCATGTGCATATACTCGTTGATCCACCGCCTACAGCACATTCTTATCGTGAAGCACAATACGCTTCACTAGCTTTTTTATTTGCAGATCTTTCCAGTCGTCTCCACTTATGAAGGCAGTAACAGCTACAGTTCGGGAGGACCGAGAAGACTAGAGACTGATAAATGTGATTTTACAGAACATTATATGGAGTATAGAATGATTATTATAGCGCAGAGCGAATCTGGTGTTAAAAGTAAGTCTCTAGATCATATACAACAAATGATCACAGACACATTCTGCTAACTAAAGGGTATAAAAAAATAGAGTGAGCTGTCAGACATGTGACGTACATAAATATTATTGACAAAAGGTGACAGTGGCCCCTACTTTTACTGAAGTATGTTCTGGAGAATGAAAGAATGTAGAAAGCAGCCAACAGAGAATAATATAAAATATAAGGTTCGTGTTGGATTCATGACATTATAAATCACGTTTGATTTTGTGACTTTCGCCGATGACGCTGTATTATCTGCAGAAGCGGCGCTAGAGCAAAATAGCTATTGGAAATTGCTGCGCCTACAACTGATTTAATGAAAGAGTACACGAGCCGGCAAAAAGGGATCCGTTTCAAAATATCAAGAAAGCGTATATCACTCAAAAATGAGTCTACAACTGTGTAACGAAGTATGCACTATTTTGAAACTTGCTGGCAGATTAAAGCTGCGTGCCGAACAGGGGCTCGAACGCGGAAGCTTTCGTGGACAATGCTCTTGTCGACTGAGCCATCCAGAAATGGCGACACCTCCTAACCCCTCACAGCTTCATTTGCGCCAGTACCTTTGTCCTGCGTGGCTTACCTGTGTACCTTGCGGGACTGGACTGGCACTCTGAGGAAACGATATCTCGGAGAAACGCCTTACAAGTACGAGGGGACCTTCTCACGAAGGATGGACTGAACACAGTTGGCGGTGGCGTGATTGTTGCTGTTAGAAGCAGTTTACCTTGTAGCGAATTGAAGTTGATAGTTCCTGTCACTTAGTATGGGTAGACGTAATTCTTGGCAACCGGAATAATATAATAGGTGGGTCCTTTTTCCGGCCTCCAAACTCAAATTATACAATTTCTGTAAACTTGAATCTAATTTCAGACACTTGCCCGACTCATGCTACTGTAGTTGGTGGTGACTTCAATTTACCGACGATATGTTGGCGAAAATACGCATTTAAAACATCCGAAATCATGCTACATGCTCTCTCTGATATTGTTTCGAGCAATTAGTTCATGAACCCACTCGAACAGTAAACGGTTATGTTAACACACTTGGCCTCTTAGCAACAAATAATCATGAGCTAATAACGAGCGTCAAAATTGATACAGGGATTAGTGATACAGGGTTGTCGTAACGAGACTGAATGCCGCAACTCTCAAATCCTTCAAAAAAAAAAAAAAACCAAAAATGTATATTCAAATAAGCAGATATAAATTCGCTTGACGTCTACCTGAATGACAATCTCCATCCCTTCCTAAAAAGCAAAGTAAGTGTAGACCAGATGTAACTTCAATTCGAAGAAATAGTATCGACAGCAATTGAGAGGTTTATAACTAATAAATCACCAAACGGCAGAGCTAATCCCCCATGATACACAAAACAGGTTAGAACACTGTTCCAGAAACAACGAAAAACGCATACCAAATTTAAACGAGTGCAAAATTCCCAACATCGGCGATCTTTTACAGAAGCTCGAAATTTAGTGGTAACGTCAATGGGAGAATGCTTATAACAGTTTCCAGAACGAAACTTTGTCTAGAAACCTTGCAGAAAATCCAAAGATTCAAAAAAAAAATGGTTCAAATGGCTCTGAGCACTATGGGACTTAACATCTATGGTCATCAGTCCCCTAGAACTTAGAACTACTTAAACCTAACTAACCTAAGGACATCACACAACACCCAGCCATCACGAGGCAGAGAAAATCCCTGACCCCGCCGGGAATCGAACCCGGGAACCCGGGCGCCAAAGAGATTCTGGTCGTATGTAAAATATACTAGCGGCAAAACACAATCAATGCCTTTTCTGAGCGTTAGCAATGGAAATACTATCGTTTACAGTGCTGCTGAAGCAGAACTACTAATCACAGCCTTCCGAAATTCCTTCACCAAAGAAGACGAAGTAAATATTCCAGAAGTCGAATCAAGAACACCTGCCAACATGAGTAAGTTGGAAGTAGATATCATCGGAGTAGTGAAACAGTTTAAATTACTTAATAAAACCAAGTCTTCCGGTAAAGACAGTATACCAAATAGGTTTCTTTCAGAGTAAGCCGATAACAATAGCTCCATACTTAATCATATACAACTGCTCGCTCGGCGTAAGATCAGGTGCCAAAGACTGGACAGTTACACACGTCACACCAATATTCAAGAAAGGCAAAACGAGTAGCCCACTAAACTACAGGACAATATATTAACGTTGATACTCAGCAGGATTTTGGAACATATATTGTGTTCGAACATTATGAGTTACCTCTAAGAGAACAGTCTATTTACACACTCAAGATGGACTTAGAAAACATCATTCTTGTGAAACACAACTAGCTGTTTACACATGCAAAGTGTTGAGTGCTGTCGACAAGGGATTTCAAAGTGATTCCTTATTTCTAGATTTCCGGAAGGGTTCTGAGACCGTACCTCAAAAGCGGCTTGTAATCAAATTGCATGTTTATGGAATATCGTCTCATTTAGGTTACTGGATTCGTTATTTCCTATCAGAGGTCACAGTTAGTAGCGGTTGACGGAAAATCATCGAGTGAAACAGAAATTATTTCTGGCATCCCACGAGAGGGCGTTATGGGCCCTCTGCTACGCTGATCTATGTAAATGATTTAGGAGACAAATAGTTCAAATGGCTCTGAGCACTATGGGACTTAACTTCTGAGGTCATCAATCCCCTAGAACTTAGAACTACTTAAACCTAACTAACCTAAGGACATCACACACATCCAGGATTCGAACCTGCGACCGTAGCGGACGCGCGGTTCCAGACTGTAGCGCCTAGAACCGCTCTGCCACTCCGGCCGGCATTTAGGAGACAATCTTAGCAGCTGTTTCAGGTCGTTTGCAGATGATGCTGTCGTTTTCGTCTAGTAAAATCATCAGAAGATCAAGACCAATTGCAAAACGATTTGGAAATGATATCTGTATGGTGCGAAAATTGCCAACTGACTCTAAATAATGAAAAGTCTGAGGTCATCCACATGAGTGCTAGAAGGAATCCCTTAAACTTTGGTTACACAATAAATCAATCAAAACTAAAGGTTGTAATATGAATTAAATATCTAGGAGTTACAATTACGAACAACTTAAATCGAAAAGACACCTAGAAACTGTTGTTGGCAGAACGCTCAGAGGGTGCAACAGATCTACTAAAGTGGCTGCCTACACTGCGCTTCTCCGACCTCTTTTGGAGTACTGCAGCGCTGTGTGGGGTCCTTACCCGACAGGGTTAAGGGAGTACATCGACAAAGTTTGAAGAAGAGCAGCACGTTTTGTACTATCGAGAAATAGGGGAGACAGTGTTACGATCATGATACAGGATTTGGGATGGAAATCATTAAACAAAGGCGTTTTTCGTTGCGGCAGGATCTTCTCACGAAATTTCAATCACCAAATTTCTCTTCAGAATGCGAAAATATTTTGTTGACGCCAAC
Organism: Schistocerca nitens; assembly: GCF_023898315.1. NCBI lineage: Eukaryota > Metazoa > Arthropoda > Insecta > Orthoptera > Acrididae > Schistocerca > Schistocerca nitens. The sequence goes on from NC_064615.1 coordinate 449,937,070, forward strand.
CTACATTGAGATGAACTATCATCATAATAAAATAAGGGCAATCAGATCTCGCGCGGAGAAATATAGATGTTCTTTTCCTCCGCGCAGTTCTCTAGAGGGGAATAATAGATAATGATTGTGAAGGTGGCTCGATGAACTCTCTGCCAGGCACTTGTAATTTGCAGAGTATCCATGTAGACATTGATGGATACAGGTCCAGCTCTCATACTAAACACTGTTTTTTCATATAGACGCAAACATGTTCTATTAGCTTCGTGCGATCGGAAAGTGTTATTTACAGACGAAGTTTTGGAAAATTAGTGTAGTATTTTTAAGTGGTTTTCAATAACTCATGGGAACGCAAATGAAAAAACGTAACTTGGAGATGAGAAGCTAGCACTACCTGGTAATGTACAGAGGGTCAAACAAAAACCTATAATGTAAAATTAAGATCATAATAAACGAAACCCACTGACGATGGCACAAAGTTGCTAAAGCGTATTTGGACCTATATGAAAAAAATGTTTTTCATAAAAGGTGGATCATGTATCCAACACACAGAAAAATTCATTAATGAAACTGAATAGATTCTACATCTTTTTAATAAATGCGGGGTGTTCAAAAAGTCTCCACACAGTGCCGTATGATTGTTAGCCGCGCGTGCCGTAAAATTGTTCTCCTGCCTTGGTTTTTCAATGAAACAATAAACGCACAACGATACTGCAGAGATATTTTGTACCCATTCATAGGACAACTTGTGTTGTGCGAAATACTGAACGGTTATTTCCAACAAGATGGTGGAACCGCGCATACAGTTCGCGTTTCGATGTTACTGTTTGCAGATGTTTTTGGTGATCGCATAATTTCACAGGGACTTCGGCCTCCACGATCGCCTGACCTAACACCACCTGACTTGTTCTTCTGGGGTGCAGCGAAAGCAACTGTCTATAAAAATCGTCCAAACTCCATCGATGAATTGAAAGCTGCAATATCCACTTTTACTGCTTCTGTTACAGAAGAAATGCTACAGCTTGCGTTTGGAAACATGATTAGACGAATTTAATTGTGTATTCAACAACAGGGGGGACACTTTCAACATTTAATGTGAAAATCTGTAAGTAAAAATGAATATTCAATAAATTAATAACTTGTATTTCACTGAGTTTCGTTGCGGTATATTCACTGCGGCACACGGCACGCGCGGCTAACAATCATACAGCACTGCGGAGAGACTTTTTTAACACCTTGTATAAAATGAAAAGCTTCATCCAGTTTACATCATATGAGCTTTATCTCTTTTGTGTCTATTGTATTCCGATGTTTGTCAATACACAACTGCCTCCATACTTCAGGCAATTTATGAGATGATGTATGGTTTCGTAGACGAAACAGGAATTTTTGTAAAAAAGTGCGCAGTCTTCAGCCACCTGCAGTAGGTCTCAGTAGAGGTGAGAAGACATTGAACTGAGATAGTGTCGGAAGTTCCATGCGGCTTTTCGCGGATGATGCTGTAGTATACAGAGAAGTTGCAGCATTAGAAAATTGTAGCGAAATGCGGGAAGATCTGCAGCGGATAGGCACTTGGTGCAGGGAGTGGAAACTGACCCTTGACATAGACAAATGTAACGTATTGCGAATACATAGAAAGAAGGATCCTTTATTGTATGATTATATGATAGCGGAACAAACACTGGTAGCAGTTACTTCTGTAAAATATCTGGGAGTATGCGATCGGAACGATTTGAAGTGGAATGGTCATATAAAATTAATTGTTGGTAATGCGGGTACCAGGTTGAGATTCATTGGGAGAGTCCTTAGAAAATGTATTCCATCAACAAAGGAGGTGGCTTACAAAATACTCGTTCGACCTATACTTGAGTATTGCTCATCAGAGTCGGATCCGTACCAGGTCGGGTTGACGGAGGAGATAGAGAAGATCCAAAGAAGAGCGGCGCGTTTCGTCACAGGGTTATTTGGTAACGTGATAGCGTTACGGAGATGTTTAGCAAACTCCAGTGGCAGACTCTGTAAGAGAGGCACTCTGCATCGCGGTGTAGCTTGCTGTCCAGGTTTAGAGAGGGTGCGTTTCTGGATGAGGTATCGAATATATTGATTCCCCCTACTTATACCTCCCGAAGATATCACGAATGTAAAATTAGAGAGATTCGAGCGCGCACGGAGGCTTTCCGGTAGTCGTTCTTCCCGCGAACCATACGCGACTGGAACCGGAAAGGGAGGTAATGACAGTGGCACGTAAAGTGCCCTCCGCCACACACCGTTGGGTGGCTTGCGTAGTATAAATGTAGATGTAGATGAAGAAAAAGAAGCAGAGGAATAAGACCTAGACTAGCGGCCTGTGAGATTTTACCTCTGTTAATACCCTTTGGGCTGACGGCCTTTCTGCAGTTTTAACACTGGTTCACGTCACTGTCAGGCTTGGCTAACACTTGAATGAGTGACACTTCGGGTCTACCGAGCACTATTGACAAGCGAGGTGTACTCAGCCCTTGTGATGCCAATTGAGGAGTTAGTTGACTGAGAAGTGGAGGCTCCGGTCACGAAAACTGATAACGGCCGGGAGAGCGGTGTGCCGACCACATGCTCCTCCATATCCAGTGACGCCTTTCGGTTGGGGTTGACAAGGCGGTCGGTCGGTACGGTTGGGCTTTCCGAGGCCTGTTCGAACCGAGAGTTAGTACCCTGCGAACCGGCAGCGCGGCCTGCCGAGCGTTCTGGTGTGGGCTCATGCGCCTCGTTTGTTGACTGCCCGCAGGAGTCCGACGCCTGGGGCGGCGGTTGGCGAACAGCTGCAGTGGCCGGCGTTCAGCGCGGAGGCGGGCGCCTACCTGCTCCTCAGCCCCGGCGATTTCAGCGTGGCCCACAAGCCTTTCGCCCAGCGGGTCGCTTTCTGGGACAGCTTGTACACCCGCTACAGTGCTTAGCTTGCCGTCTCCTTCTGCAATAGGAAACAGGAAACTCTAAACCAAATCGTGTATTTGGAATGGCCTTTGTGAAACACTGTTAAATTCTTTACTTATAAGATCTAATTCCATTAGCACTGTCAGTACAGCAAGTTACTGACGAGACGAGGTCTCATGATGTATGCGGATGAACAACCATATTTGTACATTCCATTAGCCGGCCGCGGTGGCCGAGCGATTCTAGGCGCTTCAATCCGGAACCGCGCAGTTGCTACAATCGCAGGTTCGAATCCTGCCTCTGGCATGGATGTGTGTGATGTCCATAGGTTAGGTAGGTTGAAGTAGTTCTAAATTCTAGGGGACTGATGACCTCAGAGGTCATCAGTCCCCTAGAACTTAGAACTACTTAAACCTAACTAACCTAAGGACATCACACACATCCATGCCCGAGGCAGGATTCGAACCTGCGACCGTAGCAACTGCGCGGTTCCGGATTGAAGCGCCTAGAACCGCTCGGCCACCGCAGCCGGCAGCAAAATGACATTCGTTTCTGATTGTCGTGAGACTGGCGCAAGAGATGTTCAGTACGCTGTCCACCGTTTTCTCCCACAAGTTGAAATCGAGAAGCAGCATGTTCCACAACAGATCGAAGTGTCTCAGGGGTCAAGTTCAGAATGCGTTGCTCAATGCGCGGCTTCAGTTCAGCTAAGTTTCTAGTTGGAGCACTGAAGACAACACCTTTCAGATCACGTTACAGCCAGAAGTCACACGGATTAAAAGCAGGTGATCTGGAGGGCTAGGCTGTACGGAAATGATGGCTGGTAATTCCAGCATGTCCGAAATGCCTCTGCAGCAGCTACTTTACTGACTGTGCAGTGTGAGGAGGAGCGCCATCTTGCATGAAATTGATCCTACCCTCACACCAACGCTGTCGGAGGGTTGGAATGACATTGGTGCACAAAAGACTCTCACAGCGTTTACCACTGATGTTTCAGGTAACAGGGCTCGCAGGATCATTTCCTGGAAGAAATACGGCCCTACGACAAACGATGCCGTCAACCTGCACCACACAGCCACCTTTGTAGAATGATGTGGTATCGGTTGATGTGCCTGCGAATTTTTCGTTGCCCAAACTCTGCAGTTCTGCTTAACTGACATGTCCTGGAAATTGGCTTCACCTGTCCACAGAATGTCTATGGCCATTCACTCTCCTCTTCCAAGCCAGCAGGAAAATCCAAAGCAAACGTTTCTCTTGTTGGCAGGTCAGCAGGAAGCAATTCCTGAACAGGACTTTATGCACCGTGCCCGCAGGCATGTCCAGCGTTGGAGAAATTTCCCAAGCACTGCATGTTTGCACACCCCGCTCGATCCCTCCTGCAATGGCCACATCTTCGACAGACGTCAGATAAACTGCTTTCCTCCCTCTGGACATTGCACTTGAAAAGAACTTGTCTTTTCGAATTTTGTAACTATTTTCTCTACTCACTTAACAGACATGGGATCAATGCCTTTTTTTCATACTCTTGAGTGTCCGGAACACCTGCAGGGCTACTGGTGCACAGTCACCGTTCTTGTAAAAGAGGCTTACCAGTAAACTGAGGAACATCCATGCGCCGTGTATCGGGTTGGTGTGCATATTCTGACGCTTACAGCGTCATCTATTGGTCCAGTTTTCATAAATTTGTTTTTATTCCATGACATTTTATCCTGTATCAATAATATACTGTTCAAATTTAACGTCATTCTATGCAGTAATTCTCTTTCTACAGCGTTTTCAACTGTAACTTTAGTTAAGGACACCCTGTACATCTCTCCTCACGTCAACACGCAACTTATTGCAACGGAACAAGTTCCCACATTTCCTCATCTTCTTCGAACTCCTTCGAACCCACTTCATTAACTGTAGAATCAAGTGCTATAATATGAGTACAGTCTAAAATAAAAGTGTTCAGAAGTACCTGATTTCATAATACGCCTGGAACCTTTTCATGATTTGAAGAGAGCGTTTTGAAGTTTACGTGAGTAAGTTACAAGCACTCTACATGACAACGTACCTGAAGCCCAGAACAGAAAAACTTATCCATTTTCGATTAAACTTCTTAGAAACATGAAATTCCTAAGAAACTCGTGGTAAGTTCACTTCCAACCCTTGTCAAACTAGGCCTGTAAGTAAGTTAATGGCTCTATAAGTTAATAATTAAATTGTAATAGAATAATTTCTCCACTGTAATTGTAAAAGTGATCTATAGATGAATAAAGCTACTACTACTGCTACTACTACTATACGAACCATGAGTAATCTTTTAGGAAATTAGGCCGTGAAGGATATTACTTTCATAAATGGCCAAGTCAAGAGATAATTTTTTTGAAAAGTTAATAAGTATGACCTATTTTAAGTTATTTTCCCAAATGGGTTAAATTAAAACACAATCGTAAAAATTTAGCTACTGAAAATATTGTTATCTTGTAGTTTAATGCATGTGTACTCTCCTTACTTTTGTTCCCCTGTAAAAATTAGTGGATAACTTGACCATCTTTGAAACTTGTCAGCATAATCAGTTTGACATACACTCCTGGAAATTGAAATAAGAACACCGTGAATTCATTGTCCCAGGAAGGGGAAACTTTATTGACACATTCCTGGGGTCAGATACATCACATGATCACACTGACAGAACCAAAGGCACACAGACACAGGCAACAGAGCATGCACAATGTCGGCACTAGTACAGTGTATATCCACCTTTCGCAGCAATGCAGGCTGCTATTCTCCCATGGAGACGATCGTAGAGATGCTGGATGTAGTCCTGTGGAACGGCTTGCCATGCCATTTCCACCTGGCGCCTCAGTTGGACCAGCGTTCGTGCTGGACGTGCAGACCGCGTGAGACGACGCTTCATCCAGTCCCAAACATGCTCAATGGGGGACAGATCCGGAGATCTTGCTGGCCAGGGTAGTTGACTTACACCTTCTAGAGCACGTTGGGTGGCACGGGATACATGCGGACGTGCATTGTCCTGTTGGAACAGCAAGTTCCCTTGCCGGTCTAGGAATGGTAGAACGATGGGTTCGATGACGGTTTGGATGTACCGTGCACTATTCAGTGTCCCCTCGACGATCACCAGTGGTGTACGGCCAGTGTAGGAGATCGCTCCCCACACCATGATGCCGGGTGTTGGCCCTGTGTGCCTCGGTCGTATGCAGTCCTGATTGTGGCGCTCACCTGCACGGCGCCAAACACGCATACGACCATCATTGGCACCAAGGCAGAAGCGACTCTCATCGCTGAAGACGACACGTCTCCATTCGTCCCTCCATTCACGCCTGTCGCGACACCACTGGAGGCGGGCTGCACGATGTTGGGGCGTGAGCGGAAGACGGCCTAACGGTGTGCGGGACCGTAGCCCAGCTTCATGGAGACGGTTGTGAATGGTCCTCGCCGATACCCCAGGAGCAACAGTGTCCCTAATTTGCTGGGAAGTGGCGGTGCGGTCCCCTACGGCACTGCGTAGGATCCTACGGTCTTGGCGTGCATCCGTGCGTCGCTGCGGTCCGGTCCCAGGTCGACGGGCACGTGCACCTTCCGCCGACCACTGGCGACAACATCGATGTACTGTGGAGACCTCACGCCCCACGTGTTGAGCAATTCGGCGGTACGTCCACCCGGCCTCCCGCATGCCCACTATACGCCCTCGCTCAAAGTCCGTCAACTGCACATACGGTTCACGTCCACGCTGTCGCGGCGTGCTACCAGTGTTAAAGACTGCGATGGAGCTCCGTATGCCACGGCAAACTGGCCGACACTGACGGCGGCGGTGCACAAATGCTGCGCAGCTAGCGCCATTCGACGGCCAACACCGCGGTTCCTGGTGTGTCCGCTGTGCCGTGCGTGTGATCATTGCTTGTACAGCCCTCTCGCAGTGTCCGGAGCAAGTATGGTGGGTCTGACACACCGGTGTCAATGTGTTCTTTTTTCCATTTCCAGGAGTGTATTAATATTAACACTACGATAAACAAATCAAATTATGAGATTATTGCTATTATTATTATTATTTAAGGTGGCGTCGTGCTTACGCCGTTTGATACGGCCTGCTGCGATCCCCTCTCCTGCCCCATCCTCTTCATCTCAGAGGAGCACTGGCCCCCAACGTCTTCTGTTATTTGTTGGATACATTCCAGTATTTGTCTTCTCCCACAGCTTTTGCTGCCTAAGGGTCCATGTACGACCATGGAAATTATTCCCTGCTGTCTTAACACTTGTCCTATCGTCCTCTCCCTTCCTACAGTCGACGTTTTCTATTGACTCTCTCGAGAAGTTTGTCATTGCTTCACTTAGCAGTCCGCTTAACTTTCAACATATAGTAGTAGTTTTCGCGGGAAATGCCCTCTTGGCCTGTCCTGCTCTGCTTCTTATTTTCCTTGCTTCGTCCCTCATGCGTAATTTTCCTTCCGAAGTAACAAAATTCCTTCACTACACCTACACTGTGGATCCTATCCAGTATTATGTTCCACTTCTTACGCTTAATTTCGTTGTTGAATTAGGAAGTAGATGTGAGATATGCATATAACATTGCTATACCCCGTCGTTTTCATTCTTCTGGAGGCAGTTTCTACTTTTCAGGTATGAACGCTGTCATAAATATGATGAAAATTTGTTTTTGATTACGCGTGTGCCTTCCTCCACTTGAGTCTCTGCACTACTCACATGATTATTGTGTGGGTATGTGGTTTTAACTCTTGTTATGTTTACTCTTAAAATTGTAATAGCTGTACTTTTTATGATGCAAGTCAGTAACCGTCATGTTCTGAGACGCCAAATGTTATGTCTTCGCTGCTGATGATAAATGGATGGAAGGTGGCCAAAGGATCTATAGCCGTAGGAATCTGGACAGGCAAGCTCAAGATTAGTTCAGACAAGTGCACTTTAAATAAATATATTGTACTCAACATGTGTGTGAAGAAATGCTACACTTATCACTTATAGGAATGGGTGGTGTCTGTTCGTTTGGAGATGTCCATACAGAATCCGGGGGGGGGGGGGGGGGGGGAGAAAGGAAAGGAAGTGGAAGGAACTAATGATATCTGCTGCATCAGGGCTTCATATAATAAATTTTTCTCGACTGGCAATGAATCCATAATCTTCAGTGCAGATGTATGTTTACTTTTGACCTCCGTGCAAATCTAAAATTAGAGAGCACGAAGGACATGGACGGGCGCTGCAGATATGTGGGAGTGGGGGTCAGCCAGGGAGCGTACCGAGGTAGCCCGCGCGTTTGTGATTTACACTATGTCTGAGTGGCTCAGAGGTTAACGCAACTACCTAATAAACAGGAGCTCCTGTTTTCGAGTCCCCATCCAGCACACATTTTCGCTCCTCGACACTGATTCTGCATAAAGTCCCGATGCAGCTGATATCTGTAGTTCCTTCCTTTCACCCCTTCCCCTCTTCCCTCCACTTTCAGTTTACAAAAAATTTTACACTGTTGGCTACTTGTGGCAGACGCAGCACGCTATAAGCACGGGCCTCACACGGGCGTACTTGTAACAACTGATTGTTTTCCGGTGGGCTGTCAGTAACTTGGAGTGATGTTCAGCAGCGACTGGCACTTGCACTAGCAGACCGGGGCCCAGGCCTGGAGGTCTTCTTAGTCGGCGGCCTGGACGTTCTTCATTGGTGGTGATGCTCAAAGCGCTACTCGCAGCGTCCACGGACTCTTCACGGCACCGGCTCCGGCAATATCAATAGGCTACGATACCAAAGTGCCGACTATATTTCTCTTCATTATAAATCGTACAGACGATTGTGGCAGATTAGGGATTTTGCAATTCGCTGTGTATAATTCCCGATGTTTAGTTCTTAAGTTGCTTTTCTCAGTTTCACCACCACCACCACCACCATCACCACCACTGAACTTCCCCTGGCAACTGTTTAACCCGCGTGCCACGGTGTCCCTCCTGCCCCAGGCAGTGAAAAATGTTCGTTTGTATCTCTTCTGACGAAATTGTAAGTCATTTAGTGTCGCGACAAATACAAATTTGTAGCTGCGGTTGAGGTGATTTTTTTGTTAAACCATGTGTAGTGAAATGAACACTTTTTTCTCAAACTTTACTACTTATTTCTATTAGTGAGTGGAACCAAATTGGTGGCTCAGGTTTTTCGTAAATTTATTTCCAGAAACATTTAGTGGTCTGTTCGTTATTTTGGTCCTCTACATATTCTGGAAATCACTAGATAGTACCCTGCTGATTCTGCCCCAAGCCATATGTACTCCTTCTGCTGTGTAACTGTTTTCTTTTTCGTTTCATACATTGAGAACTGTGCTGACTACAATTACTCCGCACACCCATTATTATTCACTTACGTACATGGAAGTGTCAGAAGTTCGTGTCAAGATGTTCTGAGATACGGACACCCACAATGAGTCATTTTTTTAAGAAAAAGAATTTTAGACTTCGTGATTATACATTCTCCCAATGGGAATACAAAAGAGCGCGCCCAGGGAACAAAGGCCGACATCTATCCAGGCAAGGTGGTCACGGGAGACGTCGTTTTGTCGGAACGAAGTCCGAGAACAGCCAGGAGAGACAGAAGAGGGCGCACGTCACGCTAGACTGGAGACCAAAGAACGTCCTTAAGTGGTTCAACGCTCTGGATGCGCCCTGCAGCCGACACATGACTTCCCTTCCAAGCTCCTTAGCGGCTGTTAAAAAAGTGCTATGCAGGGGATTGTTGGTCAGCGTATTTTACGGGAACAACCGCCCTCTACTGAATGATGATTCTACTCGTCACACAGCCACAGTAGTTGGTACTTCAGTACTGTGTATGTACTAGATTTTCCATGATTTTATAAGTAATAATTCTGATGGATAAACAACTAGAAATCGTAGAGACTGTAAACAGAACACGTACATGCGTTAAAATCTAAACGAGATAATTTATTTCAAAGGATTACAGTTTTACAATTATCAGTGACTAAAAACACCTTAGAAAACTGTACAAGTAAGAATATCGAATTAATATCATCAATTATTAATGAACCAGAACCTATTGAACTGGAAAGGAAATTCCCTGTCAAAAAAACACACGATAAAGCTGAGGACCTTTTCAAGACTGACTATACGTCATCTATCATTACACTTACATGCGATAGGCCAACAACAGGTTACAATGAAAATTTAAAAAAAATCATAGAAAAGAGATACCACACAATAGTACTAATACAAATCAATAAAAGGAAAAAGAAGAAGTAGCAGCAGTTACAATGATTTCACTGCTGCATTAAGTAAGGGACTCAATCCCAAATTTCCAAAATTTACACCATCAGGGGATATATGTCATGTCTGATTTCTAAAATCTATCAGAGATATGCTTCCTGAATCGTAAACAGACTACAATAAAATAAAATTTGTGATAAGGCATATGATGGGTGAGATAGCAAAGTTGAGAGTGTTAAAATTTGAGGATTGTCAAACGCACAAATGTTTTTAAAGGTCCTTTAAATAAAAGTATTGGAGTGACAGGGCTCAAAAGAAGATATATCTAGAACTTATATGTTCCAAAATTACTGGAAGGGTTACAGAAAGTTCGTTGGGCGGCGAATCACTAAGGCAAAGCATTTAAACGATACCACAACAGAGAAACATTCGTTAGAAGTGATAATCAGACTTTTACCAGGGAGGATAAGAGACAAACTTCTAGAAAGACACTGGGGTAAAATTAATAACTGATTAATAAATTCACACCACTGAGAGACAATCTGAAAGTTGACAGGGTGGTAGGAACAGCAACGACGTGTGCAGCCATTGCAACAGAGGCAACAACGGTCACTAACACAGATTAGGACAAAGATTACAGTACCGAGAATAACAGCTTATAACATCAAAATAGGACTATCGAGAGCAATATTTTTAATTTAATTACATATGATAATGGAAAAAGTTTAAGAAAAGATGTATTACAGGAAAATATACGATCCATCACAGATTTTATACACCAAACGTGTTCCAAACCTTTCCTAGACTTTCAGTAACCAGATCAAGACTGTACGAATACCAGGAGCTGCAAGTAAACCAGTACGTGAAAACTATTAATTGCATTTGCGGTAAATAAATATAAATTTAAATACCTAATGTTTGTCGTAATAGGTTCAATAGATTGATTAACAGGACACCAGGTAACGTTGGATTCTCAAAATGCTGTAGTGAAATTTCCATATGGAGTAGATGAAAAAACTGTTACCTTACGTTTTGAATCATTATCTATACAAAAATTAGATGTAATTCCTACAGCAGAAGCTGAGCTAGTGAGTGCAATCAAAGATTTCAGGATTATGGCTTACAAATAACCCAAGATGACACACGTAGTAATATTAGTATATCAAATAACGTGAACACAAAAGGAAAGGGCGAGATCGTTACATTGTTAGATAAACACAGAGATGTTTTCTCAATGAAACCTGGAATAAATTAACGAGTTTGTTTGCACTCTAAAGATTATTGACTCCTTTAACAGTTATTACAACACTCCTCAAGTAGCAGTTAAGAAAACAGATGGATCGGTTAGAGTCATACTAGATGCAATAACTATTAATAAATTATTGAACCTGAGAGAGTGAAGCTACCTATAACAGAAGAAATGTTAACGCAATTTGCAGGGACAGAATACTTCAGTATAATCGATCTTATAACAGGATACTTTCAGACAGCTCTCCATAAGGATTCCTAAGAGAAAGCAACATTTCTATTCAAGGATAGGTCATACTAGTTCCTATTATTACCTTTTGGACTATATGTTTCAGTGTTAGTGTTCATAAGAGGTTTATACAGAGGCATAGGCACTGAGTTAAGAGATAAAGTCTTAATTTGTACTGATGACATAGTAGCTGTATCTACATCATGGAGTGAACACCTTCAAACTCTGAACTTATTTTTTTAATAGACTAAATTCCCAAGGCATCACAATTAAACTATCAAAACCGCACTACGGTAGAAATGAAGTAAAGTTTTGGGACTTAGAGAAAATACAATAGGAATCAGACATGACCCCTCCCACTTCAACTAAATGCTATTAAACTTTCATCAAATAAAAATCAACTAAGTCCTATTTAGGCATCGATGGTTTTTATAGAAAATTCCTTCCAGAATCAGTGCTCAACTTTATTAAAATTATTTAAACTAAACGTACCAGGGAGCTGGTATACACATTGCAAGAAGGAATTCAACAGAATAAAGTAACAGTTAATTCAGTCACAACTACTATTTCACTTCGATTTCACCCCACCATGTCCCTTAGCTATAGATGCTCGGATGCCAAATATTTCAGGAATATGCGATGGAGGGTACAGTACAAGACTGCCCTATAGCCTTTGCAAATAGGATGCTAACAAACCTGGAGCGGAATTACAGTATAACAGAAAACTAGACCTTATCCATAGTCCAGTCATCCAAAAAATTCAATAGGGATGCAACCAACCCAGGATATTTTTAAAAGATAAAAACATACGGAAAAGTAATTAGAAGACTATTAGAATTTAGGATGTGTACAACGAATAGGAGTTAATTTACATGTTAACATTCAACATTTTACAGCAAACCAAAACTGCTAACGGCGAAACTTGGAAACTACACAAAGGAATTTTATTTCATAAGAATTGTAAACTACATAAATGTTTACTGAGCATAGCAAAGACATCACATTACTAATGTGACATGTAAATAAATGTAATGCACACTTTGGAACGAAAAATGTCTTATCCACATGAAAGAGTATTGTTATTTTAAAAACATGAATACGCGCATAAAGAAAGTGTTGCGAGACATGACAAAAAAATGAAAGTACACACTTCAAGAACGCAAACGTTAATCTAATCCATTATTTCAGAACATCTGTGAGAGTTAGTGGCAGTGGATTTTTACGATCCACTGCGTATGCCCCAAAGAGGAGTGGGATACATCCTTTTAGTTTTAGATTGTTGATCGAAGTTGTTAAAACTAAATCCTCTAAAAAGAGCAAAGACAAATACGGTGGTTGTGAAGTTGCAAGATCATTGCTTCAGTAAGGTTGGTAAACCCTTGACCGTGCTATTGGATAATGGAATGCAATTTACAGCGAAACAGTTTAAGGAGGTTTTGGTCGGGGGAGTCGTAAACCGTATTTTAATTTCAAGATATCACCAACAAAGCAATCTGGCAGCGAGAGTCATGCTTGAGTTCGAAATGTGCAGAACAAGTGAGTCAGTTTGAAAAGGTCTTGAATGAATTGCCACACACTGTTACCGAGATTTCTCCAGTGGAGGTAGCAGGGCGGCAAATAGAAAGGGAAGCAATCCTGAAGTGGATCAATTGGTCAGAAGACAATGTTGCCTCTCAACCAGTGTTAATAGATAACATTAAGGAATCATTAACCAGAGGCAGAGAAGCGAAAAAGGAGATAGGAAAAAGATACCCTTGTACAGTTCGACGTAGGGAACCTAATTATAACTAAGAGCTATAAGAGAAGTGCAGAGAGTGAAACAGTAATTAGCAAATTCTATCCATTCTACGAGGGACCGTTTCTGATAATCGAAAAGCAACACGCAAGGTTGGTGGTATTGACCGACCCAGTGAGAGGAAGGGAAAATGTAAGTATAATGTACAAAATTTTTGAGCATTCCCAACTACTTAAAATGAAAAGAACCACTAGAATCATATTTTGTCGAAATTTATTGCACAAGGCCTCTTATTTAGCACTTAGTGATGAATCACATTTTGGCCAATTATAATTAAGCAGAACTGAAGTAACGAATTCTTGATCATAGTGGAAAAGTAAGGAAGGTAGTTACTAATGACATATTGTGCTATTAGTAAGGCCATGAGGAATCTAAAAGGAATTCCTTTCTGCAGGCAACACATGTTTGATAGATACGGGCTCTATATTACATCCTAGCAAAGCTACTGCGTCCAGCCTAAAGAACGGAATTTTTCCCTACATGCGTATGAAAGGAGAGCGTGAAACGCTTTCCCTGTCACTGTAAACAACTCGCTAGCAACTCAGTTAACAGTTTTAACGAACAGTGTACAGTCTGCTGCAGTTCGTTGATTAGACGAACAATCCCGCGCCTTACGATTTTTTCCATCGGAGGTGATCATATTAAATTGCTTATTTTTGTTACTATGGATTTCAACATTTAAGTATATGATGAATGTAACTGAATTAATGTGAGCAACCAGATTTTAACTGTGTACACAGACGTTCAGTTACGTGATACATCTGTACTATCATAGATAAGATGAATCAGATTTCTTGTTGTAATTACTATACTACAACTTTAGTGTTAACAGTTGTTGGGAAAGAGTGTGTGGGTGTGAATTCCTAAGGGAGACTTACACACTACTTAAACTAACTTAACCTAACTTATGTAAGAACAACACACACACACACACACACACACACACACATGCCATCGCTGTGGCTAGACAGCTGGACAGCTCGAGAGGCAGTCACAGTTATTTATCTGTAACACTCGTACGAATGGAATGAGAGCTAGCCTTGGGGAGATGTTACGAAATAGTATGTCCCTAAATAATGAAGGTAGCTTTACAAAAGGTATGGTTCCGCTAAAAATACGAGGGATGAATGTACACTCCTGGAAATTGAAATAAGAACACCGTGAATTCATTGTCCCAGGAAGGGGAAACTTTATTGACACATTCCTGGGGTCAGATACATCACATGATCACACTGACAGAACCACAGGCACATAGACACAGGCAACAGAGCTTGCACAATGTCGGCACTAGTACAGTGTATATCCACCTTTCGCAGCAATGCAGGCTGTTATTCTCCCATGGAGACGATCGTAGAGATGCTGGATGTAGTCCTGTGGAACGGCTTGCCATGCCATTTCCACCTGGCGCCTCAGTTGGACCAGCGTTCGTGCTGGACGTGCAGACCGCGTGAGACGACGCTTCATCCAGTCCCAAACATGCTCAATGGGGGACAGATCCGGAGATCTTTCTGGCCAGGGTAGTTAACTTACACCTTCTAGAGCACGTTGGGTGGCACGGGATACATGCGGACGTGCATTGTCCTGTTGGAACAGCAAGTTCCCTTGCCGGTCTAGGAATGGTAGAACGATGGGTTCGACGACGGTTTGGATGTAACGTGCACTATTCAGTGTCCCCTCGACGATCACCAGTGGTGTACGGCCAGTGTAGGAGATCGCTCCCCACACCATGATGCCGGGTGTTGGCCCTGTGTGCCTCGGTCGTATGCAGTCCTGATTGTGGCGCTCACCTGCACGGCGCCAAACACGCATACGACCATCATTGGCACCAAGGCAGAAGCGACTCTCATCGCTGAAGACGACACGTCTCCATTCGTCCCTCCATTCACGCCTGTCGCGACACCACTGGAGGCGGGCTGCACGATGTTGGGGCGTGAGCGGAAGACGGCCTAACGGTGTGCGGGACCGTAGCCCAGCTTCATGGAGACGGTTGCGAATGGTCCTCGCCGATACCCCAGGAGCAACAGTGTCCCTAATTTGCTGGGAAGTGGCGGTGCGGTCCCCTACGGCACTGCGTAGGATCCTACGGTCTTGGCGTGCATCCGTGCGTCGCTGCGGTCCGGTCCCAGGTCGACGGGCACGTGCACCTTCCGCCGACCACTGGCGACAACATCGATGTACTGTGGAGACCTCACGCCCCACGTGTTGAGCAATTCGGCGGTACGTCCACCCGGCCTCCCGCATGCCCACTATACGCCCTCGCTCAAAGGCCGTCAAGCACATACGGTTCACGTCCACGCTGTCGCGGCATGCTACCAGTGTTAAAGACTGCGCTGGAGCTCCGTATGCCACGGCAAACTGGCTGACACTGACGGCGGCGGTGCACAAATGCTGCGCAGCTAGCGCCATTCGACGTCCAACACCGCGGTTCCTGGTGTGTCCGCTGTGCCGTGCGTGTGATCATTGCTTGTACAGCCCTCTCGCAGTGTCCGGAGCAAGTATGGTGGGTCTGACACACCGGTGTCAATGTGTTCTTTTTTCCATTTCCAGGAGTGTAAGATTGTATTGACGTCGTCAACCAGTTGCCTAAATTATAGAAATTATTATAAATTCCAGAGTATAACGTTAGTTGAAATGACTCTACAGCTATGCAGTTTTTATGAAAAAACGAACATCTATCGTCATGGTTGATTCCTAAAATACCATTGCAAATTAACTCCAACATTCTAAGTGACAGTATTACATGTTAACACAATGATCACAAACTAGCTCATGGATTTTATCTAATAGTGTGAAGTCAATCACAGATCATTTAACAACAGTAAGTAAACCTAGGGTCACTGTTACAGCGAGCTTAGAGCTCTGGGTATAAGTAGATGTAGGCGGCGAGATTTGCTGCGGAACGAATCAAAAATCAGAAAAAATCTAACTTTCACGATCCAAAACTAAACCATTTTGTGGCTGCAAAAGTGGAAGAATTAACTGTAAAATATAAAAATGCAAAAAGTTGAGGTTAGCCGTCATAAGTACCACAAAGTGAGCGTAAAAAATTTTCATTAGCATTTCCAGAACGAATTTTCACTCTATAGCGGAATTTACGGTGATTTGAAACATCTTAGAACATTAAAACTGTGTGCCGAACCGGCTCTCCAAAGAGCGCATGCTCCACTGCAGATTTAAAATTCATTCTGGAACAATTCCCTACGCTGCGGCTAGGCCATGTCTACGCAGTATCGTTTCTTCCACCAAAGACAGCCCTGCAAAGTATAGAGGAGAACTTGTGTGAAATTCGGAAAGTAGTGATAAGGTATTGGCGGAAGAAAGCTGCAAGGGCGGGCTGTCAGTCATGCTTAGATAGCCCAGCCGGCGAACACTTCCCCACGAAAGGCTAAGGTCCCGGGTACAGCTTCCGGTCCGGTACTTAGTTTTAATCCGCTCGGGAGGACTGTTACTTTTCTAAGATATAGCAGCTTATTGAAACTATCGATCTAAGAAGAAATCATCCGCCGAGAATAAGTGACGCTTGTCCATCACGAATTATGTAAAATTAAAATGTGTGTGGCATAGGGCATCTTTGGCATGTATTTTGTATTGAAATACTCGCACTGTGAAAGCAATTATGGATGTCACACATATTGAAAACGTAATCTTTTAATAGCACTGCAGTTAAATTGATGCTATGGTTAACTGAAAACATAGATGCCTAAGTCCAAAGGAAGGAATTGTCTCATTAAAACAAAATAAGACAGTAACACAAAATGATATAATATTGTATAGTAAAAGTGAAATTAACGGGTACGTCAAATATTTGAATGTGTTACGTACTAAGTCAAAGTTTATGATTGTCGTTTCAGCATTATGGTAATCTATTCGTGATATGTACGCATGGAGTGAGGTTCAGGGAGAACCTCCTGTGGAGAATCGCAAAACCAATTGCAACATTCTTGATTGTAAAGAAATCTCGCAGTCGTTCCCAACATAAATTACGGGAAAGCCTTCACCAGCTCATGGTTGAGGAAATGGGTGCCCTTGAGTGTTAGTGCTGCCTCAGTGTGGGCCAGACATAGTTGTTCTTCAATGGACCACTTTGCCTTCGTCCTTTAGATGCTCATCTCGGAGTTGGCTACATCAGGATCGACTCTGCGACGATGGACACTAAGACCAGTCTTGTTGGTTAAGCTCCGATAGCACTCTGGGCAATGTACAACAGACACTGCAGCTCGACCCGGGCTGGCAGCGTCAGATGGTGACCCAACAGCTGGTGCAACACTCCCCATGGGAGGACTGCTACCTGTTTTCTTCCTTGTGTTGGGGCCAGCTAAAACAAGGGGCAGGGAGGCGGCTACCCAATGCCCCAAAAGATTGACCCTGCTCTGTCGGTTGGGAGATGTCAAAAGAGGAATGCCAGAAATAACTTCTGTTTTACTCGATGGCTTTGCATCAGTTAATATGAACTGTGACCCCTCTGAGAAGAAATCATGAATCCAGTCGCATAACTGGATTCCATAAGCATGCAATTTAATTACAAACTGCTCGTGACGTACAGTGTCAAAAGCCTTCTGGAAATCTAGAAATGCTGAATCAATTTGAAATCCCTTGTCGATAGCGTTCAGTACTTCATGTGAGTAAAGAGCTATTTGTGTTTCGTAACAATGATATTTTCTAAATCCATGTTGACTGGGTGTCGATAGACCGTTCGTTCCAAAATAATTCATAATGCTCTAACAATATACGTTCCAAAATCTTGCTGCATGTGGACGTTAATGATTCAGGCCTGAAAACCAAAAAATTGCACATTTGCTTAAAGTTCACATGCTTCGCTTAGAGCTGAAGTCAGTTCACAAAGGACGAATGGCTGTGGAGAATGGGGTTCACAGGTTACTGTAGAGAAAAATACATGAATGCAAAAACAGCACAACAGCTGCGGGATAGATTGCAGTAGAATGGTGTTTAGACGCTGAAACAGCCGTCGAGTGTCAGGTGACAACACGGTGACCCTCTCCTACCAGAAAATGAACAGAAACTAGTGCTGGGAGAACGCTAAGTGAAGGGCAGCATAATGCTTCAGTGTGAAATGATGGCAAGGACTGTGGATCTGATTTTGCTCGGAGCAGAAGACGAGAAAAATAGGATAGTGTCTATGATGTGCCAACAGGATAAGAAAATTGATTGGGAATAAAAAGGAAAAAAAGCATGACAGAAACCGACCACAACTCCTTAAAGGTGCTAAAAACGCTGAGTGTCAGAACAAACAGTTGTGTATCTTTCTCACACAGACAGTAGGTTAACAAATCACATGCAATGAGTGTACTGTTTCCCACTAATTCTGGACTTGCCGCAGGGGCAAAGAAACTCTTACTCTTCCATATTGCAGTGGTTGTCGGTGAAAAGAAAAGATGGCGTAGGATAGAGTAGAGCATAGCACGAAAACAATTACTATAATCGGCTGCAATTTACTGTGATCACAACCCCACGACTCGTAAGCTATGGGGCTCTGGAGGAAGTCATTGGATTCACCAACAGAATAGGATGACAATCTCAGTAAAACCAGTTTGAGAAGACAGAACTCAATTGCCGGCCACGGTGGCCGAGCGGTTCTAGGCGCTTCAGTCCGGAACCGCGCGACTGCTACGGTCGCAAGTTCGAATCGTGCCTCGGGCATGGATGTGTGTGATGTCCTTAAGTTAGTTAGGTTTAAGTAGTTCTAAGTTCTAGGGGACTGATGACCTCAGCTGTTAAGTCCCATAGTGCTCAGAGCCATTTGAACCATTTTGAACAGAACTCAATTTCTTGATTTTAATCCATAAAGGTAGTTGGAATGCAGAGCGTATCAATCGGATACCAAAAGTGCAAGCTTTTTACATTGTTTAATTCCTTTGGAAGTACCGGGTCTGGGTCTACGCAGATCAACTGAAATGGCAACTAGTGCCAATGTCACATCGCCAAGCACAGCTACTCCGGTGTCATAAAAGAGTCGACTGAAGACTGGAATGGCACTCTGCTGTATACAGTGACAAGAATAGGTTCTGCCTACATGCAACTGCTGGACGTTCACATGTGCAGCATAGGCTTGTTGAGTGGCCTATTCCAGAGGGGACCCATTCCCGTCACACAGTCTCCCCCTCATCCCTCCCATCCCTGCCCACCTGGCTTCATGGTGTGGGTGCCATCAGTTACAACTGCAGAGTAAAGTAACGAGTGCCTGCCATATTCACTTGTTATACCCAAGCTACTGCCATTTCTTCAGCAGGAAGATGATACTTTTTCAGCATGATAGTGCATGTCCATATACGGCTGCTGTAACACAGCATGGTATACAACAACTGTCCTGGCCAGCAATATCACCAGATCTCTCGCCAATTGCACCTGTCTGGGACATGATGATGTGGGAACTTACTCGTTTTACAGAGCCTGCAAGAACTATTGCTCCACTACAACAAATGGTGCAAGAGGCTTGGGACAGTCTATTGCACGATCCATTTGGCGCTTTACTGGCCGTTTGTATGCGAGAAAACGCACCTGTGTTGCTGTCAGAGGGTAGCAGACTGCATGTTGACACAACTGTTAGGGTACCCTTTACAGTGTTTCATATACTCATACAGTGATGAACTGCCCGTCACATCACATGTCAATAAAAATACCTCATACTGGAGGGTGTTGTAGTTTTTTCTGGAAGCATAATTTTAAGTCTTTTGGCTAGCCCACTAACATCACCTGAGTTAATGCCTGCAGCCAGATTTTCTAATTCAAAAGGGGAGTTTATTTACCACCAGTGCACAACCTCAAAGGATGTGCCCAATCGACTCATGGATTGGACTCTTATAGCCAGATAAAATGTACAGCAAGTGTTTATCCCATTCATTGTGAGTTTGTTGGTGCATTAAAGCATCTTAGTTATGGTTTTGAGTACACACAACATCTCTTCCATTTGCCTTTTGAAAAGGAGTTGTCCTACAGTTTTTAATGTGCACCAGTTTATAGACCTGAAAGAAAAAGGAGGCATGAAATTTGTCCCTGGAACTTTAAGTGTTCCACCAGTACTTTCACATGGCAGAACCTAATTCATAACAAAAGGTTTTGCTACCGCTTCTGCTGCAATATCAGCAAACTGCGATACAATTAGGTAGTCGTCAATAATCTATAATTTATAAATACTTATTTTCTCAATGCATTTGCATAAATGGTCATAACAGGTCCAAAACTACAATTTTAAAAGGGGGGGAGACATCAGGTAGCGTTGAAAGTGAAATTCTGGCCATAGCCAGTTGTGCTCGCTGTGTACAAGGGATGCAGGCATGGTTGTAATCTTCACTATCGCAGTATCGACCTTTCTATCAGTTCTCACTGCTACTTGATTGTTTGTTGCTTCTTTCCGCTATGGCAAGGTTGAATACTGTCTGACACTGTGTGATAAAACAGACTCCAGAAATTTTAAAGGGAAGACCAATAGTCAGGAGTACAAAAAAAAAAAAAACAAAGGAAAAATTAATTAGTAACACAAATCATTATCAGAACAAAGTAAAATCATGTGCCAAGTGCTTCATAATGAATGACAAGAAAGCATACCATAACAAAGATGCAAAATGTTCACAATTTCATAAAAAGGGGTCCAAGGCAGACGTATGCCTACAAAAACAACATATGAACATCATGCATAATACACATAAGGAAGACGCTGAAAGTGCTGATAAAGAATCAGGAAGTGATATATACAAATTAATATAGAGTGGTGCAAATCAGTGCAGGTAGAAGTCACAATAAATGAGATCAGTGTGAAATTACAAGTAAATATGGGTTCTTCAAAAACTATGATCAACTGTGTAGCTCATGAATTTATTGGATCATCGCAGAATCAAACTTAATGGTATACTGTGAAGTCATAGTGAGTAACAGATTAAAATGAAAGAACTCTGTACAGTAAATGCTCAGTATGAACAAGTAGCAGTACCAACAACACTGTCTCTGACAGCTGTCAACTTCATAGGAAAATGGCTCTGAGCACTATGGGACTCAACTGCTGAGGTCATTAGTCCCCTAGAACTTAGAACTAGTTAAACCTAACTAACCTAAGGACATCACAAACATCCATGCCCGAGGCAGGATTCGAACCTGCGACCGTAGCGGTCTTGCGGTTCCAGACTGCAGCGCCTTTAACCGCACGGCCACTTCGGCCGGCCAACTTCATAGGACTTGACCTCTTTGATAAACATAGGTTTGCTCTGTGGCATGTAGCATCTTTGTAGTGTGCCATTCCACTCTGAATCCAATTGTGTTGCTGATCGCTTTGTCAGGACTATCAAAGCACAGGTGAAGGACGTTAGCTAAGAATATACAGCAGAGGAACTAACGACAATGTTTCTTACTTCATAGACAAACATTCCTCCTAAGGACACGTTACCAGTTAGAGTGCTTCATGGAAAGAAGATTAGAACTCAAGTTTCCCTAACAGCGCTTTGTAGGTATGCAGTAACTGGTTTCAGAGAACATGGAAGTAGGAAAAGGAATTTCAAATTGACAATGAGATAACAGATTCAGAATGCAGTAAGGAAAGAAAGTATATATCTGGGGACTGTGATGCGATGTACATAATAATGATGATGATGACAGTTAATGGTGCCTGCTTTAAGAATTTGGACCAGCCCAGCAACGAGAAAATAATTTCTGAGTTCGACTTGTCAACACCGGAGGAAGGAGGAGGATTTTCAGAACTGAATCTGTCAACTAGTGTTGACACTCCACCGCAAATAGAACCTATGAAGCTGGAACACAACAGTAGCAGTGTAGATGTCAGCGGGGAGAATCGACCCCCAGCAGTAGCAGCAGAAAAAGGTGATATCACCGTGAGTTACAACTCCTAGTTGTTAGGCTTCCCTCTAGGAACGCATGGTGAACGGGACGCCTACACGCCCAGGTGTAGCTACTCCGCCAGCAAATTTACAGCAGCCTGCTCCAGCGATCGCTAACACCGCATTTCGTGGTACAAATAGTGAGGAGCCTCGTGTTGCTGCGCACTAGGACGTAAGATGCACCCTACAGCTTAACTGGCAGAGTTCTTGCAGAGCGTCTTATTTTGCAAGCGACATTGCAATAATGCAGTACTATTTCGTACCATGTGACGCAGACGCAATTTTTCCAAATGAGAAAACTATTTTGACAGACATAAAGCCCATCGTTTTTGAAAGATTTGGAATAATATTTAGTAATTTACCATAACAGACACAACTAAAGTCAGTTCAGAATTGGTTCAGAATTATTGTAACGCCAAACACACCTAACAAATTTTTAAATTCCTGTTTCTTCAGTCCCATTTGGTGTTGGTTTTAGGTGCAGCTTCCTTCATTTCAAGTGCATCTTAGTAAATTTTTCGTGTATATTTCCTTGTTTTATATATTTCTTATATTTTTGTTCATATTTTAATGCGTAAGTGCTTACATTTAACACGCAAAGCTAACCAGCGACCTAACCGGGCAGCATCATCGTCTGTTTACATTCTAAGAAAAGCTAGTACTTAATGAACTCCCGGTCCATTTGTACACAGGTTGAAGGAATCCTCAGTCCGTGAATTTCATCGAAATTGTTTGAGCTGCAGCTACACACTCAAACACACACACACATTCATATCAGTCATATATCATCATGAAAATCATACAAAATGTAAACAAAATACATACCAGAAAAAACGTGCGGGCTCCAAACTCAGACTTTGCAGAGGTCCCTAAAATTCCTTAAAACGGCCCTGCCTCAATTACCACGTTTCAGACAGCAAATTGGCTAGTATTGAATCTCTGAAGCAACATTCGAGCAATCACTATTAATCAATAGAAGGTTAACATCGAACTATTTTGACGTAGAAACAATACGAGGTGTGGCTAGAAAAAAACCGGACTAGTACTGGTGAAACAATAAAACGAATGCAATAAGGCTGAAAGTCGCGTGGCCTGTCACGTGACTCTCGCTCCGCCTACTGCTCGAGTTTCATCTGCCTCCTGCACTCAGTCTGCCCGTGGCGTCTGTTTTAAGTAGTTGACGTTTTGTCTGTGCGTCGGAAAATGTTGAGTGTACAGAAAGAACAGCGTGTTAACATCAAATTTTGTTTCAAACTAGGAAAATCTGCAAGTGAAACGTTTGTAAACTTGTTCGACAAGATCGCCGTTTAACAATCAGAGCAGTGTCTGAGTTAACAGGAGTTGACAAGGAAAGTGTCGAACAAGTTTACCGATTTTTTCAATGTTTGCATCAGTTTTTGCTGACAATGGTCTGCCAGTGCAAGTGTCATCACTGGTGTCTTCGCGGCCATCTTTAAATCGTTTAAACCACTCAAACACTTGTGTTCGCGATAAACAATCATCGCCGTACACTTGTTGTAACATCACAAACGTTTCACTTGCAGATTTTCCTAGTTTGAAACAAAATTTGATGTTAACACGCTGTTCTTTCTGTACACTCAACATTTTCCGACGCACAGACAAAACGTCAACCACTTAAAACAGACGCCACGGGCAACCTGAGTGCAGGAGGCAGATGAAACTCGAGCAGTAGGCGGAGCGAGAGTCACGTGACAGGCCACGCGACTTTCAGCCTTATTGCATTCGTTTTATTGTTTCACCAGTACTAGTCCGGTTTTTTTCTAGCCACACCTCGTAATTATCACCGGAAATGTGTATTCTCTGATAACAATGGACAAGTTTGAAGCAGTAGCTCAGCACCAGTAAAAACAGCCGTTAATGTCGAACTAATTTGCTGAGGAATATCACCAGTAACAGAAAACTTCCACTAATGAACAAAATTCTAAATAGTGACGTAATGATCAAAAACAGAAGCAGAAACATTTCTCTATCGCTACAAAGTTTCAGACAGTCCCAATTTTTGTCAGCATTAAAATTAGTTGTATAGGACTGATCGACAGTAGGATTCTGTTCGCATTTCCTCAACATTCACACCATATTGTCTGTACACCTCACGTCTAATTGGAGAAAACGTGTCTACGGGGAGTTATAATCATTACATTTCATTTCAAAGGTAACGAACCAAAAGGTGTGGAGCATATACCTTGAGGGCACGCACTTAACTATCAGACACTCGCTTCAGTGGTAGTTAAATTAATAAGTGTTGCAGAAAATGTCAGTAGCCATGTGTTTTAGCTGGTAGCTGTATTCGGCGTACAGCGTTTTTTGAGCCGTGGAAGACTAAAACCTTCATTTTACAAGTTTTCTATTGCTTTTACTTTTCATAGCATCTCTCCTGTAACGTAGTGAATGAAACATGTTTATTACTGTTGATATACATTTAATTAGGAGAAGATGGATGCTAATTAACAAAGCTGATTTACGGAAGTAGAATGCTACACACAAACGACTTTCCAAAAAGGAAAAGGGCCACTCAAAAATTATGTTCTCTTATGAAACAAGCATTCTGATGATAAGAGAAAACTCAACCACGCCATATATAGTCCGGAAGAAAGTTGATCAGGTTCACAATTGGTTCAAATGATCAAAGTCTCTCATACGCAAATTACAACAAATAAAAATGACCTTATGATACCAGTAATAAAGGTCATACGCTAATAGGAAACCCTGTATGTAAAATTCTTTAGTCTACAGTAAACTGAAATGACATGAATACATAAATACTACTTCTCACTCTTTTTATTTGTAGCCAAGATTTCTAGCTTATATATGATTGCTGTCTAGAGCAACGCGCATGTCGTAAGTATACGTGTAGCATAAGCCAACAGTTGTGTAAAGTAGAAAACGGCACTTCTCGCAGTTCCCTCTTCCAAGAGCCTTAACTCTTTAATTAGCTTTGTAGCACATTTATCCCTAAATCGTATTACGGTTAATGATGAGGAAACACCTTTTACTGAATTTACAGTTACTCGCCCATAATTCCTCGAAAACAACTTTGTGAACTTGAGCTTCATGCTAAAAATTTATTTATTTCAGTCGTATTCCACGTTTCACGTCTTTAAAACGAGCGTCATCTGAAAAGCAAAATGGAAACTCTCGCACGGGGATGCCATTACTATTATGTGCATTCTTATGAACAACTACCCCTATTCACGGTTAATAGCAATTGACGCGTAATCACGTTAAAAAAATTTGCAAAAAATACGGTCATGTCGGATATCTAGCAAAATTCGTGACTAAATTTAGGCTTTATTAGTAGTAGGCCGCAGCACTTTTTGTTTTATGGATAGTGATCGACAGAAAGCGAAGTAACTTCAGGCGTGCACCAGGGAAATGTGTTCGGACCCTTGTGCTACTTGAAAATATTTGTGCAAATATCTAGTTAGATATCGATAAGATTTCAACGTTGTGTGAAGATTGGCAACTTAGTTTAAATGAACAGAAGTGTAAAATCGCGCACTTCACAAAATGCTGAAACGCAGCATTTAATGACTACAGTATCAATGACTGTCAGTTGGAAGTTAGACAATAATACAGAAGAAGCCTGGGTATACCAGTATCCGTAGATCTGGAATGGAAAGGTCTCACAGACTCAGAAGCAGGTGAAGCAGGCGACAGCCTTCAGCTGATCGGCAGGACAGATCGCAGGGGCATTCAACCTATAGAGGTGACTCGCAGAAGTACTTGCGTGGCTCGTCTTACAATACTTCTCAAGTGTGTACGGCCCAAACCACATACGACTCACCTGGGGTGCTGAATGTTTTTAAAGAAGGAAAACGCGAATGGTAATAGGCCTGTGGATCTTCGTGTTATACTTAGAAGGAGAGACAGCATTGGTCGTATTTTTTTTGTTTTATTAACCGCAAAATCGATTTTCGGTCACTTAGTGACCATCCTCAGTGCTAGAAGTTAAAAATTTTCACATAACGATCAGAGAGTATAAAACAGAAAATCACAACTATATCTGCATATGAACATAACAGTTGGTAGGAACATACCTGTAATATACAATTTAAATTGGTAGGCACTGGAGTCAACAAGCTTAGAGCGATCACATAAACTGAGGCCGCTGTTTACACGCACTTGTTCAGCAGACCTCGGTGCGACAGGGCTTGGAACGCCCTCTATGTGACATGTGTCACGTGAAGACTTAATATTACTGGTTTTGCGAGATATTAACACTAAATAACTCTTGTGCATTTGTGAATCATAAAGTAATTCAAATTTAAAATGTACGTAAAACACATAGCAGACGAAGGGGGAAGGAAACATCTAAAATACATTGGCGTATTGTTTTTAAAAAGAAAAGCTATTAAAGAACGAGGTAGAAAAAGCAAATAACCAAAACAGGAGGGATCATTTGACAGTAAAAAGCTTGAATAATAAATTACAAGAAAGTAATGCAATTGTCACAAAGGCAGACAAAGGGAATTGTGTTATTATTGTTACAAAAGAAATGTATATAGCAAAAACTTTACAATTTTTTCAAGAGAACGGTATTAGATCAATTGCGAGAGACCCAACGAATGAGATTCAAAGAAAGTTAAATGAGAAACTTAAATCACTTTCAAATGTAATAGCCCGACGTGAGATACAGTATCTCAAGGTAATGAATCCAAAAATTCCTAGGCTACGACCACAATTCAAGGTTCATAAGGAGTCTAACCCCATTAGGACTGCAGTTGATGGGAGAGGGAGCCCGTTGGTGAATGTTGCGAAAAAATGCCTAACTATTTTCAATAAGCATTATAAATTTGAGCAACAGTTCTCGATTAAAAATAGGGCACAATTAGTAGAGAAAATAAAAGATATACCTATTACAGACACTATGACGTTTCTTTCGCTAGACATTGTCAATTTATATACGAATATCCCGATTGAGGAAACAATTCAAATTATTGACGCTAATCTCAGGAACCACAGTAATATGTCCAGCGTGGAAATCAATGACTTCATAGAACTGTTATCATTCTGCTTAAAGTATAACTACTTCACATTTAATGACAAAATTTATGTCCAAAAGGACGGA
Organism: Schistocerca nitens; assembly: GCF_023898315.1. NCBI lineage: Eukaryota > Metazoa > Arthropoda > Insecta > Orthoptera > Acrididae > Schistocerca > Schistocerca nitens. The sequence goes on from NC_064615.1 coordinate 449,964,389, forward strand.
CTCAGCATGGCAAACTCTGTGTCAGGGATTATGGCAGACATCTTTATTAACTATCTTGAACTAAAATTACTAAAAGATTTTCCCACATTAGCTGAAAAGATCGTATACTACTATAGATATGTGGACGACACGCTATTGCTAATTAATGGCAGTCAATTTGATATTGACAAAGTCGTCAATACATTTTATGGTTTACACAACAAAATTACTTTCACAGTTGAAAAAGAACAGAATGGAGTCATTAATTTTTAGACCTAACCATTAGTAGGGAAAATGGAAAACATACATTTGACATTTACAGAAAATCAACATTCACAGATATCATCTTAGATTATGGTTCGCAACACCCTGACCAACACAAAAAAGCGTTTTTCCATTTTGCATTTCATCGTATGTTCCGATTACAATTATCTAATGAAAACCATGAGAAAGAGTTAAACATAGTCAAACAAATTGCAATAAATAATAATTACCCGTTGAAATACGTCATGGACATTTATGAGATGGTATCCAAAAAATATAGTAAAGATAATTTAAATCAGAATGAGACAAGCGAAACTAAAAATCAAAAATATATCACTTTGCCTTTCTATGGTCCCATTAGCAATAAAATTGCCAGAGTATTCAAGAAGAGGAATATTAATGTAGGTTTCTCGACGACGAACAGACTAGGCGTGCTTTTAAGGAATAACATTCATGTACGCAATGTCTTACATGAATCAGGTGTTTATAAACTTATGTGTGCCACGTGTAACGCAGGTTACATAGGGCAAACCGGAAGAAAATTAGAAACAAGGTTCCGTGAGCACGTTGCACTTGAGAGGAAAGATATTGCGGAAAAATCGAATTTCGCAGCCCATCTTGTAGCTACTGGTCATACAACTCCAGATTTGACATCGCAATTGAAGTTGTTGCACAAGGGTAAAAAAGGACGCTTTCTCGACCTTATGGAAGAGATGGAGATCTTTTGCCATCATAAATCTCCAGATATCGCGCTACTTAACGAGCAAACGATATTGAGAAGCACACATTTTTGGGAATGCTTCTCCGATTTCCCATGTAAAAAGTCAACAACTTGTTGCTAATTATCACAATTAGCAATTCGTATTCAGTTTCTTGTTATCCCTTATATACAACGCCTCAGTCATAGTTGCTACGAGAACACTTACAATGGCCGCTATTCCAACTATCCCAACACATAGACACACATGTTTCGGTTTGTTCTAATAACATCACTAATTTCGGTTTTTAAAAAGTATGCTCCCTTTTGTTCCGTAATTTTCAGAACTTATGGACGCCTACTGAACATAATTTTACTACAGTCGACATCTCTTAGGCGTTGACACAAAGTAACATGAACCGGTTATCACTTTACGTAATTATTTTTAATGTATGTTAACAATTCCTTTTCTGTTTGAATAAGTGCTGGATATCGTGCATACCCTATGTTTAATTTCTCTAAAGTACGATGTATATTTCTGATACAAGTGGCACTATTACTTGCCCTTCCTCATGATGGTTTCTCGATGTTTGATACATACTACTTGTTCGCACCTTATATTTTTAAATTTATTTCAATAACACAATTAAAATTATAGGTACTTCTTAAGTCTGCTTTTATTTCATATAGGTCCCACTGCTACTATAAGCTATGTAAAATCAAATTATTTTATTAATATTTAAAACCAGTTGCTTGGCAGTTTTATGACTGTTTTATCAATCTGTGAATCTACGTATGGGTTCTGACCCAGTGCTTATGCGGAAGCGTACAACCAGTGATGGGACGAATGATATGTACATTATCACGCCGTTAAATATGATAACAAAATTGTTACTCTACACCCTGAAACCTTTTTTGTTGTTGTAATGAATATTTTTAATGGCATTTGAGTTGTTACTTAATGGCATTTTCGTACTATTACTATTTTTTATATTTTTTATATATTTGACTTCTCAGTTTTAACGTAATATTTACGTAAGTCAAGAACGATATACTTCTAACTTCCCACGTCCAATGGTGGGTGCTATGTTTTACAGTAAGCAACCGTGTATATTTGATGTCATGTATGTATGAGTTCTGACCCAGTGCTTATGCGGAAGCCTATAACCACTGTTATAACAATGCTAGCTTGTCCAAAGGGACAAACGAGACGTACATCAGCATGTCGGTTAAATATGATAACAAAATTGTTTATCCGCACCTACAAACTTTTTTGTAATGAACATTGTGTTTCACGGCATTTTAATTATTACGTAATGGCAGTTTCGTACTATTACTGTTTTTTATATATTTGACTCCTTAGTCTTAACGTAACATTTTACGCAAATCACGAACGTTGTACTTCTAACTTCCCACGCCAGATGGTGGGTATTATGTTTTTTAAAAACCTGTGTTATACCTCATTTCATGTTATTCATATATTATTCTTTTTTATTATCTTTTTCTCTTTTGCCTGTCCTGCACTCTGACAACTTATTATCGATCTGTTTTATGTTTTATAAGTTTGTTTTTTAAAAACAATAAGCCAATGTATTTTAGATGTTTCCTTCCCCCTTCGTCTGCTATGTGTTTTACGTACATTTTAAATTTGAATTACTTTATGATTCACAAATGCACAAGAGTTATTTAGTGTTAATATCTCGCAAAACCAGTAATATTAAGTCTTCACGTGACACATGTCACATAGAGGGCGTTCCAAGCCCTGTCGCACCGAGGTCTGCTGAACAAGTGCATGTAAACAGCGGCCTCAGTTTATGTGATCGCTCTAAGCTTGTTGACTCCAGTGCCTACCAATTTAAATTGTATATTACAGGTATGTTCCTACCAACTGTTATGCTCATATGCAGATATAGTTGTGATTTTCTGTTTTATACTCTCTGATCGTTATGTGAAAATTTTTAACTTCTAGCACTGAGGATGGTCACTAAGTGACCGAAAATCGATTTTGCGGTTAATAAAACAAAAAAATACAACCAATGCTGTCTTTCCTTCTAAGTATATCCATTATCTGGTCGTGGTGCACAGGACACTCCATGGAGTCGCCAATAAATAAGATCTTCATGTTGTCACAACGAATTAACTGATCGCTAAATTTACGGGAATTCACCCAGAACCATATTTCCATTCCACTGATAATATTTTTCGGTAGTAAACCATTCACCCATCTTACGGACGATTCGGACAAACTGTCTACACCTACATCTACATCTATACTCCGCAAGCCACCTGATGCTGTTTGTTGGAGGGTACTTTTGGTACCACTAACTGACCCCTTAACACCCCCCCCCCCCACCTCCCTCCCCATCTGCTCCCGTAAACCTCTGTATTAGCTCTAATTTCTCAAAACTTCTCGTTAAGATCGTTTCGTGCGAGATGTACGAGGGTTGGAACTATATTAGTGGCAACTATTTATTTACAACTCGTACTGACCTTCAAAGTAGTCACCAGCATTGTGTACAACCCGTTGCCAGCGATGTGGAAGTCGTAGGAAACTCTTAGCAGTGCCAGTTGTGTTGACAGTTCGAACGGCGCGGTCTATTGCCGACGAATTTGTAGCAGTTCTGAAGCGAATCTGTGAAGTGTTTCCTTCGGTATGGAAAACGAGTTGAACTTACGAAGGCTTAAGTCAGGTGAGTGCTGTAAGTAGGTGGTAGCACTTAGCAGCCCTATCAGTCAAACAGATCAGTAACATCTTGCACTGTACGTGCTTAAGCATTGTCCTGCAAAATGATGGTCAGGTCCTGCAGAAAGTGTCATCACTTCTGTCTCTAGGCTGGCGTAGGTTGTGTTCCAAAAATGAACAGCATAGACAGAAGTGATGACACTTTCTGCATTTACTTACCTTCATTTTGCAGGACGAGGCTCAAGCACGTACAGTGCGAGCTGTTATTGATTTGTTTGATTGATGGGGCTGCTAAGTGCTATACCACGTACTGCACTCCCCTGACTTAAGCCCTCGTGAGTTCAACTTTATTTCTAAACTGAAGTAAACGCTTCACGACATTCGTTTCAGAACTGCTACAAATTCGTCGGGCAACAGACCGCGACGCTCGAATTGTCAACACAACTGGCACTGCTAAGAGTATTGTACGAATTCCACATAGCTGACAACAGGTTATACACAATGCTGGTGACTAAACTTTGAAACACGTATCTGTTTTGTACGAAGTGTAAGTAAATAGTTGCCGCTATTAAAGTTCCAACCCTCGTTTGTAGAAGTAAGCAGGGCAGGTTCGAGAACATTTTTCTAACCAAGCGAATTTTCATTTGGCGCACCTGCCCCCCTCCCCCCACCCCCTCCCCCTCTCTCACTGTACACTCTTACCCACATCAATTTTCGCTACTAATTGTGACAGGCACGGTATACAAATATTGCACTTGGGTGCCGCTGGTGCCACACTAAGCTTGGTGCTCCAAGCTGCCCCTACTAATTGCGATACGTCCTGTGCAGAAGCATTACAGCAGTGACGCCCGTGATGCCCTTCTAAGCTTGGCGCCCTCAACCACAGCTGATGCAGCTTTGCACTTAAACCGACCTTGGGAGTAAGTTATCCGATTCTTCCCAGAACGTACTCTCTAGAAATTTCAATAACGAACTTCTCCGTGATGAATAACGCCTCTCTTGTAGGGCCTGCCGCTGGAGTTCACTGAGCACTTCCATAACGCTCTCGCGTCGACTAAACGATCCAGTGACGAAACATTCCGCTCTTCATTGGACGTTGTCTCTCTCATCTACTAATCCAAATTCGTTATGGTCTCATACTGATGAGCAATACTCAACAATCTGTCGAACAAGTGTGTTTTTAGCCACTTCTTTCGTTGATGAATTACCTTTCCTTGAGATTCTTGCTATGAATGTCAGTCGGGCATGTGCTTTTCCTATTATTTGTTTTATGTGGTCATTCCACTTAAGATCGCACTGGGTAGTTGCTCCTACCAATCTTTTACATTTACTTACCGACGGACAAACTACCAGAATCTGCAACTGTCGGCAGTTTCATGTAGAACATTCAGCAAGTCGATAATGTCATCTGGCGTTGCAACCTCCTTGCAGACAACGGCGTCAACTGGAAACACGTTTGAGAAACTTCCGACGCTTTCTACTAGATTATTTACTTACATTGTAAACACTAGCAGTCCTATCACACTTCCTTAGGGTATTCCTGAAATTACGTTTACATCTGTCGATTTTATTCCATTAAATGCGACGTGTAGAGTTCTATCTGCAAAGAAGTCTCGAATCCCGTCGCAAATCTGGTAAGATACTCGGTAAGCTCTTATTCATTTCGGCAAACGGCTACGCGGGACAGCTTCAAATGCCTGCCCGAAGTCAAGGAGCACGGCATATACCTGAGCGCCGTTGTCTACAATGCTTTGGATATAAAGCAGCAACAGAACGAGCTGAGTTTCGAAAGACCTCTGTTCCAGGAATCCATGTCTTTTATACCGATAATTTCCATTCTCCAAAAAGTCATAATATATGAGTATAAAACATGTTCCCTGTTTCTACAACAGATTGATGTCAACGATGTAGGCCTTTAATCGTATGTATCTGCCCAGCGACACATCCTTAAAACGGGAATAGCTTGCGCTTTTTCTCCAGTCGCTAGGTACGCTTCGTTGCTTTAGCGACTAACGATAAATTGCTGCTAGAAGGCTATAACACCAACGTATATCACTCTAACGTGAAACACTCTAATGTTACCCTTTGAAACGATTTCGAAGATTGACCGCGTGTGTGTCTAATGGACAAAGGTATCGGACTATAATTTTGAATTTGGTGAAATTAACAGAAAAACCAAACAGACTTTAACCTTGGGAGTTAATGAAAGTGATAAAATCATAACAGAATGAAAAAAAATGAACGGTCGCCAGCCCAATTAGGCACATAAATTTGGAAATATATGTTTAAGAAAACTGAATATTAGTTATTGAAGTTACTTTCGTTGATATTTCCCTTTGAATAGCAAACAGGATACGAACTGACACAGTGCACTCTGAACTGTGTGTAGCAGCAGTTACCAATTACGCTCACATCAGTAAATTATATGAAGTAATTTTGCACCGAGCTCATACTAATGACAGTTACATTCAAGAGCATTACTTAATCAAATACTGAAATGTTACTGCATGACGTGCAGAACTTAATATTGACATGAGAGGCTATTATCTTGACTGACAATAAAAAACACAAATAAATATGAATAATATCATACATACACTGTTTAAAAGTCCTCTACATATATCAGTTTTCCTCAGCAACACTAATAGTTCTATTTTTTCCTAATAGGTGAAGACTGTGATAGAGACCCATAAACCAGTATAGTTTCACTAGTCAATGCTCTTTGATTATTACAGTAGAAAAGACTAATTCAAAAAGCTAATCATTCACTTCATTTGGAGTAGTTCATAATTTACTTTGCAAGACAATAAAATACAGCACTGGGCTTAGTTAACTTCAAAAAAGGAACCATTCATGATAGAAATCAAAACCTCACTATTTTTGAAAATGAGCATAACTTATTTGCCTTTTTGTCGCCTGTGAAGCAGGTATTCTGTACAATAATATTTACCCAATCTTGCACTGTAATGCTACAAAACTATATCTTGTAATAAACTAAGGAAACTTTGGCAAATACCTACCCAACTTCACTTTTGTGGTTTTAGCCTTAGCTTTTAGTACTCCATTTACATCAGACAAAAAGAATACTTTTAAACACTTGAATGCAAGAATTGTTTATTTAAATCAGGATACTCGGTTTTAGTAGCACTTAGGTCAGGACTCTGTATAGGATCGTGACCAGGATAGAAAATATGGTTCCGAACACGAATTTATGTTTTTGTGATTATTATTAAAACAACACACAAATTAGCTGGTCCATGCCCATATGCATTACTGAATGTATGAAGTTAGTGAAACAGTGGCGAAGATTGGTGGCAAGCGACGTGGTGGCCAACTGTACTTAAGGCTCCTGATGTTCGAATGCTCCATAAAATCTCTTCTTGGCGTCTGATTTTCAACATACTAGAGCCATTCCTTTATGCCGAGAATACCTAATAATAGCCAGATCCAAATCCGAGGCAAATCTTGTAATGCAACTTCCAATTTCCTCTCTAAGCCTCGTCGAAGTGTACCGTGCTACGGCTAGCCACATATTGCGTGCTGTTCACACATAGGGGCCGTTCAGATCGACCGCCAAAACCACCTTTTACATCGCGCCATGCCACTTCCGTTGCGGGGGGACTTCCTTACAGCTTTTACATGTTACAAAAAATTCATGTGTCCTAAGCATGAACCAGCTTTCAATAAATATTTTATTTTTATAAACATACACATATTATAATAATTTATCATTTTAACATATCCTTTTGCTTTTTCCATTAATTTTCTAGCCACAGATCAAGGAGTTTAAATAACACAAGATACCGACTTCATAATTGCAGATACGCAGTTACATAATATAAACCTACTTATAATCGACATAAAAGACGAAACAAGTTCTTTCGCATAATCTCTGTAGAACCGTACAGGTATCTTATCCTGTCCAGATGCCTTCCTACTACTGAGCGATTATAGTTGCTTTTCTATTATGCGAACTCTTATCTTAATATTTGCCATTTCAGTGTTCATACGATGTTTGAAAGAAGGGGCCATATTACAGTATTTCGCAGTGAAACACTTTCGGAAGAGCGAATTCAGTATCTCGGTCTTCTCTCTGTCATCTTCCGTTTTGGTGCCAGCATGGTCACTGTGTGATTGAATAGATGGTTTCGAAACGTTTACAGGTTTAACATTGAACCAAAACTGTTGTATTCTCCAACAGTTTATTGAACGTAACTTCTTCTACAATACAGTAACTGGCTGTACAATAGATGTAGACGTCCGTCGATCTAGCCGGAGATGTGGTCCCTCTCGGTCGGCTGGTACTTCGATCATCAGTGCAGTACAGTGTCTTCGGTGATATCTTCTCGGAGACTCTGCTATAGCGGTTGCCATTAGCAGCGGACGAAGACTGGTCTGCCTTCGACCGGCCGGGCCTATATAGCGAGCTGGAGCCAATAGAAACCCGGCGTAGGAATCCGTGGCCGGATATGTCGCGGCGACCTCTGCAAGGAAAGGTTCCTATTAATCGACTGGAATCTTCGGCGTGTTTACCTTATGTCTTCACCTGTTTGGCTGTTGGTTTGTTTCCCTCATAGCGTGGCTGTTATGCGGTGCTGCCTGCCATTTAGGGGAACCCGATGGCAGACAGTACAAAAACCAATTAGTTTCTACTCAGATCGACTAGCCAAATTTTACTTTCTGAGTCGTTTCTCTCCTCACTCTCGGTTTCGCATCGTTCAGCTTTTGTTTGTCTGTTAGGTTTTGACTCCTCTTAAATCTGCTATGAAGCTGTCTTTCTTTACGTTACAGTTTTCGAAAGCGGTTATGAAACTACACTCCTGGAAATGGAAAAAAGAACACATTGACACCGGTGTGTCAGACCCACCATACTTGCTCCGGACACTGCGAGAGGGCTGTACAAGCAATGATCACACGCACGGCACAGCGGACACACCAGGAACCGCGGTGTTGGCCGTCGAATGGCGCTAGCTGCGCAGCATTTGTGCACCGCCGCCGTCAGTGTCAGCCAGTTTGCCGTGGCATACGGAGCTCCATCGCAGTCTTTAACACTGGTAGCATGCCGCGACAGCGTGGACGTGAACCGTATGTGCAGTTGACGGACTTTGAGCGAGGGCGTATAGTGGGCATGCGGGAGGCCGGGTGGACGTACCGCCGAATTGTTCAACACGGGGGGCGTGAGGTCTCCACAGTACATCGATGTTGTCGCCAGTGGTCGGTGGAAGGTGCACGTGCCCGTCGACCTGGGACCGGACCGCAGCGACGCACGGATGCACGCCAAGACCGTAGGATCCTACGCAGTGCCGTAGGGGACCGCACCGCCACTTCCCAGCAAATTAGGGACACTGTTGCTCCTGGGGTATCGGCGAGGACCATTCGCAACCGTCTCCATGAAGCTGGGCTACGGTCCCGCACACCGTTAGGCCGTCTTCCGCTCACGCCCCAACATCGTGCAGCCCGCCTCCAGTGGTGTCGCGACAGGCGTGAATGGAGGGACGAATGGAGACGTGTCGTCTTCAGCGATGAGAGTCGCTTCTGCCTTGGTGCCAATGATGGTCGTATGCGTGTTTGGCGCCGTGCAGGTGAGCGCCACAATCAGGACTGCATACGACCGAGGCACACAGGGCCAACACCCGGCATCATGGTGTGGGGAGCGATCTCCTACACTGGCCGTACACCACTGGTGATCGTCGAGGGGACACTGAATAGTGCACGGTACATCCAAACCGTCATCGAACCCATCGTTCTACCATTCCTAGACCGGCAAGGGAACTTGCTGTTCCAACAGGACAATGCACGTCCGCATGTATCCCGTGCCACCCAACGTGCTCTAGAAGGTGTAAGTCAACTACCCTGGCCAGCAAGATCTCCGGATCTGTCCCCCATTGAGCACAGTGTTCTTATTTCAATTTCCAGGAGTGTATTATACGTCTTTCCCATCCCTTAAAACATACGACACGTATGTACTGAACAGTGCTTTTGAATTTTATCCCTTTATGCTCCACATCTTCGTCCTCAGCACTAAATATTTGATGTTGGCTGCACAGATACTCAGCAGTTCGTATACCGTCACTCCTGCCTAGTAAATGTGACTTATAATAACCGTAGTCATAGATGCTATCACAGTCTTATAATCGCTAATGCCCTCCGCTACATTAGCTGATTCGAAAAAGTTCAGTTTGCTGCTGGGAGGACTAAGGAGATACCCTCATAAGTTGGTTCTCTATCTATTGGAAATAATTTTCGGACAAGACGTTCAGAATAATGTCACACAAGTGTCTCTGGCACCAGTTTTGATGGCCATAAGAATTACTAATAAATATTCTGCAAATTTTCTGTGAAGCGCCCCACCACAACAGCTCCTGACAAAGGCGACCTATTAAAGCATCTGATTACCATTTTTGATCTACCTCCGATGCTTAACCTCACCCACATTAATTCACATTCGGAATCTGTGACAACCTCTCTAGATACCGAATTCTTTACTGCAATAAATGCACCGCCACCATTGGCGATTAACCTATCCTTACGATAACTGTTCCAATCAGAAATTAGGATTTAGTTTCTGTTCACTTCCGATTTCAACCAATTTTGTGTTCCTAATAATATTTCGGCATTATTAACTTTAATAAGAGACACGAATTGCGGACATTACCATAGTTTCTCCTGCAGTTTATTTATATCTTATGAATCTTTTCTGTTTCCGATCTGCGAGGTCGAGCATTCTTTGAGAATGATGTGGCTGATGTTTCTTAGATTTCGGCAGGCAGTCCATAACTCTCCCTCTTACCTAAAAACCCGCCGTGTACACGCTACACAATTCCCCATCCGATAGAGGAGGTCGAGAAAATAGCATCCGATACCGTCACAGAATTGTCTGAGCCTCTGGTTTATAACTTCCACTTTGCTCCAAACCAGAGGACCACGTTCAAACTTGGATACGATGCTATAGACAGCTTAACCTGCACTCGACGTGCGATGTCACTTGCCTTCATCAAATCAGGAATCCGCCGAAAGGAACAGAGAATGGCCTCAGAAACTAAGCGGCAGACGTTATTTGTGCCGATATGAATCACTATTTGCAGCCGGTTGCAGTCAATGCACTCGATAGCCGGCGGTAGGGCCTCCTCCACTTCACGGATTAGACGCCTCCCCCCACAGACTGACATTCTTTCCCGACCTGCATGTTGTTTCGCTGAGGAGCTCCATTGCCCGTCCAATGTTGGAGTTGCCAATGACTATCAAACCTGTCTCAGTATCTTGTCCAGATTGGGCAGTTAATGAGCAGTTGGACAAACAGGAGAGGCATCCCATGCTTGCTCAGAATTTTATCACCCTAGGTATAACTTCGTACCTGCGGCTCAAGAATAATGAGCCAGCTCTGCGGCCAGCGGCCGTTTGCCACTTCCTCTTTGCCCAGTCCGTCAGGAATGCAAAACTCAGGTATGCCCACTCGCTGAGACTTTCACAGATTTGCCGTACTGTGAAAAAATCTACGAGGCCTAGGAATAAGCAAACCCAAATCCGCTGCCGACCCTCAGCTTCCTAGTGAAGACCTAAATGAGTATTTCGCAACGCCGACATCTATACTTGACCAACAAATAAGGACACAAACCATCGAGTCTCTTAATGCGTCAGTGGTTTGTGGATACAGGAAACTTTCTCTGCAGACTGTAAGCCCTAACACGGTCAGGAAATCAATTACGCGGATCCGGGTTCCGCAGCTGCAGAACAGGATAATATTACAGTGCCAATGATCAGTTTTCTCGTCGGTCAAAGGCTGCCCATAACAACGGACATTTTTAACAATCCTTTAACCTCTTGCACCTTCCCATCCGACTGGAAGCAGGGACTCATAAAACCATTAACAAAGAACTTATCTGCCAAAGAACCCTTTGACTACAGACCCAATTGCATTCTACCAGAATGTATAGTTCATGGACAGCTCACTAATTACGTAACATCACATAAACTTTTAAATGAATACCAGTTTGGTTTCGGGCAAAATCGCAGCACAACGACTGCTCTTATAAAAGTGACTGACGATTTAAAAGGAGCCATGGACAAATAGCAGGCGACTATTATGTATTTTTTAGATTTCAGCAAAGCATTCGACACTGTGGACTTCGACATTTTACTTCCTAAACTCAAAATCCTAAACTTTTCTTCAAGTGCCGTAGGATGGTTCCACTCATACCTTACATGGCGCCAGCAATGTGTAACGATTGGGACAAAAAGGTCACAACGGAGGAATGTAGTATCGGGAGTCCCTCACGGATCAGTATTGGGCCTGCTACTGTTCTCATTACATATTAATGTCGTCTCATCTGTTCTCTCTCACTGTAAATATCACTTATACGCTGATGGTCTCCAGCTATATCTAAGTGAAAACCCAACAAACTTGTGCACAGCCATCCAGCATGTAAATACTGATTTATTTGCCTTGTCAGACTGTGTGCAGAAATTAGGATTGAAACTTGACCCACCTGAAACACCAGCAATCTGAGTCACTCATAAAAGACTCATTACTCCTCAATACAGATAATCTCTTCCTCGATTAATCCTAAACAGCATAGAAATAATCTTTACTTCTTCTGTAAAGAACTTGGGAATAAGTCTGGATCATCACCTAGACTGGACTGAAAACGTAATTGCAGTCTGTAAGAAGGTGTCAGCGTCATTTCACTTACTACAGAAATATAAAAAAAGTGTTTCTTTTCGAGCTTAAAAATAGTCACATATACTCCCTATACTCGACTATGGTAATGCTATTTATCAAGGAGTTTCATACGAAAACTCATGCAGGATGGAACTGGCATTGAAAGCTTGTGCACGATACGTTCGTGACATTCGCTTTTTCGGCCCTATCACTCCTGCCTACAAACTATTATTATGACTACGAGCCAATAAGCGTAGAGACTATCATACCCTATGGTTGCTCTACCGTCTTCTCAATCACTGCATTCCCTCTTATTTACAATCAACTTTTACTCCACTATCCGAACAGCACAGCTGGCCGGGGTGGCCAAGCGGTTAAAGGCGCTACAGTCTGGAACCGCGCGACCGCTACGGTCGCAGGTTCGAATCCTGCCTCCGGCATGGATGTGTGTGATGTCCTTAGGTTAGTTAGGTTTAAGTAGTTCTAAGTTCTAGGGGACTGATGACCTTAGAAGTTAAGTCCCATAGTGCTCAGAGCCATTTTTTGAACCGAACAGCACAGCAGAAACACCCGCTCTCGACACAGTAAAATCCTCTCTCTATCAGCATATACACTATGTGACCAAAAGCATCCGGACACCTGACTGAAAATTACTTACAAGTTCGTGGCGCCGTCCATCGCTAATGCTGGAATTCAATATGGTGTTGACCCACCCTTAGTCTTGAGGACAGCTTCCACTCTCGCAGGCATACGTTCAGTTAGGTACTGGAAGGTTTCTTGGGGAATGGCAGCCCATTCTTCATGTCGGTCGGTGAGGCCTGGCACTAAGTCGGCGTTCCAAAACATCCCAAAGGTGTTCTATGGGATTCAGGTCAGGCCTCTGTCCAGGCCAATCCATAACAGGGATGTTATTGTCGTGTAACCACTCCATCACAAGCCGTGCAGTATGAACAGATGCTCGATCGTGTTGAAAGATGCAGTCGCCATCCCCCAATTGCTCTTCAACAGTGGGAAGGCAGAAGATGCTTAAAGTATCAATGTAGGCCTGTGCTGTGATAGTGCCACGCAAAACAACAAGACGTGCAATCCACGTCCATGAAAAACACGAGCACACCATAATACCACCGCCTCCGAATTTTACTATTGGTACTACACACGTTGGCAGATGACGTTCACCGGGCATTCGCCATACCCGCACCCTGCCATCGGATGGCCACATTGTGTACCGTGATTCGTCACTCCATAATGTTCAGTCGTCCAATGTTTACGCTCCTTACACCAAGCGAGGCGTCGTTTGGCATTTACCGGCGTGATGTGTGGCTTACGAGCAGCCACTCGACCATGAAATCCAAGTTTTCTCACCTCCCGCCTAACTGTCATAGTACTTGCAGTGGATCCTGATGCACTTTTGAGTTCCTGTGTGATAATCTGGATAGATGTTTGCCTATTACACATTACGACCCTCTTCAAGTGTCGGCAGTCTCTGTCGGTCAACAGACGAGGTCGGCCTGTACGCTTTTGTACTGTACGTGTCCCTTCACGTTTCCACTTCACTCTCACATCAGCAACAGTGGACCTAGGGATGTTTAGGAGTGTGGAAATCTCACGTACGGACGTATGATACAAGTGACACCCAATCACCTGACCACGTTCGAAATCCGTGAGTGAGTGAGCACCCATTCTGCTCTATCACGATGTCTAATGTGTACTGAGGTCGCTGATAAGGTGTACCTGGCAGTAGGCGGCAGCACGATGTACCTAATATGAGAAACGTATGTTTTGGAGTTGTCCGTATACTTTTGATCACATATTGTAACACGGACATTTTCTCTAAATCATTCTCCGTATCAGGAACCCGGCTCTGGAACAATCAATCAGGGAAACCAAATCCCTTCCAAGCTTCAAAAGACAGCTAGATATCGGCCCACCTACCGCAACAGCCATTACTCTGTTTGTTTGTTGTAATTTATTGTTTCCTACCTTCTACTGTCTCTGTCATTTAAATCTTCTCGATCTATGTTCTTTTCATTCCTGATAACTCTAATGATAGACTCAAATGTACTAAATTATTTATATAACTCCTTATCCCATTCACTATAATTATTATCATTGTTATCGTTATTATTATTATTAGTGTCAACAATTACTATTATCATTAACATTACCATGACTACTATTACTGTGAATTATTTTTAAATCTTTGGTATGTGTTGTTCCTGTTCAGATGTAAGAGAGGGCCTTAAGGCCAGGCTAAGTAAATTATAAATAAATAAACTAAGCGAACCCACCACTGTCCGTCACTCACTTAAATGTAAACGGACCAGTCAGATGTGAATTGGAGATGGAACGACAACTAGGTTACTGGTGGAGTCCTTTGGTACCAAAGGTATTGCATGTTCTCTGGAGCTTTGAGCAGTGGCCAGAATCTTGTCGACTGTGGCCAACGCAGCTTTCAGCTGTTTACGGACAGCAGCCAATTCTCCTTGTGTCCGCTCACAACAAGCACAATCGCTTTCCATGCCGTATTGTGTAAAAAAAAGTAAAAAATAGAAACAAAGCAGTCAGGACTAACTGACGAAGGACAAATAGATCTTAGCACGAGGGAAAGTTACCCGACTTGGCGCTACTGAAGCTGGGAAGTACCTATACAAAATGTAAACGAGTGGAGTAATCAGACGCTGAAATCTGCTATGCAAAGTTCGCAGTTTACCAAGGGTCACAAAATCCACTAACTCTTAAAGAAGAAATAAATTGTACTAGTGAAGACAAATGTAGCAACAGTTACTTTACACTAGAAACTTAGCTCACACAAAAGATAACGCACGAAATAAATACATAAGGTCTCAATGTAAACAATCGTTAATCAGAAGAAAAGACAAATAATATTGAGTTCTTGGCAGAAACTTCTGAGAAAACCACAAATCTAAACTAAACGCTGTGTACTAACGCAAACTGCTGTCGCTGCTGGTATTGCCTGGTCTTCTCTCTTGGTTAGCTCGACCTAGATTGACTGACCAACTACTGTCTGCAAAGGTAACAAACAGCACTGCTTATGGTGCCGTGAAGCAACGCTACAAACTCAGGGCACATAAAAGCTAATACACGAAATAAACATGCACGTTCTAAATGAAAATAATCGCTAATGACTCAGATAAAAATACAAATAATATCCACTTTTTATCGGAAACTCTTAAGAAAAACTAAGCTAAGCTCAACACAGTGTACTAAAGCACTCTGCTTCGACTGCTCCTATTGTCTTGTCCACTCGTGTGGCCAGTCAGACCTATCCGACTCGGTTCGATGATGGCTGAACGAATTACAGCCAAAGTGTTAACTACAGAGAAAATATGGCTACGGCTGAATTCTAGTAATTTTATGGATGACAGAATTGTTTGACGTACAGGAGAGCGTCACCGCAATGCTGAAAAACTTAAGATGGCAGACGCGTGAAGAGAGACGCAGTTGATTCTACGAAAGTTTGACTGCAAAGATTCAAGAACCAGTATTAAGTGAAAATCTAGAAATATGCTTCAGCCCCCTTTCTTTCTGTAAAAATTCTCCGCTCCCCCAAAGACAATATTAGACTAGTTACGGCAATTAAGCAGTCATTCTTTCTACGATCCATAAACAATTGCAACGGCAAGAAATCGCAACTCGTGGTACAGTCTTAAGTACTCCTGCCACGCACTTCACAGTGCTTCGCGGAATATGTGTGTAGATGGGAAAATCTTTGTGCTTACGCAGAATGGTAGTGCGTTCTAGTGTTGTCAGCATTCATTAATGATATACTGAAAGTGTGACTGTACGACTTCCTGGCAAACATTAGAAGAGCCGTGGAGACCAAAATTTTTCGCATTTCGAGTGGAGAACACAACAACAGAACTCCTGAGAAATTTTCTTGGGTTTCTACGTACAAGGAATAGCATAAGAAGCAAGAAGAGTTACCCACTGGAAGTTCAGCAGCGCCACAGCGGCCCTCGACTGCAACGGCCGCCAATCAGCGAGGAGCGGTGACTGCTACTGGCGGACGCTGCAACGCCGGCATCCTCTGACTAAAGACCAATTCACACCGGCCGTCACGTCACGTAACGTCCCGTCCAGTCACAACATTCTGCAATTCATTTGAAATGGCGGCGTCCACACTTGGCGTCCCGTCCCGTTACGTCTGTCACGCCACGACATAGTCAAGGTTTCTCGGCAAGTAAGTTTTGACAGCTGACGTCATCCGTCCATTGTTGATCACGTGACCCCATGCTCAATTACTCCCGTTGTTCGGCTATGCGAAGATATCCATACTTCGTTTAGTTGAGGTTTTAGTGGTTAATATCAGCTCTTTTTTGATCGTTATTTGTTGTAAAACTGTTCCGTTTCTCTATTTATTTTGTTAAAATTTATAATAAATGACGAAATAGTAATTGAAGCAGGAAGGCAGCAGTCTGAATCGTGTGACGAGCGTACTAAACTGCGTGTCCTCTACTACATGTATAAAGTAGGGTTTTTATACATACCGATAGAGTATTTAATAGTTTTCAATGAAATCCGTGCCATATGGCTGCAACTTAAAGTGAGAAAAGTAGGCCTACTGTCGATAGAATCAGATTGTAGGTGGAATTTATTTGTATATTGTCAGGCATTTGTAGCGTTTCGTAAAGAAATAGTCTGAAACCTTCAGATATTGCAAGTTGCTTTTTAAATATGTGTTTGTGGCAGGTTTATTTAACCTTAAGAAGCTCTCTGGATTGCTTGTGAATCAGTTTTGCAGGCCTCAGTGGTCAGTATTTATGTGGTTTCACGAGCTAACCCCAATACAAATAAGGCACTTGAGCTATTAAAAGCCAAATACAAGAAGCAAAGAAAACCTATAAATCTTGAAGGAAAGGGTATTGTGGGAGATATGACTATTGCACAAAAATTTGCACTGGGCTAACAACGAAACTTACCCTAAACAGACCAGTTTTTCACGGGAAGTGATGGCAGCTAGCAACACTGCGTTTCTTTTAGTAATTCTGGCCGCAATTTGACGTAACAAATAAAAAAACTGGTACTTCGACTTTCTAAAACATAAAATGAAGATTCCTCTTCCTCGAGCTCCTTGTATAGCGTGTGAAATACCCTTTCTGTACCACGTGATGATATTTTTCGGATGCACATGCTTTTTTTGTTGTTTTGCACTCTTGTGTTCCTTCTCTAATACACAAGCAAGTTCCAAACCATTTAAGTTTCATTTTAGTACAAATGTGGACTCAAATACCCATGTACATAACTACCATGCTGTGTATGTGCACTTCACGCATAAAAGCTGAAAATCATCTTGCGGAAGATCGCAATTCCCACGAAAAATCAGTTGAGGATAGCCATTCAAGCTGAGATCACGTGACTTGAGCTGACTTGACGTGCCGTGACGTGACGGACAGTGTGAATACGCCTTGACGTGAAGGCGGCGTGACGTGACGGTGCCGTGACGGAAAGTGTGAACTTGCCTTAACACAGCCAACGCACAAAGCCAGGCGGACGTGTGATCTCGTTACTCACAGAAACAACAACGTTCACTGGCTGTACCTGAGGAATCAGATCTCCGAGAATGCACAGAGAGAGTCCACAATATAGGAAGGATGCAACATGTTATCTTGGATGGAGAGTCATCGATAGGAGTAGAAGTAATTATAAGTGTGCACCAGGTAAGCATGTTGGGACCATTACTTTTCATTTCCTGTATTTATGATCTGGCGGACAATACTACTAGTAATCTCAGATTTTTTGCAGACTGCTGTAATGAAGTACTATCTGAAGGAAACAGCACAAATACCCTGTCAATTTTTTTAAAGTGGTTTGAAAGAGCTGCGAAGACTAACAACTTGTTTTAAAAGTTCAGAGATTTCAGAGAACGGATCAGTTGTCTAATAAAAATACCAGGGTATAACAATTCGTGCGGCTATGCAATGTAAGGGTAAACTGAAATTTAAGGAAATCGTCTGGAAGAACCAACGTGGAACGAAGTGGCATACTGAAGTACTGAGGAATCATGAGATGCAATCTAAGTTCGCTAAAGGTGTAGATACTGTGATAAGAAATACCACAGTGGGCAGCTCAATTGGAGAGGAGTAGACATCTCTAGAAAGAGTAATAAGATAACTCCGAAGAAACCTTGTGTAACATGAGAAATGCTTCAGTTGGTCGCAGAAAGAAGGAGGTACAAAAATATCGAGGGAAATACAGGACTACACAAACATAAATCACTTAGCGAGGGAAGGCAAGGTGAAACGGCTGCAGGAAAAATGTGAAGTATTCGAAAAAGAAATGATTGTCGGAAGAACTAATTGAGCACATAGAAAACCGAGGGTGGCAACGTTATGAGTGCAATGGGAAATGCATTGTTAAAAGCAGAGAGCAGATAGTTGGAAAGAATACAGTGATGGCCTGCATGAGAGGAAGAATTGGCCGATGGCATTATAGAACGAACTGGAGTTTATTTGAAAGAAATACTGGATCCAATCTTAAAGTCAGAACTGAAAGGACCTGTGGAAGACTTCAGACCAAATAATGCAGAAGGGATAGATAGCCGTCCATCCGAAATTCTAAAATCATTGGAGGGATTGGCAACCAAACAACTATTCAGACTGGTGTACAGAATGTATGAAACTGGCTACGTTCCGTCATCCATTCAGTTCCGGAGACAGCAAGAGGAGATCAGTGGCTGAACTATCGCACAGACAGCCTAACATCGCTTGCATCAAAGTAGATGACAAGAATTATACACAGAAGAATGGAAAAGAAAATTGAGAATCTGTTGGATGACGATCGGTTTAGCTTGATGAAAGATAAAGGCTCCAGAGGGGCGGTAGTGACATTCAGCTTGATAAGGGAAGCAACACTGAAAAAAAAAAAAAAAACCAAGACATGCTCATAGGATTTGTCGATCTGCTCAAAGCGTTCAACAGTGTCAAATGGCGCAAGATGTTCGAGATTATGGGTAAAATAGGAGTAAGCTATAGCGAAAGACGCGTAATATACGTTATGTACCGGAGCCAAGAGAGAAAATGAGACTGGAAGAACAGGAACGAAACGCTCGCATTGAAAAGGGTCTGAGGCAAGTACACAGTTTTTCACCTCTACTGTTCAATCCATATATAGAGGAATCAATGCCGGAAATAAAAGAAAGATTCAATAGTGCTATTACAATTCAGGATATAAGGATATCATTGATAAGATTTGCTGATAACATTACTGTCCTGAGTAAAGGTGAAGAAGAATTACATAATTCGTTGAATGGAATGAATAGTCTAATGAGTAGAGAATATGGATTGAGAACAAAAGTCTTCAATTTTTTTATGTTAATAAATAAATTAATTTTGTGATCGGTAGATTTCGAGATGGGTAACCATGAAGCAGCGTTTCATAACCACTTCTCTATCCAGTCAATCTGAAAGCCCAGAGAATATAAACTGATTATGAACTCTGAGAGTACCCGGCAATAAAAGGAAACTGGACCTTGTGCAAGTTCAACTGATGAAACTACAGAGAATATTGGAGGGTTCACGACGTCATTTTTCCCATATCTCCTGTGTGTACATAGAGAAACAATTAAATTCCTATTCTCGTTATCCGTTGCGCTTCAGAAGTGGATCTGTTATCTATCACTTTCTTGTACCGATTGCGTTGTGTGGTAAGTACTACATCCGATCGGCATACAAGGTAATGAACATGGGGTGTTTTAGCGAGACGTAACTACGACAGACGGGTATAGAAGTTCAAAATAAATTCAAAGAGCGGAGAGTCAGCTCCCAACATGACTATGATAAATAAGTTACAAGTGCAGAGTTATAATGCTGTAAATTATAATTCAGCGTTGTGTTCGTAGATGATGGTGCAGACCAATCTAGCCCAGTGTTAAAGCAATTGTTCAATACCACGTGAGCTATGCCGCGCTTCTTTTGCAGTCTTCTTGTTGTGGATAACTCCTGTAAATTTCTTAATCAGGCCGTTTTTCTACACACTGGTGATAGAATGTATTTGTTACAAAAATGTTCCGTGACCTGATCAACTTGCCCGAGATAAATATATAGTAACCGTTGATTCTTTGGAAAAGCAAGTGGTAATACAGAGACGTATAATCTTTGCTAACAATGTAGCTATTGATGGCTGTCGCAGAAATGAAATTTGGAACAACAAGTGCCTTACGATGTGTCGGTGCTATTTATGTGTAATGTAATGCATTTTGAACAGTATATACAGTGTTGTGAACTGATTTGGAATTTCAAAAGTTCATAAATTGATTATTAATAAGCTTGATACGATAAAATTATTGGCAATCATAAGCACATTTACGAATTATTTGTGATTTGGTTTATTTATCTACTTCAGGAAGAAAGGAATATTAGTGTTTAATGTCCCGTCGACTGCTAGGTCATTAGAGACGGAGCACAAGCTCGTATTAATGAATGTTGGGAACGGAAATCCGCCACGCCTTTTTCGAAAGAACCATTCCGGCATTTACTTTAAGGGGTTTAGGGAAATCATCGATACCTTACATCTGGATCTGCGGAGGGGGCTTGAATTGTCTTTCTTATGAATGAGAGTCCAGTCTGCTAACCACTGCTCCACTTCAGTAAATATATTGTATCTACTGCAGAACCGAGCGTAAAGACGTTGATTGGTTTACTGGCTTCAGGTGGTTTATACATTATTTTTGCTGATGTGTGACACAGATAAGCTCAGATACCAATGACGGATAAGTTAAACAGTGAAGTAATAAAGTTAAAACTGCGATATTTTTTTGTTTGTACAGTCTCGTAGGTATCATCCGACAAATTTATGAATTTCTTCTCTGTAGCTAACACAAATACATTTTAAATTTTTTTTGGCACCGCCAAAGTTATTAAACAGCCACTTGTAGCTTCTAGTAAGGGCAGTTACACTTATCTGATCCCACACTAGTAATAACTATACGAATAATCAGAGTGTTATAAAATGATTTGGAAATGATGAAATCACATGGATTTAAAAAGCATGCCACTTGTAGCCACTGGCAGATCAGTCAATTTAAACAGCCACAACTGATCCAGGATCTTCCATTTTTCCCTCTTTGGCCCTCTCAATGGAGCGAATCAGTCTAAAATCGTTAACAAGGAGAATTCTAATAGTGCGTCAAAAGTAGATTGAATGACAGGAAACATATCGTTTGTTCCGTGGCTGCAGAATTTCCAGGTACGAAAGGACCGCGCTGTCCGCCAAATAAGATATACTTTGCAAGTTTAAGCATTAATTTGTTAAAAGGTGATACGAAAGATAACGACATATACCATTCACAGGGAGATAAATGTTGGCCTTGACTGTTCAACTGTATCAGGTGTACAATCAGAAACTACAGAAGAAAAGTGTAAGAAGAATGATATCTCGATGAAAACCAGGACTGGACGCTGCCGCCAGATATGTCTCTACTGCTGGCGATCTAAACGCACAGCCAGCTGCTGCTCACTCGAGCCCTCGCAACCGAGACTAAGAGTAGCGCGCGCCTGATCACCAACAGTCAGTCGGCATTGAGTGGCTGCTGTTGGGGCATTTAGTGCGAAGATGCGTTTGACACAGCTCTCCGCGTTTGTCTGTTTAGGTCTCTTCATCTCTGCGCATCTGCTGCTACGTGCACCAATTAGAAGTTGCTTACTGTGGTCAGGCCTTCGTGTTCCTCTTCAATTTTTACCCCCCACTACTATTTTCCTAAACAAATTGGTCCACAGCGCTGGCTGCAGCGGCAG
Organism: Schistocerca nitens; assembly: GCF_023898315.1. Taxonomy (NCBI): domain Eukaryota; kingdom Metazoa; phylum Arthropoda; class Insecta; order Orthoptera; family Acrididae; genus Schistocerca; species Schistocerca nitens. Next base: position 449,986,423 of record NC_064615.1, read on the forward strand.
TGCAACGATCTGCATCAGCACTTCGATACCATCTGGCGTATGTTTGCTGCGGCATATACCACTGACTGAGCTTCCATTCTCCGTAGCTCACAGACACCTCAGCTTGTGGTAGGTGACTGAAGACCATCCCTGTCACCTGAGTGGTATAATAAATTTTCTCAAGAGACCTCTTCAACATGTACTATCATGACGGCTTCCTGTGACAATAACTGCAGTCACAGGGTGCATTGTTCGGTGGCATGGCAGACAAACACCAAGTGTCATTTCTGTGGTAACAGTAGATACAACGTGTCATATCAGCTCCTGAGAATTCAAAGCAATTTGAGCAGCAAGCGGTACTTCTGGGAAGTTTTTGAGCTCGCTGTACGTTTTCTTCTTCCATCATCTCGACATGTCATATTTCAGCACGGCAATGTCAAAGAGCCATATTTCAGCACGACCATGTCCACTGAAGAACGATGCGTAAAGCTCACGCAAAAGAATGTGGTCCCCGGCGCACAGACGCGTTCTCCTCATAGCTTCTGGGCGAGTCCATCCGTTTTGTTCTGCAAAGGTGGTCTGTTCAGCTACATGTCGCCTGCCGTGCTGTGCACTTTGCCTGCTGCAGACGGCTGCCTGTCGACCCACGTGCTTCTCGCTTTTTCTTACCTATCTCTGTTTTACACAGCCTGGCATCACATTTTCCGTGTAGTGTAGGTGCAGGAAAGTTCGTTAATAGTAAGGCACAGGAAACTGTGTGCAACACCACAAAATTAAAGTTGTAAAAAGCAGACGAGGCAGTAAATATCACACGAAAATTGTGCTAGAGAGAACGGCGGAAATGACTGGTGTTTCCCATCATACAATAAAAAGAATACAGAGGAAATGGAAAAATGCAATTGCAGGTACCTCACGAGGCTTCATCAGGAAAGATGGAGAAGATGAAGAAAATTTTACATCTACCCAAGTTTTATTAACACATTGATAGAAGACTAACACATAATTTCCAGATGAGACATAAACAACGCCAACATTAAAGGCACTAGTTCCATTAAACTGACAAACTATGTCGTTTAAGGGAATAACTCTTTTCTTATTTCTATCCTTACTATAAAAGTTAGGCTTATGGTACAGCCGGAACATTATGACCACCTACGTACTAGACGTTATGTCCACCTTTGGCACGGATAACAGCGGTGACGCGTCGTGGCATGGACTTGCAATTCATCTGATTCTCGTAAATTTCAGGGAGAGGCGATGAGCTCTGACGTCACATTCCATAACGTCCCTGGTTCGATCAGATTCAGATGCGGCGAGTCGGGGGGCCAGCACAACTGGAACTCACCATTGTGTTCCTCGAACCACTCCATCACTCCTCTGGCCTTGTAACATGGCGAATTATCTTGATGAAATGTGCCACAGCCGTCAGGAAACATGGTCATCACGAATGGGACTACATGGTCTGCAACCAGAGTACAATACTCCTTTGCCATCGTGGTATCTTGCACGAGCCCAATTGGACCGAAGGATGCCCACGTGAATTTTGCCCAGAGCATATTGAAGCCTCCAACAGCTTGCCTCCGAGCTGCAGCACAGGTGCCGAGGATCTCTTTTTTCCCCGTCGGTGTGATGAAGAAGGATTCATCAGACCACGCAACGGTCTGCCATTGCGCCAACGTCCAGTGCCGACGGTCACGTGCCAATTTCAGTAGTAGTTGCCATGTCGTGTTAACATTGGCACCTGATGGGTCGTTGGCTGGTCGTATCGATAGCAGGCCGATGGTTATAATGTTCTGGCTGGTCGGTGTAATTTGCATTGCATCTCATTCATTAGGTGCAGAAGTTCATCAGTTAGTAGGAAGTTGCTAGCTGATCGTTTAGGTATATAAAGTACTGAATTTTCGAATAACGTGAGAAATAACCGCAAAGAGGGCAGATACATCATATACGAGGGGTGTTCAATAACAGATGCAACACTTTTATCCCTTGGCCAATTTCGGTTTATAAAAGTGCGGAATTCGTTGTTGGACATCGTGGAATATTTCCGCTTCAGCTGTCATAGATTCAAGTTCCGACAGTGGCGGCGCTGTACACAGCCCTCAGAAAGGTGACTCAAGCGAAGTTGTGTCTTAAGCAGAGAGCTGTCATTTAGTATCTTTTGGCAGAAAATCAGTTTCGTAGGTGCTTGCAGAACGTCGACGGAGACCTGGCAGTGAACAAAAGTACTATGAGTCATTGGGAGAGTCCGTCATAATCGCGACAAAGTCGCGCAATCCTGTCCGATCTTCTGCGTGCCATCCGACCACACACAGCTGTGATTACTGGAATATTGGAACGTGCGGCCACTCTCATTCGAGGTGATCGATGGATCACAATCAAACACCTTGCTGCGCAACTGGACGTCTTTGTTGGTGGTGCTGAGACATTCATCCAGCAGGCCGTTGTGGCCGAGCGGTTCTAGGCGCTTCAGTCTGGAACCGCGAAGCTGCTACGGTCGCAGGTTCCTGCTCTGGAACCGCGCTGCTGCTACGGTCGCCGGTTCCTGCCTCTGGCATGGATATGTGTGATGTCCATAGGTCAGTTAGGTTTAAGCAGTTCTAAGTTCTAGGGGACTGATGACCTCATATTTTAAGTCTCATAGTGCTGAGAGCCATTTGAACCATTTTGAACTACGCAATACTGTTTTTCAACATAACAATCCTTCAATGTGGGGCCTTAGGCCACTTCACTGGGAGGGCCTTTATACCTGCATGGTACCACTATACTGGTCGACGTCAGAGCCAATGTCTTGCTGCAGCAGTAACCTTCCGATCATCCACTTACTACTTCCCTTGTAATGTATCCTCTATTGGGCCAGAAAGATGGAAGACGGAAGGTGCGAGATTCGGATGTAGGGTAGTCGAAGAAGAACAGTCCAATGAAATTTTTGAGCTCCTTTCGGGTGCGCAGACTTGTGGGAAGTCTTGCGTTGTCTTGGAGAAGGAGATGTTCGTTTGCATTTTTGTAGCGACGATGACGCCGAACTCATTTCTTCAATTTCCTGGTGGTAGCGCAATACACTTCAGGGTTGATCGTTGCACTATTATGGAGGACAAACAGAATGACCTCATCAGAGTCCTAGAAGACCGTCGCCATGACTTTACCGGCTGACGTTGTGGCTCTGAACCTTTTCTTCGGAGGAGAGGTGGTGTGGCGCCACTCTATGGATTGCTGTTTCGTTTCCGGTTCGAACTGATAAACCCATGTTTCATCGCCTGTGACAATGTTCAACAAAAAATAGTCACGATCAGCCTCGTAGTGCGCAAGCAATTCTGCACATATGGTCCTTCGTTGCTCTTTATTGTTTTCTGTTAGGCTGCGAGGAACGTAGCAGGCACATACGTACCTTTGAGTGTCCCAACAGGTAGATGAGTGTTCAAAATGGTTCAAATGGCTCTGACCACTATGGGACTTTAACATCTGAGGTCATCAGTCCTCTAGACTTAGATCTACTTAAACCCAACTAACCTAAGGACGTCACACACATCCATGCCCGAGGCAGGATTAGAACCTGCGACCGTAGCGGTCGCGCGGTTGCAGACTGAAGCGCCTAGAACTGCTCGGCCACTCCGGCCGGCGATTTTGTAGACAAAAGAGTGAGGAATAATATGGGGTATGGGAATCATGAAAAACTAACCTGCTTGCAGAAAACAAATGTATTGCATTACATACTGAATGCTTTTCCAATGTCAGTGAAACATATATTCGTAGTTCTCACACTAGACGCAACGAATGGATCAAGGGAAAGAATAAAAGTCGCCGTTTCAAAGGACAAATTCCTAGTGTAGCACATGCAGGTGAAAAAACATACCAGGTGAATGCATAGTTATGCAGAATGTAAGAACCTTATAAGGGGCGATCAGAAAGTTACCGTTCGAAGGCCTTGGACTTACACTCTAGAATGGGTACGGCGATCAGGCAAAATGGCCGTGAGCACTGGGGCAACCATCCCACCGTCGCAGCAGGTTGAAGATATCCGTTTGGTGTAACGCAATATATTGTTATGTGAAGAAGTCCATAACTGCCTGCTGCACATCCTCGCCCGACTGGAATCGTCGAACCTTCAGGGCCTTTTCTAAGGGACCGAAGGCGCGACAATCACGTGGAGAGAGATCATTACTATAACGTAGGTGCTGGAGTGTCTCCCACTTGAGTTAGCTTTACGATATTTGCGATATTGGGACGTGTGCTATCATGAAGCAGCAGCACTCCTTGGCGCGCCATTCCATAACGGTAGTTTTCGACAGATATCATGCCCCACACACATTCTTCATTCTGTGATGGATACCTACCAGTGTTTGTTCTTCGACAACCAAGAAAAGAATAACAGCACGCTGAACTTTTTAGGACGCATTTGATAATAGTTCACGTTTCCGCATTTACCGCATGCATGTCGGAAAGACACGAATGACACACAAGCCTCTATACAGATGCTCATATGACCACCTCAGTGTCGAGCTACACGGCAGTAACGTCATCAAAAGCAAACTTTTTGGTAGCCTCTTATATTTATCTTTTGAAAATAACTAAATGGTTCCTCCTAAAGCAGAAAAATGGGATTTTGTTCCCGATGCGCTTTTAACATTCAATGGGAGATTATAAAGAAGAGATGATTTGAGTTAACTGTTTGGCCATTACTATTCAGTTCAAATGTCTGCATAAAGCGGTAATGCAGTTCGACTGAATTACTGTCTCGTTGAATCAAATGCTTGTAACAGAAATAAATACCCATGCTGTCAAGTAGCCGGCCGCTGTGGCATAGCGGTTTTAGGCGCTTCAGTCCGGAACCGCGCTGCTGCTACGCTTGCAGGTTCGAATCCTGCCTCGGGCATGGATGTATGTGATGTCCTTAGATTAGTTAGGTTTAAGTAGTTCTACGTCTAGGGGACTGATGACCTCAGATGTTAAGTCCCATAGTGCTTAGAGCCATTTGAACCACTTTGTTGTCAAGTAACTCCGTTGTTGTGCTTGACAGTGCAATTCTGAATTTTTCTATTTGTCGAATTTTTTACCGTACTGTCATAACCTATTCCTACCACGCTGTCTGCGCAGGTAAGAGGCCAACAAATTTTGTGCGCACTCTCGCATACTTGGGACACATCTGAATAAATTCCTTTGTAATATAAGGTGTGTCCCCACCCTCTCCCCTCTTTTAAACCAACCAACCATCTGAGATAGAAACTTGGAGCTAATTTCAATTTGTTTTAAGTTCCCGATTTCTGTGTTTGCTAGGCTCTGCTAGGTTCCTCGAAGAGGGCGTCATCGCCACACTGGCACCTGAGTCAAGCATTGTCATGAACACAGTCTGACTCAGCTCAGCGACGGATCGGCCGCTGGGTGGTTACGGAAATCGCCCTGCACCACGAGCCTTCAATGTCGCTTGATCTCATGACATATAACGTTTTTTGTGGGTGTTCGCTAAATACAAGTCTATGCGCGTATCCTTCAAAAAACTTTAGGCAACCTGCGACGCCGCGAAGCAACAGCAGTAAATGCAGCAACTGTAGGCTACTCGCTGAAGTAAGTGACCAATCTGAATAGTCTGCATATTTCTCGTGCGTCGAGTGAAGAGTACAAAGGTAAAGGACACCTTTGATTCTAAACTTAAATTTGTATGCACACTGCATATAAACTCACGTTTTATAGAGCTCATTGCCTTACACACAGCTGGTTTGACTCACACTTAACAAAGAGAATGAAAAGAATTATGCTAAATAACCCAGACAGTGCTAGAAAGGTAGAAAATTTTAGTGACTGGTAGAATTAAAGACGCATAGGGAGTCCCACAGGGTTCAATTTTTGGTCCATGCCTTTTCCATATATATGTTAATCACGTCCTACTTAACATTCAACTAGAAAAACCGGTACGTTTTGAGGAGGATACTAGCGCAATAATAAATCCCATTAGAGATAAAGCAACAGTAGAGTTTGTAAAGGATATTATCCAAAGAATTATTTAGTGGTTCTCTGAAAATGGACTCTTCCTAAATTTTGGAAAAACATACTACGGTATATTCAGTTCTGTACAACAAATAGTCATACCAACATGTGATGTAGCACATGCGCATGAGTCAGTAAATAGAATAGAATGTTGCAAATTTTTGGGTCTACATACTGACGACAATTTGAAACGAAAGAAGCGAATTACTAAGCTTCTCAATTGAGCTCATCTACTTTTGCTCTCCGTACAGTTGTTAATCCTGGAAACAAACTTATCAACCTCCTGGCATATTTTGCATATTTCCACTCAATAATGTCGTACGGAACTATTTTCTGGGGTAGCTCGTCGCTTAGAAAGAATGTGTTGATTGCACAAAAGCAAGCAGTAAGAATAGTATGTGGTACTCATACACAAACGTCATGTAGATGCCTCTTCAAGGAGCTAGGCATTTTAACTGCGCCGTCACAGTACATACACTCCTGGAAATGGAAAAAAGAACACATTGACACCGGTGTGTCAGACCCACCATACTTGCTCCAGACACTGCGAGAGGGCTGTACAAGCAATGATCACACGCACGGCACAGCGGACACACCAGGAACCGCGGTGTTGGCCGTCGAATGGCGCTAGCTGCGCAGCATTTGTGCACCGCCGCCGTCAGTGTCAGCCAGTTTGCCGTGGCATACGGAGCTCCATCGCAGTCTTTAACACTGGTAGCATGCCGCGACAGCGTGGACGTGAACCGTATGTGCAGTTGACGGACTTTGAGCGAGGGCGTATAGTGGGCATGCGGGAGGCCGGGTGGACGTACCGCCGAATTGCTCAACACGTGGGGCGTGAGGTCTCCACAGTACATCGATGTTGTCGCCAGTGGTCGGCGGAAGTTGCACGTGCCCGTCGACCTGGGACCGGACCGCAGCGACGCACGGATGCACGCCAAGACCGTAGGATCCTACGCAGTGCCGTAGGGGACCGCACCGCCACTTCCCAGCAAATTAGGGACACTGTTGCTCCTGGGGTATCGGCGAGGACCATTCGCAACCGTCTCCATGAAGCTGGGCTACGGTCCCGCACACCGTTAGGCCGTCTTCCGCTCACGCCCCAACATCGTGCAGCCCGCCTCCAGTGGTGTCGCGACAGGCGTGAATGGAGGGACGAATGGAGACGTGTCGTCTTCAGCGATGAGAGTCGCTTCTGCCTTGGTGCCAATGATGGTCGTATGCGTGTTTGGCGCCGTGCAGGTGAGCGCCACAATCAGGACTGCATACGACCGAGGCACACAGGGCCAACACCCGGCATCATGGTGTGGGGAGCGATCTCCTACACTGGCCGTACACCACTGGTGATCGTCGAGGGGACACTGAATAGTGCACGGTACATCCAAACCGTCATCGAATCCATCGTTCTACCATTCCTAGACCGGCAAGGGAACTTGCTGTTCCAACAGGACAATGCACGTCCGCATGTATCCCGTGCCACCCAACGTGCTCTAGAAGGTGTAAGTCAACTACCCTGGCCAGCAAGATCTCCGGATCTGTCCCCCATTGAGCATGTTTGGGACTGGATGAAGCGTCGTCTCACGCGGTCTGCACGTCCAGCACGAACGCTGGTCCAACTGAGGCACCAGGTGGAAATGGCATGGCAAGCCGTTCCACAGGACTACATCCAGCATCTCTACGATCGTCTCCATGGGAGAATAGCAGCCTGCATTGCTGCGAAAGGTGGATATACACTGTACTAGTGCCGACATTGTGCATGCTCTGTTGCCTGTGTCTATGTGCCTGTGGTTCTGTCAGTGTGATCATGTGATGTATCTGACCCCAGGAATGTGTCAATAAAGTTTCCCCTTCCTGGGACAATGAATTCACGGTGTTCTTATTTCAATTTCCAGGAGTGTATATTCGCTAAGGAAATTCCTTATAGATAATCCATCACAATTTGAGAAGAACAGTGATTTGCATAATTAGAACACTATAGGGAAAAATAACCTTTTTTACCCATTGTTGGAGCCGTAATTGGCTCATAAACGAGTTCAATATGCAGCAATAATTTTTTTCATAATTTGCCCAGTAACATGAAATGTCTGAAAGGTAGCGAAGCAAGTTTTAGATGTAATTTAAAATAATTTCTCCTGGACAACTCTTTCTATTCCATTAATGAATTTCTACGTAAAAACGGGTAGCCAGTGGAAAAAAAATTTACTGTAATTGCTTGAGCAGGACTAAAGTGTTAATGAATGTTAACATTAATCATGTACACATATCCTGTAAACTGACTCGTTCCACTGCATGATACTTGCTCTATGCAAAGCCTTGGCAGGCATCCTCAATTTGAAAATGACACCTGTCTTTTGTGGAAGACGCCTACGACCGTTTGTGTGAGCCAACATCACTACATAAAATATCTGCTTGTTGATTAACTTTAAGTTGAAAATTTGAATAACTTAATCGGAGTGGTAACCGAAATATGGCGTAGCTGTGAGAAACAAAGTTACAAATTTTCTATAACAACAACATTTATTTCCTACAATTCATGAAAATACTTCTTAATCACTCACTTTACTTAATAGTACTATTATATGGAATCATCCGTAATACAAAACCGAAATAGCAATTTTATCCAACCTGACTATCTCTCCTGACTAAGATGGCTGTAGGAGCCATCAGGCAGAGCGTCCGTTCACACAAGAGTCTCAGCAGGGTATGCCTAACCGTCTCCCCTCATCCGGGGTCCACACTCGGTGGCCGGAAGGGCTCAGAGAGTCTGCACAGCGGCTATTTGCCAACCTAACCGGACCTGCTAACGAGCGGGTAACTTACGTCTCTCTGGTCCATTGCAGTCGCACTTTACTTAATACAATGGTTGGCTAAACTGCATCTCCACATTCACAGAAACCACAGCAGACAGCCCACGCATACATCAGCAGACGACCCGCATTCACATTTGCCCCCTATACTAAGAGTGATAATATAACATAATTCCAGATAAAAATTTCCTGAGTGTCGGAAGGGCACCCAGGTGTGTTTTGAGCATGTGACGTATCAAGCCGTGTAGTGGCTCACATGGAGCCGTTACACCACGTCATTTCGATAAAAGAATCTTTCAAATGATGTACGGGACAAGTAACTAACTAAAAATTATACCCGCGTAAAATCGGATACTTCCTTCGAAAATAAACGTTTTCGTCGCATATGTAAGTTAAAATGTACCCCAGGTTCATCATTCACGTGGAGCATACAACCTTGTAGAATCGGTTAAGGCTTTGTCAACTTCTTCGTCCGGTCTTCCAGCAACAACAGTTAATGTTTTGTGGTTGCCTACAGAAACCCCGTGGAAGGAGATTCCCTGTGACAATATGCAGGCCTTTCTCTGATGCCATGTTACAGATTCGGGAGCACTGGGGCTTCCTACCACAATGACTTCTCAGGCTTAGACCTCTCTCCCAGTTTTGTAATCCTGATCATTGGTGCGTGCCTCGTCATGTCATCTGTGGTATTATGTTCATTTCGGCCACGTGTGTCTTTCTTGATGCTGCAATTTTCATAAACATTAGTGTAAATTTTTATGTTTAGGGTTTATCTTTAAAGATGAGAAAAGAAAGTGGTGTACAAATGCTACTCATCAGACTGTGTGATACTACCTATAATCCGTCTTTCGTGTGTGCGCAATAAGCTTAGCAATTCATTTGTTGCTCTTCGAGAGAAGTGGTCTGTATTCTATCACTGGATGTCAGTCCTTCCTTCCTTCGGCGTCACTAACTCAGCATGCCGGCCACGGTGGCCGTGCGGTTCTAGGCGCTGCAGTCCGGAACCGTGGGAGTGCTACGGTCGCAGGTTCGAATCCTGCCTCGTGCATGGATGTGTGTGATGTCCTTAGGTTAGTTAGGTTTAAGTAGTTCTAAGTTCTAGGGGACTGATGACCTAAGATGTTAAGTCCCATAGTGCTCAGAGCCATTTGAACCATTTGAACTAACTCAGCAATTTACATACACTCACCACTGTACTTTGCACCATGTCCACCCTCGAACACAACGCAAACATTGCGAAGTAACTGTGACGTTGTGTGTGAAGCATTAGCTCCAACCACCTAGGCGACAGGAGACTGCAGATTTCTTCAGGGTTCCAAGTCAACAATGGTACCCTTATTTTTACATGAGTCTGTAATTTTGGAAAGAAATACTAGCGCAGAAAAAGTTTGGTTGTTAGAAATTTTCTGAACATCAGTTCCAGATTGTCTTTCAGGCTGCCAGTGTTATACTACAGTCGTCATGACGTGAATTTCTGACTCTACATAAGACACATTTGTAGGGGTAGTATCTTTTCTTTCTTTTCCGACCTTTTTCTGGTTCTTTAGGGACGCATCAAGGATAAGGAAAATTAGAAAGGAAGATTCTAGTTTAAAGTTCCGTCGACGACAAGGTCATTAGGAACTGAGCAGGCAAGGAAGTCGACCGTATTGTATGATGGAACCATCCCAGCTTCATAGCTTACTTAGTAAATTCACAGAAGCTCTAAAACTGGGTGGCGGGACCGGGATTTGAATCCCAGTCCTTCCGGATGAGATTTCATTGATGAATCTCGCACTGCTCTCTGAGGGACGGGTATACTGAATTACCTCGACAGTTTTTTTTTTAATCCTTTCGCAATCGTGACTTTAGTTTTCTTGTCAACATCTAACTGGTAAGGTTTTCTGCCCTATGTTACTTAACAAACCATAGCATGGTCCGAAACTCTCCAGGACACGTGATTTCGATGTCTGCTCATTACTATGCTTTTTGGTGTAAGATATTGTATCAGTCCACCAAATAGGACGTCTAGTGTTCACCTGATAACCTGTAAAATTATCATATTTTGAATTCATCAAGTTAATAAGGTGCACAAACCACACAGAATTTGGAGACTCATTTTCTCTTTCCACTTTAAAGATGTAACACCCAGTGAGTTAGCAAACCTTTTCCGTTTCCATTAAAACATCAGTACGGGCTGCGCAAAGGTAATATGGCCCGATTCGCTTGCATTTACATAAATTTCGCTTTCAAAGATGGAAGACACACTGCACACATTCCGCTTTTGTCAAATTTAATATATTATCTTAAGCAATGTGTCTTCTGTCTCGCCGAGAGATCACCAGTAATTCACATTGCTGATGACGAAAGCCTTCTGTGGTGATATTTTAGATTTTATTGTAAAATCTACTAAAGTTTGAAACACAGGTACGTTACAATTTAACAGCCGGCCGAAGTGGCCGTGCCCGTTCTGGGCGCTGCAGTCTGGAACCGTGAGACCGCTACGGTCGCAGGTTCGAATCCTGCCTAGGGCATGGATGTGTGTGATGTCCTTAGGTTAGTTAGGTTTAACTAGTTCTAAGTTCTAGGGGACTAATGACCGCAGAAGTTGAGTCCCATAGTGCTCAGAGCCATTTGAACCATTTGAACAATTTAACAAATTTGTATCACTGCTATGTTTAAGTAATTCGTATTCCAGAATAACATTACTGTCTTCTAGCGCAATGCTGTACAAACAAAAGCAATACTATAAATTAACCTAGAGCGATCTCTTTTGGCGTCGACCTTCTCAGTATGATTCATCACACGATGCCTGATCTTTAGACTTCGCACTCATTTAATGAGGCTCAGCTTTCTGTATACTCCCTACTTATCGCAAATTTTCTGATGAAGCAATAGCCACGTGTTGTCAAGCAATTTACTAGACGCAGAAGTGATATGGTGCTGTTTGGGTCACTACAAAAGGAACTAACTTTGATGGATTGCACTGGATTGTTATCAGTTTAAGAGGACTGCACATGATATTATACTGGTATAAGCTTCTGCGTCATGTAAGACGTCCAAAGTACAAACTAGCCTTCAGCTACACGTTGAAGATATAAAGCAATAGATACGAGATTATGCAGTTGTATGTGGACTTCAATCTTGCCGTTCAGTTCCCGCGTTCTGACCTTCGGACTTCGTCTACCTCTCCTTTCGGGTCAGAGTTTTATTGCAAGGGGTTTGACATGCCAGGTGAATCTGGAATTGTACCTACAAACTAAATAAGTTCGCGTAAGTCTCTGAATTCTTCTGTGGATCCATCGCCCTGTTGTTGGTGCCCAGTAAATGTGGCGACTCCCTGTTGCGGGATGTCCCATTGCGTCCCATTGCTCTAATTTGTATGCTGATAGAGGCACAGTGATTCATCCCCACGCAACTTATTAGCCACAACACGTTTTGCAAGTTCCCAAATACATTGAATCCATTTTAACAGAATCATTTGCCGGCCTAAAGAATGTGAGTAAATAATCATTATTGTAATATTATCACTAGTCATTTGACATCAGCTGCTGACAAAGGCTTCCTCAAGAATTTTCCATGCATTACAGTCTTCAAGTATACACTTCCGGGTTGTTCATGCTTGTTCCTATTCTGACAACCATCGGTTAGGTCGTCATTTGTCTTTTCGTATATCTTGGAATTCTGCTAAGAACTTCCTCAGTTAATCTTTTGTTCGTTCAACTAGCTACATACCACCCATAACACCCTCCTTCCTCTCCGGGTGGTAGACTAATTAAAGAACTACCGTGCTGCTAAGGCATCGAATCCGATGTGAAAGTATTACCTGGAAGAAGTACTGTGCGATTTACTTCGCGAAATAACGATCAGCAAAAATAAAAAATGTACAAAATAATACGGAAACTAGCTAGCGAAATCTTGATCCGAAATGATGAATTAATTTAGATTCTGTCTGGAAATCACTGTAAATGAACGGTCGCCAGCTCACTAAGTTTGAGCGAAATCAATTAAAACTCTTGACTATGGAATTAAATGGCGTTACTATTGTAGCGTGTTGGCAAGCGTGTATAGTCGCAAAGGCACTGACTCGCGCTAATTATCAAAACACCATTGTCACTCAGAAAAATTTCAGTCATGGACAAAATCAAACCTGCACTACTTCATGAAATTAATTATTAGTTCTTTACAGTACAAGTTACGTAACAACTGAACTGCGTTTGTCATTGTAATGGTAACTGCTATTAAACTGCTTTGCAAAAGGTAAACTATTCGAAAAAAATAATTTTAGTATTTAGATTGACTGTTCTACAATAGTAATTGGTTTTTAAAATGATTACAGAGTTCGTTACTTTGACTTATTGTTACATAAATTGTTACTCACACAAAATTGTCTGAACATGAAATACAGGCTGTCCATAAAGTCCCTTTACAATTTCAAAATTTTATTACAGCAGCAGTTGTTGATATATTTTAACAAAATTTCTTTTATTGTAATCACTGTTTACTAAAGTTTTTATATGTACTAAAATTTGGTGTTTCAGGTACTCTGTTGATGGAAGGTTCTCCAAAAGAACTTATGGTTGTACGCTTACAAAGTGCAACTGTCACAGACACTTGAGCCAAATGACAAGCCAAAACTGACAGACTTTGCACTCAGCATGCCGGAACGCCTTTCGGAGCATGAAGCATTCCTCAAGCAAGTTTGTTTCAGTGACGAGGCAACTTTTCAAGTTTCTGGGACATTAAACAGACACAGTGTGTGAATCTGGGGATCTGAACACCCCCATGTGACTAGGGAGCTTTACCGGGATAGTCCAAAAGTGAATGTGTGGTGTGGAAACATGTGCAACCGAATAATTGATCCATTTTCACCAATAACTGCAGATGTTTACGTCGACCTTCTGACTGAATATGTAGCACCACAATTGATTGATTTGCAACCAACTATCATTTTCCAGCAAGATGGTGCACCACCACATTGGGGACTGCATGTTCGTCGGTTCCTCAATGAAACATTTCCAGACAGATGGATTGGGAGGGACGGTCCAATTCCTAGGCCACCGCGTCCGCCAGATATCATTCCCTTGGACTTTTTTTATGGGAGTATGTAAAAGATATCGTGTATCAAACACAGGTACGGGACATTGCTGACTTGAAGCAAAGGATTCGTAATGCCATTGCCACCATTGATGACGCTATGCTACAGCGAACATGGCCATAAATCGAGTACCGTCTTGATGTGCTTCTTGCAACTAAAGGTCTATTAAGCACTGTCAAAAAAGCTTTTATAAACACTGATTACAATAAAATAAATGTTGTTAAAATATTTCAACAACTGCCGTTGTAATAAAGTTTTGAAGTTGTAAAGCGACTTTATGGACACCCTCTATTGTTAACTATACATCTTTGTCAAGTTATTTGTCAATAATCAGCATTTAATTAGCAAATCCAAAAAATCTAACTTTTTTGTTCACTTTCATTTACATTATTAATCAGTTCGATAAACTTCACTCTTCTTGTCACTTGCTTTCAGTTCATGAATGACACTCGGATAATCACGGATATGGAAAGGGTCCTGTCAGATAGTTGTTACTGAGGATTACTCATCTTAACACACGTAAGTTGCTGAAGTATTTGTTATTGGACGATCTGCCACTAACACTGGCAAGGCTTTTGCGATTCTGAATGATAAACTGGTCGGTTCTTACTTCATAGCGGTGTGGTCGGTGCTGCGAGATCCATTATACCACGACCATGTACGGCCACAGACTCTTCCACAATTAACTTTGGACCCCTAGCACTCTTCTTAAGCACTGGTTAACCATGATGCTTTGCTTTGTCCCCATTTACTTCTGCACATTATGCCTGGCCGTACCGTAAGTGGAATCTTGCAGTGAAACAAGTCTTGCGTCCTCTAGCAGCAGAATTCCTCCTTTGCGTCCGACCCGTTTACTCGCCACTAACCGACTCTCTCCCTGCCACCTAACAGACACCTCCCGACTGCGCCGCGTCCCTGCCCCCGGCGACAGTGCAATAGTAATGACCTCTTTGGTTTACATAACTATATTCCATGCCTTGACTAGCGCGTCTACTACAGTTCTTTACATTCTCTTTCACTGGTTATTTTGCCCACGGGAAATTACTAAAACATATATACATCACAATAATATACACAACGTACTTAACACTCTTCATTTAAATGTACATAGTTAATAAAACAGCCAACGGCCTTGCTGCAGTGGTAACACCGGTTCCCGTCAGATCACAGAAGTTAAGCGCTGTCGGGCTGGGCTAGCACTTGGATGGGTGACCATCCGATCCACCGAGCTATGTTGGCAAGCGGGGTGCACTCAGTCCTTGTGAGGCAAACTGAGGAGCTACTTGATTGAGAAATAGCGGCTCCGGTCTCGGATACTGACATACGGCCGGGCGAGCGCTGTGCTGACCACATGCCCCTCCATATCCGCATCCAGTGACGCCTGAAAATGAGGATGACACGGCGGCCGGTCGGTACTTTGGGGCTTTAATGACCTGTTCGGGGGGAGTTTAATTTTAGTTTTAGTTAGTAAAACAGGGCAAAATTTATACTTGGGGACTGTGTTGTTGTGTTACACATAATTATTTCCTATTCATTGCAGTCATATACACTTCTTCCATTCCGGTCCTTTTTTTTCATTTTATTACTTCCGATTCCCTCCTCTGAAGGAAGAGGGCGGGCTGTTCGAGAACTTCTTCATGGTTTTTTCAGCCATGAGATTTACTTACTGTAAATATATAAAACTACAACCAGATACTTTTTTGAAATAAATATTTATTCCTCCCATAAATCGATTTTCGAACCTTTTCAGGCTCATCTTCAGAAAAGGTTCGAAAATTAGTTCATGGAATGAATAAATAATTATTTAAAAAAAGTGACGTTGCATTTTTAAGTATTTGCATTGAATAAACAGTCACGGGCTCTGAAACATCCGTAACGGATAGGCTTAAACATAAGATTTACATTTCTTTATTACAATTAACTTTTATTTTTCATGAAATGTAAGTTTCATCAGTTTGCCTTCTGTTACAACGAAATCACTTAAACATTAACGTTTATTCGTTTTATGCAGTTGTTTGATTTAATTATTTTTACTATTTCCAACATTGATACAATTACAATGAAATGACTTATACACTAATTGCACATATGTTTACAGCGTTTTTACAGTTGATTGTTTAACAATTGTTATGATTTTCTACACAAACAAATACTGTTATATGCTAAATTCTCTTTTATTTTTGTAGATGTTTGGTTTGGTTTGTTTCCTTGCTTTGAAACATTATATGTAACATTTCCATTTTGTTTTGCTTTGCATCTGTTTGCTGCATGCTATGATATTTGTTTCTTAGCGTAATATGTCTTAATGGGACTAATTTTGTTATGATTTTGATGTTTTTCACGTCCTTTTCTAGTTAACTGTTGTTTAAAATTTTTATAACATTTACTCTAGGGTGTATTTACTGTGATCTTTCGTCGACGTGTGGAATGTCTAAATTCATAACACTTCATAATATTTACGTATTTAACTATTGTTAAAAATCTCAACAATTTTTACTCTTCTTGTACTTATGCTACAACTCATGTTTTGTGATCTGTCAACAAGGTGTGGGGAGGTAGTTTCGTCTTGTGAGTGGGAGCATACTTACGGCGAGGTCTGAGAAGATTTATTGTTGTTTTGGGCGACTGATCTGGCTGGTACTACACATTTTTTTTTTGTAGTTTCCTTGTCGTTAAGTGTCTCGTTTTTACTTTTTAATTCCATATTCAGCATGTTGCAATGAGTGTGTTTCCCATATATTGGTCTCAAGTTTAATAGCCTAGTCTGAAGGGACACTTTCTTGTTAGGGAATGTACTTCATCGCCGGTTGTCCTATGTGACAGGATTGTAAAACGTCTCAGTAGGCCTCTGTGTTGCGAATAATTTGTTTGCTAAAGTCTCGGTCATGGCTCTCTTGGCATGACCAAGTCTTGCACTGGCCTGATAAAGGATTTGTAGGTGTGTTGCGTCGTTCTATCGTTCTATCCTTGTAATCAGCTCTGGACGTTTCTTATCATGCTTGTCTTTATGGGGTTTTTTCATTAGGAATTTTAGGTAAGTTTTCCAGCTTAGCTTTTTATCCAAGTAGATTCCTAGATATAGAGCTGTGTCGTCGAGGGTTAATGGGCTTTTCCAGGGTGAGAGTTGGATGTTGCTGTTCTCTGGTGTTACTTCATAGCCATGAGTGTCGGATCAGGACCATTTGTGTGGGAATAATGTATTTTTTATTTCATTTGGTTTCGGTTTGACTCTTCAGTTGGTTTTCTAGCTTTATCTCCTGGCCATTCTTGAATTGCTGTGGTACGCTTTCTTGACCTAATCGCCGACCTGTACTCTGGATTTTTTCCACACAGCTGTGATTTCATTATTCTTATCAGCTTCTTTGGGAATGCTTAGATTTGCCTGTTTATGTATAAGGCCATTACGCCAAATCTTGTCGAAAACTTGTTCGATATCAAAGAACATTATTAGTATGCAGCAGTTTTTGTTGAATCCGTTCGTTACGTCTGTGATCAGTTTTAGCAGTTTAGTTTTTTCAGTTTTTTAGCAGTCTAGTAATTTACTTTCACAGCTGGTAGTATGATTTTTCTTTTCTAAATCCTGCTTGTATTACTGGTGTTTTTGTCGTTCTGCTAGCTTTTACAGGCGATCTGTGGGTACCCTGTCGTACGTTTTTCCTACGACGTTCATGAGAGATACCGGTCTATTGGAATTCTGATCTGTTCTTGGTTTATCTCGTTTTGGATTCATGATGAACCTGAAACAACTCCTGGTTTCTGAGATGTTTCCAGCTTTGACACAGAAGCTGAATATTGCGAGCATGTATGGAATGATTGTTTCTGGTGGGGTCTTTGTTACATAGAAGAGTATGTATTATCCCTTGGTGCACTATTTTTTGTCATGGCAGCGTTTGTTATTTTATTTCGTTTGTTATGTCTCTACCTTATTCTGTTTTCTCTATGACTTCAGTGAGTGTCTTAGTTCTTGTTCCTATTCGACTCGGAAATTTTCTCTGAATCTTCGAGAAGGAGTGCATATTTTCTAGCGTGGGCATTTTCTAGCTTCAGCTATTTCTTTCGCGTCTGTTGGTGAATCGTTGTTGATAATTAGATTTTGTTCTGTTCTTTACTTTTGGTCCCATCAGAGTTCTAATTTTTTCCAGGTTTTGCCCCAGCCTTTATTGTTTACTTCATTGCAAGTGGCTTGCCATTTTCTTTGATTGTGTTGGAAGATAATCCTTTCAATTCTGGCATTGACCCTGTTCCACATTAATTCATGTGTGAGACTTAGTTCTCATCTCCCTGAACAATCTTTTCTTTTCTCTTATGAGGGAAGGACTTTTTGTGGGCCGGCCGCTGTGGCCGCAAGGCGCTTCAGTCGGGAACCGAGCTGCTGCTATGGCGGCAGGTTCGAATCCTGCCTCGGGCTTGGATGTGTGTGATGTCGTTAGGTTTAAGTAGTTCTAAGTCTAGGGAACTGATGACCTCAGATGTTAAGTCCCATAGTTCTTAGAGCCATTTTTGACATTTTGTGGGATGGGTGCTTCCCTGTTTCCCATTATTTTCTTGGAGATGGACTCACCTATACCTAGCTGTACTGTTGATTCGAGTTTGTTCTATTCTGTTTGAAGATCATTTTTATCTGTGATCGCGACTGAAAATGGCAGTTTTCACAAACTGTTTACTGATATTTCTTCCTAAAGGAGGTGGCGTAATGTTAAATTTGTAGCGTGTTTCATCTGATTGAAGAAGAAAAAGGAGGGTGGGTGGGTGTAGTTACATTTGTTGAGAACTTTATCGATAAGTGATCGCTAGTTATGCTATTTCCCACAACATATCCTGTGACGGTTTTGCTCAGTACTGTGTGTTCACTTAGGGTGTTGCCTTATAATCTAAATGTAGTGGCTGGCTCGGGACAAATGATATACAGAGTGTTCGGAAATTACCGTTACATGCTTCTAGAACTTCTAGAGGGGAGCGAGTTCATAATGTTTTGAATAGGAACCGATGTCCGGAAATGTACTGTTTCCGTTCTACGATGGTTTCAGTTCAGGTGTTGTAATGGTAGTTGAATTACGTAACCATTACGGCACCTCACCTCAACCTCTCGATACCAGTAATATTCTACAGTGTTTCTGTAAAATAGTTAACATATTTCTGTGACAACATTCAGATTTGATTTCATTAATGTAGAGGTACTTCGATACATCGATATGTAGTATATATTGCAATGATATTATTCTTATGTGTATTCTTTCTTTTGTCACTATGATCATTGACGTATTTGTAACTCTGATTTTTGGGCGCGTAAGCGGTTATTGGAGAGTCAAGCTTTGGTCGTCATGTTAAAAAGACGCAAATTGTAGCCAGTTTATGAAATGTGAACTTTAACAGTGAGGAAGATATTTTCAAGTATGTTTTATATTGTGAAGTGATGTTTTGGAACGAGTTACGTGATATTGCAACAAAAGTAATAAAAAAGAAGTGTAACTTAAATTCGGAGTGCTGATTACTTTTTGACATCACTATTGTCCTAACTTGCAAAAGTTTAATCTTCAAGAGTGGTTTATGAAACACATCTATAAAACTTTTGAATATCGCAGAATAACACCTAGGCCTTTTTGCATCCGAGCTTGAAATCATCACTGCCTAGATTTTCGACGATTGAGTAATGAGTTTACAACGAGACCAGCGTGGGAAACACGAAAAGATGAGTGCCCAGTTTATCCATTATTTCAAGAAATGACTTTATTAACTGTGCTCTTATGACACCTGCCACATAATATAACTTTGTTGTTGCCAGAAAATGCCATATTTAGCAGCGTGAGCAACACTACAGTCATAATTAATTTTTGCCCTTTTTTGTGGTAGGGTTGTTAGAGTGTGTAACGTGGCCACGTTTGGTGAGGAAAGTCTCAGAACTGCTTGCCCTGCCACGCAGTAGGTTATAGAGAATGTCGGACGGTCACCTGATGTCTCTTAACGTTTGCTTAGCTGCGAGACCTAGTCAATGCCTGTGCGTCTCTGATACAGTAAACAGGGTTTGGTTCAAATGGTTCAAATGGCTCTGAGCACTATGGTACTCAACTGCTGAGGTCATTAGTCCCCTAGAACTTAGAACTAGTTAAACCTAACTAACCTAAGGACATCACAAACATCCATGCCCGAGGCAGGATTCGAACCTGCGACCGTAGCGGTCTTGCGGTTCCAGACTGCAGCGCCTTTAACCGCACGGCCACTTCAGCCCAGGGTTTGGTACGCGTTTTCGGAATGCACACATAAGCTCATTGCGTATGGTGAAGCTCGACCTAACGGAAGAGCTACTAGTCGGCTGTATCAAGAAAGTTTTCCGCAACGTAGCACGCCATGGCGCAAACGTTCTGCCCAACTTACACAGTAGCTCCGAGAAACAGGTGCTCCACGGCAACGCCGCACGCCCAAATTAGAACAAAATGTTAGGTAGGAAGGTGGTAAGTTCCCATGGTACCGAACTGCTGAGGGCATCGGTCCCTAGGCTTACACACTGTTTAATCTAACTTAAACTGACTTACTCTAAGGACAACACACACACCAACGCCCGAGGGACCGAGGGAGGACTCGAATTCCCGACGGGGAGGGTGGGGAGGGGGGGGGGGAGGAGCCACGCGAACCGTTTCAAGGCGACTTAGACCGCGCGGGGTAGTACTGCATCGCGTTGAAGAGAACCCGTCAACGAGTATTCAGAAAACTGCGTGCAGTGGATGCAAGTCACAGTATCGTCTGGGATGTTCTGCGTGAGCAACAATTACATCCGTACCATTTACAAAAGGTACACGCTATGTGTCCAGCCGATTTTCCACAACGCGTTGCCTACTGCACGTGATTCCTTCACCGTTGCATCGACACACTCATGTTTCCTAGTTGAGTTGTGTTGTCACATGAATGTAAGTACACTAGGGATTGTGTTCTGAATTCGGGAAACAGTCATGTCTGGGCAGACGAAAGCTTCGTGGCTCACATGTTCAGGGATTTCAGCGCCAGTTTGTTATTAACATGTGGGCAGGTATTCTGAACGGCAATGTGACTGGGCCATACCACCTTCCACTCAAGCTAACTGGTCCTGCATACTTGATCATCCTACAAAACGTATTGGACCCGTTCATGGAAGTCAGGAAATGAGGGTTCAGTATGATGGTGCACCAACTCACTTTTCACGTGCGATTCGGGGACATCTCAACAGAGGATAAGGTGGAAGATGGATAGGCCGATGTAGTCCAACTGCGTGGCCGCCGCGAAATTTAACTCCTATGGATTACTAGTCGTGGGGTCGTGCGCAAAGTTTGATTTACGAGACTCCTACAGAGACAGAGGAAGATCTGCTGGCAGGGGTCTGGCCGCTGCTATATAAACTGAAGAGACACCCTGTATAGCTGCAGCAGTTAGCTAGCTAGAAGAGAAGTTGTCCGTTGCTGTTGTCTGGTGTGTCTCCCAACAGGTGATGTCTTGCGTTAAAATAGCGTGTTCTAAGTAATTACGTGTCGCAGGACATCAATTGGGAGCACCGAGCGAGGTGGCGCAGTGGTTAGCACAGCGGACTCGCATTCTGGAGCACGACGGTTCAAAACCGCGTTCGGCCACCCAGGTTTACGTTTTCCATGATTTCCCTAAATCGCTTCAGGCAAACGCCGGGGTGGCTCCTTTGAAGGGCACAGCAGATTTTCCTCCCAATACCTGACACAATCCGAGCTTGTACTCCAACTCTAATAACCTCAGTGTCAACGGAACATTAAATCCAATCTTCCTTCCTTCCTTCAATTGGGAGTGGTACCCTGGGGAGTTGTATAGGTACGCTACAAGTATTCTCTGCCTTCTCCTTAATGGTATTTGGGTGGATAGGATAATGCGGAGACATGGCTTAGCCACAGCATAGGGGACGTTTCTAGGATGAAATTTTCACTCTACAGCGGAGTGTGCGCTGATATGAAACTTCCTGGCTGTGGCTAAGCCATGTCTCCGCATTATCCTTTCTTCCAGGAGTGCTAGTTCTGCAAGGTTCGCAGGAGAGCTTCTGTGAAGTTTGGAAGGTAGGAGACGAGATACTGGCGGAATTAAAGTTGTGAGGACGGGGCGTGAGTCGTGCTTGGGTAGCTAAGTCGATAGAGCACTTGCCCGCGAAAGGCAAAGGTCCCGAGTTCGAGTCTCGGTCCGGCATAGAGTTTTAATCTGCCAGGAAGTTTCAACATTCCATTAGAACTACTGACAGCCTTGGGAGAGCCAATCCTGACAAAACTCTACCATCTGGTGAGCAAGATGTATGATACAGACGAAATACCCTCAGACTTCAAGAATAATGTAATAATTCCAATCCCAAGGAAATTAGGTGTTGACAGATGTGAAAGTTACCGAACTATCAGTTTCATAAGTCACGGCTGCAAAATACTAACGCGAATTCTTTACAGACGAATGGAAAAACTAGTAGAAGCCGACCTCGGGGAAGATCAGTTTGGATACCGTAGGAATATTGGAACACGTGAGGCAATACTGACCTTACGACTCACCTTAGATAAAGATTAATGAAAGGCAAACCTACGTTCCTAGCATTTGTAGACTTAGAGAAAGCTTTTGACAATGTTGACTGGAATACTCTCTTTCAAATTCTAAAAGTGGTAGGGGTAAAATACAGGGAGCGAAAGGCTATTTACAATTTGTACAGAAACCAGATGGCAGTTATAAGAGTCGAGGGGCATGATAGTTAAGCAGTGGTTGGGAAGGGAGTGAGCCAGGGTTGTAGTCTCTCCCCAATATTATTCAATCTATATATTGAGCAAGCAGTAAAGGAAACAAAAGAAAAATTCGGAGTAGGTATTAAAATCCATGGAAAAGAAAGAAAAAACTTTGAGGTTCTCCGATGACATTCTAATTCTGTCAGAGACAGCAAAGGACTTGGAAGAGCAGTTGAACGGAATGGACAGCGTCTTGAACGGAGGATATAAGATTAACATCAACAAAAGCAAAACGAGGATAATGGAATGTAGTCGAATTAAGTCGGGTGATACTGAGGGAATTAGATTAGGAAATGAGACACTTAAAGTAGTAAAGGAGTTTTGATATTTTGGGAACAAAATAACTGATGATGGTCGAAGTAGAGAGGATATAAAATGTAGACTGGCAATGGCAAGGAAAGCGTTTCTCAAGAAGAGGAATTTGTTAACATCGAGTATAGACTTAAGTGTCAGAAAGTCGTTTCTGAAAATAATTCGTATGGAGTGTAGCCACGTATGGAAGTGAAACGTGGACGGTAAATATTTTGGACAAGAAGAGAATAGAAGCTTTCGAAATGTGGTGCTACAGAAGAATGCTGAAGATTAGATGGGTAGATCACATAACTAATGAGGAGGTATTGAATAGGATTGGGGAGAAGAGGAGTTCGTGGCACCACTTGACTAGAAGAAGGGATCGGCAGGTAGGACATGTTCTGAGGCATCAAGGGATCACCATTTTAGTACTGGAGGGCAGCGTGGAGGGTAAAAATTGTGGAGGGAGACCAGGAGATGAATATACTAAGCAGATTCAGAACTGGAGGGCAGCGTGGAGGGTAAAAATTGTAGAGGGAGACCAGGAGATGAATATAATAAGCAGATTCAGAAGGATGTAGGTTGCAGTAGGTACTGGGAGATTTAGCAGCTTGCACAGGATAGAGTAGCATGCAGAGCTGCATCAAACCAGTCTCAGGACTGAAGACCACAACAACAACACGCCGGTTAGTAGTAATATGGTTTTTGAATGTAGACTCATCGGGTCGTTTCCATTTGCTGAGGTGCCAATTCAAAAACACTTCCCAGTTATGCAAACTGGCGCCATGAAGTTCTTGACGTAGTGACACGTGGTACGGACGATACTTATGACAATGCAGTATTGTGACAATACGACCAACAGATATACCGTAATCGCGGTGTAATTGCCGGGCGCTTATTCATAGGTTGCGGTGTACTGGCTCTAGTACAGCTATTTCATTAGCTTCTCCTGTAACTCTTTTGCTTTGATTCCTTTTGCCGGTCTGTAAGCGGTCCTCAGACTTAAAGGTGTTCACAGCCTTGTAAAAGTACGAACGATAGCGAGCTTTTTCTGGAAAACGCTCGGCACTCGGCATACTAGGCAACAGCAGCCTCAACACTTCCCCTACATTCTTCGTTAATCAGGATCATTTCAATTTTTTCTTCTGTGATTGCGATATTCGCCAGCCACTTGCACATTTGTTTTCCAATTCATAGGTAAGTGTGCAGGCAATAAACACCGCGCAAGTACAGTGATGTTTATAGTCGCTGTATGTTCTCCTGCACGATACATAAACACCGGTCGAATGGGGTTTCCAATTAGATGTTATGAAATTTGGCCTGTCCTACTGTGGCGTCATGGAGGTGAGGTCGCATGTGTCATTGGATATTCAAGGACCATTGAGTAACATGTCGTAAATAACGAGAGTGTACCCATTTCTAATCCTTCGATTACAGCGCCATCTGTGGCGAAATGTAGAAAATGCTTCTGACAAAACGTATATAGATTGCGCCATAGAATCGTAATCTGCAATATGGAGTTCCCACTGAAGATTTCGAAAATGCCCTCCGCCACTCAAGCACGGGATGGGGAGGCGGGTCGAGAGTGGCATCGTCTCTTCGAGACAAACAAATTGGAATTGTAACTTCTTTTGATCTGTCGTATAGTTCTCGAGATCTTTCAATGTCTTCAGTTAAAATTAACACTCTATATAGATCACTCCCGAATTAGTTCTGGAATATCATCATTTTCTTTATAAACTTACGAATTTACGTTCCGGTCTTGACCTGTATTAACTATTAAGCAAATCTTAAAATTCTAGTAAAATTATCTCTATGGCGTCTCCCATCTTAACTAATGAAATATCGTGTTTGCCCTGCATGAGTTTGTATTATGTTCTCTGTACGCGTTGTGAACAGAAAGAATATACGGGCATCCTTAGTTCATAAACGTAACTATGGGTAATGTATGTTCTGCAACGCTATGAATACCAGTGATAAACAGTTAACGTAAATGTTTTGTGAACAAGTTTTTCGATATTCTTGTAGAGGAACATGATGGCAGTGTTTTGTCACCATTTCTTGTCCTTCTTTACATGGATATTGTGAGATGAACCGCCAGACACGCGATGCACGAGCTCTGCTTTACGCTGAGGCTGTCGTACTGTCCGATCTATATTATCTGAGATACTGACAAAGTACTTCGTAACATGAAGAGAAAGAACTACTGTGGTAATTTACTCAGTAACGGTTATGTTTGCATACGTCGCGATTACGTGTTTTTCGTATCTTTCGTATGCTGTAAGATGAATGTCGGTTGTTTGGGACACGAAGCTACTAAACAAATGTGAAAAATAACGAACATTGTATGTAATTGCAGAAATTTGGTTTGAACTCAAATGAAACGAATACGTGTTTCAACAGCACTAGAATCAGAAGAAAACTTCTCAAAATAAAATTTAAGCAACGTCGTACCGAAACTGGAGGCAAAATTGTTGCTGATCGAGTTCGAGCTGCTAAAGCCACATGTCCTCGTTACACTGCATACCGAATCACCCTTTATGAGATCACGACTGTGGCTGCCAGAGGGCACATCACTTCCGACTACTTTCAGTAGCTTAATTACACAGACATCTTATGCGATAGTTAGTTATATGTTCCACAGATCATCTGAACGATTCTTTTATCCAAATGATGTGGAACGAGTCATTTACAGAATTTGTACACATGATTAGTGATGACATTAACTAACACGTTATTAATTTTAGCTTTACTCATGCAAATACAACCTTTTCTTCTGTCAGAGGTTTCTAATTAGAAATTGCCAATAGAGCAGAACGAGTTGTCCAGGAGAAGCGGCATTGAATTAGATCTAAAATTTGTTTCACTGCCTGACAGACATTTTATGTTTTCGGCAAATTATAAAAAAAATGTTGTTGCATACTGACCGTCTTTCTGAGTCACTGACATTTTTAATAATGGGTAATAAAGGTAATTTTTCCCTCCGCTGTTGTAGGTATGGACATCATTGTTCTCAAAATATGATTGATTATTTGTGACGAATTTCATTAGCGAATATATGCATTCTACCGGCGCAGCTAAAATGCCTAGCTCCTTGAAGAGATACCTACATGAAGTTCGTGGGTGAAAATCACTTGTTATTTGCATCAGTACTATCTTTCTACGTGACGAGTTACCCCAGAAAATTATTCCGTAAATCATTATTGAGTGTAAACGTGCAAAATATGTAAAAGGCTGATACGGTTCTTTCCAAGATAAGCAAATATATGAAGAGCGAAAGCAGCTGAACTTTATAGTTTGAGAAGCTCGGTAACATGCTATTTACAGTTCAAGTTTTCATCAATACTCCGTTAACCACATTTAACACCAGCTGCACTTTATGAGACAGCGTTGGCGAGAGAGTAGGTTGCAGCGTTGCCGTAGAGCGCTATCGACGCTGCTCTGATGTTATCAGCTCGAGAGACACGTTCCTGCTGGTATGACGTTGGTTAGAGCTAAAGAGGAATCAGTTTTGACCTTTACACTTGAACTCAGTAAAGAAGATTGGGTCATCGAGGAACATCGCATGGATGTTGTTGTTGTTGTGGTATTCAGTCCTGAGACTGGTTTGATGCAGCTCTCCATGCTACTCTATCCTGTGCAAGCTTCTTCATCTCCCAGTACCTACTGCAACCTACACCCTTCTGAATCTGCTTAATGTATTCATCTCTTCGTCTCCCTCTGCGATTTTTACCCTCCACACTGCGCTCCAATACTAAACTGGTGATTCCTTGATGCCTCAGAACATGTCCTATCAACCGATCCCTTCTTCTAGTCAAGTTGTGCCACAAACTTCTCTTCTCCCCAGTCCTATTCAACACTTCCTCATTAGTTATGTGATCTACCCATCTAATCTTCAGCATTCTTCTGTAGCACCACATTTCGAAAGATTCTATTCTCTTCTTGTCCAAAATATTTATCGTCCACATTTCGAAAGATTCTATTCTCTTCTTGTCCAAAATATTTATCGTCCATGTTTCACTTCCATGCATGGCTACACTACATGCAAATACTTTCAGAAACGACTTCCTGACACTTAAATCTATACTCAATGTTAACAAATTTCTCTTCGTCAGAAACGCTTTCCTTGCCATTGCAAGTCTACATTTCTCGTATATCCTCTCTACTTCGACCATCATCAGTTATTTTGCTCCCCAAATAGCAAAACTCCTTTACCACTTTAAGTGTCTCATTTCCTAATCTAATTCCCTCAGCATCACCTGACTTAATTCGACTACATTCCATTATCCTCGTTTTGCTTTTGTTGATATTCATCTAATATCCTCCTTTCAAGACACTATCCATTCCGTTCAACTGCTCTTCCAAGTCCTTTGCTGTCTCTGACAGAATTACAATGTCATCGGCGAACCTCAAAGTTTTGATTTCTTCTCCATGGATTTTAATACCTACTCCGAATTTTTCTTTTGTTTCCTTTACTGCTTCCTCAATATACAGATTGAATAACATCGGGGAGAGGCTACAACCCTGTCTCACTCCCTTCCCGACCAATGCTTCCCTTTTATGTCCCTCGACTCTTGTAACTGCCATCTGGTTTCTGTGCAAATTGTAAATAGGTTTTCGCTCCCTGTATTTTACCCCTGCTACCTTCAGAATTTGAAAGAGAGTATTCCAGTTAACATTGTCAAAAGCTTTCTCTAAGTCTACAAATGCTAGAAACGTAGGTTTGCCTTTCCTTAATCTAGCTTCTAAGATAATTCGTAGGGTCAGTATTGCCTCACGTGTTCCGATATTTCTACGGAATCCAAACTGATCTTCCCCGAGGTCGGCTTCTACTAGTTTTTCCATTCGTCTGTAAAGAATTCGCGTTAGTATTTTGCAGCCGTGACCTATTAAACTGATAGTTCGGTAATTTTCACATCTGTCAACACCTGCTTTCTTTGGGATTGGAATTATTATATTCTTCTTGAAGTCTGAGGGTATTTCGCCTGTCTCATACATCTTGCTCACCAGATGGTAGAGTTTTGTCAGGACTGGCTCTCCCAAGGCTGTCAGTATTTCTAATGGAATGTTGTCTACTCCCGGGGCTTTGTTTCGACTATCGCATGGATAGTTAAGGAAAACATGAAACTCACTGGAATTATTCCATCCGACGCAACACATCGCATAAGGGGAGGGCATAGTTCAAGGCCTGACGTGCAGGACTGGCGACTTGAGGATCTAGACGAAAATGCCATTTTGTCAACACCCGACAAGAAGAAAATGTTTTACTGCTCTCTCTGTCTCTCTCCCCCCCCCCCCCTCCCTCTCTCTCTCTCTCTCCCTCTCTCTCTCTCTCTCTCTCTGTGGGTGCGTGAGTGCGTCCGCGCGCGCGCGCGCGCGCGCGCGTGTGTGTGTGTATGTGTGTGTGTGTGTGTGTGTGTGTGTGTTTCATCTGAGATATTTTGTACAACAGTAGTGTTATTTATGTAGGGCAATAAGCAGAAGGAAGTAAAGCGGAAGAGCATGTTATCCTGTCGTTATCTCTTTCCTTTGGTAGGTAATAATAAGGTGACCATCCGTCACGTTTTTTTCGGGACAGTCCCGATTTTAGTGTGTCTGTCCCGAATGTTTTCAAAGGTAATTCGGGACACCTGTTTGTCCCGAAATTAACAATCATGACCCAATTTGTCCCGAATTAGACATTCATTTCACCTGTATCGGTATATTTTATTATTAGTTTTAGTTATGGTGGGAAATTGTTTGACAATAGAGTACGACAAATTGTCGAAACTGTTATCAAACTGTTTCTACTGCGCAAACACGTCTTGGCCGCAGCTCGAACAGCTAATGGCCAGTGAGAGGCCACGGCGACTGGAAAAAAGTCGCACTTGAACGCATTCGCGCAGTCGAAACGGTTCTAACGATAACTCGAACAGAAGAAGGAAGAAATCTGCATATTTTCTGATAGCCATGGAAGAGACAGAGGAGGTTTTATGGCAAACCTGCAGACGAAATACAAAGTAACTCGAACAGACGAACAGTAATATACGCTCTCGTTGACTTTGGCGTCGCCAACGCAGTGTATGCTGGTCTCTAGAATACTATCATTTGTCGTCTGTGTGCGCCATATTATATCAGATTAAATTTTGTGTTAGGTCGTGTTATGGTAAAAAAAAAAGTTTCCAGAACTTGGACTGCTACAGCTGGGTTACCTTGAATCAAATACCTGTATGGGATGACATTGAAAGAAATTCTTCTCTAGTTAGCGAAACCGTGCCATATGTTCAGTTTGCGGAAAATGTAATGTATGATGAGTATGTCAGTGTCAAACAGTTTGTGACCACTGAGAAAATCATTGAATGGACTGCTAACAACACTGTTCCAGGTCAAAGATGCGTTGAGATGATTTCTCATTTCAGCCAGAATCATGTGCCGTACTCAAACTAGTGGAGTTCCTTTTCTGCCTTCCTGGCACTAATGCTGCTACTGAAAGGGTATTTTCCCACATGAACAATATATGGACAAGTGACAAAACACAGTTGGCTGTAGAAACCATGAAAGCAATGTTAGTAAGTAGAATGAATAATGATGAAACTTGTGTCGAGTTTTTTTTTCATATGTTGTTGAAAAATACAGACTTGATAAAGAAAATTCACAGCACTAATAAATACAGTTGCCCTGATCACACTCATTCATCTTAGAAGGTATTAATAAAATTTAAATGTGCTTTTCTTTGTAACAAATTTAACTGAAATTTGTATTTATTACATTTAATCGAAACCTGCTTCTCATATAATAAATAAATGAATAAATATAGCCTATTTTGCAAAATTTTTAATGTGTCCCGGATTTGGGCCTAGGATATATGTTAATGTCCCGAATTTGAGTCTAGAAAATATGGTCACCTTATGTAAGCAATTACATAAATACAACAGTGTGAATTCCTGCCACTGCAGATTTGACCTTAAGCCATTGCATTAGGTCTTTTAAAATCATTAGCGCGAAAGGTGTGTGTAAAGGCATGGGACGCCGACAATGATCGGCGTCGTAGCTAAGGTGAGACGTGCAGCTGTGAGCGCCGCAGCGGCTAGTTCTAAGAAGTGCCGCTAGATGTAGCACCTTACATCGCCTGCCAATGGTGTCATCTGTGATGAAATCTTTACTTATCCTACGGCCACTCGATATATATCTGGCGTGAGAGCAGCAACGGCAGTAGGTTTGTGTGCCTGTGGTAGCGATAACGCTTAAGAGTGCGCAATAAACCAGCGTTGACCATGTGGGTGGGAAGCAAGACGCTCGGCCGAAGTGCGTGGCGTTGCACGTCGGGCGTGCGGCAGGCCAGCGCGAAGGCTGGCGCGCCGGTGACTCTGCGCATACCGCAAGGCTCTCTGCGCGGCAAGACGCAGCTGACGCCGGCCGGCAAGGTGTTCCGCAGCTTCCTGCGCATCCCCTACGCGAAGCCTCCCGTCGGGAAGCTCAGGTTCCAGGTCAGTTCCCGCTCAACACCACACTGCGGTAAACTGCTGGCTCCTCAGCTTATAAGGCGACCGTACGAACTTCCCCTCACCGATTTGACTCACATTGACAGGATGTGCAGGGCGCGACTACGACTTGAGCATATGTAAACAGTAAGATGCCACTCTCAGCCGTTTCCCAGAACATCGCTTTGGAACGCGGCTGCAAGCCCGAAATTTGTTTGAACCGCGTATTTACATATTTTGTATGGTCGGTAGTACTCGAAAAAACCGCAGCCGACCGTGTTGTTAGCTTCAGTTCACTGCCTGCAGATTTTTTTCTTCTTGTTGTCAAATAATTGTAATGCCTGTGCA
Organism: Schistocerca nitens; assembly: GCF_023898315.1. Lineage (NCBI taxonomy): Eukaryota > Metazoa > Arthropoda > Insecta > Orthoptera > Acrididae > Schistocerca > Schistocerca nitens. Next base: position 450,017,105 of record NC_064615.1, read on the forward strand.
AACTGTCATTACTGAATGATTCATTTATTATTTTCATAATCTTTATCCTGGGAGAAAAAAGAAAAAGAATTCGTAATGAAATTGGAAAAGAATGGCTACATAACAATCAGTACAGTCGTTTTATTTATATTATTTTATCTACATATCTACTCCGCAATCCACCATACGGTGCGTGGCGGAGGGTACCTCGCACCACAACTAGCATCTTCTCTCCCTGTTCCACTCCCAAACCGAACGAGGGAAAAATGACTGCCTATATGCCTCTGTACGAGCCCTTATCTCTCCTATATTATCTTTGTAGTCTTTCCGTGAAATATAAGTTGGCGGCAGTAAAGTTGTACTGAAGTCAGCCTCAAATGCTGGTTCTCTAAATTTCCTCAGTAGCGATTTACGAAAAGAACGCCTCCTTGCCTCCAGAGACACCCACCCGAGTTCCTGAAGCATTTCCGTAACACTCGCGTGATGATCAAACCTACCAGTAACAAATCTAGCAGCCCGCCTCTGAATTGCTTCTATGTCCTCCCGCAATCCGACCTGATAGGGATCCCAAACGCTCGAGCAGTACTCAAGAATTAGGTCGTATTATTGTTTTATAAGCGGTCTCCTTTACAGATGAACCACATCTTCCCAAAATTCTACCAATGAACCGAAGACGACTATCCGCCTTCCCCACAACTGCCATTACATGCTTGTCCCACTTCATATCGCTCTGCAATCTTACGCCCAAATATTTAAACGACGTGACTGTGTCAAGCGCTACACTACTAATGTAGTATTCAAACATTACGGGATTATTTTTCCTATTCATCTGCATTAATTGACATTTACCTATATTTAGAGTTAGCTGCCATTACATCTACATGTGTTGCAAGTATAATGTGTGACTTATGGAGCACTGCAGGAATAAGGCCGTCTCTACCCTTAAGGAAGGCTAGGCGGTCGCCTAGGACGGCAAAAGAGGGACAAAATTTATTTCGAATCAAACAGTGAAAAAATTGAGCAACTTTGAGAATAAATGGAAAAGAGAAAACTTACAATCGCGAACTGTTTCCAAAAGCATACCGAACAGTCACTTAATAAATCTTTAGTTACATTGATGAAGTGAATGCTGTAAAAGATGAGATTTATTGCCCATTCTAAAAGTATGTCTACAAAAATAGAAACGAAATAACACCTCGTTTATCCAGATGACCTTTGTTTGATGCATCGGCGTGTCTCCGATAAGGACAGCATAATATCTAAATTCAAAGAAAAATTTATTCGCACCAGAAAATATTTCCACATCTTTCGTAGTTGATTTTCTTGCAATCAAATAAAATAAGTAATTGGTGCCAAATTTGGTTGCACTGGTATATTCCGTTGAGTTCTAGTTTAAAATATTCAGCACATTCGTCCTATTTCAGTTATTTTGGTAAATTTCAAAAATTGAGGACAAAAAATAAGGAACCGAGGACATTTGTTGTCCTCCAACAGGTTTAAAGGAATTGAAGACAAGGCACGAGAACTGAGGACTGTCCCCAGAAAATGAGGACGTGTGGTCACCTTAGTTTAATGTACAAAAATGTAATAGGAGATATGCACTGTTAATCCATTGGTGGTGGCGAAATTTCCTTTTTTTGGGGGGGGGGGGGGAGAGGGGGGAGGATATCGGGTAGACCATGGCAATAAAACAGAGGGGGCGTTAATTTTCAATCCTCGCCTACGGCGTCAAAACACATTTCCACCGCTCTGATCAGGATGGTATTGATCATACACATGGGAAACAGTAATTATTGCGACTTGTAATGAACGCCAAATCTTTGCATGCGCATGGGGTTTTCAATTTGTCTATTGCAAAACAAAACTGGGTTACATTCGTAAGCGTTCATCGGTCATCACGCAGTTTCGCAGCGTAACACGCATATTTTTTGTTAGAAATACGTGGGAATGAAATAAAGTATTGGAAGCGAGGTTTAATCTATAGACCTCGCGCACATGAAACTCAGCCCTTTCTCGGGCTGCGGAATCCTTCTTTGTTACTGACCATACGAAGTATGCAAGTACGCGTAAAATGTTCAAACTCGATTTTCTCGAAAACGGTTGAGAGTTGCACCTTGCTATTTAGATATGTTAATGTACTAGTCGTCTCCTGAACAGCCTGTCAATATGAATTAAGCCGATGAGGGAAGTTCATAAGGTCCCGTTGTTGCCTTGGCATCCCACCAAGTGAACGTTATTCTTTACTGTGCCCTCACACGTCTAAATCAACGCTAGGGGCCTTCTTAATTAGTTTTTCTGTACATATTATGCCTGTGCAGATATCATGAGATCTACCGAAGTAGAAGCACACTACCACACCAGAAGTCACAATCCACAATAGGAGATGAAAGTTTCGTCTAGTGAGGATGGAGTTACAGGCAAATGATGATAGGGACGGAGAAGGAAGACGATGATTTAGCGTCCCATCGACGACGAGGCCGAAACAGGCGGGGCATTTGCCTCAATCAATTTAGCGAGACCACAGGAGAATCTAAACCGCTGATTTCTACCTCGGTTAACAAAAATACAAGTCAGTGCCTTAACTACCTGACACATACTCATATAGAAACATTGTCGATGTAGATGGTGTTTGCATGTATAGACAGCTGGAGGTATAGTGATTGCATAAAAAATTACGGTAAGTCTTATTGCAAATGTGCCTTATAGGCGTTTGATTTGGCATCACAGTCTGATGACTGATCTCGCTTCCGAGCGACTGCAAATGTTTCATAATTGGCACTTTGGACAAATGTGCTTCGATACTGGATGAATGAAGCTCTTTGCCTTACTCGCTTAGATTATCGATAGCTCTCACCGTTCCTTTGCTGACGATGCCATTTTATTGTACCGTACATCTCGAAAGTTGTTTATTCCCGCCACATATAACACTGAAAGTTCAACATTTTATATTTCTTCTGCTAACACTACCAGCAGCGACGGCCAAGGCGAGGTTTAATTCATTGCGTCACGTTGTACAGGGTATATGAAACATTCTGAGTAGATACATTACTGAGATCGAACTGCGCGTCAGTCCATTGTCAATCGCGCCCGGCCTGTGGCTTAAGTTAGACATCTGACAGATGGCCGCCTGTCATGTGAAGATCAGAGTATCACAAAGCAATGATGATGCAGATCTGATGAAAACTGATTGGAAGACAGTTCCCTTAAGCGACCAGGAATTTGTCTGTAGACAGGCTAAAAAGTAATAGTCTTACCAAAGACCCTTAAGCGAAAATGTGTCAATACGACGTGAAATATTTTACTTACTACATATTTAACTATAAATTTTATCATCTCTTGCTCAAATATACTACTTTTTACAGGCAGTTCCGACGCGGTTGTAAACATGCATCTTCAATCTAATGGCGGGATATAATGCAAAGACTGTGGCGGATCTCCTATTAATGCCGGGACGGTAATCCAGTGTGTTCGGTCAGAGGGTTAGCTGCCCTCTAAAAATACTGAGTTAATGGATCAACGACGAACTGAAACGGGTGTCTTGCGACGTCCGCCCCGAGCAGATACAACGAACGAAAACGAACAAAATGATATTTAAAAAAAAAATTCATGAAACTCTCGCATATACTGGGGCTATCCACGGCGCTGCTTATCTTCAATAAGTTTCACGATGTAAAACCCACTTCACGGAGCTCCCATATAAAAAAGGGCTTGAATTAAATCCCCCAAGAAAGATCGCTATTTCTTTTTTTAATTTATTGGCTGTCGGTATGTGCCCATACATAAATCTCAATAGTCTAATGTCAATTTCGCCGATATGAACGTAAGGACAACACAACACTCAGTCCCCGAGAGGAGAAAATCTCGGATCTGGACGCGAAATTACCATTTATTAATCAATAAGCCCTTAAATTATCAGACTCTGGCTTCGCTCAGCAAGAGAAAAGTTCTTGATGACACTGATATTTTCAGAATTAAAGAACTCCAAGGAGTGTATATAAATTCCAAGGAGTAAATCACGTAGCTCGTACTCAAAACTTTTCTTCAATATTACTTAGGAAAACTCTTCAACGTAAACTGCAGCCAAATAGATACACTAATCATACATGTTAGCCACTTCGAACTAACAATGTAAACACCAATATCTTCTGTAACACAGCTTCGATTATATTCCATATATAATACATTCAATGCGCGCAGCTTTTCCCACAGTAGCTAGTGTTAACTACTACAAGATCCATAGACTATGACAAGAACCATAGACCATATACAACATAGACCGCGCATAGACCTCTGCCGTGTTAACGCTTGAAACCAACATCTAAGTAACGTGACTCGGGGCAGAAAGTTGAGTTCCTGTCATTACACGCTGTGTGAAGTGGAGTTGACAGTTATACACTCCTGGAAATTGAAATAAGAACACCGTGAATTCATTGTCCCAGGAAGGGGAAACTTTATTGACACATTCCTGGGGTCAGATACATCACATGATCACACTGACAGAACCACAGGCACATAGACACAGGCAACAGAGAATGCACAATGTCGGCACTAGTACAGTGTATATCCACCTTTCGCAGCAATGCAGGCTGCTATTCTCCCATGGAGACGATCGTAGAGATGCTGGATGTAGTCCTGTGGAACGGCTTGCCATGCCATTTCCACCTGGCGCCTCAGTTGGACCAGCGTTCGTGCTGGACGTGCAGACCGCGTGAGACGCCGATTCATCCAGTCCCAAACATGCTCAATGGGGGACAGATCCGGAGATCTTGCTGGCCAGGGTAGTTGACTTACACCTTCTAGAGCACGTTGGATGGCACGGGATACATGCGGACGTGCATTGTCCTGTTGGAACAGCAAGTTCCCTTGCCGGTCTAGGAATGGTAGAACGATGGGTTCGATGACGGTTTGGATGTACCGTGCACTATTCAGTGTCCCCTCGACGATCACCAGTGGTGTACGGCCAGTGTAGGAGATCGCTTCCCACACCATGATGCCGGGTGTTGGCCCCGTGTGCCACGGTCGTATGCAGTCCTGATTGTGGCGCTCACCTGCACGGCGCCAAACACGCATACGACCATCATTGGCACCAAGGCAGAAGCGACTCTCATCGCTGAAGACGACACGTCTCCATTCGTCCCTCCATTCACGCCTGTCGCGACACCACTGGAGGCGGGCTGCACGATGTTGGGGCGTGAGCGGAAGACGGCCTAACGGTGTGCGGGACCGTAGCCCAGCTTCATGGAGACGGTTGCGAATGGTCCTCGCCGATACCCCAGGAGCAATAGTGTCCCTAATTTGCTGGGAAGTGGTGGTGCGGTCCCCTACGGCACTGCGTAGGATCCTACGGTCTTGGCGTGCATCCGTGCGTCGCTGCGGTCCGGTCCCAGGTCGACGGGCACGTGCACCTTCCGCCGACCACTGGCGACAACATCGATGTACTGTGGAGACCTCACGCCCCACGTGTTGAGCAATTCGGCGGTACGTCCACCCGGCCTCCCGCATGCCCACTATACGCCCTCGCTCAAAGTCCGTCAACTGCACATACGGTTCACGTCCACGCTGTCGCGGCATGCTACAGTGTTAAAGACTGCGATGGAGCTCCATATGCCACGGCAAACAGGCTGACACTGACGGCGGCGGTGCACAAATGCTGCGCAGCTAGCGCCATTCGACGGCCAACACCGCGGTTCCTGGTGTGTCCGCTGTGCTGTGCGTGTGATCATTGCTTGTACAGCCCTCTCGCAGTGTCCGGAGCAAGTATGGTGGGTCTGACACACCGGTGTCAATGTGTTCTTTTTTCCATTTCCAGGAGTGTAGTTTCTCTCATTTATAGCTGAGATCAAGCACTGATTTTTACAATTCAACGAACTGTAGTACAACTCTTACACATGTGGTAGTGCAGTTTACCTAATTTCTCCGAAAGCTCTGATAATAAAGAAAGTTGTTATCGTTTCTACATGTGGTCAAGTTGAAACGTATTGACAGTTCTTATAACAAGCGACAGAATAACTGTTTTTAGTGAATACTTTATTTTTGCACTGTGAATTTTCTTGTAGTTCCCCGCTTCCACAGGAATGGAAGACAAAATAACAATTTCGAACGCAGCATTAATTTTCTAACGATTCAACAAGAATATATGTGAAACGTTTTAGTAAGCTTTTGTAAGAAAGAAAATGCGTTTACGTGCATAATACCAGATACACAAAACAAGCACGTACCTTTTCTGACTTGCTTAAGCCAGTACACATACCGAAACGATATCAAGAAAGGAAGCGTAATACATTACAAAATGTTGATTATACTGGTGTAGTGCGCTACGTATTAACGATATGTCCTGTCAAAAGCTTAATCATTCACAAAGTTTTACATCCCAGGACCAACATCCATCCTAAATTTCAGCCTATGGAAATACCTCTGGAAGTATTGTAAAATAACTCACTTACAAAACTGAGATTTTCGAAACTTTACCTAATCTGTAGGATACAGTAAGACTTATCTGAGAACTGTTGATATCGATTTTTGTTCTTCGAAAGGTTTAGCGAGTCGTGACGCTGTGCCTTTTAACTTCCTGTTAGCTCTATGTAGCAGAGGTTTAGGAACATGGCTTTTAGGGGATACAGATCTTACGGGTCTTCCGAAGGGTCAGTTTCTTCAGTCGAGGGTGTCCTACGAGTCTCCACATGGTTTTCACATTTCAAGTATAGAACGAAATTGAATTAGCAGAGTGGCTGAATCTCCACATCAAATCCCTGTCTGTATATCTCCATAATGCTCTGATTCAGCTTTAATCGACGTTTACTATTAATATTTTAGTAGTTTTGTAGACAGTTTTTCTTTTCCTTTTTGTTTCTGTCACTGGCAGTTCTATCCGCTTTAGGAAATGCATGCTAAGTTTATAAATGTCTCGCCAACTTGTCACCTTTAGTTGCTAAGGAATTGCCTTGATTGCTGAGGGTGTCCGCGGGGTAAACTACGTTACTAGCAAGTTTTTTTACTTGTTTTGGTGCACCCATCAGCGATATAGACATCGATCGAGAACAAAAACAGTGCACACTCAAACAAAGGTAAAGACGTAATTTCAATCGGGCAATGTAGCTTTATGGTAACTTGTGCAGCCATCGATGTTACATTCCCGACACTTGAGGGAAACAAACCGTACTAAAATGACGCGTTCTGGAGAAACCTTTTATTTGGTGTATCACTTAAACTGCGCTTCTTCTTGTAATACATAAGCATGAAACCGAAAAGCAATAAACACATAAATCAACATACGGTTTCTCGGTTTGCTTCTTTTCGGCAGTCGCAACACACGGTTTGCTTCTTTTCGGCAGTCGCAACACAGGACCCGTGACGTCACGGAACATCATTATTGCGCCGCTCAAGCTCATAAACACCAATGATTGAAAGCACACGAAAAACATTAAACGTGTCAAGCTTGGCACTGAAAATACGAAAAATATTAACCATGCAGTGAACCTAACATACATCGCATTAAATATATCTCTGAAACGGGTAATTTTTAGTACGGTTAGTTGTGATAGTCGGGGAACATGACGTTGGCGGCTAAATTTGCCGCCTATAGATCTTACCGTGTTGACTTTCGGTGTTGTTGAGTAGTTAATTACGAAACAGGCCGTAATTATTTTAGGGAGCCCTGGCACCGTAGTTCTAACCGGTAAATACCTCAGCCTTCCCCAATAATGGAAACCTCGAATCGCGCCTGTTTACTGACAGATAGAAAATGAAGCCAACGCACCTCATACCAGCCCCTTATCTTATTCTCCCAGCTCCACAATCTCTGTTTACTTTGATAATATCAGCACTTCTCATGCAACGAATCAGCTGTACCCCGTCAAGACCAATGAATAAAACCCGGGATGTTACGTGTTGCCACTTTCCTCTTTCAATCACCGAAAGAAACACTGATTGGGAAACATAATCGTAGCAACGTTTCCTAAAAGAAATTCGTGACTACATTAATTTTCCGTATTTTACTTAATGGTGAACCTGAACTCCAACGACAAAAGTTCGGAGGTTTTTCGGAAATATTTTCTGAATATTTTGACATAAAGGGCCTGATATCGAAGTTGGCTCTTTACAGGGTAATAGCATTTTGTATGATTTCTTACCCCTGTTTATCTTCGTATCTGTACTGCGGTTAAAATATATGCACAAAAGTGAAAAAGTAGATGGATCTGCTATGTGTCTTGTTTGGAAACAAACTTGTTCCATTCAGTCATTGTACTTGCTGTTGACAACATTAACGCCCACTTCACTGCTCGCCCTCTACTTGCGTTTTGTACTGCTCGGTCAATCTCCGGTTGAAGAAATGCGGAATTTTTTGTGGAACATTGTGGAATATATCCGCTTCAGCCTCTATAGCTTCATGAAGTTCCGACTGGTGTCGGCGCTATAAGTAGCCTTCAAAATGATGTTTGTGGGCCGGCCGGAGTGGCGAGCGGTTCTAGGCGCTTCAGTCTGGAACCGCGCGACCGCTACGGTCGCAGGTTCGAATCCTGCATCAGGCGTGGATGTGTGTGATGTCCTTAGGTTAGTTAGGTTCAAGTAGTTCTAAGTCCTAGGGGACTGATGACCTTAGAAGTTAATTCCCATAGTGCTCAGAGCCATTTTTGAACAGTCCTCTAGCATCTGTTGATGCAATACTAGTGTTTTATGTTGTATGTTTTGATGATTGCATGTACAAGCTTTCATAATGTGGTGACGGTGTGTTCAGTAAATATCCCTGAACAATCTCCGAAATTTTGTTGGTGGATTTCTGGTTCACCCTACTTGTACCCTAATCAAAATTTTAATGGTTCCAGTCCTACCATCCAGTTCCACTGACGGGTGGAGTTTAAAATAATCAGTAAGGGAGAACGAAGAACTAGCAAAATTCTTGTTTGGCTGTAATGTCCGTATTTGCTGTTTTGGGAAATGAGGAATGAAGGAGGAAGAAAAAGGAGTGAGGGGGAGAGTGAGAATATATGTAGAGTGGCTAGTAATGTTTAACAATCTGACTTAGGAGCGAAAATAGATGTAAGGCAAATTAAGAGTTGACAATTCCGTCGATATCGAAACATTGTGGATTCAGCCCTAAAGTAGTTTCGGCTGAATTGTGATAGTGAGGGTGAGAGTAGTCAGGTGTAGATTGGCTGAAGCAATTATCTGCGCATTTATGCGAGGTGTCTAAGGAAAACCTGATTTAGTATAACCATATATGTGGTGTCTGTTATTTCGAACGTGTCCGAAAATACAAAGACCACAGACATATATATATATCAGTAAGCGGCGACGACCAAAGATCCATTGCAGTTGTAGATCAAGCCCGAAACCAAATTGTCGGGTGAGGGGTTCATGGGATGGTGAACAGTTGTGTGGAACAGACTGGGAATTTGGGTCGAATGGAAAGCATGTTCGGATGGCAAAGGCGGTAAGGCGACATTTCGCGTTGAGCGGGTTCGAGTCCCGGCCCCGCAGAAATTTTCACCCGTTGTTCAAAATGGCTCTGAGCACTATGGGACTTAACATCTGAGGTCATCAGTCCCCTAGAACTACTTAAACCTAACTAACCTAAGGACATCACACACATCCATGCCCGAGGCAGGATTCGAACTTGCGACCGTAGCAGTCACGCGGTTCCGGACTGACGCGCCCAGAACCGCACGGTCACCGCGGCCGGCTCACCCGTTGTCATTGATTCATTTCAGTGCCTGTCCGCCCCTGGTAGCTGAGTGGTCAGCGCGACGGATTGTCATACCTAACGGCCGGGATTCGATTCCCGGCTGGGTCGGAGATTTTCTCCGCTCAGGGACTGGGTGTTGTGTTGTCCTTATCATCATTTCATCCCCATCGACACGCAAGTCGCCGAGGTGGCGTCAACTCGAAAGATTTGCACCAGGCGAAAGGTGTACCCGACGGGAAGTCTCTAGCCACACGGCATTTCCATTTCAGTGCCCACATGCGGCTAATGTCATGGAAAACCTTAGGTTAGTATAAACAGACTTGTATTTGATTCCAGATTCCCCCCCCCCTCCTCCCCCCTCCCCCATACGAGTCCAGTAATTTGACCCTTACAGCACACTTCACTTCGGGCGCACCTTGCTATTACGATTTATTCCACGTTTCCTAATTTTCAGGCTTCATCATGTTTGTAAGGGGGCAGTTTTCTTTTTGTCCCCTTTGCAGTACAATTCGTCAGATAATTATGGTGATCGGCTGTAAGCCAAGTTGGTCAAGTGATTTACCTGATGCAGAAGTCAGCTGCTTTCTGCTAATTGTTGGAGACAAGACAATAACTTTTCTGACATACTGTTAAAGATTGCCATCAAATGATGATGTTTCCACGTGTAATACCAGGGACAATGATAACGTTCTGTATCATGTATGAAGTCCAATGTCCAAAAATACTTAGTTTACTAATGAAACACTTGAACAATTTATTTAAGTCATAGACACATACAGACTAACGATGTTATGCAACAATATACGGACCTTTACCTTGCGATCAATCAACACTTTTTGACCATCAGACTTCTTTCTGTTTCTTTCAAGGCATAGATTATCTATCGCAAGTGAGCCCGGAAAATCGACCACCAGCTAAATATATTCGAGAGCACCGTGTGATGAGACCTGTCTGTCCTGGTTGAGATTGTGACTCACTGTTGCAGAGTGCACCGTTTCGTTTATCTATCGATTTGTTTGTGTGCAGGTGCGGTTCACGATGAGAACGATGCACTATCTCACTTTTGGCATGGGTGGAGTAGGTTTACGGGCATAAAAATGAAGGAAGTCTCTCAGTGTTCAGCCGAGGAGTTCGACGGAAAAAAAACATAGTCGAAATAGTGAAAGCTAATTGCAACTTAATCAGGCTCTTCCCAGTTATGAGATTTTTCAGATCCTATTTACTGCAAGTGTTTCTTCGGTCATAAGCTTGGAACGTAAAACGATAGTGTTGTTGTAATTACTGACTTTCAGCTCTAAGAAAGACCTAATTCTAGTTCTATATTTTAAAAAAATATATGTACCTTACATACTGGTTTTCAAATGAAAGATACTTTCAAAGAAATTCGAATAGTGCTGGTATTCGGTTAGTCGATCTATAATAACTTATCCTTATGAAAATAGAGCTCCAACATACGTTTAACAAAAGCGTACTGGGAGTATTAGCTCGGCAGCGCGATGGAGGGGCTGAGGGGCGGGGATTTCGAGACGGGTAGCTAAGTGTACGCTTACTACTGGTCAGTCTCCATGATAAAAGAAGACTGAGGAGGAACACCACATAATTTGTGATGTGACTCTACATGTGAAGATAAACCGAAAAAATCCTCTGCACATTTCCGATCGTTACTTAGCTAGAACAGGTTGAAGGCTACACACATCCATGAATGATTGTGAAGACAAGTGTGAATATTACTTACTGAAATTTTGTGTAGGCCGTTGGTAGATAGAATAATGGTGGGACAGATGACTGAACCACCCTACAAGAGGTGTTCAAAAAGTCCCCCGCCCATCTCGATGAGCTTGCCAACGCGTTGGAGGGTTTCTTATGTTGCATATCAAATATTACCTTGGCAGTCTTTAATTTGGCCACAAGCGCTGGTGATGGGAGCGACAAGTTCTTCATGTGTATTCACCTTCGTAGCGTTTGCATCGCCCTTCAATCAACCCCATAAACAGAAGTCTAATGGGGTTAGGTTGGGTGACCCGGCCAGTTAACGGGTCCAACACAGTCAATGTACTGTTGAGGAAACGTTTTATTCAGATACCGATATACATGTCTGGCACAGTGAATCGGTGATCCATCATGTTTCAGGTACATCTGCCATCGTTGCTCTGATGTCACGTCTTCCAAAAGTGCAAGTCAGTCTTCTGTTAGGATACGTGCATATGGTGATGCTGTCACGCAGTTGGGCGGAACGCAGGCCCCATCACCAGGTCATCAATTACACCACATCAGACGATCACTGAGAACCTAACTTGGAATCTTGTTTCCCTAGTGTCGTGTGGGTTCTCCAACGCCCATGTATGAGAATTGCGAGTGTCCATGATACCAGTGAATATAAATGTAGCCCCATCTGTAAATAAAGTGTATTGCATGATGTCTCTGTCTACAGCCAACCATTCACAAATTGTTGTCTGCCTACTGAGTCACCTGGATGCAGATGTTCAAATGGCTCTGAGCACTATGGGACTTAACATCTATGGTCATCAGTCCCCTAGAACTGAGAACTACTTAAACCTAACTAACCTAAAGACATCACACAACACCCAGTCATCACGAGGCAGAGAAAATCCCTGACCCCGCCGGGAATCGAACACGGGCGTGGGAAGATGCAGATGTTGCACAGGCTACAAACGGAATGAGGACAACCCCTTGGAATGTAACATATGCTGTAATCACATTTGTGGAATATCGAGGTGATGGCTAATGCGCCATGTACCGGTGGTGGGTCTCCATTGTACTATTACAATAATGTCTACTAACTGGACGACCTCACGTTCTGGTATGTGTACACTGGGTAGTGTTCCAGATTATTATCACATTGAAAAACCCTGTGTAATACCCTGGCACATGGGGTTCGTCTGTATGACAAATGTCCCTGGTATTCTGTCACAGCTGCAGCACGGGCATTACAGTACCTGTATGCAAACATGTCTGCATGGGTGAACGTATGTGGCAAGTTGGTGTTCACGGACACAATGGACTTGCTCAAGTAAACAATATTTAAGGACGACAAGCACTTGGCCTCACAGCTGCTCACTGATCCAGGCCATGTTGCACAGTGGTTAAGCTTGCAGATGTTGCCTCGGTGCGACGTCACAGTGCTGCCATCTGTTGGAGAAACCCCACACCAACTTTCAGGATGGATCGTCGTTTGTCCTACCATTATTTTGTCCACCACATCGCCCACACAGCATTTCAGTTAGTAATATTCACACTTTTCTTCGTATTCGTTCATGGACGTGTGTAGTCTTAAACACGCTCAAGTTCTGCACCGATCGAAAATCGGACACATGTTGATAGGATGTTTTCGGTTTATTTCCACATGTAGAATCACCTCACAAATTATATTACATTCTTCCTGAATCACTCTATATGTTGCAGCTTTCTTCCTCTGTTTCGTGAGGAAGGATGTGAGCTTGATTTGAGAGGATTTCCACGCTAAAAGCGTGTGTCCAGAAGCTATAAACTTCTGTGACTACTTGCTGAGGTGTTTGCATTAGAACAAAAACTTTCACAAAGTTACTTTTGCAAATCTCTTCTGCAAGATGATTTCACAAACTTACTGCAAGTATGGTATGATTATAATTAAACAGTCATTACTTGGCACAGTGTAGATGGGAAACTATTTACTGTCTGTGTATCCTACTTTAAAGGAACGACTTTTAGACTGCGCGCTGCAGGATTTGTGTTGTTAGTTGCGTAATAAGGCGACTTGCCATTGGGCACCGGTACTGGTGTGGCGACGTAGGGCTCAAAACACGAGCATCCATGAGCATTACACTGGCAGCTGTCAACATGGGTCTGGATAAGGGAGCAGGGCTTTACTGTCTTATAAGAACAGCTATAAAGGTGCAGCTCTTCACGCGCTGGACAGCAACACGTCAGTGACGCCACATGAGAATTCCTCCAACGATTTCACACGACATTGCACTCAGTGGATGTGGCGAGGCTTTCCCAACTCTTACCAGTTGAAAAAGGAATAAGACACCGTTTATTAGAATTGATTATCATTTCACTAAGTTTTCTGAATCGAACAGAAAAAGTATTTCGAGGTCTTAAAACAATCAGTGGAAACCACATTACACTTTGATGAGACGAACAATGTACCAGCAATGAAGATCTGGTTAGCCCCACCGACACACAACGAATACTGAGAATTATGGCTCACATGAGGCATTTTGCAGTAAATAAAAGATTACTCATTTTTCAGAATTATGGCAAATTCGACGACTGACGAGGCTGGCCAGGAACATTTAATCTCTGTGTACCTTGTGCCGACCCTGATACGGTCGCAGTGAAATAGCTTTTTTGGGTTTATACAGTCCGCCTGACGCCAGGGCACAAACGCTGGCAACAAATATGTCCTAATACTGTCGCTATGAACTGAGTTTGTATGCGCCCATTTTTCGAGGGTGCAATTACTATGTCTGTGCGGAGCAAAAGTGTGATGAAATCCTTCTTGAATACGAACCACAGACTTATTAGCGTTCACTGCAGTAGTCATTGTTTGGATAGTGCACTACAGGTAGTTTAAAGAAGTTGAGATCCATTATGTGATATTTTGGTAATTGTGAAATACTTCTCGAATCTGATAACGCACTCCACAAAAAGCTGAAGTGCTACTATATGGTGTCGCTAAGACGAATGAAAATCCAACAGTTCAGCTGCTGATATCAGAGTGTGCGACACCATGAGCTGCAATGGTAAAATATTTGAAACATTTCGCGGAACATTATGATATGGTCCAGAACAGTGAGCGAATTATTGAATACACAGAACTCAGGAAGAGATGAAAGATGGTCGGCCATGCGGGGATACGCGAAGTGACTCGAGAAGTTGGATACGGTTTTTGTATGACTGTTGTTACTGAAGTGTTTGAACTACGCGAAAAATTGACCAGATTTCAACAGAATTAAAATTTGAATGCAGACGGAGTGAAACGTTCTGTAGACGTTCTAAACACAGCTCTTCCAAATTTTAGGGTTACGGAACGCCTGATACGCAGTTACAGAAAGCCATGACCGTTCTAAGACCCTAAACATGAAAAACTCAGATATCTCATGGCCTTGAAAGATACCAGTGAGGTTCAAACAAGTCTATTTCTGAATTGTCTCATGAACGTTGATTTAAGAAAGATGTGTTTCAAGCTCTTGATCTCTTGCTGAATGAGGTTGTTTTTTAGGTTCAACTATGAGGTCTAAGGCAACCATCCCCTTCTTGAAGAGATACTTATTACGTCCTCCCACACAAACCCTCCATTTACATGACGCTTAGAAGAGCTGCTTGCAGTACACACCAGCAGACTTTAACTTGTACAGTCTTTACGCAGAGCTCGAAACGCAGCGAACCATGACGACAGGTGAATGACCATGTAATGTATCCTCTATTGGAAGACAACTTATTACTGAACGTCCTCTGATAGGTCATTCAGCGTCTTTCAACGACTTAAAACTTGCCTGAGATTAACCATGACTCAGTCGAGATTTACTCATCTACTACTTCTTCGTGTCCATCAAGACGAGGCTGGGAAAATTAATATTATGTATGCCATGAAATAATTTGTTTCCCGAGCAGTGGAAACAAAGTTATTTTCAGATATTGTATGTAAAATTTTTGGAATAAAAAAAAAGAAACAAAATAAACGTTGTCTTCTCGTTCACAGAAATGAAGATTTTCTTCTTTCCGTTAAGATGCGATGCAGTGTTTCTCAAACATCAACAACGACAATAATAATAATAATAATAATAATAATAATAATACATTTATCAATGGCAAACTGTTATTGCGGTCTACAGAAAATCTGGGCTACTCCTCTGAAGTGGTCTCAGAGAGAAACAGAACCACGATGGTCAGCCAGAAAGTAATGCCTGTATTTTTTTTTTTTCTTTTAGCGAGGAAAGAAGATACCGTATACATAGGACAACAGCTGCAACAGTGTCGGTCATCATCATTTTTGTATAGACTTTTTTCACCTTGAAAAAAGTACAAGTACACCTGTGAAGTAAAAATCATGGTCCTGCTTCCCCAGTCACTGCCGCAAAAAATTCTCACTGTCTCCGGATCTTCAAATTGATATCCCGATGATCTTCTTTGAGTGGGGCGAACAAACGGAAGTTCGATGGTGCAACAGCGGATGGTTTGGTCGACACCTTGGTTGTTGTGTGACGTCAAAGCAGTCGCTAGCCGGCCACTCTGCACTGCATCAGCCACCTGTTTGCCCTTCAGGTTCTCTACAGTGACGAACCCATCATCTAACGGCGCTGACGTCCACTGTAGCATATTGTCACAATCTACTACAAAGATTCGAATTTTGCATTTTGCTTAGAAACAGTTAAGTAAAGTTGGTTTTTGATGCGCAAAGCATGACGGAAGTGCACTCTAACCAAAAAATGTGCACTGATTTTAGATCAGTCTTCACTCTGTATTGCAACTTTTCACAAATACATCAGTTCTGACAAACATCTCTTACTGCATGCTAACACTGACCTGTTTCTACCAAATCCGTCCATACTAACTCATACGTACACGCTTGGGCTCAGGTGGAGGATCATTACAAACACCAATATATTTAAAAATTTAAAGATATTTAAAGATTTTATATGAAATTAATTGCTACAAATTAATGAATAAAACAATCAATACACACGGATTAATTACACGAATTGATGAAATACTTGATCGTTCAAACGGCTCTGAGCACTATGGCACTTAACATGTGAGGTCATCAGTCCCCTAGAACTTAGAACTACTTAAACCTAACTAACCTAAGGACATCACACACATCCATGCCCGAGGCAGGATTCGAACCTGCGACCGTAGCGGTCGCGCGGTTCCAGACTGAAGCGCCAGACTGAAGCGCCTAGAGCCCCTCGGCCACCACGGCCGGCGACCCAAAATTCCCAACTTATTGTGCCGCACTATATTGATAGTGCCCCTGCCCGTTATACTCATTACTAGCGGCTTTTTACCGATTCCCGCGCCGGCCGCGGTGGTCTCGCGGTTCTAGGCGCGCAGTCCGGAGCCGCGCGACTGCTACGGTCGCAGGTTCGAATCCTGCCTCGGGCATGGGTGTGTGTGATGTCCTTAGGTTAGTTAGGTTTAAGTAGTTCTAAGTTCTAGGGGACTTATGACCTAAGATGTTGAGTCCCATAGTGCTCAGAGCCATTTGAACCATTTGAACCGATTCCCGTAAGAGTTCGGGCACTGTGCATCCGCACGGATACCGGGTATGAGTCTCGGTCGGGGCACACATTTTCAACTGTCCCCGTTGACTTATATCAACGCCTGTATGCAGCTAGGGGTATTCCTTTCATTGTAATTTGGTAAAAATTATTATTGCGGATTACTTTTGAAGCACATATTACAATTATGTATTCAGTACATTCGATTTTAATCCTTATATTTTCGCTTAAACATTATCAGAACAGCAATAAACTATGGCATATTCATAATTCAACAAGGTATGCAAACTGGCAGGAACATAAAGTTTGGTGTTTGAAGCTAAAACAAAATGTAGAAAACTCAGTTTCCTACAGGATGCGGCGCAGGAACTTCCTTATTTGAAATGCAGGGCACGAAGCGGCTGTTACTCATCGTCGCGTGGGTTTTAGTGCAATCAAAAGTGTGAGACTTTAACTTTAAAAAAAATTGTTTAGTAACGATCATGCAGTGGGCAAGAGAGGAGCGCGCGTCCGCCGTTGCGGCCTACTTTTCGAATGGATGTTCGGTCATCAAAACCCAGCGTGCATTCAGGAAACAGTTCAACATCGCACCTGCAGGTCGTGTTCCTGCTGGGAAATCAACTGTTATGTGGATAGATACCTTTATCGATACTGGAAGCGTGCAGAAAAAGAAACCAGGACCTTCGGAAACCACCAGAACGCCTGGAAACGTCGAGAGGGTAAGGATGCCGATTTTGAATTCTCTCAAGCGATCTGCACGCAAACATGCAGCTGCTCTTGCAGTTTCGTAACGCGCAGTGAGAAGAATTCTTCAAGAAGAGTTGAAATTTCATCTGTCTAAGCTGTCAGTAGTGCACACACTTCATCCACATGATTTTGTTTCACGAAAAAATACTTGTGAAACCTTGATCGATGAGCTGCCTCATGACGCCTTAGAGTTCTTCAGCGACGGGGCTCATTTTCATTTGTATGGCTGCGTGATTAAACAAAATATGCGGTATTGGAGTGGCACGAACTTCATGAGCAGCCCCTGCATGCAAAACGTGTGATTGTTTGGTGTCCACTATCTAAAGTTAGCATTATTGGCCCGTGGTTTTTCGAAGAGAACGGTAAGGTAGTGACAGTCACTTCTCAGCGTTATGTTCAGATTACTGGACAGTTTTTTTCTTCCAGAACTTGAAGAAATGGATGTCCGTGATGTCTGCTTCCAACAAGATGGCGCCGCAGCTCACACGGCACGAACATCGATGACCATGTTGCGCGAACACTTCCCCGATCGTCTCATCTCCTTGAAGGGCGATCTCCAGTGGCCAGCACGCTCGCTAGATTTAGCGCCTTGCGACTTTTCCTTATGGGGCTATCTGAAATCCTTGGTGTACAACAGTCGTCCGCAGACCCTGGCTGAGCTGCAGAACAATGTTCGTGTTGCTATGGCCAACATCAACAGAAACATGTTGGAAAAAGTGGACCGAAACTTCCGATTTCGACTCTCCAAATGCACTGAGTAGAACGGAGGCCATCTTCAAGATATCATTTTCAAAACGTAGTGGAACAAAACTTCAGATGTTACTCTTCGTAAAGGAAAAATAATTAAATTTACGTCTCTAATACTTTCCGATTTATGATTTTTTTTTTTTTTTAAATAAGGAAGTTCCTGCGCCGCATCCTGTACTTCAGGCATTGATCTCTCAATTATGTGTCCTGGCCTGCCACGTTCCTGTCCGCATACACCTTCTTCAGTCTTTTGTGGGTGCGACTGGGGACTTCACTTCATGCAGTAAGGAATTCAGTTGCAGTCCATTCTCTCAGGGTGCGTTTACAGTGACATCGACAACGATGGTCGGTACTCGCCGTAACCGGAGGTCGCCCGATGACATCGGTCGACGGCGTGGTCAAAAGTGCATCCGATCTGTTCCATCAGTTTTTGGCAGTCAAGATGGTTACGTTAAGTTCGGTTACTATCTACTCTATATATGGAGGAGGTCAGATTTTAAGCTCGTAGGATGGGATTAGTATCACGACGCATCTATGCCTGGAGACGAGTGCTGCATTGCGGCTTTTGCTATTAAAAAGACGCCGAATGCATGTGAGTGAGCTATTCATGTCTCGAAAAGAACGTGGCAGTACAGTACATTCAGCCTCAGTTATCGGAATAACCAGACAAGTTTTACGAACATATGAGGTGACGAGAGAAACGTTCTGTTACACACTCGAGGTGATTCGCAGTGACCTTTGGAAAGCAAGATTACAACTACTCTGAGTGCCATGTCGCAGTTTGTCATTAGTAAGGCTCATTTGAAAGTGTGTTAGCTGCTAACAACTCACCATTTGCATAAGGAGGGCGACAAAAAATGAATCTCCGGGAGCTGCAGAGATCAACCTTCTATGGGATGTATATATTACACTTCCCAAAATGGACATCGTGAACATTTAAGAAATTATTAGCTTACACCATGATTGCCGAATAAAAAAATGGCGCGTCACAGTGATCACAAAGGTTTGCACCATCAAGATCGAAGGCGAACTCCTTGGGAGTTGCAAAACGTGCATACATTCAGCAGGTATCTACTCTTAAAGAACGCATATAGAATCATATTGGTGTAACGAGGTGATGAAAACTGTTCGAATGCGACGGCATGCAACCGACTGCTAAACAGTCTGTCGTGGAGCTTATCGCGAAACTGGCTGTCCTATAAGGCGAAGCTGCAGATAGTGCGATGTTTTTATAGGCACGAAAAAAAAAAAAAATCCAGAGACTGAATTTGTCCAGTGGTTCCAGGTGGTATGAACTACAACGTCGCCGGCCGGTGTGGCCGTGCGGTTCTAGGCGCTTCAGTCGGGAACCGCGTGACCGCTACGGTCGCAGGTTCGAATCCTGCCTCGGGCATGGATGTGTGTGATGTCAAAAAAATGGTTCAAATGGCTCTGAGCACTATGGGAGTCAACTGCTGAGGTCATTAGTCCCCTAGAACTTAGAACTAGTTAAACCTAACTAACCTAAGGACATCACAAACATCCATGCCCGAGGCAGGATTCGAACCTGCGCCCGTAGCGGTCTTGAGGTTCCAGACTGCAGCGCCTTTAACCGCACGGCCACTTCGGCCGGCGTGTGTGATGTCCTTAGGTTAATTCGGTTTAAGTAGTTCTAAGTTCTAGGGGACTGATGACCACAGATATTAAGTCCCATAGTGCTCAGAGCCATTTGAACCATCTTTTGAACTGCAACATCACACACTTTTCAGGAAGGATAGTTTGCTCTAAAGGAGTAAGATTTTGATACGCAGACCAAAAATCAAACTAAACCAAGTTATTTTGACAAGCAGTTGGCAGTACTCATACCATAGCCGTAATTCTCTTGCGACCATTTTCCCACTCGTCTTTGCTGGACGTAAATATTTCCTAGTGCCCTTTCAGGAAAACGGTTCAAATCGTCCTGAGCTCTATGTGACTTAACTTCTGAGGTCATCAGTAGCGTAGAACTTAGAACTAATTAAACCTAACTAACCTAAGTACATCACACCCATCCATGCCCGAGGCAGGATTCGAACCTGCGACTGTAGCGGTCACGCGGTTCCAGACTGAAGCGCCTAGAACCGCACGGCCACACCGGCCGGCCCCTTTCAGGATCACACAAGGAGAACGAACTGTAGCGGGATGAGCACTTGCAACTTCTCGCAGCACCATAAATAACTTTCGACCCATTTTTACCACCCAGATTAACAAATGGTTGAAATGGCTCTGAGCACTATGGGACTTAACTTCTGAGGTCATCAGTCCCCCTAGAACTTAGAACTACTTAAACCTAACTAACCTAAGGACATCACACACATCCACGCCGCCGGCCGCGGTGGTCTAGCGGTTCTGGCGCTGCAGTCCGGAACCGTGGGACTGCTACGGTCGCAGGTTCGAATCCTGCCTCGGGCATGGGTGTGTGTGATGTCCTTAGGTTAGTTAGGTTTAAGTAGTTCTAAGTTCTAGGGGCTTATGACCTAAGATGTTGAGTCCCATAGTGCTCAGAGCCATTTGAACATCCATGCCCGAGGCAGGATTCGAACCTGCGACCGTAGCGGTCGCGCGGTTCGAGACTGTAGCGCCTAGAAAGGCTCGGCCACCCCGGCCGGCTCCCAGATTAACAGTCGGAAAAATTGTATAAGAGTGCGTTAGGGCATTGAAGTGAGGTGATCTTGATACAACTTTCTTGGTACCTCTGATTTCCAGGGTTCCTTTGATATGCATTGCCTCTCCAAATTCCGCTTGGTCGGTGTTGAAAACGAATTCCTTACTGAACGATGGGATAAGCTTGCTATTCTCGTCTACAAATTTTAGGGCCGATTCTGCAGTTTCCTATGCATCGTCATGTTGACGCTTTGTCTTACATTTCGTTATCTTACGTCTTCGAATTCTGTAGTACTATTTGAAGTTATGCATTGTAATCTATGTAACGCGTAATTTTATGTGCACGAAATGCGCAAACACCAGTTTTTGTAAAAAGTGTGCCTTATCCTCCCTTGAATATCCGCTGTTTTTCTTATGCACTACACGGTCATATTGCTGCGGACTTATTTGAAATCTGTTCTCTTTTTTTCTTTCCTATGCAGGGGATGACCTTCCATGTACCCAATTATGTTTAGTATCTGCTTTTTGGATAATGATTGTCCTTTACTACTTATCACTGGAGACAGGATTTGTGGCCCCCTGTCCGACAACGATGCTCAACCTCATGGCTCGACAACCTGCTTCAGTATCACTTTCACCTGTTAAATACTTATCGTCATCATTGTAGGGCTCACGTACATTGTCCGCACAATGAAGTGTATACGACACCAAAATTTCCACTGGCTCATCTTGCAGAAAATCTGATCTTTCATCTGCCACTTGTTTCTCGCTCTGCAAAATTCCTTGAGTTACTTTCTCATAAAAGGTCAAGCTCGCAGATGTTCTAGATATAATACAATGTTTGCTCTGTTTATCATTGTGATGGCTCTGCCGTCCGGTGTGGCCTAGCGGTTCTACGCGCTACAGTCTGGAACCGAGCGACCGCTACGGTCGCAGGTTCGAATCCTGCCTCGGGCATGGATGTGTGTGATGTCCTTAGGTTAGTTAGGTTTAATTAGTTCTAAGTTCTAGGGGGACTGATGACCTCAGAAGTTAAGTCCCATAGTGCTCAGAGCCATTTCAACCATTTGACGGCTCTGCTTTGTAAAAAGAGCACTAGCACCGTAGCATTGTTGCGAGTTACTCGTCGACTAAACAGTTAAATTACTCTCCCTAGCCTCATGCTGAGCTGACCATTGCATACCTCCAGTTCCGTCCCCTGTTGCTATTAGTACCCACTATCGTGGCTGCATGGTAGGAAACACGTGGGGCGTCGAATGCTGTAAACATCATCGGCATTTTGCGACCTTGCACTCGAGGGATTCCTTGCAAAACACTGAAAAGCGGAAATATATACCGTATACCAAATTTGCCGACCACTCCCTAAAACAGAATCACTACCCTTCTGACATAAAAACGGCAGTAAGCAGTAATAATAATTTGTAGACAGCTAAAGTCAATCAACCACAACCCAAAAAAGATGTTTTACAGCAGCTGTAAGGAAAGGATACGCCACACTTTTCATTCGAATAAATTATTTCTTCAGGAAATAATCTACGTCTGAAATTTCCGGTGAACATTTTGCCTACTTACGGTTTCCAATAAAAGTGCAATTTCAGTCCACAGGTTCCGAACTATATTCCGATTATGATATTTTCATCCTCAGGATACTGCGAACTCATTCCTTCTTTTGAAATTAGAATTGCATTAATACCTTCAGCTGCTAACGGGCGTCGACATATATCAATCGGGACAGGTGAAAATGTGTGCCCCGACCTGGACTCGGACCCGGGATCTCCTGCTTACATTGGCAGGTGCCCTATGCAACTGAGCCACCGAGAGCACAGAGGATAGCACGACTGCAGGGACTGTCTCGTTCTAGATGGCTGCAGGTCATCAATGGTGTCTGTTCTTTCGGACATGTCCGAAAGAACAGACACCATATCCATATAAGTATATCGTTACTTCTTAGACTAAACTTATCAGTTTCTTAAACACCATATTTCGTTTGTGAGAACGTCTCTCGATTTGAGAGAAGAAAACAGTGATCTGAATTTCAGCTATTATCGTTCGAAATCTGCACACTTGGCCGGTGAGATCAATTATGGTGTGATCGCGAACGTAGTCGCTTGCTGATTGCATGAGGTCGGCCGTCTTTGACCTATGTCGGTCGTCGGTGGAACCCACCGATATCAGTGCTACTGCGACCACGGGCTCATACATACGTCAATGTCGGTCAGTTTCTGGAATAATACAGTGCTGCCATCTGTTGATGTAGGACGCTGTTACTGGAGTAGGCTGTAGAAGAAAGTTTTGCGAAAGTGTGCCAAATTCTTGATCACTACATTACCAACTGAATGAAGGAGGAAGAAAAAAAAAGCCATTACTTTCTGGTTGGCCCTCGTAAAGTCTTCCCAGGTATATGATGTATTTTTACAAATTAAAGGAACGATTTTGTTTCCAAGAAGCAGGTCTTGTTAAACTGAGCCCAACTTCACGACTTTTAGTATTGGTGTAGTGTTTCTCCTAGTTGAAGAACACAGCACTGACTGCCTAACAACTTCCCACGCTATAGATGTATCTGTTTTATTTAACTTACTGATTTATTTAACCTGGCGTGATTAAGGTCATGAGGCTCTCTCTCACACTTAACGAAGCCTTCTACATACTTGACATAGCATTTACTACAGTATTCGTGTTATATACATTTAGAAAATAAAAATTACGAGAGTACAGATACAAAAAAACACACAGTTTGTACTCGTACGTGATAACTATAACAACAATTAGAAGGTAGGTTTTTAATTATGAGCATTAGCACGAGTGTACATTGAAAAAAGGTGGAGGCAGGAAGGACTCGACTAATGTCTGAAGTAGTGCCAGAGGGAACTGACACCATGGAATCCTAAGGCTGTCCATAAACCCGTAAGAGTACGAGGGGGTGGATATCTCTTCTGAACAGCACGTTACAAGGCATCCCAGATATGATCAATAATGTTCATGTCTGCGGGGTTTGGTGGCCAACATAAGTCTTTAAGCTCAGAAGAGTGATCCTGGAGCCACTCTCCAGAAATTCTGGACGTGTGGGGAGTCGTACTGTCGTGCTTTAATTGCCCAAGTCCGTCGTATGCACGATGGACACGAATGGATACAGGTGATCAGACAGGATTGTTACGTACGTGTCACTCGTCAGAGTCGTAGCTGGACGTATCAGGGGTCCCATATCACTCCAACTGCACACGCCCCACACCATTACAGAGCCCCCAACAGCTTGAAAAGTTGCCTGATGACATGCAGGGTCTATGGATTCATGAGATTGTCTCCATACCCGTACACTTGCATCCACTCAATACAATTTGAAACAAGACTCGTCCGACCAGGCAACATGTTTCCATTCATCAACAGTCCACTGTCGGTGCTGACGAGTCCAGGCGAGGCGTAAAGCTTCGTGTCGTGCAGTCATCAAGGGTACACGATGGACCTTCGGCTCCGAAAGCCCATATCGATGATGTTTCTTTGAATGGTTCACACGCTGACACTTGCTGATGGCCCAGCATTGAAATATGTAGCAATTTGAAGAAGGATTGCACTTTTGTCAGTTGAACGACGCTCTTCAGTCGTCAGTCGTCATTGGTCTCGTTCTTGCAGGATCTTTTTCTGGCCGCAACGATGTCAGAGATTTGATGTTTCACCGGATTACTGATATCACGGTCCACTAGTGAAGTGGTCGTACGGGAAAATCCCCACTTCATCGCTACCTCGGAGACGCCATCTCTGCCGGCAGGGGTGGCCGAGCGGTTCTAGGCGCTACAGCCTGGAACCGTGCTACGGTAGCAGGTTCGAATCCTGCCTCGGGCATGGATGTGAGTGATGTCCTTAGGTTAGTTACGTTTAAGTAGTTCTAAGTTCTAGGGGACTGATGACCTCAGAAGTTAAGTCCCATAGTGCTCAGAGCCTTTTGAACCATTTGAACGCTATGTCTCATCGTTCGTGCGCCGACTGTAATACCATGTTGAAACTCACTTAAATCTTTATAACCTGCCATTGTAGCAGCAGGAACCGATCTAACAACTACGCCAGACACTTGTATTACATAGTCGTTGCAGACCGCAGCACCGTATTCTGTCTGTTTACATATCTCTGCATTTGAATACACATGCCTGTACCAGTTTTTTTGGCGCTTCAGTGTAGATGCAAAACATGCAGTCAGAACCGCTAAAACCAACCCTCCGCCCGCAGCATGTTTTGGAGGCACACTATACAGTTTTGTACTAGCGTTCTTTGGAATTCTGAAGGTAGAAGTGATAAAACATAAGGAGTGAAAGATTATCTACAACTTGTGCCGAAAACATACTGCAGTTATAACAGTCGAAGGGCATGAAAGGAGAGTGGTTGTTGAGAAGGGATGGAGACGGCGTTCTACACTCGCTAACGAAGATATGAAAAAAAAATCCTGGAGAAATTTGGAAAGAGATTAAATTAAAATTTGAGTGTAATAGACAGTGTCATGTGAGGAGGTTATTAGATGAACTTCATATTTTTCGATAAGAAGAGCAATCGAATGTAGTCGAATTAAACCAGGCGATGCTGAGAAAGATACAGTACTCTGTTGGACATGTCAGATCAAGTGGTATGACAGATGTATTACATGTTAGGACCAAATAAATGATAATTAAAATGAAAAATAACTCGTGCTGGCGATTACTGCGGCTCATAGCTTCTTTTTGAAGGTAGCCCTAGAAGTTCGTTTCTCAAATCTCGTTCATAATGCTCAGGCCGAAAACTAACTGAATACTCACATGCAGTTTTCATTTTCACTTTGTTCTTGTGTTTGCATCGAACTGTCCGTTCACACTGCTAGGCTCATCTTTGGGAAAACCACGATAAATAACATTTGTTGTATTTCGAGGAATATTAATGCATTGTGCCACAGGGTAATTACAGTGACAGTTGCTCATGACTGATTGTTGTTGTTGTGGTCTTCAGT
Source organism: Schistocerca nitens (assembly GCF_023898315.1). NCBI lineage: Eukaryota > Metazoa > Arthropoda > Insecta > Orthoptera > Acrididae > Schistocerca > Schistocerca nitens. The sequence continues at coordinate 450,043,071 of NC_064615.1, forward strand.
CCTGAGACTGGTTTGATGCAGCTCTCCATGCTACTCTATCCTGTGCAAGCTTCTTCATCTCCCAGTACCTACTGCAACCTACATCCTTCTGAATCTGCTTAGTGTATTCATCTCTTGGTCTCCCCCTACGATTTTTACCCTCCACGCTGCCCTCCAATACTAAATTGGTGATCCCTTGATGCCTCAGAACATGCCCTACCAACCGATCCCTTCTTCTGGTCAAGTTGTGCCACAAACTCCTCTTCTCCCCAATCATATTCAGTACCTCCTCATTAGTTATGTGATCTACCCATCTAATCTTCAGCATTCTTCTGTAGCACCACATTTCGAAAGCTTCAATTCTCTTCTTGTCCAAACTATTTACCGTCCATGTTTCACTTCCATACATGGCTACACTCCATACAAATACTTTCAGAAGTGACTTCCTGACACTTAAATCTATACTCGATGTTAACAAATTTCTCTTCTTCAGAAACGCTTTCCTTGCCATTGCCAGTCTACATTTTATATCCTCTCTACTTCGACCATCATCGGTTATTTTGATCCCCAAATAGCAAAACTCCTTTACTACTTTAAGTGTCTCATTTCCTAATCTAATACCCTCAACATCACCCGACTTAATTCGACTACATTCCATTATCCTCGTTTTGCTTTTGTTGATGTTCATCTTATATCCTCCCTTCAAGACACCATCCATTCCGTTCAACTGCTCTTCCAAGTCCTTTGCTGTCTCTGACAGAATTACAATGTCATCGGCGAACCTCAAAGTTTTTATTTCTTCTCCATGGATTTTAATACCTACTCCGAATTTTTCTTTTGTTTCCTTTACTGCTTGCTCAATATACAGATTGAATAACATCGGGGAGAGGCTACAACCCTGTCTCACTACCTTCCCAACCACAGCTTCCCTTTCATGTCCCTCGACTCTTATAACTGCCATCTGGTTTCTGTACAAATTGTAAATAGGCTTTCGCTCCCTGTATTTGACCCCTGCCACCTTTAGAATTTGAAAGAGACTATTCCAGTCAACTTTGTCAAAAGCTTTCTCTATGTCTACAAATGCTACAAACGTAGGTTTGCCTTTTCTTAATCTTTCTTCTAAGATAAGTCGTAAGGTCAGTATTGCCTCACGTGTTCCAGTATTTCTACGGAATCCAAACTGATCTTCCCCGAGGTCGGCTTCTACTAGTTTTTCCATTCGTCTGTAAAGAATTCGTGTTAGTATTTTGCAGCTGTGGCTTATTAAGCTGATAGTTCGGTAATTCTCACATCTGTCAACACCTGCTTTCTTTGGGATTGGAATTATTATATTATTCTTGAAGTCTGAGGGTATTTCGCCTTTTTCATACATCTTGCTCACCAGATGGTAGAGTTTTGTCAGGATTGGCTCTCCCAAGGCCGTCAGTAGTTCCGATGGAATGTTGTCTATTCCGGGGGCCTTGTTTCGACTCAGGTCTTTCAGTGCTCTGTCAAACTCTTCACGCAGTATCGTATCTCCCATTTCATCTTCATCTACATCCTCTTCCATTTCCATAATATTGTCCTTAAGTACATCGCCCTTGTATAGACCCTCTGTATACTCCTTCCACCTTTCTGCTTTCCCTTCTTTGCTTAGAACTGGGTTTCCATCTGAGCTCTTGATGTTCATACAAGTGGTTCTCTTATCTCCAAAAGTCTCCTTAATTTTCCTGTGGGCAGTATCTATCTTACCCCTAGTGAGATAAGCCTCTACATCCTTACATTTGTCCTCTAGCCATCCCTGCTTAGCCATTTTGCACTTCCTGTCGATCTCATTTTTGAGACGTTTGTATTCCTTTTTGCCTGCTTCATTTACTCAAAGCTACCCATTCTTCTTCTACTGTATTTCTTTCCCCCATTCCTGTCAATTGTTCCCTTATGCTCTGCCTGAAACTCTGTACAACCTCTGGTTCTTTCAGTTTATCCAGGTCCCATCTCCTTAAATTCCCAACTTTTTGCAGTTTCTTCAGTTTTAATCTACAGGTCATAACCAACAGATTGTGGTCCGAATCCACATCTGCCCCTGGAAATGTCTTACAATTTAAAACCTGGTTCCTGAATCTCTGTCTTACCATTACATAATCTATCTGATACCTTTTAGTATCTCCAGGGTTCTTCCATGTATACAACCTTCTATCATGATTCTTAAACCACGTGTTAGCTATGATTAAGTTGTGCTCTGTGCAAAATTCTACCAGGCGGCTTCCTCTTTCATTTCTTAGCCCCAATCCATATTCACCTACTACGTTTCCTTCTCTCCCTTTTCCTACACTCGAATTCCAGTCATCCATGACTATTAAATTTTCGTCTCCCTTCACTATCTGAATAATTTCTTTTATTTCATCATACATTTCTTCAATTTCTTCGTCATCTGCAGAGCTAGTTGGCATATAAACTTGTACTACTGTAGTAGGTGTGGGCTTCGTATCTATCTTGGCCACAATAATGCGTTCACTATGCTGTTTGTAGTAGCTTACCCGCATTCCTATTTTCCTATTCATTATTGAACCTACTCCTGCATTACCCCTATTTGACTTTGTGTTTATAACCCTGTAGTCACCTGACCAGAAGTCTTGTTCCTCCTGCCACCGAACTTCACTAATTCCCAATATATCTAACTTTAACCTATCCATTTCCCTTTTCAAATTTTCTAACCTACCTGCCCGATTAAGAGATCTGACATTCCACGCTCCGATCCGTAGAACGCTAGTTTTCTTTCTCCTGATAACGACATCCTCTTGAGTAGTCCCCGCCCGGAGATCCGAATGGGGGACTATTTTACCTCCGGAATATTTTACCCAAGAGGACGCCATCATCATTTAATCATACAGTAAAGCTGCATGCCCTCGGGAAAAATTACTGCCGTAGTTTCCCCTTGCTTTCAGCCGTTCGCAGTACCAGCACAGCAAGGCCGTTTTGGTTATTGTTACAATGCCAGATCAGTCAATCATCCAGACTGTTGCCCTTGCAACTACTGAAAAGGTTGCTGCCCCTCTTCAGGAACCACACGTTTGTCTGGCCTCTCAACAGATACCCCTCCGTTGTGGTTGTACCTACGGTACGGCTATCTGTATCGCTGAGGCACGCAAGCCTCCCCACCAACGGCAAGGTCCATGGTTCATGGGGGAAGCATGACTGATACGAAAAGAGTTATTTGCTTTTGATGCACAGCGCGACTCTCGTGTTGTGGCAAATACACAGCCACGAGAGTCCTGAAAGTGAGGTCAAGGCGCGTAAGTGCGTCTGGGAATTTTTTGCTCGCCAGCTGCCTGGATGGCCTACCTTTCTTTTTCTATATACCTTGCGCACTAGTTCATTGCTGGACGTCGCTCATACCCTTCCACTCCTACTTGCCCATTATCACTCACTCATTCAACCCACCTGATTGTAATTACCTCTTTGCATCGATGTGTCACTGTCTCCTGCGTCACAGTTACAGTCTCCGTTATTCCGCCCTACTACTGCTGTCTCCTCTCACTCCCACTTCCTCTCTCTCACTGCTAGTCTTATTCATTGCTTTCTACTGCTGCTATCTCTTCTCACTGTCACTATTTCTCTCTCCCTTCCTGGTTGTCATTGTCACAGACTGCGTCTCTCGTTATCACTGGCTCTCATCCACTTCCACTTTCTCCTTCTCTTTATTCGTCTTCCACTGGCAGTGTCTCCTTCAGTCTGTTCCTAGCACTCTTCTGTCGCTATCGACTATGCTCCCTCCCGCCCCCCCCCCCCTCTCTCTCTCTCTCTCTCTTACACACACACACACACACACACACACACACACACACACACACACATTGCCATTGTGTCATCTGCTCTTTCTGTTTCGCAACCATGGTCTTCTAACTTCCAGTATTTATTCCTTTTTCGTCTGTTTCCCACTGGCATAATCTCCATCTATCTCAGTATGAAAAAGAGTTAATATGATTGCATACCAAATTTTTGGGAATATTTTTAAAGTTGCTTTTCAGTCAGTGTTTGAAACATGAGCATATTCGCCTTTTTTGAGCTCCGACAGGAGCATTTTTGCGCCCGTTCCCTTATTTTCCCTGCCACAGCAGGACATGTCATTGATATGGAAAGAACTTTGTGGGTCAGTAAACCTTTGATAGTTTATTTTGTGAAATTGCAATAACGCGAAACTAATTTTACACCTCACATCGGATTTTACGTGCACAAAAATTCGCCTAAAACATGGGATATCCAGAACCCTTGGATTTTACATGCGTATTTTATGTGTACAAATGGTGTAATTTTTATCCTCTGTATCTCGGAAACGGAAAAATATACCAATAAAATTTCCACGGTTGTTTGAGATCGGGATCTTATGAATATGTCGCAAAAATTTCAACGTTGGCTGTGCTTAGCCGTATTGGAATCCGCTGCTCAGCTTCGGTGCGAAAAAATGGTAAAAAAATGAACCAACCGATTTGCTCAGTTTGCCTAATCAGACAGAAGTTTATCACATTTATACTTTAACCCTGTACTGTGGAACAGTGACGCTGAGATGATCCCTCTGTTAGGTATACAAATGGCCCCTAGCACAAGGGCTATACAAAACACTTGACCCTTCCTTTCTATCGCCAGCAGAAACCGAGATAAGAGCCTTGAAGGAATCCTTGATTTTATGCGCAGCTTTTTGGAACATATTTGTTAGAGTACGCTTGCGTACCGGTTTGAGACTGACAAGGGACTGGTTCAATACGACATGTCGAAACCAGCCCCTGAATTTCTTTCACAGGAAGAAGATAACGAAAGAAACACACTATCAAAATTTTAGCTGCTAAGAGGCACTGCAAGTATTTAAAAAAAAAAAAAAAGCTGAAAATGCCAAATTCATAGGGCGCAAGGCGACGGTACAAATGTAACCGCTGGTACCGGCGGAGGTTCGAGTCCTCCCTCGGGCATGGGTGTGTGTGTGTTTGTCCTTAGGATAATTTAGGTTAAGTAGTGTGTAAGCTTAGGTACTGATGACCTTAGCAGTTAAGTCCCATAACATTTCACACACATTTGAACAAATGTAACCCCTACTAGCGCTGTAGCAACTGCGTATGAGCAACTAGTCACCCAGCCGAGGTCGGCGGTACATTTGTAAACAGGAAACACGACATAACCCGATCGTAATTTGTTCAAAAATGGCTCAAATGCCTCTGAGCACTATGGGACTTAACTACTGAGGTCATCAGTCCCCTAGAACTTAGAACTACTTAAACCTAACTAACCTACGAACATCACACACATCCATGCCCGAGGCAGGATTCGAACCTGCGACCGTAGCGGTCGCGCGGTTCCAGACTGTAGCGCCTAGAACCGCTCGGCCACACCAACCGCCGATCGTAATTTGTAAAGGACGTCTCAGGTCACCGTTCGTTGCTAGTTTCTCTGACACTACAGTACACAGTTACTATTGTCTCGAATTAGCCACTCAAGTAACATCTATTACAAATTATCAGTTGATTTTTCCATTATTGGCAATTATTGACAATACAGATAAAGCTGAATAAATATTTATTGCACTTTAGTAAGGCATGCCTGCTAGTAGTTCCTTTATTTTTCTTCCAGTTTCACATTAATGTGGAACCCAATTAACGTTATCAATTTAGCAATGATGAAATACGAAGAACGTGATTTCCAGTCGGAATCACCTACTTCTCCTGAGGACGTACATATGTGTCATTTGTAAGTTGATTTCCTTGACATTCATTAGAATGATACCGACATTTCTTTTGAAATTGTGGATACGTTAGAAGAAACAGAAAATAACTGTGGCGATTCCATGAATTATGGTTCGGACGACGTCAGTTGTGACAGTAACAGTTCTGCAGAATACCTTACATGTCTAAAAAAAACCACGTACTGGAACAGCTTTCAGCGACAAAGAAAAGGCAATTAAATATTGGTTAAACAAAGAACGGAAAAAACGCTTGAATTTACGCAGTGTGCAAAGGCATTTTCGTTTCGTAAAATCGGAGCGTGATCTGTACAAATGGAAGAATTAATTATGTGAGGTAAGAAACATGCGCCAAACGGAAACCCGAAATCATCTGAATGAAAAACTGTTCGAAAGATTTAGAACTGCTCGTGAGAGGCTATGCACCGTTACCCATGGTGACCTAAGAGACTGGGCCCTCCGAATTGCATCTGACATGAACACTGCTAATTTGCAGGCTTCCTCGACTTGGCTACGCAGGTTTAAGAAATCGTACAGAATAGTAAGCCGCAAAATTACCAAGTAAACGTGTAGAGCAACTGCCAGTGATAGAGAATGCTATAGAGAAATTGATAGCTCAGGTAAAGACGAAACTTGCTGTTATCCCCGCAACTGCTGTTCATAACACTTATCAGTCAGGTTTCGTATAAGAACTGCGTGCACACCGCACTTTATCATTTCGGGGTGAAAAGAGATGGAGTCCATCAACAAAAAATCAATGAATGCAATGACATATTCATATGCGATAATGCCAGTGATAAGTATGAGTAGTTTACTGTTTCCGCAGCTGTATATCTATCTTCAAGAACCGCAAGGCAAATTGGGACAGAAGATAAAAAATGGACTGTTTAGTTGCAAAAATCTAATAATCGATGTATTAAACTCGGGAAACATGGGAAAGAATAATTTTCATCATTTCGTTCGAAACGTATTCCTACCAGCTGTTGAAACCAATTCACTGCTTTTGCTGGATTCTTGGTCTGGACATAACGATGCCTCTGCTTTTGTGGAAGACGACGAAAAATCTGTAGATTTAATGTGGATTCCGCCTGCGGCTGCTAGTGCTATTCAACTTCTCGATAAAGAATTTTTTCGACAGTGGAAAGTACTTTTCGCCCTATTTGTCCAAGAAATTCACAGTGCCGTAGACACTGGCGAGCAGATTGATGCCGTATTCCTGGACTTCAGGAAGGCATTTGATACGGTTCCGCACTTACGTTTAGTGAAAAAAATACGAGCTTACGGAATATCGGATCAGGTTTGTGATTGGATTCAGGATTTCCTAGAAGAAAGAACACAACATGTCATTCTTAACGGTTCAAAATCTGCAGATGTAGAGGTAATTTCGGGAGTACCGCAAGGAAGCGTGATAGGACCTTTATTGTTTACAATATACATAAATGACTTAGTTGACAACATCGGTAGCTCCGTGAGGCTATTTGCAGATGACACGGTTGTCTACAAGAAAGTAGCAACATCAGAAGACTCGTACGTACTCCAGGAAGACCTGCAGAGGATTAATGAATGGTGCGACAGCTGGCAGCTTTCCCTAAACGTAGATAAATGTAATATAATGCGCATACATAGGGGCAGAAATCCATTCCAGTACGATTATGCCATAGGTGGTAAATCATTGGAAGCGGTAACGACCGTAAAATACTTAGGAGTTACTATCCGGAGCGATCTGAAGTGGAATGATCACATAAAACAAATAGTGGGAAAAGCAGGCGCCAGGTTGAGATTCATAGGAAGAATTCTAAGAAAATGTGACTCATCGACGAAAGAAGTAGCTTACAAAACGCTTGTTCGTCCGATTCTTGAGTATTGCTCATCAGTATGGGACCCTTACCAGGTTGGATTAATAGAAGAGATAGACATGATCCAGCGAAAAGCAGCGCGATTCGTCATGGGGACATTTAGTCAGCGCGAGAGCGTTACGGAGATGCTGAACAAGCTCCAGTGGCGGACACTTCAAGAAAGGCGTTACGCAATACGGAGAGGTTTATTATCGAAATTACGAGAGAGCACATTCCGGGAAGAGATGGGCAACATATTACTACCGCCCACATATATCTCGCGTAATGATCACAACGAAAAGATCCGAGAAATTAGAGCAAATACGGAGACTTACAAGCAGTCGTTCTTCCCACGCACAATTCGTGAATGGAACAGGGAAGGGGGGATCAGATAGTGGTACAATAAGTACCCTCCGCCACACACCGTAAGGTGGCTCGCGGAGTATAGATGTAGATGTAGATGTAGAAGATAATTTCCGATACCTCTCTCTCATTTCAGGTTTATCAGCGGATCAGTATTCTTAAGCTCCATTCATTTGTGCATTACCAGTTTTCTTCGCCATACTCGAATTTCATCATGCATACCTCGTACGTAGCGCAATAAGCAGAACGATGGCCCGGACAATTCTGACTCCATCCCAGTTCTGTCTAAATAAAACTAGTGGTTACTGCGAAGAACCTCCCTGCATCAATTTTTCCTTTGTATAGTGTGCCTGGTGTAAGAAAAATGTTTGTTTTTGTCATTCTGCAGATACTTCGCATTTTTGTGGCGACTACAGGGAATAAACAAAGAACTGTCACTGATAGTCAAATGTATAACATTCAAACGTTATTAAAAGGAATGGCCTAAAAGAATTATTATAAAATGTAGTACTGCAATACACATTTCGTTTCAACAAATTAAAAGTCCTCATTGGTGGAAGGCGTCTGTCACATCAAGCACTGCCATGATTTTATTTTCTCTGCTAATCACTTTTATCAGAATTACAGGTTCGAGAATTGAACTGTCGATTTGAAATTATTCAAAAAAATGTTTGTATAGTTTAAACTAGGTGTTTACCGGAGTAAACAAGCTAACAAGCACGAGCAAAAGAGACTTCTGGTCCTGTGTACGCAGTAGGCCTATCGCTGGTCTTTCAACTGGACGCCATTGGAGCTACTTACAGGTCCCTAACCTTACCGAGTTATATAATAAGAAAATGGAGACCTGCAATTTAACGTGGAATCCGAACCACATGTCTTCCGTGGCCACTCCAACATCTGTAAGAAGTGAATGCTCTGTTAAAAATCATAGTGAAAAAATTGTTGTCTGAACGAGATTTGATCCCGCGCTTTCTGGATCACGAAGCGCTCGCTTTGTCACTAGGCCATTTTTCTTTTAGAGAGGAAAAAAAGACAAAGAATATGGCCATTAGACCTTAACACGCGTAGTGGAAACGCTAACTGTGTCACCTCTTGAGATGATGTTCGACGTCGGTAATTAGTGTTCTGTTCCTAAATTTCCCCTCAATGGTAATGAGATGCCAGGGGTAAAATGTCAGCTGACATACAAGGAAAATTTTGGACCAGTGCTAAGGAGAGGCGGAGATTCAATTCCGTGTAAAGTGCGTCTCCACGCGTGTCACACTTCCATACAAATTGACACACTTAAATTTTTCCTTCCGTGCGCCGTTTTGCATACTCCATCAAGAACAGTGCGCTCGCCATGCAAAATAATCCTCAATGAATAGCAAAGTTTCGCACTGTGGCTCTAACAAGATAGAGCTGTATCCTGTATGTCGAATATTAGCTCCAAAAACTAAAAGCTAATAACACAGCGTCATAGGCAATATTCGCTACCTCGTGTTCCCTTCCGTTCCCTCTAGTGTAAACCATTCTACCCATATACAAGCGAATGGTAATGAATTTTCTGCTAAAGCCCATTTGCACGTGTTCGCTTCCACTTTTCTCCATTGTAAACCAGACTTTAGCTGCTTAAAATTGGTGTCTGTGAACTCCGTATAATTCCGCTACACTGCGCTTCGTGAGTGATCCGCCGAGTCGCGCGCTGGGCGGGCAGGGCGGTACAAACCGCTGTTATGAGCTGTTCTTCGCGCGGCAAAAATGTGTAACTTCAACATATTTTACAAAAGACTTGCAGTGCCTCTTAGCAGCTAAAATTTTGGCAGAGCATTTCTTTCGTTGTCTTCTTCCTGTGCAAAAAATTTCAGTGTGTGTCTTATTGGATCATTCCCTTGTGAGAGCAAAAATGCGACTACACTTTCACTTTACACATCACTTTAAATCTTCACAAAGATTTTTCTCGCTAACACCCCTCCATAATGAAAGGAAAAAGTTTATTACTTACTGCGTTTTCGCTGTTCATGAAATCGAACTTCAACATCAGGCATGATGTTTTAATGTATTATTTCTTTACTGCCGACTCTATTTGCAACATAGTTTGCAGACAGTATCCACGTATACTACGCACTGTACCTACAAAATGATATCACTTTACAAAACATACCGTAGACGCATGAAAAACTAGCTTTTGCTTAAAATGGTGTGCAGAAAACTTCAACATCACGCGTGACGTTTTAATTTTTTAACTCTACCCGAATCACATTTCGTGAAGAGAATCTGAATTTGTCACTGAATGAACCTGCTGAAGTATACCATTGTATAACTTGTAGTTCATCGATGTCAGGAAATATGACGTCATAAACATTGAGATGTGGGGAAAACTACATTTAGGAACGCAAATTACGCAGACTATATTCATCCAGTGCTTCATAACGGGAGAACTTTGCGGCTTCCAACGAACTTTATGCATAATTTCAAAACTTTCCTAAAGTTTTTCTCTTATCTACTTAACCTCAGATATTTAACACATTAACTCCTTTACGAAGTAATCAGACATTTGTAGCTGTTTTATAGGCCTACATTGGGGATAGGTTTTTTAAGGAATCACAGGTTTACTAGTTTGGAAGAAGAGGAGTTCAGCTCCCTACCCAAGCAGACATATTTAAAATTTCCAAGGCTCCACTAAACCACTTAATGCGAATGCTGTGATGGTTCCTTTGTAAACATGGCAAATTTCCTTCGCTGTCATTATCCAACCCTTGTATTAGCTCATTCTGTAATGACTTTGCCATTGGTGGAGAGTTAAACCATAAACCTACTTACATACGTTTTGGTTGTGAAAAGAATACTCCTCCAGTTGTAGATGATGCAATCTTGAGGTGCTGATTCCACAATATATGGGTCAATCTTAATACTGTGGAGAGCTGGAAAGATGCTTCCAGTCACCTGGCATATAAAACAAACTGATCTAATCGTCTGATACACAATTTGTCAAAGAACAGCCATTACCGAGGCATGCACAAAGTCTTAAAATTATGGTCTTGCAATTTTGTCTTGCCCTAGCTTGTACTGATCAGACTTGTACTGGTTGATGTTGACACTGTCTGTGAACTATTACCAAAGCACGGAAATATAATTTTGTGTTGCATTCATTGCTCCCACATTTCAATTTGTGCCTCACTTCCTTCAAGGTAGTTATATTGAAATGACAATTAATATGTCTTCATCTAAATACATACTATACAAACCTCTGTGAAGTGCATGGCACATAGTACAGGATCCAAGAGAATGTCCAGAGGGTCAATAGGGAGCTAGATCAGCTGCTTGTGGCAGCTACTTTGTCAGGCATAGGTTGGTTCCTGTTGATGGTATGATATGACCTGCATCCCAGTAGGAAAGAGAAGTGTAAATTGGCTGAGATGATAGCAGAATCCTTTAAGGGGAGGGAGGTGGGAGCATTGAAACTCATGGGAGTATTTCTTTTTTGAGCTAAGATCAGTGTCCAATGATTCAACATTGAATGAAATTAAGCTTCATGAGAAGCATAGACAGGGAGATACTAGGGGTGTTAAAATATCACAACATTTTTATAAAAGTACAATGAAAAATGTTAGTATGTCTCAAGATTCTCATAAATGTACAGCGAAAAATAATGTCAATCTATTGCATAAGAATATCAGGGGATTAATAAAGCAGAGAACCTTCTTGTTTAGTTAGAAGATTTAGAAACTGAGGGTGGAATTGATGTACTATGCCCGCCTGAACATCATATAGTCACAGATATGGAAAAGGTAAATGTAGACAGACATAAGCTTTCAGCACATGTAAGTAGACACTATCGATTGAGGAGGGGTTACCATATATGTTAAAATGCCAGTGTGTGAAAAATTTAGGAACTAAAAAATTTTGCATTAGGAACATACAGAAAGAAGCTTGTGCATGTGAGGCTAAACTAAATACTAGTACTTTTATATCTGTCCCCATGTATAAGTCCCCATTGGGAAATTTTCAGCTATTTTTGAAAAACTTGGATTCTTTGTTGTCTGTCAGACAGAGGGAAGCAAATTATTGTTTGTGGGGATTTCAACGAAGATTTTGTGAAAGAGCCTCATAGAAAGCTTGACCCTGAAGTATTACTTGGTTCTTTCAGTTTGACACCAGATATTGATTTTCCTACTCTGGTGGTACAGGAAAGCAGCACACTGATAGACAACACAGGTCTGCAAAAAAATACTTTTTGAAAGTTATTTGAAATTTGATAACTGACTTTTATGTACTTTTCAGCGCTGATTTCAAAAATGCAATCCATTTTTTTCTATCAAGTCAGGTTTTCTCACAAAAAAAGGGAGTATTTTTGGGTATAATAACAAAATTTAAGCAAATTTATCAAATTTGTTCAAAAGTTATAAAATTTTATTTTATTTATAAATCATGTTCTAAACTACATGTCCAGTACACTTCCATTTCTCTCTAAGCTCATAAGTCCTTATAATAATGCTTTTGCTTCCTGTCGAAGCTTCTTTTATTGCTTTCCCTGCTGTGGACTCATTGAGGATCATCTCTTTTTATCATCCAGCAATAGTCCACTATCATGTTGACGTTCCATCTTCCTTGATATCTTCTTTCCAATTCTTTGATGTCTTGATAGAATCTATCGCCCTGCTCTTCACTTACATCATCAAGGTATGCAGGGAAGTAGTCAAGATGTGAGTGGAGAAAATGAACTTTAATGCTCATGTTACAGCCCAGCTTCTTAAAGTTGTCGAGCATGTCTGAGACAATTGTCTTGTAGTTTGGATCTCTCTTATTTCCTAGGAAACTGGTAACAACTAATTAAAAAGATGTCCATGCTGCCTTTTCTTTTGTTTCTATTTTTAACACAAACTTGGGATCTGTCACTAGTTTTCTAATGTCTGGTGAGACAAAGATTCCCTCCTTTAGCTTTGCCTCGGATAAACCAGGAAACTGTGCATAAAGATATCTGAAACACTCCCCTTCTTTTGGCAATGCCTTAACAAATTGTTTAATCACGCCCAACTTAATTTGAAGTCGTGGAAGTAACATCTGTTTGGGATCCACAAGGCTTTTCCTCTCAACATGTTTAACCCCTACGTGTAAAGTTTTTCTCAAGGGCCAAGCTTTTTATATTTAGTGTTGCTTCCTGTCTCTACTGTACAGAGAAAGCAAGGGAACTTTGTATAGCCACTTTGTTGACCAAGCAGCATTGAAATCACTTTTAAATCACCATGTAGTGTCCATTTGTGGTCTGAATAGCAGAGTTTGCTTAAAGCCAGTTCAAGGTTTTCGTAACATTCTTTTAAGTGAACTGAGTGTCCAACTGGTATAGGAACATATTTATCGCCATTGTGTAGAAGTACTGCTTTAAGGCTTCTTTTTGAAGAATCAATAAAAGGACTTCACTCATCAGGAGCATTTTCTATTCTGAAACGTGCCGTAAGTCAAGGAACATTACTGCAAAACACCAGGTCACCTACTTGAGAGAAGATACAAACTCGTGTGTGTGTGTGTGTGTGTGTGTGTGTGTGTTGGGGCTTATGGGCGCTCAACATCGAGGTCATCAGCGCCTTGACACACATTAAAAGGAAGGAATGTGGACAGACCTAATAAAACTAAAGCACACACTCAAAGAAAGCAGGAAAAGAAGGATAATGCTACATAAGAATGTAAAACCTAAGGAAAGGGGAAACATAGCAACAAGAATGTCACAGGAAATTGTGATTGGCTGGCCACTTACATAAAATATGGGCGAGCTTGTCACACAGTGAGCAAATTAAAATCCTCTCCCTAAAATCTTTGTAAAAACATTTGACATGGCACAGAACTTTAAAACTTTAGCCATATTAGTCCGAGTGTTGCCTAAAAGAGATGGCAGGTCCGCTGGCAAGTCAGCCGCGGCCCGCTGGTCAGAAAATAAAACGCAATCCAATAAAACGTGGCGCACAGTGACCTGGACGCCGCAAGCACCACACATTGGAGGGTCCTCTCGCTGGAGCAGGAAGCCATGCGTCATAGGGCTGTGGCCTATTCGAAGCCGAGTGAGGAGAACCTCGTCCCGTCGATGGGCCTGAAAGGAAGTACACCACACACGCGCTGTGGGCTTGACTATACGGAGCTTATTGTCAGTCACTTCCAGCCACTCACCCTCCCACCGACGCATGACCCGTGAGCTCAACAGCGAGGCGAGTGCGTGCAAGGGGATAGCACACTGAGATACTTGTGGATCGAGACACGCCTCCTTGGCTGCGAGATCTGCCCTTTCATTCCCAGCAATGCCGACATGCCCCGGAACCCAGCAGAAAGCTACAAGGAGGGCATCCTGGATGGTCTGGACCATTTTGTCTGCCGGATACAAACGTTGCAATGAGTGAAGGGCACTGAGTGAATCGGAACAGACAAGAAATTTAGGAGAGGAAGAATGTCTCATCTGCTCCAGTGCATGCAAGATCGCAGACAACTCCTTTTCCCTCAATCGATACCAAGAAAAGGGTGTACCTGGAGCCAACATATGTTTATATTTCAATCTAGATCCTAAAACTTCTGCCGATTCTTTAGGAAGGCCTAGGTCTATAACTAAATCGTTCATTTCAGATTATGAGAATGGAATGAGATCGGTTGTGCCAGGATCATAGCAATCTCTGTCTTCTTCACTATCACCTTGCTGAGCCAATGGCTCGTGATCATCTATATCATCCAAAGAATCTGGAGGAGAGGGTATTGCTACTTCAGGTCCATGAGGAACATGACGAATGGCTGATTGGATGTTAGGGTAAGAAATATCCTTTTTGTTTTTCAAATTGAAACCTCGTACTTTGCAAGAACAAATAAGCAGTCATCACTATGATTTTTGGGCTCCCTCCAAACTATTGGTATTCCAAAACGTAAGCTGCTTTTTAAGTTGAAAGCATTGCCTCAGTTCTTCAACACACAGTGAACATACTTTGTGTGGGGCCCAAGGCTTATCTTGAACGCCTAACTTATACCAAAATAGGCGAAATGTACTTTTTCAACAAAATCGGAAATGTTTCTTTGTTGCTTTTTAACGGTATAGTTACCACAAATGTAACAGAAGCAATCTGGCGACTTTATACATCCTCTGGTATCCATTGTCCATAAAACAACTTCACAACACAAGAAAACAGTCACTACCTTAAAGCACTAGTAACAACAACACGTGAACAGCACAGAGCGAAGAGGTACTGTGAACTAAAGGACAACAGCAGAAGCTTACTGCTTGGTGATGCCAGGGGAAGGGGCAGCGTGACAGAAAGGCACTGACATTGAAATACTGCTGGTTTCTCCTAATTCCTCTTCATTTTACATATATCTGGTATAAAAATGGCCAAATAAGTTTATGGAGATCCTAAAAACCAAAATTCAAACTCACTAGAATGCTGAAATATTGAAAAAAGCTAAAACTAGACGAGCAGTTTGTGAAATAACTGTACGTGATGGAATTTTTTCACTATTTTTCCCGAAATCAGCGTTGAAAACACTATAAAAACCACTTAATAAATCTGAAACAATTTTTATGTCGCAGAGCTGTGTAATGTGTTCATAGACCATGATACATTTAATCAAATAAAAACTTCTGTTAATAATGGTCTGTCTGATCATGACGCACAGACAGTTACAGTATATGACATAGCTCCATACAGTAATGCAAAACATTTGTTCAAAATAGTGTATTCAGTTAATGATTTAACAATTAAAAATTTTAGGGAAAGCTTACAACAGTTAGACGGAGATGAGGTGTACAGGGGATCGTATGCTAATTTAAAATTTAACCTATTTCATTCTGTATTTGTGAGTATATTTGAAAACAGTTTCCCTAATAAAACAGCGAAATATAATTGTAAGAAACCATTCACAAAGCCATGGCTTACTAAAGGGATAAAAATATCTTGTAAATAGAAAAGTGTCTTATAGCTAGAAGGAGTAATGATTAAGAAACAGTGAAACATCATAAAAACTACTGCACTGTATTAGGAAAAATTGTTAAAAATCCAGAAGTATGTTCATTATGCCTGAGATTAGCACATCTGATAATATAATTAAAACAATTCAGAATATTGTTAAAAGGGAAACAATGCAACTGAGAGCACAGGAAGATTGTATTTCTATCAAACTAAATGAAAAGATTAACAGAAGTCAGGTGTAGAAAATAATTTTAATAATCATTTTTAAGTGTTGTAGAGAAAATAGGATCCAGCTATTCATTAGAAAATGCAAGGCAGTATATGGAAGAGGCATTATCTATGCAATTTGACAAAATTGAAATTCAACCCACCTCTCATACTGTAACTAGGAAAGCAAATTCAACTCAAAAGCAAAAGCTCATATTGAATTGATGGCTCTTCCAGCAGAGTACTAAACCTTGTTCCCAACAGATAAGATTCTCAGCCACAGGAGTAATAGCTCACTGATACAGGGTATTTTTACAGATAGACTGAAATATGCTATTGTTAAACCATTGCATAAAAAAGTGGATAGGTCTGATGCTAACAACTACTGCTCAATCTCACTTCTGACAGATTTATCCAAAATCCTTGAAAAAGTAATGTATTCAATAGCAGCAAATGTATTCAAAAGTAACAAACTGTTGATTTGGTTTTCAGAAAGGCTTTTCAACAAAAAATGCTATGTATGCTTTCACTGATCAAATATTAAATGCTTTGAATAACCAAACATCACCCATTGCGATTTTTTGTGATGTCTCAAAGGCTTTTGACTGTGTGAATCATGAAATTGTTGTAGATAAGCTTAAGTATTGTGGTGTGAGTGGGACAGCGTACAAATGGTTTAATTTACATTTAACTAGAAGAATGCAGAAAGTTGAAATTAACAGTACAGAGAGTCGGAAAAAATCAGCAGAATCCTCTAACTGGGGAGGTATCAAGAGTGGTGTCCCACAGGGTTCAATCTTGGGGCCTGTATTGTTCTTAATATATATTAATGACTTGCCCCTTTATATTCAGGAAGACACAAAGCCAATTCTTTTTACTGATGATACAAGTTTAATAATCACACCTAACAAACAAGAATCAGCTGAGGAAATTGTTAATAATGTCTTTAAGAAAATTATTTAGTGGTTCTCTGCAAATGGACTCTCACTAAATTTCGAGAAAACACAGTATTTACAGTCCTGTACAGTAAATGGCATAGCACCATTGATAAATATAGACTTTGAACAAAAGTCTGCTACTAAAGCAGAATACTCAAAATTTCTGGGTATGTGCACTGATGAGAAATTGAATTGGAAGAAACACATTGATGATCTGCTGAAATGGTTAGGTTCAGCTACTTATGCTACTAGGGTTATGGCAAATTTTGGTGACAAAAATATCAGTAAATTAGCCTACTATGCATTTTTTCATCCACTGCTTTAATATGCCATCATATTTTGGGGTAATTCATCATTAAGAGAAAAAGTATTCATTGCGTGTAATCAGAATAATAGCTGGAGCCCACCAAAGATCAACTTGCCAACATTTATTTAAGGAACTTGGGATATTCACAGTACCTTCGCAATACATAGGCCTATATTCGCTTATCAAATCTGTTATTAATAACCCATCCCAATTCAAAAATAATAATGAAGTGCATAGCTAAGACACTAGAAGAAAGGATGATCCTCACAGTTCTGGGTTAAATTTGTCTATGACACAGAAAGGGTTGAATTATGCTGCCACAAAAATCTTTGGTCATTTGCCAAATAGCATTAAAAGTCTGAAAGATTGCCTACCAACATTTAAAAACAAATTAAAAAAATTTCTGAATGACAACTACTTCTACTCAATAGATAAAGTTTTAGATATGAAGTAGTAACTGTAAAAAAAAATAAAAAAAGAATCATATTGTGTTAAGAAACCTTAGGTGAAACTGACATGTTCCACATCATTAAGAAATGTCATATCCATGATTTATGGAATAAGTATTAATGTAGTGTAATGTAATAACAGCAGGATCTGCATCATATTTTAGACATCGCTGTTGCACCTATGTGAAATGTATGCACTGCATTAAGGAAGGATGCCCATTTTGTAATTATGGTGTTGTGTTTAGACCACTGGGCATTCACTATTGAGGTGTATTTAAAAAATAGCGAGTGTCTCACGACAATTCAGTGACTCCTTCTTTGTCATTTTTAGTTGAAACAGTACAATAAACTCCTTGATAATAATTATACACTGGGTGCAAAAATTAAGCACTACTGCATCTTACTCAAAGAAGAAAAGTCCATAGCGACCCAAAGGACACGTAAAACCATGGAGTGAGTGAAAGATGTGTGTCAAATGTTCATCTGAAGTCCTCAATGTTCTGCTGCCAAACATGCCTTGTGGCTAAAAATTCCAGATCATTTTGTAGCATGTCACTCATTGTAACCTGCAATTCCACCGATAAAAATTGCTAGTCGCACAGAAACTAAGTTTACATGATAATGTTGTCCAATGAACCATCGCCTTGCCCTTCCTGAAACCTTTAACAGCTAACTCACAGATACAAAACAACATATTGATGTTGGATGAAGTCCATTTTCATCTAAATGGTGGAGTAAATAAACAGAATTACAGGTACTGGGCATCACGTAATCAATCTAATCCTGGATGGCTGCGTGAGATGCCCCTGCACTGTGAACATCTGACTGTGTGTGCAGTGTGGTTTTGTCCATACATTTTTGGAAATCACCATAGCCGTGCAGTAACGGTTAGTGGCAATCACTATGTCCAAATTTGAATGACTTCCACCTTCAAAGGCTGAACAACAACAACATAGAGTTCCCCACAGGATGGGACAGGAGTTTATATGGCATGCCAGGCCACAAATGTATTGTAGCTTCAGTTTCCTGGTTGATTCATTTCCAGATTTGGAGGCATTCATTGGCCAGCACAGTCTGACTTGACTGCCGCTAACTTCTTTTTGTGGGGATAATCAAGAGTCAAGTATATACACTACACACCCTCATGCTGTGTTTGAACTCATGGGAGGGATACATACAGCTATGGAGGGGATCCCATCGAAAATACTGAATAAGGTGATGGAAGATTTCTTTCAGCGCCTGGAGGAATCCATAGAATGAGATGGCAACCATCTGTATAGTTGTTGTTGTTGTGGTCTTCAGTCCTGAGACTGGTTTGATGCAGCTCTCCATGCTACTCTATCCTGTGCAAGCTTCTTCATCTCCCAATACCTACTGCAACCTACATCCTTCTGAATCTTCTTAGTGTATTCATCTCTTGGTCTCCCTCTACGATTTTTACCCTCCACACTGCCCTCCAATACTAAATTGGTGATCCCTTTGTAGGGAAGCAGCCTACTCACGCCTTATAAAATTCACATCAGTCTTTCCATTGTGTGCCAGCCAGTCTGCTGTAACTAGCACTGACGTCATAAATGTCGTGCAATACTTTAAAAATCAAGTAAATAACCTGAAAGGTTTCTAGCATGTCAGGAGTAATACTAAATCAAAATGTGTTGAATATCAGTTCAATAACATTAACCATTTTCGAAATTTGGATGTTTTTCTGTAAAAATCATTGGCACAACAGAAAGGAGCTAGAAACTTAAAAATTTATATTTAGATTCCTTATGCATAATAATTTAGTAGAAACAGTATTCTGGATCCCACAAATTAAAATTTTAGTTGAAATTAAGTTAGAAATTAAGGAAGCAAGATAGATTAAGTAGGCGAATAAATAAAGCTAGTATGTTTAAATTTAAGTAGAAGGGAGATCCGCTGTAATCATAAAAATGTGAGAAGTTTCAACAGAATAACTATAAAACTATAGCTATAGCGTATCTCCAAAGAGCAAGTTCAGAGCTCGTCTACTGCGTGTAGTGTAATTAAATTAATTCGCTCGCCCAAAATATTTGACTTAGCCACGTCAGACTTTTATTATGATTACTTACTTGTGTGCTGATTGCACAATTAAATTGAAAGCTTCATTAGCCATCAGCAAAGGAAGTAATGATTTATTCGATAACTTAAAGTGGTGCATTACTAGCCCAACGGCTAGTCGGGAGAGCAGATTTGATCAGGCGTTCTCTTAGCGTCCGCACCGCGGCTTTATATGTAAGAACGCTGCGCGAGAAAGAGGAAGGCCCCAGTTCTCTCCAGACGCTGATTACCGCACCGCCTGTGCCGGGAGTCACGTCGCGTCGCGTCGGTATCGTTGATACAAACAGCCTCGGATGCAGTAATAAGTTACTCGGGATACGCGTAACCATGAAATCGTTTTCGAGTGAAGTGTTAATTTTGGGATGATGTTAATGATCTATCTTTAGTTTGCATATGTCGTATTTTCACGTGCCGCCGCAGGACAGACATTCTACCATTATTAGCGTGGCGTTTGATGAACATTATCACCAAATTATGGCGAGCATTCACTTAGACATTTAATTTGAACAGTTTTAGTTGCATCAGCGCATTAGACTCTGAACTGCTCTGGTAGTTGGATTGTGTGGATTCTTTTTGGTATGTGACTTTCAGAATATAGTGAACATTTTAGAGATAATGGTTTTTGATTATGAATCCCAGACAATCTCCTAATTCCTCAGAGCTATAAGCTGTAGCTATAAATGTATTTCTCAGATGAAGTGGGCACTAGGAATTCTAATTACAGGCTTCACGTTATGATAATCACTTTCTGGTTGCCAATATTGTAGTTAGAGAGCCAGTGTTGAGAACGGCGATCAGCATAAATACAAAACATTTATTCTATTATTCCACCTGCCGCCCCACACCTTGATGCCTCATAACATGTCCTACCAACCGATCCCTTCTTCTAGTCAAGTTGTGCCACAAACTCTTCTCCCCCATTCAATTCAATACCTCCTCATTAGTTATGTGATCTACCCATCTAATCGTCAGCGTTCTTCTGTAGCACCACATTTCGAAAGCTTCTATTCTCTTCTTGCCCAAACTGTTTATCATCCACGTTTCACTTCCATACATGCCATTACATTCAGAAATGACTTCCTGACACTTAAATCTATACACGATGTTAACAAATTTCTCTTATTCATAAACGCTTTCCTTGCCATTGCCAGTCTACATTTTATATCCTCTCTACTTTGATCATCATCTGTATAGTGTTATATTCAAAATAAAGTAAAGACCATATGTGATATGTAATGGCATATGTTTTTCTTTGTTTTCAATGGGTGTTTGTTTCCAAGTTCTGTCATTTTTATATCCTACTATTCATTTTTCTTGATCCTGCATTTAGCATATACTTGTGTGTGAGGGTTTCTTCCTGCTCCAGTTGTGTATGGGGGCAGGAAAAATGCTTGAATGCCTCTGGGTGTGGGGAATTAGTCTGATCTTGTTGTTATGGTCTCTGCAGGAGCAATACGTAGAGAACTGAATAATGCCTCTAATACTGATTCTTGAAATTCTGTAAGTATGCTTTCACAGCATAGTTTTAGTCTGTCTTAAAGAGTCTGTCAGTTCAATTTTTACAGTATTTGTGGGATGCTCTCCTAGGAGTCAAACAAATCTGGGGCCGTTTGAACTGCGTTTCTTTGTATACAATGAAAATCTTCTGGTGGTCCTGTTTGGTATGTCTCTCACACACTTACCAATATATGTTTTTCATTATGTGAGGTACATAGTTTTACATTTCTGAGCATTTAAAGCAAGCTGACAATCTTTGCACCACTTTTAAATATTATTCAGATCTGACTGCATATTTCTAGGGCTTTTAAGACAGCACATTATTAAAGGTAACTTTACCATCTACAAAAAGTCTGATGTTGCTTTTAACATTGTGCACCTGTCATTAATATGAAACATAAATATGTAACTACATCAAGCAAATTTAAGACAGATAACAACCCAAAATGCATATTTGCATAAGTAACGATAAAAATTGGATAATTGCAATAAGGATACAGCCAATTTCTTTTCCCATCTTTCCCCAGTCAGATTCTGTACACTGTTGCTAATGATCTCATGATAAAATTGATGTTGACCCTCAAACAGAAGTGTTCATTAATATTACATTAATGGGTATATGGTGTACTTTGTAGTCTACATTAATTTAACAATATCCATTACTTCAGTTCAGTTAGCGAATACTTGATTTATTAGTATTTTATTACTACTTCAAGTTGTTTGATTGCCACTCTTTGCTAAAAATGACATGCCACCATGCTCAGGAAATGATGTAATTTCCCATCAGTTTCATGGAGAACCTAGTTACATAGAAACCACTAAAACTACTGTATTCGTCATCATGCTCAGCAGAGCTGCCACATAGAAACCACTAAAGCGTACATCCTATCCTGAGCATAATGGCATATTGTTTGTAGCAAAAACTGTCAGTCAAACAATGTGAAGAAGTAATAAAATTCTAATAAATCAGGTATTCCTTAACTACATCTCCAACTAAATCTGTGGTGTAGTTCAGTTACATACAATAATTTCAATAAATCTGTGAGAATTCTGCAATGAATAAAAATTCTGTATCCTGAACTCCTTATGTTGTTTACGACAGATTTCATGGTGGTTCCTTACAAAAGAACATTCCATAGCTGATTTCCTTCCTGATGCTTGTCTTATCATATACTCTATCTCTAATAATCTTGTTATGGATTAGATATTATCCTCTTGTCTTAAATTTATTTATTTATTTGTTTTGATCTCTGAATCATACATTGTACAGAAATGCACATCATGATATAGGACAGGTCATTTGATTCATATGAGGCATTTATAAGAAGAGGTACATGTCTATGAATCTATGAAATGGTTACATATTTATATCAGATGTGTAATGTACTTAGGTCTTATATTTATTCTGTACCAGAATTTAGCATTTATACCAATAAAACTTACATTCAGTTATGTTACATAAGGTCAGTAGTTTGGGATCCATTATCTGATGTTTTTGTTGAGCAGCTCCTTATAGCAATTTCTTGTAGCAGGTTGTTTTCGAGGAATTCCTATATGCTGTAGAGGCAGTGTTTAATTAGGAGTGACCGTAGTTTTACTTTAAAATCCTTCACTTGTGTAATGTTCTTCACTGCTATTGGGAGAAGATTGTAGAGTTTTATTCCCATGTATTTGACACCTTTACTATATAGTTTTGTTGAATGGGGGATTACTCGTAGAGAGTTCTTTGACCTTGTATCATGTTGGTGCCAGTTTGAGTTGCTAATATTTTTCTTGGTGAAACATAGTAAGTCCAGTATGTACTGACATGGAAGGGGTAATATGTTCAGATTATGGAACAGTGGTTTACAGGATTCTTTCTGCTGCTTGAATAATATTATTGTAATTGTCTTTTATTTTTTTATTTAAACAGCCTCACTGCTTCTGCACTGTTGCCCCAAAAGATAATTCCGTAGAGTGGAAAAGAGCACAGTACATTGATGTGAGGGTGCTGGTATTAACAATATCCCTTATTTGTCTAATCATGAAACATACTTTACCCATTTGCTGCAGATTATATCAATATGACTTTACCATGTAAGTGTGTCACTAATGGTAATGCCCAAAAATTTGGTTTCTTTTACATAGTTGATTTTATCATCACTCAGTGATATATTTGGTACTGGTGGGTTTTTATTTTGGACTGTGTGGAAAGTAATACCTGCTGTCTTTTTTATATTTAGGAGTAGTCTGTTTGAATTAAGCCATGAGTTTTGTTGTGTTGTGCTCCTGTTTATGGCATCTTGAAGATGTTTATTTGAGGCAGATATCATAATTGTGGTGTCATCAGCAAAGAGGAAGGTTCTGTTATTGTGTAAATTTAAGGGGTGGTCATTTACATAAAGTAAGAATAATAAAGGTCCCAACACTGAGCCTTGGGGAACTCCATGTTCTTTGATTTGGGTAGATGACTGTACAGTATTAGCAATTCCTGGTCGATTGGTTGCATTCATTGGGACATATTGGTTTCTGTCTTTGAGGTAGCTTTTAAACCAGTCATGGCTAGTGCCCCTTATTCCATGGGAATAAATTTTTTGGAGCAGTATATTGTGATTGGCCATATAAAATGCCTTTTTTAGGTCAAGAAAAATGCCTATGGCTGGAAGTTTTTTGTCTACTAGTGTTAAGGTGTAATCTAGGAGTTGCTGTATTGCATCAGTTGTGGTTTTTCCTCCTTGGAAACTAAACTGAGCAGGTGATATGGCATTTCTTTTTTCAGAAATGAATTTAGTCTGTCTGCCATAGCGTATTCAAATATTTTGCTGAATACTGTGAGTACTGCTATTGGCCTGTAATTGCTGGTATCATCTTTACTTCCTTTTTTATGAATGGGAATGATTTTTGCGGTCTTGAGTTTATTAGGAAATATGCCATTGAGGAATGAAGAGTTTATTATGTGGGACAGTGCTTCACATATGAGGTTGCTGCAGTTATGGAGAAGAAAGCAGGGGATCTGATCTTGCCCTGCAAAGGATTTTTTTCTTACTTTTTGTATGAATAATTTTTTCTATTTCTGCCTCTGTTGTTGTTAATAAGAACAGTGTGTCGGTACAGTTGTTTGGAGATGATTATTTTTAAGGTGGTCTGTGAGACTTTCAGCATTTTTAATAAAATAAGAGTTAAATTCATCTGCTATTTCTTTTTCGTATGTGATGGATTTCCCATTTATTTTTAGGTTCATTTTGCTTGTCAGCTGTTGATTTCTGCCACTTTGTGTATTAATGATTTTCCACATACATTTACGTTTGTTAGCTGATAAGTTGAGCAGGTTATCATTTTTCAGTTTTTTGGCTGCATTAACTACACTTCTAAAGATTTTTTTTATATTTGGTAAAGTAATTCTTAAATTCTTCAGTATTGCTGAATTCAGTCTTGCTGAGGTTGAAGAGTTCTCTTTTTCTTTTTGCTGAGGTGATAATACCTGGGTTTATCCACTTGGGGGATTTACTGTTATTAGAAATATTTTTGTTTTTAAGGGGAAGTGGTAGTTGAACTACTATTTAGAAAAGTCTCAAATTTGTTATCTACATTTTGAGACTGATATATATCCTGCCAGTTTTCTGTTTGCATGTGGGACAGAAAGGTGTGGATATTTGACAGAAATTTCTAGTTTGTGTTGTAAACATTTTTGAGGGGGCTTGCTTACTGACATCTGTATAATCAGGGCATTGTAGTCAGAGAACCCTAACTTTACAGAGCATGCTGTGCATTCTGTGTCAGTAGCTACTTGGTCAAGACAAGATTCACTGTGGTTCATTATTCTGGTTGGGGATTTAACTTTTAGTTCCAGATTGTAGAGATTCATAAAGTATTTAAAGTTTACATGGTCACTATCTTCTACTAGGAAATCTATGTTAAAATCACTACAGTTTACAATTCTGTAGAATTTCCGTTTTGTTAGTTTTTCTAACACTACGGCCAAGTTCTTATAGAAACAGCTTAGGTTGCCTGAGGGTGATCTATATACTGATATTAAGTACAGTGTTCAGTGAATTCTATGCCCAATAATTCTATGTCCTTTTCAGTGCTGTGGGAGTTGCATATGTCCGGTGGTAGAGCAATAGTATTGTTTTTTACAAATATGCAGCTCCCTCCACACCTGAATTGTTTCCTTGAGAAATGATTTATCAGTTTGAACAGTGGTATCATAACACATTCAATTTCAGAACAGCTCATAAAGTGCTCAGTAATACATAGTATTTTCAGATTTGATAATTCACTGTTACTATTTATTAAAATTTCTATTTCACTCACTTTGTTTCTGAGTCCTTGTGCATTGTGGAAGTAAATTTGCTGATTGTAAGAGTCAGAAAGTATTGAACACTGTTGAGAAATTTTTTATTCTACCTTACTTGCTGCAGCTGAGTGGATGGTGGCTTTTTCGTCTTCAGTCCTGTCCATAAAAAAATTGTTGAATCTGGGATAAGGAACAACAGTTCTTCTGTTGACAACCGTTTTCTCTGTTATAGGTGTCATCTTGTTTATC
This sequence comes from Schistocerca nitens, assembly GCF_023898315.1. Lineage (NCBI taxonomy): Eukaryota > Metazoa > Arthropoda > Insecta > Orthoptera > Acrididae > Schistocerca > Schistocerca nitens. The sequence continues at coordinate 450,068,873 of NC_064615.1, forward strand.
ACTGCTGGTGAGACTGATGGTGGGTCGACTGATTTGGTTGCTGTTGGTGTCTTTTTGTTTACTACTGGTGAAAAAACTGATTACTGCTTGACTGTTTTTGTTGCTGCAGGAGTCTCCTTATCTGCTGGAGAAGCTAATGGCTGCTTAACTGTTTCTGTTGTTTTCTTTCTTATGGTTTGTCCAGTTGCTTCTGTTATTTTTGTCTGTGTTTGTGCATCTGGTAGAGTAGTATTTGCAGCATCATTCCATTTGTATTGGAATTTATTTGATGTTGAAGGCTGCTCTTTTGCTCCTGGGAACATCAGTGGGATGGCGGGATCATTTTCTTGTTGACTGGGTTTTTCTAGCATAAGAAGAATTTTTTTACCTAGTAGAGTTTTACCACTTCTGTTTAAATGCATTCCATGTTTTCTATGGTGACTCCTTTGGAGAAAGTCCATACTGAGAAAACGTGCATTTTGGTTCATTTTGCAGATCTTATGGAACCGTCTGTTTGCCTTTCTGATTTCCAGATTCACCCATGAGGTGGGCATTAAATCATATCTGTGAGGTATTCCACTAACGACGATGATCCCCTCTCTTGTGAGATGTAAGGCTTGCTTTAGGTTGTAGGTTGCGGTTGTTAGTTTGTTTCTATAAACATATACCAATGAAGGAGTGTTGGCACACACAATGTTGTTTATTTCAATGGCAGCTAATGCCTCAGACTACAAGGAGACAAAAGTAAAAGAATATCATTCAAAGAAAAAAATCTAGATTAATAAGATTTAATTCCAAGGGCTTTGGAAAGGGAGACACTATTTATTTACCTACCTAAATAAATAAATAACAATGTTTATGCTCTAATCTTAGTCTACAGATAAAATTGTAGAAGAGTTAATCATTATTTCTAGAAAATGTACTGTTTTTAAATACAACCAGACTGTTTGACATAATACTCTACAACTCCAACTGAAATTCTCTTGATCAATTCACATTGCTCCTGTAGAGAATGAATACTTTCTCATGCTGTACATGAATTTTACACTAACTATTAAAAAACAGTTGATCTGCTGCCACATGGGACAATTTTTCTGGTTTTTGACAGTGACTATATTTGTCCCTCTAGCTTGTAGCTAAACTAACCAATAGTGGTGTCACTGTTTGCCGTGCATGCAGAAGATATTTAACAATGGCCATTTTGTGTGTTTTCATCATTGTCAAATTTCACAGGTTTACAATGATGTTTTTGAATAGGAGAGGATCTTTTGGTACTCTACAAAAGTGCCTTCCCCTTACTCTTTCATTCACACGTGGAAACTATTTACTTTACGTAATATAGCCAGGACTGGTTCGAGAATATTCCTCAATACAATTGGCCTATGATTTAGCACCCTTTCTTCCCCCTTTTCCTTTGTACACATTCACCTGTGTCAGTTTTCACTACTACTTGTGATAGACACTGGGTGTACAATCCTTGCACTTTGGTGTCCAAGGTGTTCCTTTCACATGCTAAGTGGCTGCTACTAATTATTGCAAAATGTTCTGCATACAGATCTTATTAACTGTGATATGACCTGTATAGAAAGCTTGTTTTTTAATGTTTTACATGTTGTTAAAACTCATCTAAGCATTAGGGTGATGATATCCTATGACTTCATGAGCCTGTAGTGATAGACTTGTGAAAAGTATAAGAACTGATCAGAATCTTTGAATGTAATGTAAAGTGCCTCCATTCAGTGGCATGAAGATTCCAGATTGCAGTGAGAAATGATGATGAAGAAGAGATCCAGACAAGTCTCAGTAGGTTCTGCGGAGGAAGAGAGCTCACGGATTCGTATCTTTGAACAGTTGACAGGGGAGAAGGTGTTACTCCCTGAACATGTCTTATGAATTTTACTCAATAAGCAAGACAATGTGTATATAAGAAATCATCTTACAATGCAGTTTTGGGCAAATTTGCTTTCGTAATGAACATTTCATAGTTTTCATTCAAGTCGAAAGCTTGTGAATTTGAAGTGTTAAATGTTTGTATGTACATATATTTCTAATATAAAGTTTGCATAATTTAAATAATCATTTTCTCATATTTTTATGTTTTCAATTTGTTTTAACACAGTCAGACAAGTCACACCATTTCTGTGGTTACTTTGCTATCTCTTTTCGAATTTTTTTAAAGTGTTAACATTTTCATAATTGTCATGTTTCCTGGAACTGGAGATAAAGAGTAATGTTTTTGATAGTTTTGAAGCAGTTTTGTGCTTGCAAGTGGACACAGCAATTGAATGAAAGAAAAACAGTGACAAAGCTGTCCCTATTGATAGAACATTTTTGCTGGTTTGGAGTTCATATACATTTGTTGTACTGGAAGGGTACAGTTAAAACTCAGTTTACATTCAGGCCAATAGAGACAGGGAAAATAATAGATTATAGAAGGATGGGGTAGTAGATTGATCTTGGTGTAGTTTGTGGAACTATCTCAGCATTTGACTCAAATGATCCAGGGCAACCATTGAAAATATAGATATCAGGATGAAGATTGATTTCCACTTCTTCCAAACATGTGCAGTGGCACAGCACCATTCTGCTTAGTACTGCAACCTATTGTCAGATATAGTTTTGTTTCTAAGTGGAAACTACCATTACCATACAGCATAACATTGCAGTTGTTATTCTTTCTGCCTTTTACGGTAACCATACAGACACTTGGTTGCCCTGAATCATTTGAGCCAAATACTGAAATAGTTATAGCAGTTATTTGAACTTAAGGGTTAACAGTCCACTATATTTGTAGAGGTCATGAGTCAGAGATTAAAGCTGAGTTGTGTACTCTACCCCTCCCTCACATAATTTGTTTGTTGTCTCTGTCTTCCTCAATAATTCTTTTAATAAGTTTCAAGAGGAGTAAGATTTACAATCAACTTTTTACTTATCTTCTTTTCTTGTAGTTAGCTCCAGTTCTTCATGTCTAGGGGCTGGGGTCTAGGGTCAGGGTTCCAATTGATGTAATAACTTGTGTAGAATTGCCTGGGCAGTAATTTCTGTTTTTATATTGATTTTATTCTCTCACACTTTTCTGTATCATACCGTGTTCACAATTTCCACTTCAACAAAACTGAAAATTATTTTTATAAATGAATCCAGAAATAATTTTAGTAATTAGTGTCAGATTGCATAATTAATAATAGAAATTTTAAGTGTGCCAAATATTTCATAATTTCAAATGTTTCTAAAAGAAAAGTAATTTTAACTGTACATTCAAAGCTAGCACATAACAAGTGTAACAATGAAAATAAAATAATTTCTTTTTATACATTTTAGCCTGAAATATAATACATCATGTACAAAATCATATGCAATTCTTTTAGAAAAACAGTTGTGATAATATGAACCTGTTTAAAAATTCGTAATTATTTTTGGTGTCGACTACTTCTGTTGAGGAAAAGTAATGCTAGAGGAGGGTGTCTCTTTACAGTAGGTTAATAGTTCCAATCTGTTAGAAAAGTTCATATCTGTGTGCATGTCACTGAGGGATTATGTTTGTAATGTGCACTAGGGATCATCATTATGATATAATTCTGAAACCTAAAAAAAATCTTCTAAATGAGTTATAGAGGCAAATGTTTGAGATATCTACTAATCTATTAGTGGTTCACACTCTTCTACTTTTGTTATTTGTATTAATAGTGGCTCTTTCTCTGTCTCATGTTCTCACATAACTTAATATGAAATATTTCAGCCACCAGAGCCACCTGAATCATGGAATGGTGTCAGAGATGCCACAACTTTTGGTGATGTGGCACCACAGATCAACTTACTGACTGGATCTTGCAGAGGAAATGAAGACTGTCTTTTCCTTAATGTCTACACTTCAACAGTATGTTTATAGCTAAAAAAAAATTTAAAGAAACATTAATTTCTGACTGTTACTTATTACGAATTAATTTGATATACAATCAATAGAATTGTTATCATGTATGGCTTCTACTTTTGATCTTTCATTCATTTATCTATCATATTCTGCAGAGTCCATGAGAAAGGACAACTTTCAGGAATCCAAACTGAACTAAAATATGAAATGAGAAAAGAAAAGTTGCTGTTCAAAATTACACTGTGCTGTATATTAACAGTATATCAGTATATTGCTACATAGTGCAATGTAGCTGTTACTTTGGAGAGAACAGAAAACCTGCTACTTCCTGAGCTACACTGCTAGACTACTGTTTATCTTCTACTAGTACCATATTTAAATGAATGCACAATTATTTTCCAAAGACTTACAAACAACACATTTTCTAGTTCCATTCTTTCTGAGTGCAAATTTTCACAAAATATAGGGGGTCAGGGGGCAGGAGCTCAAGGATCGACGATTCCTCTGCTAGCTATTTGACAGTGTCAAATGTGACTTCATACGCTTTCCCAGCATAATAAGTCTCGAAAGTCTTTACAAGTTTTAACACAACAACACTGATAGTGATCACAGAACAACAGTTATCTGTGTGGTGTGATAAAAGAATCCAGTTATCATTTAACATCACAGATCATAAAATCAATTCGATTCAATATTTCAACTATCGAACTGTTTGCCATCTTCAGGACAATGCTGCTTCTGCTGATGAGTCCCACTGAGAACTGATACCAGGCTGTACATCAATGTCCTATATAGACCTCCATACTGCACAAGACACATGCACCACTCATCACAGTTGCTGCCCTCCAAGACTGGACAGGTGGTGCCACCCTTAGTACACCACCAGCAGCAATGATACATCACACTCAGAGACGATTTTTTAACACTTGGACTGGTTGCACCAAAGAACATTCTGTTTGTGGGATAGTACAGGATTCCACGCCATGTTAAGAGGAAACCCATTGTCTCTATTAATTAAATTATCTGCCAACCTAATTACAATTGCCTCTTTTATAGACACTGTTCCAAAAACTGGAAGTGTAGGCAACTATCACAGGTTCATCAAATTTCATATCGTGCCCCTCATTTAAGTAATGATCTGATACTGCCAATTTTTCTGGCTGTTGTAGCCTCATATGACAGAAACATTCCACACACCTGTCATGAACTGTACAAATCAAATGGCCGATGTAAGCAGAGCATATGCCATAACTGATTAGGTCAGTCTACCCCAAGAATTTGGGCATTTGATGGCAGTTTTCAAGGAAAATTGATACTCTGAGAAGCAGATTCATTGGGTTATGAAGTTTGTATCATCACCAGAAATGCATGAAGAAGAGCATAGGTCAGTGGTCTTTATTCCTTACGCTGATGGCATGTTATTTAAGATTGGAAGGATTTTGAGGAATTCAAACATTAAGAGTGTGTTCCATCCAACTTCCAAGATTAGGTCACTACTCAGCTCTGTGAAATATGATTTGGGGCTCAGGAAGCCTGGTATTTACAAAATTCTGTGTCAATGTGGGAAGGCTTACATTGGCCATTCAATTCGCACAGTTCACGACAGGTGTGTGGAACATTGCCATCATATGAGGCTACAACAACTGGAAAAATCAATGGTAGTGGAACATTGCATACACGATGGACGTAGTATGAAATTTGACAAAACTGTGATAGTTACCTACACTTCTGGTTTTTGGAACAGTGTCCATAAAGAAGCAACTGAAATTAGTTTGGTAGCTAATTTAATTAATAAAGACAATGGGTTTCCTCTTATCAGGATGTGGAATCCTGTACTATTCTGCATCAAAACAGAATGTTCTTCAGTGTGGCCAGTCCAAGTGTTTGAAAATATCTCTGAGGGTAATATATCTGGTGTTCTACTAAGGGTGATGCCACCTGTCCAGTCTTGGAGGGCAGCAACTGTGACGGGCAGTGCATGTGCCGTGTTCTGTACAGAGACCTATATAGGATATTGATTTGCAGCCTGGCATCAGTTCTCAGCAGGACTCATGAGAAGAAGCAGTGTTCTCCTGAAGATGGCAAACAGTTGGATTGCTCAAATATTGAATCGAGTTGATTTTAGGATCTGTGATGTTAAATGTTAACTGGACTCTCTTATCACACCACACAGGTACCTGTTGTTCTGTAATCACTATCAGTTTTGTTGTATTAAATATAGTTTGAGTAATTACAAAATTTTATGTAGTTTTATGACAATTAGTTATTAATATAGCTTACAACAACTACTCAACTGTTTGTTAATGTGTAACTTGGCCTGTTATACATCCCTGAAGATTCTACTTCATGATGGGATTTACAGAATACAATTAATGTATGATAGGGAATTTAATGCTGTGATATGGGATGTAAGATACAGATCATTACTTTTCCTTCAGTTTTCCTTGGTTTCTTTACACTGTTTAAACATGCTGAAGTAATTCACATGGAATGAACACTGCTAATTTACATCCTTCTTACCCAGTGCAAGTAACAGGACATTAAACCCCAGTTTCCACTCCTTCCTTCTTTTCTGGCAACATTATTCTTTCAATATTTCACATGTTGTCAATTGCATAACCAAATGAAAGTACGTAGCACTATATATCATGAATATACAGGATGAGTAGCAGAAAGACATATTAAAAGGGTTTTTTTATCAAAATATTTCTGTCATTGTACAGAATTCACCATGCATGCTAGATGCAAAATGCAAAATCTACATGTCTTCCCACCATCAAATCTGTTGTTTTCTGCAAAATCAATTCACCTTCCTTTAGTTTTTACACGCTAATTTACTGGTTCTGACTATTACTTTTTGTTATACTTTCAACTTCTCAGTTTGAATCTAACGTCTTTTCAAGCATCTGTTGGCAGACATCATCTCTTTATTGATCTAGCACTCAACAAGACAAGAAGTTACTACTCTAGCTTTGCGGCATCTTATATAGTGTTTTAAATGTGGCAGTGGTACATCCTTAATTCTTTGATACATTCAATAATAACTTAGATTCTCCTCTTATAAACATCAGCTTTTGTAATTGTTTAATGTAATATCTACATTACCCTTAGAGACATTACAAATTGAAAGAAAATTTTTTGAGTTAAATGAAACATTTGATTCTACTTGAACCCTTTTACTTGTGCATATTTGACCTATCATTTTGTTTCTTACCTGTATGTAATATATTACTTTTCTCTTTAGACAGAAGAGAACTCAGGGGATCTGAAACCTGTCATGGTGTGGCTACATGGAGGAGGTTACATTATGGGCTCTGGAAATGCAGATTTTTATGGTCCAGAGTATCTCCTTGAACATGAAGTTGTATTGGTCACATTAAATTATCGTCTTGGTGTTCTTGGTAACTTACTATTCAGTTTCTATAACCTTAAACACTAAGTTTGCTCTTATTTACATATAATATACATCCTAGAATTTTCAGTTTTGCCATTTTGTATATTTGTTGTATAGGGAAGATGAATGTCCAATACTCCAAATGAAATACCTGCTTAACACACAATGTAATGTTAGCACAAATAAATTTTACACATTCTTCTGTTGTGGAAAACAATATGAGTGACTCTCAGAGAAATTGATTCATAGGTTTCCTTAGCACTGGTGACTCTGTTGTTCCTGGTAATATGGGACTAAAGGACCAAGTAATGGCACTACGGTGGGTCAAAGACAACATTGCACTTTTTGGAGGTAATCCAGATAATGTGACAGTGTTTGGAGGAAGTGCTGGAGGAATGTCATCTGAGTATCTTATGCTTTCACCAAAAGGCAAAGGTAAGTATTATTATTAATTTCTTCAAAATCTGAAGTGTATAATTGGTATTGTAGCTGTAATTCCATTTTCATTTTTAATCAGTCAGTCACATAACTGCTGAAATAATTTCAAGTAATTTTTCACCCTTCATTCAGTTTTTTTTTAATTCTTACATCAGACTATTTGGTCAGGATATTGCTGAAAATTAAATTAATTAAAGCTGAGGCATGCATGTAATTAATGCATTTTTGACATAATGAGAAATTTCTGCGTTAAAGGTGCTACTTCAGAACTATGAAACTAATAATAGGAATGAGGAATGATTTTTGTAGAGAAACACATAGTAGTCTCCATATCTTATTTTAGAGATAGTGTTTCATGTATTGTGTATCCGTGATCTGGCTGTGATAAAATGTACTTATTTCATATTTATTACCCATTTTACACTTCACTGTCACACAGATAGTCAGTAATAGTTTTCCTAACATTCTAATTGGCACTATGTGATGTACTGAATTTTCCATTCAGAAATATAACAAGAGTCCTCTCTCTTTTACACAGCAGCTATTTATAATTAAATTACTGATGATTATGCATTACAGTATAAATACGGGTCAATGCTGAATATTGTCTGGTATTCTCTATCAAGTTCAGATATACATCAGCTGCTTTCAGTATGGTTTTCTTGATTCAGCAATAATCATTCTCTTCTGATAGTTTGATGTCATTCAAAGTGCTGATACAGAAACATCTGTGTGGGTTGGATTACAATACACAGAGGACCAATCTGACAATATCGTTTACACCCACCTGTCACTCGCCATTTTCACAATACCCTCTGTGTTGGGATGTGGAAGAAAAAGGGGGGAGGGGGGGAAGGGGGGTGGATCCTCAGTGAACTACTGCAATGATTCCCTGCAATGAGGCCAAATACTGAACATACATCATAAAAAGGGTAGGTGGCAGGGACTGTGTTAAAGGTGGCTTCTTCATAATTCTCTTGGAAGAATTCAGCCATGGCCATTGACAGAATATCATCAGCTACCTCTACATCTACATGAATATTCTGCAATTCACACCTAATTGCCTGGAAGAGGTTTCACTGACAGTTCTACCAGACTACACTTTCTGCAACATCTCAGGAAACGTGATAAAAAATTCTACATTATATCATTACAACTTGTGAAGCATAGTCATGAGTTCGTAGTCACAGGCATTTGTAACATTCTATGTAACAGCAAAGTGGGACAGTCAGTCTGAACTAGTCCCCAGCAATGCACTGAATATCACTGCCATTTCATGTAAAGAAACTAGAAAAACTAGTGGTGACCATACAAAGCCCTATGAAAAAGCACAAGACCTTTTTAGAGAATATGTGAATTTCACCTTCTATTTGAAACTACAGGGTCTCAAACATCACAGCATCCATAAAATCAGAAAACATGAATCACTAGACACACAAGTATGTGGGGAAGTGGGTGTTTGATACAGAGAGACTACAGATGAATATGCTCAATATTTTACATCACGCTGAAAACAATGTTGCTACATGTGACATTTCAGTGTTGGCAACAATTTAATCCCTGGTTGCAGAGGTTCACTTCATAATTTATGTCTATAGATATCAGTGTTTTTCCTCATAAAGACGCTGGGGAATATCATCAGAAGCTTGGAATTTTATAGGAGTTTGATATGATAAATTCACCATACAACATCTTATACAGATAAAATCCCTAACTGAGAAAATATAAAAATCTCTTTAATACAGACATTAAGATAAAGTCACAAGAAAAAAATTTAAGATTACAGTTTGTAAGACACTAAAATAAAACAACTTAGTCATCTGTGCCCATAAACTGGTATTTTGAAAAACAATTTGAAGCTCTTCATATGTAGTAGTGCATTTCAGGTTTACTGCATCGTGCAGTATCACAAAGTGGAGTGGCCATTGCGGACACAATTTGTAACACAGATGTTCCAGAAAGGGCATTTCGTCTAACAAAGTACCTTGGCCTCTCCACAAACAAGTCAGCTGAGCTACTGGACTATATGATGAAGGTCCCTGCAAAGACTCTAACTGAAAAACAATACAAAGGATTCTCGGAAAAGGTACTTCAATAATATTACAGTGCTTGCCAAAACCAGCAGACTTTGAAAGTTCTTTAAGCTGTTTTCTGATTTACTGGTGCTTGTTTCTGTATATCAAGTGAAGGAAGTAATGAATTTATGCATAAATGTTCATTATACAGGCTTTATTTTTGAAATTGTTATAATTAATCAAAAGCAACAGTTACTGACCATTCAAAACATATATCAGGTTGTTGAATGTTGCCTCACTGACTGCATTTATGTTGTTGTTACTGACTGTTAACACTGATTATTTTTAATATATTTTCGTTAGTTTTACAGCCTCACCAAACATTTCATTGGGATCAAGTGGCAAATTCTTTGCATTGTAACAACCTGCAGGACAATGTTCACCCAGTATTGTTGCTATAGTCCTAAGAGTTTAACAGTAGTCAGGTTCTCTACTAAGGTTTATAGTTTTTTTGTCATAACTGGGTACTAATTTATATATATATGTCATTCACTTTCAGGACACTTTTTACTAGAACTTTTGTGAGTTATCACATTGTGTAGAAATTTTTGAGGTATTACATGATTCTTTTGTTTACTACTGCCTCTGCTTCATTACTGTCTGACTCATCCAGTTTATACACACACACACACACACACGCACACACATGCGCGCACGCACACACACACATATCCTAGAGTTTATGTGATCGCTCTAAACATGTGGATACCAGTGCCTACCAATTTTAATTGTATATTACAGCACTGAGGATGGTCACTAAGTGACTGAAAATCAATTTTGCTGACAATAAAACAACAAAATACGGCCAATGCTGATTTTCCTTCCAGTTCTATCCACAAAAGTTAATCCCACATAGACTTTGCCTCATTTTCTAGGATTCTTAGGAGAGGACAGATGATTCCTGTTAGCTGCATGACAAATAGTAATGTTAATTGTAAACAGTATCTTATTGTTATGGCATGGCAAAAACTGTTGCTTTGTGTTAAGTATCAACTGGATTATAGATATTAAGATATCAGTAGAAGTTAAATAGCAGCCACTCAGTGTAACTGAAGACACGGCATCATTTTTCAAACTATTTATAGCATGGTAATAATAATTGATCATAAATGCTGTTTCTAACAGCCATTTCTCCTTGTTAATGTCTATTTGACTCAATATAAATCATTGAGTTTCTTTTATAAATGAATGGGTAGTACACAATGAATGAATTATTTTGAGCATTATTTTCTTATTTTAATTACTTATAAGTCTCTAATCATATTTTGTTACAGTTATATTTATATACAGTGTTTTGCACATCTTTATTTTCCTAAAATTTGCAATAAATAGTCATAGTTCAATCACTTGTTTTTAGTGCTTCAGTGTATACATCCATACATACAATACTCAAATGACTATGTATAGCATGTGCAAATACACCTTTTGTGCCATATATTAGTTTTCTCCATTCCATTCAAATTAAGTGTGGGAATAATGACTTCTTATATTTCTTTGTGTAAGGTGTAAACTGTTATTGGTATGTCACTTCTATTGTATTTCTCTCTCTTACCATATACACATACATCATGTTTACAACACATTCAATAATGTAAAGAAACATTAATTTTCTTCATTATAAGGATGATGGATATCTTCTCATCTAATTTTGTAAAATATGAATAAGTAATATTATAAATTTGAAATGTGTTTTTAATATAAACATATGCACACAAGCTCTAACTTTATTTCAGGACAAAGCACGGATTTTATATTTTCCATTCTTGCCCACTGTGGAAGATTCAGTGCCTGAGAGTGATGCATTCATTAAGAGGCATCCACTGGAAATTCTTAAAAGTAATGACTATTTACCAGTCCCCTATCTGCTTGGCATAAATGAAAAGGAAGGCTTAATTTATTTGAAAGGTAACATTGCTGTAATTAAACTTAACTTGATTTTGATAAAATCCCTGTACTATTTTGGATGGAACTGGTAACCTGAAAGGGAAAACTATTTTTTCTGTAGACGTTGAGGAAATGTGAAGTAGTTTCATATTGTTGCTATTAAATATTTTCAACCTGTTCTTAAATTTTTGTTTTCCTTTTCACTACCAAACAGAAAACTGGATTGAAATGCTTCTGCAAACAGAGCTTTTTTTTCTAATATTCATTTTTGTACCCCCACAACTTTTATACCTTGCTGTGAATGGTTGGCTTCTTTGCTTCAGCAATATAGATCACATTGAGGTGTATGTGTAGATGTGCCAGACTAACTTATGGTTCATGAAGAGGGGCAGCAGTGTTTCCAGTAGTTGGAGGGTAAACTGTCTGGATGATTAAGTGATCTGGATTGCCATGTTGGTGATATAAACAGCTTAAAGTAAGAGGAAACTACAATGGTTATAGCTACTAAGGCCTTAAAACTGTACTGCATGGCTTAAAAGTGATACCATCTTCTTGGATAAAATATTGCAGATACAAGAAGCTCTTATATGGATCTTTGGGCAGAAAAAAACACTAGACAGTTTGGGAGGGAGGGGAGAGGGGGGGCAAATCTGGCATTTTATGGGTCAGTGTATGGAATGTTAGATCAGTTAATTGAATAGCTAGATTTAAAAAGAGAAATTGATGGGTGGAAGTTAAATATAGTGGGAATTGGTGCAGTGCAGTGGCAGGAAGAACAGAACTTCTAGCCTGGTTAGTGCAGGATTATCAACACCAAATCAAATAGGGTTAATACAGGAACAAGTCTAATGGTGAACAAGAAAATAGGAACACAGGTGAACCACCATAAACAGCATAGTGAACATACTGTATAATCATAGCCAAGATTGATACAAAGGCAACACACACCACAGTTGTACACTATATACCTGCTGGCTCCACAGATAATTGAGAGATTGAAAGAATGTGTGACAAGCCAAAGGAAACTTATTCAGATGGAAATTTAATTACAACAGGAGACTATAATTCTACAGTAGGAAAAGAAAGAGACAGAAAAATTGTAGATCATGAACTGGGTGACAGAAATGCCTGGTAAAATTCTGCACAGAGCACAATTTCATCATAGCTAACACTTGCTGTGAGAATTACAAAAGATGATTTATATGTAGAAGAGACTTAGAGATGCCAGAAGGTTTCAGATAGATTATATAGTGGCTCGACAGAGGTTTCAAAACCAAAATTTTAACTGAAAAATCTTTCTGGGAGCAGATGTGGATTCAGCTAACAGTATTTTGGTTATGAACTGCAGATTAAAACTGAACTAACTACAGAAAGATAGAAAATGGGATCCTGATGAATTGAAATAACTACTGTTCTGGGAGTTTCAAATGGACCATTAGATAATGGTTGAATAAACAGGGGAAGGAATACAATAGAAGCTGAATAAGTATGAGAGATGAGATGAATATAGGATCAAATAGGCAAAAAGACAAAGGTCCAATAGAAATTCTGGATAACAGATGAGACATTGTATTTCATTGATGAAAGACCAAAAACTAAAATGCAGCAAATGACGGAGGAAAAAGGGAATAAAGACTGACAGTAAGTGCAAAAAGGCAAAGTAGAATGGCTAGAACTCATCCAGACCATGAACATACAAGGGATGTCAACAGGATGCCATATCATCCTGTGCCTTGCAGTGTCATGGGGATGCAGGGAGGCATACAAATCTGTAGAAACATGCATGACTGTCAGAACAATAGAAGCTGCCTACAGGAATTAAATAAACCTTTGGAGAGAAATGAAGCTGCTGTAAGAATACCAAGAGCTCAGAAGGCAACCCTGAACTAAGTAAAGAAGGGGAGGCTGAAAGGTGAAAAGAATATTTAGAAGAGCTATGCGAAGAAAACAGAACTAAGACAATATGACAGACCAGGAAAAGGATGTAGATCAAATTGAGGTGGGTGATATGATATTGTGTGAAGAATTTGACAGGACACTTGAAGACATAAGTTCAAACAATGCATCTGGAGTAGGTAACATTCCCTCATGGTAACTGAGAACCTTGGGAGAACATACCATGACAAGACTTTTCCACCTATGCAAGGTGCATGACACAGCAATATATCCTGACACCTCAAATCGTATAAGACAGATGAAGGAAGGCAAACCTACATTTACAGGTTCTATTTAATCTTCTTGGGCTTTCGGCCACATCAGATGGTCAAAATCGTGAGCTTTTTACCACTTGACAATGACCAAGGAGAGCTTGGTGAAAATCTTACCCTTATGCAGGATAGGTTAAAAACCAGCCTCACTACTGTCTCCCTTTCTCAGCTGTTGACCTCTTAGCTTCAGTGTGTACAAATGGTACATAATCTTATATTCCTTCCATTTGACCCTTACTATGTTCCTAATTTTAAGTAATGTTTTCCAGTCAACATTTTTAACAGGTTTCTTCAAATATACAAGTGCTATAAATGTAGGTATGAATGCATGGTCTTGCAGTTACATGAATTAATAAAATCTTCTCAGGCTTCCAGCCATGTCAGGTGATTAAAACCCCACTTGACAATGGTTGAGGAGTGCCTGATTGAAAACTCATTGGATTTTAACCACTGGAAGTGCCTTGATGCCTCAGACAATTTTATTAATTCATATCCCTGTGAGCCCATGCATTAACACTACATTTATAGTATTTGTAGGTTTAAAGAAACCTTTTGAAGATGTTGACTGTAACACATTCTTCAAAATTATGATGGTAAGCAAGAATAAATACAAGGAGTGTAAGGTCATCTACAATTTGTAAACGCTGCAGCTATATGTCTCAACAAGGAAGGGAGATAATAGTTCAGAAGGGAGTAGGGCAGAGCTTTAATTAGATCAGTTTTCCTATTTGGGCAGTAAAATAACTGATGATGGTTGAAGTAGAGAGGATGGAAGAAGCAGACTGGCTATAGTGAGAAAAACATTTCTGAAATAGAGGAATTTGTCAACCTCTAATATAAATTTACGTGTTAGGAAGTCTTTTCTGAAGTTAATTGCCTTGTAAAAATGTGAAATATGGCCAATAAACATTTCGGACAAAAAGAGAATATAAGATCCTGGAATGTGGTGCTACAGAATAATACTGAAAGTAAGTTGTCTAGATCATATTAGTGAAACAAGTCGGAGAGAAAAGAAATTTGTGCCACTACAAGAATAAAAAAGTGATTGGTTGATAGAACACAATCTGAATCACCGAGGAAGCACACATTCGTTATGCAGAGAAATGTAGTGGGAAAATTGCAGAGAGACACCTAGGTTTGGCTACTGTAAGCAGCTTCAAACATGTACAGGCGGCCATAAATATATAGTGATGAAGAGGCTTTCACAGGCTTTAAGAGTGGAAGGATGCATCAAACTAATCTTTGAACTGAAGACCACAACAAACAACAGATGAGAGGTATTAATTCAAATTTAATTCTGTTAGGGAACATACCTTGAGTCACCAACTGATTGCAAAGATGACATGCATATACTGTCCATTTATACTATCAATTCAGCATGAGATTCTAATTGACATTTTATTGTTGCCAGAAGTCTCACTTTTTAGTTACTTGATGATATATATCAGCAGTGTAGGTATTTTTACTTTCCAAAAAATATGTAACTATCATTTATACATGCAGTGTCTGCTAGATTAACCCAGCATTTCAGTTTTTAGTTTTAGACTCCATTTTTCCTGGTACTGTTAGGAGGTAATTACAGAAATAGATAGCCAATGATTTCAATGTACCATCATTTCTGACACAGATATTATCTCAGACTCATTTATATTTAAATCATTGTTTTGATCTATTCCTTGTTTCATTATGTTCAGAGCATTTTGCTTTGTTCTTGAAGAATTTCATTGTTGCATGTAGTGCTTGTGTTTCCCATTCTGAATAACAGATTGGGGAATACCACAATTCTCAAAATAATAGTGTTTTTCTTCATTTGTTCATTTATCTATTTGTTCATTCATTCATCCTTTGACAACTGTTTAGAGTAATGTTGGACACATCAATGTATATTTACCATTTACAGTTACAGGGTAAATTACAATTTGAACACTTATATTATTTTACAATAATAAATAAGAATAAATTGTTTATTTGTCTATAATAACTTAACAGTCGTGGACATAGTCAGTTTACAAACACAAGAATGTTAAAAAAAGTTTCGAAGTAAAGGTAAATTATACCCCAGATCACGGAAGAAACAGATTGACCGTCCTTACGGCAGAACAGGCAACCGAAAAAATAGTTTTTTTGTTGGTCAACAGATGTTGCAGGTGACGCTACAATGCTAACTGACCTGTACATGTCGCGGAATTGGCAACACTGTATCTTTGGTGACGTGAATGATGCTGATTTGTGTTCGGCTAGAGCGCTGCGCGCGAAATGCATTCGTCACACTGCTGACTGCAGCTCATCATCGGCTGTGCTTTTTCCCAAGTTTTCAATCTAAGAATGTAAATTATCTCCTGTAATTCTACAAAACAAGTTTATTTCTCACTATCATATGCGAAATGAAAAGTAACACACAAACATTTCTCGCGAGTTACTGTTTAAATGCAGACTGTATTGCAGTCACATAGGTTTTACACTCGCCTTCCATGCCATTTATTTCCTCTTTGCTATACAGCTCTTCTCATACAGATTATGGTGGTAAAAAAGATCTTCACATGCAGGTTGACACTAGAAAGTTTCCAAAATCCACACTCCGTTATGATGCGAATTAATGCTGGACATATTTCAGTGACAGTCATATCAAATTTAAATTCTTTTACTTTGCATGTAACTTATCGTAAATGATATAAGAGTGGCACAAAGCGATGAATTTTGGATTGTTGTTGAAAGGGGGCTGCAAACACGGTAATATACAAGTGAAAGCGTGTTTTTGGAGCATATTTTGGCGGTGTCAACTTTGAAGAGCCACAGACAGCATAATTATGTTAAACATTTACTTTGTACAGTTTAAAGATAACCTGCAAATATTCACAACAGATGTACACTTTTATCTGCAATACAGTTATTACTGGGGATATCCGCACTCGCGCAGACCTGTTACTATAAGTAGTGTTGTTTTCGAGTGAAAGCTGTGCGAGGCTTAT
The DNA here is from genome assembly GCF_023898315.1 of Schistocerca nitens. Classification (NCBI taxonomy): domain Eukaryota; kingdom Metazoa; phylum Arthropoda; class Insecta; order Orthoptera; family Acrididae; genus Schistocerca; species Schistocerca nitens. Next base: position 450,085,690 of record NC_064615.1, read on the forward strand.
TAGCACACAGATAAAAAAATTAAAATAGGCAGCGTCTATAGTCTGCATGTTATGCTTGTTCTCTTCTATTCTCCTCCCTTCATTCCAGTATAAACTCTTGTTCACAAGTATAAACGAATGGCAGTGAACATTGGAGAATTATCTATGAATACTCGTTTGCTGCAGTGTAAACGAGGTTTTCCACTCGTTCACTTCATTTGCTCTAGTATATACCAGGATTTAGAGGGACCGATGACCTAGCAGTTAGATGATGGTTATTATTCATTTATTTCACTGTTGCGATTTCAGCTCTAGAGCCATTTTTAAGTACCAAGGGAAAGGTCTTGTAAGGTAATGCTTCTTAAATTGTTTGCCAAATGTTACCACTCTATGCTTTGCATTATGTTATCCATATCTTACATTGGTTTCAGTTTTACATTGCACGCAAAGATGCCTCTACAGCCAAAATTACAATAGTGAAGTGAATAAACTGTTTAAAAAAGTCCAAAATGGTTCAAATGGCTCTGAGCACTATGGGACTTAACATCGATGGTCATCAGTCCCCTAGAACTTAGAACTACTTAAACCTAACTAACCTAAGGACATCACGCAACACCCAGTCATCATGAGGCAGAGAAATAAAAAAGTCCAAATCACAGCAAAGATTTCATTTAAAAATTGTATGATACAATTCTTGAACAGGAAGGGCTGCCACGTTATATCAGAATATAAGAGCGACAAAATTTAGATAGGATTGAATGCTTAGGGCTCTTTATTAATTCTTACTCGTAACAAATTTATTGATTTACCTGAATTTCAAATCCACTCCCATAACCTTTCTTTATCTTTGATGGGAAATCTGAACATTTTTAGTTCAGGATTTGTCCGTCTACTCCTTCCACAGTTGATATACTTGCAGGCCCTCCGAATGATGACTCGATCCACTACCACTGGTATGTCAGAAACAGCTGTACTTCACAGACGCCAAATGGTGGAAAGCTGCATGCGTTCGGACAATGTTGCCACATATTTCACAGAACGGAGTGCCATCTAGTGGCTGGTGCCACAAGTAAGGGTGTGACGCTGTTGCCGCCTGGTGGCTGTTCCCTGACAAGGGTTGCCCGCTAGACCAAGCGATTGAGCAATCTATTTCTTACGTGATCTGGGATTATACACAATAACATTAAAAATCCTTGATGGAGTAGAAACATTTCAGTTAACATTTGCTTTAATTTTGTCTTAAACATGTTTCCTTTTAACAATTTTATATAATTTGGCAATCTGTTATAAAAATGTCTTTTAGCAGAAAATTTTATGTGGTACTCCTCACTTTTCTTTTATTATAATTATGGATTTCACTATAGATTACACTTTGCTCCATACGAGGGCTATCCACAAAGTACATTACGTTTTGGAATTAAAAATAAATAATGTATTGGAAAATTTTTTTATTATATACAGATGAAAGCCACACTTAAATTCTACTTTTCTACATAGTTGCCATTTAAATTAAGGCACTTATCGTAGCGATGGACGACTTTGGAAATTCCTTCGTCGTAAAATTCGGCCGCCTGCGCCTTCAACCACGTAGTTACCTCTTCCTGAAGCTGTGCGTCTTCATCAAAACGCTGCATAGCCAACCACTTCTTCATTGCTGGGAATAAGTGGAAGTCACTCAGTGCCAGGTCGGGACTCTACGGAGGAAGAGGAAACAACTCCCACTTAAGATTCGAGAACTTCACGAGTGGCATTTGCCGTGTGCGCCCGGGCGTTGTGAATCAGCAAGATCTTTGAGCCCAACTTTCCCCTGCGCTTGTTTGGTATTGCTCTTCTGAGGTTGTGCAGAGTTTGGCAATACCTTTGAGAGTTTATTGTAGTGCCTCTTTCCAGGAAATCCACAAAAATCACACCTTTTCTGTCCCAAAAGAGGTAACCATGTGGTTGAAGGCGCAGGCGGACGAATTTTACGACGAAGGAATTTCCAAGCTCGTCCATCGCTATGATAAGTGCCTTAATTTAAATGGCAACTATGTAGAAAAGTAGTATTTAAGTGTGGCTTTCATCTGTATATAATAAAAAAAATTCCAATACTTTATTTATTTTTAATTCCAAAATGTAATGTACTTTGTGGATAGCCCTCATATTTTCTTTTACAAACAGTATATTTCTGAGAACATACAATGAATTACACTGTTAGTATGTTATACTTAACGAAATATTCTCTATGGATCTGACACTAATATTAGCTATTATCCTGATTACTGTTTTCTGGGCTCTAAAAGCCCTATCCATTTATACCATTGGTGCCCTACCTCAAATCTCAAAACCATATTTCAGGTGGGAGTGTATAACTCCAAAACAGATTTCTCTTAAAACAGGTAGCGCTGTTATGGTAGAAAGGCATTTTAGCAGGTAGGTGTTACAGGAGATTTTTTTACACATGTAGTTGATGTGTGCCTTACATGTAAGATATTCATCTACTATAATACTCACGAATTTGTGTTTATCAATTGTTTCAAATGATAGCTCTTGTTCTGTATCCACTTGTCTTAATTTATAATTTTGCAGAAATTCCATCAGAATTGTCTTGTCCTTATTTAGTGCCAATTTGTTTTTGGTGAGATATTTGTTATGAGGCTAAAGTTCTCTGCATTATTTTGCACTGCTGACTGTTTTGTAGAGCCCCAACTTTATGAAGAAGCTATCATCAGCATAATTTACTAGGTTTGAATTTTGTGGAATTATTATATCATTGATGTACACAATAAACAAAAAAGGCCCAATAATGCTTCCCTGAGGGACTCCACAGTTAAGAATTTTATAATGTGTATGTCTCCAAGGTGTATAATACAGCTTTACACTTTGTCTCCTGTCAGCAATATAGGATATTAACAAATCTAATGTTACTCCTCTGACTCCATAAGTTTCTAATTTATGTAGAAGAATAGAATGATTTAGAGTGTCCAAAGCCTTGGATAGGTCTAAAAAAGGAGCCAATAACTTTGTTTCCATCATCAAGTTCATTTAGTATGACTTGCAAAAATGTAGCTACAGCTGTTATTGTATACTGGCCCTTCCTGAAACTGTGCCTACAGTTTTTTAATATATTGTACTTACAGAAAAATGATTAAAGTTGATCAAGAAGTAGCCTTTCCAACAACTTACTAAGTTTTGATGTCAATGAAATAGGCCTATAATTTTGTATAATAGAGACACACATACATATAAATATAAATAATAAATGGAAACATAGACAAAAAGAAATGTACTATTAATTATTTTACTAGATTTAGGTGTCCAATTTCACTTTCTGCTGCAATGCTTGAGTGTTGATTAAACCTAAAAACTGGCATGTGCTCTATTCACTTAACAGTGTATGTAGCACATTTCTCAGGATGCTCCCTTGTACAACAATTTCTTTCAAGCTCTTTTGGACTAATCTCAGAATATTCTTTAATGTTGTACAAACATACTGTTTTCAAATAGTCTTAGTTTTGTTTTGAAAATTGGTAGTGATTTTACATTTTATTAATTGTCTCTAGTCTGTTGTATAATAAACACACAGCCTTGGCAGTGTCTTATACCCAGTTGTAGGTGAGTCCTGTTGATATGCTCATCATCTACGAATCTCATGTTGTAATTGTGGAGTTTTCTGTTTATCATCTGTACACAATTTAATTTGAGATACATGACAGCTTCATGCTTTATTCACTTTTGAGCATCTTTTACACATTGAAAAAATGCATCTTCATGGACCAAGAAATTAAAATCATGGGGTACTAAGTGAATAATGATGGAGTCTGTCCAGATCAGAAAAAATAAGAGCCATCATAGATTTTCCAGCTCCTTGGCACATTTTTGGTGTTATAATTTTTCTCAGAATGTGCTCCTGCTACCAGTAAATTGTTCATAAAGGATTTACATACTGAATAATGCCCATTGCAAAATTTTCTGGAGAAAGATACAAAATTTTCTCGAGATGAGGTGCAAAAAAGATCTTTCCTTGTCCTCGAAGAGATGCTAACATCTTCTCCAGTCCTAGGTTGGTATGACAACGTTGCTGAGACAGAACTTCACATTGACAATGTGATTGTTATATAGGTGCAGTTCTAGTATAAATTCAGGAATGTCTTGACAAGGTGAAAGCTTATGCTTCCAGTGCACTCCCCAGATCACAGAGGAAAGACTCTACAACTGAGAAACAGTGCCTTGCAGTAGTTTGGCCATCAAGGAGTTTCTGCTGTATTTATTTTACAAACTATTCACAATTGTGATGGACCAGCTAGCTAATATATGGCAAAAGGAGCAGTGATGCTTCACAAGAAATATGTGGTATTCAAAAGTGGACACAAACAAAATGACACTAACACCCTTTCAAAGAATGCTTTAGTGAAATACAGCAGTGTGGCATAAACTCAGTCAGAGCTGCATTAAAAAGCATTGCTGCTGAACAGAGGGAAGTTCCAGCATTGCTAACAACCATATTTGCTTGAAGAATATGGAGCCAACCAAAGGAGAATTTCAATTAATAAATAGAAACTATGATCCTGTAGGGTGGAAGAGGTAGTTGGTCACCCAGTTCATACATGGCTAGCTGCCCTGAAGTGTTTCCATGATATTGCAACATCTGGCCACCTGGGATTCATGAAGATGCTATACAGAATTACGTGTAAATATCATTGGCCATTTTCCTATCAATCCATTAGACACTATGAGGGCTGCTGTAAGGTATGGCAGCAATGGAGGCACTTGCTGCAATTACCTCCAGGACATCTGGTACCAATTCCATCTGCAACAGCTATATTCCATTGAACTGAAATGGTTTCCAAAGTCAGCAAATATGAATTGATTCACAATAGTCTGCATTGGCCACCTCACCCACAACATTGTTTCAAAGTTCTGCCAACTGCTGAAGCTCCAGAAATTGTAAGGTTCCTTGTAGAAGACACCATTTTGAAGGATGGAACATCCTGTATGATGATCTGCGATTGTAGAAATGTTTTCCAATTGAGAGTAGTGTCAGAAGTAATTTCATGTTGTGACATCACATACAAGGTGACTTCTGCTTACTATCCACTGATAAATGGCCTCTCAGAATGCATTTCTAAGACAGGGGATTTGAAACATCTTTTCTGTTCCACAGTTATGAAGATGAAATAATGGTGGTACACTGTTCCCACTTCAATTGAAGGATAGTTGAGATGACCATGTGAAACACCTTATCACCAGAACTTATAAAGCAGGGCATCTGTCTCTTATATAATCCTTGGTTGCCCAGGAGAAAGACCAAGAGCACTATAATTCAAGCACCAGCCAAGATACAGTTGGGAGACTTTGTATGGATTTTTACACCTGAGCCAAAAGTGGAACCACTGGAAAATTTACTAAAGCACTACTTTGCGCCATATCAAGTCCTTCTCCTTGTCTAATGTCACACAGGAAGTTGAGGGTTGTGACCCTTCGCCAAGAAGGCAATAGCACAGAGGTATCATTTATGTTCTTCATGTGAAGCTCTACAACAGTCCTGAGGCACAGATCAATGATAGCAGATTCTCATTCAAGGAAACTGAAGACCCATTCAACAGTCATTATGCTTTGATGGAAAAGGCTACCTTTGATGTTACTCATAATGAAGAGAATATAACAACACAGCCAGACCATGAGGATCCACCACTGCTGTTGACACACTGTAGATCGACATTGTAGGCCCCATTGATAACTTCTGAAACTGCAGGTTGGTATGGTTAATGTTGCTGACTGGAATGCTATGGTTTGCTAGTTCACAGCCAACCACAAGCAATTATTTGTTGTTATTATTTATCATTTCTGGAAGTTTCTCAAAATTTCTTTTTTTTTTTGCAATGTTTGTATATACCAGAATATTCCATGTTTGTGTATATAGTAGCACCACCCATTCAGTAGTTCTGTTCTCTTCTGGCAGTATGTTAGTGTTCATAGTAATCATGCTTCCAGTGCCGAGTGGTGTTCTTCACTGATAACACTGCTTTCAGATTTGGACTTGATAGTGGTTATGACATGACTATATTTTAAGGTCAGGGTACTTATGTACTACAGAGTATAGACATTTTTTGAATGATTCTACAACTGTTCTGACAGAATTGGCTGGCAATTAAAAAATCTGATGATTAACATGAATTACTCTAGCCTGGTTACTCATGTTCAGATCATCTTGCAGTCAGATCCAATTATGACTTTGATTTTTGTCAGTGACAAAAACTTATCCCCCAATGGCATGTAACATGTTTTTCTGATAGATGTTGCATGCCTCATTAAATATTTCAGAGCTTCCTGCTTCGGATTTCATCAGCCTCTCAATTCTGAGTATAATTTGAGTGTGACAGGATTCAAATGGTTCAAATGGCTCTGAGCACTATGGGACTTAACTGCTGTGGTCATTAGTCCCCTGGAACTTAGAACTACTTAAACCTAACTAACCAAAGGACATCACACACATCCATGCCCGAAGCAGGATTCGAACCTGCGACCGCAGCGGTCGCGCGGTTCCAGACTGTAGCGCCTAGAACCGCTCGGCCACTCCGGCCAGCTGTGACAGGATTCCTGAAGTGCAGTAAATTCAGGGAATTTGTTGCAAATACTTCAGCAATTTAACATTAAAATCTTGACATTCAAAGAATGTTTCCTTTGTTCATGATGTAATTTTCCAGTCTACGCATAAGGTGGTGAGATTCATCAGAGGACATTAAACTACTGGCTAGCCTAAAAATGAAACCTTGTGTGCTCCACATGTACTCCACTACCCAAGGAACTGCTTCCTCTATGTAGTGCAACCCCAGCCCTTAAAGGGAATCCTACAATTTTCCACCATATGACATAGGTTCAGAAATCTGCAGCCAAGAACATCACAGAATTGATGAAGCCTCTTACCTGTTGTTGTCATTGCACTAAGTTTTTTTTTTTTTTTTTTTTTTTTTTTTTTTTTTTTTTTTTTTTTTTTTTGTACAGGCGAAGAGATACACATGTCTCCCTTCCCAAACACATCTGGAAAAGTACTCACACAACCAGTAATCAGAATAACATTATTGGTTTAATTTCACAGTGGCATAATGTACAGCAATATAAACATGAAAATAACAGTGCACATGACAGAGTTTGTAGCACCATCTCCAAGATGGATAACACTGTCCAGTAACTAATGGAAGCAGAATACTAACACTTTTAGGTTACATGTCCTCTACTTCACACAAGATGTTATGAATTAAAGAACCCAAGTGACAGGCATCATTGATGTCAACATGAGCCTCAACTTGAAGATGACTGTACCCTGCACCCTCAGTAAGTGCAGGTAGCACCTCCTCTGCATCTGAGATGAGGCTTCCTGGCAGACATATCTAGTGTATATAGAACTTCTGTCCATCCTTGTGAGCTAGTTCCTTAAGGGTTGCCATACTGTTAACTATCAAACCCTTTCCCTCTGTGTGCCAGCTCAAATCTTGCTGAAGGAGCAGCCATTTGCTCACTCATAGAGCAAGTGGGTGAGGCGATGCAGTCAGTCCCTGACATAAATGCTTTATAACATGCCACTCTGTTGTGGCTGCAGTTGCACTACTTTGGGTACACTAGAAGATGTCTCAGAAGCAGAGCCAATCAATGAAACAACAACACCTGAGGTGCCCCATGTGCCTGCCAATTTCTCCACTGCCACTACACTCCTATGCAATAACCTGCAGACGGCTAGCTGTAGCCAAAAACAACTTCTGTAAAGAAGGAAAGTCTTTACTTCTCATCCCACCCAATAAGTCTTCCCTAACCTGGGTTCTGCGTGACGTTTCTAAACTGAACCCCTTTCCCCTAAACCTTTCAATTGCTTTCCCTTCACTCCTCTTCCTTCCCCTTCAACTCTTCCACCAGACGAAGGAGCCATTGGCTCTGAAAGCTTGTGAAAGTTAAATCCATTTGTGTGTGTGTGTGTGTGTGTGTGTGTGTGTGTGTGTGTGTGTGTGTGTGTGTGTGTGCGTGCATGCGTGCGTGTGTGCGTGTGTGTGTGTGTTTCACTGCCACTGCTTGGTGAGTAGATTTTTTTTCTCTCTCCACTTACATTATATTATCAAAAACATATTCTGCTATTTATGAACTTCAGTCAGCTCCTCTCTTGTCAACATAATTAGGCAAATATCACTAATTACAAAAAATACAACATATAAAAATAACAATAAATAATTACATAAAAGAGTAATTATAAAATGATTCTCATGAGGACTGTATAGAAAAAACCTCTACCTGTGGTAGGAGGAACTTCTTTGTCTAAAAAGTAGAAAAATTGAAAAACATAGCACTATTCAGGGGTTGTTGTTGTTGTTGTTGTTGTTGTTGTTGTGGTCTTCAGTCGAGAGACTGATTTGTTGCAGCTCTACATGCTACTCTATCTTGCGCAAGCTTCTTCATCCCCAAGTAACTACTGCAACCTACATCCTTCTGAATCTGCTTTGTGTATTCATCTCCTGGGTATCCCTCTACGCTGGCCGCGGTGGTCTAGCGGTTCTAGGCGCTCAGTCCGGAACCGTGCGACTGCTACGGTCGCAAGTTCGAATCCTGCCTCGGGCATGGATGTGTGTGATGTCCTTAGGTTAGTTAGGTTTAAGTAGTTCTAAGTTCTAGGGGACTAATGACCTCAGAAGTTGAGTCCCATAGTGCTCAGAGCCATTTGAACCATTATCCCTCTACAATTTTTACCCTCCAATACTAAATTGGTGAGCCCTTGATGCCTCAGAACATGTCCTATCAACCAATCCATTCTTATAGGCAAGTTGTGCCACAAAATCCTCTTCTCACTAATTCTATTCACTACCTCCTCATTAGTTACGTGATCTACCCATCTAATCTACAGCATTCTTCTGTAGCACATTTCCAACGCTTCTATTCTCTTCTTGTCTAAACTATTTATCATCCATGTTTCACTTCCATACATGGCTACATTCCATAAAAATACTTTCAGAAAGGATTTCCAAACACTTAAATCTATACTCAATGTTAACAAATTTCTCTTCTTCAGAAATGCTTTCCTTGCCATTGCCAGTCTACATTTCATAACCTCTCCACTTCAACCATCATCAGTTATTTTGCTCCCCAAATAGCAAAACTCATCTACTACTTTAAATGTCTTATTTCCTAATCTAATTCCCTCAGCATCACCCAATTCTGGATCACCTGATTTAATTCAACTACATTCCATTATCCTCATTTTGCTTTTGTTGACATTCATCTTATATCCTCATCCTCCTTTCAATACACTGTCTATTCCATTCAGCTGCATTTCCAGGTCCTTTGCTGTCCCTGACAGAATAACAATGTCATTGGCAATCCTCAAAGTTTTTAGTTTTTTTATTTCTTCTCTGTGGATTTTAATTCCTACTCCAAATTTTTCTTTTGTTTTCTTTATTGCTTCTCAATATACAGATTCAATAACATCGGGGATAGGCTGCAACCCTGTCTCACTCCCTTCCCAACCACTGCTTCCCTTTCATACCCCTTGACTCTTATAACTGCCATTTGGTTTCTGTACAAACTGTAAATAGCCTTTTGCTCCCTTTACTTGACCCCTGCCACCTTCTGAATTTGAAAGAGAGTATTCCAGTCAACATTGTCAAAAGGTTTCTCTAACCCTACAAATGCTAGAAATGTAGCTTTGCCTTTCCTTAATCTATCTTCTAAGATAAGTCGTTAGGTCAGTATTGCCTCATGTGTTCCAACATTTCTATGGAATCCAAAATGATCTTCCCTGAGGTTGGCTTCTACCAATTCTTTCTTTCATCTGTAAAGAATTCATGTTAGTATTTTGCAACTGTGACCTATTAAACTTATGGTTCACTACTTTTCACACCTGTCAATACTGCTTTCATTGGGATTGGAATTATTATATTCTTCTTTAAGTCAGAGGGTATTTTGCCTGTGTCATACATCTTGCTCACCAGATGTTTGAGTCTTGCCATAGCTCTCTCAACACTATCAGTAGTTCTAATGGAATGTTGTCTTCTCCCTGGCCCTCTTTTTGACTTAGATCTTTCAGTGCTCTGTCAAATTCTTCACACATCTTGCATTTCATCTTCATCTACATCCCTCATTGTATAGACTCTCCATATACTCCTTCCAACTTCCTTCTTTCTCTTCTTTGCTCAGAACTGGCTTTCCATATGAGCTCTTGATATTCATACAGGTGTTTCTCTTTTCTCCAAATGTCTCTTTAATTTTCCTGTAGGCAGTATGTATCTTAGCCCTAGTTTTATATGCCTCTACATCCTTACATTTGTCCTCTGGCCAACCCTACTTAGCCATTTTGCACTTCAGGTCAATCTCATTTTTGAGACATTTGTATTCCTTTTTGCCTGCTTCATTTACAGCATTTTTATACTTTCTCATCAATTAAATTCACTATCTCTTCTGTTACCCACAGATTTCTACTAGCCCTCATCTTTTTACCTACTTGATCCTCTGCTGCCTTCACTATTTCATCTCTCAAAGCTACCCATTTGTCTTCTACTGTATTTCTTTCCCCTGTTCTTGTCAATCATTTCCTAATGCTCTTTCTGAAACTCTTTACAACCTCCGGTTCTTTCAGTTTATCCAGTTTCCATCTTTTTGCAGTTTCTTCAGTTTTACTCTACAGTTCATAACAATAAATTATGGTTAGAGTCCACATCTACCCCTGGAAATGTCTCACAATTTAAAAGTTTGTTCCTAAATCTCTGTCTTACCATTATATAATCAATCTGAAACCTTTCTATGTCTCCAGGCCTCTTCCACATGCACAAGCTTCTTAGATGATTCTTGAAGTAAGTGTTAACTATGATTAAGTTATGCTCTGTAGAAAATTCTACCATGCAGCTCTTCATTTTCCTACTATCAAATTCCAGTCCCCCACGACTATTAAATTTTCATCTCCCTTCATTATCTGAATAATTTCTTTTATCACACCATACATTTCTTCAATCTCTTCATCATCTGCAGAGATAGTTGGCATATAAACTTGTACTATTGTGGTAGGCATGGGCTTCATGTGTATCTTGGCTACAATAATGCATTCACTATGCTGTTCATAGTTCCTTACCCATGCTCCCATTTTTTTACTCATTATTAGGCATACATTTGATTTTGTATTTATAACCCTGTATTCACCTGACAAGAAGTCTTGTTCCTCCTGCCACCAAACTTCACTAATTCCCACTATATCTAACTTTAAACTATTCATTTCCCTTTTTAAATTTTCTAACCTACCTGCCCAATTAAGGCACCTGACACTCCATACTCCGATCCATAGAATCACAGTTTTCTTTGTCCTGATAATGACATCCTCTTGAGTAATCCCCACATGGAGATATGAATGGGGGACTATTTTACCTCTGGAATATTTTACCCAAGAGGACACCATTGTCATTCAACCATGCAGAAAAGCTGCATACCCTCGGGAAAAATTATGGCTGTAGTTTCCCCCTTGCTTTCAGCCATTCACAGTATCAGCACAGCAAGGCCATTTTGGTTAATGTAACAATCATCCAGACTGTTGCCGCTGCAACTACTGAAAAGGCTGCTGCCCCTCTTCAGGAACCACATGTTTGTCTGGCCTCTCAACAGATACCCCTCTGTTGTAGTTGGACCTTCAGTATGGCTATCTGTATCACTGAGGCACTCAAGCCTCCCCACCAAAGGCGAAGTCGATGTTTCATGGAGAGGATTTAAGGGTTAGGTGAGGGTAATTTAGGATCACAGATCAGAGGAGACAGCAGTACATGCAAGAGGAAAACAATAATTAAAACCAGTAACTCCTTTGTGTATTTTATTGCAGTTTCTCCATTATTAGTCAGTTACAGTGTCTTTCTGAGGACTGGTTGCTTAAAAGTACCTTAACAAAATTTTCAGGCACTTATGATGATATATTGTGTGTGCAACACCTATTATTTGTGAAGCTGTGCAGAATTCATCAAAATTGTATTAAATGTTGGTATTTTCTTTCCCCTTTCTCCAGTGTCGCCCCCCCCCCCCCCTCCCTTCATCTACCATATCTCTAATCTTCAAACAATGGAAAATCCAGGATGGAATGTAACAATACTGTGAAAAGGAAAGTTGCTACTCACTATATAATGGAGATGCTGAGTTGCAGATAGGCACAACAAAAAGACTGTCACAAATATAGCTTTCAGCCAGTAAGGCCTTCATCAAAATTAGATGACAAACACACACATACACATTCTCACAAATGCAACTCTCACACACGTGACTGCAGTCCCAGGCAACTGTGGTCTCAGTTGCCTAAGACTGCAGTCGTGTGTGTGCGAGTTGCATTTGCACGAGTGTGTATGTGTGTGTTTGTCATCTAAGTTTGATGAACACACATACTCTTCATTGTTGGAGCTGCAAAAACTATCCTAAATAAATATTTCGAGATCACCTTAAAAAAATCCATTTGATATAATTTCCTGAACTGTTTACATTCTACATATTTCACAAATAATAAGAGAGAAGAAATTTAGGCTAGATATTAGTATACATGCTGCTCTTTTATTTTCAGACTTATTAGCAAAAACTGAAGTACTGTCATTCCTGGATAAGAATTTCAAGTACCTTGTACCCACTGACATAGCTGACAAAATAAAGGATGTTACACCTATATCTGAAGCTATAAGAACTTTCTACTTCAAAAATGAAAGGGTATCAGAGTCCACACTTGATATATTGCTTAATGTAAGTACCATGTCTTCAGTGTACATGCATAAAGAATTTGTAATACTGCATTACTCCTCATTATTCAGCACATCAGATGAAATATCAGTGTAACTAATGTTTGTATTTGATGTCTTAGACTAGAAATTGTAGTTAAGACAGAATAATTATATAAGTACTAATAAGAAATTCAACATTGGGGCTCAAAATTTAAGTCAGAGAAGTTAGAGACAAAAATAAGATGAAAAAATTGTAGAATATAAGAATTATAACATTTATCATTGGCTGATATTAGCACATAACTTGTTTTTATTTTTTTATTTTTACAGTCTATTTAGTATGGTTTTTACTCTCCAAATCTCTGACTATATTACTTATGTAAATTATGGCAGCTAGAATGTAATTATTTTCAAAATTTCTCTGAGAATTCTTTTTCCTTTTCTTTAAACCACCCCTAAAACTCTCCTCTTGCACAGTCTATTTTTACAAGAAGATGCATAATTTTATGACACAATTAATGCAATGTTAAACTGCCTGCAGCATGTTTGTGGGGCATTTTGAACAAATATATAGTTGGTATCAGATATGCTCCAAACAATGGTCTAACTAAAGAAAGGCATGCATTTTGGTTAGTGAGACTGTACGTAATTAGCTAAGAAAGTTATGAAGAAGGAAATGGTAAGGAAGACATTACAAAAGTAATATGAAAGGTAAAGCCTTTTTTATTCCTGAATAATTTCATTTTCGCCAGTCTTATCATCTCTTCTGCCAACTAAAGAAACAGCTCTTTCTAAACATTTGTGTCATTTTTCTATGCTCGTATGTGGAAAGATAATTTTCGTCATAATTTGACAAGTCTAGACACTGTGAATGTCAAGATAGGATAACTGCAAACCAATTCTTCTGTATAAGAAAGGTTCATTTTGGTGGAATAGGGAATGAATTGAGAGAAAAGATTGCCGCATGGAGTGGCCGCACAGTCTTAGGCGCCATGTCACGGATTGCGCAGCCGCACCCGCCGGAGGTTCAAGTCCTCCCTCGTGCATGTGTGTGTGTGTGTGTGTGTGTGTTGTTTTTAGCATAAGTTAGTCTAAGTAGTGTGTAAGTCTAGGGACCAATGACCTCACCAGTTTGGTCCCTTAGGAATTCACACACATTTGAACATTGTTGGTTTGGGTTTGACAAATGCCAGGAGAACATTGTCTGTCATCATGTACAGTGCTAACAGTGAAATATGGAGGAGGTGATGTTATAGTGTGGTTAGGATGTTGTCTCCCTTTATTGTTCTTAAGGAAACACTAAATGCTGTAGGATATGAAGACATTTTACAGCATTGTGTACTGTGTCATTAGGGGAACAGTTCATAGACAATGAATGTTTGTATCAACATGACAATGCACCCTCATAAAGCAGCATCTGTGAAGCAATGGTTCATGGACAATAACATTCCTGAAATGGACTGACCTGCCCAGAGTCCCAACCTGAATTTAATGGAAGACCTTTGGGGTGAGTTAGAGCATAGACTTCACTCCCACCCCAGTATCCAACAATACTGTTTTCTCTGGTCTTGGCTCTTGAGGGAGAATGGACTGCCGTCTCCACACACATTCAGACATCTCATTGCAAGTGTCCTCAGCAGAGTTCAAGCCATCATGAAAGTGAAGGGTTGACACACCCCACATTATATCACTAATGGGTGCTGATATACTTTTCATCAGATAGTGTATCTCCACCTATCACTGATAAACATTTACAGTTTAATGTGACTGCCACCATTTATACTAATAGAGTCCTGGCTGATAAGTTACACTAATTGTAATACTTTAGTATCACACTTTATTGTATGTTTTAGTCTGTAAATCATTTTATATATAAATGGGGAGTATAATGGAGAAGAAGTCAGCACAGAAAAGTTATGTCTTATGTCTGATAATGTGATAACAAATATGGTGTAGATTAATCAATTCAAATCCATTTCAAATCCAATCAAACCTGTATGGAGACAATATTAGCGTAATATGAGATGTCATCATCATGCAACTGATTCCTTTAAAGACAATTTGCACTCAGTCACATAATTAATTTACACATATGAGTTACATACAAAAATTTAACATAAATCTTACATTGCTTGAATGTGAAAATTTTGTCTTACATACTACACTGCTTACATATAAAAATTTACACATAAATATAGCATTTGATTCACATTTTTGTTTAACTTATTAGATCAGTTAAAGTATTATGTATGAATTACTCAGTATTATAGATGGTTCTTTTTTTAGCGAAGCTCCTATTACCATTTTAAATTTGTCAACTGGCAGTGATTTTAGACTATATGGTAGTTTAAGAAGTACCATGCCAGTGTGTACAAAATTAATTTCGTTTAGTTTCATCGATGGATATTTGTCATATTTTTACATCTGAATTCACAGGCATGGACACTGACCATATTTTCTCAGTGTATATAATTATTATAGGTACAAATGAAAGTGATGAGTAGAGGACAATGAAACAACCAAATGATCCTAATAAACATAGGTCTATAAACTGAAGGTTTACTCAGTATGACATATTAAGACCAGGTACATGGGCACCTTGTAACAGAGTCCCCAATGATCCAAACTGCACATATGAATTTGAGGACAAACATATTACAAAATTATTTCGTATGGCCACCATTCGCATGGAGCCAGGCTTCAGTGTGCCTGACCATCAATACCTGTACATGTTCAAAAATCCCAGGCATGTTCTGAATGCATCCCCAGAGTTCATTGATGCCTTAAAGAGTGCTGGAGAGCACCAAAGCTTTTAAATATCCTCATTCAAAGAAATCCATTGGGTTCAAGTCTGGAGACCTGGGGTTTGATGGTATTGGTAAGGCACATCAAAGATACATGCTAAGTATTCCTACACATTTACATGATAGTGTGCACAATTTTGCATGTATCATGTACATATCCTTTGACCATAAGGAAAAAAAATCACATTTGTTCTAATGTTGATATGATTGCAACTGTGCATACATCATATCACGGAAATACATCATATCATTGAAACCACTGGTTTCTGGACCTATGTTTACTGGGATTATTTGCTTGTTTCATTGTGCTTTATGTTATAACATCAAGTTTAACAAATATATTTCAGAACGACACAACACATATAAGTCACAGAGTAAGTTGACAAGCAAGACATGTGCACATGTTAACATTTGAATGAGCACTGAGTCCCAGTCTAGCAGCCGCTGCTTGGCTGGCCGCTTAGGTGGCGCAGCTGCTGCATGGCTGGCAGACAGCGCCGCATGTAGAGGATGCGCGTAATTGCGCAGCGGCACTTTGAGTGATAGGCGAGTCACAACACTTTTACCCCCTTTGAAATTGTTGCACTGGTCCTGATGGAGGTGTCCTGGAGATGGCTAACGTCCATAGGCATTGTTTGACTCGCGGTAAAGTCTCAAGGAGGAGGCTTCCCGTACGGACGGAAGTGTCCCCGATGATAACGGGTCGAGATGACAGGAGACATAGGGGGCGAATCTGCTGGGGCCCCATGAACCAATCTGCCCGTTGCGGCAAGTCCAGTTGATATAACAGGAGACATGGGCGATGTGTCTGCGTCCGTTGGAGGAGGAGGCGAGTAGATTTGCTCTGACAGAGGATGGTCATCCGGTTCCTGCATGGCACGTCTCCTGGTGGCGTCTGTTCTTGTGCTGGCATCGCAATGACGGTGAGAGGGCTGCGTTGTGAATATTGAGAGAGAGATGCCAAGATCCCGAGCGTCAAGTAGAGCCAAAGGTGGTGTAGCGGCATTCGGAACAGGCGTTGCCAGCACACGAGGCCGAAGATGGTGCGAATGACGCACTGCAACACCCATGTCCATCTGGATTTCATACAGACGTCGGCCACGGTGTCGTAAGATGCGGCCCGGGCTCCATTTTGGCCGCCTGCCATATCCTCGTACCCAGACGAGGTCATCGGCAGTGAACCGGCCAAGTGAAGGCACCCGCGGCCGTGAGGTGGAAGGCCGCAGAAGATGAAGTAGCGTGCGGGGCTGTCGGCCATGCAAGAGCTCAGCCAGGCCGTGGTCGCCCATGGGGGTGAAACGGTAAGACGCCAGGAACCGGAGAAGCGCCTCATCAGCAGCAGAAGAAGACAGAAGTTTCCACATCTGAGCCTTAAATGTGCGGACCAGTCGTTCAGCCTCACCGTTTGATTGTGGATGGAACGGCGGGCTCGTGACATGCATAACGCTGTGACGAGCACAAAAATCCGCAAATTCGGAAGAGGCAAATTGCGGACCATTATCAGTAACAGTCAGCCAACCATTACCATGCATAAAGGAATCATTAATGTCAATGCTAAAATTAAGTCTACATCCACAGAAAACACAGGGTCCATCGACAAGTGCAGTAGAAGAAACAGTCTTCATAGTATTCTTCTTCTTGTCAGCAGCAGATGTTGAAAATTCAATATTCTCAATTGTTTTATATATTGTCTGTCTTGCACGGCGACGAAATCGACGTGGAGGCATCTTGGCAGCGTTCAATGCAGTTGCCTGTGCAGCAGCAGCAGCGCCTTCCAAAGAAAAAATGCAGGCGAGAGCACTTGTGGTTGCCGCGGTGGTAGGCGACGTGCAACGGACAATGAAAGGAAAGTTAGAGTAGGCGTCAATTACGAGGAGCCAATAAGTACCTAAAAAGGGACCCGCAAACTCAGCATGAATGTGCTCCCAGGCGAAGGCCACGGTGACAAAGATGGCTTCGGGGCAGCGGCCTGTGACGCACAAGGGCCACAGGCGGCGACCATGTGTGCTATTTCAGAGTCGATGCCAGGCCAGTACACATGACGGCATGCCAGAGATTTTGTGTGAGACACACACCCCAGTGCCCTTGGTGAAGGAGGCACAAGACCGAAGCACGCAAAGACGCAGGTACCATGACCTGCGGCAAAACATTGTCAGTGGAGAGGAGGATAACACCATCCCTAGCCGTGAGGCGGTAGCGCAAACCGTAGTAGTTCCGCAACGGATCAGAAGTCTTAGCAGACGGGCGATCTGGCCAACCCTTCTGAATACAGCGTAAAACCCGGGAGAGGGTATGGTCAGAACCCGTAGCAGCCGCCAGCCTGTCCCCAGTGATGGGGAAATGTAGGGAAATGCAGGAAGATCTGCAGCGGATAGGCAATTGGTGCAGGGAGTGGCAACTGACCCTTAACATAGACAAATGTAAAGTATTGCGAATACATAGAAAGAAGGATCCTTTATTGTATGATTATATGATAGCGAAACAAACACTGATAGCAGTTACTTCTGTAAAATATCTGGGAGTATGCATGTGGAACGATTTGAAGTGTAATGATCATATAAAATTAATTGTTGGTAAGACGGGTACCAGCTTGAGATTCATTGGGAGAGTCCTTAGAAAATGTAGTCCAACAAAGGAGGTGGTTTACAAAACACTCGTTCGACCTATACTTGAGTATTGCTCAACAGTGTGAGATCCGTACCAGATCGGGTTGACGGAGGAGATAGAGAAGATCCAAAGAAGAGCGGTGCATTTCGTCATGGGGTTATTCGCTAACCATGATAGCGTTACGGAGATGTTTAGCAAACTCAAGTGGCAGACTCTGCAAGAGAGGCACCCTGCATCGTGGTGTAGCTTGCTCACCAGGTTTCGAGTGGGTGCGTTTCTGGATGAGGTATCGAATATATTGCTTCCCCCTACTTATACCTCCCAAGGAGACCACGAATGTAAAATTAGAGAGATTCGAGCGTGCACGGAGGCTTCCCGCGAACCATATGCGACTGGAGTAGAAAAGGGAGGTAATGACAGTGGCACGTAAAGTGCCCTCTGCCACACACCGTTGGGTGGCTTGCAGAGTATAAATGTAGATGTAGATGTAGATGTAGATGGGGAACCCGTCCACAACCCGCTGCTTGGCAACATAATTGATACGAGACAAGTAAAGAGCCCAACGCTGGAGGCGGTGAGCAGCCTTGTCGGGAAGTTATGTTGATGGATAAAACAAGGAAACAAGTGGCTTGTGATCCGTAACAAGATGAAATTTTGAGCCATAGAGAAAAAAAATGGTTCAAATGGCTCTGAGCACTATGGGACTCAACATCTTAGGTCATAAGTCCCCTAGAACTTAGAACTACTTAAACCTAACCAACCTAAGGACATCACACACA
The DNA here is from genome assembly GCF_023898315.1 of Schistocerca nitens. Taxonomy (NCBI): domain Eukaryota; kingdom Metazoa; phylum Arthropoda; class Insecta; order Orthoptera; family Acrididae; genus Schistocerca; species Schistocerca nitens. The sequence continues at coordinate 450,104,551 of NC_064615.1, forward strand.
ACCATGCCCGAGGCAGGATTCGAACCTGCGACCGTAGCAGTCCCGCGGTTCCGGACTGCAGCGCCAGAACCGCTAGACCACCGCAGCCGGCGAGCCATAGAGAAAAACACCGAACTTTTGAAGAGCATAAATAATGGTCAAAGCTTCTTTTTCAATTTGAGAACACTTTTGTTGGGCGTCCGTGAGCGTTTTGGAGGCATAAGCAATGGATTGTTCCGAACCATCAAAAAAACGGTGCACAAGGACTGCACCGACCCCGTATTGAGAGGCGTCTGTGGCAAGAACAAGATGTTGGCCAGGTCGATAAGTAGCCAGGCACAGGGCCTGTTTCAGCATAGTCTTCAATTTCTGGAAAGCCGCATTGCATGACGCGGACCAGTGAAAAGGCACGTTTTTATGCAACAGGCGATTCAACGGCTGAGCCACCAAAGCTGCAGACAGTAAAAACTTGTGATAGTATGCTATTTTTCCCAAGAACGCCTGCAGTTCCTTAACAGATGTAGGGCGAGGAAGGGCATCGATCGCAGTGACAGTTTGCTGAAGCAGGCAAATACCATCCTGAGAGAGTTGAAACCCCAAGTACGTGATAGATGTCTGAAAAAATTGTGATTTCTGAAGATTACACTTAAGACCGGCAGTCTGTAAGACATGAAAAAGTGTGCAGAGATTTTGAAGATGTTCTTCAGTGGTGGAGCCAGTGACAACAATGTCGTCCATGTAATTGATACACCCAGAGACATGGAGCAATAATTGTTCCAAGAAACGCTGAAAGAGAGCAGGGGTGCTGGCAACCCCGAATGGCAAGCATTGTTATTGATTGAGGCCGAAAGGCGTGTTAAGGACCAGAACCTGCCAGGAAGCAGCGTCGAGAGGAAGTTGATGATAAGCTTCTGACAGGTCAATTTTAGAAAAATACTGGCCTCCATCAAGTTTAGTGAACAGTTCTTAAGGACGGGGCATAGGCTTAGTGTCGATGAGGCATTGAGCATTTACAGTGGCTTTGAAATCGCCACAGAGACGAATATCACCATTTGGCTTAGCAACAACAATGACAGGAGAGGACCACTCACTGGAAGTGACAGGAAGCAAGACCCCTGAAGTAGTGAGAAGGTCCAACTCCCGTTTTACCCGATCACGAAGGGCCACAGGAATGGGCCGAGCCCAAAAAAACTTAGGCCGAACAGTGGGTTTGAGCATGATATGAGCTTGAAAGTCGTTTGCATGGCCTAACCCAGGAGAAAAAAGGGACGAAAATGTCGTCGACAAGGAATCCAGTTGAGCATAAGGAATAGCATCAGAGACAATATTGACAGAGTCATCTATGGAGAACCCAAAAACGCGAAAGGCATCGAAACCAAAAAGATTTTCTGCGTTGCTCTGGTCGACCACAAATATGGGAAAAGTGCGAACGATGGATTTGTAAGATACCTCAGCATTAAACTGTCCCAAGAGAGAAATCTTCTGTTTATTGTACATCCGTAATTGCCGAGTGACAGGTGACAGGAGTGGAGAACCCAAGTGAAGATACGTCTGAGAATTAATTATAGTGGCAGCAGAACCGGTATCCACTTGCATGCGAACATCTTGACCAAGGATTTGGACAGTGAGGAATAACTTCCCTGAAAGGGAAGAAGTGCAATTGACAGACAACACAGAATCAGAATCAGCGTCATGTTCATGAACATCATGTATGCGGTCAGATTTGCAAATGGAAGACACATGACCTTTCTTTTTGCAATTGTGACACACAGCCCAACGTTGGGTACAATCCTCGCGTGAATGTTTCGTAAAACACCGCGGACATGAAGGAAGTTGCCGGGGATTTTGCTGCAGTTTCTTAGCAGGTTGTTTACGGCTAGGCCGAGGCTGCGTGTGGGAGCACACTGCGGCCACGTCGGCCAGCGGGGACGCACAGCACGCGTCGTCAACAGCGCACAGAGGTTGTATTTCCCCGACATCACCCCATGCCTCTATTTGCGCCCCAGCGGCACGAGAAATTTCAAAAGACTGCGCAATGGAGAGAACTTCATCTAGAGTCGGATTTGCCAACTGAAGGGCATGTTGCCGAACTTCTTTGTTGGGTGCCGACCGAATAATAGCATCCCGTACCATGGAATCGGCATAGGATTCTTTGTGAACGTCAGTAACAAATTGACACTTTTGACTGAGGCCATGAAATTCAGCAGCCCAAGCGCGATAGGATTGATGTGGCTGTTTTTGACAACGATAAAAGGCAACACGAGAGGCTACCACATGCGTTTCCTTTTGAAAATAAACAGACAGAAGTGAGCACATTTCAGCAAAGGACAAAGATGCAGGATCCTTTAAAGGAGCCAATTGCGACAACAACCGATACATTTGAGGTGAAATCCAGGAAAGGAACAGAGACTTACTTGGTTGTTCGTCCATGACATGAAATGCCAAGAAGTGCTGTCGAAGACGTTTTTCATAATCAGACCAGTCTTCCACCGTCTCGTCGTAAGGAGGGAAAGGAGGTACAGCCAACGACGAGAAACGCCCCGCATTTGACGCTGCGATGAAATCGCGAATCGCCGCTGTTACAAGCATTTGCTGTTCAAGGAGATTTTGCAATTGTTGCTCAACAGTAGCCATGGAACGCTGTGGGTCAACAGTGAAAAGGAAAAATCCACTACTTCGTCGCCAAGTGTTATAACGTCAAGTTTAACAAATATATTTCAGAACGACAAAACACATATAAGTCACAGAGTAAGTTGACAAGCAAGACATGTGCACACATTAACATTTGAATGAACACTGAGTCCCAGTCTAGCGGCCACTGCTCGACTGGCTGCTTAGGTGGCGCAGCTGCTGCATGGCTGGCAGACAGCGCCGCACGTAGAGGACGCGCGTAATTGCGCGGCGGCGCTTTGAATGAATGATCGGCGAGTCACAACACTTTACTTGCTGCTTTGCCTGTAATAGTCAAACACATTGTGTATAAGCATTCTCTTTTATGTATAGTATAACCTGGAAACAATAAGTATTTTTATACAATTAAGTATTTTTCAAGAAGTTGTGTTCAATAAACCATAACTGCATCTATCTGAGGTGTTGACGCATAAATAGGCATATAAAAAATACTCAGAACATTGCTAATCATTCATACTAATCCTTGAGAGCTAACAGAGTACACATACACCTACAAGGCCTCATTGCTCGAACTGACTACATTGTGCAGGCACTGCACCTTGATGGGCTTTGTAGTGATTATGTCTCAGTCGTCAAAGCATAAAAGACTAAACACAGTTTCACTTAATGCACATTCTACAGATACCAAAGACTTGGAAGAAGTTAAGCCATATCTGCTACCTACTGTGACTTGTTCCATAACTGATATGATTTGTAGAGACTCACCTCCAGCCATTTTCATTGTCCTAAAAGAATGAGTCCTCACACTTATTGTGTATATGCTGTAAGCAGTCTATTTGGTTTTGTAGTGTTGCCAGATAGGCATTGGGAACCTATAATTTTAATTTAGTGCATACAATTATAAACTTTAATAAATGTGGAATAATGTGACATTTCCATTGCAGCTGCTGGGTGACAAACAGTTTAATTATCCTGTTGTGAGAGCTGCAACCCTACATTCAGTGCAGAAGACATGTCCAGTTCACCTGTATCACTTTTCTGCAGATACAGGTCTCAACTATGCTAGGAAACTCTTTGGTATTCCAGATAAACGAGGTAGGGGAAATAACTTTATTTACAACCTACTGTTACACCTTATTATAATCATTTGGAGACAAAATATACTCTAAATGAGAGTTTTCTTCCTCACCTTTTACACTTCTAGAAGAAGTGAGCCAAAGAAACTGCATCTTGCGACATGATATAGCTGAAATATTTTTATCTTTCATGTATAGTACAACAACACCGGTTATTAATATTCAACAAGCATTTTCATAGTTTCACTTACATGACAACAATAATTATTTTTTCTGCATTAACACATTGATAGCAGTAGCTTCACCATCCTAATCCATACATAAAAAAACAGCTGCCATCAGCAGGAAGTACAAAGAATCAGGAGAATAAATGATAAAATCAAATTATGAAATTAAAAAACAGTTTGTTATAGGAGAAAAGTAGTTTGTATACATGAAATACAAATATAATTCTGAGTAACTGAAAATTTCTACCTGCACTTCATAAATTAAGTACAGGAAAAATTATAAATAAATGGCAGAACTGCACCAAAAATAAGCTCCCAATTATTGTAAGTTCCCAGTTTTTTTTACATTGTATTCATTTACTCCATCTTTTAGACAACTGTTGACCAACATGGTTAAGACCCTTTTTAGCAGCTACATTGAAAGGCATTAGTCTAGTTGTTCTTTTTGAATGGTAAAAAACACTCCGCTGTGGCCATAAAGTATTTGGCAACTCAAGTTTAGCTATGTATTACATTAAATTTTTATCAAATAAATAGTTGAAGCTTATAGGTCCTTGATTTTGACTTTCTCTTAGCCATTAGATGGGAAAATATTAATGATAGAGATGAAAGAAAGTTTCAGAGCAGGGTAAATATGCTGAGCACCAGTATTGTGCTTTACATAGAGCACAGTCCTCTTAGGAGAAAACTGACAAAAATTATAACAAAAGTGTGGTAGAATAATAGATAGAACAATAGCTTACTAAAGATAAAAACTGTGGAAACTATATCAATAAAAGTGAAAGAACTCTCCTGTTTAGTGTGTATGGTAAATGAAAGTCCTTGGTGAAAGACAAATACTGGAAGGACAAAAGGTAACAACTTACATACACTTGAGATGTGTAGCCATCAACAGACACGTAAACAAGACTAAGAATAACTCTAGATTTTATACTAATTCTTCTTCAGAACTACTTCAATACCAGTTCACATATACATACACATAAACCTGCACTGAAATTTGGTTCATTATAAAGGTGGAAAAGAGATAGCTGTCTTCCCTTCCTTGTGTTGGTCAGGAGAAAGGCACTGTTGTAGTTCCCGCATAGTGATTTGTGAAGATGAAATAAATCAGGATTCGAGCAGTGATTAATTACTTCGTAAAGAAAGGTATGAAAGCAAAGGACATTCATGCCAACTTCCAGGATACACTGGCGGACTCTGCTCCTTCATATTCAATTGTTGTTAAGTGGACAAAAGAATTTAAATTTGGTTGGGAGAGCTTAGATGATGATTCGTGCCGTGGTTGAGCAAGATGTGTCACTACTCCAGAAATCATTGCAAAAGTGCACAAAATGTTCATGGAGGATCACCAATTGAAAGTGCATGAAATTGCTCATGCTTGCCAAATGTCATCTGAAAGATTATATCACATTTTAATTGAAGAATTAGAAATGAAGAGATTATCTGCAAGATGGGTGCCACGACTGTTGATGCTGGATCAAAAATGCATGAGGCAATGTTTGGCCTGTTTTAGGTGAAACAAACAAGATTTTTTGCACCCACTTGTGCACTACTATACCCCAGAAACAAAACAACAGTCACAGCTGTGGAAACATGCTGACCCTCCACCACCAAAGAAAGCAAAGACAATTCCTTCGGCAAAAAAGGTCATGACATTAGTGTTCTGAGATGTGAAGGGGATTTTATTTGTAGATTATCTTCCCATTGGGCAAACAATTACTGGAAAATACTATGCTAACCTCCTGGACAAATTGCAACAAAAGATACATGAAAATAGGCCAGGTTTAGCATGGAAGAAAGTTATCTTCCATCAAGACAATGCACGCCCACACCCACGTGCTATCACCATGGCAAATTTACATGACCTAAGGTATGAATTGTTGCCACACCTGTCTTATTCACCTGATATGGATGGCTCCATCAGACTTCGATCTCTTCCCAAAACTGAAAATTTTTCTTGGTGGATGAATATTCACTTCAAATGAAGAATTGACAGGCCAGAGTTGACAACTATTTTGCAGGCCTGAAGGAAACTCATTTTTGATATGGGATCAAGGCACTGGAACATCCTTGGACCAAGTGCAGAAATCTACAAGAAGACTACATTGAAAAATAAAAAAAGTTTCAGTAGATTAGATTAGATTAGATTAAATACTTGTTCCATGGATCATGAATACGACACTTCACAATGATGTGGAATGTGTCAGGTTAATAAAAGATGTCTGTACAAGATATTACATTACACAAAATATTGCATGACACTAATGTTTAAGTTGTTGTTGTTTTTTTCCCCCTTAATTTATATCTAAAAATTCAGCCAATGTGTAGAAGGAGTTGTCATCTAGAAATGCTTTTAATTTATTTTTAAATGTTAGTTGGCTATCTGTCAGGCTTTTGATACTGTTTGGTAGGTGACCAAAGACTTTTGTGGCAGCATAATTTACCCCTTTCTGTGCCAAAGTCAGATTTAACCCTGCATAGTGAAGATAATTCTTTCTCCTGGTGTTATAGCTATGCACACTGCTATTACTTTTGAACTGGGTTGGATTATTAACAACAAATTTCATAAGTGAATATATATATATATATATATATATATATATATATATATATATATATATATATATATATATATATATATATAAGATGATGTGACTTACCGAACGAAAGCGCTGGCAGGTCGATAGATACACAAACACACACACAAAATTCAAGCTTTCGCAACAAACTGTTGCCTCATCAGAAAAGAGGGGAAGGAGAGAGAAAGACGAAAGGATGTGGGTTTTAAGGGAGAGGGTAAGGAGTCATTCCAATCCTGGGAGCGGAAAGACTTACCTTAGGGGGAAAAAAGGATCCACACATATACAGACACAAGCAGACATATTTAAATATGTCTGCTTGTGTCTGTATATGTGTGGATGGATATGTGTGTGTGTGCGCGAGTGTATACCTGTCCTTTTTTCCCCCTAAGGTAAGTCTTTCCGCTCCTGGGATTGGAATGACTCCTTACCCTCTCCCTTAAAACCCACATCCTTTCGTCTTTCCCTCTCCTTCACCTCTTTCCCGATGAGGCAACAGTTTGTTGCGAAAGCTTGAATTTTGTGTGTGTGTTTGTGTGTGTTTGTGTTTGTTTGTGTATCTATTGACCTGCCAGCGCTTTCGTTCGGTAAGTCACATCATCTTTGTTTTTAGATATATTTTTCCCACGTGGAATGTTTCCCTCTATTTTTATATATGTGAGGTTACTGTGAGGATACCTAGATCCTTAAATAGATGTCTGCTGGGTGACCGTGGGTGGGCTCCAGCAATTATTCTGATTACACGTTTTTGAGCAATGAATACTTTTGTACTCAATGATGAATTACCCCAGAATATGATGCCATACGAAAGCAGTGAATGAAAGTAGGCATAGTAAGCTAATCTGAGATTCTTATCACCAAAATTTGCAATAACCCTAATAGCATACGTAGCTGAACTCAGACGTTTCAGCAGACCATCAATGTGTTGCTTCCAGTTTAACCTCTCATCAATGGACACACCTAAAAATTTTGAAAATTCTACCTTAGCTACAGACTTCTGTTCAAAGTCTATATTTATTGATGGAGTTGTGCCATTTACTGTACGGAACTGTATATACTGTGTTTTATCAAAATTTAAAGAGAGTCCGTTTGCTGAGAACCACTTAATAATTTTGTGAAAAACATCATTTACAATTAAATCACTTAGTTCTTGGTTTTTGGATGATTTTACTATACTTGTATCATCAGCAAAAAGAACTAACTTTGCATCTTCATCAATGTGGAATGGTAAGTCATTAATGTATATCAAGAACAGTAAAGGACCTAAGACCGAACCCTGTGGGACCCCGTACTTGATAGCCCCCCCCGTTTGAGGAAACAGCTGTTGTTTTAATTACAATTTTTCTATTCCGTTCTGAGAACTTTTCAAACCACCCTCTTATGTACAAAACAGCTGAAGTATATAGTTAAGAAACCTTTAATTACTGACCTAATTTTCTAAAATTTTAAAGAAAGTAAGTGCTCTAGAACAGTCTTCTGTCATTATAATAATAATATGTATGGTAATCAGAATCTGAATACTGTCACTTATCCATTTACTAAATTTTACAAGAATTGATTAACTAATACAAGCACCTAGTATTTTCTGTGACACATGCAGCAAATTTCTCTAAGTAAATTATAGAATTTTGTTAGAGAAACTGAAATGTATGGAGTTATCGGTGGAGCTAACAAATCACTTATACTTAACAAAAAGAATAGGTGAGAATCAGTAAGTAAAGCAAAATATTCCAACTTTTTGGGTGTAGATGAAAATTTAAATTGAAAAAATGCATGTTTTACATCTTGTTAAACAACTGAGTTCAGCCACTTTCACACATAATCATTCAAAGTTTTCGAGATAAACAAATCGGTAAGTTAATATAATTTGATTACTTCTATCCAATATAGAATTATCTTCCATGGTAAGCCATCCCTAAGAAGGAAAATCTTCATTACATAAAAGCATGTGGTACTTACACCCAACTGCCTTGTTAAAAAATTAAAAAATGTTTCAAGTGTTAGCTATTCTAGAGTTCAAAGGGCATGATCTAGGAAAGCCCCCTTCCCCAAGAGTTGTTGAAGCTAAATTAAAATCAAATGGTAATTTTTGTAATCAGCACCAAAGTTATGCACACGAATTTAGAGTCTTGGTCAGTAGATTGAGTCATTTAATTCAGTATTCTGCAAGCCATCTTACTTTGTTCACTCAAGAGAATGTACTACCTGTATAGGTGACTTACGCTCTCCCTCTTGTTCAAATTGTGGGTGCCAAATATTAGCAAGGCTTCCCAATCTGCCACAGCAGCATTAGCTTTGCCTTTCCTACAGGGTACTATCTGTTTTGCACCTATTGTTGGCATTGTTACTATTGTTAGACTCCTTGACCAGAACTGAAGAGCGTATCCAAAATCTTTGGGCACCTTCACATGACGCCACCGGGAAGTGCATTTCTGGAGTGCCCAAGCCTTCACACGGTGCAGTACTGTGGAATACACAACAAAAAACTTCTGCCAGGCTATGCAGTTGTGTGTTGTCAGTTTTGCATTCCAGAAATTTTTCTACAATTAGATCTTTGATGTTGAAATGTTCTTCTCTTACTGTGTGAACTGCAACAGCAGAAAGATCTTCCTCAACACTCAGACTCATTAAGAATTGGTTGGAAAACCAATGTGGACAAAACTGCTTAACAGAGCTTGCTTTGTTGTATGTCCATAGACACGTCATTATTAACAAATAAAAAGTTGTAGATATGCCTAAACTGGTAGAAGCTGACCTTGGGGAAGATCAGTTTGGATTCCGTAGAAGTATGGGAACACGTGATGCAATAGTGACCCTATGACTTATCTTAGAAAAAGATTAAGGAAAGGCAACACTACGTTTCTAGTATTTGTAGACTTGGAGAAAACTTTTGACAATGTTGACTGGAATACTCTCTTTCAAATTCTGAAGGCGGCAGGGGTAAAATACAGGGAGCAAAAGGCTATTTACAATTTGTACAGAAACAAGATGGCAGTTATGAGAGTCGAGGGGCATGAAAGGGAAGCGGTGGTTGGGAAGGGAGTGAGACAGGGTTGTAACCTCTCCCCGATGTTATTCAATCTGTATATTGAGCAAGCAGTAAAGGAAACAAAAGAAAAATTTGGAGTAGGTATTAAAATCCATGGAGAACAAATAAAAACTTTGAGGTTCGCCGATGACATTGTAATTCTGTCAGAGACAGCAAAGGACTTGGAAGAGCAGTTGAACGGAATGGACAGTGTCTTGAAAGGAGGATATAAGATGAACATCAACAAAAGCAAAACGAGGATAATGGAATGTAGTCAAATTAAATCGGGTGATGCTGAGGGAATTAGATTAGGAAATGAGACACTTAAAGTATTAAAGCAGTTTTGCTATTTGGGGAGCAAAATAACTGATGATGGTCAAAGTAGAGAGGATATAAAATGTAGACTGGCAATGGCAAGGAAAGTGTTTCTGAAGAAGAGAAATTTGTTAACATCGAGTATAGATTTATGTGTCAGGAAGTCGTTTCTGAAAGTATTTGTATGGAGTGTAGCCATGTATGGAAGTGAAACATTGACGATAACTAGTTTGGACAAGAAGAGAATAGAAGCTTTCGAAATGTGGTGCTACAGAAGAATGCTGAAGATTAGATGGGTAGATCACGTAACTAATGAGGAGGTACTGAATAGGATTGGGGAGAAGAGGAGTTTGTGGCACAACTTGACTAGAAGAAGGGATCGGTTGGTAGGACATGTTCTGAGGCATCAGGGGATCACCAATTTAGTATTGGAGGGCAGCGTGGAGGGTAAAAATTGTAGAGGGAGACCAAGAGATGAATACACTAAGCAGATTGAGGGATGTAGGCTGCAGTAGGTACTGGGAGATGAAGAAGCTTGCACAGGATAGAGTAGCATGGAGAGCTGCATCAAACCAGTCTCAGGACTCAAGACCACAACAACAACAACAACAACAACGACAACAACAACAACAACAACAATGGCAGAAAGAGCAGAAAAGATATGTTTCCTTAAGCACAGGTAATATTTAATATAATGACAGTTGTTCTTCTGTGACATAAAGAGATTGATTGAGTAATTAGCATTCACACACTTAAATTACAATTTTGTATAAAATTAAAAAATGTGCTCATCAGATGATAATATGCATAAAGCATACCAAATATCCACTCTATGTCTAGAGAACCAAAATGAAAAATATAAAAATGATTGTTTTTGTAAAAATATCTTGTTTGCCAGATTTTAATGACTCAGTGTAAAATATATTCAAAACTATGGCTTTATGCACCTGCAAGTAAGCTTTGAGCTACTGTTAACAATGTAATATTTACTGTTTACATTGTACTTCTTTCGAGATATTAGTGTCAAACACATTGTTTTGATAACGTAATTGACATTGATATTGCATCTTTATTCCCACTATGTTTGTTTAAAAACAAGTATCATTGTGAATTATACTGAAAATAAAAATTAGAAAAAAAGTATTTGAGTATCTATTCAAGATCTCACTATATATTTGGCAAAACTGTTACTCAACAAATTAAGAGCTACAGTTTTCAAAGTATTTTGCTCTAATTTCAGTTTATTTGCTTTTAATTTGCTTATCAATTCTGTATTAACAAAAGGCTTATGAGCTTTTTATTGCTATGTGTTGACAGTTAAAAATATTTTTGCAATTGTTCGACATATTTAAGTATCAAAACAGCTTAAAACAGTAGTTTTTGAAGGTTTTTCCCTTAACTTTCAAGGGGAGGACCCATGTGACACCCTTCTCTTCTAGGAAAGTGTCCCTACCCACAAAAGTTCATTAATCCATCACTGTGCAGATGATGTAGATATCTATAATGAAGTACTATCTGAAAAAAGCTTCACAAATATCTGGGCAGTTCTTGATAATCCATTCATTCATACATCATGTTCTGTAAATCTTATCATGGAGGAAGGCCTTCAGTGATATGGGAGGAGTCAAGCTACACATTAATAGGCAGGAGCAGTCACAGCTGACTATTTCTGCAACATATACATACAACAAATTATGACTACCACTAAACTACTTGAACTGATAAGTATGGTAATTACTTCTATATTACTTGTAAGTGCATATTAAGAGAAAAACAGCTACTTTCAGAAAAGCCACAGCTCCTACTCCTATACAACTCAGCTCCTGTTTTTATCTGCTACTTCAAACAAAGCACTTTTGTAATTTTATACACACCACTATGATCTGTCTCTATACTGCTAAGTCAGCATATATCTAATTTAGAGTCACGTAAAATTTACATTCTTGCATCCAAATATTTTTTATGACCAGTCAATGATTTTTTTTTCCATTTTGATGACATGCTGAGGAATTTTGAAATAAGACCTGCTGCTTGTAGTGCAGTTTTAGGTGTTCATTAGTACTCATCCTTTGCATTAAACATGGCTTTCTATTCCTAGCTCAAAACATTTGATCCCAGATATTAGCCACACTTTTTCTCGTCTTCTATAGTAAATGTCTCTGACCCACTGTAAGGAAAACTGGGTTCATAATATTTTAAGAATATCTTTATGAAATAATTAAGTTTCATCTGCTGAGTGTCTTTGATAAACTTCTTCTCATTTTTAACCATGTAGATTCTCTCTGAATAGTGTGATTCAGCAACATTTAAAATTCTTTGAAACTTTCCTTTTCCTTTCTTGGTTAGGCTTGATGGCTGAGGATTTACATTGTACTAATTTTATAGCACATGTATCCTGCTTATCAACAAAATGATTTTTTTCTGAACATTGATAAGCCCTATGTAAACACAAATAGTTATATTGTTAGAAGGATTGTATTAATAGTCAAATGCCTATAATTGTAGTTTCAGTTCTGCTGCATTTCTTGTAAACACACACACACACACACACACACACACACACAGAGAGAGAGAGAGAGAGAGAGAGAGAGAGAGAGAGAGAGAGAGTTGGCCATAGTGGCACTGTGACACTGGCTGTTTAGAAATGATTCCCAAACAGGTCAATTGGAGGAAAGTGGCTGGGGTTGGGGGGAGGGGGGGAGCAGGAAAGAAGTATGGTGAGTGGTAGGAGTTAAGATGTGCAGGACAAGGAGAAGGTATTAGAAATAGGGTAGAGACAGGCAAGTGGATCACAGTGACAATGACAAAATGAAGACTAAATATTCACAAAACAGAGGATGTTGAGTATCTGAGAGACACTGGGTGGATGTATGGAACAAGTCTTGTAGCTGTGTCCTAAATAGGGGAATACCCTCAGGTACAGGATTTTAAGCAGTGTTAGCATAGAGATGGATCAGTATATTTTGTAGGTTGTGTGGGTGGCAGAATACTACTATGGAGGATGAAGGTAGAATATGGGGTAGAACACCCCCCCCCCCCCCCCCATTTCAGAACATGATCAGAAGTAAATAAAACTCTCACAGTCCCATTGGCCTAAAACTTCATGTGTGCTTATTCTTGGTTGCCCCCTTTCCATCATGTAGCCCATTCTTTGCTATCATTTACCACCAACAAGTTCCTCCTCTGTACTGAATTGGTTGTACACCAATATCCAAGCCCTCTTTTATGAGTATTTAATTTTCATTTTACTGCTGTTGTTGAATGACACATTTCTCCTCTCTCTGGCCTCCTCATTCCTATGCCACCTACACATACTGTCTTCCCCTGATGTCATAACACCTCCCCCCCCCCCCCCCCCCACCATGAGTTTAGCGTATGGAGTCACTAAAAAATAAGTCATGCATTACAGACAAAAATGTGTACATTTGTGAAGAGAGAGGAATCGCACATAACCTGGTTAAAGAATGTTGTTCACTTGAAAGCTCATGCAATTTTCTTTGTTGTAAATATGTTTATGGACCACACATCATTCAGCTACAGGAGAATGACTGCATTTCTTCATTTATGATCACTATTTCCTTCCTGCACTTTCTACTGTTGTAATAGGCATTCTTCTTATTCTTTGTTACAGGTGCATGTCACTCGGATGAAACTGCCTACCTCTTCAAAAACAATGCCATGCCAACAGAAGTCAAACCCCATTCTGCAGAAGAAACAGCTATAGCGAGGATGACAAAACTGTGGACAAATTTTGCTAAGACTGGGTAACAGCAAATATTCAGCATTATTCTCAGTGCTATAGTTTTATAAATGTCTGTTAAGTTGTTTTAGTATATTTATTTATTTATTTGCTATAGAACTGACATGATTAAAGCTGTTTCCAACTTCAAGTTATGAGTCAAAGGGATTTAGGAAAAAATGGCAAGGTGCAGCTTTCGGAGTGTGTGTTAATTACTGGTAGCTGTTTTCTGTCTAATGGCTGCAACATCATTCAATGATTTTTGAGTCAAGAATGTTCAAGAACTTTCTGGGAAGAGATGACAATATTCTCTGTCTCAACTTCCAATACCGTGTATGATAAATATTTTAGTTTGTAGTGGCAGGTGATGTCAATCAGTGGACAATGACAATAGTGATATGTTTCAATGTGTTTTAACTTTATGCATGTACTTCATTGTTCTATTGTTTTGGTGCTTGCTCTCAATATGTTCTGGCACTAACTTGCCATGTTTGTAATTTGAGCTTCAGTGTAAATGTATTAAGTTGTCTTGCAAGTGTGGAGCTTATTCTATCTTGCCATAAGTTTTATCCACTTAAGGCAGATAGCTAAAGTGGTGACCCTGCTGAAGAACTAGATTGATGATTAACAATACTGATGGTACTACAATCAAGTTGGAGCCACAGCACCTGCCTCAAAATGCAGCTGCACAGGACAACACAACAGAGGCAAGCTCTTCAAATGAACCTAGAGCCTCTACAGTTCACAGTAGGAACTTTGGAAATGATAAACTCCCCACCTTCTGGACAAAATCACTGCACCTATGGTTCAGGCAGGTAGAGAGCATATTTTTGAACATGGAATCCTAGCTTGACTTGACAGGTTTCATTGTGTGGTGGCATATTTGGATGAGTCGCAAATTATGCAAGCAGAGGACTTGTTAAGTTCACAGAGACATGAGATTCTAAAATTGGGGTTAATCAAAGAGTGCTTTTTAACCTCGGAGATCAGATTACATAAACTGTTACAGTAGACACTGACTGGTGACATGTAACTGAAATAAATATTGGAACAACTAAAATTCACTATAGTGGCTGGCACAAAAATAGGGCATCAAGGTCATCTCGCAGTCTTACAGCATAACCAGTTTTTTTATAGTGCTAATTTCAAATGTTCATAAAAATTTTTAAAAAATTGGGCAACTCTATTTTTAGTATAGAATATGATGGAGTACTTTCCAAAAGAAAATTCTCACTAGGTGCTAGGAAAAAAATGAAAACCAATGTTAGAAGAAATTTTGAAGGAAAATAATTTTGTACTTCAACCTGTGGTAGTAACAGAATCACTAATATAATTTGACTGAAAAAAAAATATATGAACATCCTCAAAGTTTACAGACGCATATACTGTGCCTTTTATTTTGGAAACGTAAAAGTATTCTGAGATAAAAAATAAAATGTTGTAAGTGGTGTGAGGTTGTACCGACTGTTTAGTGAAAAATGTAGTTGCTGATGAATTTTCGTTCTGCAGGACTGCAAAGAAACTTACTGTGAGAAAGTTGTTAAGAAAACTACAAAATTGTTTTTGGTAACATTTCAGACATAATTATTTTATCATATCATGTACAGAGGCAAATTACTTCCATGATATTCCGTGCGCAGCAGTGTGCGAGTCGTTGTAGGACATCGCCAAGACTTTTGTTTGGACGGCTTGCTTTAATATGACCAACAATATTCCCTACTTCCTGAAAATATTTTACTGGCTGCTAATACATATCCTTTGTCATTGCATCCATCACTCCAAACACCAGTACATGCTACACAAAAATAATTGTAGTTATTTTGAAGCCAATACTTTCACTGAAGTCAAGCAAAATATTTGTTCGAAAGGTTTTGTGAAACCTAAATTTATCTAAATTTGCTGTAAGCCTATTATTCTCAGCACACAATATGTGCTTGGTACACAAAAACCTCATTCGTATTACTGCAATGTCCCCGTCTTGTGTTACAAATTTCATCCATCATTACAGTTTCTGAATTAAAAACCAAGTGGGCAGAGAAGACAGCACATTGAAGTAACTGGCCAGAATAATCAGTTTTATCACAGAGATTACCCTGTATTTCTCTAGCCATTGGATACTGTCCTGTCATACTAAATTAATACAATTCTCCATTCTATCTTTTTTTTTTTTTTTTTTTTTTTTTTTTTTTTTTTAAATCGTCAAATATCATAGATTTCTATGGTCTTCTTGGAGATTCAGAATAGGTGCTGGGACTGTTCTGATGTTACTGCACTATTTATATATATATAGTCGATACAGATGCACCACAGTGTTTTGTCATTTTATTAACTGCATTAACCTTACTATGAAACAGCCAGTAAATCCTTCTCTGAAAAAAGAAGTTAAATTTCAAATGTACAACCAAACTGAATGCAGTAAGATTATATCCAAATGTAAAGACATTCAATACAGGTTTTTAGGAAAAATGTTGTTAATTAATGCAGAACTGACAATCTTATTTTAATTGACAGTTACTTTCGAGTAAACTAATCGTCACCACTTCTGATAAATTTATCAGACATTCACAGTACATCCTCTATAACTGAAATGAATAGACAAACATTTAAATCAAGTCATCTTTTTACATAGATGGCACCTACCTAAACTTAAGGATCTTCTGGCTCCATGTCTTCAGATCCACTTTCGCTTATTTTATCTGGGTGTATCATCACAGATTCCATTATGGTGTCTCTTAAACCCTGGTTCAAGAAATCAGTTTCTTGCAATGCTTCTGCATGTTTCACACACCTCTCCCAGTCCTACTTAGCAACATTGTCAAGAGCTTTGTGTGTTAGCTTCTCGACATCAGCAAGTTCGAAAGTAGTATTCCTTTTCACTACTTCTCACTTTTCTTGGGGCCATATCAATTCAATGGGATTATACTGGCAGAGACACAGTGGTAGATGTACCACTTGGTGTCACATTTCATTTCCCAGTTGATCTAATTTGCAAGTCTTTTTGGCACCTAAGATTTCTTCTTTAGACTGGAGTTCAGCCTTTGTTTCATTGACTGAAAATGAAACATTCTTTCTATTTAACCATTCCATAATATCTGCCTTGTGCCAATTTTAATGTGGCAGCTTTTCTGTCTGAATGGAGTGGTAGCTGGTGTTATGCATCACAATAATTGACCCTTCTTCCAGCACAGACAACAGTCGAATAAACTGATTCTTAAAAACTTCTTGATTCATTTCTGAATGGTAATAGGATTGGCAAGAACTTTTTCCACCATGAAAAACAAGTTTGGCCTCTGGTATGAAGCCTGTGGTTAATGAACCAGGGTGGGCAATGGTTAATCAGCCACCTCTACCAGTAGGCACTTTCAAACGGCCGTTTCCTTTGGAGTTGTGCCATATACAGGCTGTTACAAAAAGGTACGGCCAAACTTTCAGGAAACATTCCTTACACACAAATAAAGAAAAGATGTTTTGTGGACATGTGTCTGGAAACTCTTAATTTCCATGTTAGAACTCATTTTAGTTTCGTCAGTATGTACTGTACTTCCTCGATTCACCGCCAGTTGGCCCAATTGAAGGAAGGTAACGTTGACTTCGGTGCTTGTGTTACCATGCAACTCATTGCTCTACAGTACTAGCATCAAGCACATCAGTACGTAGCATCAACAGGTTAGTGTTCATCACGAACGTGGTTTTGCAGTCAGTGCAATGTTTACAAATGCGGAGTTGGCAGATGCCCATTTGATGTATGGATTAGCATGGGGTAATAGCCGTGGGGCGGTACGTTTGTATTGAGAGATATTCCCAGAATGAAGGTGTCCTGACAGGAAGACGTTCGAAGCAATTGATCGGTGTCTTAGGGAGCACGGAACATTCCAGCCTATGACTCGCGACTGGGGAAGACCTAGAACAATGAGGACACCTGCAATGGACGAGGCAATTCTTCGTGCAGTTGACAATAACCCTAATGTCAGCATCAGAAGTTGCTGCTGTACAAGGTAACACTGACCACGTCACTGTATGGAGAGTGCTACGGGAAAACCAGTTGTTTCCATACCATGTACAGCGTGTGCAGGCACTATCATCAGCTAATTGGCATCCACATTCTGCAAATGTTTCGTCCAACAATGTGTCAATCCTCATTTCAGTGCAAATGTTCTCTTTATGGATGAGGCTTCATTCCAACGTGATCAAATTGTAAATTTTCACAATCAACATGTGTGGGCTGACAAGAATCCGCACACAATTGTGCAATCACGTCATCAACACAGATTTTCTGTGAACGTTTGGGCAGATATTGTTGGTGATGTCTTGATTGGGCCCCGTGTTATTCCACCTACACTCAATGGAGCACGTTATCATGATTTCATATGAGATACTCTACCTGTGCTGCTAGAACATGTCCCTCTACAAGTATGACACAACGTGTGGTTCATGCACGATGGCGCTCCTGCACATTTCAGTCGAAGTGTTCATACGCTTCTCAACAACAGATTCGGTGACTGATGGATTGGTGGAGGTGGACCAATTCCATGGCCTCCATGCCCACCTGACATCAACCATCTTGACTTTCATTTATGGGGACATTTGAAAGCTCTTGTCTACGCAACCCCGGTACCAAATGTAGAGACTCTTCATGCTCGTATTGTGGATGGCTGTGATACAATACGCCATTCTCCAGGGCTGCATCAGCGCACCAGGGATTCCATGCGATGGAGGGTGGATGCATGTATCCTCGCTAACGGAGGACATTTTGAACATTTCTTGTAACAAAGTGTTTGAAGTCACGCTGGTATGTTCTGTTGCTGTGTGTTTCCATTCCATGATTAATGTGATTTGAAGAGAAGTAATAAAATGAGATCTAACATGGAAAGTAAGCGTTTCCGGACACATGTCCAGATAACATATTTTCTTTCTTTGTGTGTGAGGAATGTTTCCTGAAAGTTTGGCTGTATCTTTTTGTTACACCCTGTATACTTATTGGTGCAGTTCTGTGAAACCCAAGTTTCATCCAAGTACACTACAGGCCTGGTGTCTTCAGCATGCAAGAAGTGCACTGTATGCAAAAACTTTGCTCTTGGTGCTGCAATGTCTCTGCATTCCATTAAGAATTTCTGTCCATCATTATACTTCTTGAATCAGAAACCAAGGAAGCAGAGAAGATGAAGAAAGGAGATCTCTGAGCCTGAGTAATTAATTTTTCACAGAGGTCAGCCTGTATTACTCTCCTCTGTTGTAATATCCAAGTACAGTTCTATGCACGAGCTCTTTGTTAAAATCGTCAAAGTTGGTTGTTTTCCGTTCATGTTTGTATCCATTTCTAGGAGAATCAAAACACTCATTCATGTCTGGAGATTCTGCCAATGACACAGATTTGCTAATACAACCTACAGTTAACTTGGAGCGACCACATGCTTTAGCAGTAATTTTATGAATTTGCACACAATTTAAGTTATTCCTCACTTCTTCATTGTCAGCCAGATCAGTAAGAAACTTGAGTAGATTCAATATGATAATTTTCAATTGTTTATGAATGTCTTTCCACCCTTTACGCACACTGACCAGAGGAGTACTACAAGTAAACCGTTGCTCCTGCATTGTTGTTCACCACCGAACACACATCAAAGAAGCTTTCTAAAGACAGTAAGACACTGAGATCAGACGTGAACACTTGATATAGCACAGTAACACTGAGCTTTCAGCTGTTCTGACCTCCCGCACCGTTAACAGTACCTACATGGCAACAAAGCTGAGAGGCGGGTGAATCACAGCCTGCAGCCCCTGATGGCGGCAGGCAGCAGCTATGACCTTGAGGACTTTACTTTCGTGCCGGCCACTATAGCTAACCTGAGGCTTCCTTTCAGTTGTTATGGCTTAAGGAGCTACCACCAACGATCATCACTGTCTTAGTAGCACACACCAAATTACCTTGACAGTCTTAGCCAACAAAGCTGAAATGATGGTTGACTATACAGAGCATAAGGGTTGTAACATTGCCAAACAGACTGGCATGGCTGAAGGCCCCAAACTGACCATTGCCAGTAAAGGCAGTCAAGGCAGTCCTGACTCAGGTTGAGTGTCATCCCTGCCCATAAGTAATGTAGAACAACTGATGGAGTGTTCGAGAGAATTACAAGCCTGGTGGTACTAAAATGTGACCAAATAGCCACTCTGGAAACAAACAGAAACAGAGATTTAAAAAAAATCTATCAGTTCAAACTTCATGGTGTTCGTCGCATTGGCGTTTCAGCAGAAATGCATGCCAGTGCATCAGTCCATGTAATTTCCCAAACTAGTTTGATAACCCAAAAGGGTGTAGATGGTCAAAAAAAAAAAAGCCCTACTACTACTTTTTCTCCTGCATCTACCATACCATGGTTCCAAGTGTCACTCACTACCATATGTAGGCAATGCATAACATACCTGAGTATGTCACCCAAGAAGGTTTCTGTGGGCTCACAATTTGACGAGCATCAATGAACAGGTTGTGTACCACTGACAGGAATTGGGATGCACAGGACAGTTTTTATACCACTGGAAGGCACTGACTGTTATTCAGTTCAGAGACCTAGAAGAAGATAGTGCATAACATTTATGGAGGGATTCAAAAACTGTAGTTTCGAGGAGCTGCAGCTGGCGGATAGGAGGTAACTAAAAAAACAGTCTGGCGTTGCATACACAACTGAGAAGCAGCCTTGCTGATTACTTGTGAGGGGCAACACATCTGGAACAATGCTTTTGCTAGACATGGGTTCTGATTGCAGTGTGTTACCAGCTGTAAGTTTCACAGGCAATGTTTCCATGGTTCAGGTAACTCTAATATGGCAAATAATTCCAGAACTGAGATCATAGGAAGAAAAGTTTTGACACTCGATCTTGGGCTACAGCACACATTCACATGACCACTCCTCATGGCAAAAGTGACAGAACCAATTTTTGGAGCCAATTTTTTGCAATTCTTCTGACTGGCTCCAGACTTGTCTTCTAACTGACTCCTGGAATTGGCTTGATTGGCACAAGTTTCCAGCAGATGTGACTCAGTACTGCAAGAATTTCCAGCAAAAATCAGGAAACTGGAAACTGCTTGCAAGCATGACACTCAGCACTATGTTTGGACTTCACCTGGCCGTCCTGTAATGGCCTGCCCATGCAGGCTTACACCAAAGAGGTTCACTGCAACTAAGGATGATATAAGTGGACAGATTACTGAAGGCATCTATTCTCAGTGACATCACCTATCCACCTAGTTTAAAAAAAATAATGAAGGGTGAAAATTGGTGCATGTGTGGGGATTACAGAGTTCTAAATTCCTGTACTGTTCCTGATAAATATCTGTTACCTCAGGTGGCAGACTGCAACAGTGGCATAGCAGGAGTGAGAGTTTTCAGCATTATCGACTGCCACAAGGCATATGCACAGATTCTGGTCACAAAGGGTGACATGAAGAAGACTGCTGTCACTACTCCATTTGGTTTGTTCCATTTCAACTTTATGCCCTTTGGTCTTATAAATGCCACACAATCATGGTGAAGGTTTATTCAACAGGTTCTTAGAGGACTTCCATTCGTGTTTTGTTAGATGGATGACGTTCTTGTCTTGTATGACAATATGAAATAACATAAGGAGCACCAAAAATCCCTTTTCCAGAGGCTTAAAAACTTCAGAGCGGTAATCAACAAAGTACATTTTTAATAACGAAAGTGTAGAGATACTTGGGTTTGTCGTTTCCACAGGTGGTCTATCTCCAAACCCTGAAAGAGTACTACTCATGTGTGACTTCCTGGTTCCCAGGACTTTCAAGGAACTATAAAGATTCTTGGGAATTATTAATTTCTACTGACACCATCTTCCACTGGCAGCTGCGAAACAGGCTCCTTTGACTGCATTTCTGAAGGGAAAGTTCAGCTCAAGCAACAAGAAGGTACTGTGAAATGAGAATCTACTGGAGGTCTTTAAGGAATTTTAAGGATGCTACAGTGAAGGCCGTACTATTACACCATCCTAGTCATGGTGCTAATCAATGCCAGTCAGGAGGCAGTCAGTGCAATATTACATCAATGGCAATTAGCAACCCTTGTTGTTTTTTTCCCTGCTTTTGACAGAAGCACAGTGAAAAGACTTTGAATTACTAGCCATTCAGGCAGTGGTTAAATTCTTCAAAGTCTACCTGGAAGACAAGCACTTTACAATTTGTACAGATCATGCACCACTTACAGCATTCTTTTCCAAGACTGCAGATCTAGCATCACTCCATCAATGTTGCAATGTTGTTAACAATACTTCACAGACGTTAGACTCATAAGCAACATGAATAATGTTGTGGGTGATTATTTATCACAGCTCCGCCAGTGTCAAGGCAGTCTGCTGGGAGAAAATAGTGGGTGATCAGAAGGAACACTGAGTTAGCTCAGTTGTTGGCTAATAAGTCTCATGGTTTGGTGTTTTATGAAGTGAAGGTGAAAGAGCTGTGAGTTACCTTATGGTGTGATACATCACAGGATATATTACATCCTTGCATTCCACCATGTCACAGATAAGAACTTTTATACCCCTTTCATAATTTAGCACACCTGGAGGTCAGGGCTTCAACTACACTGCTGGAAAAATTCCTCATATGGTCCAGAATTAGAAAGGATTCCCACTACTGGACTCAATGTTGTTTACAGTGTCAGAAGAGTAAGGTTGGCAGACACTTTGAATGTGCCTAGGGGAACATTCACTGAACATACACCCTGTTTTACGCACCTGTATATTGATTTTGTGGGACCTCTTCGATATTCCTACATGTTCATTGTGGAGGATTGGTTTATCCACTGGCCAGAAGCATTCCCTATTTCCAATATTTCAGGAGACACTGTGGCTACAGCACTATTGACAGGCTGGTTTGCTTGCTGTAGTGTACTGCAAGTGAATATGTCTGACTGTGGAAGACAATTCAAGACTTATATATTTCAAAGGCTGTTACAGATATGCAGTTGTAGTCACATTCAAACAACTAGTTACCAACTAGCAAGCAGCAAGTTAGTTGAAAGATTTCGCCACTCTCTGAAGGCTGTGTTGATGGTGCATGGCTCTAAGTCAATCAAAGTTTTGGCTCTGACGTTGTTGAGCCTTCAATCATTGGTGGAGGAAGATTTAGGGTGTTCACCAGCAGAGTTGGTGTTTTGAGACCAAGTATGTCTACCCGCTGATCTACTGACCAGAAACCTTCAATCCTATCATCTGAGGAACACATGTCCAATTTTGGAAGATGATAAAACAGAGAATATCACATATCAACATGCATCCTCCACAACATCATGGCAACAAAGCAGTTTTCATACACAAAGATCTGGCCATATCAGTGCACGTCTGGCTATGGGATGATACTGTACATCCCCCTGTCCACCAACAACATACAGATCTGTTCCGAGTGCTGCACTGATTGTTGAATGGCTTCATGATGGATTGGAATGGAAAGCATAAAATGGTCTCCATAGAGCAGCTGAAACCCAATCACCTCAATGCACAGGACAGCGGGGATTTTGAGTGGGCTGCTTCAAACCACGGCCTCCAGATACAACACAGATCTCAGGCTACAGACCACACCATACCGCCTAGAGTCCCTCCACCTATTGCTTCAATGATCACACAGGCTGCAAGAACTGTTCATCACCAGTACCCTGATATACATCGGGAGCCAAATTTCCAAAAGAGGGGCCGATATAGCGGCAAGTGATATCAATCAGTGGACATAGACAACAGTAGTACGTTTATGTATGTACTTCTTTGTTCCGCTCTTCTGGTGCTCACTCTCAATATGTTTTGGTGCTAATTCACCATGTTTTTAGTTTGTGCTTTGGTGTAAATATGTTAAATTATCTTGAAAGTGTGGAGCTTATTCTTTCTTGCCATCAGTTCTATCCACTGAAGGTAGATAGATAAAAGTTGATGCAGCTAAAACTTTACATGACAAGGTCTCAATGAACTCACTACTCACTTTTCTTCAGGTTACACATTTTATAGTAATTCAGTTGCTAATTTTTATCTAAATTATTTGAATCAATAAGTAATTCAGAACTGCTAGACGATGGCATACACCTGAATAATTATACTTTAAAAAGTATCTTGCTCCAAAATTTTCTGATGTAAGATTTTCACTTGACAGGAAATTAATACCAATGTTGCAAAGAAACCTGCGTGAACTTAAATACATGAGAATAATTTCTTCTACATCAGTGTACTGAAACACTATCTTGTGACAATGACTGATGGCAGACAGAAAACATACCACTGGCAGCAAGGCAGCATGTGAACCAGGATTCAGATTATGTACAAGATAGACCCCATCCTCACAAGACACAGGATCTGAATGACCTACTCCTTCTTTCTGATCTTCTTTGACCTATTCTGCTTTCCTCCTTGAAGAAGGAACTAACAGTTCCAAAAGTTATGATAGCTGTAGAAACAACATGTCTGTTAGTACAACCAAGAATTTCCCCTACTGACAGAAAGTACTGGGCAGTCGTTATGTGTAGTCTTTTACTATATCATTGCCTTCCTCTTAATATAATTTTCTCTGCATTTCCCCATTCACTAATAAAGATATGCAACAAGTTGTAATGTTCCAAGGGATTGAAAAAGGTGTATATTATTCCCCTTTTCCATTTCCATTCACAGATAGTGCACAAGAAAAATAGCTATTGGCAAACATTTGCATGAACTCTAATTTTTCTGAATCTTTCATTGTGGTCAGTTTGCCAGATGTATGATGAAGGAAGTAGTATGTTGTTTGGCACTTCTTAGAACATATACTCTTGTAATTGTAACAGTAACCCTATTTGTGTCTCTAGTGTAGCATCTGCCACTGGAGTTTGATGTGCATCTGATAACTTTCTTACTTAAGAAACCAGTGATGAAATGCACTAATGTACTTTGGGTCTTTCCCATCACCTTTATTAATTATATCTGGCAATGTTTCAATTATTTCAGTGAATCTCAACCTGGCATTTTCTGTTCCTATGACTAGTTTTATGTGGTCATTCCATTTTATATCATACTAGATGATAACTCTCACATATTTTGTGATTTTCACTGTTTTCAGTAATTAATAGCCAAACAAGCAATCAAAGTCTTTCTACGTATTTATGTGTGATGCATTACATTTACATATGTAGAATTTTTGAGTTTGGCTTTCATTCCAAGCAAATAAGGGAACAATTGAACAGAACTAAGGATAAGGAGTAGATAACTCCTGCAATTAAAGTATCATGTGGTAGGAACAGAAAGCTCTATGTAATTCAGAGAACATGTAATTGCCATAATTTGAATTTCCATTACCACCAATATTGTTGAATCCTGTGCTCTGTCATTAAAAAACAAAACTCGTGCATTATGTCTGGTACCAAGCACCACGGGTTTCAAATCCATGCCAGACGGCATGGAACTCTCTGACCACTGGAGGTCGCTGCAGCAGTCGTGTCATAAGCTGTGGCTGTGCACGCTCCTGGCCCTGAGTCTAACATGAGGGCACCACTGTGGAGCATGTGACCTCAGTGGCCAATAGCGACACACCTTGTCGTGTATTTAGGTGGCTGCATCTCACTAATTGAGGCAGTCTAGTATTCTCATTAATTCAGTTGACGTCTCGCTTACAGACATTGTGTTTACATTGCATGTGCTTACTTCCCGTTTTATGAGCAGGCATTGTTTTGATTTTGTGAGGTTGTCTCTTGTGACCCCATTGCTTAATACTTTGTTGTTGATCTTGGTGTCTTGCTCGGTTGTCTGTCGTTGTGCTTGTCCTTCCATTCCCATTCATCCATCTTGTTTGTTCGTGGGCTGCTCCTGTCAGTCTCACCGTGTTTTCATTAGCAGCAACCCCACAACACTTCCTGTTGTGGTTACAACATTACACTTAAAATTTTTTTTAGAAACTCTAAGAACAAGATGATAACTATTGGGAATATTGTTAAACAAGAACAAACAAAACTAGTTATTCAAGTGCAATTGAGCCACCAGCAAATAGCTTTGGCAGAAACAGTAAATATTATTTGATTGAATTTAGATGTCATAAGTGTGAAAAGCAAATCTAAGTTTCTAGAAGTTTGTAGCATTTGTGGACTAGAGAAAGCTTTTGACAATGTTGGCTGGAATACCCTCTTTCAAATTCTGAAGGTGACAGGGAGCAAATACAGGAGCGAAACGCTATTTACAATTTGTACAGAAACCAGATGGCAGTTATGAGAGTCGAGGGACATGAAAGAGAAGCAATGGTTGAGAAGGAAGTGAGACATGATTGTAGCCTATCCCTGATGTTAATCAAACTATATTTTGAGCAAGCAGTAAAGGAAACGAAAGAAAAATTGAAGTAGGAATTAAAATCCATGGAGAAGTAATAAAAAATTTGAGGTTTGCTGATGACATTGTAATTCTGTCAGACAGCAAAGGACCTGAAGAAGCAGTTAAACTGAATGAACAGTGTCTTGAAAGGATGATATAAGATGAACATCAACAAAAGCAAAATGAGGATAATGGAATGTAGTCGAATTAAATCAGGTGACACTAAGGGAATTAGATTAGGAAATGAGGCACTTAAAATAGTAGATGAGTTTTGCTATTTGGGGAGCAAAATAACCGATAATGGTCAAGGTAAAGAGGATATAAAATGTAGACTGGCAATGGCAAGGAAAGCATTTCTGAAGAAGAGATATTTGTTAACATTGATCATAGATTTAAGTGGCAGAAAATCACTTCTGAAAGTATTTGTGTGGAGTGTAGCCATGTATGGAAGTGAAACATGGATGATAAATAGTTTAGACAAGAAGAGAATAGAAGCTTTCGAAATATCGTGCTACAGAAGAGTGCTGAAGATTAGATGGGTAGATCACGTAACTAATGAGGAGGTATTGAATAGAATTGGGGAGAAGAGGAATTTGTGCCGCAACTTGACTAGAAGATGGGATCAGTTGGTGGGACATGTTCTGAGGCATCAAGGAATCACCAATTTAGTACTGGAGGACAGCATGGAGGGTAAAAATCTTAGACGGAGATCAAGAGATGAATATACTAAGCAGATTCAGAAGGATGTAGGTTGTAGTAGGTACTTGGAGATGAAGAAGCTTGCACAGGATAGAGTAGCATGGAGAGCTGCATCAGTCCAGTCTCTGGACTGAAGACCACAACAACAAGTGTGAACAGCACTTAATAGAATATTATTAGTTTATTTTCAATGCAGTATTCAGATTAAAGTTCTATGATGCCTTTGTCTTGTGTTAATAAATACCGTGACTCATTCTCAGGCTCTCCTTCTTCATAGGGTCTGTGGAACTTTATAAATAAATGACTGAGTAAGTCAATGACCAGTCCATGCACCAAGCAACAATTTTTTTCAGGTCTTTCTGCTTCTCACTTAATTTTTCTTGCATTGCGACTTTCCCATATAAAAGTTCAAGTCATATTAATGTGACTACCTGTCAAGAGCCTACATAACCACCTTTTGCAGTGTGGACATGCAGGAACAGTGTCATTAAGGTTCCGGGAGGTAGTGACAGGTATGTGGAGCCATACCAACTCCAGTGCCTTGGCCATCTGCTCTAGGTTTCTTGGCTGAGAATCCATGGCACAAACAGCCTGATAGTGGAGTTCCCACAGATTTTCAATTGGATTTAAATCCAGGGAGTTTGGTGGCCAGGGAAGTATGGTTAAGTCATCCTGGTGCTCTTCAAAACATGCATGCATGGTGCTAGCTGCATGACATGTTGCATTATTCTGCTGGTAGATGCCATCGTGGTGAGGAAAATCCAAACTGCATTTAGGGTTGGACGTGGTCCCCAAGGGTAGATTCATACCTGTGTTGATCCACTGTACCTTCCAGAACAACAAGATCATTCAGTAAATGCCGTAAAAATATTCCCCAGACGTAACACATGTGGGTGTCTACTTTCAGACATTTCCTGCCATATACTCCAATTGTCATCTGTCCAGTGGAACATAAAATGAGATTCATCTGAAAAGGCTACCTGCTACCACTCAATGGACATCCAGTTGTGGTACTGGCATGCAAATTTCAGTCTCCACTGCTGATGAAAGAAGTCAGCTTAAGTGCATGAACCAGGTGCCTGCTGTGGTTGCCCATACATAGCAACTTTCACTGAATGGTCATTGAGGACACACTAGTGGAAGCCCCTTCTATCATCTGGATGGTCAGTTGCTCAACAGTTGCATGTCTATTTGCCTGTACACATCTCTACAGTAACCATTCACCCCTGTTGTCTGCAACCCACACACCAACACAGTTGTCTTTGCACTAGATTTGGATAGTGCCAATTTACCACACATGTTACACCTAAATCATGGCAGCACATGAATGTTTTACATAATTAGCCATTTCACAAATGCTTACACAGGTGGCCCAAAAGCCAATGACCATGCCATTTTGAGCATCAGAAAAATTGATCTGTTTCCACATTAGAACAATGGCTGCACTGTTTTCCATGTCCCCAGACAAAATTTACATGCCCTACACTGCTAGCTCTGCCACCAGCCATCTGTGAGTGGTTATTTCACATTGATGTCAAATATAGTTGATGATCACATTAATGTGGCTGGACTGTTTAGGTCAGTGGTAGTCAATTTGGCCCTGTTGTCCACAAGTGGGTGTTCCAGATTCAATGGTTTGCTGAGGGCAGTTGGGGGATTAAGGATATTTTCATGAGCTTTTCATAAAGTTTTGACTAAAAGTATATGGTAAGTAATCATTATTATAGGCTCTAACTTGCTGCAACTCTGCTTTACAAATTTTATAAAGTTACTCCCCTACTTTATAAATCACCGTGGACCTGGTGGGTGATTAGAATTTTTTTTTTCCTAACAGAGATTCAAAAGTGGGCAGTAGATAAAAAAGGTAGATGTAGATGAGCACCATCTGTGGACATGTGCTCTTTGCTAGTTTCTGATATTATCCACAAGATCATTTAAATACATTGCAAACAATATCTGCCATACAACATTTCCTTGAGATACCCCACAAATTTACTTTACACATGTCAGTCACACTGCTGTGCTGTTCCATCTATGTAGCCATTTTCAAGTGAGTACATTTGTCTAGTCATACATTGTTAAAAATGTATCATGTTGGCCAGACTTAAACTATCACACTTGTATGTGGTATGCTACATCACTGTTGTTCTGGATAACTTTTTATGTCATGTTTTTAGTTTTAATGTTCAGACATCCACAACATTTTTAACTGTTTGACTAGCTATCATCTTGAAAATGCCTATACACATGAAACTGGCCAGTAACAGTTGTTGCAAAATGAAAGTCTATTTTAATCCAACTTACAGCCAGTATGGCAGATTGATATCATTCAGAAAATTTGTTTTGGCTGTGGATCCAAGTACAGCTAAGAGAATTTACAGTGCTCATCTTTCTTCACAGGTTGTTGTTGTTGTTGTTGTTGTTGTTGTTGTCTTCAATCATGAGACTGGTGTGATGCAGCTCTGCATGCTACTCTATCCTATGCAAGCCTCTTCATCTCCCAGTACCTACTGCAGCCTACATCCCTCTGAATCTGCTTAGTGTATTCATCTCTTGGTCTCCCTCTACGATTTTTACCCTCCACGCTGCCCTCCAGTACTAAATTGGTGATCCCTTGATGCCTCAGAACATGTCCTACCAATCGATCCCTTCTTCTAGTCAAGTTGTGCCACAAACTCCTCCCCAATTCTATTCAATACCTCCTCATTAGTTATGTGATCTACCCATCTAATCTTCAGCATTCTTCTGTAACACCACATTTCGAAAGCTTCTATTCTCTTCTTGTCTAAACTATTTATCACCCATGTTTCACTTCGATACATGGCTAACCTCCATACAAATACTTTCAGAAACGACTTCCTGACACTTAAATCTATACTCAATGTTAACAAATTTCTCTTCTTCAGAAACGCTTTCCTTGCAATTGCCAGTCTACATTTTATACCCTCTCTACTTCCCAAATAGCAAAACTCCTTTACTACTTTAAGTGTCTCATTTCCTAATCTAATTCCCGCAGCATCACCTGACTTAATTAGACTACATTCCATTATCCTCATTTTGCTTTTGTTCATGTTCATCTTATATCCTCCTTTCAAGACACTGTCCATTCTGTTCAACTGCTCTTCCAAGTCCTTTGCTGTCTCTGACAGAATTACAATGTCATCGGTGAACCTCAAAGTTTTTATTTCTTCTCCATGGATTTTAATACCTACTCTGAACTTGTCTTTTGTTTCCTTTACTGCTTGCTCAATATACAGATTGAATAGCATCTGGGAGAGGCTACAACCCTGTCTCAGTCCCTTCCCAACCACTGCTTCCCTTTCATGTCCCTTGACTCTTATAACTGCCATCTGCTTTCTGTACAAATTGTAAATAGCCTTTTGCTCCCTGTATTTTATCCCTGCTGCCTTCAGAATTTGAAAGAGTATATTTATTTAACTATTCTGGATTTTTGCACCTTTGTTCATTATAAAGTTTATTATGAGTTATAATTTGGCCAGATTAATTTATTTATCTTGTACCAGTTGTCATTCAGATCTTTTCTCACTACATATGTTTAGAAAAAATGGTAAATATTGTTAATTGAAATGTTCTGTTGTTAGCTTCCAAGAATTTAGGGTAAGTGTGTAAAATACTACAGAAAAGATCTTGGTAACATATAAACTACTAATTAAATAGGCAACTGATGCCAGTGAGATTATACTGCTGTAGTTTACCCCCAATGACACCCCTCCCAACTACTCACACATGAGGGGGCACTGAAAAGTAATGCCTCTGAATTTTTAATTCTATTCTCAGTATCAGTTGAGATACCGCATGTCATGCATATTTCTTGGTCAACTTTCCCACATCACTGATGCTAGTGGCAACCTTCTGCCGCCAGAGGGCTCCAAACTGTAATGTGTAACATGGTGCTGTGTAACATAACTGTGTAACATAAGAAATGGCATGCTTTATGTTTATAACTGCAGAAAACTTGCCTCAAATTGAAATACATTGAAGAATGAAAGCTTGTATGGTGGTGATTGTGTCAAAATTCGTAATGTGTGATATTGGGTTATTTGTTCTTGTAATGAAGAAAATGGTGGGGCTAACCTCAATGTGTGTGACAGAGCTTGGAGTTGATGACGGTGTACAGTGACTGATGAGACTCTTTGGATTTGGATTGATGAACTCATCAGAGAGACAGCTTACAGTAAAGTGTGGCATATCACAAGAGCATGTACAGGCCATCATTGTAGAACTGTGACACAGAAAACTGTGTGCATGGTGGGTGCCTTGAATGCTCACTCTTGACATGCAACACAGGAGACTGGCGTCTGTCAACTATTTCTTTTGCATTCTGCATATGAGGGTGATGGATTACTTAACAACATTGTGACATGCGAGGAAAACTGGCTTCACAGTTTTGACCCTGAAAACGGGAGAGCATCAGTTGAGTTCTGTTACAAAGGATCACTGATATCAGACAACTTCAAGACCATGCCATCAGCAGGCAGTCATACTCAGTGTTCTGGGTTGTTAAAGTGTGATCCATTTGGAATTTGTGCCAAAGGGTATCACCATAAGCTCTGCAAGGTAGTGCAAGACCCCCAGAAAACTGAAAACACAAATTCAAATAGTTCATCCACACATGGAGCACCCTCTCCTTGAGCATGACAATCAAGGCCACACAAAGTACTGTGACATCTGCAACAATCTGACACCTTGAGTTCACTGTCATCAGTTATTCTTAATACAGTTCCAAATTGGCCCACTCCTATTTTCATCTGTTTCCAAAACTAAAAGAACACCTTTGAGGACTTCACTTTGATAGTGATGAAATGGTGAAAGCAGAGGCAGGGTTGTGACTCCATCAACAGAGTCAGACATTCTACAGTAGCAGTATTAACAAACCAGTCTCTCTTTGGGAGGAATGCCTTCATATCCAGGGTGACTAAGTTGAGAAAAAAAGTTGTAGACATGAAGAATAAAGATGTAGAATGTTAATAACGTTTGTTTTATTCAAAAAGCTGTAAGTGTTTTCATATAAAAAATTTGGAGGCTTCACTTTTCAGCACAACCTTGTATTTTATTAATTGGATTACCATGAATATGTAAAATACTTCATTTGTACATCCTTATCATAAAAATTATTCTTTGGCAGGAACCCAACTCCTGAGGATGACCCATTGCTGACTGTCAAATGGCCTTTATTTAATGCAAATAATCCAGAATACCTCAACATCAGCCATACAGGATTGGAAGTAGGAAGCAACTTATTGCAAGAACGTATGTCTCTTTGGGAAGATCTCTACAACAAGCTGAATTTGTGATAATATGTGCTTGTGACTGATATGGTAATGAAATAACTCGGTAACAATGCAAGACTGTAATATTTACTAAACAATATAAAGACATTAGTTGACCAACAAAAAGACTGAGGTATGTAAGAAGATTTGGGATCACATGAACTACTCATGATCTGAACACTTATTTATGTAAAAAGAGTCATATAAAATGACTCTTAAAAGCAGTGTAAATATGTATATTTCTTACATAGTTTGTTATGTGCAAATGTATTACTAATATATGAAAGTTTATATGTGAGGAAATTAAAAAGGTAACTGCCTCTGATTTCTTATCATAATTAAGAGTTGTCAGACATATTTTACTGGGCGAAATATGAATTGACCTCTTTCTGGTTGTAAAACAGTATGTCTTTTCACCATTTTGTCTTTTACTTCATCATTATTTTAAAAAAAATTATATTCTCAATTTTTTTTAAAATCTTCATTTTCCCAAATATATGAAAATCAGGAGGCACTATGACTAGTTTTAATTGTGTAAGAGGAACACATTTCCAAAATTGTGAAGGTCAAGTTTACCATGACAGTTATGACTGTGAATCAACTCAGTCAATATAACTTCTGGGATTAAAGTGTCGTACACTAGCAAGAGGGAGTTTACATGTTTACATAGTTCAGAAAACAAGCAGTAGTAAAGATTTGGAACTCCATTACTACAGAACTGTTGAATCACCTACTCTGTCGTTAAAAAAGCAAAACTCATGTACTCCGCTGAAAACGCCTCTAAGAATAATGCAAAAAGTACTTCAAACATTATTAAACAAGAAAGAAATGAAGCTAGTCATCCAAATAAAATGTAGCTGCCACAAAAAAGCTCTGCCAGAAATAGTGACACTTTTAAGTCATTTGCTACTAAATTCAGTGATCATTCCTCCCAGTGACCACAAACACTACACCAAGCAATAAACAACTAAATACTGGTGCATTAGATTTACTCATGGAGACACTGAATGCACCACCAACAGACACTAGTTTCAAAAATACAAACACTTAGGAGATAGCAAAATTTATTAGATCCCTAAAAAGCAATAATTCTGCTGGTTATAATGGGCTTTATAGCAGAATATTAAAATCTTGTGCTGACAGGATTCTCCTTAAACTACCTTTGTAATCAGTCAAAACTTAACAATGCTGTAGTAACACCCATACACAAAACTGGAGAGAGATAAATGATTTTCAAGTACAAACTTTTGTTACTCCTTCAAATCTTTGCAAAAGTATTTGAGAAATTGGTCCATGATAGAATATTGCCTCACAAAACAGAGCAGAACTTGTTAACCACCTCTCAGTTAGGATTTTGTAAAAGATTGTCAACACAGGAAGCAGTACAGAACACAACAGTGGCAACAGGGTTAACAAGAAAAAATATCCTATTGGTGTATTCTGTGACCTTGTCAAAGCCTTTGATTGTGTGGATCACAAAATCATACTTAGCATCATAAAATCTTATGGTATCAACATCATCCTTCTTGTGTAGCTGGGACCTTACCTTGATAACAGAAAGCACAGGGTTTCATTAATAGACTATATCTCAGGCATGAAAACTACATCAGAATAAGGGAACATAACATGTGGAGTGCCATAAGGATCAGTACTGGGCGCACTATTGTTTCTGGCATATATAAATAATCTTCCATTGACTTTAAAGGGTATTTCAAAAGCTGTAATGTTTGCTGATGACGCAAGCATACTAATCAAGAGTCTACACTCAATGCTAACAGAGACAGCTCAGATGAAAGCTGAACAGGTCTACAGATGTAATAAATAATCATTAATTATATATATATGCAGACTGAAGTGATGAATGAAAGCTTGTACCAAGGCAAGGACTAGAGCCCAGGTTTCTTGTTCATTAGGTAAATGTGCTAACTGCTACATCAAACTGACACAAAGGCTTTGCAAAACTGCATAGACTACCCTAGCTTGCCTCCCTAGCAGTCAAAATTCTCATTCATGCCTCAAGCCACTTCGTATTTCCCCTAAACTTGAACAGCATTGCAGAGGCTTACCAACTGTTTTGGAATAGTACCTCAGCCTTGAATGAAACATGGGACCCTGCTTGAAACTCGGACATAGGTGCTTCAATAAAATGAAACTATATGATTCCAGAGAACTTTTTAAGCATTATTTGAAAAGTATTCATAAGTTTCAGTTTACACACTAAAAAAAGGGGCAGGTTAAGCATAGTTCTGTCTCCACTGAGCACCTTAAATCCAGTGGCCACCATCCTTCTACACTCAGAAACTTAATGGTTTTGCACCTTGCTCTCAAAGGTAGGAGACTCTGCTTGAAGAGCTCAAAATCTTTAAACATTCACATGCTCAGAAGACCAGTTATGAAGTGAGAATATATTTTCTATGATGGCTTGTTTCACATTTTCAAACAATGTACTAGTTATTAGCTTCTTATTACCAGGGCATTGGTTGCTTGTCATGTGTGTGTGCAGTTGTATTTTATCTTTTTGGCACTGTTACCTTTTAGACATAAATTTGTCATTTAATCTATGTTTTATTGCTCTATGCATTCTACTTCATTATTCTATTCCACTGTTATTTAGCGTAAGGGTTTTCTATGTCTCTGTGCGTAGCTTTCAATCTAGCGTGTCCTGTGTTGTGTATACTCCCATATGCGCTATTATGTTTTATTTATTTCTTAGTTTATCCATTATTATTTGAATTTTACACTACTATTCTGTAAACCCAATGGGAGCACCTCGAAGTGACTGTCATTGCTGCTAACCCATATT
This sequence comes from Schistocerca nitens, assembly GCF_023898315.1. NCBI lineage: Eukaryota > Metazoa > Arthropoda > Insecta > Orthoptera > Acrididae > Schistocerca > Schistocerca nitens. The sequence goes on from NC_064615.1 coordinate 450,139,239, forward strand.
TTTCATGAGCTCCCATGATTCATATATATGCACTACGTGAATACAGGTGGGCTCTGGGGCCCTTGTAGCATAAAACTGTTTGCAGTCTGTGCACGAGATCCTGTTCTGCACTGGTATGCCTGTCATTGCATTCATGAGGTAATATACATTTTACAGTTTCACCTCGCTCTCTACTAATGCCTGATCCCAGTGATTTTATTTCATTAATTTTTAATATATTTTTTTCCCAATAGGTTGCCTTTTAGTACATTACATGCAATACAATGCCTTCTTAATGGATGCTTTTTGGCAGAAAATGTATGATCTTTTAATGTGCTTTACATTATTGTTCAATCAGTTTTTTAAGCTTATTTTGCTTTTATAGCCAAAATTGGAGTAAGGAGAGCCAGCCAGCATGAAGCATTCAATGAACCCAAATGTTATATTCTGTCTACCAACTTGACAGAAAATTCTAAGAAGTTTTGCTCTTACGTTAAATCAGTAAATGGATAGAAACCATCTGTCCAGACACTCTGTTACCATAATTGCCCTGAAACAGAGGACAGCACAGGAAATGTTGAAATACTAAACATCTTTTAATGAAGCTTTTTCACAGAGGAAGATGACACTGTATTTAAATTGTTGCATGATAACAAAATGGCTGATATTGAAGCCCCTCTTCTAGCAGCTGTGTACCATAGGTCTCTGGAGGAGCCAGGTGACTGGAAAAAAGCAGAGGTCATTCCTGCTTTCAAGAAAGGTCATCATCGCTGTAGGCTTATATCTCTGACATTGGTGAGCTGTAGAAATTTGGAACATATTTTATGCTCACATATTATAACATATCTGGAGACCAAAAATCTCCTCTGTAGGAATCGACATGTGGTCTGAAAACAATGACAGCTTGAAAACCTGTTCACTTTTTTGTCCAGGAGATCCAGAAGGTGGTAGATATCAGCACACAGATTCTATGTTCCTTGAATTCTGTAAGGCATTTTATACAGTTCTGCATGGACACCTAATGAACTAAATATTAGTGTATGGGATATCAGGCCAACATTTTGATTAGTTTGAAGAATTTCTAACAAACAGAACTTAGCATGCTATTCTGAAGGGAGAGAAGTCATCAAATGTAAAAGTGGCATCAGGTATACACAAGGGAGTGTTATAGGTCCATTAATTTGCATAATATATATATATATATAAATGGCGTTGTAGACAACATCAGAAGTTCCATGAGGCTTTTTTCAGATGTTGCTATTGTATACAGAGAAGTCACAATGCTAGAAAATTGTTACAAAATGCACAGGATCAACACATGGTGTAGGGAGTGGTAATTGGTCCTAAACATAAACAGATGTAATGTATTGAGTATACACAGACAGAAAGAACTGTTAATGGAAGATTACATGATTGCAGAACTACCATTGGAAGCAGTTGCTTCCATAAAATATCTATAAGTATGCGTACAGATTAATTTAAAATGGAATGACCACACAAAATTAATCACTGGTAAGGCAGATGCCCAACTGACATTCAGTGGAAGAATACTCAGGAAATGTAGTCCATCAACAAAGGAGGTACACGAGGTCCTGTTCTGCATTGCTATGCCTGTCATTGCCTTCATGACGTAATACACATTTTTCGGTTTCACCTCACTCTCTACTAATTCTTGATCCCTGTGATTTTATTTCATTAATTTTTAATATATCTTATATATTTTTTCCCTATAGGTTGTCTTTTAGTACATTACATGTGGTATCGTGCCATCTTAGTGGATGCTGATCAGTATAGGATCCAAACCAAATGGATTATGTGACTTACTTAAGCATCGGAAATGACCCCAAGATCAGATATACGAGAATATCACACATGTGGAACCAACATGTCCAGTGTGTAACGTGCTGGGTGTATCAAAAAGAACCATCCAATTTGACATGTGTATATTTCTGTAACTAATAAACTTATACAATTAATTTTGTTTTTTGATGAACAGGAAACTCAAAAATGTTTTTTTCATAGGTGTTCAATATGCCCCCCCTTGAGATGCATGGCATATGTCAATGCAGTATTCAACTTGTTCCCACACTGCAATGAGCATGTCTTGAGGTACAACTTCCACAGCTCCTGTTATGTGATGTCTCACTTCATTTGTTGTTGTTGGTATTGGTTGCACATAAATAGCCTTTTATAAACCCCTGCATGAAATAATCACATACAGTCTGGTCCGGTGAACTTGGAGGCTAATAATGTAATGCTGAGTCATTTGCGATATTGTAGTGCCTGTATTATTCTAACTATGATGCAAAGTTCCTTTAGACATGCAATCATGTTGTAGGTGCATGGTTAACAACATATGGAAGTTTGGGTCTGCACAGATAGCCAAATGGTAAGGTGACCACTCATGATAAGCAGGACATCTGGGTTCCAGTCCTGGTCCAGCAAAAATTTTCATTGTCATCATTCCATTCTACAGGTGATGGTAGTCATTATTTGCAATTGCAAATCAATTTGATCTGAATCATTTGGGCCAGTGCGACTGGCCCATCGTTCAGTAATCTGTTCAATTTAAAAATACCCACACTTACAAATGCCAGTTACAACGGTACTGGGCACTACATATTGAAGTTTGAACAGTTTGGCTTGAGCCCCCATGAGCTATGGCACGAAAATATATATATTTGTTACACTCAGCATAATTGGACGGCCCATAGACATGGCTGGTCTCAATGTTTGGCTACATTTTTTGTCATAAGGTACCAGCTCACACCTGTCATATACTCAGTTTTTAAGCTGAAATAAAAAAAAAACAACGCAGGCAGGTACTGTGGTGAAATTTAAAATATTGAGTCACTCACATTGATTTATAATTTGAACAAGTAGTTTATTTCTATTTTTCAATATATTCACTAAACACTTAAAATGTAGTCTGAGGTGTTTTACGTAAGGATGGCCTTTAATAACTGATGCTGCAACACTTCGCTATAAAAGTCATATGTCACGATCACGGCACTCGACAGTCTGTTCACAGTTCACAAAATACACTGTTATCTGCTGTCCTAAACCACTATAATGCACTCAACTTGATACATTTTTGAACATCGCTACACACATACTTGTCCCCGAATGTGGCTACCAAACCACTTGCCTTATCCACCCTTGAAACAACTACCTAACTCAAAACACTGTTTGACAAAAATTATGAATCTTCTAAAACTAAACACAAAAACATATATGACACATTGAAAAATATGGAAATTTACTGGACAATAACAATTTAAAGTCCAATTTTTGTATCTGCCACTGTTTTTTCACAAATAATGTTCTTGTGGCATGATTTTGCTTTTCCTGGATTTTTTATACTAAAGGTAAATAAACAAATAAAAATACATACTTAATTACTCATCTACCTCTTTAAACTTTAGGATGCTGCCACTATTTTCAACTCTTCCAATTTATTTATTACCAAAAACACAGTTTCTCTCAGTTGAATCCCATATTTTGACCTCTCATTCAAAAATGGTACACGCTGTGCTAAATCAGCTATGATTGCTCGATGCAGCTCTACTAGATGCATCCATAGACACTGTGTTTATATTAATCAGCCAAAGCGTTGCTGAGATATTAACTTCTGAACTTTAATAAATTTACAATTTTTAAGACAACGATAACTTTTAAACTATTACATATTTTTGTGGCGCGTCTAGATAATTTACATATTTGTCTGTCCATGAGTGCCAACTCACACCTCCATGTCACTCTTAGTTTTGTTTTTATCAATTTTTCTCTAGCATATAAATTTCTACAAGCCCACAAACACAGCCACAAGCGCTGCTGCCGAGCATCCACTTGGGTTTTTCCATGGCAGCATAAACATTAGCTATTCGCAATGGCCCTGTAGCAACTGCCAGCCACTTGTTCTGCGGCAGGAATCTGCCACTCTAATCTCTCCCCACAACTTGTACACTCACAATTATCCCCACTTGCTATTCCATAAATGCAGTGAATGGAGTCGCAAGTAGTACCAAATCCAGTCTGCACCCTCAGAAATGAAATAATACACATAAGTAAACTCTACATTTGATAGAAAAAAATTGAACTGAACAAGTCCCTATATGATCTTATGCGGCAGCACTTCCTACCCTAACTTAACTAAACTTACGCTAAATACATTTATTCATCAGCGTTTCCATGATGCTGATATGACTGGCCGAAGGTTGTAAGTAACAATACATAAACAAATCAAAGGTGGATCATGAATTTTTCTTAAAGTCCTGTAAATATTGTCCTTTTTCTTTTTCTTCAATCTTTTTATTTCGATCCACTATATTTCTCAGTAGAAATTACACAGCATATACAGTAAGCGCTACACCTTTTGTTATCGTCTTTGGTGTGCCTCTGACCTGCATCAGTATTGCAGCTCAGACCTCGAGCACCATTTCTCAAGTTCTCCTGACAGTCAGTTAACCCGATTCTACAGAAACAAACAAAATTCACCCAATAAATTTCCTGTCAACAAAGGTGTCTGTATACCAAGAACTGGTCAGATGTAAACCCACCCCCTCTACTATCCAGAATTGTCATTGTTAAAGCCAAATTTCAGGGTGAAACCTGACACAAACATACAGATGCTAGTGTTACCTAGAAATACATTCTGGCTACAGACTTTTCTTTGATCGCAATGGTTTGTTCCATTCAAGAACAGAAATGTCCCAAATCATTACAACTGCAAAACATTGAGACAAGGTTTCTGTAACCTAAGTGAGATTAAGAAAATATGTGACCAGAATAGTACTCAAAAATTTATTATATGATGGGTTCCATGGTATATTCCAGCAACAACCCTGTCTCTACTTTTAACCCAAACAATAATCTAGCTGCTGATCAATGACCAATGATAATTACAGCACTGCAAAATGAATAAAATTAAATATATAAAATACCCCTTGGCACGACATAATCCACAAATCAGCCTATATTCCCCTGAAACTAAGTATTCCTAAACATGTAAACAAAAATAACAACAAATTATACATCCCTCCAAATCTAAAAATTTCTTCAATGAATAGAAGAACATATTATATGAATACCATTCAATTCCATATTCTCATCAGTCAGTCCCATGATGAACTATCTCCACTCCCAGGTACCAAAAAAATTTGGTGTGTGACCAAGTCATAATCACCACTCGTGAAAAATTTAATCAATATTCATATCATTATAAACAATACAAAAAATGCCACTCAATGTCCCTCTCTCACATTCACATCCTGTCATGTACATTTAAGTGCTGTACACTGACTACAACTGTTGTAGCCTGTATCACTAGTCATTATGAGAGAATTAGCTGTCTCAACCAGCTGTTCCACAACTCCAAATACCACTATACATAAAAACCACCAGGCCATCCAGAAAATTCTTAAAACTAAACACGATTGTAAATAGTATACAGCAACGACTCACAAAAAAAAAAAAAAAATAAATAAATAAATAAACCTTAGCTAATGCACACATGATAAACTATCCTCAACATATAAGCACCATTTAGTAAACATATGTTCTTACCATTAAAAAAAGGATTCAACCCCATTACAGTAGCTGTTAGCTGTTTGTATAGTCGCAGCTCAGTTACATTCCTGAGTCCCAATGATTTATGTGACTTAAGGTACTCCAACCTGTAAGCATTTGGGTGAGTGCAGCTTACCACAAGAAATGGGCCATGGTACAATTCAAAAAGCTTTTTGATCCCACCATCTAAATCCTTTGACCGTTCCTTTGTCTTTACTAATACTAGGTCATCCACTTTGTACTTTGTAGGCTTGTATCTTAAATCTCTCTTGTTCAGATGCATATGTTTATGTGAAAGGTGGTGGCAACTGTGAAAACAGTGAGACGGGGATGTCTTCTCCTCATGTTGTAGTGCTGCATTGTACAAGGTGCTGCTTGTGCTGCTGCCCAACGACTTGAGTCGTTTCCTTTTCTGCACTGCTTATATAGAAACAGTGTGCAGAAGCCCAGAAGACTTGATTTTAGTGCTCCGACAGCACAGCCGGAGCACTAAAATCAAGTCTTCTGGATGCCACCCAGTCATATGCGCTTCCGCTGTGCGCTGTTTCTATATAAGCAGCGCAGAAGAGGAAACAACTCCACATAGATGTGACTGGTGGAAATCTCACTGCCCCAGCTATCAGGTTGGCTGCCTTTTTATTCCGCATTACTTCATAAGGTGTGAATCCAGTGGCACTGCTTTTCACACTGTTAATGATGTCCTCAAACTTGGCCACATATTCTGCCCAGCTAGTATGTCTGTGGCTGCAGTATGTCCTGCACAATCATCCTAGCTCATGCATGTATATCTCAGCTGGATTTCCTGCTGGGTGTTAAACTGAGGTCCTTATATGTTTCACACCTCTCTGCTCCATGAACGTCTCCCATGCCTTGGAGGTGAACTGGGACCCATTGTAAGAGAGCATTGCTTTCGGCTTACCAGTTTCATTGTAGTAGGACTCTAGTTTTTTAATCAGTGTCCTTCTAGCGGCCTTTTTCATCCCATACATCTTTACTCGTTTAGAGATTACATCAACTGCCAGCAGAATGTACTTTTGACCACCCCTACTAGTTGGTAACGGGCTGAACACATTAATTGCTATGAGCTCTTTACCGTTTTTGGGCAAGATGTTTTGATTTATTGATTTATTGATCCATTTTCATCTACAGCTGCACAATGTGCAAGAGATATTTGGATTTTTTTGTTAATATTAACAGTTTTACATATAATATATCTTTGTACATAATAACACACATTAATATATCAATTAATGATGAATACTTAAATAAATGTTGTTACGCTATATACAGAGAGATAAAATACAAATGTTCTTCTGAATGAGACTACATTGGGTAAACACACCAAAATTTAGTTTTGTAGGTATTCATTTACTGTGTAAAAGCAGTGATCAACAAAGTACGACTTCAGTTTAGATTTGAAGTGGCCAATGTTTTGTATGTGTTTAATGGTATCTGGTAAGGCATTGTATAGTTTGATACTAGGATGGATAAGGCTGTTTTGAAATAACTTTATGTTGGTGCTTTGAACATGTACATCCAATTTTTGTCTTGTATCATAGCTGTGTATTGTGTGATTCTGAGTGATGAGTGGTCTTTTTGTATGTAAGTTTTGCTTTAAATACACTATATTTTCAAGTATATATATGCAAGGAAGTGGCAGGATCATCCTTTTTTGAAACAATGGCCTACATGATTTGCGATTATCTACCCCTTCCGTTACTCTTATAATTTTTTTTTTTTTTGAATTTTGAATGTTTTGATAGCATCTCCAGGATTTTCCCAGAACATAATCCCATACCGGAGGTGAGAGTGTACAACTGCATAATATACACACTGAAGGGTGCTGTAGCTGGTACAATTTTTTAATGTAAGCAGCACAAAACAAGAAGTACTTAATTTTTTGTTCATCTGATGTTCTTTCCATTTCAAGTTGTCTTGTAGATGAAGTCCAAGAAATTTGGTACAGGCTGTTTTGGCAATTGTCTGTCCGTATAGCTCTAGATTGGGTGATATCAGATTTTTTGTTTGTGCTGTGTGTATATCCATAGCTACAGTTTTTTCAGTGTTTATTATTAAGTGGTGGTGGTGGTTGTTGGGATGTTTAAGGGGGACTAAACAGCGAAGGTCATCAGTCCCCCATATTATTAAGTCATTGTCATCAAAGTAACATGTTAGCCTGTCAGTGGCTTCTTTTATTTTTTTTACAAGAGTTTCTTCTGAGTTTCCTGTAATTAGAACACTCGTATCATCAGCAAATTGAAATATTTTACTGCTGTCATTGCTTATGTTTAGGTCATTTACATAGAGTAAGAACAGAACAGGACCCATTACTGATCCTTGTGGCGCTCCATATTTAACAGTCGGTAGCTTGGAATTATATTTCCTAATGACATTGTACCTTTCTTGATCTATTTCCACATATTGTTCCCTGTTTTTAAGATAAGAGCTGAGCCAGCTGTTAGCTGTTCCCCTAATGCAAAGATTTTCTAGCTTGTGTAGCAATTTGTCATGATTTATGGTGTCAAATGCCTTTGACAAATCTAAAAATATGCCCACGGTAAGCCTTGACTGGTAATGGTGCTGTGTTTTACTCACTGGCACCTGTCACAAGCACTTAGTTGCTTTCTCGCCCAACGGTCCATGTTATTGAACACCACATATTCTTGTAGTACCCCTGTATACTTTTGTACCCCATAATGCCCATGTCTCAGATGCACATAATTAATTACTGTTTGTACATGTTCCTCAGGCCAGCACAGTCACCATTGTTCTTTGCTTTCATTCTTTCTGCATAAAAACACCCCTTTAAATATCTTGTAAAACCTCTCCATATTCTCATGGCCCTTTGTACCCAGTCTGATCTTAACTAGCTTCAAAATTGGATCCACATTCTGTATTCGCCTCATGTCCTTACATGTGCTCCTAATCTATTTTCCTCCTTCCACATCTTTCAAATACATCATCTTACATTCTGTACTCTCTTCCTCCTCTTCACTGTTCACCTCACTTCCAATTGGCAAATGTGGTGGTTGCCACAGAAATTTGAAAGACAGGGTGTTCTGTATAGACTGTAAGTTATGGTTTCATTGGGGCCACAGAAATTTCAAAGACACGGTGTTCTGTGTAGACTGTAAGTTATGGTTTCATTGGGGCGAATGTAGTGGTGAGGAAATGAGGGTAGAAAATGAGGCTCTTCCATGACAGTGTAGGTTATGTAGAAAGGACAGAAAAATCTCTGAACAGGAGGCAAAAATTTGTGCCCTTAAGGCTGAATTAGAAAATGTGAACTTGGAATTATGTAGGTTAAGGGAGGAAAAAGATACTGGGAACTGGGAAAAGGTAGCAAGCAAAGGGCGAAAAAGGGAAACACTTGAAAAAACTCCAGAAATTCAATCAGTAAATCAATTTGGGTTGCTATCTGAAGTGGAGGAAGGGCCTCATCCAGATGAAGTTGAAAGTAGGATGAAGCAGAATATTAGCTTAAAGAAAAAAGACAGGTTGGTATCAAACTAGAATAGGAAAAGAAGAATTCTGCTTATAGGCAGCAGTCATGGGAGGGGAGGGGGGAGGGGCAACATCTTCAGGAGAAATTAGGTGCTGGGTACCAGGTCACTAGTTTTGTGAAACCAAGTGCTAGTCTCAGCCAGGTGACAGAAAACTTAGGTCAGCTACGCAGGGACTTTGAGAAGGAAGATCAGGTAATTATAGTTGGGGAGCAGGAAACAGCCTGGCTGTGAATCCAAGATACAGTATTAGGAGTGACCTGGATAAAACAGGAGCAGAAACTGAGCACACAAATGTGGGGTTTGTGGAGGTCTTTCAGCGTCATGATCAGCCCTGAGTAAACACTGCTGTAAGGCATGTTAACACTGAGCTGAACAGGATGCTCTGGACACCAGCAAAATCTCACATAAGTGTTGTCCCAGTAAATGCTATTGGTAGGTGGGGATATACTACACATGACCTGCACCTGAATAGGATGGGGAAAAATAAGTTAGCTTCTCTATTAGCAGAAACTGTAAGGGGGTCCACAGTCACACAAGGGGTGATCCTTGTGGTTAATGGGTCCACGCAGACAAGTAAAAACCCTGCCAGCCAGAGTCCAGACAGATGACAATCAAGATAAATAGAACAAAAGAAACTTCATGTACAGTAAATAGGAGTAAAGCTAAGGGCAGTACCAACTTACTTCATCAAAATATCAGGGGTATAAAAAATAAAGTAGATGAGCTATTAGTGTGTTTAAATGATCTCAAGAATAAGAATGAGATTGATATACTCTGTCTGTCTGAACACCATGTAACTGTGGGCATGGATAGTGTCAGTATAAGTGGGTGTAATTTAGCATCTTACACTTGTAGATCTAGGATGGATAAAGGAGGAGTTGCCATTTTCATAAAACAAGGGTATAAATGCAAAACTGTAGAAGTAAGCAAATTTTGTGTTGATCAGAACTTTGAGGTTTGTGCATGTGAACTTCAGCTAGATAACATTGTGCTGATATTAGCAACAGTGTACAGGTCTCCACTAGGAAATTGGGAGCTATTAATAAAAAAGTTTGACTCCCAATTATGCTGTCTGTCAGACAAAAAGAAGAAGTTATTATTCTGTGGTGATTTCAATGTAAACTTTCTAAGTAATTCTGATGGGAAAAGTGAACTAGAAGTGTTATTAACAACATATAACTTAGAATCAGTGATCAATTTCCCTATATGTATAGCTCAGGACAGCAGCACACTAATAGATAATGTACTTGTACATAAAGAGGATGTAAAACAAACACATGCTTTCCCTGTGGTAAATGGATTGTCAGACCGTGATACACAACTGATTAACTTACAAAACCTAACAGGGTGTACAGTTCGGAAACCATTAAGTAAAAGTGTGAGGTCACTCAACATGTTATCTGTAGAGCACTTCAGAGAAAGCTTAAGAAATGTTAATAGGGGAGATGTATAAATTGAGCCAAATGCTAATGATAAATGCAACATATTACTTGATAAATTTATATCCCTTTTTGAACATTGTTTCCCAAAGAAAATTACTAAATGTAACACCACACACTTTTCGAAGAAACCTTGGATTACTACAGGTATTAAAGTGTCTTCAGAAAGGAAAAGAAAACTGTATGAGACAGCAAGAGCTAGTAAAGATCCAGAAGTAGTTTTACACTATAAAAATTATTGTAACATACTGAGAAACATTGTAAGGAAATCAAGAAATATGTATGTTAGAGAAGAAATTAAGAACTCCAGCAATAAAATAAAATCAATATGGAATGTTGTTAGGAGGGAGACAGGAAAAGTAACCACTGGGGTAGGGAGTATTACTATTAAACAGTACAAGACCATCCTAACCAAAAGCACACAAGTAGCTAATGTATTTAACAACCATTTCTTAAGTGTAGGAGAAAAAATTGGTGAGAACAGTTTAAAATAAAAAGCCAGCCAATACATGGAAGAGTCTGTTTTGAAAAAATTTTGTCAGATTAACTTTCACCTAACAACCTCTTGTGAAATAAGTAAAATTATTAAATATTTGAAAAATAAATGTTCTGTTGGAGTAGATGACTTCACTAATAAGATATTAAAACAATGTGGAGCAGTTACATCTGATGTTCTGAGTCACATATGTAATGCATCACTAACTCAAGGTATTTTCCCAGACAGATTAAAATATGCCATTGTCAGGCCTCTCTACAAAAAGGGGGACACCACAGATGTCAATAATTATCAGCCAGTATCCTTGCTTACAGCATTTTCAAAAATCTTCGAGAGAGTAATGTACTCAAGAGTGGTTAGCAATATCGACAATAATGGGACACTTAGTAAATCACAGTTCAGATTTCAAAAATACTGTCCCACTGAGACGGCAATGCACAATTTCACTGTCCACATAATAGTCTTTAAATAGTAAAATGTCACTAATAGGAATTTTCTGTGACTTCTCCAAAGCATATGACTGTGTGAACCATGACATTATGTTACAGAAATTAAGATTCTATGGTATAAATGGAATAACATATGAGTGGTTTAAGTCATACCTACAGAACAGGAAGCAAAAAGTTTCCTTATATGGGTCAAGTGATTTAAATAAGTTTGCCACTTCATCTAACTGGGATGAAATTACATTAGGTGTTCCACATGTTTCAATCATGGGTCCTCTTCTGTTCTTGATACATGTGAATGACCTCCCTTCCTATCTGAAACAGGAAGCTGAACTGACACTGTTTGCTGATGATACAAACAACATTATTAATCCAGTAAAAGAAATTGCAATTGAAAATGATTCAAATAAGGTCTTTGGAGAGATCATTAATTGGTTTTCTGCAAATGGGCTTGCTCTAAACTTTGAAAAAACACAGTACGTCCAATTTTCTGCTGCCAAAAGTACAGTTCCTTCAGTAAATATAACACATCAACAGAAGTCAGTAGACAGGGTAGAGCATACTATGTTGTTGGGTGTACATATAGATGAGAATCGTAATTGGAAAATTCATATTTTGGATCTTCTAAAGCGACTAGGTTCAGCAACTTTTGCAATCAGAATAATTGCCAATTTTGAGGATACAGAAATTAGTAAGCTAACATACTTTGCATACTTTCACTCTCTGATGTCATATGGAATAATATTTTGAGGTAACTCAACATTTAGACAAAAAGTGTGCACTGCTCAAAAGAAAGTAGTTAGTATGATGTGTGGGGTTCATAGTCACACATCTTGCAGGCATCTTTTTAAAAGATTGGGAATTCTTACAACAGCCTCACAGTAAATTTACTCACTAATGAAATTTGTTCTCAACAACATGAACCAGTTTAAAATCAACAGTGACATTCATGATTATCATACCAGAAAAAAGAAAGACTTACACTATCATTTACTCAACCTATCTTTGGCACAGAAAGGGGTAAAATATGCTGCTATAAAAATTTTTGACAGATTACCAGATGAAATAAAATGTCTGACAGGCAGAAGTAATAGCTTCAAATATAAATTGAAATCATATCTCCTTGACAACTCCTTCTATACCATAGATGAATTCTTGAATAGGAATAAATAAATCTACAAATATAGTACATGCATTTTGTGCCATTTAAGGGAATGGGGTAAATAATAGAAACATTAATCTTTAACGCTGTATTGTAATATACGAGGGCGGTTCAGAAAGTAACCTCCGATTGGTCACAGTGCGGGTTGTGGGGGGAGTAGCGACGCCATCTGTGCGTTCAAGCACTCAACAGGTCAGTCAGCATCAAGCCGTGGTCGAGTGAACATCGTACCTGCGCTAGTTTAGTTTTTGTGGCAGTTTGAAATGTGTGCTGCAATAGAAAACCCTGCCAAATGTGAAGTGCGTGCTGTCATAAGGTTTTTTACAGCCAAAGGATATTCTGCAGCAGCTATTCATCGTGAGCTTTGTGCCGTGTACGGACCAAGAGTTATGAGTGAAGGAGTAGTCCATGAATGGGTACGTTTATTTAAAAGTGGACGAGAAAACGTTCATGATGAAGAGAGGAGTGGTAGACCATCATTGGTGACTGACGAACTCGTTCAGACAGTTGACGCAAAAGTTCGTGAAAATCGACGTTTCTCAATGTCAGAGTTGTCTACTGGTTTTCCACAGATTTCTAAGACTCTCTTGTATGAGATAGTGACAGCAAGATTGGGTTACCATAAGTTCTGTGCACGATGGGTGCCCAAAATTCTTACCGACCACCACAAAACTCAAAGAATGGCCTCTGCATTAGACTTTCTGTCACGTTATGAGGACGAAGGAGAACCATTGTTAAATAGAATCGTGACCGGTGACGAAACCTGGATTAAGTATGTGAACACTGAGACAAAAGAACAATCAAAGATGTGGGCACATTCAAATTCGCCTACCAAACCAAGAAAAGCCTCGCAAGATTTTTCTGCCAGAAAACTGATGGCAATAGTGTTTTGGGATGCCAAAGGGGTATTGTTGGTTGAATTCATGGAACGTGGTACGACTATTAATCAAGACGTGTACTGTGAAACAATAAAAAAGTTACGACGGGCTATACAGAACAAATGCCGTGGTATGCTGACTTCCGGTATCGTTTTTTTGCACGATAACGCCCGTCCTCACTCTGCTCGCAGAACAACGGCCCTTCTTGAGTCCTTCAAGTGGGACGTTATCAACCATCCACCTTACAGCACAGACCTGGCGCCAAGTGATTATCACCTCTTCATGCATTTGAAGAAATGGCTCGGGTCACAGCGGTTTGATGACGACGAAGAGCTCAAAGATGCGGTCACAGGCTGGCTCCAGGCACAAGCGGGTGATTTTTATGCAGAAGGAATTTCAAAGCTTGTGAAGAGATACGATAAGTGCCTCAATCGCTATGGAGACTATGTAGAAAAATAGTGCAAAGATGTAGTTGTAAGATGTATATATTGAAATATTTTTATTTAACTTGGTGTATTTTTTTAAATCAACCGGAGGTTACTTTCTGAATGGCCCTCGTATATTAAAAAATCTTGTTTCATATGTGCATTGCTTCTGCACTTGACACGTTCCACATCATAACAGCTACCGTACCATGCAATTGATCAATGGAACAGAAAACCAACTAACTAACTAACTGAGAGAGCATCTGCTGCCACATTTTCAGTGCCCCTAACATACTCTATTTGGTACTGGAAACTTTGTAAGAACATTGCCCACCTAGTGAGCCTCTTATTCAATAGCCTGCAATCCTGCAAATAACTAAGGGCCTTATGGCCCATCATTACAAGGTCTCATACCCTTCTGAGTATAACCAAACTTCATTAACCCCTATGCCACTGCCAAAAATTCCTTTTCAGATATACCATAGGCCCACTCATGCTTAGTCAGCATCCTACTTGCAAACAATATACTACGATGTTCCATTTTTCCATCAACCAACTTCTTTTGAAACAAAGCAGTACCTATCCCATAGTCTGAGCTGTCAGTGGCAAGGTAATTTGGGAGTGACATATCCAGGTAATAGAGTAGACTACAGTTACTTTAACTATTCTTGATTTTACTGAAGTAAGCTGTCCACACCCATGGTGCATTTTTCTTTAAGAATTGTGATAGGCTTGGTGAATTAAGGCTTAAGCCACCAATATACTTTTGGTAGAACCCTACCATTCTGAGGTATGATTTCAATTGCTTGCAATTTCTTGATTTGGCAAAATTCGCTATTGCCTTTTATCTTTTCTTCATTGGGTACAAAACCATCTGATGACAGTACATGCCCTAAAAATTTTATTTCTGCCTTCACAAACTCATAATTTTTCAATTTCAGTCATGCCCCCATTTCTCAAAGCTGTAAACACACCTTGCAACAAACCATAATGCTCTCTCGAAGTTGATGTAGCAATCAGAAAATCGTCTTCATAAATTGTCATTCTTCTCATGAGCTCACTTCCCAGCACATAACTGACAGCTCTCACGAACACAGCTACAGATATGCATAGTCCAAAAGGGGATACTTTGTATTGATAGACCCTGCCTCCAAACAGGAAGACAGTATACTTTCTGCTTTGCACTGTTAAAGGCAACTGCCAAAACCCAGCCATCAAATCCATCGTTGTTAAGAGTTTTATATTTTTTAACCCTAAAATCAATTCATCTATGTTTTCAGGGTGGTCAGTTTCTCTTAAAATTATTTTGTTCAACCTCCTAGAATCTGGAACCAAGTGCACCGATTTGTCCTTCTTCTTGACAACTACTATTGGGTTGCAGTATTCACTTCTGCACTGTTCCACAATTCCCCATTCTAACATATGTTGTAGTTCTCCTCTAGCTGCCTCCCTCTCTGTCAGTGCTATAGGGTATGGCCTGACCTTAATGGGTTCATGTGGATTCACCGTGAGTGAAAACTCAAAACCTTCCCTGGTTTTTCAGAAAACACATCTGCTACATGGAAACTAGCCACCAGTTTTTCATCATTGAGTGCAATTTTGAATTTAACTCTTTTTCTTCCCTTACAATCTATATATGCCTCATATTTACTCAGGAAATCAATCCCCAACACCATATTCATATTTAAATTTGGGACCACCAAAAATGAATGACTAAATACTTCACCTCCAATGTTTACATCTAGAACTACCTCCTTTCTTGCTGATTTACTGAAAGTTCCTGTAGCATTTTTAATTCTCACCCCTGTGACCAGAAATTACACTGAAACTTCCTGGCAGATTAAAACTGTGTGCCCGACCGAGACTCGAACTCGGGACCTTTGCCTTTCGCGGGCAAGTGTTCTACCAACTGAGCTACCAAAGCACGATTCACGCCCGGTCTCACAGCTTTACTTCTGCCAGTATCTTGTCTCCTTCCTTCCAAACTTTACAGAAGCTCTCCTGCGAACCTTGCAGAACTAGCACTCCTGAAAGAAAGGATACTGTGGAGACATGGCTTAGCCACAGCCTTGGGGATGTTTCCAGAATGAGATTTTCACTCTGCAGCGGAGTGTGCGCTGATATGAAACTTCCTGGCAGATTAAAACTGTGTGCCCGACCGAGACTCGAACTCGGGACCTTTGCCTTTCGCGGGCAAGTGCTCTACCAACTGAGCTACCGAAGCACGACTCATGCCCAGTCTCACAGCTTTACTTCTGCCCGTATCTCGTCTCCTACCTTCCAAACTTTACAGAAGCTCTCCTGTGAACCTTGCAGAACTAGCACTCCTGAAAGAAAGGATACTGCGGAGACATGGCTTAGCCACAGCCTTGGGGATGTTTCCAGAATGAGATTTTCACTCTGCAGCGGAGTGTGCGCTGCAGAGTGAAAATCTCATTCTGGAAATTACACTGTTTCCCTGTTCTTAAGACGATCATAGAAGTTCTCTGCCACCACAGTCACAGAACTTCCAGTATCTACCAGAACAGTTTCACAGACCCCTGCTGCACCAACAGTTATTATCGGCTGCATGTTTTCAATAAAATCGTGCTTCAGTTCTGTTTCAGCCAACAAGTCCTCCTCTATCTCCTGCATGCAATCTTTAGTCATAGTGCACACCTACTCTTCACTAAAAGATTCAGTACCATTATCCTCTGAAAATATTAAATCAAATGCCTCTTTAATTCCAGAGTTTCCTACATGGAACCACTCTAGCTTTCTAGCAACTCTATATTTTTCTTCCTCCCAGGTCTCTGGTATCAACTTCCACTGTTGCTTCCTGCAACAGTGTTCTCAGTAAAGAAAAGTTGGACCATACACCCTTTCCCATGAAACTGCACAAAACACATTGAATTCTGGAGAGTCCCTCTCATGATGTACAACTTCATGTGGCTGTTGCGTACCCCATATTCTCACATTATTGTGGTTCACCTTACCATTTAAATGGATTGTTGTGTCATCACTAAACACTAAGCGTGGAAGAAAACTGTCATTTCCATCTTGCCAGGATGAAATTACATAACTCCGCACATTGTTGTTTGTCACTTTCACGAATAACTTGCAGTAGCTGTAGTAGCCAGACAGACATCGGGGGCATGTTGAGCTGTCGACCTGCACGGTGAACATATTTTTGTGGACTCCTTGTGAAACTAAGGTGGATGCATTTGATGTCTGTGTCAGACACTTGGGGATGGCCCGGTGATTTGCCTTTACACAACTAACTTGTTTCTCAGAATTGTTCATGTCAACGTGTAATGCTCTATGCTGTAGGAGGATCCACACCATACCTAGTACAAAAGTCACACTGAACAGTTATTACTGACCCACACATGCCCGCATCTCGTGGTCGTGCGGTAGCGTTCTCGCTTCCCACGCCCGGGTTCCCGGGTTCGATTCCCGGCGGGGTCAGGGATTTTCTCTGCCTCGTGATGGCTGGGTGTTGTGTGCTGTCCTTAGGTTAGTTAGGTTTAAGTAGTTCTAAGTTCTGGGGGACTTATGACCACAGCAGTTGAGACCCATAGTGCTCAGAGCCATTTGAACCATCTGAACTGACCCACATGGCGCAAAACGTAGAACACAAAACACTTTCTGTTGTCCCAACACCATTTTTACTAGAACTGAAGTGGGCACACACTGCTGCTACCTAGAGGGAACCATAAAACTCGAGAGTTTGTTCTTTCCAACAGTATGTTGTTCACGCATATATCTCAAATACATAATAGTTATGATTTTTTTAAACTGGATGATTGTTTTTGATACAGCCTGTATGATGATTCCAGTTTCTCCTGCGAACATAGTTTGAATTTTTTGGTAATGGTTTACATATTTTATCTTATTATACTGCCTGCAGGCAGCCCACCAAGGGAGGGTCTTAGTGACTTGATGTTGGAAGATGGTGTCATGGTGGAGACCCGAACTTACGACAGCTGCTTGCTATAGCAAATCACTCTGTGCTTAGCGTAGCTCCCTCTTTGTAGTAGGTGCTGGCAGACTACTGATAGCTCTGTTAAACTGTCCATTATTTATACAGGTTGGGAGCTTACTTATTGTACTGATGCACTGCTTCCAGGCATGTCCAGAACAACAAACCCATGGTCCTCTAATGTAGGAACTGCTTGATCCATCGTGCAAGTGACCCATCTAACTGCAACACTGGCAGGATTGCTGTGCTGGCGCGGCCTGCCTCACAATGCATAAACAGCCCTGTTCTGCGAGTGGACACTGACACTTTAGTGCCCACAGGCTGCTTGTAGCTCCTTCAATTGCTGTGAGTGAGCTGCAAGCTATCTGTCATTGAAGGTCACTTACAAGGAATCCTTTGAGTGTGTGGTCGCCAAGTTCAGTCTTCAATAAGGCTCATTTGAAAGTCCTATGTGAGAACTATGAAAGTAAAAAATTATTAGTGGCTAATGATCCACCGTGAGCATCAGGAGGCCGACAAAAAGTGAATGTCTGGGAGGTGCAGGTATCAACTTTCTGTGGGATATGTGTATTACTCTTTACAAAATAGACATTATCAACAGTCAAAAAATGTTAAAAACATACCATTAGCATTCGGCATGAGCACCAAATGAAAAGCAGCACACCACAATGATCACAAAGGTTCGCACCATCAAAATCTAAGGGAAACTTGTTGGGAGTTACAGTGTGGGATGTTCAGCTGGATATCCATTCTTAAAAAATGTATATAGAATCATGTTGGTGCAATGGGATAATGAGAACTGATAGAATGTGATGGCAAGCAACCCAATGTGAAACAAATCTGCCGTGGAGCTTATCGTAAAACTGGCTATCCATTAAGGCTTAGCTGTAGATAGAGCGATAATATGTTTTATTGGCACGGGAAAAACAAAACATCCAGACACTGAATTTTTCCACGAGTTCCAGATGCAACGTCACACACTTTCCTCTGAAGCAGTATTATATTTATACACAGACCAGGAATCAAGCAAAAGCAAGTTTTTTTGACCAGCTATTGGCTAAAAGCACGGCTCATACAGTAGTTGTATGGATAGGGACAAACAAAAATGGCCTGGAGAACACAGTTCCAAGGTACAAAGAAACATAGCAGAGGAAAGAAAAGTTCTTGACGACTATGAGGGTTGTTGCCGTACACCTTAGATTTGGGAGTCCCCACACAAAGTAATCGCACACCGACAGATCAGGTGACCTGGGTGGCCACCTAGGGCCGCGACTAGACTGACCTCTGCTAACAACTGTCTGGCGAGAGGAGTGTGTATGTATGCTCCAAGGTTCCGCCGGCTATATGGGCAGTTGCTCCATCCTGTTGGTCTTTCTCTCCTCCGTTAATGCTGCCACAAATGATATCAAAATTTTGGCAATGTAATGCGCCAAAGCCAGTGTCTGATGAAAGAAGATGGGACCAATAATGCGGCATGTAGACACTGCTCACCAAACTCCAGCCTCCTGATCGAGCAGTGGTGTTTTGTGGAAGTTGTGCGGAATCTCCACTGCTCAGAACCTGTGGTCCTGTGCGTTGACGTACCGTAAACCGGGGCTACTTTGCTCCTCGAGGGGATACTTTGCGCCACCTCCCAAACAACTTTTGTAACGTTCCGGTTAGCAATACATGAATCGATAATTCATCTTTGGTTCGATTTTGTGATAGCAGGAGAACGATTCGTCTTTGGTGCTTGTTCAACCACATTTAAATTCATTAATTCAAAAGTAAGTGGTGTTCAATGATGGTGCAGAGCCCACGCGAACTTCATCCAATTTCTTTTTGATCTGTGCTGCAGTCCAACCCACTAAATGAAAATGTTTAATAACAGCACGAAACTCGGTTTTCTCCATTTTCAGTCACAGTCGACGCAATGGCCGAATTCAGGCGCTGTCAATAGTGAACTGTATGCTGTGAGTTATTGACACTATTGGAATAAGCTTACCAGTCATGAAGGCGCAACAAAAACGTTCCATTCTTTCACAGAAATTTATCAGACTTACCAAACCACCCTCGTATATACTGAAGCGCACATCCTGCAAGACACATATTGTTTGAACGCAGAATACGCCTCATTCAATATGTGGCATGAAACGGTAATAATGTAGTGCACCACCAGATGCAGGCAACATTTTACTTCATAAATTGTGCCCACTAATGCTATAATTTGCGTCCATGCTAACGTAACAAGCTGCATTTACTTGTGAAATAGTTACAGCAAATTTCTTGCAGTAAGTGAAGTAAATAGGTAAATAGTGATTGATTACTATTTGTTAACATATTAAAAAGTTATATGGAGTAATATACATGAATGAGACATTATATCTGTGGCATAACTCAAAAGAATATGTATTATAACAATGTTGAGCCCTAAGACTGATTTGATGCAGCTCTCTATGTAACTCTATCCTATGCAAGTATCTTCATGTCTGAATAACAAAGGCAATGTATACCATTCTGGATCTGCTTGCTGTATTGATCTCTTGGTCACCCTGTGTGATTTTTACTCGCCACACTTCCCTTCAGTACCAAGTTAGCGATTCCCTGATGCCTCAGAATGTGTCCTATCGACCGATACCTTCTCCTAGTCAGGTTATACCACAAATTTCTTCTCCCCTCAGTTCTATTCAGTACCTCCTCATTAGTTATGTCATCTACCCATCTAATCTTCAGCATCCTTCTGTAGCAAAATTACACGAAGCGAAATGTAGTGTGAGGAGGGCTATGCGGGAGGCGTTCAACGAATTCAAAAGTAAAGTTCTATGTACTGACTTGGCGAAAATCCTAAGAAATTTTGATCTTATATCAAAGCGGTAGGTGGATAAAAACAAAATGTCCAGACACTCTGTGACCAAAATGGTACTGAAACAGAGGATGACAGACTAAGGGTCGATATACTAAATGTCTTTTTCCAAAGCTGTGTCACAGAGGAAGACTGCACTGTAGTTCCTTCTCTAGATCGTCGCACAGATGACAAAATGGTAGATATCGAAATAGATGACAGAGGGATAGAAAAACAATTAAAATCGATCAAAAGAGGAAAAGCCGCTGGACCTGATGGGATACCCGTTCGATTTTACACAGAGTACGGGAAGGAACTTGCACCCCTTTTTTCAGCGGTGTACCGTAGGTCTCTAGAAGAGCGTAGCGTTCCAAAAGCTTGGAAAAGGGCACAGGTCATCCCCGTTTCCAAGAAGGGACGTCGAACAGATGTACAGAACTATAGACCTATATCTCTTAACGTCGATCAGTTGTAGAATTTTGGAACACGTATTATGTTAGAGTATAATGACTTTTCTGGAGACAAGAAATCTGCTCTGTAGGAATCAGCATGGGTTTCGAAAAAGACGATCATGTGAAACCCAGCTCGCGCTATTCGTCCACGAGACCCAGAAGGCCATAGACACGGGTTCTACATCTACATTTATACTCCGCAAGCCACCCAACGGTGTGTGGCGGAGGGCACTTTACGTGCCACTGTCATTACCTCCCTTTCCTGTTCCAGTCGCGTATGGTTCGCGGGAAGAACGACTGCCGGAAAGCCTCTGTGCGCGCTCGAATCTCTCTAATTTTACATTCGTGATCTCCTCGGGAGGTATAAGTAGGGGGAAGCAATTTATTCGATACCTCATCCAGAAACGCATCTTCTCGAAACCTGGACCGCAAGCTACACCGCGATGCATAGCGCCTCTAGTGCAGAGTCTGCCACTTGAGTTTGCTAAACATCTCCGTAACGCTATCACGCCTACCAAATAACCCTGTAACGAACGTGCCGCTCTTCTTTGGATCTTCTCTATCTCCTCTGTCAACCCGATCTGGTATGGATCCCACACTGATGAGCAATACTGAAGTATAGGTCGAACGAGTATTTTGTAAGCCACCTCCTTTCTTGATGGACTACATTTTCTAAGGACTCTCCCAATGAATCTCAACCTGGCACCCGCCTTACCGACAATTAATTTTATATGATCATTCCACTTCAAATCGTTCCGCACACATACTCCCAGATATTTTACAGAAGTAACTTCTACCAGTGTTTGTTCCGCTATCATATAATCATACAATAAAGGATCCTTCTTTCTATGTATTCGCAATACACTACATTTGTCTATGTTATGGGGTCAGCTGCCACTCCCTGCACCAAGTGCCTATCCGCTGCAGATCTTCCTGCATTTTGCTGCAATTTTCTAATGCTGCAACTTCTCTGTATACTATAGCATCATCCGCGAAAAGCTACATGGAACTTCCGACACTATCTACTAGGTTATTTATATATATTGTGAAAAGCAATGGTCCCATAACACTCCCCTGCGGCACGCCAGAGGTTACTTTAACGTCTGTAGACGTCTCTCCATTGAGAACAACATTCTGTGTTCTGTTTGCTAAAAACTCTTCTATCCAGCCACACAGCTGGTCTGATATTCCGTAGGCTCTTACTTTATTTATCAGGCGACAGTGCGGAACTGTATCAAACGCCTTCCGGAAGTCAAGGAATATGGCATCTACCTGTGACCCTGTATCTAATATTTTCTGGGCCTCATGAACAAATAAAGCGAGTTGGGTCTAACACGATCGCTGTTTCCGGAATCCATGTTGATTCCTACAGAGTAGATTCTGGGTTTCCAGGATGACATGATACGCGAGCAAAAAACATGTTCTAAAATTCTACAACAGATCGATGTCAGAGATATAGGTTTATAGTTTTGCGCATCTGCTCGACGACCCTTCTTGAAGACTGGGACTACCTGTGATCTTTTCCAATCATTTGGAACCTTCCGTTCCTCTAGATACTTGCGGTACACGGCTGTTAGAAGGGGGCAAGATCTTTTGTGTACTCTGTGTAGAATCGAATTGGTATCCCGTCAGGTCCAGTGGACTTTCCTCTGTTGATTGATTTCAGTTGCTTTTATATTCCTTGGACACTTATTTCGATGTCAGCCATTTTTTCGTTTGTGCGAGGATTTAGAGAAGGAACTGCAGTGCGGTCTTCTTCTGTGAAACAGCTTTGGAAAAAGGTGTTTAGTATTTCAGCTTTACGCGTGTCATCCTCTGTTTCACTGCCATCATCATCCCAGAGTGTCTGGATATGCTGTTTCGAGCCACTTACTGATTTAACGTAAGACCAGAACTTCCTAGGATTTTCTGTCAAGTCGGTACATAGAATTTTACTTTCGAATTCACTGAACGCTTCACGCATAGCCCTCCTTACGCTAACTTTGACATCGTTTAGGTTCTGTTTGTCTGAGAGGTTTTGGCTGCGTTTAAACTTGCAGTGAAGCTCTCTTTGCTTTTGCAGTAGTTTCCTAACTTTGTTGTTGAACCACGGTGGGTTTTTCCCATCCCTCACAGTTTTACTCGGCACGTACCTGTCTAAGACGCATTTTACGATTGCCTTGAACTTTTTCCATAAACACTCAACATTGTCAGTGTCGGAACAGAAATTTTCGTTTTGATCTGTTAGGTAGTCTGAAATCTGCCTCCTATTACTCTTGCTAAACAGATAAACCTTTCTCCCTTTTTTTATATTCCTATTTACTTCCATATTCAGGGATGCTGCAACGGCCTTATGATCACTGATTCCCTGTTCTGCGCTTACAGAGTCGAAAAGTTCGGGTCTGTTTGTTATCGGTAGGTCCAAGATATTATCTCCACGAGTCAGTTCTCGGTTTAATTGCTCGAGGTAATTTTCGGATAGTACACTCAGTATAATGTCACTTGATGCTCTGTCCCTACCACCCGTCCTAAACATCTGAGTGTCCCAGTCTATATCTGGTAAATTTAAATCTCCACCTAAGAGTATAACATGCTGAGGAAATTTATGTGAAATGTATTCCAGATTTTCTCTCAGTTGTTCTGCCACTAATGCTGCTGTGTCGGGAGGTCGGTAAAAGGAGCCAATTATTAACCTAACTCGGTTGTTGAATGTAACCTCCACCCATAATAATTCACAGGAACTATCCACTTCTACTTCACTACAGGATAAACTACTACTAACAGCGACAAACACGCCACCACTGGTCGCATGCAATCTATCCTTTCTAAACACCGTCTATACCTTTGTAAAAATTTCGGCAGAATTTATCTCTGGCTTCAGCCAGCTTTTCGTACCTATAACGATTTCAGCTTTGATGCTTTCTATCAGCGCTTGAAGTTCCGTACTTTACTAACACAGCTTCGACGGTTGACAATTACAATACCGATTTCTGCTTGGTCCCAGCATGTCCTGACTTTGCCCCACACCCTTTGAGGCTGTTACCCTTTCTGTACTTGCCCGAGGCCATCTAACCTAAAAAACCGCCCAGTCCACGCCACACAACCCCTGTTACCGTTGTAGCCTCCGGCTGTGTGTAGTGGACTCCTCACCTATGCAGCGGAACCCGAAACCCCACCACCCTATGGCGCAAGTCGAGGAATCTGCAGCCCACACAGTCGCAGAACCGTCTCAGCCTCTGATTCAGACCCTCCACTCGGCTCTGTACCACAGGTCCACAGTCAGTCCTGTCGACGATGTTGCAGATGGTGAGCTCTGCTTTCATCCCACTAGCGAGACTGGCAGTCTTCACCAAATCAGATTGCCGTCGGAAGCCAGAGAGGATTTCCTCCGATCAATAGCAACACACATCATTGGTGCCGACATGAGCGACCACCTGCAGATGGGTGCACCCTGTACCCTTCATGGCATCTTGAAGGACCCTTTCCACATCTGGAATGAATCCCCCGGTATGCACACGGAGTGCACATTGGTTTTCTTCACCTCTCTTGCTGCCATATCCCTAAGGGGCCCCATTACGTGCCTGACGTTGGAGCTACCAACTACCAGCAAGCCCACCCTCTGCGACCGCCCGGATCTTGCAGACTGAGGGGCAACCTCTGGAACAGGACAAGCAGCCATGTCCAGCCGAAGATCAGTATCACCTGGAGACAGAGCCTGAAACCGGTTCGTCAGACAAACTGGAGAGGCATTCCGTTCAGCCCTCCGGAATGTCTTTCGCCCCCCTGCCACACCTTGAGACGACCTCCCACTCTACCACGGGTTAGGGGTCAGCCTCAATGTGGGCAGTATCCCGGACAGCCACAGCCGTAGTCCGATCGGGGGATGCGTAGGACGAGCTGGCCGTCCCCGATAAAACCCCATCTGGACCCCCACAGTGATGCCCATTGGCAACAGCTTCAAGCTGTATGACCGAAGCCAACACTGCCTGAAGCTGGGAGCGAAGGGATGCCTACTCAGCCCGCATCCGAACACAGCAGTCGCAGTCCCTATCCATGCTAAATACTGTTGTGCAAAGAACGTCTGAACTAGTCTACAGAGAGCACAAACAATTCGACACAAAATTTAAACAGTTATTAAAATAGAAGATTGCCTAGTAAATGGAGTAATGCTGCTACTTGGGCGCTGCTGACACACTGCTCGGCGCCAGAAGGAGACTACGCGATTTTACACTATTCAAGTACTAAAACGCGATGCTACAACTCTCAAATACTATAATACACCCGAAATTTATGTATCAAACAATGCAAGTACCAAAAACAGGCAAAGAAATTAAGAATTAAACTATGTAAGAAATGAGTGAGCTAGGAGTATACGACTTGCTGCTGCAGCTGCTTATCCAACGGCGGCAGGGAGCACACTGACTGTGACCAATCGACACTGGCCGTTCAAAACAAAAACAGAAGACAAACGACTACGCGAATTTACACTATTCAGGTACTAAAACGCGATGCTACAACTCTCAAATACTATAATACGCCCGAAATTTATGAATTAAACAATGCAAGTACCCAAAAACACGCAAAGAAATTAAGAATTAAACTATGTAACAAGTAAGTGAGCTAAGAGTATACGACTTGCTGCTGGCAGCTGCTTATCCAGCGGCGGCAGGTAGATGCCGTGTTTCTTGACTTCCGCAAGGCGTTTGATACAGCTCCCACAGTCGTTTAATGAACAAAGGAAGAGCATATGGACTATCAGACCAATTGTGTGATTGGATTGAAGAGTTCCTAGATAACAGAACGCAGCATGTCATTCTCAAAGGAGATAAGTCTTCCGAAGTAAGAGTGATTTCAGGTGTGCCGCAGGGGTGTGTCGTATGACCGTTGCTATTCACAATATACATAAATGACCTTGTGGATAACATCGGATGTTCACTGAGGCTTTTTGCGGATCATGCTGTAGTATATCAAGATATTGTAACAATGGAAAATTGTACTGAAATGCAGGAGGATCTGCAACAAATTGACGCATGGTGTAGGGAATGGCAATTGAATCTCAATGTAGACAAGTGTAATGTGCTGCGAATACATAGAAAGAAAGATCCCTTATCATTTAGCTACAATATAGCAGGTCAGCAATTGGAAGCAGTTAATTCCATAAATTATCTGGGAGTACGCATTAGGAGTGATTTAAAATGGAATGATCATATAAAGTTGATCGTCGGTAAAGCAGATGCCAGACTGAGATTCATTGGAAGAATCCTAAGGAAATGCAATCCGAAAACAAAGGAAGTAGGTTACAGTACACTTGTTCGTCCACTGCTTGAATACTGCGCAGCTGTGTGGGATCCGTACCAGATAGGGTTGATAGAAGAGATAGAGAAGATCCAACGGAGAACAGCACGCTTCGTTACAGGATCATTTAGTAATCGCGAGAGCGTTACGGAGATGATAGATAAACTCCAGTGGAAGACTCTGCAAGAGAGACGCTCTACAACTCGGTACGGGCTTTTGTTGAAGTTTCGAGAACAAACCTTCACCGAGGAGTCATGCAGTATATTGCTCCCTCCTACGTATATCTCGCAATGATATCATGAGGATAAAATCAGAGAGATTAGAGCCCACACAGAGGCATACCGAAAATCTTTCTTTCCACGAACAATACGAGACTGGAATAGAAGGGAGAACCGATAGAGGTACTCAAGGTACCCTCTACCACACAGCGTCACATGGCTTGCGGAGTATGGATGTAGATGTAGATTTAAAGAGCTTCTATTCTGTTTTTGTTTAAACTGTTTATCGTCCATGTTTCACATTCATACATGTCTACACTCCATACAAATACTCTTAGAAAAGATTTCCTCACACATAAATCTATATTCGATGTTAAAAAATTTCTCAAAATTTCTCTTCTTCGGAATCTGTTTCTTGCCATTGCCAGTCTACGTTTTATGTCCTCTCTATTTTGGACATCATCACTTATTTTGCTGCCCAAATAGCAAACCTCATGTACTACTTAAGTGTCTAATTTCCTAATCTATTTCCCTCAGCATCGCGTGATTTAATTCAACTAAATTCCATTATCTTCATTATGTTCATGTTATATCCTTCTATCAGGATACCGTCCATCACGTTCAACGAAGACCGTAGCCAATGGGGTGAGGGTTCCAGGGCGTCTTAAATCCTTCACCCCCCACAAGCCCTCCCACCTAAATGAAATTACACTCGACCTAGTTGCTGCGTAGTGAAATTGAAAGATGTTTTTATTTAAAGTCATGCGCCGAAAAAGGGATACGCGCCATCGATAGATTTAAATTATCGATTGCACTGTCAGTTATCGCCCATCCATACTTTAGTCGAGGCCAACGACTGCATATTGTTGACCTTACTTGAGCTCATTTGTTGTTTTATTAATCAATTCAGTTCTTACTTGCAGTTGAATTAAATGTAAATGCTGTTGTTTATTGTTTCTGTTCTGTGTGCTATTGTGATAGTGTTTAATTACAAGTACGTTTGTAACAAGAAAGAAGAGGAAAAACGATTTTGAATCGTCCTCTAGCGTTATGGTAAGTCAAAAATACGTAGGCTCTACTGTAATACCCTAATTACCTATCTATAGCAGTTTAATGTTAGCACTGGTGTCGTTATTTAGAGAGTGGTAGAACTTTGAGGTCGCAATATTTCAGTATTTCACAAGGCAACGGAGCGGTACACGTGTGGCTACGTCCTTGGTTCAACTGCTCTTTCAAGTACTTTGCTGTCTCTGACAGAATTACAGTGTCATCGGCAAACCTCAAGAGCTTTTATTCCTTGTTCCTGGACTGCAATTCCTATTCCAAATTTTTTTCTTATAACAATTAACCATTTTTCCTATAGCAGTAGGTGCCGTAAATACATTCAAAGTTTGCGCGTAAGTGCGCGCACCAATGGTCGCCGAGGAGCCATTCAATGAGCCCGCTGTACACAGGACACTGCTTACGAGATTGTGTGGCCTCGGTGAGCAGAGATGAATTTCTCGGCGCCGCGACGAAACCGCCGTGTCATCGCCGTGTGAGGTCACGGGCCTGCGATCACGTGACCGGCGACGCGACAGCCGCGGAGGCTGTCGGCAGTGCGGCGGTGCGAGCCATGGCGGACAGCGGCTACGTGGAGGTGCGGCCGCCGGCCGGCGCTCTCCGGGGGCTGACGGCGCGGACCAAGGGCAAAGCGGCGCGCTACTTCCGCTTCCTGGGCATCCCTTACGCTGCGCCGCCGGTGGGGCCCCTGCGCTTCCAGGTCAGGCAGCGAAACTTCGCCGCATTTATTACGCATTCGCAGACACGGAATGGAATCCTTGTAAAAGAAACGCGTAAAATAGCTGCTGCAAAGAGGATCGACACGGAGTAGAAAAAAAAAAGTTCGAATGAAACACAGTTTGCTTATTAATACATGACGTCTTGCAGATGACACAAGTACTGCAATAAATAGTATGTCGAGTGTAGTTCTAGAAAGATCTGCTAATGTTATTTTCCTGGATATTAATAAATGGTTTAAAGCCAACTCACTGACATTAAACTTCGAAAAGACTCACTATATGCAATTCAGAACCTATAAGAGGTTTCCACCCAGCATATGCATAAAATACGAAGAAGAGCAGATAGAAGAGGTTGACAGTGTTAAATTCCTGGGATTACAACTTGATAATAAATTCAGTTGGGAAGAGCACACCACAGAACTGCAGAAACGCCTTAACAAATCTGTATTTGCAATTCGAGTGTTAGCAGACATAGGCGACATAAAAATGAAAAAGCTTGCGTACTTTGCCTACTTTTATTCCATAATGTCATATGGTATAATATTTTGGAGTAACTCTTCAAGTCAAACAAAAGTTTCAGAGTCCAAAAGCGTGTAATACGTATTATTTGTGGAGTAAATAATATATCTCTTTTTCCAACAAACAGCTCAATTCATACATACAACACCAGGAACAAAAATGATTTGCACAAGGACTTAAAAGCACTTACTTTAGTTCAAAAAGGAGTCCACTACTCATAAACACTCATCTTCAATTATTTGCCAGCAAACATAAAAAATTTAGTTACAAATAAAGATCAGTTTAAAGGGAGCCTGAAAGACTTACTAGTGGCCAACACCTTCTACTCCATTGACGAATTTTTTAATAGAAACAAATGCTTTATTGTATATACTCATACTATTAGTATTGTTATCTAATCTTAAAAAAAAATTGACATGTTCCACATCCTCGAGGATCTCCTCAGCACGGATCTATGGAACTAAATCTAATGTAATCCAATCTAATCTAATCTTGGAAACAACAGCTGCGTATAAACAAGCGGATTCCATGTTTCTAGAGTGTCGAAAGACGACAGTGTGGCACGACTACTAATCAATTAATCAATGTAAGACCAAGCAGAGTATTTTCGCAAATAGGTGACTGACTGGAGGACTGTCTGTCTAACACGACCCAGTACGCTATAATGGACGGCAACACGAAAGTAACATCGGCTGTGCCTCAAGGAAGCGTAATGGGACCTGCAATAGTTTTCAATATACTTTTTCAGACAGGATCAGCAGCACTGCTTTTGTGTACAGGAAAAGGGCGTCGTTGCACGATTATAAGGGACTGCAGGAATACTCTGACAAAAATTCCACTTAGAGCAATGACTGACAGCTCTGTGTAAATGTGCACAAATATTAGATAATGCAGATTAGAATGAAACAGAATCGTTTAACATCTGACAATAACATTACTGGTGAACATATTGTGCATGTCACACCGTATATGTACAAGGTTTCTCAAAAAGAATTACCTGATTTCAAAATCCCACATTTATTGACAAAAGCATATCACAAAAAACATGGGATGCATTGCAAAAAACTCACAAAATTTTTAAGTTTTAGCTATACTATTATGTTCTATGTATTCAACAGCAGCAGAACGAACGACATCTAGATGGTAATTAAATTCGTCGTAAACTCTACACAATGTATCTGCTTTTACGTAAGTTATAACACGTGCTATTCTGTTCTTACGTCACGAGGTAAAGGGGAGATGAACACAATTTCCTTCAGATGCACCCACAAGAAAAAATCTTGGAGACCAGCAATGCAGAGCTGTGTCTCGTGGTGCTGTACGCCCTATCCAGTGTTGAGGCGGAGTGTCGTTGATAAACTGACGTACATAGTTGTGCCAATGTGCTGTAGCTCCATCCTACTGCAAAATGAAGTCATTGGAGTCCTGAAGGTATGAAAACGTCAATCCTGCAGCATTTGAATATAGCTCAATGCAGGATAGGGTTCACGGGACCCTGACATGCTCATAGTGTATGGAGAGTGTAGGAAGAATGCAGTTCGTTCTTGTACGGCGTCTGTGGCAAGATATCCTAACAGACGTCAACCATCCTCAACCAGCTACGTGAAAGTGGCAGGGTAACACCTAGTAAAAGGAAGAGAAGGAAACAAGTGAAGACAGGAGAAGTGGAAATTAATGTTCTTGCTGCTGTTGCAGCTGATCCGCACAAGGAAGTGACATGAGTCAGGCAAGTTGGTTCAAATGGCTCTGAGCACTAT
This sequence comes from Schistocerca nitens, assembly GCF_023898315.1. Lineage (NCBI taxonomy): Eukaryota > Metazoa > Arthropoda > Insecta > Orthoptera > Acrididae > Schistocerca > Schistocerca nitens. Next base: position 450,169,921 of record NC_064615.1, read on the forward strand.
GGGACTTAACATCTGTGGTCATCAGTCCCCTAGAACTTAGAACTACTTAAACCTAACTAACCTAAGGACATCACACACATCCATGCCCGAGGCAGGATTCGAACCTGCGACCGTAGCGGTCACGCGGTTCCAGACTGACGCGCCTAGAACCGCACGGCCACACCGGCCGAGTCAGGCAAGTGTCCTACGCATCTTCCACTGACTCAGTTTCCTTCCCTGTCATATCGCTCCCCATCAAGAGCTGCATGGAAACGATTATGAGCATCGTGTTACCTTCTGTACATGGGCATTAAGAGAGAATGCTCCAGATATATCATGTATCTTGTATAGTGATGAAGCCATATTTACCAATCATGATCAGATAAACAACCGAAACATTCGTTGTTGGTGTGCTGACAATTCCCGTTGGCGTCGTCAGGTGGAACATCAGTGCCCATGGTGTGTAAACGGGTGGTGTGGATAGAGAACCATCAGCTCATAGGCCCGTTTTTCATACACAGAACGCTGAATGCGCACAAGTATTGCAGCCCTCCAACAGACGGGCCATAAGTTCCTCTACAGACTGGAAGGAACCTGTGTTACCAACATGATGGCTGTCTAGCCCATAGGTGCTGAAAGTACTACAGCATGTCTTGACGAATTGTTTCCAAATCGCAGAATACCTGTACCTTGGCCGGACCCTTTCCCCGGATTTGACGCCTACATACGTTTTTCTGTGGGAAAAGCTGAAAAAGTCTGTCTACAAGGACATACCAGCTATACTCAATGATGCGCAAAACGTATTACTGCAGCCTTCTCGGACATCTCTGCTGAAATGCTAACAAGTGTGCAGCAGTCGTTTCATACCAGACTGGAGGCGTGTATTGCCACTACCAGAGGTCAGTTTGAACAGTGACGGCGTTAGGCGTCGGCGACCGCTGACGGCCTCGCGCCCGTAGGAGCCTCACAAAAGGTTTGTTGAAGCTGTTAAAATTAGCTACTTATCTGTCCGTATCTATTTTCGTAAGAATGTACTAGTATTTATCTAGGGGCGTCTGGCAACATTATGACAGTTAAGCCCCATTACAAGATGCATCTAACGCGTACACCTATGCGGCAGGCGCCAAGCGTGCAAGTTTGTGGTTCTGGTAGGCCTATTACGTTACACGATTCATGCGGGAATCAGCGCATGCGCACTAGACGGCAGTAGCGCATGGAACTCTAAGGAGACTGTTTTGTTGTAAAGTTGTTCATGCAGACTAAAATAAAATTTGTAAAATAAATTATTAAATTCTATAGTTAGAGAGAATCCTGATCCCCATATTAAAGAAAGATACATGTTAAACGGAAAATACACTTACTTTTCTGTATACCATCTTCACAGCCCTCTCGGTATGCACAGTTTTTCCGAATTGACACTTAGATCCAATACCAAGCAAATGCAACAATGCTCTGTGGAAGAGACAATACAGGCAGGAGCATTGCCTTGGCCAGTATGTCAGCTCTCTGAAACCAATCCTACTAAGTGACACTTCACACTTTTCTCAAGTTATTTAACAGGTACAAGTGGACAAGTCTTTTATCTCTGAAGGTGTGGTTGCACTAATTTCAGCCATACTTACAAAAGGTACCCCATCCTATGGTAAGTCAATATACAAATACATTTCTTGGCGTATGTATTTGGCTGCTGTCATACATGAAAGATAAAAAAAAAATATTCTGCCGTATAGCATAATCGCATAGCATATTCACTCAATACTATGACAATGAGTACTTTAAGTACCCTACTGTACTTATCAACGTACCTAGCACAAAATGCTTTTTACATCGTCAGTATGGAGGACCCTCAAGACACAGAGACATAGGGAGAAAAATGGGAATCCAGTGCATCAAAAAGAAAAAGAAAGGCTGAGACGATTATATCCAACCAAGCTATGAGTTCGAGTAAGATAAAATTTCTTAAGAAAACTTCAGGTGTGACTACTCCAGAGGCCTCCGATGAAGCTCTTATCCAAGTGTCTTTAGTTTCTGAAACAGATCCAGCTTCAGAGTCTAATGAATCTGTTACCCTTTCTGATGTAGCATCAGAATTGGGTGAAACTCCTGTGATCCGAGATTGCGAGGCGAATAAAGATTTCAAAAGCAATAATCAAGAGCAAGTTGTTCAATGACTCTCGTCATTTATAGAAATAGATCCGGGAAAGTGGGTATTTCCAGTAACATATTCGCAGCGTCATGATTTAATTCAAAATGGTCCCCAACAAAACCTAGAGAAATCAGATGAAAGTTACCTCAAAGATGCAAATAAAATTTCATTTTACTATAAAATTGAGCAACGGCGAAAAGAAACGTCGCAGATGGTTAGCTTACTCCACATCTCAAGACAAATTTTGTTGCTTTCCATGTCGATTTTTTTCACAATTGCAGACACAGATGGTAAAAGATGGATGTTTGATTGGAAAGATCTGAGTAGGATATTGCAAAGGCATTTACAAAGTCAAGTACCCATGGAGTGCATGGCATTCTGTAAAGAAATCAAATACGGAAAAACAGTAGATAAGGAAAATGAGAGACTGATTAGGGAATCACAGATGTACTGGCATAACTTGCCTGAAAGATTGATCCATATTATAAAATATTTACATTCATACAATCAGGCGTTTAGAGGGCATCGAGAATCCCTTAACGTGAACGAAAGCAGAAACAGTGGAAATTTTATATACCTATTTAAACTGTTATCTAAATATAATCTAACACTAAATCAGCACTTGCCATGTTACATTAATGTCCAAATCTGTTATCAACGACATTATAAACAGAGTCAAACAAGCAAAATATTATGCCTTCGTGCTCGATTGTACCATGGATTAGAGCCATATGGAACAAATGTCAATAATGTTAAGATTTTGTAATTCCTCAACTGGAGAGATAGAGGAACATTTCGTTGGGTTTATTGCCGTCGCAGAAACAACGGGAGAGTATTTAACAAATGTCATTCCAAAGGAACTAGACAATAATGGCCTAGACATCCAGAACTGTCGAGGACAGGGATATGATAACGGTGCCAATAAGACTGGTGTTAGAACAAGAATTCTTAGGCCTAATATTAATCCTCGAGCTTTGTTCACGCAGTGCGGATGCCACTGTTGGAATTTGCTGTTGGTAGATGCCGCTAACACTTCTACAACAGCTAAAACGTTTTTCGGGTTCATCAATAAAGCTTATGTGGTTTTTACAGAGTCAACAAGCGTTGGGATCTTATAAAAACTAAACTGAAACTGACATTGAAACCTCTGTCTGCAACACTATGGGAAAGAAGAATCGGAGCTGTAAAAGAGATATTTTGCAATTTGATGATGTTATCGAAAGTGTGAGTGACCTGAAAAACAGAACTGATGATTTCGAAACTCTTAGCGACTCTGAAGCATACTTCACAATCATCTTTTGGAGCTAGAAACCTCTCTTTGCTTATTGGTAAATTTATGACAGTAGGATTTACTGTTTGGAAAGTAAAATTACTGACAATTTCAGGAATAAAGAGAATATGAAAAGTAGACAGCAAGAAAAGCTTTCCCATAAAGAGAAATATGTCAACGTAGAATAGAAATTTAAATGTTGTGAAGTCCTTTCCAACGTATTTGTTTGGCATGTAGTCTTACGCTGGCATGATACGTGGACGATGAACGCTAGAGACAAGAGAGTATAAGCTTCTGATGTGTTGTGCTACACAAAAATTCTGAAAACTTAATGTGTTAATCGAGCAATCAATGACGAAACACTAAGTTGAATTGGAGAAAAAAGAAAATTATGGCACAACATGACTAAGAGAAAGGACAAGTTAAAACGGTAGGTCTTATTGTGAGGCGTCGGGGTGTAGTTAATTTATTAATAGAAGCGAGTACGAGGTAAATAACCCCAGAGAGAGACCAAGCTTCAATGAAGAAAGCAGGTTGATATGTAGTGTGCAGTAGTTATACAGAGTTGAAGAAGATATACTAGTTTGAAGCCACTTTTCCTCTTTTTGAGTCACCAGTCTCCTGACTAGTTTGACGCAACCCGCCATAAAATCCTGTGCGAACCTATTCATCTCAAAGTAACATTAGCATCCTACGTCCTCGATTATTTACTGCATTTATTCCGTCCTCTATCCACTCCGAAGATTTTTTTTTAACGTCTAGAGCTCCCTCAAGTACCATGGAAGTTATCCCTTGCTACCTCAACACATGTCCTATTATCCTGTCCCTTTATTGCTCAGCGTTTTCTATATGTTCTTTTCTTCGCCGATTCTGCAGAAAATCTCACTCCTCATCTTACTCATCTACCTACTTTTCAACGTCCTTCAAGTGCTTCGATTTTCTTCTTTTCCTGTTTTCTCACAGTCCATGATCCATTACCGTACAATTCTGTGCTGCAAATGTACTTTGTCAGAAATTTCTTACTAAGATTAAAGCTGGTGCTATCTACTAGCACACTTCTCTTGGCCAGGAATACCTCTTTGCCTATGCTAATCTGATTTTTATGTTCTCCTTGCTTCGCCCCTCATATGTTACGTTTTCAAGAAGGGACGTCGACCAGATGTGCAGAACTATAGACCTATATCTCTAGCGTCGATCAGTTGTAGAATTTTGGAACACATATTATCTTCGAGTATAATGACTTTTCTGGAGACTAGAAATCTACTCTGTAGGAATCAGCATGGGTTTCGAAAAACACAATCGTGTGAAACCCAGCTCGCGCTATTCATCCACGAAACTCAGAGGGCCATAGACACGGGTTCACAGGTAGATGCCGTGTTTCTTGACTTCCGCAAGGCGTTCGATACAGTTCCTCACAGTCGTTAAATGAACAAAGTAGAAGCATATGGACTATCAGACCAATTGTGTGATTGGATTGAAGAGTTACTAGATAACAGAACGCAGCATGTCATTCTCAATGGAGATAAGTCTTCCGAAGTAAGAGTGATTTCAGGTGTGCCGCAGGGGAGTGTCGTATGACCGTTGCTATTCACAATATACATAAATGACCTTATGGATAACACGGAAGTTCACTGAGGCTTTTTGCGGAAGATGCTGTGGTATATCGAGAGGTTGTAACAATGGAAAATTGTACTGAAATGCAGGAGGATCTGCAACGACTTGACGCATGGTGCAGGGAATGGCAATTGAATCTCAATGTAGACAAGTGTAATGTGCTACGAATACATAGAAAGAAAGATCCCTTATCATTTAGGTACAATGTAGCAGGTCAGCAACTGGAAGCAGTTAATTCCATAAATTATCTGGGAGTACGCATTAGGAGTGATTTAAAATGGAATGATCATATAAAGATGATCGTCGGTAAAGCAGATGCCAGACTGAGATTCATTGGAAGAATCCTAAGGAAATGCAATCCGAAAACAAAGGAAGTAGGTTACAGTACACTTGTTCGCCCACTGCTTGAATACTGCGCAGCAGTGTGGGATCCGTACCAGATAGGGTTGATAGAAGAGATAGAGAAGATCCAACGGAGAACAGCGCGCTTCGTTACAGGATCATTTAGTAATCGCGAAAGCGTTACGGAGATGATAGCTAAACTCCAGTGGAAGACTCTGCAAGAGAGACGCTCAGTAGCTCGGTACGGGATTTTGTTAAAGTTTCGAGAACATACCTTAACCGAGGAGTCAAGCAGTATATTGCTCCATCCTACGTATATCTCGCGAAGAGACCATGAGGATAAAATCAGAGAGATTAGAGCCCACACAGAGGCAAACCGACAGTCTTTCTTTCCACGAACAATACGAGACTGGAATAGAAGGGAGAACCGATAGAGGTACTCAAAGTACCCTCCGCCACACACCGTCAGGTGGCTTGCGGAGTATGGATGTAGATGTAGATGCTTCCAAGGTAGCAGAATTCCTTCACTTCGCTTACTTCGTGGTCCCCAATTTTGGTATTAAATTTATTGCTAATTTCATTTCTGTTGCTCCTCATTAATTTCGTCTCTCTTCAGTCCACTCCAGTCCGTATTCTGTTTTCATTAGAATGTTCATACTATTCAACACGTCTTGTAATTCTTCATCTATTTCACTGACAGTATGAATATAATCAGCAAATATTATCTTTGTTGTCCGTTCACCACGGATTTTTAATCTAACTCTCGAATCTTTATTTTATTTCCGTCATTCCTCCTTCGATGTATACACTGAGCAATAGGGACAAAAGACTACCGCCCTGTCATACAAAATTTGTAATCCGAGCACTAACGTTTCGTCGTCTTCCATTCTCATTGTTCCCTTTTGGTTCTTGTAAATATTGTCTTCCCGTATAGCTTACTCCAATTTTTCCAGAATTTCGAACACCTTGCAACATTTTACGTTGTTGAAGACTTTTTCGTCAAAACTACCGTTCCAAAACCAAACTTTTCATTTTCTAACACATCTTCTATTTCTTTTACTATTATATTAGATGTCTGTTCCGCCTCGCAAAACCATTCAGTGTAGTCTCCCCACATATACACTCTGTCCCCTGTGTTTAACAATGGAATTCCCATTATACTTTTAATGTCGCAGCCCTTCCCTTTATTAAAGCCATATTGGCTTTTTTTCGACCGTGACTGTTTGCTAAAACCTGTAAAAAGGTTTTCAAGAGACCACTGTTTGGCGCGATCCTTTGTTACTTGGTTACATTATTTAATATTACAATACGTTTCGGGGTATAACTGATGATACAAAAATATTTAACATGGATAAACATAGATCTTATAGCAGTTACCTATTTTGGCATGTGTTGTGGCCCGTTTTGTTCATGTGAAATGGCGGTCTTCTTGTGGCGAGTTCACCCACTGCAGTGTCGTACCTCGGCAGTTGTTGCTCATCCGATATTGTAGTGCCTGTGTTGTTAGAAGAACCATGTAGTGTTCCTTCGGACAGGCGTGCTAATTTTAAGAACAAAATTGTCTACATCATGTTCGTATTTATGTTTCGGCCAAATTAGTCCATCTTCCGGTTCAAAACTACAATACAGGGTAACTGTTGCAACCACAGTCCCCGGCTTTGAAATTCCCCCGGAACGATTTAGAAGGACTGCCCCACGTACTTGAACATTCACTGGTTACCAAGCTTCTTGTAGCTCTTTCTGCTTTCGAAAACAAAAATAATTCTTTGCTCTCTCTTTCCCGTACACTTCCAGCCATGTCTCTCTCTCTCTTTCTCTCTCTCTCTCTCTCTCTCTCGCTCTCTCTCTCTCTCCATCATGTCGATGACTCTACGATATTCATGGTACTAAGTAAAATTTGATTTTAGGGACTGTTTTTGTCTGTGCTTACTGTAACACTCCGTCAATTTCTTATGCATTGCAACTGATGTAGCCCGCTTTCTGCACATGTCAAGGTTTTCGAATTTAAATTGGTTTTAGCGTGTTACTTTAAAATTATAAACACCTGTTGCTGTTATTAATACTCCAGCATCATCGCTGTCGTAGCAGTTAGCTAAAGGGACGGTAAAAATCCTATGGTCACCGGTCGTCATCAGGACACAGGAATGTTATCTCTCGAGGCTATCTATGACTCATTCGACCATCAAGTTATGTTTCTCTGTCCAGGAATGGCATTTCGCACTCTTGAGGCGATACGATATGATCGACATTAAAGGCGTGTGAGAGGATGTGTTCTTACCTAATGTCCCAGGTGAGATAAGTAGTCATCTCTTGAGGAACGCTTCTAGGGGGCTATCATGGAAACGGTGTGTGTAGTTGCCTGGTGCGTATACTTGGTTCGCTTCAACAGCCTTTATCGTTAAACGCAGTTTCTAAAATCACTGATGAGTAACACTTATCAAGGCTGATAACGACTGATTATAGTCCATTTAACCGATTATTTGCGAGGACGTACAGCGTATCTCCCAGTTAAATTAACAGATCTGTGATAACATTAACACACTGTTAGGTTTTGTCACTGCGCTAGCGTAATTCATAAAAATGGCATTATGGAATGCATACGTGTCGTAAATACTAATTGACTGTGAAAGGCTTCATTATAATATCACTCTGACTGCTGTGTTACTTCGTGCTACGTCACATATTAGATGTGTTGTCGTTGACTTCAGTCCGAAGATTAGTCTGATGCAAATCTTCACGCTTGTCTATATTGTGTAAGCCTCTTCATCTCTATGTAACTACTGCAACTACATTCCTTTGAATCTGCTTACTGTATTGATCCCCTCGTCTCCCTCGATCATTTTAACCTCCCCCTCCCTCCCCCACTCCTACATCCCTCCACTACTAGACTCATTATTCCATGATGCCTTCAGATATTTCCCATCAATCAATTCTTACTTTAGGTCAAGTTGTGCCATAAATTTCTTCTTTCCTCACTTCGATTCAGTTCCTCTTTAGCAGCAATTGAAGCTTTCAACAACTTCTGGTTCTCTCGATTTCTCCAGGTCTCATCTCCTTAATTTCCAATTTCTTCAGTTTTAATCTGCAATTCATGATCAATAAATTATGGTCCGAGTCGACAGCTACCCCTGGAAGTGTCTTACAGTTTAAAATCTGGTTTCGAAATCTCTATCTTGCCATTACATAATCAACTTGACCTCCAGGTCTCTTCCACGTATACCATCTTCTCGCTTGATTCTTAAACAAAATGTTAGCGATGATTAAATTATTCTCTGTGCAAAATTGTAGTAGGCGTTTCCCTCAATAACTGCTTCCTCCCATTACGTGATTTCTTTCTGGTTTCCCTTCTCTTCCTTTCCCTACCTCCGAATTCTAGTCAGACAATTCAATTTTCTTCTCCTTTAACTATCTGAATAATTTCCTTTATCTCATCGCACATTGTTTCAATCTCTTCATATCAGGATCTAGTTACTATATTAACTGGTACTGCTGTGGTGGTTGCTTGATTCGTGTCTATTTTGGATGTGGTAATGCGTTCACTATTTCATAATAAGTTACCCACAATTCTGTTTTCATATTCATTAGAAGACCTACCTCTTGATTACTGCTTATTGATTTTGTATTTCTAAATTTTTGCTGATGTAACCAGAAGTCTTGTTCTTCCTGCCAACGCACTTCACTAATTCTCACTATATCTAACGTCAACCTACCCACTTCTCTCCTTAAATGCTCTACGTTACCTACCCAGTTCGGGCTCTAACATTCCACGGCCTGTCTCGTAGAATGTCAGTATTGCTTTTCCTGTTGACAACATCCTCCTGAGTAGACCCGTCTGAAAGTCCTAATGGGGGACTATTTTACTTCCGGAGTATATTAGTTAAGAGGATGCCATCGTCATTTAAACATAGAAGAGCTGCATGTCCTCGGTAAAATTAATGGCTGTAGTTTCCCGTTGCTTTCAGCCGTTCACAGTATCAGCACAGCAAGGCCATGCTGGCTAACGTTACAAACCAAATAAGTCACCCTGCGACCTGTTGCCACTACCACTACTGAAAAGGTTTCTGCTCCTCTTCAGGGATCGTAGATTTCTGGTCTCTTCACATATACTCCGCCGCTGTGATTGGACCGAGATATGGCTATCGTATCGCTAAACCCACTCCAGCTCGGCAAGGTTCATATGTCATGAAGAGAAGTATTAGATCCTGAACATATATCTCTTACTGTTAGTGAGTGACGTCATTAGAGACGGAGCACCTGCTCTTGTTCCATAAGCGGAGATTCCAACGGCGATACACCGGAAGTAATTCAACAGTATTATCTGTAAAGCGTAAATTTTGTGCCTGGATTATGTCTTTCGAGACCGCAGACTACTCGCTCATACCTCGATGTCTTAGTGTGAAATGTCACATCTCAAGATCGTATAACGTATCTTTCAGCTCGTTTAACAGGTCTGAGATAATATTAATGCATGTAAATTCTAGTTCGTACTGGTTACTGTTGATTGTGTCGGCGTAAATCCTACGAACGGTATCCTGGGCTATATACTGGTCCGAAAAACTGACTGATTGTAAGCCGACGATGCACTCGAGGGAATAGTTTTCCTTAGATCTATACCTATAAATGACAACAAAATGATGGCGCACACGTAAACATAAAAAATACATTTTTTAAAAAAAATCGCTTTGGGTACTAGATTTCATAACTCCTTCACGTCTAAACCACCTGGGAATTTGAGAGCTCAAAGAGCGCAGCTTGTGCCATTCCTGTTCATTCTCTTCCGATGTGATATACGAAGCTTTTTGTCAAATTATTTACTAGAGCGACAAATGGAGTTACCCTATGACGCCAGTTCTTAATTATCGAAGCAACGTTTCGACCAACTGTTTCAACATATTTTTAAATGAACACACCGCCGTTTCACTATATTGTTGTTTATTTAATTACGACCTAGGTTTCGGCCTTTTATGCCATTTTCAAGTGATTGAATTTATGTCATCTCAATCACTTGAAAATAGCGTTAAAGGCCGAATCCTGGGTCGTAACTAAATAAACAACAATACAGTCAATTGGCGGAGCGTTCATTTAAAAATTATTTTATGACTGTTGCTCAGCAACATCAAAAACTGATTTCAACAAATGCCACAGACTGGGGTAGTTTCAGGGCTTACGTCGCCTTGAGAAGGCGTTGAAAGAAAGAGTGTAGGCACGTACATGAAACTAGAAGATTCTTAAGTTGTCCATACTTAAATGCCTATAAATCTGGTTAAAAATGTAAAATAAATGGAGAACAGTACAATGACTTCACTAGGAATGCAGTAAATAGAATTCCAAAGAACGCAAGCGCTGACAGGTGTAATTGTTACGGAACACTCAGTTCACTAAGTCATTAAGTCGTAGCTGCAAAAATTCTGACATGAATTGTTTACAGAAGAATGGAAAAAGTAGTAGAAATTGACCTCGAAGTAGACAGATTTGGGTTCCGGAAAACTGTAGGAAACCTGAGGCAATTTTGCCCTACGACCTATCTTAGAAGACAGACTGAATGAAAACAAAATTACATTTATAGCATTTCTCGATTTAGAATAAACTTTTAACGTTCACTTGAATACACTCTTCAAAATTCTGAAAGTAGCATGGATGAAATACAGAGAGCGGAACGTTATCTGCTATTTGTACAGAAACCAGACTGAAGTACAAGAAAGAAAAGTAGTAGGTGAGTGCGGAGTGAAACAGGTTTGTGGTCTATCGCTGAAGTAATTCAATCTGTACATTATGGGAGCAGAAAATCTAACCGAATAAAAATATGGGAAAGTAATTAAGGTTGAAGAAATTAAATTTTTGAGATTTACCCAGCACCTGATAATTCTGTCAGAGACGACAAAGGACTTGGAAGACTAGTCAAATGGAATGGATAGTATCTTGAACAGAGGAAATAACATGACCGTCAATAACAAGAAAACAAGGGTAATGGGCTGTAGCTTAGTTAAATCAGGTGATGCTGACGGAATTAGATTAGGAAATGACACACTGAAAGTGCTAGATGAGTTTTTCCATTTTATCAACAACGTAACTGACGATGGCGGAAGTAGAGGCGATATTAAAATACCAACTGGCAACGGCAAGAAAAGCATTTCTGAAAATGAGAACTTTCTTGAATCTAACATAAATTTAAGTTAGGAAGTCTGTTGCTATGTTACAACATATTAAGCAAGGTTTGAACGACGAACCGGAGCTGGCATCAAGGCTAATTGTGCGAATCGATTAATTCCTTTTGCAAAATATTTTAATTAGGCTGAAATTAGTGCTCAGCTAATGTAACCAGTTATATGTGCACCGTTCGGATTGTATGTGTAAAAGCAGTAACCCTCGTTTGAATGTTGTGTGCAAAAATAGTCACGATTAAATAACTCCGGGCTGGTGCGAGACTGATATATCGGACGTTGGGCTAAGATAAGTTTTAACCGTTACATATATATAATTTACGTGCCAAAAACACGTTTCTCTGAGAGTTTTGAAGCGTGCAACTTGTGTACGTTAAACTTGTACGGGTCGCTTCAAACATGGCACGAAGCAAGATAAATGGATGAATCCAAAACGATTTTTTTTATTCCAATGATCTTTAACAGTTGTCGCGAGCTAAATGTAGCATGGAAAGTCCGTTTTCAAGTGAACTGAAGGCGTGAAAATGGGTTAAAGTGAATCAAATAAATAAAAAAATGCATTCTTACGATAAAATTGAAAACTTGCTTTCAAAAATCTAGCTTCATACTGATTTTACGTGTGAGAAACGCATGTTTTTAGTTTTTTTACCGGCACCACATCTATGTTTCAGACTTGTGGGAATTGGTTCAAATGTTGTAAGAAGGTAGACAAATACTTATAATTAACGGTCGTTATTTTGTTTTGGTAAAGACCTGTTACCACGATATAAGGAACATGGCTCGAAAGATGATAAAAAACATCTACCGGATCACTTGTCGCCCGAGCCAACAAAAACGGTTGCCAAGTCTTGTCTGTCTAACGTCAATATTAGGGTAAAGTAGAAGTTGGCCACTAGAATCAAAAATACTCCTACCGTAGCACAAAAAAGGCGAACATGCCCTGGGCAGAATTTGGGATATAAAAGAAGAAACTAGCTTTTCGACTTATCTGGCGGCTTCTAAGACATTTAAATGAAAACACCTTGACACACTCGCGCTTTTTTACGAGTTAACCGTAGTTCCCCAGCGCAATCAACTCTCTCAGACCCACCCCTGTTACATGTATGGTGAGGAGTGTAAGAACAGATAGACAAGAATATATTTCCTTCTAGAAAGTGGGATGCATCTACAGTAGGAAGTGGGTGCATCTATTCTAATGGCTCTGAGCACTATGGGACTTAACTTCTGAGGTCATTAGTCCCCTAGAACTTAGAACTACTTAAACCTAACTAACCTAATGGCATCACACACATCCATGCCCGTGGCAGGATTCGAACCTGCGACCGTAGCGGTCGCACGGTTCCAGACTGTAGCGCCTTGAACCGCTCGGCCACCCCGGCCGGCGTTGCATTTACAATAGGAGGTATCCCAGAGAGGGGATGCCACATCCTACGCTTTAATCACACATTGCGTCATACTTTACGACATGATAAATGCCGTGTTTAATGTTATAAGACATGACATCCCGTATCATGTTGCTTTACTTGACATGATGCATTATCTTACAAGACATGGCTACTAATGCGCAAATGCGACAGGGTGTTTTGATTTAAATGTCTTTAGAGCTGGCAGATGAGTCGAAATTGAATTCCCTTCTTTCACATCCCAAACTCTGCCCAGGACATATTCGGCCTTTTTGTGCTACGATAGGAGCATTTTTCATCCTGATGTAGAGTTCAGTCTTGTACAGAATTTAAACATGTACGATAAACAGTTTAGACTAGAACATAATAGCAGCTTTTCAAGAACACTGAAGATAGATACCTAATGAAGAGAAGCTGAAACGAACTGGAGATAAAAGAAATTTGTGGAATAACTTGACGAAAAGAATGAGTCGGTTTATAGGACTCATTTTGAAGCATCAGGGTTTCGTCAGTTTGCTAATGAGCGGAAGTGTGCTGGGTAAAAGTTGTAGAGGGGGACCAAGGCTTGACCTCGTAGGATGCATTAGTTATGCAGAGATGAAGAGCCTTGTACGGAACAAAGTAGTCTGGGCAGCTGCGACTAGTCTTCGGATTGACGACAACAACAGTAACGCAGCGTTAGTTGTCGAGGGACAGCGTTTCTCTCACCGGCCACTCAGGTTGTGAAGGCTAAATGCATCTAAGGGCAACAGGATTATAAATACCTAACTAGTAGCATGGCACGCCCCCTTTCCTTCTGGCGATGGGACGACACTGAGATGAACTGAAAGCGTTGTGGTGGCATCCCAGGCTAAGACTGCTCATCTCACAGAGGCTGTTCGGAGTGGGCAGAAAGGCGCATACCCACTGCTCGACGGCATACCAGATGTTCTCAGCAGCACAGAGGTTGACCGACGTGGGTAAGAATCGCCTTCATGCCCTCGTAGTTCCTCAGTCTTTCTGACACAATTCAGAAGCGAGCGGTGGTGAATTGTCTTGCTGAAGGTTAGAGTTGCCTGCCGCAGGAGAACAAAGGGGTTTATAAGAGCCGAACGATACGATTCTGCATCACATTCATTGGTGGGAGAAGATAGAAGTATGAGAGGCCCCATTTCACCCCACGTAAACGACCTCCATACGAGAAACCCTCTTCCACTTGCATCACGGTGCACTGTTTTCTTGTAAGCATGCTAGCCTCTGTGCCCTGTGATGTGCGTTGAGTCTGCAGGTACTGGTGTGGGGCTGTGGGTTCTGTGGACCGGTTGTTGTTCAGTAATTTGCTGCGCCGCGGCCCTCTGCAAGCTGTTACAAGCCAGGATAGCCGACGGCGACCACTGTTGTCATCTGCATCTACACTATAATGGTCTGTAACTACGATCGGAAAGTTATAATACATTCGTTTGGTATTTTTACCTTACATTTAATGTCGTTACTTTCATCTCCTGATGTTTTTTTAGAGTTGTATATCTGACAGAAGTCGGTTTTTATGTGTGCTATTTTTCTCTTGACAGCTTGGATGACAATGGATCAGCGATATTACTTGTTTACATAGTTGCCATTACGAGGGCTATTCGGAAAGTAAGGAACGATAGGTCGCGAAATGAAAACCACAGTGAAAATCAAAACTGGTATATTTGCAACAGTTACCTACAACGTCCATCTACTTTTCTCCATAGTCACCGATCCAACTTAGACGTTTGTCGTAGCATTGTACCAACTTTCTAATACCCTCGTAATAGAAGGCAGCCGTGAGTGCTTCCTGCCACTTCTCTACGCTCGCCTACAGGTCGTTGTCTGTACCATAATGTTGTCTTCATAGCCAGCGGTTCATGTGAGCAGAGATGAAATTCAGATGGAGACAATTACGGGCTATATTATGGGTAATCAAACATTTTCAATTGAAAACGATGCAGGAGCTTCCTCATTCCCCTGCAGAATGCGGCTGAAGATTGTCTTCAAGAAGAAAACGCACGACAGTTATGTAATGTTGGCTGCATAGCTTCAGGCGAAATTTCTGACCGGGCCCTCGTACTTGGCTGGAGACACTATTGTTCTAGGTATCTTTAAGTGTTCCCTGTGTGCTCAGAACTAGAAAGAACGACGTAACGCGATCGACGGGCATACTAGAGACACTGCCCAACTCACCTGTGCAAAACTTCATCGGACTTTCACTGTGGTTTCCATTTCGCGACCGATCGTTCCTTACTTTCCGAATAACCCTCGCATTAGCAAGTGGTATGTGGAAATTCGGATTTTTTTTTTATAGTTTTGGCTCTAATTATGTTTTTGCCTGGTATTTGTTTTAGTTTAGAGTTTTATGTTATATTTTTATTTTTTCCTAATAATTTTGTCACTGTCTATGATTTATGATGTTTTCTTGGTGTTATGTCTTTGTTGTACACTCTTCATGTTGCTATCGCTACTACTATGGATATGTATTATTTAATGTCTCTGATTTATTTCTTTACCATTTTCTTGCTTCATAATGTGAATAAAGTTTTCTACGCTCTTTTTCTGCTTTAGGTCGGTTTGTTCATTCAGTTAATTTGTGTGGTTGCTGTATGCATGTGAATATATTTCTATTTCCTCTAGAATGTTCATGATTGCCCCCTTTTGCGTAAACACAAGAAGTCTTCCGAATTACGCAAAAGGGAGCAACATGGACATTCTTGAGGAAATAAAGATATATTCACGTGCATACAGCAATCTCACAAATTTACTGATGAACGAACCGATCTAAAGTACAAAAAGTATATAGAAAACTTTATTCACATTATAAAGCTAGAAAACGGATAAAGTAATAAATCAGACACATTAAATAATACTTATCCATAGTAACAGCGACAACAACATGATGAGTATACAATAAAGATATAACAACAACAAAACATAAATCATAGACAGTGACAAAATTATTACGAAAATGTAAAAATATAACATAAAAATCTCAAACATATTCCAGGCAAAAACATAATAGAACCAAACCCATGAAAATAATAAAAAACAACCTAATTTCCACACTTCACTTATTTATAATGGTAATTATGTGTACATGTAATATCGCTGATTGACTGTCATCCAAGCTGTCAAGAGAAAAATAGCATACATAAAAACAGACTAAAGTGACACATATACTCCAACGTACATCTACTGAGAAACTAATAATTATAAAAAAGGCAGAACGTGGCAGCAACGACATTACATGTAACGTAGAAACACCAAACGAATGTATTATAACTTTTCTGATCGTAGTTACAAACCATCATTTCTTTATGTGTTTGCAGAGCACCTGATGATGGCAATTTGCCGAAATGGGCTCATCGTGAGTGATTTACAAAATAAAAACCATTTAGAGAGCAGTGTAGCTTGCTAATATTTGTAATAATAATTTCATTGGAGGATATGTTTTGCACTGCGTATCCCAAAGAACAAAAGTTATTTGAAGAGCGTTACTGTCCACAAACTATTGCCCCACAGTTTACGACAGAGTGCGTTGTCATGGTGATACAGACGAACATCTTCTCCGGACTGTTACTGTACTGAACACAACACACAAGCTGTAAAATGGGTTTATATTCTTCCACATTTAGTATTTTCTTAAGCTTATTAAGGGGACCACATCCTAACCACGAAGAAACATCCGAATATCGTAACACCACCTCCTCCGTGCTTCACTGTTCGCACTCAACATGACAGCAGTCGATGTTCTCCAGCCCTTTGCCAAATCCAACCCTTCGCATCAGATTCCCACAGGGTAAAGCGTGATTCATCACTCTAAATCACTCGTGTCCAGTGGCCTCGCTCTTTACATCTCCTCAAGTGTCGTTTAGAACTGAGTACAGAAATGTGTGGCTTATGAGTAGCTGCTCGACCGTTGTACACCGTTCCTTTTAACTCCCTGTGTGGACGGCTGGTAGCACTCTGCAACTGACGAGCGCTTTCTTCCGCTTATTTCAAACAAATTTTTTACATCCACCCTATACAGTTCATGATGGTCTCTGTTCGTCAGTACAGGAGCTCTGCCTGGCCTTTGTTTATATGTGGTCGTTCCTTCGCGTTTCCACTTCACATTCACATCACCAACAGTTGACTTGGCCAGTTAAAGAAGGATTGAAATATCACTAACGGATTTGTTACTGGACTGAAATCCAATGACTAGTGCACGTTCAAAATCACAGAGCTATCCTGACCGGTTAATTCTGCTGTTACTGCTAATCTACTGACAACGCAATACTCTCCATCTCCTTTTACTCTGGCGATTCCGCCTCTCGTGACACCTAGTGGTCGTTTATGCGTTACATATGTCTGTCTGAATACTTTTTATCAGACATTGTGCACCTGTACTATGCAGTTGCGATGAGGGGTACCGATGGTTGCACTTATCCACCCTTCCCTGTTCTATTCACAAACAGTATCCAGGTAGAACGACTATCGATAAACCTTAGTATGGGCTCTTATTTCTCTGATTTTTCTCGTCGGGGTCATTTTGCGAGGCGTATGTGGAAGGACGTAATACGAGGGCGTGTTACAAAATAATCCCTCCGACATTTTCTAATGTTAAAACTCTCAAAGTTTCTTAGCAAAGCAAACGTTATTAACATTCTACATCTTTATTCTTCATGTCTACATATTAGCAGCCTTCCGCCGCTAGAGGGCGTTTGCTACAAGGCAGATTGTAATATAACTGTTCCGGTGAGTGAGACACAGCGTGCTGTAATCGAGTTACAAATTCGAAGAGTTTGTCCATACACGCAGTACCCAGTCCTTCAGCATGACTGCCACACCCAACACAAGCACCGTGACATCTGCAACTATCCGATGCCTTGGGTTCTCTGTCATCGATCATCCTCCTTACAGCCTCGTCTTGGACCCATCTGATTTTCATCTGTTTTCAAAAGTTAAGAGCACCTTCGAGGACTTCACTTTGATAGTAATGAAGCGGTCTAAGCAGAGGCGAGGTTGTGACTCCGTCAACGAAGTTAAACATTCTACAGTGACCGTGTGTAAGCAGAGGTGAGGCTGTGGCTCCGTCAACAAAGTTAAACATTCTACAGCGACGCTATCAACAAACTCATTTCTCGTTGGGAGAAATGTATTTGTCACCAGGGTGACTATTTAGAGAAATAAGTATGTAGACATGAAGAAAAAAAGACGTGCCGGCCGAAGTGGCCGTGCGGTTAAAGGCGCTGCAGCCTGGAACCGCAAGACCGCTACGGTCGCAGGTTCGAATCCTGCCTCGGGCATGGATGTTTGTGATGTCCTTAGGTTAGTTAGGTTTAACTAGTTCTCAGTTCTAGGGGACTAATGACCTCAGCAGTTGAGTCCCATAGTGCTCAGAGCCATTTTTGAAAAAAAGACGTAGAATGGAAATAACATAATTACATTTTATTTAAAAAGCCTTAAGGGTTTTCACATAAAAAATTCGGACGCATTACTTTTCAGCATGCATTCCTGTATTGGTCGACAGTTCTTGGAATGTCAGCTCTAAACCTCTCCGTGATCCACAACGCCTCTCTTGTAGCGTCTGCCACTGTAGTTTGTTGAGCATTTCTGCTACGCTCTCGCGGCTAATAAACGACCTCATGGCGAAACGAACAGCTCTTCGTTGCATCTTCTCTCTCTCTCTCTCTCTCTCTCTCTCTCTCTCTCTCTCTCTCTCTCTCTCTTCTGTTGATGCAACTTGGTATGGTTCCCAGACTCATGAACAACGTTCAAGAACCGATTTAACAAGTATTTTGTAAGCCAGTTTCTTCGTGGATGAATCACGTTTGCTTAACATTCTCCCAATTAATCCACCCTTGCCTCTGCTTTCCCTTTTGTTTGCCTTATGTGGTTATTCCATTTACGTCGCTCCAGGTGTTTATTTATAGTCATTTACAGCATTTACTGTTTCCTGTGACTTATCGCCAATAGTGTAATGGAACAGTAGTTGGCCCATTCACCTACGTATGCTCAATACGCTACGTTTATTTACGTACAAGATGAAAAAAATGGTTCAGATGGCTCTGAGCACTATGCGACTTAACTTCTAAGGTCATCAGTCGCCTAGAACTTAGAACTAACCTAAGAACATCACACACATTCATGCCCGAAGCAGGATTCGAACCTGCGACCGGAGCGGTCGCCCGGCTCCAGACTGTAGCGCCTAGAACGGCACGGCCACTCCGGCCCGCTTACAAGATGAAGTTCCAGTCCCTGCACCCTTCGTCTGTCCTCTGCTGGTGTTGCAAGCATTTCGCTACAGTCTTCTGGCGTTGCTATCTTCTTGTAGATAACAGCATTGCCCGAAAGCAGCCTCTCGATGCTTCCGGTATTATCCACTAGATAATTTGTATATTTTGCAAACACTAACACTCACTTGGACCCGAGTGGGATATTTCCGATATTAACTTTGAATCTATCGATTTTGTATTGTTAAGAACGATTTTTTAGGTTCCATCTGCAATGTTCTCACAGGGAACTGCATCGCCCGCGAACGACTTCACGAAATCTCCAACGTCACCCACTAAAACATCGACATAAGTTGCCAACAGTGTTGCTCCTATAAAGCACCAGTGGGCCACTGCCGAAATTATTTTTACATGTGTTGACTTTGTTCTGCTAACAAGGGAACCTCCCCATGGCACCCCCCTCAGATTTAGTTATAAGTTGGCACAGTGGATAGGCCTTGAAAAACTGAACACAGATCAATCGAGAAAACAGGAAGAAGTTGTGTGGAGCTATAAAAAAATAAGCAAAATATACAAACTGAGTAGTCCATGCGCAAGATATGCAACATAAAGGATATTGAGAGGTTAGGAGCGCCGTGGTCCTGTGGTTAGTGTGAGCAGCTCCGAAACGAGGGGTCTTTGGTTCAAGTCTCCCCTCGAGTGAAAAGTTTATTTTTATTTTCAGACATCATTGACCTTGTTATTGAAGTCGCGAGCTATATTTGCTGGATTCATATTGCCCACGGAATACATCTCACGTATTCAATGCACTCTCGTCCAAAGTAGCGAACAGTTAACTGCCAGCCAGGGAGCCTCGTTAGCAGGAATACTCTCTCTTCCGTGCGCTGTAGTCGACTGACGTCGTGTGTTTCGATGTTTGTTTAGGTGTAGCGTCCCCATACTACGGCGCAGTTACCTCGCATCGGACGGACAGACGGACAGATAATAATTGTCTGAAAATAAAAAATTAAACTTCTCACTCAAGGGAAGATTTGAACCAAGGACCTCTCGTTCCGCAGCTGCTCACGCTAACCACGGAACCACGACGATCCTGAACTCACATTAACCTTGGTCTTGCCTATCTTGCACATGGACAACTCAGTTTGTGTATTTTGCTTATTTTTTTCATAGTTCCATTCAACTTCTTCCTGTTTTCTCGATTGACCTGTGTGTAGTTTTTCAAGGCCTATCCACTGTACCAACTTATAACTAAATCTGAGGGGGGTGCGATGGGTAGGTTCCCTTGTGAGTTCTGTCTGCGAGGAAGTTCTGAATTCCGCCAGAAATCTGATCTAATAATCGCGAAGTTCGTATTTTATTCATTAAAGGAGAATGCGGAACTGTATCAAATGCCTTCCGGAAGTCAAGGATGCACCAACATCTGCACATTTACCTACGGCGACCTGTATCTCAGGGACGGACAGAGCGAGCTGTATTTCGAAAAAGCTCTGTTTGCGGCGTTCCTGTTGATTTTTGGAGGAGATTTTCGTTCTTCATAGACGTCGTAATGAATGAGCATAAAAGCGTCGAGACGATGCTGTCTACGGCAGCTGACTTCGCCGACGAGAGTTGTTTCCGAATCGAGGTACTGCTGGTACGCTCTTGTAACGGTGGCACAAAGGAAATCAAATGCCTGAACGACCTCGGAGCTGAGGTGCCCTATCTGTGTCTGCCCACACTCTGGTCGTGGTCGAGGCACTGTTATCGTGCACTTTGGGCTTTCTGTACTCAACTGTCCCGCCTACTTCTAATACATCCGACGACATCCCAGTCATGTGACACTCTCAAGCAGTCTATCCACTGCAGTGTCAAGAACATTCTTTCTCCAACAAGGCGCCAACCCTAATTGAGTGTATGCGATTTTTGCCACTACATTTTTCATGCATGGAAAAAAGTTAATAGCTTGTACTTGTAATTTCCCCCCTACTTCCTTCTTCCACTTATTGCCCCATTAAGCAATGGCCAGTCCAAGTACTTAATAAGAAAAATCTTTCTGAAGATTTTGAGAGGAGCGAAGGTTACAATAAAGTTTCAGGCATACTTAGCTTGTCATGTTGAGATGGCTCCAGTTCTTGTTGTCTAGGGGTCTGATTCTTGAAGCTGAAAATCTCACATCAGGTCCTCACGGATGGCTTGAACTGAATTAATTAGAAGATTGTTGTTGCAGAATATTTTTACGTAAATATATTTTCTCACATTTTAGTATATCATATTGTCTTTTGATTTTTCACATTAACGAAGCCGAAATTACATTGTTCGCACCTGTTATACAAAAATGCGTCTGGTCTTATCAGAGGCAAGCTTACCACTCCCTCACTCTGCGGAAAAACAATATTCCAAAGGGTTTACACTATTTCTTAACAAATGAATTCCTACTAGCTTTCGTTAATTTATTAACTTCGATTATTATTTCATAAATGAATCCAGAAATAAACATAGTAAACAGTACAGGATTGCGTAATTAATAATTGAAAGTTTAAGTGTGCAAATATTTCCTAATTTCAAATGTTTCTAAAACAAATAATTTTAACTGTACATTCAGAACTAGTACTTATCGATTATAACATCGAAACTAGAATATTTTATAAATTAATTCCTTTTCATAAATTTTAGCTTGAAGTATAACACAGTGTGTATAAAATAGTACGAAAGTTTTCAGAAAAGCAACTGAGATAATATTGACCTGTCGAAAATTCTAAAAATAGTACTGGTATCGACAACTGCTGTTGAGGAAAAGTTATGCCGTTACACTCTTCAACATGTTGCATACGTCCGATTACCATGTACGCACTGCTGTTTAACCTCCAGACGAGGCGACTTGAACAAAGCTAAGATATTCTTAGAACTTCACAGAGGGACAATCAAATGAAGATTGCATAACTTCTTTAAAAATCTGTATCAGGTGATGCTGAGCCTTCGAATGGTTGATAGTAGTGATAAACCACCCGAGCTCGAGGTATGGTGCAAATCAGAGTGTGACAGGATAAAATTGACTGGGGTGACGTGTATTATGACTTTATGATGTCAATTTAAAAGTAGTATAGCTTTCATCAACCTAAAGGATAATTTGAACACCACATTGGTTTACTAGTCATGATCATATTGAAAGCAGTTTTTCCTTGTCTTCCTCTGATCTTTGAATAGACTATCCCAACCAATCGTAGGGGCACCTTAAGTTTAACGAGGATCCTGATCCGCGATGCAACTCGACATTTTTCACTTTAGCAAACACAACCAATGGTGAAGAAGTGATAAATGTCAGATAAAAACCATAAGATTGACCGGGAATCGAAACCCCAGACGTCTGGATCTCTAATCTGCCACTTAACCGTAGAGCCACGAAGTAGTCTCTAAATCACAGTCATAATTTTTAAACTTAACTTTTACTTAATTAGAGCTCTGTAGGTGCCTCTGTGAGCATCAATAAATCACTCTTTCTCTAACGTAACGGTTACCATACTACACACATCAAAAAAAGTTTTGCATCACTGCGGTTCCCAGAACTCCTGAAGATGGAAGTTGACTGTGGGTATTGTATCACAAACACAGTCCCTTTAACTGTTCAGAGATGTCACTAAACCCGCCCACAGATGTAAACAACCATGCATGAGCAGCGCCTATTAGACGGAGGGGGTCCGGCAGCCGATCAGTTCCAGTCATTCCACCAGGAAGGAGGTGCATGACTAGTGTTGTCTGTAGTTCAACCATACCTAGACGGTCAATACCGCGGTTCGATCGTGTCCGCATTGTTACTTTGTGCCAAGAAGGGCTCTCAACGAGGGAAGTTTCCATGCGTCTCTGAGTGAACAAAAGCGATGTTGTTCGGACATGGAGAAGATACAGAGACACAGGAACTGTCGATGACATGCCTCACTCACGGCGCCCAAGGGCTACCACTGCAGTGGATGACCGCTACCTACGGATTATGGCTCGGAGGAACCCTGACAGCAACGCCACCATGTTGAATAATGTTTTCGTGCAGCTACAAGACGTCGTGTTTGTTATGTCTCAAACTGTGCGCAATAGGCTGCGTGATGCACAACTTCACTTCCGACGTCCATGGCGAGGTCCATCTTTGCAACCACACCACGCAGGGCGGTACAGATGGGCCCAACAACATGCCACATGGACTGCTCAGGATTGACATCACGTTCTCTTCACCGATGAGTGTCGCATAACCTTCAACCACACAATCGTCGAAGACGTGTTTGGAGGCAACCCGGTCAGGCTGAATGCCTTAGACACGCTCTCCAGCGATTGCAGCAAGGTGCAGGTTCCCTGCTGTTTTGGGGTGGCATTAACGTACGCCGCTGGTGGTCACGGAAGGCACCGTAACGGCTATACGACACGTCACTGCCATTCTCCGACCGATAGTGCAACCATATCGGCAGCATATTAGCCAGGCATTCGTCTTCATGGACGACAATTCGCGCCCCCATCGTGCACATCTTGTGAATGACTTTCTTCGGGATAACGACATCGCTCGACTAGAGGGGCCAGCATGTTCTCGTGACATGAACCCTATCGAACATGCCTGAGATAGATTGAAAAGGGCTGTTTATGGACGACGTGACCCACCAACCACTCTGAGGGATCTACGCCGAATCGCCGTTGAGGAGTGGGACAATCGGGAGCAACAGTGCCTTGATGAAGTTGTGGATAGCATGCCGCGACGAATACAGGCACGCATCAGTGGAGGAGGACGTGCTACTGGCTATTAGAGGTACCGGTGTGTACAGCGGTCTGGACCACCACCTCTGAAGGTCTCGCTGTATGATGGTACAACATGCAATGCATGGTTTTCATGAGCAACAGAAAGGGCAGGAATGATGTTTAAGTTGATCTCTATTCCAATTTTCTGTACAGGTTCCGGAACCCTCGGAACCAAGGTGATGCACAACTTTTTTTGATGTATGTATTAATTTGTACCGGTAAATATACGTCTTCAACGCCATGAATTTCGCGACACAGAACGTGCACTCTGTACCACTGTTTTCACGGAAAAAGAAAAAAAAAGGGTCATGATGTGGGTTCAGAGCACTGCAGTTGCTAACTGTGATAACTAGAAAAACTTCATGCCAATAATTTTATCAGCGTGCCTTATCATCTTTACTAGTAATGTCCGGATGAACACTACATCCCACTTCTTAGTGGCTCAGGTATTCCTATTTCGTATTTATTCGCCAATACCAGGCGCTCGACTCTCAATAAATACGACCTTCTTGGACGGGAATGTACATAACGTACGAGTGCAAATTGTGATACATGGACGACGACGTATGGAAGTTTGTGTCTGGCTGTGATTCGTGCTCTAATGGCCAGAGCCGTAAAGGCGACTTCTCGCGTAAAGCGGGAAATCTGGGTTCGAGTCAGACCCGGCACAAATTTTCACTGTCGTCATCCCAATATATAGCCAATGGCGGGTTCATATTCGCATTTCCGAATACATTTCCTGTATCTGTGTGAGCCGTCTGCGTGATACCGAAAAACTCCCGTGGCCAGCAACATCCCAACATTTGTGCTCTTGAGAGAATATTGTCGGATCAGCTTGGACGTCAACTGTAACCCATTGCCAGTATCCAGGATATGTAGGACCATTTATCCAACAACTGTGGGATAGCTTGCCTCAGGAGAGTGGAGAACGGCTTTATGACGTCCTTCCCAATCGAATCATTGGTTGCATCAACGTCAACGTCTTACTGATAAATAGGTTCATACTGCCAAGCTCATTGTAAATTTGCCTCGATTTTGCAATCACTGAAATAACGTCACATACCCCTTCAACCAATGAAGTTCCATTTTTTTCTTCCTCCACTTCAAGAAGTTTCGTTTTTTTTTTGTTTTTTTGTTTTTTTTTTGTTTTTAAGGCAGAGTACACTACATCGCCTTAGCTATGTGACGGACTGGGACTCAAATTTCCCTTCGAACAGCCTACTTGGAACCATTTACGATTTGTTGAAACAGTTTTAATTTTTCCAGTGCATCTGCCCTGCTTGTAAAACTTCACAGAAATGCAGTCATCCATAGAGTGAAAAACTCATTCTGTTGAACTCTGTAATTCAGCTGGCGGTCCGCTGGATCATACAGCTCTGGACTGTTCGCAACATGGCTGTATCCACAGAGACAAGAGCAGCATGAACACGCGCTACCAGTTCTTCCACATGTCTCTACGATGTACAATACACGTGCTCCTTCAAGTGTCCGCGCGGGAAAAGATGCAGTGGATATAGATCAGGTGAACGCAAAGGCCATACAACTGGACCTCCCCGTCCGAGCCATTTTCCTGGAAATGTTCTGTCTAAATACCGTCGCACATGAACTCCAAAGTGTGGAAGTGCGCCATCATGTTGGAACCATAATCCCTGCTGAACATGAAGTGGAACACTTTCCAATGCGTCAGGCAAGTAGTTTGAGATAAATGCATGATGCCTTCGTGCTGTCAGCTGGTCAGGCAACAAGTAGGGACCCAGACTCCTCTCTCCCAATATTTCGGCCCAGACTTTAATGCCAAAGAGAGCTTGATATCCACTGTTGCGGGTGACGTGCGGTTTAACGTCACACCAATAGTGGGCACTGAGTATGTCGAAAATACCCTCACGAGGGAAACGCTGCTTAGTCCGACCATGTTACATTGTCTACGAAATCGTCTTTGCTTTCCGTTTGTTGTTGAAACCAGATACTGCGCTAAAGAATAATGATAGGGGTGCACCCAATGCTCGCGCAGCACGTCAACGACCGTGCGCTGCGAGACACCCAGCTGTCTTTCTACACTGCGTGTACTTCGCTGGGGTTCTTGGTGTATGACCTCCAGAGTAGCTTCCTTAATATCAGGAGTACGGTGAATCCGTGGACGATCTTTGTAACACTATGGTGGAAGAAGAGAGCCGGTCTTCCGAAGGCGGAACTCCAGACGTTGAGACACATTTTTATCTCGATGACGTCGACCAAGAAATCTAGCAGAATATTCACGACTGGCAACACCACCCCGGTTATCAGAGGCACCAAGGGCCAGTAGGATATCCACATACTTATCGCTTGTGTATGCCAGACGTCTGCCACACTGTGCTAGAATAACACAGGAAAAAAATACAAATGTGCGTGGGGTCTGTCACAGGCACGTTACTCCTCTACCAACAAGTCCCTATCTCGCGAACGGCGTATACAGTATAAACACGTCATTAGTCGCTGCTGGCTGTTCCACGTAACGCGCGTCACCTCTCCTGCAGCTTTCGTCCTGCATGATTCATCCCGACACTGCTAATTGTAAAATGTTCGTTTCCGAATTACTGTAATGGGCGTGACATTTCCACATTTCCATCGATAATAATAATAGTAACGCATGGAGATACTTATCAAGCAGCTAGCGCTTATCAGACTCAGTTTTGAAAAGCATAATTAGTGGTTCCACGGCGATAATACACACAAATGGTAACCGAGTTTGGAAATTATTTGCAAATCACGTTGCAAGTCCTACTGGTGACGTAAGGCCCTAACGAAATGTAATGGACCTGAATGTGCCAAGACTAATAACTAGTACTGATCGATGGGAGCATTGGGGGGAAGGTACACAGAAAACAGATTTGCAGTCTAGTAGAGGCAATAGTGCTAAACAATTTGCGTTCACGACGTGCAACATGCTCCTTTAAAAGCTGACCAATGAAAACGATTGTACTTTCATTTCTGTGTTCGTAACACGTAAGTCCAAATGTTTTGTAGAAGAACCACTGTAATCGCCGTATGACGATTTAATTTAATCGTATGGCTAGGGCCCCCCGTCGGACAGGTCTTTCGCCGGGTGCCGGTCTTTCAATTTGACGCCACTTCGGCGACCTGCAGTCGATGAGGATGATAGGATGATGATGAGGACAGCACACCACCCGTTCCCTGGGCGGAGAAAATGCCCCGACCCAGCCGGGAATCGAATCCAGGCCCAGAGGATTGACAGTCCGTCAAGCTGACTTTCAGCTACCGGGGCCAGACTGTATGACGATGAAGACGCCACGTACCATACCACGCAGACGACAAAAAGCAAATTAAAATAAATGGAGCTCGATCCAGAATCGAACCCTCGACCTCTTACATAGTAAACCTAAACGCTAGCCACTGCACCAGCTACACCTCGTTGCCAGTATGTGCTGACAAAGACTGTTGTCGTACACGTGATTACAGTATCGCCAGATTGCCAGTCTTTAATATCCATTTACTGCCGGAAATATGCGCAGGACGAAATGTTGCAACAGACATTTTTGTATTGTTACAATGTGAGGGATCGCTTGCGAAGTCCGAATACGAGAATTTTTCTTCGTCTTTTATGTATAGCGTGAACATAATTAAAATTTCGCAGGAATGGTGTTAAAACTGTGCGCTGTAGGATTTGTGTTGTCAGTACTGTTAGTGTCACGACTTGCAGTTAGGCACCGGTACTGGTACGTCGACGTAGGGTCGAAACACAGGCATCCTTCTCGTGCATTACGGTTGCAGACAGTCAACATTGGTCAGGACAGTGTGAGCAGGACTTTACTCGTAAAGCTGTTTTATCAAAAAAAAAAAAAAAAAAAAAAACAGCAATAGTGCTGCCGCTCTTTATGAGTACCGACGCATTAAAGGAATACGAAGATGTCCTCTTCATCCCTGAGGTTGGAGATCACGATCCGGAAGCTCGAATTAAATAGCGATTTGGGAATTGCCCTGGGAGAGGCCGACTGCCAATTGCGCCACAAATTGTTGGAGAAGTTACAGTTCCTTCAAACAGTGCACGAGCCCGTGTCACGGGAGCTGAACTTTCCATGGACCATGGTTCAAAAAGTACAGCGAACAGCCTAGGGCGGTTCAAGGCTGTCGTGGATGCAGATGGCCTCCACACTGAACAACATTTGTAACCTGGAACGTGAAATGTTACCTCTAGTACGGTTCAAGGCTGTCGTGAATGGAAATGTTCTCCACATTGAACAACGTTTGCAACCTGGAATGCAAACGTAGTACTCAATTAACAAATGTTACCCTTTCTTGTGGTAGTTAAAATTTGTTGCTTTCAATGGTTTATTCTTTATTTCGCTTGCCCTTACCAACGTTTCCACAAAGTTTCATTGTCCTACGATCACTCGTTTTTCATGGGGGCCCTCTCAAGAAACGGAAGTTTAATAATAACCACTCTGTATATTCACTGTCCATTAACATTAATGTGACAACCTGTCAAAAAGCTGAATGACCACCTTTTGCAGCGCGGCAGAAAGAGTCGGCGAGGTTCTGGAAGATGCCGACAGTGATGTGGAGCCATTCTGATTCCATTGTCGTGGCCAGCTATGCTAGATTTCTCCGCCGAGGATCCATGCCACGAACAGCCCGGTTGAAACTATCCCACAGGTTCACGACTGGTTTTAAATCGGCGAGCTTGGTAGCCAGGGGAGTACTGGAAACTCATCCTGGTACTTTTTGAACCACACACGTACACAAAGTAGTGTGACAGGTTGCATTGTCCTGTTGGTAGATGCCATAGAGCTGAGGAAAAACAAACGGCATGTAGGTGTGGACATGGTCCCCAAGGACAAATGGACACTTATATTGGTCCATTTTACCTCACTCGCGGAATTCCACGAAAACATTCTCCAGACCATAACGCCCCCTCGATTGTTGCAAGGTGTTTACTTTCAGACGTTCCACGCCGTACATGCTAACGACCATCAGTTCGATGGAGCACAAAGCGTGATTCATCTGAACAGACCACCTGTCGCCACTCAGTGGATGTACAGTAGCGGTACTGACGTCAAATTCCATCCTTCACTGCCAATGAACAGGAGTCAGCATGGGTTCATCAACAAGGCACTTGCTTCGGAAGCCCATTCGCAGCAATGCTCGCTGAACGGCCGTTGATGAGACACTTTTGGTACCTACACGGTTCTTGTGGGTGGTCTGTTGCTCAACAGTTGCACGTCTAGTCGCCCGTACACATATCCGCAACCGTCGCTCAACTCTGTCGTCTATGCTCCATAGTGCACCACAGTTGCATCGTCAGTGGTTTTGGATAGCACTATTTTGCCACGCACGGTATACTTTAACCGTGGCGGCACGCGAACAGCTCACAAACTTAGCCGTTTTGGAAATACTTCGACCTTTGGCCCGAAATCGAATGATCATCCCATTTTGGGCATCAGATAACTCTCTCCGTTTCCGCATTACGACAACGACTGCACTGTTTCCCGCCCCCCCCCCCCCTCCCCCCGACGCGCTTTATAGGCCATCCACTGCTAACGCGACTACCTGCTGTCTGTGAGTGGTTATGGCACATTTACGTCGAACTTAGGCGGAGGTCACATTAATGTTACGAGCGTGTACATGCTGTCGTCAATAGGAAGGCAGAAATGCCAGAAGACATTAGCGAAGTGCAGGAAGACTTGCGGAGAATCAGTGACTGGTTTAGGGACTAGCAGTTGATCATGAACAAAAATAAATGTAAAATAGTACCCAAATATAATCTAAGAGATCAATTATTGTTCGATTGTGATGTTGGAAACTCACTGGAAAACAGTAAGAACCATAAAATGTCTAGGAGCAGTCGTCCAGAGCAGCCTGCAGTGGAATGAGCACATGACAGTAATTTAAGGAAAAGTACATGCCTGGCTGAGATTCAATGAAGAATCTTAAGGATATGTAATTTCATTCACGAAAAAAGTGGTTTACAAATACTTGTTCAACCGATTCTTGAGTGTTATTCAGCAGTCTGCGACCCTTATCAAGTTTGAATAGCAGAAGAGACGGATAAGTACTAAAGAATAGGGGCACATTTCGTGACAGCATCGTTTAGTTAACTACGAAAAAGTTTCACTGAGATGCTCAACAACCTCCAGTGACTGTCGTTGCACGAGAGGCGTTTTGTATCGCAGAGAGGACTACCGCTGAAATTTTGAAGCCATTCATTCGAAGAATGGTCAGGAAACATTATTTCTCCGATATTTGTCTCGCGAATCAGCCACGACGAGAAAATCCTAAAGATTAGTGGTCATACAGAGGTTTGTTCACAACCATTCTTCCCACGCACGATTAGCGAATGACCAGGGAAGGCGGGTAAGATAGTGGTACCAGAGGAGGCCTCCGTCACACACAGTGATTTGGTTTGTGGGCTATGGATGCAGATATAGGCGTGTATCTACCACTCGTCAACAGTTCTTTCGTGTATACAAATCTTCAGCGAATAACCTGAGTGTGCTGCTCTCACTTGTCGACACGCCGCTCACAGTGAGAACAAGAGAAGCTCCATTAAACGTTTTTGGAGCACTCGCCCTCCAGAAAAAAACATGTTGGCTACTCTCTTCAGGACAACTACAACAAATTACACCAAACCGTGGTCCCAGAATTGTCAGACTGCACACTCCATGAACCAGGAGAAATTCTTGGGTTAACTGGCCTCACGAGGGGACCACATTATATGCGGGGATTGGCCAAGATTGAAAGTGATAGAAATGAGAGCTCCAGGTAGCCAAGCGTTTGGAAGAAAATAGCATTTTGGCGCGGATGGGGTGAGGCATGAGCCATTTATGTTTGCATAGTTTCCACGTAGCGATTGACGTAGCGGAAAGAGTACAGAACGGTGGGCCGAGGGTTATGGGGCCTAGTCAAAATGCCGACTTTTTAAATGTTTTATTTTCAATTTTCGCGTTACTTAGACTGAAAATGTACCGAAATAATGTTCAGTGTATAGTATTTACTAATTTTTCATAACACGGACGAAAAGGAAAGGTAAAGGACAATTTAGGAGGTCATATTCATCGTGAAACAGGGCAAGCAGTATTTTTCCATCATCTTGCACGCACTATGAATGCTGAATTTTTACAATTACATGTTTCTTTTCAAGTTTCTATTGAGAAACAAACTCGGTTTTCATTCAAAGATGGTTCTCTCTCACAACTCACTTTGACAGGAAATATTGGCGAAGAGATCTCGTGATTTACAATGGAATGCATGTTGATGCAGTTTCTCAGGATGTTACGTCTTTTTCTCTGTTAAAGAGATAAGAGACCTTTTTGATAAATATTTTACCTGACGATTAAAAAAAAAAGACGTCGTTGGGTTGTACTATTGGTGTGCATTTGGGAGGAATCACTTAAATGTTGCACGATGGCAAATCCTTCTTCATCTTGAAAAACCTCTTCGTATGATTGTAGATCTGAAACTTCCTAAAAGATTAAAACTGTGCGCTGGGCCGAATTTCGAGCTCAGGAGTTTTGCCTTTCATGGACAAGTTCTCTTCCGATTGAGCTATCCAAGCACAATGCACAACCCGTCCTCACAGCTTTACTTCCGCCAGTACCTCATCTTCTCATCTCCTACCACCCTAACTTCATAGAACTTCTCCTGTGAAAATTACAGGACTAGCACTCCTGGAAGGAAGGATATTGCGGAGACATGGTTTAGTCACAGCGTGGATGATGTTTCCAGAGTGACTTTTTAATTCTGTGGTGGAGTGTGCGCTGATATCAAACTTCCTGGCAGATTAAAACTGCTGAACTTTGCGTAAATAATACCTGCAGTTCAGTTGCACAGAGGTCATAAGAATACTCAGTGTGAAGGCGGCTGGGGGGCAGGGGGGCAGGCGCACAAGAGCAGAGTAAGGGAGGTGTTGCAGAGTCATCCGGAATGGGCACCGGTTAATGTCATGTTTGAAAACCCCTCTGGTAATCGAGTGGCACTGATTTTCTCTGACACTTGGTGGGTTGCGCAACAAATAGCGTCATTTTATTCACATAGATATATAGACTCTAATCTCGTGTTGAAATAATGAAGTTGTTGCAATTCGACAAGGGATGCGAAACATTATTGTAGGTGTCATTAACGTTCATTGGTTGAGCTGCGATGCTGAGTGCCATCCACTAGAGACATGGCAGAGGTGTGAATGGTGTTGCAGGGGCGGGGGATTGTAACAGATGACACCAGTAATGGAGAGGCTATTGTCCTGATGGGTCAGTGTACCGCGAGCCAGGTCTGGCGACAGTCTAATATGATGAACAAAGTCAGTGCTGAGCACTAGATCACTGACATCTGCATTTAAGAAGTTCTACGGAAACATATATGGATATCTGAAGAACGTATCTGTTCTTTCAGACATGCCCGAAAGAACAGATACCATCTTCATATAGTGAAGGCTAACCGGCCATTGACCTTCTTCTGTGCGGATGCACACGTATTGCCCCAACTCTTACGGGATTCGGTAAGATTGTCTGCCGCGAGTAATAAGTGTAATGGGCATGGGCACTACGAATGTAGTGTGTGGACATTAAGTTCGGAATGTGGGTCTCACGTGGATCGTGCAAGGGATAAGTCCCTGCAGTCGCACTATCCTGTGTGCCCTTGGTGGCTCAGATGGATAGAGCGTCTGCCATGTAAGCAAGAGACCTCAGGTTCTGGTCGCGGCACACATTTTCAACTGTCCCCGTTGATGTATATCAACGCCTGTCGACAGCGTATCGTCTTGATTGAATTATTATTTATAAGTAAACAGTTCCCCAAGCTAGACATCCAGGGTGCAAGTCTCGACCCCATGGAAAGTCATTCGCCACACAGTACTATAATTTGGGAATGGCACTTGATAATGAATACAGACCAGGTTATCGTGGGTTTCAATGAGAATATCTCACCCTCATCGAAACCCACGTCAAATGAGGAGACATTCAAAAATGGTTCAAATGGCTCTGAGCACTATGGGACTCAACTGCTGTGGTCATCAGTCCCCTAGAACTTAGAACTACTTAAACCTAACTAACCTAAGGACATCACACACATCCAAGCCCGAGGCAGGATTCGAACCTGCGACCGTAGCAGTCGCACGGTTCCGGACTGCGCGCCTAGAACCGCGAGACCACCGCGAAGCAGACATTGTTGACTGATGTGGTCAAAGATGTAGAGTATGCTACTATGCGATGACAGTGGTGTGGGAGATGTTTCATTTATGCTACTTGAAGTAAAGCGACTTTAATGGCCTACGCAGTCCGGTGTGCCTATTATGGACCATGCGTTGCTGTTGGGTAGTCGCATGGTGGGCAGCAGTTCTGCAAATTGTCGCCGAACTACATGTGGAACCAAAAAAACCTCCCCCACACTTGCTGTCAGTTTGCAGTATGCAGTTACCAGTTGTGGGGATGTTTTTGTGGTCACGTGAAAGACATCATCACCTGTGGCGGAGGTGATGTCATGCTCAACGGTAGCCAGGCATACTCGGTGCGGCTCAGATGATGTGAGGTAGGGGGCATGGTGAGACTGAGGTGAGCTGTGTCTGGAAGCATTCTTGTCAACAGTATTTACAGACTGTCGTTGTTTAAAAATCGTAAAAATTCTGTCCGCTAATTTTAACTTGCAATGTAGCGATTCATGTACATCACTGCAGATTGTGCTTGAGGTGGAAGTTTAACAACCCAGAGGGTCCACAGCATGTGGTCCGCCATCAGTTGAAAATCCACTAGTGTGAGCAACTGGTGTCGAAGCTGTAATGGCGTCCTGTGCTCAAGTAGTTGGTCGGAATCAATAGCTTTGGCGTCTGGGACAGACCTTGGAGAAGAGGAGATTTCGTGGCAAAGTATTTACTGTCAGCTGTGGGCGAAAGAATAACGCCACTGATCACATCCACGTGTTTGCTGAGATGACTGAGTAATGTGACGAAGTTGACACCATTAGTTGCTATATCGTATACAGCGACGATGCCCTCGACAACTGCAAACATGATAATTAACTGGCGTTGGTGAGACAGTGGAAGTTTAAGCTGAGTCCTATAGTGGACAGTGGTGTCGTCGGTGAATGGCCCCGCTGATGACCAAGGCGAAGGCTGGAGCGGTATAGCTGACAAGTGCTCGGCATCGGTCTGTGGTGGGGTCAGATGTGTGGCAGGAATGTCCTGCGGGCTGGGGCATATGATACGTCCCGAATAGGTTGAACGAGTTTGAATGCGGCGTGGCAGACACATCAACAACGATGAATATTCACAAATGTTGCCATTCGAGCAGATATTTGTTTGACCTGCATGCGTAAGGGAGTCCGTAATGAAGTAGCCTGATAAACTGTCTGTAGGATTCCATTATTTGATACCGTTGTCCACTTCCGTAGCACAGCACTGATGAAACTCACGTTCGTTTTTGACATATACATATTGCTGTGGAGTTGGCTGTAAGACACTGCACCCTTCCATACGGAAATCACTATTCCTTGAGAATGTCGACTTACGGCAGTTACACAATGGCTGCGAAGTTGATGCGCAGTATCAGAATCCGGAGATGCATGAGCATGAAAATGATCGGTATGCGGTCGTCGGCTTCACTAATGTAGAATCTCACCCCAGCATAAGGGCGACAATTTGTAACGAAACGATGCTGATTAGGACCCTTCTTATTTAGCAAACGGCACTAAATACCGAAGTACGTAACACTCCTTGGCAACCATAGAACAAAGGGGGTCCACCTTACAAAGGTATGCTTGGCGTGGGTGGAGTCGATGGTAAGGGATGTTCTCTCGTGGCGTAGTCAAAACCCCGTTTGTCAGGGTTGTCAACTTTAACTGGAGCCAAAACCAGACAACTCATAAATGTAGTGTCATTATTATTATTGTATTACTGTTATTGGTATTATTCACAACGGATTACACAATGCACACATTATAGCTGCTACAAGAGGAAGCATGCATTTATTTAACACGATACTCACTAACAATACTGCAAATCAAACCATTTCTGCGCGCCTCTTGTTTCTTTGCAAGTTAAATTTTAAATACCACTTCTTTTCTGACTTCGCAGCTTTAACAAGTTCGTTAAGATTGTCAGATTTGAAAAATTTAGCAAATTCAGCACATTTCATACGGTATTTAAAATTCACAAATAGTTCACCTTTCACCATATCAACCTTCAGTCTGTTTCTTTTATGGCTCCGGATATTTAGCATCACACTGGAAATGAGCTCTACAAACGCAATGGAAGGTGGCCTGCTAGCCCACTTTAAGCAAACTGTGTGCTTTGCAGCTCTTAAAAATGTCATCCATTTGTTTGAAACGTTTGAGCCTGGTAAGTTCTTAATGATTGGCAAGACATCATTCAGTGCATCTATTCCAGAAAATAGTTCGTCACCGTTTATATTTATGTTGAAATAATCTATAAGTTTCATTATGTTTCCCATTTTAAGGTTCTCTTCAAGATTTAACTGAGAGCTAAGCTTGAAAATTGAATCTTCACTGAAGTTAAACCATTTTTCTAGATATTCCAGAATCCTAGTATAGACTTAATGAGCTTCTTCGACAATTTTTGCCTGTTCATATTGAGGACATTTCTTCAGATCTTGTCATACCTTGAATCCGAAGAAATTATTTCTTTGTCTATTAATAATTTCTGTACGCAACTTCAGGAATACAGAAAATATTTCAGTTATCTGTACATAATCATTCTCCACGTGTTTTATGGTTGTGTTAAGTAAATGCATAACATTGTGGACAAAATAAATGCAAATCTCTGGAAGTGTTACTTCATCCTCCACCTCACTGTGGTTTTCATGGGCTACGAGTGTCCAAGTAAGTTTGACAGTAATGTCTTCATCCTGGCTTAGAAAATACGACTTCGACAAAGGCCAGTTCTGGAGCAAACTATCTGCAGGAGAAGAAAGAGTCGAAAATGATGCAAGACCATGCCGGAGCAGTGCAGAATACTCTGACTGCAGGAACTCAAAAAGTTCTTCAGCTCTCTCACCTTTTTCGCCCTTGAAGAAAACTCATTAAATACCTTAACCACTAACGATTCAACATCGTATGACAGTAGCTTTAATCTATATTTCGCAGTATTATGCAGTATATTCAAGTGAAAATGTCCTGAAGTAAGAAGTGGTGCTTCAAACATTTTCTTCGTCTCCATGAAAACAGATTGGTTTTTCCGTAATTAACGAAACAGTTGTCCGCACCATAAGCAACTAGTTGCAATCCTGAACGACCAGTCTTAATGATGCTCCCTTTAAGCTTCTTGGCTATAGAAGTTAAAGTTTCGTCAGCGTCTTCGTAAAAATCTATAACAGCTGAAGTCGTTCCCATTTCTTGGTCGAAGTACCGGATAGCAACTGGCAATAATTTCATATTTCCTTTATTTGAAGCATCATGTGCAATCAAGAATGGAATTGTACCATCTTTTTCCATAATTTGTTGCAGAGAATGTGGAGCCCATACACTCTATATTATAGCTTCAGCTTTAGTCTGTCCATAGTGAATTTCAGATGATAGTTTCGAATCTTGAAACAAAAAGTGAGATAGGAGAGCATTTCCACAGTCTTGTGAAAGGGAACTGTGATGATGATTCACTCCACGATACGTTAATATTTGTTCCGTTGCTGACACTTCCTCTTCCTGACTACTTCCCGCTGGCACGAAATTCCTTTGAACAGTGGAGTCTCTTAACACATCCCGCTCCGTATCAATATGAGTGTTGGAACTGAAATAAATGAACTGGATGAGATGCATACAGTATATGGCGTAACTCTTAATATCCTCCAGGCGCTTACTATTCTAGGGATGGAAGTGGTTTGTCGACCAACTGGCCTGTAGAAACCCAAATTTTCAGTCTATGGAGTTGCCACATGAATATGAGGACCGAATAGGTATCTCCATTCTATTTGCTGTCTCACGATAGTAATCTAGCCCTAAATTAATAACTTTGCTTGACAGTTCAGAAATTGGAGAGGGCGAATGATAGTATTGCGATTCTTGAATAAAAATCACCACTTTGTAAGAACAACCCGGATATGAAGAATAAATACAATATAACTTTCATAAAATAGTGGATGAAAGACATTTTTATTTGTTTGTGAATGGCAAGGATACTTTTTACTGGCCCAGTATCGATCACAGCTCATCACTAGAGGTGTCAATAGGCTGTATAATTTACGCTATAGGTCACATGTTATAGGATTTGGAATGTATTTATAGTTACACATACTTCGTGTTGGACTGTGCTTGATACCAGTCCGCTAAATTAAAAAATATAAAAACCAAGCAGCATTGTCATTTTATCTATACATGTTATAAAAATGGATGGATGTCTGTACGTGTGTGTGTACGTTCCACATCTCCTTTTAAATCACTGGACCGATTTCAATCAAACTTCGTTACACCTACGCCTTACTGTCAGGCAGCGTCGCTGTGGGAGTAAGAACTACCTACGTACTACAGTTTAGGAGATATGACGTCATAAGCAAAGAGATTCGTGAAAAATTGCACCATGTATGACGTTTAAATTTATTGCTTCATTGCTACTAATTCTATTCGCAACGTATTTCGCAGACAGTAAGCGCTGAATGTACCTCCACAAATATGAGATTGTACGATACATAATTCAAGAGATATGACGTCATAAACACTGAGATGCCTGAAAAAGTGCTGAATCATGCATGAAGTTTTATTTTTTACTACTATGACACTCCTACAGTCGAGTCAAGTTAGGGAAATCTCTGACACCTGGCAGCGCTTTAGACAGGTTTTGATTGCGAAGCTCAGCAGCTGTGGCTGTCTACAGAGCTATCAAGAGGCGTTGCCATAGAAATGTTTCCAAATCCTGTTGTAGACGCACGCAGCAGCTGCGCCCAGCTGCCTGGATGTGTAACTAGAAGTATTACTGATAATCAAGTTCTGAGTTAAATAAACATAATAGAGAATTTGTATTCTGCATGCTATGTTTCTTAATTTGGATACTTACACATTTTTACGTTATGCGTACTGCTTTGTACGACTACTACATTATTTGAAAGCTGTTTTCACGAATACAAAGAAATGAAACTTTTTCGATTTTGCGCTACAAAGTTCACATTTTGTTTTCGTACCTAATAGATAACTTTCAAAATGAATACCCGGACAATGTCGGGTCTGTTACCTACTATACAAATAAAATGCCGTTCACCAGCTACATGAAGGCTGCAAGACACCTTGAACACAAAATATTTGATAAAATATTTCTGCCTCTCTCTAACGCCGATTACGCTGACTCCCAGATCATCATATCAATCCATCAGAACTCCCCTCGAGTCTCTGTTACAAATCACAGTCACCAGAAGTTAAATTCAGCAAAAATACATTCTTTTGAATTATTACAGTAATGCGCCATTTAAAACCATGGCTATCGTTGATTCATGAAATGACAAACAAGTGTCTTTAAATTCAGTATAATACAAGCCTAAGTATGCCCTGAGAAATTTACAAAGCCACGTACGACTTTTTTTTCAACTTGTTTTTATTTTTTTAACACGGTGCCGGTGAGGGTATGAGCTCTTCGGGAACGCCTCATTCTCGCCCAGTTGTCGGCTGCACGCTGCACTCTACTACGGCCAGCTATTCGGTTCACCGATCGTTTTAACAGCAGCGGCGCTCCTAACTTGCGCTACGCTTTCTGCAACATATATCAGTCCCTGTTAACACGTGGAAAATCTCCTTTGTCCGGTCAGTGACTACCTTCTCAGACGTCTATTTAACTTACATGACGTACCTACAGCTCTCAATCTTCGGGTAATTTAAGAGGGCCGATATAAACGGTCCATCACAAACAATACAGTGACTCATATGTTATCCACATGTTATGTAGCTCGATGCGTAGTGCGGTTCTTTGTTAGACAAGGAGGCATACTAAATCTGCATTGAATCCGCACGTAGAATTAACGAATGCAGATTTTGTTTATACATATGTCTGGTGTACTTGGCGGTTACACTTCATCTACTAGGTACATGCCCCTCCATCTCAGATTTGAACGATGATGTGGCGACGTGAATTTTACAAAGCTAAAGTATGCAATAAATGCTAAATATCGGAGCTTGTCAGGAATGTGAGCTTTTGCAGTAGACGTAGCAACAGTAGCCTGCTTGGCTTGCGCAAAACGTTCGTTTGTTGACTTTATTACCAGCTTCTAAGTGGGAGTGAAAATTTGATAGCTGTTATTTGCGTGGATTAGTACTTTATTTGTGATTTCCATGTTTGTTTGTGTATTTACGGGAGCTAGAATCTAGTGTAAAAATTATGCTGTGTTGCTTCAAATCGTCAGAAGCGTGACGTAGGAAAGAATAGCAACACCAATCAAAAGAGCCGTATCTCTTATTTTATAAAGCCGTTTATTTTACTTATTTTATACCAGGCTGCCAATTCTTTAGATTCTCATCAGGTACCTGATTAGGTCTATCTGAGAGTGAGATAACGCTAGGGACTAGTCAGTTGTGTGTGGATGCATGGATAGTTTGTCGCAGCTCTGAAACAGCTGCCACCCGAGTCGTCCACGCTGTATGAGCTTCAGAAAATTGGCCAAGTCCACAGCTATTCGAGTCACGGTCGTGGCTCCAGTGATACCTCAGGTACCTCTAGCCTCGCCAGAGATTCCTGACGCTGTTCTCGCTCCCAACTGGTTTGACTTTTGTCAGTCTTCATCTGCAAGGCAATGGCGTAGTCACTGATGTGTGGGCGGTAGGCCATTGTGTTCGCATGGACTACGGACCTTGATGAGGTGGGGTAAGCCTGAACGAAGCAGATAGCCGTATACCTAAGTGTTACCACAACGGAGGGAAGTCTGCGGAGAGGTAGGCAAACGTGTGATTCCTGGAAAGGAGCAGCAGCATTTCAGCCTTTCCAGTAGTTGCAGTGACAATAAATAGTCTTGGTGATTGGCAGGTCTGGCCTTGAAACATCAGCGAACATGGCCTTGCTGTGCTGGTACTATGAAGAGCTAGGAACAGGGGGTTACTACAGTCGTTACTTTTCCTGAGGACATCCATCTCTAATGTGCCGCTGAGTGATGACGCCCTCCTCTTGAGTGAAATATTCCGAACTTAAAATAGTCCCCCTTCGGATCTTATGGCAGTGACTACTAAGGAGGTGGTCGTCTTCAGGCAAAACCAAACTGGCGTTCTACGGATTAGAGCCTGGAATGTTAGATCCCTTCATCGGGTAGGTAGGTTAGAAAACTTTAAAAAAATGAATACGTTGAAGTGAGGTGTAGTGCATTTTAGTAAAGTTCGGCGGCAGGCTGAACAGAACTTCTAGTCAGATAAGTACAGGGTTATAAATAATGTAATGCAGAAGTAAGTCTAATAATGAGTAAAAAATATAAATGTACGTGAGCTATTATGAAAGGTATAGTGAACGCATTATCGTAGCCAAGATATACAGAAAGCCAGCACAAATCGAACACGTTTATGTGGCAACTACCTCCGCAGATGGCGAAGAGATTGAAGTAATGTATGATGAGATGAAAGGAATCATTCTTATAGTTTAGAGAAAGGATTCGATATAAGGAAAAGGAAGACAAGGCAAAATAGTAGGAGAATATAGACTGAGGAAAAGGACTGAAAGAGGAAGCTGCCTGGCAAAATTTTGCACAGAGCGTAATTTAATCATCGCTAACAGTTGCTTTAAGAATCATCATAGTAGTCTGTATACGTGGAAAAGACCTGGAAACACTGGAAAATTTCAGAATGGTTATACGGTAAGACAGAGATTTCCGAATCATATTTTAACCCTTTCTTCTGGAGGAAGGAATATTTTTCTTTATGTGTTAACGCTCTTAGGTGATTTTTAATGATTTTAGATGCAAGATTTATGCAAAAATATGTACCCATTTTCGAAACATACTTTGTACATTTGGCTTCATTTATGGACTAAAATAACTAATTAAGAAATATTCGCTATTGGAATAAATAGTAAAATGATCGTTCAATAATTATAATGCAAAACAACAATAACAGTCTTCAATTATGCAATGAAATATAGCGAACCAAACACATCTCTGTACCCTGGAGGTCAGGAACTGCTGTGCACTGCTACTCTGACTTGCTGATATTTCCATAGTGATGCCCAACAGTTGGCAGCACTTGCCCATGATGAAAAAGTTTCCATTGGGAAAAAATACTTCTATTGCAGGTAAGACACAGTAATCGTTAATGAACACAATTGTAGTCAGAGGGTCTGAAAGGGTTACACGGTAAGACATGTATAGGTGCAGAGGTGGGCTTTGGTCAT
Organism: Schistocerca nitens; assembly: GCF_023898315.1. Classification (NCBI taxonomy): domain Eukaryota; kingdom Metazoa; phylum Arthropoda; class Insecta; order Orthoptera; family Acrididae; genus Schistocerca; species Schistocerca nitens. The sequence goes on from NC_064615.1 coordinate 450,211,078, forward strand.
AATTTATTGGTTATGGACTGGAAATTCAAAACGAAAAATTTACAAAAACTTAGGAAATTAAGGTGATCGGACCTGGATAAATTGAAACAACCAAAGTTTGTTGAGAGTTTCAAATGCGTCATTAGGCAAAGAATGATTGGGAGAGGAATGCAGTACAAGACGAATGGAAAGCTTTGAGAGATGAAACAGTGTAGGCAGCAGAGTATCAAATAGCTAAGAAGACGAAGGCTAGTAGAAATCCTTCGATATCACAGGAGATATTGAATTTAATCGATGATAGGAGAATCAGGCAAAGAGGAATCCATAAGTGTAAAAAATTAAATTGACATGAACTGCAAAATAGCTGAGCAGGAATGGCTAAAGGACAAATGTAAGTCTATAGAAGTATGGACAGCTAGGGGAAAGATAGATATCGCCTATTGGAAAATTAGAATGGCCTTTGGAGAAAACAGAAGTAGCTGTGTGAATATCAAGATCTCAAACAAAAAACAAGTACTAAGCAAAGAAATAAGAGCTGAAAGGTGGAATGAATATGTAGAGGCGCTACACAAGAGAAATGAACACGAAGGCAATATTATAGAAAGGGAAAGAAGAAGTAGATGAAGATGAGATGGGAGATATGATATTGCGAGAAGAATTTGCAGAGTTTTAAAGGACCTAAGCTGCAACAAGGCTTCCAGAGCAGGCGAAATTCCGTCAGAATTACTTATATTCTTGGGAGAGACAGCCATGGCGAAACTATTCCATCTGGTGTGCAAGATATATGAAACAGGGGAAATACTCTTAGACTATAAAAAGAACGTAAAAGTTCCAATTCCAAAGAAAGCAGTTGGTGTTAGGTGTGAATATTACCGAACTATCAGTTTAATAAGTCTTGATTGCAAAATACTCACATGAATTCTGTACATAAGAATACAAAAACTGTTAGAAGTCGGTCTAGGGGAAGATCGGTTTGAGGTCTAGAGAAATGTTGGAACACATAAGGCAGTACTGACTACGAATTATCTGAGAAGATAGTTTAGAGAAAGCTTTTAACACTCTTAATTGGAATACACTCTTTGAAATTCTGAAGGTAGCAGAGATAAACTGCAAGGAGCGAAAAGTTATGTAACCTTCTACGGAAACCAGACAGCAGTTATAAGAGTTGACTGGCATGAAAGAGGAGCATTGGTTGAAAAAGGAGCGAGACATGGTTGTAGCCTATCCCCGATATTTTTCAAGCTGTACATTGAGCAAGCATTAAAGGAAACCAATGAAAAATTTGGATAAGGATTAAAGGTCAGGGAGAAGAAACAAAAACTTTGAGGTTTACCGATGGCATTGTAATTCTGTCAGAAACCGCAAAGGATTTGAAAGAGCAGTTGAGCGGAATGGGCAGTATCTTGAAAGGAGAATATAATAAGATGAACCTCAACAAAAGCAAAATATGGGTAATAGAATGTATTTGAATTAAATCAGGTGATGCTGAGGGAATTAGATTAGGAAATGATACACTAAAAATGGTAGACGCGTTTTGCTATTTGAGCAGTGAAATAACTGATGATGGCCAAAGTAGAGAGGATATAAAATGTATACTGACAATGGCAAGAAAAGCGTTTCTGAAGTTGAATTTTTAATATCGAATTTAAATTGACGTGTTAGGAAATCTTTTCTGAAGGCATTTGTCTGGGGTGTAGCCTTGAATGGAAGTGAAACATGGACGATAAACAGATCAGACAAGAAGGGGATAGAAGCTTTTGGAATGCTTATGGCGCTAGGTCGTTGCGTCGCCAAACAAATCGCTTCCGACACGGCCAGAAATTACTTGTATTATGTAACTGAAACAGAATAACTGGGAGTTTGGTCATTTTACAAAATAAAATCAAGTCTGAAACACGACGGTCCAATTATTATTGGCAAAAATGATATAATGGAGACACTTACGTCCGTATTGCGTTGCTGCCAGAAAGGGAAGAAGGAATCAATCAAATGTCACTTTTTCATAGATAAAATAATTAGAACTTCGTAGAACAAAGATTAATATCGTATAAGGGATTTACAGATGTTAATTTTCCGAATATTTTGTTTTTTTATAAGTACATTTAAGAAAAATAGATTTTTACTTACCATTTAATATAGTTGTCATAATTCCGCAAACAAATTACTTGATATAACATCAGTTATTATCACACACGAGTCCATAAGTAGGAATATCACTTGACATTACGATTATTAACATGTCCCTTAAGTACTTATCTATCTGGCACAAGAGTTCACGTTTATACTTCTATCAAAAGATACGTTACAGTGTTACAAAAGAAAGCTGAAGATTAGATGAGTAATCGCGTAATTAATGATGAGGTACTGAACAGAATTGGGGAGAAAAGAAATTTATAGCATAACTTGACTAAAAGAGGGGGTCGGTTGATGGGACACATTCTAAATCGTCAAAGAATCATTGGTTTAGTATTTAAGATAAGTGTGTGTGTGTGTGTGTGTGTGTGTTTGGGGGGGGGGGGGGTTACAGACGGGCATCAAGAGATGATTACAGCAAGCAGGTTGCAGTAATTACTTGGAGATGAAGACACTTCCATAGGATAGAGTAGGGTGGAGAACTGCCTCAAACCAGTCTTCAACCTGAAGATAGCAACAACGCGCAATTGTGAGTATTGTTCGTATGACCGTTCCTAAAAGCCTTAACAAGTGTGAAATATGGACTTCTGCTGATTAGACGGTTTAGTCAGCACGAGTCACTTTGACAGTTGGGACTAGGGCAGATTTTCTTCAAAGTTCCGACTAGCATAGAAAGAGTAATTGCTCATCATTGGGAACCCAATGTTAGACGGTTGATGGAGCCCTTCAGTGAAATGCCATTCACCTGACGGTGGAAGAGCAGTATAGGGCTGGTATGACTGGCGCACGTTTCGACCGAGATATTGAAGGAAGTGACTGTAACGCTCACCGTTGAAAGCACTGCATGTAGTTCGTGTTAATGCCGGCACCAGTGACATCTGTCGTACCAGCTCTGACGCAGTTGTCAGCTCCTTTCGTTGCCGTGCTAAAATTCAAATGGCAGCTGCCCTCGCTTGAGGTATTGAAGCTCAGGTCACGATTCGAAGCATCGCCGCGGGCACCGACCGTATTTCTCTGGCTTGGAGCCAGGTCGAAGGTTTAAACCAAAGGCTTCGCCGATTCTGTGATAATCCCGGGGCAGATTTCTTGACCTGTACTATCGGGTGGGGGATTGTTGGGTTCTCCTTAATGGATCAAGGATACACTGCTCTCAGGAAGCTGCTAGTTCAAAATGGTTCAAATGGCTCTGAGCACTATGGGACTTAACATCTGAGGTCATCAGTCCCCTAGAACTTAGAACTACTTAAACCTAACTAACCTAAGGACATCACACAAATCCATGCCCGAGGCAGGATTCGAACCTGAAGCGCCTAGACCCGCTCGTCCACCACAGCCGGCGAAGCTGCTAGTTCCGTAGTAAAGTACATGTGGTGTGCGTATTAATCACCAGATTAGAAAGACTCCTCTGTAATACCGATAAGGAGTTACACGAAGTACATGATACCGCAAAGAGAAGGGTAGCTACATTTGTTGTAGTGGAGAGTACATTTTGTTGCAGTTCAGTAGTAACATAATTGAATGAGGACGAGAAAGATCCCATAATATTTAACTTCCATTAATACTTGAAAATGAATACTAGATGAAACGAACAGTAACAGTCAGTGATGGAAAACATACCTGAAAGATATGCCGGACATCAATGGCGTTTACAGTGATTGCCTTGAAGAGCTTTTTATGTACTTACAGACACACAGCTAGAATATGAGATAGTGTGGGCGAAGATAAGTGTAAACACGGGTCAAAATTAGTAATCGTATGTTCTGTCGCCCGCCCACAACAAATAACGAACTAGTGGATTGTTTAACACAAATCTCAGAGACTACTGCTTGTGAATTCCCCAATCATGCCTCAGTGGCAGGAGCAGATTTGAGTAGGCAAGATACAGACAGGTAAGAGCGAGGCTTGGCGCAAGCCTAACTGCCGCCCCGTGCGAGCTGCAAAAATTGCCGTCCCCATTTTGTAGAAACAAGTTTGTGTGATATTAAAATCTGTCCGTTTTTTTGGTATGAGTGAAAACTTGACTTGAAAAGTTAATCATATTATTTAAACAAATCTAATAATTTTTATGAACCATGTGAATCTACGGTTACCGTAAATGAACATTTTTACGGTTGTGTACTGATAATGTATTCTACGGGGAATAAAGTACAGGTTGTAACCAAAAAATGCGGCACTAATTGCCGGACACATTCCTCACACGTACACCAAGAAATTATGTTACATGGACATGGGTCTGGTAACGCTTTGTTTCCATGTTACAACTCAATTTCTCCAACTCGTTAATCATGGGAAACACGCAAGAACTGAACGTTAGAATTATGGGGAACATGCACTCTTGGTGACATCTGGTTACGAAGTGCACTGGCAGTGTTTTGTTTTACAGGCGACGTACGTCATTGCTGTTCAAGCGATCAGTACGACCGTTGCAAACACACGGATTATTAGGTAGGGTTAATCACAAACTTGGCTCATGCAATAGCAGTGTTGGCGAATGCCCATTTGATGTATGGATTAGCTGACGGCAATGGCGCTCGCGCTCAAAGTTTGTACCGAGAGAGATATTCAGGACGAAAGTGCCCTGACAGGAAAACGTATGAAGCCATTTATCGTCGTCCTAGGGAACATGGGGCATTTAAGCCCGATACTCGCGACCGCGGGAGGCCTAGAAGGACGAGGACACCTCAACGGGAGGCGACAATTCTTCCTGCAGTTGATGACGACCCTATTGTCAGTACAACACATGTAGCTGCAACACTAAATGTTGACCACATGACTGTGTTACACGAGGAACAGCTGTATCCACACCATTTACAGCGTGTGCAGGCACTATCAGCAGCTCATTTTCCTGCATTGGTACTCTTGTGCGAATGGTTTATTCTACAAAGTGTCAGCCACAATTTTAATGCAGCGGTACTGTTATAGATGAGGCGCCGTTCCAACGAGATCAGACTGTAAATTTTCACAGTCGGCATGTATGGTCACACATCAATCCTCAACCAACTGTTGAAGCAAGTCATTAACAAATGTCAATGTTTGGGCCGACATTGTTGGTGAATGTTTGGCAGAGCCTCGCTCTCTTTCACGCAGGCCCAACGGATAGAGTTATAATAGTTTCGTAGAGAATGTTCTGCCTAATCTGTTAGCAGATGTTCCTTTAGCTGCGCGACAAAACATGTACTTCATGCACGATGGAGCACCTCCTCAGTTTAGTGTTAGCGACCGTCGGCTTCTAAGCAACAACACACTTAGCACTGAAAGCAAAGCTTCTAAGCAACAGATTCTATAAGAGATGGATAGGTAGAAATGGACCAATTTCCAGGTCTCCACGCTCCCCATAACTAAACCCACTGGACTTTTACTTGTAGGGGCATTTGAAAACACCGCAGTAGAGTGTGTTCAGCGTCTCCATGCCCGTATTATGGAAGGCTGCGAAACCATACGCAATACACCAGCGATACATTAGCGCATTCGAGATTCACTACGAAACCGGATTGATGCAGCTATCAATGTCCAAGGTGGGCATATAGAACATCTGTGAGATAGAGTTACATGTGGTGTACTGGTGCGTTCTGTTCGTGTGTGTTTCCTATGGTTAACGTGTTGGCAAGAATGAGTTGTAATACGGAAAAAAAGCGTTTCCAGACCCATGTTCATGTAACATAATTTCCTCGTCTACGTGGATGGGATGTGTCCTGAAAATTTTGCCGTACATTTTTGTTACACCCTGCATAATTACAATTTAAAACTTACTTATTAGTTTACTTTGAACAGTAATGTGTACAATAACAATTTGTGTTGCATTGAACAAAATAGAAAACAACGCGATAAAGAATTAAGAAACTGACAGAAAAAAAATCTAGACAAATCGAACGGTCCTGGCTTTCGCTTGCGCAGACTTTTTTCACTCGACCAGGGTAATTTAAGTCCTCTGCAATCTTGTGCTCAGTAGATATTGTTGCAAGATCACTTAAACGAACTGTTCAGAGATCTCACTAAACGGACCCAAAGACGTAAACAACCATGCATGAGCAGCGCCTATTAGACGGAGAGGGTCCGACAGCCGACCAGTTCCAATTATTCCACCTGGAAGGATGTACACGGCTCTTGTTGTCTGTAGTTCAACCATGCCTAGACGGTCAATACCGCAGTTAGATCGCGTCCGCATTGTTACTTTGTGCCAAGAAGGGCTCTCAACAAGGGAAGTGTCCAGGTTTCTCGGAGTGAACCAAAGCGTTGTTGTTCGGACATGGAGGGGATACAGAGAGACAGGAACTGTCGATGACATGCCTCTCTCGGGCCGCTCAAGGGCTAGTACTGCAGTGGATGACCGTTACCTCCGGGTTATGGCTCGGAGGGAGCCTGACAGCAACGCCACCATGTTGAATAATGCTTTTCGTGCAGTCGCAGGACGTCGTGTAATGACTCAAATTGTGCGCAATAGGCTGCATGATGAGCATCTTCACTACCGACGTCGATGGCGAGGTCCAAGTTTGCAACCACTACACCATGCAGCGCGGTATAGATGGACCTAACAACATTCCGAATGGACCACTCAGCATTGGCATGACGTTCTCTTCACCGATGAGTGTCGCATATGCCTTCAACCAGACAATCATCGGAGACGAGTTTGGAGGCAACCCGGTCAGGCTGAACGCCTTAGACACACTGTCCAACGAGTGCAGCAAGATGGAGGTTCCCTGCTGTTTTGGGGTGGCATTATGTGGGACCGACGTACGCCGCTGGTGGTCATGGAAGGCGCCGTAACGGCTGTACGATACGTGAACGCCATCCTCCGACCGATAGTGCAACCATATCGGCAGAATATTGGAGAGGCATTCGACTTCATGGACGACAATTCGCGCCCCCATCGTGCACATCTTGTGAATGACTTCCTTCAGGATAACGACATCGCTCGAGTAGAGTGGCCAGGATATTCTCCAGACATGAACCCTATGGAACATGCCTTTGATAGATTGAAAAGGCCTGTTTATGGACGACGTGACTCACCAATCACTCTGAGGGATTTACGCCGAATCGACTTTGAGGAGTGGGACAATCTGGACCAATAGTGCCTTGATGAAGTTGTGGATAGTATGCCACGACGAATACAGGCATGCATCAATGTAAGAGGACGTACTACTGGGTGTTATAGGAACCGGTGTGTACAGCAGCCTGGACTGCCAGCTCTGAAGGTCTCGCTGTATGATGGTAGAACACGCAATGTGTGGTTTTCATGAGCAATAAAAAGGGCGGAAATGATGTTTATGTCGATCTTTATTCCGATTTTCTGTGCAGGTTCCGCAACTCTCGAACCGAGGTGATTCAAAACTTTTTTTGATGTGAGTAGTAGAATTCAATTTTGTAAGGTTTCGTCGCTTCCTCTGTTGTCTCATCCCTACCTTCGTAGGCGAAGTCTCTTGGCTTCTTGCTTTGACGCCGGCAACTGTGGTAATGTTAGATCGTCTAGCTCTAATTCTGTGGCCAGTTCTTTGAGCTCCGTCAAGAAAGACACATACTTTTCTTCCATTCTGCAGTTCTTTCAAGCATTTCCACGGCCTCAGAAACATTTTTGTCAACGCTTCGGTGGGCCTCACTACTGACTATAAATTATACGCTGATGTGAAGCAGTACGTTGTACCAGATTACCAAAGAAGTAAGAAAGATGTAATACATTATTTGGTTCACAAGCACCTTGGCTTCGTGATCGGTCATGCCATCTAATTCTTCTTATAGGTGAACAAGCGTCACGAACTCCTCCAGTTTGAAACCTGAGGATGGTAAGTGCATCGATGCGATTTTCCCACCTACACTCCTGGAAATTGAAATAAGAACACCGTGAATTCATTGTCCCAGGAAGGGGAAACTTTATTGACACATTCCTGGGGTCAGATACATCACATGATCACACTGACAGAACCACAGGCACATAGACACAGGCAACAGAGCATGCACAATGTCGGCACTAGTACAGTGTATATCCACCTTTCGCAGCAATGCAGGCTGCTATTCTCCCATGGAGACGATCGTAGAGATGCTGGATGTAGTCCTGTGGAACGGCTTGCCATGCCATTTCCACCTGGCGCCTCAGTTGGACCAGCGTTCGTGCTGGACGTGCAGACCGCGTGAGACGATGCTTCATCCAGTCCCAAACATGCTCAATGGGGGACAGATCTGGAGATCTTGCTGGCCAGGGTAGTTGACTTACACCTTCTAGAGCACGTTGGGTGGCACGGGATACATGCGGACGTGCATTGTCCTGTTGGAACAGCAAGTTCCCTTGCCGGTCTAGGAATGGTAGAACGATGGGTTCGATGACGGTTTGGATGTACCGTGCACTATTCAGTGTCCCCTCGACGATCACCAGTGGTGTACGGCCAGTGTAGGAGATCGCTCCCCACACCATGATGCCGGGTGTTGGCCCTGTGTGCCTCGGTCGTATGCAGTCCTGATTGTGGCGCTCACCTGCACGGCGCCAAACACGCATACGACCATCATTGGCACCAAGGCAGAAGCGACTCTCATCGCTGAAGACGACACGTCTCCATTCGTCCCTCCATTCACGCCTGTCGCGACACCACTGGAGGCGGGCTGCACGATGTTGGGGCGTGAGCGGAAGACGGCCTAACGGTGTGCGGGACCGTAGCCCAGCTTCATGGAGACGGTTGCGAATGGTCCTCGCCGATACCCCAGGAGCAACAGTGTCCCTAATTTGCTGGGAAGTGGCGGTGCGGTCCCCTACGGCACTGCGTAGGATCCTACGGTCTTGGCGTGCATCCGTGCGTCGCTGCGGTCCGGTCCCAGGTCGACGCGCACGTGCACCTTCCGCCGACCACTCGCGACAACATCGATGTACTGTGGAGACCTCACGCCCCACGTGTTGAGCAATTCGGCGGTACGTCCACCCGGCCTCCCGCATGCCCACTATACGCCCTCGCTCAAAGTCCGTCAACTGCACATACGGTTCACGTCCACGCTGTCGCGGCATGCTACCAGTGTTAAAGACTGCGATGGAGCTCCGTATGCCACGGCAAACTGGCTGACACTGACGGCGGCGGTGCACAAATGCTGCGCAGCTAGCGCCATTCGACGGCCAACACCGCGGTTCCTGGTGTGTCCGCTGTGCCGTGCGTGTGATCATTGCTTGTACAGCCCTCTCGCAGTGTCCGGAGCAAGTATGGTGGGTCTGACACACCGGTGTCAATGTGTTCTTTTTTCCATTTCCGGGAGTGTAGTATAGCTCCGTGACTTCAGCGTCAGGCTAGGCAAATACTTCTCCAAGACACCCAACCCCGAACGGGGGACGAGAAGATATCGTACAAGCTCTTCACTGTCGAGAACATCGAAACAGCTTCTGTCATTCTGGCCTGAGATGCTGGAATTGGCGGTTGCGTGTGCGTGAGGTGTGCTTGCTTATGAGTGCGAATGGTGTGTATCTCTCTTTACTGGTGAAGGCTCTGTGGCCGAAAGCTTTATGTAAGTGTCTTTTAGCTGTGCCTGTCTGCAACTTGACGTGACTCCTTTACGATAAGTAGCAATCTGTCTTTCCCTACATTGATGAGACAGCATCTTGGGAAGAATCGTTTACAACAAGATTCAACGAGCGACTACTATATAGTACATGGAATATTTAATCTTCCAAGAAGTTGAGTACGACCTGCGTGAAACTGGCGCTTGTAGAATGGGACATAGGAAAAAAAAGTAGGAAATGGTCGCGAATTCGGACATCGTATACCACTTCGAGTCGTGTCTGCTGGACAAAGCGTCCCACAAACGTCAACTGCTCAACTTGATCTAGAATGATACTGTTATACTTTGCAGACTTCATTATCAATAAAATGTTGTTGTTATACAGGGTGTTACAAAAAGGTACGGCCAAACTTTCAGGAAACATTCCTCACACACAAAGAAAGAAAATATGTTATGTGGACATGTGTCCGGAAACGCTTACTTTCCATGTTAGAGCTCATTTTATTTCTTCTCTTCAAATCACATTAATCATGGAATGGAAACACACAGCAACAGAACGTACCAGCGTGACTTCAAACACTTTGCTACAGGAAATGTTCAAAATGCCCTCCGTTAGCGAGGATACATGCATCTACCCTCCGTCGCATGGAACCCCTGTTGCGCTGATGCAGCCCTGGAGAATGGCGTATTGTATCACAGCCGTCCACAATACGAGAACGAAGTGTCTCTACATTTGGTACCGGGATTGCGTAGACAAGAGCTTTCAAATGCCCCCATAAATGAAAGTCAAGAGGGTTGAGGTCAGGAGAGCGTGGAGGCCATGGAATTGGTCCGCCTCTACCAATCCATCGGTCACCGAAACTGTTGTTGACAAGCGTAAGAACACTTCGACTGAAATGTGCAGGAGCTCCATCGTGCATGAACCACATGTTGTGTCGTACTTGTAAAGGCACATGTTGTAGCAGCACAGGTAGAGTATCCCGTATGAAATCATGATAACGTGCCTCATTGAGCGTAGGTGGAAGAACATGGGGCCCAATCAAGATATCACCAACAATGCCTTCCCAAACGTTCACAGAAAATCTGTGTTGATGACGTGATTGCACAATTGCGTGCGGATTCTCGTCAGCCCACACATGTTGACTGTGAAAATTTACAATTTGATCATGTTGGAATGAAGCCTCATCCGTAAAGAGAACATTTGCACTGAAATGAGAATTGACACATTGTTGGATGAACCATTCGCAGAAGTGTACCCGTGGAGGTCAATCAGCTGCTCATAGTGCCTGCACACGCTGTACACGGTACGGAAACAACTGGTTCTCCCGTAGCACTCTCCATACAGTGACGTGGTCAGCGTTACCTTGTACAGGAGCAACTTCTCTGACGCTGACATTAGGGTTATCGTCAACTGCACGAAGAACGGACACATGTCCACATAACATCTGTTCTTTATTTGTGTGTGAGGAATGTTTCCTGAAAGTTTGGCCGTACCTTTTTGTAACACCCTGTATATGATCCAATAAGATGAATTATTTTCCAAGATAATGATGGTCCTTGTTCTTTCCTTGCGTTGTTCTCTGTAGGCTCTCCATCATCACAGCGTCGAACCTTCCGAATGATTCGAGGATTTTCAAGAAGTTTCCGTTGTCACGCTGAAAGAGTGTATCTGTACTTCCTCTCAAATGTAGACATTGATGAGCCAGGAAACTTATTATCGCTACTAATAGGTGAAGAACATTTTTTCAACGTTCGCTTTCAGTATTCACAGGCATTGTTGATGGACGTCGACGGTTCGAAAATTTTTCAGTCCTTTAGAAAACACGATCCACTTTTTGTGCGAATTCAAATGGTCGGTAGACGTCCCATAACTTTCGAAATAAGAATCAAGATGCCGCCAGTCGTTCTTTGTGGATGACGAAAGAAGTTTGTAACAAAAGCAGAAGACAGCATCCTTGCTCTTTGGGTACATCGACCAATGTCCATCTGCTTTTTCCAAATTCTTCAAAGGATAGCTCTAACGCACAGGCTTGAAGCGCCGGTTGTCCGCGAGTTTAGGACATTCCTCAGCTTCTTTAATGTGCTCATGAGGATCTCGCATGACCAAAATCGTTCTAACGCTATGTTAATAATTTCCGGAAGTCTTCCGGAATCTGAGTAGCATATGTCTTCAAGTTTAGGCTCATCTTCAATCCATCTGCGGTTGTGACCACCGCAACTGACGTCCCTCCGGTGTTTTCAGAATCGCGTCGCCCAATTTTCTAATTTTAGTTCTGCCTGATGCGCCGTTCTCGGAGCTTCTCTCATAAATCAGGTCTTCGGTCGAGTGGAGGTCTGTCGAACATCTTTTGGATCGCCCAACATCAGCAGTGTTGCTGTCGTTGGTCACAGTGATGTTCTCGTCAGCTTTGTTGTGATGTCTTTAAGATGGAGACATAGCTTCAGTAGCTCCACTAATTTCTTCAGTCTGTGACTCAGCAGCCATCTTTCCACCCTCGACGCTGGTGGGTCGTCCTCTCTTTCTCCTGAAAGATCGCTGTAGCGCATCTTTTCGCTTCCTATCGTCTTCTCCCTTAAGCGTCCGTCTTTTCTTATATTCGCTACCAGTCTCCTTTTCCCGTCAGACATGTCACGATCCGGTGAAGAACGATTACGTGAAACTAACTGTTAATGTCGGTGTTTTCTTCCTCGTCTCCTCTTTGCTCATTTCTTAAACTAAAAAATTAAAAGAAAATGGGAAGGAAGCGGCCCTAGTCGAAATAAAGGAATGATTGCGACATTGATCTCGTGGAGCTGAAGACTCCATTTCTTATCTGCAGTTCACTGAGATTTCACATTTCATCGAACTCATAAAATTTACTTTCCGTATTTCTAATTAAGCCTTCGGAATTTTATGCACATTGGATTTCTGGCAGCATCACTTTTTCGGGATTAATATTCCTTAAGCTTATACATTAATAAATCACACCAGAGTACTTTATATCATGCATTATTAATGACGTAACAACTCAAAATTTATACAAGGAGCGAGATTAAGTACAGTCAACGAAATAAATAACTTGTTGATACAACAATCTAAATTTAAAATTCTACTCGAACAACTAGGTTTTTCAGTCTGATTATAGCATTTTTTGTTGAAAAAATACACGCACACAGGCAAGGAGCCAGTTTTTTCAGTCAGATAGTTTAAAAGAAATATTAACACTCTAACAAGTTATATTCTTGGCTGATTGGAAATAAACGAACCTAAGGAATAATTTACTCTTGGGAAAGTTTTAAAGGTAATTCCACAGTAACGGATGGATCATTGAGTATCATTCACAACACACTTATGTATCATAAACGCTATAAATGAAAATCAATTGTCACGTGCATGAAACATCATCACGTAACAACAACTTTGGTTGATTTCTGTGTGCGTGTGTATGTCCGTTATTGTCAGGACAAGGTTTCTATGAAAGACAGTTTCTGGAAAATCCAACGGAAAAGTCGGAGCTTAAAAACAATTGCGATTTTTTTGTTTTTGTTATGTTCGTAATTGTGGATGGTTATCGTATTTTTGGTATTAAAATGACAAAAACAAAATTGCGTTCATTTTGACAGTTCTGCTGTCATAAATAATTTATAAAAGGAAGATGTCGTTACTGAAACTCTAGAAAAGATCTTGACGGATTTACTTCAGATATTTACACTATACTTTACTGAAAATTCACATGCAAATGGACATAGAGATGGGGGAGGAGGATTTGGACAGGAAGAGGGGCAGGAGGTTATGCACAGATAGATGATGTGGGGGGGGGGGGGGGGAGAGTAGAGATGTACAGAGAGAGAGCGGAGGAGGGATGAGAAGATGGGCAGAGAGAGGGGGACCAGGGAATTAAGGATTAATATGCAGTAATTCCTGTACATCTTCAGCAATTGCGAAGCATTGCCGGGTTCGCTAGTAATTTCTATAAATACACAACATCACGCGTTTCTCAATCAAACACTTTAGGAGAAATAACCGCTTGAAGTTGTCACTCCAACGAGCTGTATTCTTGATTCACTGTACATTCAATAAATTTGATTTCTACTATCTCAAAATCAGCTCAAATTCCTCTCTCTGGTTGCGCTTTTGTCACTCCTATGAAACGTAGTCTCTCCCTACCCGTTCCTACGGTTGGAGCCCGCTGAGAGGATCTGATTTCATGCGTCAATAAGACTGAATTTCGTAAATTTTTATTGCTTCCTTCTGTACACATTGTTTCAGATGCAGCGAGCTGCAAAGACTATGCGATTCGTAGTAGCATCTACAGAGATAAGGAAATAATTTCTCATCACGGCAAGCAAGTGGAAATGACGTTCTCTTCATTTCTTATAACCTTTTGCTTTATAATTCTGAAATTAAGAACTTAGTAGAAAGTAAACAGAGAAATATTATTGCGCTGCACCGCAGTCGCTCATTAGAAAGAACCGCCACTGGACGTATGTCATCCTTATCATGTATTACGTCTTTCGTGTCTCATTATCCAATAAAGGGTAATAAACTAGTCTTCATTGCCACTTCATTTCATTTTTCTTCCCTTAATTTTCATGCTAGCTATTAGAAAGACACATGTTTATTTTCCGCCCTGCCAATTTTTCAGATAATAAATCATAACAAAACAAATTTTCTTTTCCGCAACTTTAAAGGAGAAAAAGTCTAACTTATGAGAAACGTGCGTGAAAAATACTAACTGTACTGTACGTGAAAAACGCTTACCTACTACATCAATGTAAATTATACAGGGTGTTACAAAAAGGTACGGCCAAACTTTCAGGAAACATTCCTCACACACAAAGAAAGAAAATATGTTATGTGGACATGTGTCCGGAAACGCTTACTTTCCATGTTAGAGCTCATTTTATTTCTTCTCTTCAAATCACATTAATCATGGAATGGAAACACACAGCAACAGAACGTACCAGCGTGACTTCAAACACTTTGTTACAGGAAATGTTCAAAATGTCCTCCGTTAGCGAGGATACATGCATCCACCCTCCGTCGCATGGAACCCCTGTTGCGCTGATGCAGCCCTGGAGAATGGCGTATTGTATCACAGCCATCCACAATACGAGAACGAAGAGTCTCTACATTTGGTACCGGGATTGCGTAGACAAGAGCTTTCAAATGCCCCCATAAATGAAAGTCAAGAGGGTTGAGGTCAGGAGAGCGTGGAGGCCATGGAATTGGTCCGCCTCTACCAATCCATCGGTCACCGAATCTGTTGCTGAGAAGTTTACGAACACTTCGACTGAAATGTGCAGGAGCTCCATCGTGCATGAACCACATGTTGTGTCGTACTTGTAAAGGAACATGTTGTAGCAGCACAGGTAGAGTATCCAGTATGAAATCATGATAACGTGCTCCATTGAGCGTAGGTGGAAGAACATGGGGTCCAATCAAGACATCACCAACAATGCCTTCCCAAACGTTCACAGAAAATCTGTGTTGATGACGTGATTGCACAATTGCGTGCGGATTCTCATCAGCCCACACATGTTGATTGTGAAAATTTACAATTTGATCACGTTGGAATGAAGCCTCATCCGTAAAGAGAACATTTGCACTGAAACGAGGATTGACACATTGTTGGATGAACCATTCGCAGAAGTGTACCCGTGGAGGCCAATCAGCTGCTGATAGTGCCTGTACACGCTGTACACGGTACGGAAACAACTAGTTCTCCCGTATCACTCTCCATACAGTGACGTGGTCAGCGTTACCTTGTACAGCAGCAACTTCTCTGATGCTGACATTGGGTTATCGTCAACTGCACGAAGAATTACCTCGTCCATTGCAGGTGTCCTCGTCGTTCTAGGTCTTGCCCAGTCGCGAGTCATAGGCTGGAATGTTCCGTGCTCCCTAAGACGCCGATCAATTTCTTCGAACGTCTTCCTGGTGTCGTTCTGGAAATCTGTCTCGATACAAACGTACCGCGCCACGGCTATTGCCCCGTGCAAATCCATACATCAAATGGGCATCTGCCAACTCCGCATCTGTAAACATTGCACTGACTGCAAAACCACGTTCGTGATGAACACTAACCTGTTGATGCTACGTACTGATGTGCTTGATGCTAGTACTGTAGAGCAATGAGTCGCATGTCAACACAAGCACCGAAGTCAACGTTAACTTCCTCCAATTGGGCCGACTGGCGGTGAATCGAGGAAGTACAGTACATACTGACGAAACTAAAATGAGCTCTAACATGGAAATTAAGCGTTTCCGGACACATGTCCACATAACATCTATTCTTTATTTGTGTGTGAGGAATGTTTCCTGAAATTTGGCCGTACCTGTTTGTAACACCCTGTATAATCCCAACTGACAACAAATTGCGAAGCGCCCCTTTTTTCCGCAGTTAGGGAAAGCAATAAAAGTGTGTCTGTTCAGTCCTGATTCCCTAGGCCAACTGCAGAAACGAATTCTGTATTTTTCAGTCGTAAGAATACAACAATAGCTACAATGGTTCTTCTAAAAATGAAGTCAACAACTGACAAAAATAGCTTTCATCCTCAGAGGCCACATAAAAGCAGCTAAGCCTGCTCTTAAAAACACAACATTCCCCTCCCCTCCCGTTCTCACCGTCGCCTCGTGCAACAGGGGCGGCAGCCCTGCCTGCCACTGTGTTGGCGCCGCCCCACGCGGACGCACGTTTCGCACGTGCTTCGCGCTGGCAATGGTAGGCGCAAACGTTTCAAACGAGAGACAGGGCCAGAGATTCCTGTGAAACAGTGATAAACGTGTTTCGCGATATTTACATTGAGCAGTTGATTAGAAAAACCATTCACGATGGAAACGTATTGAATTTGCTGGCAATGACTGAACTCCTGTGTTGCTAGTATGGAGCAAAAATTCAAGATAGTTGGGATATTTCTGCTGAACAAAGGCGACAAGCAAATGAGCAGAAATTGCCTGAGCAGCCAATGATAGGAGTACGTGGAAGACACATGAAGCGTGATCAGAAAGTAACGTGAATTTTTGTTTTTCTTAAGGAATCTTTATTTATTCATGAACATCAGTTTTGTAGCATTAAAAGCAGTTCCCGTCAGATATGCTATACTTGTGCCAGCGCTCTTTCCAGTCTTGGCAGCAGTTCTGGAACTCAGTTTTCGTTATCGTGTTCAGCTCCTTCAGCGATTCTGTTTTTATCTCATCAGTGGTGACAAAACGACATCCTTTCGCGGTTCTCTTCAGCCTCGGGAATAGAAGAAGTTGCAAGGAGCCATGTCCGGCGAACACGGTGGCTGAGGCAACATAACGGTTTTGTTTTTTGCCAAAAACTCACTCAATGGCATTGAGACGTGGACAGGAGCAATATCGTGATGCAATTTCCGCGAGCGATGTTGATGAGTAAATCAAGATTCCTTAAGAAAAACAAAAACTCACGTTACTTTCTGATCACGCTTCGTGTGTCTTGCCACAGTTCTGGTCGTTTCCTTAGGACTGATTCACGCAAACCACTCGTACATTCCAGGTAGTTGACCATACCACCATGAGGCAGGAACGCATGACGCTCTATCACATTCTAATCCAAGAAATTTCTTTTCGGGCTTGCTTACTCAGGTAGTTTCTATTAGGATGATTGGGCCTTCGTTTCCACGTCATACCCGTATACCCATGTTTCGTCACATGTACCAACGTTCTTCAGAAGTTCTGAATCGTTGTATACTTGATTCAGCAATTCCTGAATTATGTCTGCACAACGTCATTTTTGGTCGAAATTCAACAATTTCGGAACAAACTTTATTGCTACATATTTCACGCCAAAAAATCCGAAAAAATGCTTGGCATGAGCCGAAGGATATGCCGAAATTATCAGAAATCTCACTGATGCTGATTCGCGATTTTCAAGAACCATTTTCTTTACTTCTTTGTGGTAAATTTGTGGTTTTATGGGACCAAACTGCTGAGGTCATCGGTCCCTAAGCTTACACACTATTTAACTTAAACTAACTTACGCTAAGGACGATACACACACACACACACACACACACACACACACACACACACCCGTGCCCGAGGGAGGACTCGAACCTCCGACTGGGGGAGCCGCGCGGACCGTCACAAGACGCCTGAGACCTCGCTGCTACCCCGCGCGGCTTACTTCTTTCACATTGTCGTCAGCAATTGGTGTGCTAGGGCGCCCAGCGCGATTGTTGTCTTCAATTTCTTCTCGAACCTCTTTGAAACGTTTATACCATTCGTAAACTCTTGTCTTACGCATACTAGCTTCGCCAAAAGCCACAGTTAACATTTCGAATGCGGCGCTGTACTTTATTCCATTTTTCGAGGAAAATTTAAAATTTGAATGCAAATTCTTTGAGTCCTCTTTTTCGAAAGTAAAAATTCGCCTAGTACTCGAAAATAGGTAGAACCTTTTCGAACGTCAACAATAAATTAAATAATCAGAACAGCAGAAAATGCAAACATACACCAGGAACATGTCTACCAAGAAGATACACTACTGGCCATTAAAATTGCTACACCACGAAGATGTGCTACAGACGCGAAATTTAACCGACAGGAAGAAGATGCTGTGATATGCAAATGATTAGTTTTTCAGAGCATTCACACAAAGTTGGCACCAGTGGCGGCACCTACAACGTGCTGAGATGAGGAAAATTTCCAACCGATTTCTCATACACAAACAGCAGTTGACCGGCGTTGCCTGGTGAAACGTTGTTGTGATGCCTCGTGTAAGGAGGAGAAATGCGTACCATCACCTTTCAGACTTTGATAAAGGTCGGGTGGTAACCTATCGCGATTGCAGTTTATCGTATCGCGACATTGCTGCTCGCGTTCGTCGAGATCCAATGACTGTTAGCAGAATGCGGAATCGGTGGGTTCAGGAGGGTAATACGGAACGCCGTGCTGGATCCCAACGGCCTCGTATCACTAGCAGTCGAGATGACAGGCATCTTATCCGCATGGCTGTAACGGATCGTACAGCCACGTCTCGATCCCTGAGTCAACAGACGGGGACGTTTGCAAGACAACAACCATTTGCACGAACAGTTCGACGACGTTTGCAGCAGCATGGACTATCACCTCGGAGACCATGGCTGCGGTTACCCTCGTCGCTGCATCACAGACAGGAGCGCCTGCGATGGTGTACTCAACGACGAACATGGGTGCTCGAATGGCAAAACGAAATTTTTTCGTATGAATCTAGGTTCTGTTTACAGCATCATGATGGTCGCATCCGTGATTGGCGACATCGCGGTGAACGCACATTGGAATCGTGTATTCGTCATCGCCATACTGACGTATCACCCGGCGTGGTGGTATGGGGTACCACTGGTTACACGTCTCGGTCACCACTCGTTCGCATTGAAGGCACTTTGAACAGTGGACGTTACATTTCAGTTGTGTAACGTCCCGTGGCTCTACCCTCGATTCGATCCCTGCGAAACCCTTCATTTTAGCAGGATAATGCATGACCGCATGTTGCAGGTCCTGTACGGGCCGTTCTGGATACAGAAAATGTTCGACTGCTGCATGTGGACAGCACGTTCTCCAGATCTCTCACCAACTGAAAACGTCTGGTCAATGATGGCCGAGCAACTGGCTCGTCACAATACGCCAGTCGCTACTCTTGATGAACTGTGGTATCGTGTTGAAGCTGGATGGGCAGCAGTACCTGTACACGCCATCCAAGCTCTGTTTGACTCAATGCCCAGTCGTATCAAGGCCGTTATTACGGCCAGAGGTGGTTGTTCTGGGTACTGATTTCTCAGGATCTATGCACCCAAACTACGTGAAAAAATTGAAGGCCGGATGTATAAAGCCTGCAAAGTTAAAAAATTTGCGTTACTTTTTGATCATACCTCTTACACAGTCCAGTCACATTAATATGACCACTGCGTGCGTTGGCGTCAATTATCATTCATAGACGAGAGATGACAGTACTAATAGTGAAGGGTACACGAAGTAAACAGTGCAGTCGTTGTCGCAAAACAGAAACGAAGCAATGTATCTGACGTCCAGAAGGGCATGCTCGTTGGCTTTCGGCCCAAGGATGGAAGCATTTCCAAAATGGCTAAGTTTGGTAATTGCTCAAGTGCCATCATGGCTGAAGTGTACCGTGCACGGAAAAATAGCGCTGTGAAACACCGGCGCTGGTGCGACTTTGGTGCACTGCGGGCCGTAGGTCACAGGGGTGACCGAAGGCTGCAGAGATGAGTGCAGGAGAACAGACGTGCAACTGTTGAGCAACTGACCGCCCAGATGAACCAAGGGGCTACCAACTGTGCCTCTTCAACAACTGTTAAGCGAACACTGCTGCTATGGGCCTCCGCAGCAGTAGCCTGGTTCGTGCACCCATGCTGTCTGCTGCTAATTGGTGACAAAGGCTGGATTTCGAAGGCAACTGGACGTGCACTGAGTGGCGACTGGTGGCCTTTTGTGATAATCACGTTTTATGCTCCATCATGTGGATGGCCTTTGGCGTATAATGCTCTTGAACAATCGTCAGAAGGGCCCAGATCTGCTCGTGGTATCTAAGGCTCAAGTCAACTTTTCATACAGTTAAAGCAGCATGGAATGATGTTCCTGTTCCTATCCTCCAAGTTCAGTTCAACACAATGGCCAGCTGGGTTAGAGCTATTGTTGCTGTCTGACATGACAGTTCTGTGTACTAAATGTTACACTCTATACACTAACAAATCATCTACAGATTGACTCATGTATTCTTCCTACTATACTGTTTACATAGAATAAGTAAAGTTCCATTATTTGCTATCCTCCATTGTGTGGCAATTTTAATGATCATTGTAGATTTACTTTTAATTTATTACCAGTTCTTCTAACCAGTTATACTCTGGTGTGCAAAACACTACTGGCCACTAAAACTGCTACACCAAGAAGAAATGCAGATGATAAACGGGTATTCATTGGACAAATATATTATACTAGAACTGACATGTGATTACATTTTCACGCAGTTCGGGTGCATATATCCAGAGAAATCAGTACCCAGAACAACCACCTCTGGCCGTAATAACGGCCTTGATACGACTGGACATTGAGTCACACAGAGCTTGGATGGCGTGTACAGGTACTTCTGCGCATGCAGCTTCAACACGATACCACAGTTCATCAAGAGTAGTGACTGGCGTATGGTAACGAGCCAGTTGCTCGGCCACCATTGACCGAACGTTTTCAATTGGTGAGAGATCCGGAGAATGTGCTGGCCAGGGCAGCAGTCGAACATTTTCTGCATCCAGAACGGCCCGTACAGGAACTGCAACATGCGGTCATGCATTATCCTGCTGAAATGAAGGGTTTCGCAGGGATCGAATGAAGGGAAGAGCCAAGTGTCGTAAACATCTGAAATGTAACGTCCACTGTTCAAAGTGCCGTCAATGCGAACAAGAGGCGACCAAGACGTGTATCCAATGGCACCCCATACCATCACGCCGGGTGATACGCCAGTATGGCGATGACGAATACACGTTCGAATGTGCGTTCACCGCGATGTCGCCAAACACGGATGCGACCATCATGATGCTGTGAACAGAACTTGGATTTATCCGAAAAAATTACATTTTGCCATTCGTGCACCCAGGTTCGTCGTTGAGTACACCATCGCAGGCGCTCCAGTCTGTGATGCAGCGTCAAGGGTAACCGCAGCCATGGTCTCCGAGGTGATAGTCCGTGCTGCTGCAAACGTCGTCGAACTGTTCCTGCTGATGGTTGTTGTCTTGCAAACGTCCCCATCTGTTGACTCAGGGAGCAAGACGTGGCTGCACGATCCGTTACAGCCATGCTGGTAAGATGCCTGTCATCTCGACTGCTAGTGATACTAGACCGTTGGGATCCAGCACGGCGTTCCTTATTACCCTCCTGAACCCACCGATTCCATATTCTGCTAACAGTCATTGGATCTCGACGAACGCGAGCAACAATGTCGCGATACTATAAACTGCAATCGCGATAGGCTACAATCCGACCTTTATCAAAGTCGGAAACGTGATGGTACGCATTTCTCCTCCTTACACGAGGCATCACAACAACGTTTCACCAGGCAACGCCGGTCAACTGCTATTTGCATATGAGAAATCGGTGGGAAACTTTCCTCATGACAGCACGTTGTAGGTGTCGCCACTGGCGCCAACCTTGTGTGAATGCTCTGAAAAACTAATCATTTGCATATCACAGCATCTTCTTCCTATCGGTTAAATTTCGCGTCTGTAGCACGTCATCTTCGTGGTGTAGCAATTTTAACGGCCAGTAGTGTAACTTTTGCATGATGTGACACTTCCAAGTAACATAGCTCAATGAAACTTAAACCATACATAGAAAGACACGCTACAGTGTAGTACAAAAGGTAACTGAAAGTAATATGCAATAAGATGAACAATAATGACACTTTTGTTCAAATACAATAATTACTCTCAAATTCCCTGGGGTCTATGAAAGGGAAGACATAGCTCTCAATAGGGTGCATGGTCACTGTGGATGCCAGTGCATGCTCTGCAACACGCTCCCATGCTAGCAACAGTATTGGTAAGGAGTTTCTGCAGCAGGGCATTCCATTCCTCCATCAGCGCAATTGACAACTACTGGGTGATCACTAGTGCATGTGGATGTGCTGCCGTATTTCTCTCCAACACATTCCACATATGCTCGGTGGGATTTAACTTGGGGAAATGAACAGGCCCATCCATTCACCAGTAGTCCTGTTCAATGGGGTCAACACATTTTCATCCTAAAAAAAGGAGTACAGTGTCACAATAACACTGACTTGTGAATGTACCATGGTCAAAGATTTGGAGTGCAGTACACCCACGCAACATTATGCCTCCCCACACCATAACACCTAGACTACAAAAACGATCATGTGTGACAATGTTTCTGGGTGTATTACACGTTCTCACCTCTCACTGTATGAGAGTGCATCAATTAATAACTACTCAGACTGAATTTGTTCTCATCTGAGTAGAGCACACAACCCCACTCCCTACTGGTCCAGTACCCTATGTTCTTGGCACCATTGCAAATGGTGCCACCAACGTCCAGGTATCAAAGAAACGCAATTTACTGGTCGTTGGGCAAAGCGGCCAGACCATGCAGTCACCATACCACTGTGGAGTGAGATTGTGTGCCTTTCAGTCGTGTTAAATGTGGTTGCAATTGCACCTACTGTTTGACATGGGTCCTCTCTTGCCTGTTCCACAATGTAGTGGTCAGTCACGTCCTCTCCTTTGGACAGCATTGTCTGTTGTTTGGAATGCTCCCCAAGCACATGAAACAATGCTGTGAGCAATACCAAACTCCTGGGCTACTCTTATCACATTTTGCCCTCCTTCCAATTTACTGATGATTCTTCCACCTGTGAAGTCGCCCAAAAGTTGTTTCTGGGACATATTGCAATGAGAAACACCGCCAGAGTGCACTGTACTTGCTTCTTGTTTGATACACTATCTTTTCCCATTCCTTCAAGTGCCTCGCGTTTTGGAGCCAGCCCATTTGGCGCTATAGTCACACTGATCTCACATTGTATGACGTCCGGCTTTTGTACTTACCCGGGAGACCTCTGGCAACATGTTCCCATACTTTCATTCATTTCCACAAAGTTGTTAATATGTTATGTTACTTTACCTATCTTGGCGTTAAGTTTTGCAGAGCAGAGCTTTTGTCTCATACAAATACTACCTTCTGGCACAAAGGAATATGATAATACCATTCCAAAAATTGTTGGTGACCTTTGAATTATATGGAATATGTCAGTCAAGTGATTTTTTCATTAACGTAAGCAAGTAGGGCTAACAGATAACATTAGATCGGCGCTTGCAAGATATAGGGAAGCAAGCATGCCCCAGACTGAACCTGCCTTGAGGATCTGTGACGAAGCTGGCTGAGCCAGCCCAACTAGATGTCATTTTTAGGCAGTTTTCCACATGCAACTAGGTAAATAATGGGCTGGTACCCATGTCCTACCTCAGACATACTAAGCAAGTATTTAGAAAGCATTCTCATGCGTGAGAATAGATTTATTCTAAATGCACAGATTCTGTATCAGTGGGAGTGGTGGCATCAGGAAAGGACGTCCAGCTGCAAATGCTGCCTCAAACCATATAGCAATGGTGACCTAGTAGAAGATACGGGAAAAAGACAAATGAAGAAGAAGAAGCAAGTAGGGCATTTGGAACCACACGAGTACAGCCTTCATCTGAATCACTTTATTGCTACATCAAAATTAATGTAATTATTGTAGGTTCACAGTTCAGTGAGATATGTTGTATGCATACATGATAATAAACAAAATTTGAGTTCCCTAAGGCCATTCTAAGATAATGCAATTATATGCACATAGGTCACATTGTAAGAAAATTGTAACAAAACATACGAAAAGTTGAAGATGGTTAATAGTTGGTCCAAAGACTGGCAGCTAACACTAAATATAAGTAAATGTAAGGTATTGCTTGTAAATAAATGGTAATACCTAATATCATTTGAACAAGATTCGCATTCATTTTCTGGAAGCTGTCCATAACCTTTTAGTATCTTGTGATATGTGTGTCGAACAGCCATTTAATCTAACCTGCCGGCCGTTGTGGCCGAGCGGTTCTAGGCGCTTCAGTGTGGAACCGCGCGACCGCTACGGTCGCAGGTTCAAATCCTGCCTCGGTCATGGACGTGTGTGATGTCCTTAGGTTAGTGAGGTTTAAGTAGTTCTAAGTTTTAGGGGACTGATGACCTCAGGTGTTAAGTCCCATAGTGCTCAGAGCCATTTGAACCAAACTGACCTGGGAGGAAGGCAGATACCAGACTGAGATTATCCTCTGCCACCCACCATAAGCTGGCTTGCAGGGTATAGGTACAGACACAAATACGTGATGTTCAGCAGATTTCATTAATTTGGGTACCGGAAAGATCCTGATGAATTGTCATTTGCCCACAAAGAAACTCACTTGCCAAACTCTTGTTTGACATTTTATTGAGTGTTATCTGTCTTTCTGGGACCGGCAGAGGTATATAAGGTTCAAAGATGTGAAAAAATTTTCAAAAACGGTTTGCTTAGAGCAGGGTTGATCACAGCATGCCAAAATTCATGCATGCAGTGTGTGTGTGTGTGTGTGTGTGTGTGGACCACTGGCGGACCCAGGCCCGGTCTGGAACTCGACTTTACTCGGTCCTCCTCGGAAGCACACGGAACAGCGCTACATTTCATTTAACACTGCAGTGCGGCATTTTGTGGTTGGCACAATTCTCTGAGTTTGGCAGAATCATGGTGTCAGCGCTGGGTACCCTTCGCTATTTGTTCACGGTATGAGATACGTTCACGGGTCCATTGTGGCTGTTTGCACAAAAAGAGGCAGTTTACCGGTCTGTCGTCACATTCCTTCAAAATGAATGGGAATGACAGAAGAGAGGGATGAGAATAATCAATTCGCATAAGCATACTGCTTATTTGCTACGAAACGAAATTATAGTACCACGCAGAAAGAATTTAAGCATTTAAATGACAATGAAAGAGCAAAAAATTACAACGATCAGCAGGTGAGATTCAATGTTCTGCGCACCAAGAAGCAGTTTGTGCTAAATTTGTGGCATGGAGCACTTGACAAAATTGGTGGTACGAATAGTAAAGTTTCTAAAGCCACATCCATTATTTCATTTTCAGTTGCAACAGTTTTCAGTGGAAATCACCACAGAGTACGGAGACTTCATATATTACTGCAAAATATGTTGGTTAAGTCAACGGGCACGCCTGGAACGATTTTTCGATTTGAATCTCGCTATTGTAGAGTTTATGAAGGAAAAGGGGAGTGCAGAAACGAAAATTAGAACATCTGAAATTGACTGCATACTTTGCATTTTTAATGAACTTGACTGCACAGTGGTGGTGGTTAGTGTTTAACGTCCCGTCGACAACGAGGTCATTAGAGACGGAGCGCAAGCTCGGGTTAGGGAAGGAGTGGGAAGGAAATCGGCCGTGCCCTTTCAAAGGAACCATCCCGGCATTTGCCTGAAACGATTTAGGGAAATCACGGAAAACCTAAATCAGGATGGCCGGAGACGGGATTGAACCGTCGTCCTCCCGAATGCGAGTCCAGTGTGCTAAGACTGCACAGTGTCCACGGTAAGACACTGCAAGGTAACTTCACAGTCTAATATATATTAAACTGTGGTAACCTCTTCCCAATTTGATGGGAATGCATTTAAAAAGGAAATCACAGTATAAGGGACACATCCCGAGGATGACAATCCAGTCCCATAAGCTCACTAGCGTTAAATAAAGATCGAGTTGTGAAGAATTCATTGCGGCCTTGCAAGAATTACAGCGATAGTTTTATAAAGTTTGACAACAATGTCAATCTGTTTTCGAGACCTTCTGCCATTTCAGTTGAAAGTGCCCCTGTTTATGTGCTGCTGTAACTGATTGATCTGCAAGATAATTCCAGTTTTAATCACAAATCTTTTTACGTTAAAACTGTCCAGGACATCTACATTGCTTTTCTCAGGTAGATTTTCAAGTCTCCATAATGAGGTTGCATATCTGCTATAATATTTCAATCGACGTATTTGTGTGAAGGACTTTTTTTCGATTATGAAACTAAATAAGTCACGATTACATGGCAACTTGAGTGCGAAACTCTGTGGAATAGTCTACGTCTATCCGTATGCCGACAGTTTGTACCAGATAAAAGTTGTATTATGTCTTCAGTGCGCCAGAAATAATTAATACTGAAAACTCGTTTTGTTTGTGATCTTTGTTGTTGAGAAACGTGAAATACAAAACCAAGTCGTATGCAGTACGACTATACTGCAATTCAAATGCGGGAAGTTCGCTGTTTTCCCTTCTTCCCCCTCCTCACGCTCAGAAAGCGTGGCCTGGCAACACGGGAAATGCGAAACGAAGCACAGGCGTCTAAAGCTAGCGAAATGAGGGATGCTCAACTACCGGACCTACCGATAGATGGCTCTACCAGCTGATTACTATCGTCTGTATTGCCCGCCATATTTGAATTTGCCAAGAAGTTTCTCTCGGTCTGTATGGTGTATAAGGAATTAAGGATTATCGAAATGGTGATTTCTTGTTCCGCTTTCAATTGTACGAAGCGATGGAGTAAGGAAAGTGACTTACCATTTCACAGGTAATAGAACTACCGATACAATACGACAACAATACAGACTTAGTGCGTTCGCTAATTCGGTGTTTTTGAACAGGTTTCCTCTAAAGCACCCAGAGCTGCTAAAGAAGTGGATTACTTCCGTGAAGCGGAAAGATTTTGAACCTACATCTTGCAGTTTTCTTTGCGGAAACCTTTTCCGATAAGATGATTACGTAGTGAGCCCTGGAACGTGGAAGAAACGTCTCAGACCCGAAACAGTGCCATCAGTTTTTTACTTTCCGACACATTTGATGTCACCAAATAAACAGCCACGACGACATGTTAGGATTTTGAGTGACAACGATGCTTCTCCATTTGAGGTAGCTACTTAATTCCCTTGCTATGTGTGTGGTTTTGACTTTTGTGAATTTATTTCGTACGGACACAAATGGGCTGTATAAGTCTAAGCAATGTTGTAATACAGTTCCATATTTTTGTTTTTAGCGTTCTGTCCTGGAATCCGTGCTTGATTTGCCCTCTGCAGAAGCTACTGATTGCGTGGAGAATGTTGTCAATGAGAATTCTTCCGTGGAAAAAATGTCCCATTTATCCAATGCAGAAACTACGAATTGTGTCGAAAGCGTTAGTATAAGGATGTTTTCACACCCCCAAAGTTTTCTTGTAATATTTTTTCATCAAGCCTTGAGTTATTTCAAGCATATATAACGAAATTATTTCTTTATTTCAGAGTGCAGTTGGTTCTCAAGTAATTGATTGTGGTATACAGTCGAAAGTAGAAATGGAAGACAAGGCGTCGGAACTTGCAATTTTTTCTCAGACATTGTACACGAATTAAAACGTAAACTGAAGTGTGTCCGTGAAAAACTTCGAAGAAGAGAGAAGAAAGTGTTTTCCATGGATGACATCATAAGTTCATTGAAGGAGAAGGGGCATCTTCCTATGAAGTTACATAACTTCCTCAATCGTCAGAAAGGAACACAAGTGGAATTAGTGTGCAATTTAGTGGACAACTCTCTCTCGTCAAAGGGTAATAGATACACAACAAATGTGAAAATGTTTGCGATGACTGTGTACTTTTATTCACCAGCAGCATATGAATACCTGCAAAAATTAATGCCTCTGACCCATAAATCATTGATTTCCAAATGGGTGGCAAGTGTCAACTGTGAAACTGGCTTCTTAATAGATGTTTTTAAGTACGTTGATTCGAAACCAATTGTAAGGGACCAGATCAGCGATTCATGTCTAATTGTAGACAGTGTGGCACTTAGGAAGCAAGTAGTTTGGGACCAAGGAACTAAGCAATACACAGGTTTCCAGAATGAGATTTTCACTCTGCAGCAGAGTGTGCGCTGATATGAAACTTCCTGGCGGATTAAAACTGTGTGCCCGACCGGGACTCGAACTTGGGACCTTTGCCTTTCGCGGGCAAGTGCTCTACCATCTGAGGTACCGAAGCACGACTCATGCACGGTACTCACAGCTTTACTTCTGCCAGTACCTCGTCTCCTACCTTCCAAACTTTACAGAAGCTCTGCTGCGAACCTTGCAGAACTAGCACTCCTGAAAGAAAGGATATTGCGGAGACATGGCTTAGCCACAGCCTGGGGGATGTTTCCAGAATGAGACTTTCACTCTGCAGCGGAGTGTGCACTGATATGAAACTTTCTGGCAGATTAAAACTGTGTGCCCGACCGAGACTCGAACTCGGGACCTTTGCCTTTCGCGGGCAAGTGCTCTACCATCTGAGCTACCGAAGCACGACTCACGCCCGATTCGCAGGAGAGCTTCTGTAAAGTTTGGAAGGTAGGAGATGAGGTACTGGCAGAAGTAAAGCTGTGAGTACCGGGTGTGAGTTGTGCTACGGTAGCTCAGATGGTAGAGCACTTGCCCGCAAAAGGCAAAGGTCCCGAGTTCGAGTCTCGGTCGGGCACACAGTTTTAATCTGCCAGGAAGTTTCATATCAGCGCACACTCTGCTGCAGAGTGAAAATCTCATTCTGGTAACATCCCCCAGGCTGTGGCTAAGCCATGTCTCCGCAATATCCTTTCTTTCAGGAGTGCTAGTTCTGCAAGGAGAGCTTCTGTAAAGTTTGGAAAGTAGGAGACAAGGTACTGGCAGAAGTAAAGCTGTGAGTACCGGGCGTGAGTCGTGCTTCGGTAGCTCAGATGGTAGAGCACTTGCCTGCGAAAGGCAAAGGTCCCGAGTTCGAGTCCCGGTCGGGCACACAGTTTTAATCTGCCAGGAAGTTTCAATACACAGGTTTTTTAGAGTTTGGTGGGGAAGTGCCTCAGTCATAAGAAGTAATAGAGGCATCCAAGGCTCTGGTTTTCATGCTTGTCTCTATTAAAGGCAAATTTATATGCCCGATTGGATATTTCTTTATCAACGGTGTACAGGCAAATAATCTGGCCGCACTGATAAAATCCGCTTTAGAGAGGCTGCATAGTTCTGGCATTAGGGTTTGATGTGTTACATGTGATGGCTGCAAGGTAAATATAAGCACTTGACGTTCACTTGGCTGTACTTTAAATTTTTCCAAGGGTGATTTTAAGAGCTACAATGTTTATTGTATCTTGGACATGTCATATGATTAAGTTTGCCAGAAATGCTCTAGCAGAAGTATCTGCTATTGAGTCTCCAACTGGCATTATTAGATGGCATTTCATTGAGAAATTGAACAAGGTACAACAAGAAGAAGGTATGACATTTGCCAACAAACTATCAGGACAACATATAAGTTATGTAAATAGAAAAATGAATGTTTCATTCGCTCCACAGTCTTTGAGTTCTAGTGTGGCAGATAGTATAGAGTTTTTGAGGAGGGTTGGTGATCCAAATATTAAAGGAAGTGAAGCAACAGTAGAATTTTTGTATAATATTGATAGGATTTTTGATATTCTGAACTCCAGAAATCCATTAGGTAAAGGGTATAAGAGCCCCCTGAGACTTGACAACAAATCTTATTGGCTTGGTATTTAAAAAAAAAAAAGAAAAAAAATGGTTCAAATGGCTCTGAGCACTATTGGACTTAACATCTATGGTCATCAGTCCCCTAGAACTTAGAACTACTTAAACCTAACTAACCTAAGGACATCACACAACACCCAGTCAACACGTTGGTATTTTCAGACACACTGAAAATTATATCAAAAGCTTAAAAATCATTGGTGTTCCATTGCTGCTCCATGCAAGAAATACTTTTGCTTTAGGGATAATTTTCAGTATGCAATCAGTAAGGCACATAGCTCTGACAAGTATGCTTCGTGTTGAATCTCCTTTGAAGTATTTGCTAACATATAAAATGTCACAAGACCACATAGAGCTTTTTTTCCCCAGCATTCGGTCCAGATGTGGTTGGAACAACAATCCAAATGCATACCAGTTCAAATGTGCCATGAGAAAGTTGCTCTTGGGTAACAGTGTCACTGCAATGAATGGGAATTGCTCAAATTTTAATGTGTGTTGTTTGCCACCTGTTTATGATTTTCATGCAAGAAAGCATGTAGTAGAAAGTGATGAAAGTGCTGCAGGAAATGAAGTAGAGGAGTGGTGTGCACTTCTTGATGATAATCTTAAGTTCTCATTTCACAAGTAAAACATACTCTATTATATTGCAGGGTATGTGTCATTGCTCCTTTCAAGGCAGATCACATGCAAAGACTGTCTTCACATACTGAAGCCACCAGTAGTTAAATCTGCATTAGAATGTGATTCTCTCTATGCTTTTCCCAATATGGCCAATAAAAATGCATTTGTAAACTTTGTTAACAGGGGAAAACTGGTTAAAACAAGTGACTGTGTGTACTCTGTTGTAGAATACTCAGAAACTGTTTCAGATGTTTGTGATTGCTGGGGATATGTGACAGAAATATATACAGGCCAAGATTTTGCATTGTGTTAAAAATAAATTTGTAGATTACCCATTTCCTGCTCTTGGTCATGATTACCATTATGAAATTAGGATTGAGGACTTACATCAGACTCAACTTGTTTGTAAGATTGCATCCCTATACTCCTGCATACGCTTAAAAACATGTAGAAAAAAAAGCCTGCTGAGAAAATTTTAAACAACAAATCAAGTATAAGGCAGAAGTTAAATAAACTCATATTGTTTAATCATGTATAGTGCTCAAATTGGAAAAATTATGTAATGGGATCTTCCATGCAGATGGGTGTGACATTTTGACAGATTTTTTAAAACTATTTTGTCCATAGATTTGTTGTTGTGTAATGATGAACTTCAAAAGATGAATCACATTGAAGTAAAATTAAGTCTTTACATCCTGTGTAGATATTGTAACAAAATTATAATTGTTTATTATATAAGCTTATTTTAAGATGTTTGGTGTTACAAAATATGCACTTGCATTAAAAACGGGTGATTTGTGTGAAATTAATGAAAAAAAAATGTTCTGAGACTTATTTGACAGATGGCTTTCAGTGTGAGAAAATATTTCCCTCAATAACTATGTTAACTTGAATTTTTCACTTTAAGAAAACAGTTTAATCACAGGATTGGTGTGATCTAATGAAGTATGCAGTGGCCCTATGTTTCAAACAGTAATGTTTGTGGATACTCTGCAACATAAGAGCAATAATAATGTTACTCTGTTAATTCTTGTTTTAATACTTCCTATAATGAACACAATGTTCCAGTTGATCATAAGCATTCTTATTACTTTATAACCGTTCTAGAATAAGGGGACCTGAGTCAGGCAAAACCTAATTTTCTGAATTTTGTCTTTATTTTGCTAGGATGTCTTTCTATTATATTTTCTTGTGTTGAGGGGGGGGGGGGGGAGAGAATGCAAATAATCATATAGAATTATCTTTCTAGCACTACAATGTACAGAATACAGTGATTACAGGTACATGTGGAAATCCAGGAAATTTCAGTATTCATGTTACATGCCTAATTTTCAACAACATTTACCTTAATTATACGGTTACACTTTTTGCTGACTTCTTGAACTGTGTACTACTTGTTAAAAATATTTTGTTTGGTCATAGTAATAAAAGCATTTCATTTTGTTAGTTCATATGTCCCATACGGAACTGAAATTATCGAGTTATGATGACAAAGGAAGGAAATAACATTAAGGAATCTTACTTCACAGAAATTATGTAACAATGGTTACACTTTTTGCTAGTTAACTTTAACATGAACCATTTAGTTTTCCATTAAGAGTGAAAGCAGCTGCACGAGTCACGTAAAGAACAAAGTTTCCCATAGGGAACTAAAGTATTTTACGTTTGAGTTATTGCAGACCCAAAGTATTGTGATCTTCATATTTCTACTTAAAAAAGTTTGTAACTCAAATTCATAACAAACCTCATGAAAAATGCGAGAGATTGTTCTGTACAGAACTTCGAATGGCTCTTTATCAATAGCAGGTAAAAAAGAAGGCTTCTATTAAATGTTCAAAGAAACCAGTCAGTACCTCTTAATTCGCCATAGAGGTGATACAGTAATAAAACAATTTACTTTTTTCAGAATTTCTGCTAATTATTAAAAGTGTGAAGACCTATTCAATTAGTATTTGCTTTACCAATAACCTGTAGTACAAGCACACGTATAAGCAGATAATTACGGGAGTCAAGAGTTATGTTAAAATTAAAGATACTGACTGTTATTACTTGCTCACAAAACACTGTAGTTGCTGTACAGTTTATGCTGTATGTGGTGTACCCAATGTGATTCCTGGAGGACATAATATTCTGTTATCCTATGGGAGTGCACTGGTACCACACCTACTGAAAGCACGTTTTGTTGTGGAATAGTTGTATCAGATGTCTGTACCAGAAAACAAATCTCCACTGTGACACCCTCATGTTCTTGGTATGCTATTAGCTATTATTACAGGAATACTCTTCACATGGAGGAGGAAGCATAGTGAGATTTTCTTTTTCATCATTTCCAACATTGTACACAACTTTCTTGCACTTTTATGTTATCACATTTTTCCCTTGACAATCGAAAAGAGAGAGGGGAAAAAAAATTTAAGCGAGCTTTCATAACTGAAAACTCTACTTACGTCATTTGTTATTTTCAAAATGTTACTCTCTTTCCAAATACTGTCCTATTTCTTCAAACCAATTTTGAATTTCTCAGGTTATTACATATTATTTACTGTACATTGTCCACTAATACTTCTGTTGTTACCAGATAGTTTGTAATGTGGCACTACCTTTGTGCCACTGGTATCGGCTAGTGTACTTTTGCAGATAAGAAAATCGACTGGACTAGATTGTCCTGTCAGTATAGGACAAATTCAGACAATATGGAACTTTTTACACTAAATTTGCAATATAATGTCACCCTTGTCTCACACAGATTGTAGCAACCATTGGGGTGCCTGTCTGGCCAGCTTCTGCAGCTTTCACTTTCAGGTTTGTTTTTTGCTTGGGCCGTATACTGACAACCAGTCATTCCAGTGATTGACACCATGTCAAAGACTGGAACCAAGATTCACAGAAATAGAATTCTATGGTTGTAATTCAAAGTGTAATTAATTTTGCTCACTGACATGTTTTGAATTCAATTTTAAAATTGTTTGGGTGTCAGACTGGAAAATTACAGCTTTAAGACACCCCAGCCTTAAAATTAACAGCTGTGTTCGAGGTTATTTTCAACAAGTTCCTTCACTTCCTACATCATCATGGATCAGTCCAATATAATATTATTATTAGACTTAACTTCCAAATGATACAAGTCATGCATTTAAGAGGAGCCTTAACGTTGGGCTTTGTGTTTGTCTCATTTAAATGTATTTCTTGTCTCGTATCAAAGACTGAAGCACTGTTAAAAACTGGTGCTTCTACCATATCACTCAGTTTAAATACACCGTGTCATGTACAGGCGTTAATAAAATCATGGCATTTAAATTACTGATCAAAGAGAGAGACAAATTCGTAAGTGCATGTTGCAATTACAGTGTCAGCATATATGCAGATCGGTAATGCATCACTTCAGATAAAGAAAAAATAACGATTTTTTCCGTTTATACGTAAGTAATACTTTAATAGTTCAGTTGTAATTTCTGTTGTCAGTAAAGATACCCCTAAGCAAACGATGTCAACTATTTTTCATGAGACGTCTTCACTGTTGTCCACACTTGATTTTCCGAATTATACCAGTAGTCAAAAGCTTCGGCAAGTAAGGTAATTTGTTGACCTCCATTGAATCTTAAATAGTGTTTTAAAACGGGCAAATAAGTAAAGCACTCATAAAATAGTAAACAATTTATAGGTCAGCTTGTCAAACTTCCAAAACACACTCGAATTTAGGAATTTCATAGCAGAACTGTCACTGTTTTTTTCTCGCTAGATTAGAAACACTTCATTATGTTGATGTGTAGATATCTAGAACATCCAATATAAAATACTTATGAGGGCGCAGAACGAAAAACATTTTCATCCGTGTTTTGACACTTTGGTTTTTGCCAAATTCAGATATGGCGGACACTCAATGATATAATCTCTTGCCGGCACGCGCTAGAGCCATCTATCGGTAGGTCCGGTAGTTGAGCATCCCTCATTTCGCTAGCTTTAGACGTCTGTAAACGAAGCTGACACTGAGCGCTTTGGCACTTGGACCCGGGCAAAGATCACAAGCCAAAATCTTGGCCACCCCTGGTTTAGATTGTGACAGAATGTCACAGAGACGCTCAACATGCCCCGAAGTTAGATACCACTGGTACAAGAGAGCTGTTATGCATATTTCCCAGAGCCTAAATGCCAATACGATTCAAGGAACATGGCAGTTCACCCAATACTTTTCTCGTATGATGACATCAATGGTAAAATTATAGACATGCCTATTGTGAAGTATACAGAACAGCACTGACAAATTTTACTTCTGTACAGCTTCTATGAATATAACAGCAAGGAAAGAACTAATTTCTGTATATCAGGTATCATCTTCTATGTACTGGTACTTCATAGTGGCCTGCAAAATACAGCTGTAAATGTTCAGGCAAGAAATAGGCATCTTCATAAATTTACCCAAGAGTGGGTAAAATTCCAAAACTGACATTTTTGATCAGTCGAATTTAAGAATGTGACATACATAAAGAATAAATTTGACAGAAGGTATAAAAAGTTTGTTGTATCTTAAACATTTGATTTTAATCCACTCAATATCTTCTGAAATTAGATTACTATTATAGCTTAAAGGTAAACAAGTTTCATTAACATACACAGTTATTATTCTCAACAACCTAGGATTGAACTAAAATGTCCATCTCCCTGGTTTGGCACATTATTGTGTAGCCATGGTAGCTGGACTACAGAACTCAAAACTGTATACAGCTGAATGTCATGCTAGATTGCTGTACTATACCGTACAGTTTAAGAAGATTCAAATACCTCTTAGATCTTGATATTTCATCGTTTATTCTCTCTTCTGTGCAGAAATTAATATTTCATCTGTGTTTGGGTCCACAGATGAAGTATAAATGAACACACCTACATTATAGCTTGACTGTGTTCTTCATACTCTTCTACAATCGTTCCACCTTGTAAAACTGACTGCAATCTCATCCTGCCTTGATGGATCAAATGCAAATCTAATGTTGAGATTGAGATATGCAGCAGCTGAAGTGGCTGTTTGTGTGAGAACTGGGAATGGATGTTGGGCAGGTGCACTACAGCCATGTTTGTAATGCACAGGGTGTTGGAACTGTCCCATTCTGTAGATCATTAATGCCTGTAGAAGGAAACAACAGATAAAAGATAA
The DNA here is from genome assembly GCF_023898315.1 of Schistocerca nitens. Lineage (NCBI taxonomy): Eukaryota > Metazoa > Arthropoda > Insecta > Orthoptera > Acrididae > Schistocerca > Schistocerca nitens. The sequence goes on from NC_064615.1 coordinate 450,246,503, forward strand.
GGTACTCTATTTCTGCAATGTTCTGTAAAGGCTGGCAGCCCCCAAGATTGCAAAATTACACCGAAACTGCCAACAAGAAACCAGTATAAATTACCATCATAACCAATAATTACCATCATAACCAAACACTGTAATATTTACTAAAGCCACATTGTTTCCCCTTGCATTTAGCAAGACCAAATCTGTGGTTGAGTATAGAAACAGGTGACACTTCTGTAATCAATGAAAAGTCTACCACAGATTCTCGGAGGAGGCAAGTGACACCTCTTGCCTCACCTTTGGATGTCTATGACACAGGATGCCTCATTACAGAATGTGAAGGTCAGAGAATTGCCTGGTCTGTGGCAGATCTGATGACAGAGTACAAGGCTTGTGTAGACACAAAAGTATCAGAACACACTGTTCAGCTCTCATTGTTGAACATGGAACTGCGCAGTAGATGATCCCTACATGTTTTCAATGAAATTGTCGGTTAATAGTTGCAGTGAGCATCAGATCATCAGGATTGTGGCGTGGACCAATGAAGTATGTTTGTTGCCCAGTTGGATGAATCAATTTTCTTATTTCACAAAGGTCAACAGTCATGTCTGGGAATGCTGTCATCCAGGTGAACGGCTGCTTGAAAGATGCACCAAACTATGGATGCAGACCAATGGGGCAGTATTACCTATGAAGCCATTCACCTGGGTCCCCATTGGAGCTGTGGTAATAATTGGAGCCAACTTGAGAGCAGTGGACTACGTAAGCTTTGACATGGGCCAGCTACATCATTTCATGCTTGACATCTTCTCTGACGGTAATAGCATCTTCCAGCAAGATAACTGTCCATTTCAGAAGGCCAGAATTGTGTTACACTGGTCTGAGGAGCACAGTAGTGTTCTTGGCCACCATATTCATCTGGTCTGAGCCACGTGGAACATGTCTCTAACACTATCATTACCAACATTGCGCCCACGAACTATTGGCCCATCATTTACAGGAACTGAATGGTTTTTGTATAGACATCTGGTGCCATATACCTCAGGATACCTACCAAGTAGTGGCTGAATCGGTGACTTGTAGAATAGCTACTGTACTGTGTTCTATAGGTGTAGTGACATGCTATTGGCAAGTTTCATAATGTTTCGGCTTATCATGTCAAACTTGCACTGCAAATATTGTGGAAATGGAAGGTACTATTGACATGCAGTGTTTACAGAATTGATTGTTTGTCAGGGACTGCGATCAATAGCTTGTAATAATACTTAGAAAGTGTATTTTTTGTGCAAGCATACACTTTTTTAAATGTAACATTGCCTATTGACATTAACAAACTAAAAGCAAGATAAATCACAATGTGAAAGGTGGTTGTTGCAGGATTTTAGTGTGAATTGTTTATGAGATGTTGTATTTTGAAAAGTTTCCACATCGACACTTGTTTATGCCATTCAGCTTGCATAGTTACAAGGTACAATGTTGTTATGTTTGCTTACAATTTGCTTGTGAGTACCTTGAGTGCATTGTGAGTTGCTAGTCAGTTAGTGTGTGGCAGTCCAAGCAGTAGGTCTTGAGTGGACGATGGTATTTACTAATGCAGAAAAAGCCAACATGCTTATGATGTATGTAGAGTGCAGGATGAATGCAATTCATTGTTCTACTGTGTATGCTGCAAAATATCCAAATAGACATCAACTATCTCATTAATTATTTATCAACCACTTCAACCAGTTATGTGAAAGTGGTAGTGTAACGCCTAGACAACGTAACAGAAGGAAACTAGTGACAACAGAAGAGGGGGTAAAGCCAGTTCTGCAGAATTTGAAGACAGCTCAACGCTGGATAGGGTGCATGGGTCCCCACTATGCTCATGGTGTATGGAGAGTGTAAGAAGAATGCAGTTTGTTCTTGTACAGTTTATATGGCAAGATATCCCAAGAAATGTCAACCATCTCAGCAATTATTTATCAACCTTTTCAACCAGCTGTGTAAAAGTGGTCGTGTAACACCCAGACAATGTAATTAATGTTCTTGCTGCTTTTGTAGTTGATATACATGTTAGCTCCTGTGCAATCACACGAGGAAATGGTATTAGACAGGCGAGTGTCCTGAACATTATCCATCAACATAGGTTTCATCTCTGTCACATCTCTCTCCATTAGGAGCTGCATGGAAATGATTATGAGAATTATGTTAACTTCTTTACATGGGCATTAAGACAGGATACTCCAGAGGTATCATGTATCTTGTTTAGTGATGAAGCCATATTTACCAATCATGACCAGGTAAACCACCAACGCATACACTGTTGGTCTGTTGGCAATCCATGTTGCATTTGTCATGTGGGACATCAACATCCATGGGAGTATAAACATGTTGTGTGAAATAAAGAACCATCAGCTCATAAGCCTGTTTTTCATGGAAGCACTGAACGAGCACAAGTATTGCAACCTCCTAAAAGACCATCTTTCATGAATGCTAGGAGACATTTATCTGCAGACTATGAGAAACCTATGGTACCAACATGATGGCTGTCCAACCCACAGTGCATGGAGTATTACAGAATGTCTTCATAAATTGTTTCCAAATTATTGGATGGGATGCAGAGTACCTGTACAGTGGTCAGCCCTTTCCCTGGACTTGATGCCTGTAGACTTATTTATATAGGGAAAGCTGAAAGACATTGTCTACAAGGACACACCAACTACATTCAATGATATACAACAAAGTATTACTGCAGCCTAGTCCATTGCAGCGGCTATACCATACCAGACTGGAAACATGTATTGCCACTGCCGCTCATCATTTTCAACATAACCTGTGATGGTCAGGTGACTCATTATTGGTCAGAATCCACATAACTAGTGTATGCTCTTGTATAGTTCTTTAGTGTGTGCCAACCCAGGTACTGTATAAGTGTCAGTGTGTGAACTTTTCACAATATGATATCTCATTAACCACTCACACTAGAATCCTGCAACAAACACCATTGACATTTTAATTTAGACTACTTTTAGTCTGTTAATGTCAATAGGCCTGTTCCATTTCAAAAAAGTATATGTTTGCGTAAGAAATACATTTTCTACATCTTATTACACTCTGTTAATTGACTAACAGTATGAACCCCTGGCTACAAATCCATTCTGTGGAAACCACACATCAATAGCACAGTCTATTTCGACAATATTAGCAGTGCAAGTTTTAGGTGATTCACCCTGTGTACTATTGAGCAACATATGAAGACAGCTAAATTTCCTTGTTACCACACTGAACTGAATGTTGTCATGAACCTGACACTTTTCTCGCAGAACACTAACTCAATGACATGCTCAAAAATACCATCATCCTAGTTAGACTGAGCTATTTTAATTGTTCATCCATTATTTATCTGAGTTATGTTCTCGAAAAATACTAAGCCAAGACATATTCATCAAGTTATTAAAGTGATGATATACTGGGCTTCTTAAATAGATGAAGTTAGTAGGGATATTAAAAAATATTTACACAAGGCATTGTCTTTTTCGTTTTTAAATGAAACTTCAAAGCCTTAGTTAATGCAAAATATTGTTGCTAATGTAACAACACATTTAAAGAGCTAATATAGATGTAGCACATTTGCCTACTGAGATGATGAAGATGCTGTATCAATTAGAATAATTCATATATTCTGATTTTACTTTCCTGGCAGTCTACTGATGAGGATGTTTCTATTCACTACTGTAAGAATTTCTCCTATATACACTACCACACCTGGTGTTGCATATTACTGCTGTCATTTGTACAAACCTGTTTCTCCTCTTAGATGTATCTCTCAGAAGTATTGACTTATTTACACTGATTTTCTGAAAAGATTTGTACACATCCCAGAAATGGTAGTAGGTGTATAACAAGAACAAATTTCATACATGATAAATAACAGTTGTACTACAAATCACTTGCACCTCGCACAGCTAAACAATAGCCAATTTCTTTATTGCAGCCACCAAAACCTGCACAGCCATGGAAAGGTGTGAAGGATGCTCTAAAATTTGGAAGTAGATGTGTTCAGCTCGACTTGCTCAGTAATGAAGATGTGGGCAGTGAGGACTGCCTCTACCTCAATGTTTACACACCAAAGGTAATGTGTCTATTTGTTTTTAAAATCTGCAGTATTATATGGATGTATTGCCAAACACACTGTACCAACAGCTCTACCAAACAAATCATTAAGTCACTATCCCCTAAGCTAGGCTATTACAGACCAAGTGTCCATCTGTGGGCAGGTGGGCACCCAAAGGCACAAATGGGCTGTGGGGAAAACAGCTGTTGTGTGAATAGTTTTGCAGCTGGGTCATGGTGTGCATGACTCTACTCTTCTGGCGAAATGCACATGGGCAGGTTTGGCAAAGTGGATTGTGCGTGCCCAAACACTTGCAATAGGTCACCTGGCAGGTAGCCTACCCTTCCTCTGTCTGCCTGTAAGCATGATGAGTGGTGTCCAGGAGCATCATTGCATGCTGGGGCAGCATTGGAAGAGCCTGCCCTATGCCATGTTCACACTATGTGCCAAACTGAGCCAGGCAGGTATGAGCTTGGACATGTCAGATCAGAGAAATTCAGAATACTTTTGGATGGTTTGATACCTGCAACAAGCACACATCCTGTCTTTTTGAAGTTTCTCTGCACGTATCAGTCAGTCATCTATTCCTGTTTGTTGAAAACCTCACTATAGAAAGCAAAAAGTAGGAAAACTGAGAGAGAAAACTGAATGGGAACTCTTATAGCCATAAGAAGGGCTACATATGTAGTCTAAAACAGTTTCTAATTTTAGATTCAGGTGAAAGCTCTGTCACAAACTTCTATGAAGTACTGGCCATATATTAAGTCAATGAATGAACTGAAACCTTCCATACAATTTATCATGGATCTGTCTGGTGTTCAAACTGAAGACAGCAGTCAAAAAGCCAAACTATGAAATTCCACTTTTAAAAATGTATTGTGCATGAAGATAATGATATATCAGTGTTCAATAACTATCAGCTTTGCAAATGAGAGATATAGTAATAAGCACTTGCCATATTGAAAAACAATTAAGGCTATTCAATATACTGCCTAATTTTATCCTTTTATAGCTCATCAAAGTGGCTAAGCAGGGATAGTTAGAGGACAAATCTAAGAATGTAGAGACGTATATCACTAGGGGTAAGATAGATTTTGCCTACAGAAAAATTAAAGAGACCTTTGGAGAAAAGAGAACTACTTGTATGAATGTCAAGCGCTCAGATGGAAAACCAATTCTAAGCAAAGAAGGGAAAGCAGAAAGGCGGAAGGAGTAAACAGAGGGTCTATACAAGGGTGATGAACTTGAGGGCGATATTACGGAAATGGAAGAGGACGTAGATGAAAATGAAATGGGAGATATGATACTGCATGAAGAATTTGACAAAGCACTGAAAGACCTAGGTTGAAATAAGGCCCTGGGAGTAGACGACATTCCATTAGAACTACTGATAGCCTTGGGAGAGCCAGCCCTGACAAAACTCTATCACCTGGTGAGCAAGATGTATGAGACAGGCAAAGTACTCTCAGACTTCAAGAAGGATATAATAATTCAAAAGTAGGTGTTGACAGGTGTGAAAATTACTGAACTATCAGTTTAATAAGTCACAGCAGCAAAATACTAACATGAATTCTTTACAGATGAATAGAAAAACTGATAGAAGCCGACCTTGGGAGGATCAGTTTGGATTCCGGACAAATGTTGGAACACGTGAGGCAATACTGAACCGACAACTTATCTTAGAAGATAGATTAAGGAAAGGCAGTCCTATGTCTCTAGCATTTGTAGACTTAGAGAAAGCTTTTGACAATGTCGACTGAAATCCTGTCTTTCAAATTCTGAAGGTGGCAGGGCACAAATACAGGGAGCGAAATGCTATTTACAATTTGTACAGAAACCAGATGGCAGTTATAAGAGTCGAGGGGCATGAAAGGGAAGCAGTAGTTGGGAAGGGAGTGAGACAGGTTATTGAGCAAGCAGTAAAGGAAACAAAAGAAAAATTTGGAGTAGGAATTAAAATCCATGGAGAATAAATAAAAATTTTGCAGTTTGCCAGTGACGTTCTAATTCTGTCAAAGGATTTGGAAGAGCAGGTGAGTGGAATGGACAGTATCTTATAAGGTGAATATGAGACGAACATCAACAAAAGCAAAACAATGATAATGGAATGTAGTCAAATTAAATCAGGTGATGCAGAAGGAATTAGGTTAGGAAATGGGTAGTAGATGAGTTTTGCTATTTGGGGAGCAAAATAAATGGTGATGGTCAAAGTAGAGACGATATAAAATGTAGACTGGCAATGGCAAGGAAAGTGTTTCTGATGAAGAGATATTTGTTAACATCGAGCATGGATTTAAGTGGCAAAAATCATTTCTGAAAGCATTTGTATGGAGCATAGCTGTGTATGGAAGTGGAACATGGATGGTAACTAGTTTAGACAAAAAGAGAATAGAGGCTTTTGAAATATGGTGCTACAGAAGAATGCTGGCGATTAGATGGGTATACCACGTAACTAATGAGAAGGTACTGAATAGAATTGGGGAGAAGAGGAATTTGTGGCACAACTTGACTAGAAGAAGGGATCAGTTGGTAGGACATCAAGGGATCTCCAGTCTAGTATTGGAGGACAGTGTGGAGAGTGAAAACCATAGAGGGAGACCAAGAGATGAATACACTTAGCAGATTCAGAAGGATATAGATTGCAGTAGTTGCTTGGAGAAGAAGAAGCTTGCACAGGATAGAATGGCATCGAGGGTTGCATTAAACCAGTCTCTGGACTGAAGGCCACAATAAAAATATTTATTGGGAATTCCACAAACTGTGAATAGTTCCATGGGACTGAGAAGGGTTGTAGATAACTCATCTGTATGAAATGATGAAGGAATGAATGTACACAATTACAGACCAATATTGCTAAAGAATCAGTTGCGCAAAACACAGGTTGTCTTATCTGCACAAGATATCTTGCAAATAGTAAATGCAGTGGATTCTGCCTTCCTAGAGTTCTGAAAGGCAGTTGACACTGTGTGATATGGTAAGCTGATTACCAAAAAATGCAAATGTAGTGTCTTCACTAATATGGAATAGGCTCAACAAATTGTTGGTTAACAAAACTTAGTATGTTTTACCAGACAGTGAGTTTTCAACAGAACTTTATATATTATAATGAGTGTGACCAAAGGAAGCATAATAGACTCACAAACTTTTCAATATATGGTACATACATAACTCATCAGATGTATTCAGCAGCATATTCTGGTTGTTCACTGGCTTTGCTGTTGTCTGCAGGGAAGCATTATCACTGGATTACCATGAGGAGATGCAGTTCAATTCAACCATTATTTATTCAGGCACTAATGCAATGAATTCTAGAATACTTGAACAGTGTTTGGAGTACTTTATCATGTAGGCATGACGGCATGTGTTGTATGAATTAAGTAGCAATAGTAACAGGTCAGTATAAGCTATATCTAACAGAGACACTTGGGAAACTTAAATGGGGATCTTAAGAAAGGCTGTGTAGTTTTTCAAAACGCTCTTGGGTAAACATCTTGCATAATAACTGCTTGAATGCTCTTGTAAATAAGTTACTCAATGTTTGGTTTCACAGCCTAGAGGTCACATTACCACATTAAATATGGTGAATCAAAATGGTAAAGTTGCAATATTTAACTTTATTGTCATGATTCACCATATTTAATCTGATGATGTGGTTTTTAGGCTACAAAACCAGTTGTTAAACAAATTGTTTACAAGAGTGGCCATTTGGTTATTATACAAGAAGTCTACTTATGGCTGTGGTTGTCACTCATACAAAATAGTGTGTAGCTTTTGGGTAAAGTTAATGAACAGTTCAACTGCCTTTATCATGTTTTTCACTTTGGAATTATTAAAATATGAAAACAGAGTGTTCAGAGGCATATGGACAGCCATTTTTCTGTGGTTCTGTATGTGAAAGGAATAGCTCAGAAAATCACAGATATTAGTAGGAAATACTTTCTCTGTACACAGCAGCTTGGAGAATACAAGTGTAAAAGTAAACCTTTACCTATAGATCAGGCAAGCATCAGTGAGAAACATTTGACATCTAATATGAATCACATATTAAATAGGGCCACTGGTATAACTGGTAACATCAGTGCATAGATTACTCTATGTTGTAATGAAACATGACGCATTTATCTCTTGGGACATGTAATCTTTCCCTCCCACACATCAACATTAACTTTTCCTGTCCCTTCAAAAGTTTCAAAAGCTTCAAGGGGGGGTAAGATATACAAAAGAAAAACTTTTTGCTTACTTTCATTTTCTCTTGTTGTTGGCTGCAGTTGTCATATCTAGGGGTTCATTCTTGAGGCTGAAATTTTGATTTTGTAGGTTCCTGATGATTTGAATAATGTTTAAAGATTTGCATATTTTATCTTGAATTTTATTTTTGCCACATTTTTCAATATCACACCATCTTTACAATTTCCACTTCTATAACACCACAAATTACATTGTTAGTGTCAGTCATACACAAATGTCCAATTCCATCAGGGGCATTCCCACTGCTCCTTACATTCTGCGGTACTCACAACACTCCAAGGAGTTTACAAGGCAAAAGAATTCACAAACGTTCCTGACAAAAGTAGAATCAGAACGAAGACATAACATTATTTTGCAAATGCATCCAGAAATAAATTTAATAATTAGCATTCAATTGTGCAACCAATAATATGAATTTTAATCATGCCTGACATTTTTTAATTTCAAACATTGCCAAAAGAAGAGCAATCTTAACTGTACATACAGAGTACTGACAAATTAATTTCTTTTCACACATTTTAGCCTGAAATATAATACATTGTATTCAAAATCATATAAAATTCTTTCAGTTAAACAGCTGATATAATGTTCACCTATACAAGAATTGATAGTATTCATGGTATAGATTATTTCCATAAAAAAAGGTTATGTTAGAGAAGGGTGTCCCTTTATAATATCCCCCTCACAAAATTTGGAAGCAGTATGTTTACAATATTTTGTGACAGACTATAAGGTTTGCCAAACAGTGAACAAAATGATGCCCAGGATAGCATATGCATGTATAGAAGCATCTGATACATAACTTAGTATAGAAAACATAAAAAAATTACTATGGAAGTCATAATCTATACATATATCAGAATATGGCATTCAGATTTTCAGCTCTGTGGAACATACCATCACAAGACAAATAATACAAAGTTGACACTACAACATTGCAACATTAAACTATAGTAATAAATACAGAAATAATATAAATTACTGGAAATACAATTTGTAAGTTTACATCCATAAAATCATATCTTCAAACGAGAAGAGAAAAATTCCAGAGCCTAAGTGTATGACAAACGAACCGACTCAAAAAACTCACAATGATGGGTACAGACCAGAAGAATATACTCAGTCATGAGTAGGAATCAGTCAGCCATATAAACCATAGTATTTAAGGATATGCTGATTCATTAAAGGACAAAATAATGGAAAAATATTAGAGCCTAAGTTTATGATGCGGTAATCAACGCATGAATAGAAACCACACCTGATACACAAACCAGCAAAAAATCTTTCAACACAACAAAATGAATAAAGTTCATAATTATATCAATAAGTTCAATTATATGCAAAGAGTTATTGTAAGAAGCATCTAGCCCCAATCAATGGTTGTACATTCTCCTTTAATACACACACACACACACACAGTTACGATGACCAGGGATACTCAAAAGAGAGTTAAGCATGAGTCTGTCCATAACTCAAGTTCCAATCAGATACAGTATTGAAATACTCAGGATAAATTCAGGTAAACATAGTCATAAATAGCTTTGAATGATGGCACAATCCAGTAGCTTGAGAACCAAAATCAGTGTATGAAATCAGATATATACATCTTGTTATATCGTCTGTACTAGTAAATGACTTCCACACTATTTGCTAACTGTCCATACAAACTAACCTAAGTATAAAAAAACCTAGAAGATTCATCACAATTGCTAAAAAAATACATACTGATTTAAAGTTACATAATGTATTGGAAAGTCAGTCCCCCTACATGAAAAAACATGCAGTTATGCAGAATAACACTGTCTTTAGCAGCCTTGGCTAACAATTCAGAAATATCAGTCACAACAAAGCTGCAGTTGACAGATGCTCAAGTATGTGACTCAGCACCTATGAGGTATTGTAAGTCAACTGGTCCAGCAGGGTACAGCCATACACCAGTGTGGGGAATGTATCCACCCATATCAGATTAGATTAGATTAATACTTGTTCCATAGATCATGAATACGACACTTCGTAATGATGTGGAACGTGTCGGTTAATGAAAGATGTCTGTACAAGATATTACATTACAGAAAATACTGCATGACATTAATGTTTAAGTTCCCCCCCCCCCCCCCCCCCCCCTTAATTTATATCTGAAAATTCAGCCAATGAGTAGAAGGAGTTGTCATCTAGAAATTCTTTTAACTTATTTTTAAATGTTAGTTGGTTATCTGTCAGGCTTTTGATGCTGTTTGGTAGGTGACCAAAGACTTTTGTGGCAGCATAATTTACCCCTTTCTGTGCCAAAGTCAGATTTAACCCTGCATAGTGGAGATCATCCTTTCTCCTGGTGTTATAGCTATGCACACTGCTATTACTTTTGAACTGGGCTGGATTATTAGCACCAAATTTCATAAGTGAATATATATACTGTGAGGTTACTGTGAGGATCCCTAGATCCTTAAATAGATGCCTGCAGGATGACCGTGGGTGGGCTCCAGCAATTATTCTGATTACACGTTTTTGAGCAATGAATACTTTTCTACTCAACGATGAATTACCCCAGAATATGATGCCATACGAAAGCAGTGAATGAAAGTAGGCATAGTAAGCTAATTTACTGAGATTCTTATCACCAAAATTTGCAATAACCCTAATAGCATACGTAACAGAACTCAGACGTTTCAGCAGACCATGAATGTGTTGCTTCCAGTTTAACCTCTCATCAATGGACACACCTAAAAATTTTGAAAATTCTACCTTAGCTACAGACTTCTGTTCAAAGTCTATATTTATTACTGGAGTTGTGCCATTTACTGTACGGAACTGTATATACCGTGTTTTATCAAAATTTAAAGAGAGTCCGTTTGCTGAGAACCACTGAATAATTTTGTGAAAAACATCATTTACAATTACATCACTTCATTCTTGGTTTTTGGATGTTATTACTATACTTGTATCATCAGAAAAAAGAACTAACTTTGCATCTTCATCAATGTGGAATGGTAAGTCATTAATGTACATCAAGAACAGTAAAGGACCTAAGACCGAACCCTGTGGGACCCCGTACTTGATAGCCCCGCAGTTTGAGGAATCAGCTGTTGTTTTAACATTACATGAACCACTTATTTCAACTTTCTGCATTCTTCCAGTTAAGTATGAATTAAACCATTTGTGCACTGCCCCCCTCAAACCATAATGATTTAGCTTATCTAAAAGAATTCCATGATTAACACAATCAAAGACCTTTGAGAGATCACAAAAAATACCAATGGGTGATGTCCGGTTATTCAGAGCATTTAATATTTGATCAGTGAAAGTGTACATAGCATTTTCTGCTGAAAAGCCTTTCTGAAAACCGAACTGACATTTTGTTAGTACTTTATTTTTACAAATATGGAAGGCTACTCTTGAATACATTACTTTCTCAAAAATTTTTGATAGAGCTGTCACTTCCTCCTTAGAATCCTCATCACACGCTCCAACTGATAAGCAACTTCCTGTCTAGCATTCACATCAAGTCCTGAAACATTGTTTTGTGCCCTAAATATGCTGCACAGTACCTTCTTCACACCACACAAAATATGCTCTCCTCAGACATTTTTCAAAGTCAGTTATAAGGAATTTATATCAGGTGCGATTGAAAAGTATTCACTTATGAAACATTAAGAAACAAATAAAAAAATGGACTAATAAGGTGATGCACACAGATATGCTCAGATGCTAATCCTAATTTTTGCAGTACAAATTATGAATATTGTCCCATTTCAGAACTGTAAAAAGATCTCATTTAGTCTCATGGCTTATATGTATCAAATTTTAAAGCACAAATCTATTGCAGAACATAATTATATACTGTATCATAGATTTTTAACCCAGTCAATAGATAAGATAGAAATTAAAAATTCACATCATCTTACATACTAAATTCCAGACAAACAAAACACAATTATATAGTTTTATGAGTCTAAAAATAGATTTAAACCCAGTCAGTGGATAAGGTAGAACTCTAGAAATCAATTCATCTCACATACCAAATTCATGACAATGGAAAACAAACAAACAAACAAAAATTAGATATTTATGGATCATGCCTATATATTTTCAGTTCAGTAATATTGCATAATCCAGACAACTTCTTCGATTTAGGATACAGAAGTCTGTATGCATTAGGATGTGGATTTTCATGAATTTTGAATGGTCCAATAATAAATACCAAAAAATTTCTTTATCTAAGATGTCAACACTTTAGATTTCTCTTTGATTTTCACCAACACAAGATCTCATACTTCAAACTTAGAAAATCTACCTTTATCATCATGTCTCTGCTTTCTACTATCCCCCTGTGTTTTCATCATCTCCCTAATATACTCTTCCCTCTCTTGCATTGACAGAATGTTACATGGTGGAAACTCAACATTTTCAGAAATAAAGTTAGCTTGTCTGCAATTATACACGATTTCAGAGAGTGAAAAACCTGTTGAGGAGCGTTGTAAGCTATTCATATTATTCTCAAAATCACTGACATAATCTATCCAAATGGTATAATTCTTACTACAATATGTTCTAAACAGTCTTCCAATCTCTCATGTATCTTTCTGCAGGGTTACTCGAAATAGGGTACACCGAGGTCAGAATATGCCTTATTTTTCTGTGATCAACAAACTTTTTCCAAGCTTGTGATGTAAACTGTGAACCATTATCAGATAAAATTGTTTTAGGAACACCCATCTGATGAAAATTTGTGCTTTCAAACTTAGAGGTGATCTCCTTATTGGTAGGTTTCTTGAGAGGAAACAGCTTTATGAACTTCGAAAATACATCAGCCACCATAAAGACATAAGAAAACCCATTTTTAGAGTTGGGTAAGGGTCCATAAACATCCACAGACATGAGATATAAGTTACTATTTGGCAGTATGTTTTGCATTTGGCCTCTACTTTTTTGGTTACTTACCTTCACTCTTTGACATCTGTCACAGCTAGCAATCTTTTTTTTTTAGTCTCCTTCCTATGTTATAAAAATAGAATTTTTCCTGAATGTTTTGTGTGACCAACAATGACCAAAACTATCATGCATATAAGTAATTAAAGTATCAATACGCTGTTCCAGCCAACATCGTTTCCAGTCCTCTGAGTCAGTCTTATGTCTCCTGAATAAAATACCCTTGTGTACCTTATAATACTGTTCTGTGTTTTCTCCCCTTTCTTACCCAACTTGCTCTTAACCAATTTCCAATTTTGGTCATGATCTTGATACCTGCAGATATCTTTGCAAATTTTCAAGATCTGTTTTTCCTCTTTCACACCTCTTAAGTACATAATTTAAAACTCTTTCTCTCCTTCTCCAAAGTTAGTAGGTAAATCACTTCCTAAAGGTAGCCTAGACAAAACATCAGCAACTACATTGTCTGTGCCCTTAATGTATCTGATTTCATAACTGAACTGCTGCAAAAACAAGGCCAATGAGTAATTTTGTTATGGTACAGTTTACACTCCTGAAGATAACACAATGCTTTATGATCAGTGTAGGTGATGAGTTTGTGACCTACTGAGTAATTTTTAAATTTGTTGAATGCCCATTGTACAGTCAGAAGTTCTTTCTCAGTTACAGTGTATGTCTTTACATGTTTCTGCAATACTCTACTAGCAAATGCAAGAGATCTATGTTCTATAACACCATCAACTTCAACCTCCTGAAATAAATGAGCGCCCAGTCCAACATCACTACTGTCTGTCATAATACAAAAAGGAAGAGACAAATCTGGTCTGAACAATATGTGTCTTTGACACAACTGTCGTTTGATCTCATCGAAAGCTGCCTGACACTCCTGATTCCAATCCCAAATGGTATTCTTCTTCAAAAGTTCACATAACCATGGAGCATTCAATGGCTGCTACAAAATTATCTATAAAATCCATGTAACCCAAAAAATTATTTAAGCTGTTTTTTGTTGCGAGGAGTAGGAAAGCTAGCAATAGCATCAAGCTTATCTTTATCTCATGCAATTCCTTTTTTAGATATAACATGTCCTAAAAATTTAACTTCTTCCACATTAAATTTACCGTTACCTATTTTCAGAGTCATGTCTCCTGATTCTAATTTTGAAAACACATCTCTTAATAGATCCAAATGTTGTTCCTAAGTTTTTTCAGTGACCATAATGTCACTAAGATACATAATTAATTTTGAACTCACTTAACTTTCCAAGACAGAATCCAGAGGTCTTATGAATTCAGCTACAGATAAATTTAGCCCAAATAGCACCCACAATATTGAAAACACTTACCTCCACACAAAATGCTGTAGACTTTCTAGAGTTAATATCAAGTGGGATCTGGTGAAATCCAGAAGTCAAGTCCAAACTATTCCTGTATTTTACATAATCAGATTTGTGTAATAGGTCATCCATGTTCTCGGGACAGTCATTCTCTCTGATAAGAAATTTATTAAGATGTCTAGAATCCAAAACAATTCTTACTCTACCATTTCTCTTACTGACCACAACTAGAAGATTATTGTAAGCACTCAATTACAATCCATGTTTCCATTTTCTGAATTTCTTTCTCTACATCTTTCTTTTTTGAAAATGGTATATTATATGGCTTCAGAAAGAAAGTTTGATGATCTTTAAGGTTAAGCATGCACTGATAGCCTTTCACTTTCCCTGGTTTTTCACTAAATACATTTCAAAATTCCAGTAACAAATTCATAAGCTGTTCCTCATTAAGAGTCGTAGCTACCCTTACTTTAGAATCTATTATATTTTCAAAATCCTGGTCCTCAGTCTCATCAAAATCTATATTGTCATCCCCTGATACTCACCTTGGTTCATAATGTTTTTGCAAATAGTTACAACTTTTCCCACAGTTTATAACACAGAAATTAGTATTCAAATAAGTATTACTTTTAGGTTCCAAAATAAACAATTCTTTAGCATTCCACCCAAAACAAGGCTCAACTTTCACTATCCAATCCATACCAAGAATTATATTTTCTTCCAGACCAGAGATCACTAAGCATCCATGTTCAAAGGTTTTGCCTTCTATACTAAATGTTTAAAGTACCTGAGATTTTACCAATTTGGTTTTCTGATCTGTAGCTCTTCTTATCTTTACACCTACAACAAGAATTCCCACAAACTTCTTTCTATATTTAATCTTGTCTCTAAATTGTTCAGATATCTCACAAATTTGGCTACCTGTATCAATCAAACAGTTCCCTTCCCACTGATCAATCTTATCCTTAATGTATGGACATCCACATTTTGAATCATCATCTCTGTTATTAGACACTTCATGTAAGAGAGAGCAATGAGATGATTGTATGGTATTGTTGGCCGGGAGGCCCCATGCGGGGGAGAGATCACTTTACTTTCAATTTTATCAAATGCTACATCCACACTGTTTTTGCAGGGTTTTACCAACTATACTGGTATCATAGCATTACTTTGGTTACTCATGTTATTGAGTAAAGATGGAACACACTGAATGGGTTCCATAGCACAACTAACATCACTTATTAAGGAATACAAAATACATTACTGTCAAAATTACATTTCCTACCTAGATCTTCTTTCACTTCATTCCACCAATTTCGATACAAATTTTGATTAATGACAACTAATGTATTCCAGAATGCACATTTATCTAAGTTGTCATCAATTTTGTCCCAAACAAACTTTAAAAAGCTATCACCTTTATTTTCTACACTTACAGATAACTCACCTTTGCTTTTTGGATCATTACTCTGCATGACATTAATGAAAAACTGCTTTGACTGGGCTGGTATTCCATGACTCTCACCTACATCATCAAATACATCACTTACCTTACCTGTATTCACAAATAACTCTGAAACTTCATTATTCTTAAACTCTACAAATACCTGATACTCATCATCATCATTATCATCATCTTCATCATCATCATATTCTTCCAAAATTACTTCATTAATAACATCATTAACAACACAAGTCTCATTTTTGTTAAAGTCACCAACTTCACCTAAATTCCTTTGCAATAAGCTACCAGTCTCAGACTTACCAGCCTCAGTTATTTCACAGCTCTCATTCACACCTACATAAAAAATACCATCTAATTCAGATCCAATACTGTCATCACTTGTTTTACATATATCAATAACACTGTTATCTGAGCAAGAGAAGAAATCATTAGTAGACATTACATCAAAATTCTCATTTCTCTCACATTCTGGTTTGTGATTATTATCTACATCACTGTAATTATACACAGTATTCCAAAACTTTTGATCAAAACACAAATGAGGAATCTGATGTTCATTCTGTTCAACTTCAGGTACCTGTGCTAGATTATTGTTACTGTTATTATTGTCTAATTGTAAGTGTAGATTGGGGGTCCTGCGGTTGTTGTGTTTCCTCACCCAAAAACTGTGGATCTTCATTGAGGTGGACTGCCATTTCCTGAATAGTTTCCTCTATGATTGTTTCTCCTATTAAATTGCCCATGGTTATTCCTGCTGATGTTCAAAATTACTGTCTCTATTACCATTCTGACTCTGATAGAAGCTACCACTATCTCTGTTTCTATAGTTATTATCATTGTGATCGCTATCATTTCAATGTTTATGGCATATACTTCTTTCTACTACCGTATCCAGCCTGTCAACATATTGTTCAAATATTGTTCAAGGCAATCATCATGTCCATGTACTAAATTCCACTGCAATCTCTCTGGTAATCTCCTTTTGACTGCATCAATCAATGTCATTGTCCGCAGCTCGTGGTCTTGTGGTAGTGTTCTTGCTTCCCAAGCACGAGGTCCTGGGTTCAATTCCTGGCTGGGTCAGGGATTTTCTCTGCCTCGTGATGATTGGATGTTGTGTGTCTTTCATCATCATTTCATCGTCATTGACTCGCAAGTCATCGAAGTGGCATCAACTCAAAAGGATTTGCAATACGGCGGCCGAACTTCCTCGCATGGGGCCTCCCCGCCAACAATGCCATACAATCATTTCATTTTTTTCAATGTCATTTCATCAAATGGTTTGTCAAGGTAAGTTGATTCTTACAAATCTCTTTCAGTGTACCATCCCTATTCCTTTAATTTGGACCATTCAGAAATTCACATTTAATTCTCTGTTGTTCTGCTTCTGACCAAAATTTATTTAAAAAACTCTTTTCGAAACTTGTTTCCCACTGGCTTGAATTTAGATTTACCCAAGACAGAGCTTCACCTTCAAGACATCTTTTAACAAATTTTATTTTTTGTTAGTCATTCATGCCTGACGCAAAACTATGTCTACAGTGGTGCAGAAAATCCACTGGATGTAAATTGTCTGATGGAAAACTTTTGATTGTAATGTTGGACCACACAATTCCATTGTTTGATTAAAGATTTTTGTAAATACAATTTTCCTGAACTACTGAAATTTTTTGATCTAAAACATTTACATTAGTTAGCATACTGTTTTCAACATTTAAAATTTTTTGATCTAAACTACTAAAGTTGTGAACCATTTTTTCCTCAATGGCCTTCTGTTTAACTCTGACATCATCAACAATCTTCTTTTGTTGTGCAGATTGGGCATTAACTCATTTTCCAAAACAATAAATTTACTTTGTAAGACATCAACTTTTTTATTCTCACTTTTTAATCCATCTGACAACCCATTTCTTAGCTCAGAAACCTGATTACTAAGTTGGTCTATTTGTTACTGTGCCCTGTCCATTTTGCTATTGTTTTCAGACTCTTCTGTTTTCATTTGATCTAATTGTGCCAAAATCAACTGAGAAATAGCGGCTTTCGCCGTTTCTTTGCTGACTGAACTTTCACTTGTTTCACTTTCACTTGTTTCAAACATGTTCTGGCTGCATCCTACAGCTTTCACTTCATCACTACTATCCTCATCTCTATTCATTTTCCTAGCAATCACAAAAAAAAATAATTCCGAAATAGTTTGTACTTATCCTTTCTCTTATTGATGTCCCTCGTCGTAGTTGTAAAGGCTTCTTTGAATTCACCCAGTCCATCATTGTTCATAGTATCTCATCACTGTTGATACGGCTTTGTTGGGCAGCTCTCAGGTCTTCTTTCATTGTGTGATTGGGACTCCATTAATATATAAACTACAAATGATACAAATCTGTTTTTTTAATCTTTTTCTTCTTCTGCAACAGACAAAAGTTTGTTATCAGTCAACTGATCACAGCTGATGCCCATGCATATAATCTTACCCTTCCATACATCATTAATTTTTCCTGTTCTTCAAAAGTTTCGAAAGCTTTGAGAGGTGTAAGATATAAAAAAGAAAAACTTTTTACTTATCTTCATTTTCTCTTGTTGTTGGCTGCAGTTCTCATGTCTGGGGTTACATTCGTGAGGCTGAAATTTTGATTTTGTAGGTTCCTGATGATCTGAATAATGTTTAAAGATTTGCCTGTTTTATCTTGAATTTTATTTTTTGTAACATTTTTCAATATCATGCCGCCTTTACAATTTCCACCTCTATAACATCACAAATTACATTGTTAACGTCAATCATACAAACATGTCCAATTCCATCAGAGGCATGCCCACTCCTCCTTATATTCTGCAGTAACCACAACACTCCAAAGAGCTTACAAGGCAAAAGAGTTCAGAAACTTCCCTGACAAAAGTAGAATCATCTCCAAGACATAACATTATTTTGCAAATGAATCTAGAAATAAATTGAATAATTAGCATTCAATTATGCAACCAATAATATGAATTTTAAGCATGCCAGACATTTTTTAATTTCAAACATTTCCAAAAGAAGAGCAATATGAACTGTACGTACAGAGTACTAACAAATTAATTTCTTTTCACACATTTTAGCCTGAAATATAATACATTGTATTCAAAATCATATAAAATTCTTTCAGTTAAACAGCTGATATAATGTTCACCTGTACAAGAATTGATAGTATACATTGTATAGGTTATTTCTATAAAAAAGTAATGTTAGAAAAGTGTGTGCCAGAACAGCCAGGAATGTTGTATAAGCAATACTTTACCGTCATATTAATTTTCTTGAAATGAAGATGTATGGGAGGACTTCTTGGAAGTTTACATTCAATATCTCATGCAGTGACTAAGTGGTACCATTGTCATTGCCCTCAGAACAACCTCTGCTCTCGCTGACAAGAAGAAATTAAAAACGAGCTTACTTTTCTTATTGTCTTTGAGTTATACCCTGTGGTGTCAAATTCTGGGTACTTCTGTAAACTCGTGAAGAAATTATTACGCCACAACAGGGTTATCAGAACAATTTCAGGTGTTATTTCCTGAACTATGTGTTAACAATAGTTCATCCATTTGTGATTTTTAATACTACCATCTGAATAAATACATAGAATGTGCTGTTAATAATACAGACTTATTCAAATGGGACTGCATCACACACTTATTGCACAATGGGACAGGGACAGAATTGCTCTTAAATATTTATTTAATCTTTCTACAGATGGTAGGCACTACTCAGCACACATAATTTTCATTAATACTACCAGAAATTAGGAAAGAAAGCAATACATATCACGTTCAAAAATAAGTGCTTTTCCTTTTATATTAAACTGAAGCTCCTCAAAGTGATTTTTCTGTAAATAGCACTCATATATATCAACAACTGTACCATACTCTTGCAATGCAATGAAGAAGGTATTTTTTTAATTGTACCATACACAATAACATTTGTGATAATTGTAACATCCAGAGAGAATGAGCAGAATGTCTGAGAACTGGAAAAAAAAAGCTCTAGAAAGATCTGACAATAGTTGCAGAGAGATGGTATATGTTCTTAGGCCCCACAGCACCACTTCTTATATGACCTGGAAGGTTGTCATTCCACATAGATCAGTTAGACGCCAGTGCTAACACAAAGTGAAAAAATGAAAGTGGCAACCAGCATATCTCATTAATATCAGAAGAGTCAATAACAATTTGTGTGCAAGTCTGAACAGGGAAAAATGACTGGTCTCTGATAGAAGGTTTGTCTTACTTTGACATTTTCAGTTCATATTTGGCACTCTATTTTCACAGAGGTCCATATGCGGAAACAGTGAATGTAAAAGAATCATACTCTGAGTGGATACTGGCTCATGCAATGTGATCACAGCATGGAAGTCTGTCATTTTCTTCACTTGACCATTACAGTACTTGACATTGAAACACTGCAGGGTCTGTTAGCTTCTCAACATCAGTGGTTTGATAGTGTCTGATATGGGCTGGATTGTTGGCACACATGTTATTGCTTCAACTTGCATTGTTCAGCAACCTCCCAAGCCTCAGAATGCAATGGGATGTGAGTACCATTATTGGTTTCCTGACTGGTAACATCATTTTTTCTACAGCCACCACCATAACATGAGGGCACTGCCATGAATGATTATGCTGCTGCCAATGAGATGCAAGCATCCCCTCTTTGATGCTCCATGGGCAGGTGCCCTTAAGTTCAAACATGTATCCATACATATCAGATGCTACTGCCCATGATATGGCAGCCTGCACTGTTAAGTGGCACAGTGGACAAATGACAAGTGTGGTTATTTGGGGCATCACT
Source organism: Schistocerca nitens (assembly GCF_023898315.1). Lineage (NCBI taxonomy): Eukaryota > Metazoa > Arthropoda > Insecta > Orthoptera > Acrididae > Schistocerca > Schistocerca nitens. The sequence goes on from NC_064615.1 coordinate 450,267,369, forward strand.
GGATATGACATATGACTTGACACCAATGTATTAAGAGCAATCTCAATGGCAACCACTACAAAACACAGGTCTTTGATAATGAATTTGTGCCCCTCCTTTAAGTAATCTGCATGCTGTATTTCAGCACCAAGATTTCTTAGTGTGATAATATCAACCATTTGGATGGCGTTTAGATGAAGTGTAGCACCTCAGCAAGGTGTACTGATTTTGGGCTCACCATTTGGGCTCAAAAATGCCACACAAATGTGGCAGCATTTCATTGATAGGAAGCTGAGTAATCTCTCTTTCTGCTTTCTGTATTTGGATGACATCCTGTGAAACACACAGTACACGTCCCCAATAAGGACTGCACTCCTTGCCATTTCCATCATGTAGACTGCAACAGGCAATTCATGAGACATATTTGCCATGTTAATGGTGCCAATAATTTAGTTACCAATTTTCTGTCTTGCATTAACACAATGAGTGCCACCTTAGACTTTGGTGCAATGGCAGAAACAGAACTGACTGACCAACAGATAACAGCACTCTTGAATGAAAGCATCACTGGGTTGACTTTGAATTGAGTACTGATTCCTGGCATCAACATTCATGTGTGGTGTGATACTTCACTATGCAGAGTGTGTCTTCTGGTCTCTCAGAATTCCGTCAGAATAATTTTTGATAACTTACATAAACTTATAACAATGTGCTCTCTGAATGACCACCAAGTTGGTCACAGAGTGGCTCGTTTGGCCCATTGTGAAAGGTAACAGCACGAACTGGACATTTACATGCATCAGCTGCTAATGCAGTAAGGTCAGTCGCCAAGTTTTCCTGCAATATGGTAATCATGTGATACCTAAAGGAAGATTAAAGCATGTACACTTTAGATCTACTGGGCCCACTGCCACACTCATACATTTTCTGTTACATAGTAGCCATAGATAGAGTGACCTGCTGGGTGGAAGCTGTTCTGCTGGTAGATACTGCAGTATTGGTCACTATCTGGTCATCCACATTTCATGCACTGCCAGTTATGCTGCCACATTTTTTCTACAGCCACCACCATAACATGAGGGCACTGCCATGATTGATTATGCTGCTGCCCATGAGATGCAAGCATCCCCTCTTTGGGGCTCCAGGGGTAGGTGCCCTTAAGTTCAAACATTCATGAACTGGCCCCACTTTGTGTGTTTGCCTGTTGAATAACGTTTACAGACTTTTGTAGTGGACAGGTCTAAACATCTTCCGAATAGAAATTGTATCAAAGACTCACATATTTATAAATCTTTGTATCTGTATATATTTCTATATTCAAATCTATTGTTAGCAACTGACTGCCAGAATAGCTAGAAAGTTATGTATTACTTTTACTATTTGATATTAGATGTAGAATAAATGAATATGTGAAATCTCTGTTTGCAAACTGTATCTGCTCCTCTTTCTGTATCCACTAAAGAACCACACAGCATGCAAGAAGGACATAACAGATATGACAGCCAAAACAACTGCTCTATAGTTCCTATAGATGTTGACCACATATTTTCACATTTCTACATCTATAACCATGGCCAAAGTCGACATTTTGAGTCATATCTGTTTGTTGAGCTATTCAAATTGTGCGGCATGCAATGGTTTTGACCTATGGCATACCTCTCCCAAAGTACCGGCTTTGTCGAATGTTGCCACTTTCCTCTTAAGGCTTCTCTCATGTGCATTCCATGCAGAGGATGGAATTGCTGCCAGTGGTGTTGTTTTGAGTACAAACAGCTTACAAAGGGGATTTGCAGTCATCACTGGGAGAAATGTTGTGTGGCAAATGCCAGTTTCTCCCTGGATTTCAACACTCCAACTCCATCCCCAACTGACAGTGAGTTACCAGCATTGGTAACACAGGTGAAACAACATATTGCCTCTGTATGTACATCCCTCTTCAGACTCATGACATGCTTTGAGCATTTGTAAATAAGGTGTAGAAGAATTGTGGACTTGCCATGCTTCATGAAGACACTAGACCTGCAGCCCTACAACTGCCTTACTCTGAATAACTTAGAGTTCTGCAGTGTGGCAAACATACATTCTAAATTCTTACTGAATGGCTTGCCCTTCATGGTTTCTGTCCAATGACTGAAACTGGCTTGGGTACCTCAGGACCCAGAGGATGACAGAGGACTTACTGTTCCATAAGAGGACCTTCTATCACCTACCAACACAATAACTGATCTGTTTCAACATGATTCTTCTCCCACATAGATAGTGGACAAGGTATCACCATCATTGCTTTGAGATGATGCAGACCACGCATCGTGCACTGCTAAGGCTGGGTCCTGCAGGCACTGCCCTACCTGACTGAGAACCTATGGTAATAAGGGTACCTCCACCAAAGGACAAGTCCATCTACGCACCACTTGACAGCCTTCATCTGCATGTCAGATCATGGTATACGAGCTAACCAAAGTGTATCACTGTCTCCACATCACCTACCAGTGCTGCTCTGCACTGGGGGGTGGTGGGGGTTCTATGAGGACAACAAGCTACAAAAGATTGATTGTGTGCTTTACATCTTAGAGAAAGGAAGGTGTGTTTTTTTATTTATTTATTTATTTTTATTTTTGTTGTGAAGTTCTTTCTCTAACGAGTTTGTTTTTCATATTTCACTGAGTTTAACATGTATCTCTTGCTGTCTCACATTTATGGAAATAAAGTAGTATAATTTCATTCAACCACCCACAAATATTATATGCATATCCATTAGCATGGAATTTTCTGCACATTAACACATTTTAGTCGAAATTAAATAAGGTAAATTCCAGAAATTAGTTACATAGCAATTAATATCAATGTAAATATTAATAGAGAAGTAAAAGTATTGAAATATGAGAGTATAATGTATCAGTAATGAATGGATATGATTTATAATCTAGGTATCTTGATCTTGTGTTCATGGGGTATCGATGTATTCAGAATGTGTGCTACCATTCTGACATGTTACAACATATATCAACAAAATGGTTTGCCTCAAATAATTCCTGATTGCTATATGAAATGGTGGTAATCTTATAGATACAAATGTTGTAGGTATAAACGCAGATATTGTGATCACTGATATGTACCTACTTCAGTGTGTTGTTGTTTTTTCTCTGTGTCTAACAGCCTTCCTGTTCGCGGCTCGTGGTCTTGCGGTAGCGTTCTTGCTTACCGCGCACAGGGTCCCGGGTTCAGTTCCCGGTGGGGTCAGGGATTTTGTCTGCCTCGATATGACTTGGTGTTCTGAGTCTTTCATCATCATTTCATCCTCATTCACTCACAAGTCACCATAGTGGCGTTAAAGAACTTGTGGAGTGGTGGCCAAACCGCCCTGTGAGGGGTCTCCCAGCCACCAATGCCATACACTCATTAACATTAACTGCCTTCCTGCAGATGCTTCAAATAATTTACTACCTGATGTTTTCTACACAGCCATAACTGCACCACTAAGTAGACTATGCCTGTTGGTATAGCCTAACCATTTTGTGTCTGTGCATCCACACTTCAACACCTGCCCTGCTCGACAGGTGAAAATAGCCATTAATGGCCTGCTCTTGCCACATGTTCTTGTAGGTACTAACCAATCTTAAAAACACACTACTCTTAATAGCTATAATTAATAGTCTGCAAATGAAGTAAATACTGATGTCTCATTTTTCAGTAGACTCACTCACTGATAACAATATCTGCACTTACATGGGATGAGAAAGCTAATATTTTATGTTTCCTAAATGATGGGTGACATGATTCTTTATGATTTACAGTGTGCATATTTTGAATAATTTTTTCCTGTATCTTTAATATCTGTACTACGTTAGCCAAGTTTCCCCAACAAACAATACCATACCTAATAATGGATTAAAAGTACCATGTATATGCTACTTTTTGTGTGTCCATGTCAGTTCCAGCTGATAATACAGTGGTCAAAATAAATGTTGCACAGTGATTTATTGTCAGTACTGGACATAATAGGAAACAAAACTATTTTGTTCTGCCAGGAACAGTCATAAGAAAATAAAAATAAAAGAAACATTCAGTTCCACTTGATAAACACAAACAAAACAACATAAACAAAACCCCCAAAAGATTCCACTGCAAACATTACAGTTTCTTCTCACTGTCATCTTGCATAACACAGTTTTATATGAACTGGCCCTGCTTGTAATTGGACACTTTTGAATGAGATGCGTCATACCCCTTACCAAAGCCTGTGGGATACTGTCCCATTCCTCCACCATCTCTGATGAACTCGATGTTGGTGGGACATTAATCCCAATATTCCTTCCTTCCCATTTCTTCACAGGTCCATAGAGGGGCAGGGTGGTTTCAAAACCATTCATATTAGCATGGCCCATGCATTCTAAATGCAGCTGAGATAAGGAGAATATGGAGGCCATTCCATCCAACTGATGCTACGCTCCACGAGGAAGGTGTTCACATGATTTTGATGAAGGTGTCATGCAGTGTCATCCATCAGAGTGAATCCTGTTCCAGTATGTTTACCAAATAGAGTTACAATGTGTGCAAAGATCTCATCATGGTACTTCACTCCAGTCATCCTCCCATGTATAGTACCGCATGCATATATGACTCCACCCCAAAACATGACTGAACTGCCTGGATAAGGGTGGTAGTCTGTGATATACTTAGGGTGTAAATGTAGCCCTCGTTGCCTCCACAAATGAATATCAGTATTGTCAGGGTTGAGACTGAGGTGGATCTCATGAAAAAAGAGCATTTTATGCTGCTGCCTAGTTCACAAAGAGTGGTTCCATGGCCATGCGACACAAGTCCCTTTCCAAACCTGATTTAGAGGAGGAGCCTTGAAAGTTGTTCTGCTACTTAATCCCTGCTTATGGAGACTATTTCTTATTGTTTGTGTTTACACCTCCACTCCTGTAGCTGCTTGTAACTGCTGCTGCAAATGTGTAGCATTGTGTTGAGGGGTTTCTAATGCTCTTATATAGAGATATTGCTCCTGCATACCTTTTGTTGTACTTCTGTTGCCACTTCTGTGATGATCATAAACTGATTCTGTCACTAGAAAATTGTTCCAGATTCTAGAGACATCACTTTGACTCATTATTTCATTGCCTGATCCATTAGAATGACTATATGGAGTACCTGATCATAGATTACTGTTGTATGAGCCATCCTGAAGCAACACAAGTCCCATAATGATACACAGCACAAATATTGCAATGTTTACAGGTGATTTTTTTGCCACATACTACCCCCTCATTGTAGAAACATGGACTGTTTCAACTGTAATTACATTACAAACATACCAATGAATTGATCTTATAACATATTTCTAGACCACAACATTCATTACTAAAGTTTTGACCATTGTATTTGCATTCCAAATGCAGAGCTGCTCAGTTTGTTAGCTAGGTATTCAATGTGTGCACATCAGCTCAAATTTTTATCTAAATTTAATCCTAACAGTTTGATTGAGTTCATTTCCTCTATACATCTGTTGTGAATAATCAAAATCTGCTCACATGTTGACTGTTTACTTTTGAATTGCATCATGTGAGTTTTAGATATGCTTGGATCCAATCCATTTAACTGAAGCCAAGTTTCTACTGTTCTGAGAATACTGATCAAAGATTTGGGAATTTCTTCTGTTTCCTGATTTTCAACTAACACAGAAGTGTCATCTACAGAGAGAACTGATGAGAAGCTGATATTTAATGGGAAATTATTAAAAGAGAACTGCAACAGAACAGCACCTAGTATGGAGCCTTGTTGGATACTGTAAGATATTATTTTCCAGTCAGAATAATACCTAGTTGCCTGGGTACAGTGGTAACTCTGGTTCCCATCAGGTCACCAAAGTTAAGTTCATCAGGTTTGGATAGCTCTTGGCTGGTTGGGGATTCAGGTCTGCCAAGTGCTATAGGAAAGCAGGGTGCACTCAGCCCTTGTGAAGCAAATTCAGGAGCTGCTTGATTCAGAAGTAGCAGCTCTAGCCACGAAAACAGACAACAGCTGAGAGAGCAGTCTGCTGACCTCCTTCATATTCTCCACTTCTGCATCCAATGATGCCTATGGGTTGAGGAAGACATGGTGGTAGGATGGTACTGTTGGGGCTTCAAGGTCTGTTTGAATGGAATTTATTTGTTCTGAGTCAAAATAAGAATTTGCCTCATTTAAAGTACTAGTAATGCTAATCCTTTGCTTTCTGTTTGATAAATAAAATTTAAGCCATTGTAGGGCACTACCGCTCATTGTCAAGTTTGTAAATAAACAAGGTGCTATGTACAGAATCAAACGTCTTTGTGTGGTCATAGATGATTCTTGCCACCTTACATCCCTTGCCTAATGATGTGCTTATTTTCTCAATTCTGCTTTTTTCTCAACAAAGCTGCTTACTGTGTCTACAGTGTCTTTCCAGTCTTGACAAACAAACAGGTTTTTTAGGATAATGAAATATTTTGAAAAGAAGTTTTGGATTTTGGAAACAGCAAATTTTCACATATATTATGTATGAATCAGAGAACTGAAATATGACAATAATTTCCCATGATCTCTCTTGACCTGTTTTTGAGAAATGCTTTAACTTTGGCATGTTTCAGTGCCTCTGGGTAGTAGCCCTCTTCAGAACACTGATTTATCACTTGAGCTAGTGGGTTTCCAATTAAGTCGTGTACTGCCTTAATAACTTAAGAGAATATTCCATCCCAATTCGTAGAGTTTTTATTTTTAATGCTAAGTTTGCATTTTCTATGTACTTTACATTAACTTTAAAAAGTTTTTAAGGTGTTCATAGTTTTCATCTAGGTGAAAGGGATTTACTTTTTGTGTTACTCTGTTACTTTGAGATCATATTTTGGCTACATTTATGAAGAATTAATTGAAGCACTCTGGTATTATCCTGTTATTTGCCAATAGTTTTGGCAACTCTCTTAACTATTCTTTTATAAAATCTAACATCGTCAATGAATCAGTGTTTCTATTATATTTTAGTTCTCACTGCAACTGCCTCTTCCTAACAACGGAAATTCTATACTTTGGATGATTGACTTTAATTAATTTGTCACTTTATCACTCCAGTTTCCAGGTGGAAATGTTCCACTAACAATACATAGAAAACTATTTAGAAATTTGTGAAGTTTTCATTCTTGAGGTACAATGATCTTCTAGCACAGCCTGTTGGTAGCTCTTTCACCAAGGTATTTTAGCACGAAGTGAGGTGGCACAATGGTAAGGCACTGAAAAATGATTCAAATTTCCATTTGGTCATCTAGATTTAGGTTTTCTGCAGCTTATCTAAACCACTGAAGGTAACAGATGAGGTGGTTTCTTTGAAAGGACATGGCTGGTTTCCTTTCCTATTCTTCCTACCTGAGCTTGCATACCCACTCCAGTGACCTTGTCATTCATGGAACATTAAACCCTAATCCTGCTTCCTTCCATACTTTGGCAAGACAGTACCAGACCACATGTGGCGAGGAATGTAAAAGCCTTTCTTAAAGTATAGTGGATGCCACTTTTTCCCTGTCTTCACAGTTTCTGGACATGTTGAACATTGAATATGTTTGGAATGGGGTTGGATGACAGACTTTTTCATCACCATCCTCCATAAATCATTGTTGATACTTTGGGGCCTCCCATACAAGATACATGTAGGTAGGTTCTCCACCAACACTTCCAGGCCCTTTTTGATTGCATGTCATGACCTATACAGTTCCTGACTGCAGAACATGGGACTTCATATCATAGCAAAGGTTCATTGTCAGACATCACGTACAGTTCTGTATTATAATGACTGTATAGTGAAATGTATCTTATCTGTGGTACAAAGTTCACATCAGTCCCATGTACCATTCTTGATCTTGTAATTTTGGTAGTCATTAGTGTATCCTGGTTTATTCCTGTTATACTCATATATGGAGGATGAAACGAAACAGATTTTGTCTTAAAGGTCTTTGTTGAAACAAGTGATCGTACTGGCACAGTGGTTACAGCACTGGACTTGGGTTTGGCAGGACTGGGTCTAATCATACAGATTTAGTTTTTTCAGTGGTTTCCCCAAATTGCTAAAGTTGTGCCAAGATAGTCCTTTTGAGGAGGACACATATAATTTCCTTTACCACCTTTGCCCAATTTAAGCTTATGCTCTGGCTCTAATATCATTATTATTAGAAAGATTTCACTTATTTTGAACATTCATTCCAGCAAACAATGCACCACAAAAGTAAAAAAAGAAAAAAAATTGTTTCAGAAAGTGCACTAAATACCATAGTCCAGTGATTTTCTTTTTTTCTAAGATGCTGAACCCACTTGTTATCTGCAGCATATTGGAAGGGTGAATCTATTGAGAAGTTTGTTATGAGTGCTCATGTAACATGTTTGTTAAAGTATTTCTCACTATAGGCAGTGTGACATGGACGCATATCCAGATAGGATCTTAATTTCAATCTATAATATGACAACTGATTTTCAATTAACAGATTTAATGATCAAAGTAATCCAACATGACTATTAATACTACAAGAAATCTCTTTTGACCAATATCTCTATCAAAAGTTGATGTATCAATTTCAGCTGTTTAAAGCATAATTTATAAATTAGTACACTCTATTGTAGGCCTGCTGCTTCAATAATGCAGGTTTTATTGAAAACTAATTAATTACAAGTAAATCACAGATATATCATGACTCCTCTTAAGCTAAACTTAAACAAAGAGTCAGTGGTGGATACCTCATGGTCATTAAAGTACTCTGCAGATTTACTGAATAGCTCAAATTTTAGTGCTGGAGAAGGCAGTAAGTTTGTCTTACTGAGAAGCATTAAAATATGAAACACTCTCTTGGTGCATGAATACACCATTGTTTTCTTCGTGATAAGTCCAATATGGAGTCAAACAGAGAACGGAAACAGCAACACATTAGCGAAATAGGCAAGCCCATGTACAGGCCAAATAGTGATGGCAGGGAATAATAAAGGCCAAGTCATTGTCCAGAAAATGCACAGCTAGTGCAAGGTCATCATAAATAAGTCCATCAGATAGCATAGAGAGTACACATAAGTGAGCTGTGACAAGTGAGTCCAAGATAGTCTGTGGCAGTTCTTGAATCTGCCACTATTATCTACCTTTGTGACCTGGCTCTGGTTCTTTGTACTGTAAACTAGATTTAAAATTTTAAGGTTTTGGACAATGTCCTCCTTCAGAGATAACTAATACAGTACACACACACACACACACACACACACACACACACACACACACACGCAAAAAAAAAAAAAATAGTGGCTGTATTGTCCTGATACATCACTCTGATTCAACAACATATTACGTGCTTGTACACAGCTCAATGCCTCAGCCATATGGCGAGTTGTTTCCTTTACTTCTCCTATTATTTGTTTTCCACCCAGGACTTTCCTGTATTAAATAAATATGTGCCTTTACTTTAAGCTAACCAAGATAGAAAGTGATGGTAGACTGTATTTCAGTTACCCGAAGGGACAAGGTTTGATCTATTGCCGGTTATGTTCTGGATACACGGTGGTGGCTTCACAGCAGGTGATGGATCTGACAGTTTATATGGACCAGATATTCTCATTGAGTGTAATGTTCTGGTTGTCACCATCAACTACAGACTTGGTGCCTTTGGTAAGTATATACCACACTTTTTTAAAAGTTGTGACATTATTGTTCTCTATTTGGAATATTGATCATGTGAATTCAATCTTCTTCAAACAATTTCTTCTTCATTCTTTTTCTTTCTTGATTTTTCCCCACAGTTTATTAATGGATTTCTTCACCAAATATTTATGAACTTCTTGAAACACTGACTCCTGAAATAATAATTTTATTGCACTATGAAACACAATCTTGCATCATTTGGTCACCAAGCTCCTTGAGTTTTATGTTCACTCTGCAGCAGAGTGTGCATTAATTAAAACTTCCTGAGTGATTAAAATTGTGTGCTGGACTGAGACTCAAAACTTGGACTATTGTATTTCACAGTCAAGTGCTCTACTAATGAGCTGTCTAAGCCTGACTCACTACCTGTCCTTACAGCTTCAACCAGTACCTCATCTCCTACCTTCCAAAATTAGAAAGATAAGTGGATGAGATACTGGCAGAAGGGCAGCTATTACGGCAGGTCATAAGTCATGCTTGTATAGCTCAGTGCCCATGAAAGACAAGGGTCACAAGTTTGAGTCCCAGTCCTGCCAGGAAGCTTCCTTGGATTTCATAATCTCTGTCTCCATTAGACAGCCATTTTCAATAAAAAAATATAGAGAAAAAAAAAAAAGAAAAAGGTAGGGTCATATTTGTTCTTCAGCTGCTACTGCCCAGCCTCCCATACATGCTGAAACAATGAACTGTGCTGCATCACAAAACATATAATACTACACATTATAATTAGTGCCATGCGGCGTAGCCGTATTGTCTGAGGCGTCTTGTCACGGTCCAAGCGGCTCCCCATGTCAGAGGTTCGAGTCCTCCCTCGGGCATGGGTTGTCTATAGCGTAAGTTAGTTTAAGTAGTGTGTAGGCTTAGGGACCGATGACCACAGCAGTTTGGTCCCATAAGACCTTATCACAAATTTCCAATTCTCCAAGTATAATTAGTATTTGCTCAAGTTACATGTCATCACCTCTTATAGTCCAGAAACAGCTTCCAACAGAATTAAAGAACCCACAGAAGTATATTTCCACATTCATATAACTTAATGCAACGAGTATATATCATAAATAATTCTTTTACCTCTTCAGAGTACCTGCCCTAACTCAATTATACTAAATTACTTAGCTGTTAAAACATGCATAATGAAACCTGCCAATCAAAAGTTTTGTGGTATTATAGTGCCTCATACATTTTCTGTTATATTTCTTACCATGTTTCACAATGTTAAACAATTTGTATTTAATTTTGATAGTAACAAATGATTTCATACAGAGGAGTGAAAGAAGGAAGGAAAATTAGAGCTTAATGTTCTGTTGATGATAAAGTCCTTAGGGACAGAGCACAAGATGAGTGGGTGGGGGGGGGGGGGGGGGAGTGGAGGTTAGGGAAAAGAGGGGGGGGGGGTTAGGGAAGGAAATCAGTCATCTGCTCTTTGTCTGCAGTGATTTAGTGAAACCATAGGAAATGTATGGCCAGATGGATATTTGAATTGTCCCTCTCTCAAATGCAAGTGCAGTGTCCTAACTAGGAAAACCTGAATTTAAATTCTGAATTTTATTTGATCCTGCAGGATTGCATGGTGTACAGAAAGGTTAAAAGGAGAAAATATTCATTGTCATCTACTTCTGAACCATCTGTCTTACATTGTAACATCATCAATTATACACAAATTTAATGTGATAAATACTCTTCAATACTGTAAAATTTGTTTTCCACCATGTAGTCTTTCAGGTTCTCTGGAAAGTTTACGTCATGTGCACTGTCATGCAGGTTTTTAGGATGCAGTTTTACCAATTTCATATCTGAGTAATGAGTTCTGTTTTCAAGCATTTGCAGACAGGAGGTATGCTTCATATGTCATTCTTCCTCTGTGTGTTGTGGGTGGTTACACTAATATCTGTAATCCACTCTACATTATCTTTCGTGATGTATGTTATTGCTTTATATATTTGCAAAGATGTAAAAGATAAGGTACCTGTATTTTTAAAGAAATTTCTGTATGTCTCAGAAGACTTTTTACTTAAAATGATGCTGATTGCTTCTTTTGTTTCTTGAGTGTTTGAGTTTCCCCACACTGTCACTTCATACTGCAGGTATGGTTCAAAGAGGCTATAGTATAGTGTGCAGAGAATCTGCTTGTCTGCATACTGTGATAGCTGCTTCATTACGAATATGATGGAACTGAGTTTTTTGTAGACAGAATTGATATATTTTTTCATATTTTGACTCATTATCCACAGCAATACCTAAGAATTAGTAGATCCTAATTCTTCCAGCCTCATTTCATCCACCTCTAAACTATGTACATATCCTTGATCTGAAAACTACATACGCCATCTATTTTAGATTTATAACCAGCCCATTTTCCAAGAGCAATCAAATTGTTATGTTTGCGCAAATGTTTGCTCTTCTCTCAAACTGTTCCACATTTTGGTCACTGTCAGTGTTATCATGTCATCTGCATACAATATTTTCTTCTCTTTCTCTTCAACACTTATATCATCAACAAATAGATTACTGTAATTAGTAGAGGCCCCACTGCTAATCCCTGTGGTACTTCATATTTGATGGCTTTGATTTCTGACTGATAAGCATTCCCTATTGATACATATTGTTTCCTGTTGTATAAGTATGATTATCCACTCCCCTGTTTGCCCTTGAATACCATAGTTTCCCAATATCCATATCAGTTTATGGAGGTGCATCCTCATATATATCCACATCAGTATTTCATGGCCAATGGTGCTGAATGCTTTGGAGAGATCCAAAAACATAATTGGATTCAACTTTTTTCATCTACGTACTGTATAATGCATTCTGTCAGACTGATTCTGTAGATTAACAGTTTCTGAAAAAAATGCTGTGATGGTATGCCCACCACATAACATAAAAATGTCTGTGAGCATAAATGTGCAAGGATAACTCTTGACAGGTTGCAGAGAGACAAAATTGTATAAGTATTCTGAACTTCTATTAAATTTTTGCATTGTTCAAGAGATGAACCAGAAACCTCGGTAGTTACTAATGAAAATAATGGAATTCTGGAACTAATGTCAAGGGAGGTGAAATATGTTGTTTGTGGAGGAAGACAGTTCCCCAGTACTAGAACACTGGTGTAATTACTCTGTTTCACATGAATGGAGATGGAAAAGACAGAAAACTGCATGTCTACTATAAACTTATTTTGTTCACTTCACAGTTTTCAAATGGTTCTTATGGAGAAAATAGAGAAACGAGTGTTAATTACCACTTTGTCTGGAACTCAAAGATTTTGAGAAAGCTTTGACCCTATTTCACCAAAGTCTGTACTAATAGCCTTTGGGGAAAAGATACTGATTAAATCTGTGTTAGTATACTGGTACAGAAGAATACGTCATAACTGCTTCTGTGTAAATCAAACTTCATCAGGATAGTGAGAAATTCAAAACTGACAAAGGAATCAGGCAAAGAGGAATGTCATTGCCAAAAATGTTTTTGCAGCTGTAGAGGAAATTTTCAGATCCATAAACTGAGAGGAAGAAGAAAGAATATAGTTTAATTGAACTTGAACTACTAACTTTTTTTTCATGACATTATACTGTGTGCTTCCAATGCAGATAAATTCCAACATTTGTAGGATCTCAATAGATCAACTCTGTGAGTAAGGCATGTATGAAAATCAGTTGTGCTAACATTAAAACAATGCTTTATTTGCAACTCTTAAAAAAATTGATGTGTCTTTGAACTTTCAGCAACTGACGGAAATGACTGGTAAAACTGCAAAATTAATAAACATCCTTGTTCAATTCATATTTCTACCCTATTCTATCAACCCTGCCATTCATTAACCTTACTTTTTTCCAGTTAGAAAAAATTTCAGATTCCTGTGTTGCATTGAACAATAAATTTGCGAGCACAAAACTTTTCTTTTTACACTGAATACATCTATTGCATATCAGCCAGATGATGATAACAATCAGAAAAGGTGGACACTTTTAATTATTCAGTAGATTCTAAAGCTAAAAATTGCATAAAATTTCATGAAAACTGGCAATGTACAAATGATTGCTAAAAGATGAGAAGACAGATTTTCTTAAAATCCAGGCTAATGTGCAGTACATACAAACTACAGAACAGCAATGCATCCATGGATATAAGTCATTTGCCAAAATAATAAAAAAATAAGCTACCTTTTGAAAATTTAAGACAAACAACATATACTGCTGACAATAAATAGATTTTTTATATACTTTCTTGAGCACTCACTCCCTCACTCCAGTATGCAAAATACAAACAAACATATGTACACTATTATTCTCCCTTCCAATCATATACAGCAATGCTTAATGCAAACACAAAAAGTGTACGTTTTTGGAAGTCATAATGGTTTTTTTTATGTAGTCTTGTAGATTCTGTCTCATATAATTTAGCATTATTGTTTCAGTCATCTATAGAGAAAAAGAGACCTTTCTTTAGACTGCAACAAATTTTAGTACTAAAACATATTCCCTTCTTTACTGTTAACAAGTTAAATTTTTTAATTAAATATCACAAAGTTATTAGATGTTCAATAGAATACACACATTTGACAGAAGAATGCACAGGCTATAAATATAGATTTTTATTCAGAAATATTAACAATCTACACACATGAGAAAATGTTTTGCATCACCTTGATTCCCACAACTCTTGAAGATAGATTGTGACTGTGGATATTGTATCACAGGTACAGTGCCTTTGACTGTTCAGAGAAGTCACTAAGCCTGCCAAAAGATGTAAACAAACATGCATGAGCAGTGCCTATTAGACAGAGGAGGTCTGACAGCCGATCAGTTCCAGTGATTCCACCAGGAAGGAGGTACACGGCTCGGTTGTCTGTAGTTCAACCATGCCTAGACGTCAATCCCATGGTTTGATTGTGTCCGCATTGTTACATTGTGCCAGGAAGGGCTCTCAACAAGGGAGGGGTCCAAGCAACACGGAGTGAACCAAAGCAATGTTGTTCAGACATGGAGGAGATATAGAGAGACAGGAACTGTCGATGACATGACTTGCTCAGGCCCCTCAAGGGCTACTACTGCAGTGGATGACCGCTACATACAGATTATGGCTCGGAGGAACCCTGACAGCAATGCTACCCTGTTGAATAATGCTTTTTGTGCAGCCACAGGACGTCATGTTACTATTCAAACTGTGCGCAATAGGCTGCATGACGCACAACTTCACCCCCAATGTCCATGGCGAGGTCCATCTTTGGGACCATGACACCATGCAGTGTGGTACAGATGTGCCCAACAGCATGCCGAATGGACTGCTCAGGATTGGCATCATCATTTTCTCTTCACCGATGAGTGTTGCATATGCCTTCCACGAGACAATCACTGGAGACATGTCTGGAGGCAATCCGGTCAGGCTGAACGCCGTAGACATGCTGTCCAGCGAGTGCAGCAAGGTGGAGGTTCCCTGCTGTTTTGGGGTGGCAGTATGTGAGGCTGACATACACCACTAGTGGTCACGGAAGGCACCGTAACAGCTGTACAATATGTGAATGCCATCCTCCGACTGATAGTGCAACCGTATCAGCAGCATATTGGTGAGGCATGTGTCTTCATGGATGACAATTTGCGCCCCCATCATGCACATCTTGTGGATGACTTCCTTCAAGATAATGACATCGCTTGATTAGAGTGGCCAGTATGTTCTCCAGACATGGACCCTACTGAACATGCCCGGGACAGATTAAAAAGGGCTGTTTATGGACGACATGACCCACCAACCAAGCTGAATCACCATTGAGGAGTGGGACAATCTGCACCAACAGTGCCTTGACGAACTTGTGGGTAGTGTGTCACTATGAAAACAGCAATGAATCAGTGCAAGAGGACATGCTACTGGGAATTAGAGGTACTGGTGTGTACAGCAATCTGGACTAACACCTCTGAAGGTCTCACTGTATGGTGGTACAACATGCAATGTGTTGTTTTCATGAGCAATAAAAAGGGCAGAAATGATGTTTATGTTGATATCTAGTCCAATTTCCTGTACAGGTTTCAGAACTTTTGGAATTGAGGTGGTAAAAAACTTTTTTTGATGTGTGTACATTTCATTTTAAAAGTAAAAGGAAACTCTCACTGAAGACAATACCATTTTACCAAATATGTCCAAATAAGGCAAAAAATGTTTATAGCAGGTAGTGTTCTCCTGTTGCTAGTAGATTAGATTAGATTAGATTAATACTAGTTCCATGGATCATGAATACGATATTTCATAATGATGTGGAACGAGTCGAATTTTCCAATACATGACATAATTAGGTTAATTTAACAACATACTTAAGTTAATATAACAACTTTATTTTTTGTGTTTTTTGTTTTTCTTTATTTTTATTTTTTTTATTTTTTTATTTTTTTAAATATTTTTGTTTCGTTTGTTTCTCTTTTTTTCTTAATTTATATCTAAAAATTCCTCTATGGAGTAGAAGGAGTTGTGATTCAGAAATTCTTTTAATTTCTTCTTAAATACTTGTTGGTTATCTGTCAGACTTTTGATACTATTTGGTAAGTGACCAAAGACTTTAGTGCCAGTATAATTCACCCCTTTCTGTGCCAAAGTTAGATTTAATCTTGAATGGTGAAGATCATCCTTTCTCCTAGTATTGTAGTTATGCACACTGCTATTACTTTTGAATTGGGTTTGGTTGTTAATAACAAATTTCATAACAGAGTATATATACTGAGAAGCTACTGTGAATATCCCTAGATCCTTAAATAAATGTCTGCAGGATGATCTTGGGTGGACTCCAGCTATTATTCTGATTACACACTTTTGTGCAATAAATACTTTATTCCTCAGTGATGAATTACCCCAAAATATGATGCCATACGAAAGCAATGAGTGAAAATAGGCGTAGTAAGCTAATTTACTAAGATGTTTATCACCAAAATTTGCAATGACCCTTATTGCATAAGTAGCTGAACTCAAACGTTTCAACAGATCATCAATGTGTTTCTTCCAATTTAATCTCTCATCAATGGACACACCTAAAAATTTGGAATATTCTACCTTAGCTATATGCTTCTGATTAAGGTCTATATTTATTAATGGCGTCATACCATTCACTGTACGGAACTGTATGTACTGGGTCTTATCAAAATTCAGTGAGAGTCCGTTTACAAGGAACCAATTAGTAATTTTCTGAAAGACAGTATTGACAATTTCATCAGTTAATTTTTGTTTGTCAGGTGTAATTACTATACTTGTATCATCAGCAAAGAGAACTAACTTTGCCTCTTCATGAATATAGCATGGCAAGTCATTAATATATAATAAGAACAACAAAGGACCCAAGACTGACCCTTGTGGAACCCCATTCTTGATAGTTCCCCAGTTTGAGGAATGTGCTGATCTTTGCATGTTATGAGAACTACTTATTTCAACTTTCTGCACTCTTCCAATTAGGTACGAATTAAACCATTTGTGCACTGTCCCACTCATGCCACAATACTTGAGCATGTCTGGCAGAATTTCATGATTTACACAATCAAAAGCTTTTGAGAGATCACAAAAAATCGCAATGGGTGGTGTTCGGTTATTCAGATCATTCAAAATTTGACTGGTGAAAGCATATATGGCATTTTCTGTTGAAAAACCTTTCTGTTCTACTTATTACCTAATCTTATTTATTATTGTGCAAGAAGACAAAAGTATAATTGTTACAGTGCATTACAATGTTCACAATACATTTAGCATATTTTAACATAGTAAGATAAAATTCTTTATATTTTATCAGTAATCAGACATTTGTATCTCTCTTCCATTCTATAGGTTTTCTAAGCACAGGTGATTCAGTTTTACCTGGAAATATGGGCCTCAAGGACCAAGTGATGGCTCTGCAGTGGGTCAAGAGAAATATTGCATCATTTGGTGGAGACCCAAACAACGTTACAATTTTTGGAGAAAGTGCAGGTGGTGCATCCGTGCACTATCTCATGCTGTCACCAATGGCTAAAGGTATGTTTCTTTGCCTTATCAAATTCTCATATACTTCAGGTATTAACCAGCTAGCATGATAGGAATGAAAATAACTAATGTATATTCCCTAACATAGGTCAAATAGCCTACTGCCCATTTGTGTAATAGATGATAAGGCATTTTGTAATGTTTTACTACATACAAACAGTTAAAACACAGTTACTACATATAAACAGTTAAACATAGTCTCAGAATTTGATGCTGGATACTATGTCACTATTGTTTACAGCAGGAAAATTCAATACTGCCTAGGAAAAAAAGCAGAATAAATATAGTGTTTATTTAAAAGACACTAACAATATATTGTGTGGGAATACTAGCTACAATCTGGAGATCTACAGAATTGTCTCTGTGTTGCTTTGAAGTGTGGAAATAGGTCAGTTAACATTTCATTGAGAAATCTTGACATGGTTCAAAATATTGTACAGTAATTTTGTCAACCTGTTTGAAGTCAGAGTGTGTATTGACATTACAAAGATATTGGCACATGGTCAGTTGTGTGTGCAGTACTAGTGGCTGCATTAACCTGTGTAATATAATCCTCCTTTGATACTGATGGTTTAACATACACCAAATACTGTGCAATACCCTACTGAAAAGAGTTGAAAGAGCAGTGTTTGTTTGATCATTATTTGTTTGATTCACAGCTGATACTGAGGTTCTACAAACATAAGGGATAATAATGTCTACATTTACGATACTAGAGTTCTACAAATAATTTGTACTATTCATAGAGGAAAAGAATGATGTACTTGCTACGGTTACATAGATTCCTTTCACTATTTGACACATTCAAATTTAACTGGCTAATGTGCATCTGTGAATAAAAGTGTTTTTTGTTAGTAGCTCATGACCTGACTTGTTCTACACCATAGTGCATGAGACAGGTACTAATTGGCACTAATAATATCGTCACCTGGTTACAGGTCTTTTCCATAAGGCAATTATTCAGAGTGGTGCAGCATTTTGTCCTTGGGCATTCACAAATGAGCCACGCAAGAATGCATTAAAATTGGCAGCATCTTTGGGATGTAATTCAACAGACAGCAATGATATACTCTCATTTCTTTCAAAAGTACCACAAAAAAAGATCCATGAGAACAGTATGAAGCTATTCAGCAAGGAGGTAAGTTGTACTTTCTTCTTTTTGTCTTTGTATTCATGTTTATTTGGTCCTGTAAATCTTATATGTACAGCATAGCACATCAGATATCAGACATGTTGATGTAAATTTAACTTTATGTTTACATGGTGTTTTCTATGTATTAATGAATACATTTTTTTCATCTCTGACTTTAGTTAGAAAATTACAATTGAAAATATGAGCAAACTTATACAGTATTAATGATTACACTCTTAACATGTTACAAGTAGGTAGTCACATTTAAGCAATATTTTTGTAAATATTAAAGTATGTGGCTTATATACATAACATTAATTTTCTTAGGCTCTCAAAGATTTTTGAGGAACTCTTCTAGAGTATAGAAGCAATGCATTAATACACATTCTTTTAATATTGCTTTAAATTTTTTTAGATCATTTTTTACTTTACTTTCTTTTGGTAACTTATTGTAAATATTTTTCCGTAGTGTAATGTTCCTCTCTGGCACAAACTGGTTTTTATTGTACTGCCTTAGATCACTTCTTCACTTTGCAATTTTCTTCCAAAATAACAATGTAACCATCATGTTGGCACCAATAACATTTGTCTCATAAATTCAGAGACCACTCCATACTCTATTTTTTGCCTGGATGAAATACATAAGGCCAGTAATATTGCATGTAATGTGAATGCATAGCTTGCACATTGGTTTATCATTTCCAGAACTTATTGTCTCGCACTATATTCATAGTGCCCCTGCCCATTATACTCTTGCTTCATCAGGAAAGAGGGAAGGAGAGGGAAAGACGAAATGATGTGGGTTTTAAGGGAGAGGGTAAGGAGTCATTCCAATCCCGGGAGCGGAAAGACATACCTTAGGGGGAAAAAAGGACAGGTATACACTTGCACACACACACATATCCATCCACACATATACAGACACAAGCAGACATTTGTAAAGGCAAAGAGTTTGGGCAGAGATGTCAGTTGAGGCGGAAGTACAGAGGCAAAGTTGTTGTTGAACGACAGGTGAGGTATGAGTGGCGGCAACTTGAAATTAGCGGAGGTTGAGGCCTGGTGGGTAACGGGAAGAGAGGATATACTGAAGGGCAAGTTCCCATCTCCGGAGTTCTGACAGGTTGGTGTTAGTGGGAAGTATCCAGATAACCAGGATGGTGTAACACTGTGCCAAGATGTGCTGCCCATGCACCAAGGCATGTTTAGCCACAGGGTGATCCTCATTACCGACAAACACTGTCTGCCTGTGTCCATTCATGTGAATGGACAGTTTGTTGCTGGTCATTCCCGCATAGAAAGCTTCACAGTGTAGGCATGTCAGTTGGTAAATCACGTGGGTGCTTTCACACATGGCTCTGCCTTTGGCCGTGTACACCTTCCGGATTACAGGACTGGAGTAGGTGGTGGTGGGAAGGTGCATGGGACAGGTTTCACACTGGGGGCGGTTACAAGGGTAGGAGCCAGAGGGTAGGGAAGGTGGTTTGGGGATTTCATAGGGATGAACCAAGAGGTTACGAAGGTTAGGTGGATGGCGGAAAGACTCGTATGCCAACCTATTTATGGGTCACTTAGAGGAAGCCTTCTTCGTTACCCAGGCCTGCCAATATATAATAGAGGGAAACATTCCACGTGGGAAAAATATATCTAAAAACAAAGATGATGTAACTTACCAAACGAAAGCGTTGGCATATTGATAGACACACAATACAACACAAACACACACACAAAATTCAAGCTTTCGCAACCAACGGTATTTTCTTGGAGTACAAGTTTCATGTTTGGTTCTTTATTATGGTATAATGCCATGCATGCTAGAAGATGAAATTGTGCACTTGAAATGCAGCAAACAATTTGCCAATAGTGTTGAATAAAACACTTTGTTTCAAATACACTGACTGCCTCAATGGAAAAGATTAATAAAAGCCAAATTTCTTTAGCAAACTGACAAAAATAACTTCATTGTTCTGCAAGGTGATTGATGTTTGAGTGTCAGAAAGGTGGAAATAAAATAAAGTCTGAAACTAATAACTTATTTTAGCCTTCCGTAGTTATATGAATGTGTTTTAATTCACTTGATAGCTCCCAGCCACAGAAATTCAATTTGTTTTCATTTGACGTGAGAGCAGTAAACAAAGAGGAAACAGTAAAATTACTAAATGTAAACATGGGTACATGGAGACTACACACTTTCCCACTATAACTCAGACTGCTCTGGGGATCAGCCCCAAATCTACGATATTTCCAATCCAGGGAAATTCCGCACCTCTCCCGCCCCCTTCTCTCCCTCCCTCCCTCCCTCCCTCAAGGGGGCATTTACATGCCCCTCCCAGCCCCCCCCCCCTCCCAAGAGTGTTTGAGATAGGACATCGAAAGTTTTAAAAAAATCAAATTTTGAAAAATATGTCCAATTTGTAGCACACATCTTTCTGAAGAGTCTAATACATAAAACGTGTGAGTTCAAGGAAATGAAAGACATGTTATTTGTATATTCAGGAGAGTGGAAATTAAAATGCCCTGTGGTACCTCTCCTGCTCCCAGTTGAACAGTTTAAAAACAAGACCTCACAATTAATACTGGATGAGATTATTTGTTATCTGAGGCAACATAAAACCAGTAAAGAAAAGAGACAAGCAAGACAGTACACATTTCTTCAATCCTTAGTTCCTAGCATTTTCTTCTCTCTAATCTTGCTACATCTTTACGTTGTGTGCTTTCCTTTCTGCGAAAGAATCTACTATCTTATCAAAGTTTGTCAAACGTTTTGCTACATGAAAAATTGAAACGTTGTTGTCTAATACTAAAAAAGCTGTTAATACAAATCTACCCAAGACTGGCGTAGTTCCTCAATCAGATTACATCTACTTTGTCACTGTCTGCTAGATAAAACAAAATAGGCATTTCTAATATTGCAGCAATTGTAACAGATACCAAATAAACGAGACTGTTTTGGCACAAATGGTCATTTTCATAAAACAACAGACTATAATTCACGAAGTACCAATATGGAATGCCTATTAGGCATACTACAAGCAAAAAGCTTTAAGTTAGGAAATAGTTCCACATTTCATTCATACACTCCAGTTTCTCAAGCATGAGATCGAAAAGTAGTAGTACGAAATTTTTATATAAATTTGGAATCGTCATATTCTTCCATAATTTGTGTGATGTCCTTGTTTCTTCTCCTTCCTTCTTCTAACAAACAATCTTGTCATCACTAATTCTGTAACTGTTCCTGCCATTGTCAAAATTTATTCACTGGTTAACTTCACAAACACTGCCAGAATCACGGTTTTGTTATCCCGCGATTATTCTCTGGTTAGGCATTGTTACATGTTCATACAGTGCATTTTCCACACTACTTTCAGAACAGAATTTAAGCAGCTGTTAGCTAGGGACTGTACAACTTGCCCTTACTAGTGTAGTAATATGGCCAAAAATTTTCTGCAAAAATTTCGTTTTCATGGATACACCGAGAAGATAATATATAATATTTCTTACCTGTTATTCCTGTTAGTCGTTTACATCCACTCTGGTAATCTGAATCTATGCATTTCATTAATAATTGTAACAATGCTGATCATTCGCAGACCAAGTCAACCACATCATTAGACAGCAATTGGCATTCACCCATTCCGCTTTACTCCGCTCAGCTCTTATAGCCCTGTCCCATTTTGCCTGCAGGAAAGTTTATTTCTAGATGTAATGAGGATTTCCCTGACAGAGACATCATGTACATTATGCATTCATTCAAAAATCAACTTATGATTCATTCAGAAATCAACTTAGAATGTGTCCAAAATTTTCAAAAACCAATAAGGATGTGTTTCAAAATCATATAAATTAATCGATAGGCCAATGTGCACTGGATACTAGGCGCTTTGTGAAACAAGGTTTTCTTCCTCAAGAATATGAATTTGATGTCCCCCCCCCCCCAACCCCCCACCCCTGAAATTGCCAGCCAGGTCAGATACATCAGTTTGCCCCCACCCCCCTCCTTCTAGATCCAGGCCTGTTGCACATGCGTGAATCTGGCAGCTTAGGCACACCAATAAAATTTTCCCTGGTAGCATCTAGCTGCTTGCTGTGACTGCTTACACAGTCAAAAGCCACATTTCTGTAGCCAGAAGCAGGAGGAGGTATGACTCAACTGTGCATGTGCTATTTGTAATTGCTAAAATGAATTCAACGTTAACATTTGTGATGTCATGCTCATCACAGGCAATTTATTATTATAGAGTATTGGACAGTCTTCCTAAAGCCTTTGGCACATTTTGTTGTTGGCAGACGCTTGTATGAGCACTGTCTTTTTTTGTTGTATAAGGTGCATTGCCTTTGCAATTTAAGTCTTATTTTCATTTTTTTCTCTCGTTCATGTTTCATTGCTGCAGAATTATTCTGCAGTAGCAGGATACAGTAATATCCTTTATTAGAGTATCAGTTCTTACCAGTGAAAATTACAAAAATTTAACTGAAAACTAAAACAATGTAAAATTCCCAGAATTCTAAAAAATTCCCGGGTTTTTCCCAGTTTTCTCCCAGATGAAAAAATTCCCGGGTATTTCCTGGATCTCCTGGTTGTCCTGGGTCATTTACACCCTGTAAATGTAAAGTGGAACACTGTTACAGTTGTGCTGGTACTGATTGTGTCAAAATTGTTGTAAAGATGCATTAAGTCTAAAATCCAACACAAATGAATTTTTTTCTGTTACTTGATGAGATGTATAGCTTAAAAGACAAATGTGATACAATGTTGAAGAATAATTGATGTTTAAATGCAGAAGTCAACTCCACTATTGCTGGTCCCAAGTGCAGGGCCTCATCTTGCAAGTGTGGCAAGTAATCACAAACATCTGGGAAACAGAAAAGGTACCAGAAGAATGGAAGTCAGCCCTAATACACATGCTCTATGGGAAAGGAGATGAAACAGACCATAATAACTGCAGAGGAATTTCACTACTGCTTGTGACACAAAATTCTATCCAAAGTCATGTTAAATTGGCTAGAGGCTCAGGTAGATCCACAAATAGGAGGATACCAAGGAGGGTTGTAATCTAACACTTCCTCACATCATTTGTTGATTGTCACTGTCTTTATGGTTAACTCTTTTAATAAGCTTTGAGAGGAGTAAGATTTATAATAAACTTTTTACATATCTTCTTTTCTCATAGTTGGCTCCAGTTCTACATGTCTAGGGGCTGATTCTTGAAGCTGAATTTTTGACATTACAGGTTCTCATGTTTCCAATTGATGTAAGAAATTTGAAGTGAGCCTGCGATGTATTTTTTGTTTTACTCGAAAATTTTATTTTTTCACATGTTTCTATATCAAACTGTCTTTACAACCTACATGTCAACAAAGCCGAAAATTACATTGTTCTTCCCAAAAATAATGGCATGTTGTGACACCACAACCCCTTTTTGGGTCCTGTATTCTATTTCAGTCTCATCTTCACTCTCCAAAAGAGGGCATATATGTAATATTAGTAATTTACACGAATTTAAGCTGTTGATTTGACATTGTCTACATTGTGTCTCGCCAGTATATAGAATTGAAGGAAACATGTTTCTGGTTATCTGGATGTGATACACCAAAGATTCTTCATGCAGCAGTTTAGTAACTAATTTAAACTGTTGCTTTGACATTGTTTACATTGTGTCTCACCAGTATATAGAATGAAGGAAACATATTGGATTAAAAAATAATGTACCATCATAATTTACACACAATACAAATTACAGGCACTTGGTATGAATACAATTGCTGTTGTAATTTTGGAGTAATTAATGATAAAAGTTCCGATATTTCATGTCATTGAGAGACAGCTATTTTTATCTTTTTTAAGTCATAAATTGTTTAGTCTCCTAACAGAAATATGACAGGATGATTTTTCAGTCAGAATCAAACATGCTTATGGTCTGATTGGTGTTAGAGAACTGCAATTACAACTACATAGAAATGTAAAATTTTACTTGCGCAAAATTTAGTTAATTGAATCTAGGCCTTTCATTCAATAAAACTAATCACTCTGTTCACCTGTAAATGATAGGGTGATTTTCCTTTAAGTCAGTAAAATACTATATGCAAATTAACGAAATATCTTGTTGCAATGATAAAACATGTAATTTATAGTCTTGATAGAAAAAGATTCTTTCCTGTTTTTGTATGAAATTGTTCATTGTAATTCCATGTAATTTTCTATGTAATTTGGGAAGATGTATATAAAAACTTTAATTGTTAGTATGCAAAATTCAGTATGTAACAATGACAGTAAATGTTTAAAATCATGTAAATAGAGGTGATTTGTATGCCACCGTAAGTCAGTCTTAGACTGAATTGTGTATCAACAGCATGTAGTCAGACTTTTTAAGTTCACTGCCAAACATCTACTGCACGAAATATGATGTATAGTGAACAGGAACACTTAAACTTATTGAATCCATTGTATAATTCCCATGTGGCAATGCAGTAGCATCAAAATGAACCTACGGTAGCATCATGAAGCAGCACCCTGGATTACAGATTACGTGTTATTTTTTTGATGGAGAATGTCCATAATAAGACATGGTATATTGAACATTGTTTTTCTTGTGTTAAACAATGATACACATCTCAAACTTCACCACAAAACATTTTTGCCACGTTTTATTACAATGTCCAATCACATCAGAGGCATGCCCACTACTACTTCACTCTGCAGTACTAACAATATTCCAAAGGGTTTACAATAACTTAAGTTATCATTTTATCAATGAATCCTGGAATTAACATAATACATAGTGCCAAATTGTGTAAATAATAATAGAAATGTTAAGTGTCCCAAATCAATATGGCGGCAAGTGTACACGTAACTTTAAACCGCTCTGCAGATTTTGAGGACTTAATTTCAATCAAGTGTATTGTTTGTGACGAAACAGTGCTAAATGGAGTTAGAATATGCGTGTTTAAACATAAATGGTGCCATTCACGCTGTTATGCTCAAGAAGATTTACAAATACAGTGTAAATGTGACATAGAGTGTAACGGCCGCGAGATCGCGAGTGAAAAGTGCTACGCGGGAATAGAAGACAGCGTGCATGACGAACTTCAAAAAGAACTTGACATTATAAAAAAATATATAAAAACAATGGAAAATTTGGTACTAACCATACGGGAACTGTCTGAATCGTCAAAGCAACAAGATCTCATTAATGCTAGCCATAAAATTCGTAGGTATGCACAACCAAATGCACAAAGTGTAAACAGTACGACTGTAACTAGAAATATGAACGAACTGATCACTCTAAAAGACACAAGTGAATTAAACGCAAGAAAAGAAAGTGTTAATAGTGCATCTATGGATAAAAATATGAACAAACTATCCACACAAAAATATACAAGTGGATTAAACGGAGAAAAACACAGGGGAAATATTCGTAAGGAAAAAAAAGTAAACAACCATGTTATGCATAAGCAAGGATACAAGCAACAGACATATATTTTTGCAGATAGTCATGGGGGAGGAGTTACGGAAATTATGAGAAGAAATCACCCAGACCTTAATGTAACAGGCATCATCAAACCAGGCGCGCCATTACGCGAAATTCTGAAAAACAGTGACAACATATTAATGACGGGTAACAGCTGCATCATAATAGGAGGCGCAAATGATGTTTACTGTAATGAAACTTGGCGTGCAACGAGAATCCTAAAGGAAACAATCAAAAGGATGCCTCGAGTGCATTTCTACATTGTTAGTATCCCCAGGAGGCACAATCTGATGGAAAAATCGTGCGTAAACATCGAGATTGTTACAGCAAACAGGCTATTTGAGAAAATATGTAGAGGTTTCCAGAATACGACTTTCGTAGAGATAAACAGTGTTCAAAGAGAGCACTTCACAAGACATGGTCTCCACATGAACGTAAAAGGGAAAAAGATTATTAGTGCCGAAATACTTAAATTTATTAATGAGTCATCTGTAATGGAAGTGTCTCCAATCCCAATTCCGCCAAAACAAGAGTTTTCTGTAACAGTGGAACCATCATTATCTGCAGTAGAGCTACAACAGACACCAGTAGCAGCAGCAAAGGCTCAGATATTCTCAGCAGCAGTGTCAGATAAACCAATAGCAGCAGAATCACCACAATCATCAGCAGAGCTGTCGTCATCAGCAACAGCATCCAGAACAGCAGACCCCATAATACTACCTCAAGGAAATGAAAATGCATGTGAGGAAAACATACAAAGGTCATTAGCCGCAGCAGCTAACAAAGAAGGGCAGTCACCAAGTCGGGGAGCACAGGAGCCAACAGCAACCACACAGAAGAGGTGCCTGAGGCCTGGGAGATCAACAGCAGAAGCAGCTTCCAATCAAGACAGATGCCTGAGAACTAGGAGACCAGCTACACTAAGTGAGGATTTTTTATGGTACCGAGTAAGCAGAAAGAGAACATGGAAAAAGATGTAAATAAAACTGTCCATCTTAAATACCAGTGTGACAATAGTGAGAGGAATATAAACACCGGACAAAGATACGATCCATGTTTAATGACACAAACTGAAAAAAATCACTGCATAGTACCAGAAGCAAAGGGAGCAAGTGAAGTGCTTAGTATATTACAGGAAGGGGAACTATTACATTTAAAGCCAACTGTTAGAATACTTCACCAAAATGTTCAATACATAAACAATAAAACAGAGGAACTAGAGGTAATATTACAGGAGTATAGGCCAAACATTCTAGTAGTTACAGAACATGGGCTAAAAGAAAATCACATAGGAATGTACAACTTGAAGAATTATGTGAAAGTAGCCAGTTTTTGCAGAACTTCCTATAAAGGTGGTGGGGTTGCCATTTTTTCTAACTATAAATCAACTAAAGCCATAAATATAACAAAATATGCTATAGAATTGAGCTTTGAAGCTACAGCACTGGAAACTAAAATTGCTGGGAATTTATGTTGTGTATTAGGTTTGTATCGATCACCAAATGGTATAATTAAAACCTTCTTTGAACAGCTGGAAGATATAATCCAACACCTCTCAAAAACATATGCTTATTTGATCATTATAGGAGATCTGAACATAGACACGAGTAAAAATACAGACAATACTAAGACCCTACTGGACTTATTGTGCATATACAATCTAAAAATAAAAATAGATAAACCAACCAGAGTAACAAAGCATAGTGAAACTATTATTGATCATGTAATAACAAATATTCCTACATACTATTGTGACACACAGGTAATAAACTCCACATTAGCAGACCATTTTGCAATCATGATAGACATAAATATAAAGACTAGTGATTCAGTGCAGAAGATATGGGAGATGAGAAGACAGAACTACCCACATAACATAAATCTGCTAAAAAAGATGTTAGAGGCAGAAAACTGGGAAACAATATATGCAGCTAAAGATGCAAACTCCAAATGGAACCAGTTTTATTCTTTATTCAATTATTATTATGATGTTACATGTCCTGTTAGTAAAAGGCTTGTCAAACAGCAACAAAAAAAGAAAAGCTGGGTGACTGGAGAAGTAATTCATGCCAGAAATAATCTGAGAGTGTATTATGACCTCTCCAAACAAAAAAGTAATGAGGCCTACAACACACTGTATAAAATAAAAAAGAAAGAGTACTGTAGTTTTATCAGAGAAACTAAAGCATCATTCATCAGGATGTCTATAGATAAGGGAAAGAACTACTCAAAAGGTTTATGGTCGTTCATTAATGGAGAGAGAGGAAAAGTAACAAATTGGGCAGAGGACATCTGCCCACTGATGAGTGGGAAAAGCAACGCAAACCCTCTAGAAGTAGCCAATACTTTTAACAGATATTATATTACTGTAGCAGACGAATTAATATGTCAAAATAAAATAAATGCAGTAGGTAAATTGTTAAACCCCCCCACATACAAATCATACTATGGTTTTCATACCTACAACAGATGCAGAAGTGTCAAACCTAATAAAACAACTTAAAATTAAACATTCTTCTGGCTTGGATGGTGTCACATCACATCTCATAAAGGAATGCAGAGAATGTATATTAAAACCATTGACACACATGCTGAATGCTGCGATAGAAGAAGGTATATTTCCAGATTCACTGAAAGTAAGTAAAGTGAAGCCAATATTTAAGAAAGGGAACAGGGATGAATTAGGAAATTACAGGCCAATATCATTGATCTCAACATTTGCTAAAATCTATGAAATGATAATAAAGAATAAAATTGTAAGTTTTATAACAAAGTACAGTATACTGCATTCATCACAACATGGTTTCAGAGAAGGGAAGTCAACAAAAACAGCATCAACAGATATAATTGAGCACATTCTTAATTTACTTGACAGGCAACAAAAGACTTGTGGGATTTTTATGGACCTATCAAAGGCATTTGATTGTGTGAACCACTCAAAATTAATGATGAAATTATATCAGTATGGAATTAGAGGAAAATGCTATGACATACTTAAATCATACATTACAAATAGGAAACAATGCACAGAAATCAGACATACTAGTGGGGGAAATATAACAATCTACATATCAGAATTACAAACAGTTAAACAGGTGTGCCGCAAGGGTCTGTGCTTGGGCCAATACTATTTATACTCTACGTAAATGACTTCCCTAGCTATATAAGTCAGAAACTTATAATGTATGCTGATGACACAAAAATCATTTGCACAGCTGACACAAAGGAGGAGCTTGAGAAGGAAGCACTCCTGACTATTGAAAATGCAAATAAATATTTAACACAAAACAACCTGTTTATGAATCAGTCTAAAACAATGAATGTAGTATTTCAGACAAAGCATAGTGAAAATTATAATATAAATGTTAATATAAATGGAAAGACTATTAAAGAAGTAACCAGCACAAATTTTCTAGGAACTATAATAGACAAACATTTGGCATGGGGGGAGCACATAGATGCACTGTGCAAAAAGATAAACAAACAGATCTTCATCATGCATAAAACAGCTAAGACTGTGGATGATAAAGTCCTCAGATCAATGTATTATGGACTTGTCTTCCCACATTTGTCTTATTCAGTTCATATATGGGGAAATGCACAAGCTGGCTATCTAAAAAGAATATTCACAATTCAGAAAAGGGCAGTGAGATGCATTGCAAAAATACCACCAAGACTGACCTGTAGGCAAGCTTTTGTACACTATAATATTATGACAGTATATTCACTATATATATATATATATATATATATATATATATATATATATATATATATATATATATATATATATATATATATATATATAACAGAGGGAAACATTCCACGTGGAAAAATATATCTAAAAAGAAAGATGATGAGACTTACCAAACAAAAGCGCTGGCAGGTCGATAGACACACAAACAAACACAAATATACACACAAAATTCAAGCTTTCGCAACAAACTGTTGCCTCATCAGGAAAGAGGGGAAGGAGAGGGAAAGACGAAAGGATGTGGGTTTTAAGGGAGAGGATAAGGAGTCATTCCAATCCCGGGAGCGGAAAGACTTACCTTAGGGGGAAAAAAGGACAGGTATACACTCGCACACACACACATATCCATCCACACATACAGACACAAGCAGACATATTTAAAGACCTTAACAGAAGGAGGAAATATGTCTGCTTGTGTCTGTATGTGTGGATGGATATGTGTGTGTGTGCGAGTGTATACCTGTCCTTTTTTCCCCCTAAGGTAAGTCTTTCCGCTCCCGGGATTGGAATGACTCCTTATCCTCTCCCTTAAAACCCACATCCTTTCGTCTTTCCCTCTCCTTCCCCTCTTTCCTGATGAGGCAACAGTTTGTTGCGAAAGCTTGAATTTTGTGTGTATATTTGTGTTTGTTTGTGTGTCTATCAACCTGCCAGCGCTTTTGTTTGGTAAGTCTCATCATCTTTCTTTATATATATATATATATATATATATATATATATATATATATATATATATATATATATATATATATACCAAAGCATAATGGTAGTAAGGTCAAGTGATAAACACCTCCTAAATAAAGATGTACACAAACACGGTACAAGAGGAAATGAAAATTACTACATGATAAACAAAAATCTAAAACTGTCTATGACTGCCCCAGAAGAAGCAGGCAAAAGGTTTTTTAATAAACTCCCCAAAATCATTAAAAAAGAAACAGATCTAAAATGTTTTAAAAATCATCTGAAACTATATCTCACAGAGAAATGTATATACAGTTTGAGTGAATACTAAGATGGTGTTTAAATATATCATTACTGAAATGTACCTGTAAAAATTATCATTTCTGTATGTTTTTTTGATTTGTGTGTACGTATAATGTGAAACATGTAAAACCTTTGTATGATTATGGACTATTTCTGTTTAATCATTTGTTTCATTTATATATATATTGAAATCAAGTTTGATGTTAATAGGCTATTGTATGGCACACCCAATACTCTCAGCTGGATTTTCAGCTGGAGTCCATGGGCAAAGAATAAATAAATAAATAAAAATAAATAAATAAATATTCTGTAATTTCAAATGTTTCTAAAAAAATAATTTAACTGTACATACAGAGCTAGTACATGTTGATTATTACAACAAAAATAAAGTAATTTCTTTTTATAGATTTTAGCCTGAAATATAATACACTGTGTACAAAATCATATGAAATTATTTTAGAAAAATATCTGAGACAATATTATGAGAAGGAAAGTTGCTACTCATATAGCAGAGATGGTGAGCCACAGATAGCCTATCAGCTACTCAGCATCTCTGCTATATGCTGAGTAGAAATTTTCCTTTTCACAATAATGTTGCATTCCATCCTAGATTTTCCATTGTTTGAGACAATATTAACCTATTCAAAATTCAAAAATATGTTTTTGGTACTGATTACTTCTGTTGGGGAAGGGTAATGCTAGAGGATGGTGTCCCTTTACAGGGTTAAGAAAGGGAAGCTCTTGCAGTGAATAGATCTGATGCCTGAAAACAATATTAACAACAATAAAGTCCAGGAACACCACAGTAACATTCATTGACTTCAAGAAGGCTTACAACTGCGTAGATAGAAAAACATTCTTCAATACACTGAAAGAATGAAGGTGGACAACAATACCAAAAAGCTAATCAAGGAAACATTTCGAAATACAACATCCAAAGTGAAGTTTATGGAAGAGATCTTGGAACTATTGGAAATCAAGACAGATTGAGACAGGGTGATGGCCTGTCAGCCATTCAATTTTTCTCCATTTTGGGAAAAATAATCAAGACATTGGACAAAGGGATCTATGGAGTAAAGATGGGGAGACATAAGGATAGTACCATCAACATAAAATGTCTGACCTTTGCTGATGATATAGCCATCATAACAAATAACAACACAAGAAGCAAAAAATCTCTAGAAACACTACATGAAATCTCATCCAAAACAGGACTATAAATCTCCCATGAAAGAATGCAGTATATGGACTCAAAATCCGCAACACACACCCAGTGTTAATGAAATATGGAAAGATAACACAAGTAGACATTTTCAAATTCCTTGCTTATTTTTCATGTTTAAATGAAGAAGTAAAGAACTGACATTATAATTTATATACTAGAATCTACCATACATCTACATATACAGAAAACAGGACTGAACTTGACACCCAATGAAGAAAGGATCACAGAACTACAAAAAGCATGCAGACTTATATGGGACCATTACAACAAAAGAAGTATTTATTTAAATCCCAGATTAAGACACTTAAGTACAGCAGTCTTACCAGAGTCCTTGGATGCCTCAGAAACAACAGCAATCAAGGAAAGAACAAAAGTCAAGGAGATGAAAGAACAAGAGAGGGAAATTCTGAGAAAGATCTACAGGCCATTTCAGAAAGAGGGGATTTGGATAAAGAGACTGACAAAAAACTGTATGAACAGACAGGCACAATTATACACAACATCAGAAGCGCGAAGTTCTATGGACACAATTATAAACAACATCAGGAAAAGAAGGGCAAAGGTCTATGGACACATACATAAAATGAA
Organism: Schistocerca nitens; assembly: GCF_023898315.1. NCBI lineage: Eukaryota > Metazoa > Arthropoda > Insecta > Orthoptera > Acrididae > Schistocerca > Schistocerca nitens. Next base: position 450,300,174 of record NC_064615.1, read on the forward strand.
CGAAAATGCACTGACCAAATTGATTTTTAACATAGTGATAACTGGTACAGTGAAAACCAACTGAGTAAAGGAAACCACGAAGAACTCAAGAAACTGAATATTTCCACAGAAGACATGACAGACAGCGAAAAATACAGAGAAAAACAAATCAGAAAACAGAAATTCCAGCTAATGCCCAAAAAGAAGAAAACAGGAATGTGGACAGAAGTGAGGAAGGTTAAATATGCTGAATATACGAGGACAGTGAGAGGGGAGTAGGCCAAAATCTTGAGCAATCAGATGAAAGTGCAAAAATAACCTTAAAGAAAAATAGTTGTGACATAATAATACAATGCTGAGAGCCACGAAAGAGAAGTTGCTGAAATTTTATAGTATGAGCAAAATATTAAGATGACAAGTTGTGTGAAACTAGGAGTCACAATGGGCGAAGTAGTAACAAACTGCCCCAGGAATGATCCCATTTATTACCAGGTCTTCGTCATTCACCAGCCATGGCTGGACAGACTGTGTCAAAGTTACAATCAAGTGATTTACAATATAATGAATCACAGAATAACATATAAACTTTATACAGGTGATGAATATAGACTATGTCATGTTCACTCTGTCCATTCGTTTTCTTCACAATCAAAGAATTCTCGGACCGAGTATAGTGGGCATTGTTTTAGGCCTTCAGCAATTTGTTTCTTGAAGTTGTCCAGTGGCAGGGTCTGCAATTCAACAGGTAGTTTGTTGAACATCCTCACACCAATCACCAGAAAAATGTCTCTTGTTTTGGACAGTTGGTATGTTGGTAGATACTCAATGCATTTTACTAATATCAGGATCAAATGATAGCTACTGAAACAAACTCAATAAAGACCCTCAGTTCTTACAAGAGACACTGTATGGTTTACATAAATATCTAATACTTGTTATGGGTATCACTAAAAGATATGATCTTGCTTATTTTTCATGTTCAAATGAAGAAGTAAAGATCTAACACTATAATTTATATACTAGAATCTACCAGGCCATTCTTAACACATACTTCCTTGCAATAGATGGTATGGCAAGAGAACATTATACAGACATGGCATGCACTTAAATGAAAAGGAAAAATTTCTTATAAGTCAAAAAATTGTGCGATCATTCTTCACCTTGTGTACAGAACCCAAGACCTTACCTCAAGCTACTGAAAAAGACTTCAAAATGCAAGAAATTGGATTGTATCCTCCCCTCCACCCCCCCTTCCCCCCCCCCCCCCCTACGCCCACACTACATCTCCCCCTATCCTGCACAGAACAGCAAACGGAGTATTCACTGATGCCAAAAATAAACACTGAAGGATCATCAGTTACAGCAGCAAGCGAACAAGGGCAGCCACTGAACACAGGAGCTGGCAGCAACAGGAACCACACTGTGGAGATGCATGAGGCCTGGGAGACCTAAAACAGCAGCACTATAACCATCCAGTCAGGGTAGGTGCCTGAGACCTAGGAGGCCTGTTACATTAAGTGAGGGCGCTGATGACCTCGACATTGAGCGTCCATAAACCACAGCACACACACACATTAAGTGAGAACTTTTTATGTGAATGTGTAAGCTGATAAAGGACTCATTAAACAGTGTGAGTGAAAATATTAATGTCAGTTACCAGTGTAGAGATATTGTTGGGAACTAAAACACAATTTAAAGAGATGGTTCAGTTTTAGGGTCAAAGCAATAAATCATCAGTATAGTGCAACAACAACATGAGGAGCTAGTAAACGACTTAGTGCATCACAAGAAGGGGAATCATTAAAGTTAGGGAAACAGTTAAAATATTTCATCAGGATGTTCAGCACATAAACTGTAAAGCAGATGGATGAGGGGTGATGTTGCAGGCATATAAGTCAAACATTCTAGCAGCAACACAGCATAGGCTAAATGAAAATTAGGTGGAGATTCACACTCATGTAACCAGATTTTGCAGAACATTAGAGTTGGATTGTCACTTTCTCTAGCTACAGATTAATTAAACCATCCAAAATATCACAAAATATGCTATAGAACAGAGCTTCAAAACTACAGTGGTGGGAATAAACATTCCATAGAAGATGTGCTGTGGATTAGGCCTGTACTGATCACCAAATGATGACATGAGAACTTTCTTTTAACAGCTAGAAAGTCCAATGTAAGAGTTTAAAAAATGTATTTATTTAATAGTTATAGGGGATTTGAACACAGACATGAGGAAAAGAACAGACAACACTAAGACACTGTTGGACTTATTCCATAGTTACAACCTAAAAATAGAAATAAATAAAATCAATAGAGCAACTAAACATAATAACATTGCTTTTGATCACATAATAACAAGTGCACAAGCTGGCTACCTAAAAAAAATTAAAATTCAGAAAAGAGCAGTGAGGTATACAGCAAAAATACCACCCAGATAGTCCTGTGGACTAGCTTTTGTACACCATAATTTTCTGACAATGTACCATCACACAGTGAGAGTGAGTATTTATTTATTTATTTAGCATATGGCTTATATGGATTCGTACACCATAATTATCTGACAAAATTTTAAAGTTGAGACCACTAATTCAGTCCAATAAAGAAATTAAAGTTTCGAAGGAATCATATTTTTCTGATGGTTTTGCTGTAAGTAGTGTAACAGGATATCCTCCTCTAACATTACTTTTCCTCAACAGCAGTTGGTGATACCACTATTATTTCCAAATTTTGAATAGCTCAGTATCATCTCAGTTGTTTTTCTGAAAACTTTCACAGTATGTGATATATCAAGCTGAAATTTATGAAAAGGAACTATTTTATAAAATATATTCATCTCAATGTTATAATCGATGAGTATCAGGTCTGATTGTACAGTTAAAATTACTTTTTTTAGAAACATTTGAAATTATAAATATTTGCAGACTTAAAATTTCTCTTATTAATTATTCTATCCTGCATGGTTTACTATGTTTATTTCTGGATTCATTTACGAAATAAATGTACATTGAGATGAGGTACTGGCGGAATTAAAGCTGTGAGGATGCGGCATGAGTCATGCTCGGGTAGCTCAGTTAGTAGAGCACTTGCCCGCGAAAGGCAAAGGTCTCGAGTTCAAGTCTCGGTCCATCATGCAATTTTAATCTGCCAGGAAGCTTCATATCAGTGCACACTCCACTGTCGAGTGAAAATTCAATTCTAGAAACATCCCCCAGGCTGTGGCTAAGTCATGTCTCTGTAATATCCTTTCTTCCAGGGATGCTAGTTCTATAGGTTCACAGGAGAGCTTCTGTTAAGTTTGGAAGGTAGGAGACTAGGTACTGGCAGAATTAAAGCTGTGAGGACAGAGTGTGAGTCATGCTTGGGTAGCTCAGTTGGTAGAGCAGTTGCCCGTGAAAGGCAAAGGTCCCGAGTTTGAGTCTCGGTCCAGCACACAGTTTTAATCTGCCAGGAAGTTTCATGTCAGCACACACTCCACTGTGGAGTGAAAATTTCATTCTAGAAACATCCCCCAGGCTATGGCTAAGCCATGTCTCTGCAATATCCCTTCTTCCAGGGGTGCTAGTTCTGCAGGTTCACAGGAGAGCTTCTGTGAAGTTTGGAAGGTAGGAGATGAGGTACTGGTGGAATTAAAGCTGTGAGGATGGGGCGTGAGTCGTGCTTGGGTAGCTCAGTTGGTAGAGCACTTGCCCGTGAAAGGCAAAGGTCCTGAGTTCAAGTCTCAGTCCGGCACACTGTTTTAATCTGCCAGGAAGTTTCAAATGATCTGTTTGTTCACAACACTGTTCACTTAAAAATAAGCTTTGTCAGAAAACGTGTTGTGTAGCAATGCCTCTTGGTCTTGCTCGATTGCCCACCTTGCAAACTGCGGTCTTTGCTCCTTATCTCTCACAGTAAGCTTATGCGCAACAGTCTTCTTGTATGGATACAAGTGAAGGTCAGAGTGAATAATTCTTTGTACAGATCAATGTGAAATTCCCAACTCGACATTGACTCTTCTTGTTGATTCACTCAGACTACAAGTCAAAGTCACTCTAACTGCTTTAATGTTTTGCAGCAGATGTACGGTATGTGCATGTGGCCACAGACACTTCAAAACAGGTCCAGTACCTTGAAATTTTTTATGTACTCTGCATACTGTCTGTAGGCTGGGAGCCCACCATGTGCCAAAATGAGCACAAAACCTTCTGTGTCAAGGGAACACTGTTCGTCACCATGAACAGTAACACAATCTTCATCTTTTGTGCGCCGGTCAACCATCCTTTGTCTGCCATCGCAGCAAACTGAAACTACAGACTCACAATGGAAGCGATGAATTTGCAATGACATGTGGTATAATTTCCATGAACTGCATGAAGTTGAGTGCACAATTTGAAAACTATTGCCCCAATAGTATGCCTGTAGGATCAAAATTCAGTCGGGTGACTTATTGTGCATGACCCTGTAATATTCCTTCATATGAAGAGCAACATGAATCATATTCAATCTGAAATTAAAACAATTATGTAGGCCATATTTTAAAGTACTTAAGATACTAACACTACCAAATACATACCACACTTATAAGAACGATTGCAGTCTAATACTATGTACAAAATGGAAGTAGTTGGTGTGAGATATATTTGGAGATAGATCTATTCTTAACAGTTCAGAAACCTCAATTTTACATTTTTAAGAATCTGTATCTTCAGCACCCTTTTAATTTTGTAGCTTGGTAAATTTATTCTAATCTTATGCATCGCAGGGTATCCTCAACTGTCCCAAAATTATACATCTGTTGAAAATCATTTCTGCTGTTTAGCATTATTTGCAGCTATTTTAGCACAGGAATGGATTAACTGGACAGTGAGTGGTATAATGAAGTTCAGCTTTGGTACTAGTCTGCAGTGATGATAACTCAAAGTTCATTTGTAGGCTCATTCATGTTGTTTTGGTCTGTGAGCTCTTGCATCTTCATGCACATTCATTAGGACACTGCTTCCTGAATATTCCATTTATTATTGCTCCATGTGGTTACACTTTCTATTAATGCTTCACCTAATACTTATTTTCCACAATATAACATAGGTCAAAAGACTTTTACCTCATCATAAGAAAACACAAAAAAGAGCTCATAAAGACACTGCAATGTTTGAAACAAATGGCATGCATATTGCATATGTGAAACCTTAAAAAAACTAATGTACAATTGGTGTGCAGTCTTGACAAAATATCTTCAGTTTCTGTGCAAGATAATCACAGAAAAACAACATTGTAGGAATAAAGACATTTTTCTAAAAAAAAAGTTATGGTGAATCTGTCATTTTAAATTTTTAACAAAAAACAGTTTTATTTTCATAAATTAAATTTTCATTTAAAAGGGGAGGTTCATGAAATACATATTGTGTTCCCAAGATTTTATTTTTTAAGTATATTTATTTGCAGGGATTATTTCTAATGAAGTTTCCTATGTAACTGCAATCAGCAAAAGGAATACAAAATAATGAACAATAAATTAACGTTTTTAACCATTCAAATAGGCTTTTGTCTGTTTTGGTAATTTCAAACATTTAAGTTTTTACTTAATAGAAAGTATAAAAGAAAAACCAATGCTAATTAACACACTTATGACCTATTTCTTCCTGTTATTGTTCATTTATTCCAAAATAAAATAAGAGGATGATGGACTTTAACTATGAAATATTATGTTTGTAGCCATCAGGTCACCATGATCTACTGTGTTATTGTCATGGCTGACAGATTTAATTACACAACAGTGACACTATGTAACAGTAGCAGTGACAGTTTATTCTTTGACTTTTTGCATTAAGTACTTCTTACACTGTATGTGTAAGAAGTTAAAGAGTTTCCCTGTTATGAGCAAATGCTTAACATCCAGGAATGGTTCTACTTTCATCCTGTCTCCTAATCTGTTCATTGCTTGGAGCTGTTTTCTATTTGAGTGTGTTTATTTTGATAAATAAAGTTTCTACATTTGTGTATCATGACAGTGACATTGAAAGCACGACTGCCCAGCTTTATAAATATACACTTAGTAAAGTTTTAACAGCCCTAATTCTAACTATACCTGACAACCAGTGATCCCAACATGATTTTAAGCCAACAAGAACTAAGCCATAGTCATAATTTGAAAAAAATTCACAAGATGCAAGATGAAGCAACTGTATCAAGATTAGCTATGTGATTACCTCCATTCTACCTCATAATTCTGTACTGTGGTTCCTGAAAGATGAAGCAAGTTAGAAAGTTTTTACTATGCTAGCACCACGGCTGATTCAATAAAGTTTGCCCTAGTAGTGAGCCAGCTAGATCATCACTTCACCACAGAAGTACAGGATGTCATAACTGTGCCACCAATGGCAAATCCTTATGACAAGCCCAAGACATTCAAAGAGTCACAGCCAGGAAGACAGAATCGGTCAAGCACTGATGCAGGAGGATATTGGAAATCACAAACCATCATAGTACCTTTGGCACTTGAGAGCAAAGCGATACTGCTGCTGTTCCAGATAATTTGTTGAGCACCATTTGGAGCAACCACTTACCACCACAAGTTAAGGTGACAGTAACATCCCAAAGAGAGATACCATTAGATACTGTTGCAGAGCTAGCAGACAATTTAAAAAAGTCATGCTCCTGCTCAGGTTACCAAAGCAACAGAGCTGTGGAGCTGTACAACAGTGAGAGCAGCAGTTGCACACACTGATCATAACTCTCAAGTCGCAAAGATTAGTTTTATTATGTACACAAAGCTGTTGTCTCAAGGCAGCACCAGAATGACAGAGGGTGATACCATAGAAGATCAAGGACCCATTTGTTGATTAATGCTATGTCTTATAATGGAAAGTATTCCATATGCTGGTACCATCACAAGTTAGGTGAGGAAGAATGAAAGTGTACCACACCATGTTCATTCCCAAATGCCAATGGCAGTTGGTCATAGGTGCAGCTAAATGCTTATCAACATCACAGAGCCTGTTCATCAATGACAGCAAATCAGGCCAAAAATATTTGGTGGACACTGGTCCTCATTTAAGTGGACTGTCACATACCTCAGCACATCACTGCAGACTACCAATGGCCTTCTGTTTGTCAGCAGCAAACAGTTCTTCCATATCAACATACAGAATCCAGTGAATAGAATTGGATTTAGGACTGTGTCTCCCCTTTGTCTAGGACTTCACCAATATTGGCATCTTGGAAGCAACAATAGATGCTGATCTTCTGTCTTATTACCATCTACTGACAGACATGGTGAACACTTAGCTTATTGACCATGTTACCAGCCTGCTACTACAGGATTTCACTGATGCACAACTGTGCACAGAGCCAAGCTAACACAAGTGAGTGATTGTAAGTACACCTCTCTGTTACAGTAGTCCTCGGCTTTGACTGTACCTCTAGGCACTCCTAAACAAGTGCTACATAATATAGTACACCATATTAAAACTATTGATGGCCCATTGGTATAATGTAGATTTAGATGTTTAATATCTTATCACCTGGCTGTCAGTAAAGCTGAGTTCAACTCCAAACTCAAATAAGGCATTATCCAACCGTCAAGTGTCCCACGGTCATCCCCTCTATACACAGTACTTAAGAAGTGTAGAGTGTGGTGTCATGTGGAGATTATTGCTTGCTTAATGCCAGAAATGTGCCAGACTGCTACCCAGTACTGTTGTTATGGGATTATAATCATGCCTTGTGTTGTGCAACCATATTCATTGTACTCAGTTGTGCCAAAACCTGTACCCACATCTTTGAAGCAGTGGAAGGCAAACTGAAAAACAGAGATTATCACTCCACTTGGGTTATTTGAGAGCACATATATGACCGGTAGCCTACGAAATGCTGCTCACACATGGCAACAGTTTATTGATTCTCTTCTGCATTATTTTGCATACCTAAATGATATTCTGGTCTTTTCAGCCACCAATAAGAAACACCAACAACATTTTATAGAAGTGTTAAAGTGCTTAGAACAGTATGGTGTGGTCCTAAACATGGCTAAATGTGTGTTTGGGCAATCCAAGATTACTTTCCTTGGCCATTAGATATTTTCTGCATTCTTGCTACCATTATCAATAAAGACTGAAACCATCAAGTGGATGCTGAAGATGGACACCATTAAGTAATTATGCCAATTCCTGAGTCGCAGAGACGCACAACAGAAAGAATGTTGGAAAGTTTGCTTCCTGCTAACAATGCCTTTGTAAAAAATAAACAACAGACACACACACACACACACACACACACACACACACACATGACCATGATCTCTGGCAGCTGGAGCCAGACTGCGAGCAGCAGCGCATTATGGAAGATGCAACCGGGTGGGAGTGTTGAGGAGATTGGGGCGGGGAGGGGGAAGGATAGCAGGGTAGGGACAAGGGTTGATAAAGAGCTGCTGGGAGCATGCAGGGATGAGGTGGAGAGTAGGGCAGCTAGGTGCAGTCGGAAGGTTAAACAGAGGGTGGGGATGAGAGAGAGAGGGGGGTGGGGGGCGGCAGGGGGGGGGGGGAGGGTTAGGAAGAAAGGAGATAAGTAAAAAGACTGGTGTGTTTGTGGAAAGAGGGCTGTGTTGTCTGGAATGGGAACAGGAAAGGGGCTAGATGGGTAAGGAAAATGACCAATGAAGGTTGAGGACAGGAGGGTTATAGGAATGCAGGATATATTGCAGGGAGAGTTCCCACCTGCGCAATTCAGAAAAGCTGCCGTTAGTGGGAAGGATTCAGATGGCACAGGCTGTGAATCAGTCATTGAAATGAAGGACGTTGTCAGAATGAGGTGGTTGGATTGGAATCCATCAGGCATTGGGAAAGGTAGTGTTCAACAGTGGCTCTCCCATAATGTCCTGCTGTTTGCAGTCTGCCTCCAGCTGCCAGAGACTGTATCTCTGTATCTTCACTGGTTCATAGAGTGTGCAGACATCCCCCCAGATGATTTTGTTTACTTACATAATCATCATCATCACCATTGTCAGTACCATAATTATCACTGTGTAAAATGAATCTGATGCATATGACAAAAAACCTGATTTCCATTATTCTGTGGCTCATTTATGTTACCAAGTGAGGTAACATTGGACTCACATTCAGGAGGATGACAGTTCAAACCTGCATCTGGCCATCCTGATTTCACTTTTCTGTGATTTCCCTAAATCACTTCAGGCAAATGCTGGTATGGTTCCTTTGAAAGGGCACAGCTGATTTCTTTCCCCGTCCTTCCCTCATCTTATGGGACTGATGACCTTGCTGTTTGGTCCCCTCCCCTAAATCAATGAACCTCATTTGTGTTGTGAGTGCACTCATAACTGCTGATGTTGGATCGGGAAGAGTACACATGAGAGTTATCTACTACAGTGCACTGCAAAAAATTTGCTTTATTGAACATTGTACTCACTTGTAATTTGTTCCATAAATTGTCTCTTATTTTAATAGGGAAGCTGCTGGCATAGAGAGCTCATTCATGTGCCCACCTGCATTTGATTGCTAGTCCCATTTGGTTGGTTTTGGGGAAGGAGACCAGACAGCGTGGTCATCGGTCTCATCGGATTAGGGAAGGAAGTCGGCCGTGCCCTTTTAGAGGAACCATCCCGGCATTTGCCTGGAGTGATTTAGGGAAATCACGGAAAACCTAAATCAGGATGGCCGGACGCGGGATTGAACCGTCGTCCTCCCGAATGCGAGTCCAGTGTCTAACCACTGCGCCACCTCGCTCGGTGCTAGTCCCATTTATATGCATATACAGATATGCATAAAATTCATACACACATCCACAGCTACATGTATACACCCCTTATGCACAAATACACAATTCATTCATGGTCAAACAAGGGTACATAGTATGTTAAACATGTCCCTTAGCACAAAACATATACAGAGCAACAACAAACCTATCACAGTTCTGAGAAGGTGGATGGAAGGAAACATGGAAGTAAAACTCATATGTGCAATTGTTGGCAGTGAGTTCAAAAAGAGCACCTTACTAAAGGAACAAGACATTGAAATTCAGCAGTATCCTTGAGAATGACCCTCTCATTTCTTTCTTGTAGGTGATTCAGATGGGACTTTTATTCAAGTTCATATATGGAGTAAGAAAGTGAGAATTTTGAAACTGAAAAAGTATCAAATCATATTAGACACTTCTTCCAAAAATTATCTCGTTATTTAGATACATGCATTAGAAACATGTGTTATCAGAATGATTGGTAACAATAATTACTAAAACATAGGTATGTATTTTAGAATGTGGATAACTGTTACACATTCACAGTTATCATTGTACACATGTAAATGTCTAATGAACAGTAGTAAAAAAACTGCAGCTACTTAATGTAACCAACTAATAAGAGTTTTTTAAAAAATCTTATTTTCTCAGATAATTTTATTATTGTGGAAACAATTGTACATTGCACCAACCAATTTGCTCCCAATTAATGGTACATAGGAATGGGTAGGACTGAATGGCCCAGGACCTCTGTCACATGTAATGACTTACTACTTATCACAAAAATAAATATTTATTCAGTTAAAAGAAAGAATCTCATTGACGAGTTACAATGTTCAGTTCAACATTGGCAATAATAATCTGCCCCTAATTTTGAATACGCAAATGTTTGGCCTCATTTAGGGAGTGATACGTAACTTGAAAATTTCATTAGTTCTGAAATCAACACTGACATGGAACTCCTAGTCCATAATTTTTTAATATAATCATTATGCAGTGCATTCATAGAGGAGACTACTAAGTACAGCAGGTGCACACGTATGTTACTGTGTCACCTCTTTGCCAATTGATACAAGGTCTAGAATGCAATTTGCACCATCACTTCAGTTCAAGGGACTCTGATAGTCAGATGTTCCGTGTAAGTAGTCTTTAGTCACTGGTGAATATTTTTCTGCATGCATAAAATCACCTCAAGCCCTTTGTTTACCTACCACCAGCTCTCCATAGGTGACTGCTGTGCCATGCTATGTGTTTATTCATTACCAGTCTGACTTACCCACTTGTCATCTTCTGGTTTGAACCTAAACTAATCACTCAACAAGCCATTTTACAATCACTAACAAAACTTGGGAAAGCATGCCCCATTGTCTGTTTTCCTAGGCATCCCTGCAGGAAGTGCCGTCAATAATAATGCCTGCTGCCACCTGGCTTTTTGGGAAAAACCCCATGCTTGGAAAACAGGTGAGCCTGAGATATACTACTGCTCCACACTGCGTGCAGTCTGTGATGATGGTTGATGGTTTATCTGCTTGGTGCTAGCGTCCCCAATCCCCTCCCATCTGTCACAGCGGATGGGTGAAGTATTCAAAAATGGATTTGTGCATCACCATATTATGTTCATTCATATACAGTTCATAATGTTGTCATTTAAGGATAGTTAATTGTTAGTACAGTCTTTGGAATAAGTTTCTGTTGGTTCTACTCTTGATTGGTGTGTATCTCAACTGATTTCACTTTCCTGAATTTTTCTCATAATGGGATTTGCAAGATACAGTGAATGAATGGATGTATTAATGACAGGACATTTCTGTTTCAAGAACTGCACATAATTAATCAGGTGGAATATGGGTAATATTAAAGACTGTGTACTGTTTCTTTCTGTAGCATTATCACTAGAATCTGCTATGGCTATTTGATCAAGTAACACCTTCTGTTTGTTTCCAGGACATGAAATATAAATTTGAAGTAGTTTTCCCACCAACAGTTGAGAAATCTGCAAGTAATAGCTGCTTTCTTCCAAAACATCCTCTAATTCTATCTCAAAACTCTAAGCAAGAAATACCACTTCTTATTGGTTCTACATCAAAGGAGGGCTACATATTTATGAGAGGTAAAGAGAAATTTCTGTTGTAGTTTACTTTATTCTACGGTTTGTGACTATAAATATCTCCCTACTTTATAGTCAGTCACAACACACCATACAGGCTTTCCTGAGATATTTCAAAATATATTGCACCTATGATTTTGATGTATCCTTGAATTTGCAAAAAAAGTATTTTTACTACAGATTAAATATACTTCCTATAATTTTCCATGCCACAGTTATTACCTTAAAATTTAAGTATATACAATGAAATTCTCAATGAATGTGGATAAACAACAGTTAGGCGCAGGTGATTGCACTGCACTTAAAGATGTGAATCTGTAATGGAGGGCCTGTGATCATGTCCATTTAATTACCGGGTGATCAAAAAGTCAGTATAAATTTGAAAACTGAATAAATCACGGAATAATGTAAATATAGAGGTACAAATTGACACACATGCTTGGAATGACATGAGGTTTTATTAGAACCAAAAAAATACAAAAGTTCAAAAAAATGTCCGACAGATGGCGCTTCATCTGATCAGAACAGCAATAATTAGCATAACAAGGTAAGACAAAGCAAAGATGATGTTCTTTACAGGAAATTCTCAATATGTCCACCATCATTCCTCCACAATAGCTGTAGTTGAGGAATAATGTTGTGAACAGCACTGTAAAGCATGTCCGGAGTTATCGTGAAGCTTTGGCATCGGATGTTGTCTTTCAGCATTCCTAGAGATATCAGTCGATCACAATATACTTGCGACTTAAGGTAACCCCAAAGCCAATAATCACATGGTCTGAGGTCTGGGGACCTGGGAGGCCAAGCATGACAAAAGTGGCGGCTGAGCACATGATCATCACCAAATGACATGCGCAAGAGATCTTTCACATGTCTAGCAATATGGGGTGGAGCGCCATCCTGCATAAAAATCGTATGTTCCAGCAGATGTTTATCAGCCAGGCTGGGGATGATGCGATTCTGTAACATATCGGCGTACCTCTCACCCATCACGGTAGCAGTAACAAAACCAGAATCACGCATTTCCTCGAAGAAAAAAGGCCTGATAACGGTAGATGTGGTAAATCCAACCCATACCGTGACTTTCTTGTTGTGGAGTGGAGTTTCCACGACAGTTCTAGGATTTTTGGTAGCCCAAATTCTGCAGTTGTGGGCATTGACAGACCCTCAGAGTGTGAAATGAGGTTCGTCGGTCCACAACACGTTACTCAACCAATCGTCATCTTCCGCCATCTTTTGAAATGCCCACACCGCAAATGCCCTCTGCTTCACTAAATTGCCGGGTAACAGTTCATGATGCCGATGGATTTTGTATGGATAGCATTGGAGGGTACGCCTAAGTGCCAACCAAACAGTAGTGTATGAAATGCCGGTGCAATGTGCGACTGCACGAGCACTGGCTTCCCCGTGCATAGACGAACCCGCTACAGTCTCCATTTCTTCCTGAACTGCCTCAGCAGCATTACGCCTTGTGCTCGGTTGGCCACTATGGGGTCTATCATCTAAACAACCCATGGTTTCGAACTTCAAAATCATTCTCACCACAGCTGCATTTGTCAACGGACCTTTACCCGTTCGAATCCCCTTCCTATGGCGATTGGATCGTAACGCTGAACTAGCATATTCCCTATTCTGATATTCCCTATTCTTTATACACAATTGTCATGTGCAGTCACTGTTGTTTTGCTGTCCAGTGCCATCTGTTGGACATTTAGTGAACTTCTTCTTTTTTTTTATTTTTTTTATTTTTTTAATGAAACCCCATGTCATTCCAAGCATGTGTGTCAATTTTTACCTCTCTATCTACATTGTTCCATGGTTTATTAAGTTTTCAGATTTATACTGACTTTTTGATCACCCAGTATTTATAATTATACACCCCTTTATGTTTTTTATCTGAATGTGGTGAGCAAACTGAAGACTTTTGCAGAATCAGAACCTTTACAGAGAGAGCCATAATTAACTCTCTGATGAAAACTGATAGAGCTTAAAAAGAAAAAATTCTCGACTGTTATCTTCTGCAGCCTTACCAAGGCATCTGATTACAGAGATTATAGAGATTTACAATGAAACTGTAGTGCTATGGAATCACTGAATTCCCAAAATGACTAATTTCTGTACATCTCAATTTATTTTTATATCTGTACTCTGCAAGCCAACTTCAGGTGTGCGGCAGAGGATAACCTCACTTCCCTCTCTCCTCACGCCCCTACACCCCCCCCCCCACCTCTTCTGTTTCATTTGTGCAGCAAAAGTAATTGTTGGTAGGCCTACACATGAACATAAATCTCTCAAATTTTAACAAAACCCACACTGTGATGCACAATGTCTCTCTTGTAATGTCAGTTGCTAGAGCTGAATGAGCCTCTCCACAACACTCCTGTGCTTATTAAATGAACTTGTGACAAAATATGTTGCTTGTCTTTGTAAATTCTCTACTCCATCTATCTATTCTATCTAGGAATGGTCCCAAACTGATGAGCAGTACTCAGGTACTGGTCAAAGGAGGGTATTATAATGTACTGGTATTGCCTTTGTAGGTAGACTACACTCTCTGATGGTTCCTCCAATGAATCTTATTCAGGCACCTACCTTTCTGACAGCTACTTTTATATGATTGTTCCACTTTAAATCATTCTGTATGCATACTCTCAGTTATTTAATGGATGTAACTGCTTCAAATGATTCTTCAGCAACTGTGTAGTCATACAATAATAGGTCATCCTGTCTATTTATGCACAATACTGGCATTATTCAGTTGTCATATATAGTGAAGAGTAATGCTCCTATAACACGCCTTTTGTGTATGCGTGATGCTATGTTTGTATCTCTCTACTGAGAATGACATGCTGTGCCCTGTTTGTTAAGAACTCTTCAATCCAATCACAGAGCTGGTCTTATATTCTGGATGCTTTCATTTTCACTGGGCAGTAGTGTAGAATGGTACTGAATGCCTTTCGGAAGTCAAGGGATATGACATAAAGTAGAGGTCACATTAATAGACTCTCCTCAGGATGCACATAAATACTGATCTGCACAAGTTGTTTTCCTTACACAGTGTGACTTAATATCTTACTTTACTTCCATAGTGAATTCCATATTTAATAGATGATACTGATAAGTCCAACAAATTTAACCATGACCTCACTGCCATCTGGCCACAGATGGTGTAATCAGCATGTCTGTAGAAATATTTGGGTCTGAAGTGCATAGTTTAAATAACAATTCCATCAAAATGTTTCATGCACACATTAACAACTTCTGTACCAGAACCCATAACCATATCACCTCACTTTCTTGTACCACTACTCAAATGCTGTAAGTGAGTGGTGGTGGGACCATGTTGGAAAAGTCTCATCATTTATGGGTCAAACTGCTGTGAACCTTTCAGAGAGACTCAAGTGAATAACTATGCCACATTAAAGCTCCCTGACAGGAAATCCTTGCTGAGTCATGTAATATTAAGCTATCTCATGAATGTTTATGATTTCTTCACATGATAAACTTTGTCTCAGTAGTTATGACAGATATTTGGCCATTTGAGTCAACAAGCTTACAGCGTTTACTATTTACCCCAGGAAGCCTTGTGTCCTAGTCAACTTTCAGAAGGCTATAGAAACAAGGGTGTATGGTACTTTGATATGTATTATCCATTCCTGGGGCAAAATAAGTTCTTCAAAAGAGCAATGGTATTTGTCATCAGGACCAATGTTCTATATTCCTGAGTTTCTTGTATGCTTAATCCTCCAGCAAAATGCTGAAGTTTACATTGGAACGTGGAGGTACATTGCAGACAGTCACATTGCCTTCATCAACTGGCAGAAAAATAATGTCATTATCACCATGCAACATGCAAAGGACATTGTGTTTTGATTCCATTATGATTATTATCAGCACTTCTGAAATGTTTATGGTCTTGCAGGGTTCACATCTTAATTGCTCTGCTGCTTCCATGGGCAGACTGTGAAGATTTTTGGACAACATGATTGTGGAGAGAAGCAGTGATTAGTATGATTAATCAATAAATCAAGAACAGTCTTAATCACATTTATTATTGTTATAATACCACCAACCAGTTTCAACCTGACGTAGGGGTCATCTTCTGGGCATTTACACCATTGGTCGACTGCTGGTGGTGTCACTCCTGTCTACATAATGGCAGGAAACCATATCATGTTTCCTGCCATTATGTAGACAGGAGTGACACCACCAGCAGTCGACCAATGGTGTAAACACCCAGAAGATGACCCCTACATTGGGTTGAAACCAGTTGGCGGTATTATAACAATAATAAATGCGATTAAGACTGCTCTTGAATTATTGATAGACTGTGAAGAGGCTGTACCATTCCATTAATATTCTTGTATTTCAGAATGGTTTTCGAGGGTTGGCATATTAAGACCTTTCATCAACACTGATTTTGTTCCTGTGGCTATTTCCTTTTCTTCAAGATTTATTAGGTCCTGTAGACAAAGATTTATGCTCCACATTCACATCCCTCTCAGTCTGCTGTATTTGTTTAGCTGTGTCATACTGTCCTATCATGCAACTCACTGTAAGCATATGAAATGGCATCTTCCAACTCATTGTACATGTTGAAAATAGCTTAGTGAGGGGCAAGTAACACAAGAACAGCATACACAAAATACTGAACAACCACCTGTTTGCTTAATATGTGCACTCACAATGGCTGTACTTGGATAGCATAAAATCCACTTTGTTTTGAACATGTTTACTGGATGCCACAGTTCAGAAAACTTAGATAAGACGGCCTGATCTTGAAACTGCTGCAGAAAGGCCAAAGAGCTAATAAGCTTAATATTTCTTGTCCATAGCTTCTGTCAGAGCTTAATACATCAGTCTGCCTCCGCCCCATAGAGATACTCAACATGATCTCATTATCTTTCCTGGTGAACTGAACTGATGTGAGGTTCTTGTAGTTCCATGTGGGTAAGTTTGTCCAAAAAAGCATGATTATTAATCTCATTGTCTTCAGGTAATGTGTTGGGATAGTAACTATGTTACCTTCATGTAGAGGGTGCCAAGAAGTACTTTGGATCATCCAGTGCCACCAGGAAATACCTCTTTGGGGTGGGGGGTGATAGGAACTGAAATATTTATTATAAACAATTTCGGTACATGGTTATTCAGACTGTATGTGTCATGTGTTCCTAGTATTAGGGCTAGGGGAACCCCAATTGGGAATATGTGGGAGGGGATTTGAAGTTTCAGCATTTACCTTACAACAAAGGAAAAGCTCTCAGAGACCCTGGTTGGTATTCAAGTGCCTTCATGGTCCATTGGGCATTGGGTTTCACCTTTCATCCTGTTTGCCTTCTCTCAGCTGTGTTGAGGGAGTGTAGGAGTGAGGTACAGTGGGGACTGTGTGTGCCCCAGGACCACTACGGTAGCTGTGAAGGCCCTACAGGAACCCTGAAAAGTGATGGCTAATGGGGCTCTGATGAAGCTACGATAGGCCCAGCAAGCCAGTAGCAGATTATGATTTCTGCTTTCAAAAATAGAACGGGCCTCAGAAAGGATGGATTTAATCAATGATGAACTGGCTATAAACATGAACTAAGATTTGGAACACTAAATATACAAACATTGACTGGAAAGGTGGAGGGGGTGGTAGACATGATGGAAAGAAAGAAGTTAGTCATATTGGGGTTAGCTGAAATGAGATGGAAAGGACAAGGAAGGAGAGAACTGAGGAAAGGCTACCAACTGTGCTGGAGTGGAAAATAGGAAAGAAGGAGAAATGGAGTGGGAATAGTTGTAAGAGATGGATTAAAAAAGGAAATGAAGAGAATAAGTGATAGGATGATGAAGATCAAGATATCACTAAAGGGGACAATCATAGAGGCAGTACAAGTGTATGTGCTGCAGGTGGGTTGCACTTCTGAGAAGAAACAAGAGTTTGAAGAGGAAACGCATAAGCAGATGGGAAGGAAGAATGTATAGTAATGGGGATTTAAATGCACACATTAGAAGAGAAAGACAAGGCTGTGAAGGTGTGTTTAGACCAGAGAGTTGGGGCTGCTGAAATGAAGAAGGTGAAAGACTATTGGAGTTCTGTCAAAGGAATGGCTTGCTGGTTGGGAACTCTTGGTTCAGGAAAAGAGAGAGCCGTAAGATTACATGGTACAGTAAAGACTTAAAGAGAAAGTCGATAGTTGACTACTTCCTGTATGATAGTGAGATGAATAAGGACATCATTGACATTAGTGTAATACCATCAGAAGTCGTGGATAGTGACGACCGTTTGCTGGTAATGAACCTGAGATGCCCGAGGATAATAAAGGGACAGAAAACCAGGAAAGATGTATAAGGGTATGAAAGTTGAAGGTGGAAGAAACCAGACTACAGTACCTACACGTAGTAAAGGAAAGCATCATAAAGGATGAACCAAAAATGTTAGAAGAAAAATGGGGTAGATTCAAGGGAATGTTAGGAAGTCCGGTGGAAGCAATATGTGGGAGGACAAGCAACAAAAGGAGGTGTAAAGAAACATCCTGGTGGAATGATAAAACAATGGATATGGTACAGAAGAAGAATAGAGCCTTTAGGATATGGTTCCAGAAGAGAGAAGTGGAGACAAGAGAAGAGTATCAAGCAAGAAAGAGAGAAGCAAAAAGAGTGGTGGCAGAGGAGAGAAGAAAATGGATGGATCAGTGGACCAGAATGATGGAGGAGGATAGTGAAGGTTCAAAAAAGGTGTTATATGGGATGATTAAAAGTAAGAGGAAGAACAGTATGACAGATTATGCTGAATGGTGAACAAAAGTGGCCAAGAAGTAGAGAATAAGGAGGAACTCAAGAATATGTAGAAGAAGTATTTTGAAGAACTCCTGAACCAGAATGGAGACCTGGATGAGGAGGAACAAGCTGATGAGAAAAAAGAGGAGGAACAGCAAACAGAAAAAGACCGTACATGGGGAGAAGTGGAAGAGGCACTGGGCAAGATGGAGGGAGGAAAGTCACCAGGTCTGGATGAGCTAAGTGTAGAGATAGTGAGAGCACCAGGAGACACAATGGCTATATTGAGTAATGAAAATTGTGTGGAGACAGAAGGTGATACCAAAAGACTGGAAGAAGGGAATAATTGTCCCAATCTTTAAGGAGGGAAATAGAAAAGAGTGAAAAAACTATTGAGGGATAACATTGATGAGTCATTGCGCAAAGATTTTTGAAAACATTTTGGAAGCACAAATTCAGGCAAATTAGAAGGAAGGATAAGAGAGGAGCAACATGACTTCAGAACAGGAAGGTCCACAGTGGATCTAATTTTTGCTGTAAGACAACTGCAGGAACAGCATTATGAATATGGAATAGATCTACCAATGACCTTCCTGGACATTGAAAAAGCATATGATACTGTATGTAGAAGCAAAGTGTGGAAAGCCCCGGAGAACAGAGGAGTAGCAAAACAGATTATTTGGAGGATAAGGGAAATATACCAAGGAAGTGTGAGCTGTGTGAAAGTCGGAGGAGAGAGATCAGCTTGGACTGAACAGAAGAATGGCATGAGGCAGGCAAGTGCACTTTCACCATTACTCTTCATTGTAGTGATGGGTGATATAATGAGTACAGAAGCACAAGTAATTGGTGAAGGGAAGATGAAAGCTATGGTGTTTGCAGATGATCTGATGATTTGGGAGAATAAGGGGGAGGAATTACAAGAACAGTTGGATGTATGGGAATGAACAGTACAAGAATATGGGATGAAATTTAGTATAAGTAAGAGTGAGATGATTATCACAACAAGAACGAAGGAGAGAGGAACAACTGAAATAACAATTGGTGGGGAACGATTGAGGAGAGTTGGAGAGTTTCAAGTACCTATCAAGCCTGATACAGGAAGATGGAAAAAACGACAGAGAAATAAATGAGTGGGGCAGAAAAGCAGAAGCATTTCAGAAGAGTGTCAGAAGCCTGATATGGAGCAAAGATGTACCCCAAATCAGTAAAAAAGTTATATACTGGTCATAGTGTGTCCCGATCCTGACATGTGTTTCTGAAACCTCGGTTATACAAGGAAGAGAGAGAAGAGAAGTACAAGCTAGTGAGATGAAATTCTTGAGGAACGGTATTGGAGTGACAAAGACAGACAGGTTAAGAAATGAGAGGATCAGAGGGTTAATGAAGGTGGAACCATTACAGGAGGAGATAGAGAAATCAATGCTGAGATGGTATGGGCATGTTAAGTGAATGGAGGAGAAGAGGATACCCAGGAGGATACATGAGATGAAACTGGAAGGAAAGATACAAAGAGGAAGACCGAGAGACAGATGGCTGAAAGGAGTGGAGGAATGCGTCCAGAAGAAAGGAGAAGACTGGACCAACATGAAAATGGAGAGATGGTGGCAAGACAGAAGATGATGATGAGGCTTATGTTCCAAACAGACCTGGCCAGAGACTGGAAACTGTCCAAGATGATGACTCCATTGAAAAATTAGGTAGTCAAATAAATGCTTTCTGTTAAGAATATAGTCTTTTACAGTCACTGTCAATTAAGTTAAAAGTGGTTTGGTTTTGGTACTATGTCTTTCTTTCCAAAACCTTTGGGTGCAGTGACATAATAATAAGTGGTAATGAAAAATTGCTGAGTGACCCAAAGGAAGTATGTGAGAGATTCACAGAACAGTTTAGTAAGATGAGTAAGGAGGATGTGATTGACCCACCACAGGTGCTAAATCCCAGTAATGGCAGTAATTCATTCTTCCTGAGGTGTGTTACAGAATTGGAAATCCTGAAAACCATTTCCAACTTAAAAGCAAACACATCCAGTGGCTGGGATGACATCTCAGGGGGAAAACTACTGGTATGCAAAATTATAGGCCTATTTCATTGACATCAGTACTTAGTAAGTTGTTGGAAAGGCTACTTCTTGATCAACTTGAATCATTTTTCTGTAAGTACAAGATATTAAGAAAACTATCAGCATGGTTTCAGGAAAGGCTGGTCTACAATAACAACTGCAGCTACATTTTTCCAAGTGGTATTGAATAAACTTGATGAAGTAAACCAAGTTATTGGCACCTTTTTAGACCAATCCAAGGCTTCTGACTCTGTAAATCATTCTGTTCTTCTACATAAATTAGAAATTTATGGTGTCAGAGGAGTAGCATTAGATCTGTTAAGATCCTACCTTGCTGACAGGAGACAAGGTGTAAAGCTGTATTTTACAACTGGGAGACATACACAAACAGTAAAATCATCTTATAGAATTCTTAACTGTGGAGTCCCCCAGGGAAGCATTAGTGGACCTGTTTTGTTTATTGTGTACATCAATGATATAATAATTCCACAAAATTCAAACCTAGTAAATTATGCTGATGATATCTCTGTCATAAGTTGATGCTCTACAAAACAGTTAGCAGTGCAAAATAATGCAGAGAACATTAGCCTCATCACATCATATCTCACTAAAAACAGATCGGCACTAAATAAGGACAAGAAAATTCTGATGGAGTTTCTACTAAATTATAAATCAAGACAAGTGGATACAGAACCAGATGTATCAGTTGAAACAATTGATGAACATAAATTCCTGGGTATTATAGTAGATGAAAATCTTACATGGAAGGAGCACATGAGCTACATATGTAAAAAAATCTCCTGTAACATCTACCTGCTGAAACACCTTTCTAGCATAATAGCGCAACCTGTTTTAAGACAAATCTATTTTGGAATTATACACTCCCACCTGCAATATGGAATTGAGATTTGGAGTGGGCACCAACGGTATATAAGGATAGGGCTTTTAGAGCACAGAAAAGAGCAATTAGGATAATATCTAATATCAGTAAGTGTCAGTCCTGTAGAGAATATTTCATTACGTGTAACATACTAACAGTGTATTCTTTGTATGTTCTCAGAACTATACTCTTTGTAAAATAATCAATAGTGAAATCCATAATTATAATACAAGAAAAAAGAGGACTTCCACATAAAATTTAGTAATAAAAGAGCAACAGATCATAGTCCATTTTCTGCTGGAAGACATTTTTACAACAGATTGCCAAATAATATAAAATTGTTAAAAGGAAACATGTTTAAGACAAAATTAAAGCAACTGTTAATTGATAAATGTTTGTACTCCATTAGAGATTTCTAATGATATTGTGTGTAAATATTGTGTATAATTTATCTGTATGTCTAAACTTTTTTTAATGTTCTTGTGTTCGTAAACTGACTATGCTCATGGCTGTTAAGTTATCATGGACAAATAAACCATTTATTTATTATTTATTTATTTATTCCTATGTTTTGGGCTTTTGCTGAAGCCTTTTCCTTTTAACTGGAAACACATTGTGAAGGCAGTTTCTAGAAGGAGGCCTCAGAAAGAGGTTAAAACTAAAGATCTCAAGTTTCTGGAGAGAAAGAAAGTTGAAATGTTGGAACTGAAAATTCCAGATATAATGACATATTCCCAAAATGAAAAAAATTGACTTCAAGTTTTCTGATTTACATTTCAAATGTGATTGCAATAAAGCATTTGCTGATAATAAATGCAATGTATAATTGAACTGACAATCACTTATCAAACTTATGTTCTGATTCACCAGTTGCCCCACACAATCATTGCACTTTTCACTAGATGGTTTTATGGTATTTTCTTTAATGGATGAAACTCAAAGTTTAGTATTCATGCCTTCCAGATTACTGTTATTACTACTACTCCATTATAAATTTTTGGTCCAACCAATTTACGTCTCATAGAAATGATTTATGAAGATTTGGAAAATAATGCAAATAGTTCTCTTTACCATGCATGGGCAGCTGGTGTCCCGTGGGCCAAATTTGGCCTGTGATTGGTTTCAATCTGGCCATTGGAGGAAATCTGTGAGAGAGAGCAAGGCACTTGTATTGTACTCTACCCATGATACCTAGAGTTTGTAGCTCTTGATGTAGACCAGTGAAGGGTTTGCTTACTTTGTGCATGTGCAGTGCAATTTTGCTGCCACCGGATTTGAAAAATACTTGAATGACCTGCCTGTGGCCAAGAATCACAAAGTTACTCCTAATAGGATCTTGACTGGGACTGTCGATCTCAGGAATTAGGACCAGAATACCAGGTCACAAATTTTTTCAAACCAAGTGCTAGTCTGGATCAGGTGACAGAGGATTTAGGTTCACTCTGTAAAGAATTTACCAGGGAAGACACCGTGGTTGTTGTGGGAGGGCCAGGGAACAGCATCGACAGAGATCCTGGGTACAGTATAGAGTGTGACCTGGTAAAGATTGCGTCGGCATCGAGACACACCAATGTTGAATTTGTATCTGTCCTGAGACGCCATGACCGGCCTCATTTGAACTCTTCTGTTGGGAGAGTTAATTTGGAGTTGGGTCGGGTGCGGGGGCTCATATTCGTGTGGTTCCTGTTGATTCTCTCAGTAGGTGGGACTATACCAGGCATGGCCTACATCTCATCAGGAAAGGGAATGGGAAACTGGCTGGGGTAATAGCAGGAAATTTAAGGGGGGGGGGGGGGAGGCACTGCCATGAATGGTAAAATACCAGTGGTTACAGGTGTTGGAGCAGCACCTTTTTTAGGATAGGTAAGACAGAAAGATTTCAAGTTCTACGAGAGGTCAGGATTGAAACAAATCTTCAGTTTAGGAAAGAAATTTAACAGCACAATTCTAGCACATTGGATCACCAATCACAGCTGTCAATTATAAATTTTCACCAATCAACAGAAATTTTATCTCCACCAAGTTGTATCTTAGTCCTAGGTAATTGCATTGATGAATTAAAGTCACCCAACCCAGTTGACATAATCTGCCTCTCTGAACACCATGTGACCACTGGTATAGGAACTAGGCCTAAGCACAATGAGAAACTCAGTCAGGAGAGTACTGCAAATGTTAGAATAAGGAAAGGTTCTCATAAAAGTATAATTAAAAATAATGTAAGTATATTTCATCAAAATATTGGGAGTTTAAAGAATAAAATAGATGAGCTTCTGGTTTGTTTAGAAGATTTAGAAGCTGAGGATGAAATAGATATACTATGCCTGTCTGAGCATCACATTGTTACTGATATGGAAAAGGTAAATGTAAGTGGATATAAGCTCTCTGCACATGTAATGAGAGAAAATATGGAGAAAGGAGGAGTTGCCATATATGTCAAAAGTTATCATTGTGCAAAAAGTATAGAAACAAAAAAGTTTTGTGTAGAGAAACATATAGAAGCATGTGCCTGTGAGCTTAAATTAAAGAAAGGCACATTTATAATTGTAACTGTATATAGGTCCCCATCAGGAAATTTTCATCTATTTCTGAAAAATTTGGACTCCTTGTTGTGCTATCTGTCAGACAGGGGGAAGCATGTTATTATTTGTGGGGACTTCAATGTAGATTCTCTGAAAGAGGGTAATAGGAAAAATGACCTTGAAGTATTACTTGGTTCTTTCAATTTGACACCCGTTATTGATTTTCCTGCTCGGGTGGTAAAGGATAGCAGCTCACTGATAGATAACTTCTTTATAGACCAAGATAAGTTTAACCAGATAAATGCTCAGCCTGTTGAGAATGGTCTTTCTGATCATGGTGCACAGCTAGTTACAATATATGACATAGCTCCATTCAGCAATACTAAACAGTCCTCCAAAGTAGTACGTTCAGTCAACAATTTAACAATTGCAAATTTCAGGGAAAGCCTACAGCAGTTAGACTGGGATGAGGTGTAACGTGAACCTGATGCCAATTTAAAATATAATTTATTTCATGACATTTTTGTAAATGCATTTGAAAACTGCTTCCCCAAGAAAATAGTTAAATATACTCGTAAGAAACCTTGTAACAAACCATGGCTTACTAAGGGTATAAAAATATCTTGTAACCGGAAAAGGGAAATGTATCTGACAGCAAGAAAGAGTAGTGACCCAGAAACTATCAAACATTATAAAAACTACTGTGTTATATTAAGAAAAGTTATTAAAAATCCAGGAGTATGTGTATCATGTCTGAAATCAGCAACTCTGATAATAAAATTAAAACAATTTGGAATATTATTAAAAGAGAAACAGGTCAACCAAGAGCAGAGGAAGACAGTATTACCATAAAATTGAATGAAAACTTTATGAACAAAAAGTCAGAAGTTAAAAATATTTTTAATAATCATTTTCTAAATGTTGTGGATGTAGTAGGATCCAGGTGTTCATTAGAAGATGCTAGGCTGTTAATGGAAGAGGCCATACCTATGCAATTTGATACAATTGAAATCTCACCCACTTCTCCCTCTGAAATTAGGAAAATAATAAACTTGCTTAAAAGCAAAAACTCACATGGAATTGATGGCATTTCCAGCAAAATACTAAAAGCTTGTTCTCAACAGATAAGTAAGATTCTCAGCCACCTGTGTAATAGCTCTCTGGAACAGGGCATTTTCCCTGATAGACTGAAATATGCTATTGTTATACCTTTGCATAAAAAGGGGGAGAGATCTGATGTCAACAATTACCATCCAATCTCCATTCTAACAGCTTTATCCAAAATTTTTGAGAAAGTAATGTATTCAAGAGTAGCTTCACATATCTGTAAAAATGAAGTACTAACAAAATGTCAGTTTGGTTTCCAGAAAAGTTTTTCAACAGAAAATGCCATGTATGCTTTCACCAATCAAATTTTGAATGATCTGAATAACCGAACACCACCCATTGGGATTTTTTGTGATCTCTCAAAGGCTTTTGATTGTGTAAATCATGAAATTCTGCTAGACAAGCTCAAGTATTGTGGCATGAGTGGGATAGTGCACAAATGGTTTAATTCATACCTAACTGGAAGAGTGCAGAAAGTTGAAATATGTAGTTCTCATAACATGCAAAGATCAGCACATTCCTCAAACTGGGGAACTATCAAGAATGGGGTTCCACAAGGGTCAGTCTTGGGTCCTTTGTTGTTCTTAATATATATTAATGACTTGCCATTCTATATTCATGAAGAGGCAAAGTTAGTTCTCTTTGCTGATGATACAAGTATAGTAATCACACCTGACAAACAAAAATTAACTGATGAAATTGTCAATACTGTCTTTCAGAAAATTACTAATTGGTTCCTTGTAAATGGATTCTCACTGAATTTTGATAAGACCCAGTACATACAGTTCCGTACAGTGAATGGTATGACGCCATTAATAAATATAGACCTTAATCAGAAGCATATAGCTAAGGTAGAATATTCCAAATTTTTAGGTGTGTCCATTGATGAGAGATTAAATTGTAAGAAACACATTGATGATCTGCTGAAATGTTTGAGTTCAGCTACTTATGCAATAAGGGTCATTGCAAATTTTGGTGATAAACATCTTAGTAAATTAGCTTACTACGCCTATTTTCACTCATTGCTTTCATATGGCATCATATTTTGGGGTAATTCATCACTGAGGAATAAAGTATTTATTGCACAAAAGCGTGTAATCAGAATAATAGCTGGAGTCCACCCAAGATCATCCTGCAGACATTTATTTAAGGATCTAGGGATATTCACAGTAGCTTCTCAGTATATATTCTCTGTTATGAAATTTGTTATTAACAACCAAACCCAATTCAAAAGGAATAGCAGCGTGCATAACTACAATACTAGGAGAAAGGATGATCTTCACTATTCAAGATTAAATCTAACTTTGGCACAGAAAGCGGTGAATTATACTGGCACTAAAGTCTTTGGTCACTTACCAAATAGTATCAAAAGTCTGACAGATAACCAACAAGTATTTAAGAAGAAATTAAAAGAATATCTGAATGACAACTCCTTCTACTCCATAGAGGAATTTTTAGATATAAATTAAGAAAAACAAAAAAAAATTTAAAAAATAAAAAATAAATAAATAAATAAATAACACAAAAAATAAAAAAGTTGTTATATTAACTTAAGTATGTTGTTAAATTAACTTAATTATGTCATGTATTGGAAAATTTGACTCATTCCACATCATTACGAAATATCGTATTCATGATCCATGGAACTAGTATTAATCTAATTGCCACATTTTGTTTTTTGAGTCTTTCTCATATCATTATTGATAAATAATTATTGTCCATTGTGGATTTATTAGAACACTGCAGCTGTAAAAACTGAAGTTAATTTACAATGAACTTGCTGCAACCTATTACTTCTGTAGGCATTTGTTTTCCCTTGATGATATTTCAAGATACCTGGCATACCATCTTCAGATGTGTAGATTCATTTAACTGTCATGGACACTATTTCTTTACTAAGAGCATTGCAGAATTTTTAATGGAAGTTTTTAAGACAGCTATTGTAAAACATTGCAAGTAAAGAAACAACGGTCACAATACATAAATAAATGTAAAAATCTGAATATGGGGTGAAAATAAAATGAGTGTACTCTCACAAACCCATTTAATGTGACTTAGTCACAGGAAGTTGCCATTGCTGTTGGGTCACTGCCACGTTTGAAAATATGTGGATGAGCCTGGGCGTTCCTCTGGTGAAGTTTCATACGAAGTGACTGCAAATTACTGCCTACAACCTATTGGGTGAGACATCTGAGTACCATCTGGCTTGCTGTGTGTAGTACCAGTGGTACACTGTGTTGCTGATTTGGGTTCCAGGCTTCCACCCTCACAATCCCTGCCATCCATGATATGCTGTTGGTACCTTCTTAAGCATATCTCCATCTTTGAGACTGATGGGGTTGGCCTTACTAGTTGTACTAGACTTGTGCCTGCAGACTCCTGACCTGGCCACATGCACAACACTGCCACTGGGTCCTGATCCACACAATAGCCACAGCCAATGAAGCTCTGTGTCCACATTCCTTGTCATGTGTGAGGGTTTGAATCAGCACACTTATCACCATGCCATAGAAAACAATTTGAACCATAAATTACAGGTAATAAATATGATTACAGACAAGACTGTTTCACTGAATCCTTAAGGCTTATGACAGCCATCCACACCAACTCTCGAGCTCAGTGTCCTTCACCATTAACACTATAGCCTCATCTGCTCAGCTTCCATGCTCACTAAAAATCCTGACCCAAGGGGTGGCTGCTACAACTGGTAATCAGAAGTAGGGCTCACAATGACCTTGCTACAACCGGCTCTAGTTTTTGATTTCGCCATCATAATCGCATCAGCTTCATTCAACTTGAAGTCAAAGTTTCACGCACTGAAGGGCAGAAATGAGAAGCATTTTATTTACCTTGCAACTGGCCGTTTTCACTTTTTAATTCATTGGCTGTGGTGGATCATAGGGACACATATTTCTGAGTGTAACCCTTGTAAAAACATGTGAAACTCTTGACTTGCCTGCTTTTAAGGGTAACTGTCACAGGTCATATTTAACACTTGTCAGGTGTACATTTTGCAATCTTTATGGACACAGGTTGCCATACATGAAGGCTGTGCAAGCTATACTTTACGCTTGTTGACAGTGGGGTCATTTGGCATGAGACTGTAGTAAATGTTGGTGGGCTATGTTATGGCCATAAGATCTAGAGTAACTCATTGTCTATTTTGTCTCTTTTGTACTTTATATTCTTCATTGTTTGGACAGTAGTAGAATATGCAAGATGCTGGTAGAAACATGCAACACTAGAACAGGTGATGAAGTTAAGATAATATTGAGTCTACTCACTCCATCTGCTGATCCTGCAAACTTGATTCTGTCGAGGCAGCAGAGAACATAAGAGCATTTCTCAGACACATCTTAACTGTAGCCATATTGGGTGTGTGATCTGACAAAATTTGTACTTGTGTGACCAATCTAAGACTGCTTTGAGAGGCTAAGGCATACTTTACCAACCATGAAACCTTGCAGGATGTGCAAACATTCATGTAGCTAGCTGAGAGGTTAAGACAGTGGTATTTTAAGCAAAACAATACTTGCTTCTTCAGGGAGAAGTTGAACACATTGACAGAGAAGCATAATGAGTCCAATGAATCTTTTTCAGAGAGGATCTGAAAGATCAGTGTCCAAACACATGAGCTAACACCGAACAAGGAATCAATGTAGTGCTATGGAAAAAAGCCAAGAATTGGGCTTTTGATACATTTTTGTGCCGCATTCCCACTGAAATGTCACTAGAAGCTAGGATAGAGAATCCATCTGATATGGCCACAGCTATCAGATAGCCACACAGTTGGAAGAGATAGTTATGGTGACTAGGGGGCATGATGATGGCCAAGTGTTTGCTTCGGTAATAGAATGTCACAGGTGTGGCCATGAGGACCATATCCAACACCACTGTGATTGTCTGGAATGCTACAAGTGTGGACAAATGGGTCACAAAACACAGGAGTGAAGGAGTAGGAAACAGGAAAATAAGTAACAACAAAAGAGTTTCTTAAGCTTAAATGGGAATGTATCAGTGATTGGAAAATATTCCCCATAAAGTGTAGTACTGCATGATGGATACAGAAATGAAATGGTGCTTGAGGAATTTCATTGGTGTCAAGAAAAATAAATTTTTTGTAGATACAGGGTCACATTTATTGGTTCTCATGCTAGATCTCTTGGGTATGAAGAGACTAGGGTCTTTGCACTACAGGTTACGTGGAGCTGACAATAATGATATAAGTTCATTGGGGACAACACTACTCAAGTTTAGCATTGGGGCTAGGACTTTTTCCAAGCACATGGATGTGTTGCCACAGGTTGGTGAAGGGTAATCTGTAATTCCTGGGCTTCATTCCCTTGCTAAATATCAAGCTAAAATCGATCATTTTCAATATGCATTATAGATTAGATGTAATTTGTTTCTGGTGGGTGATAACACCTGAAGTACAGCAATGTCACAAGGCACACCAATTGTGAAGGTAGCTGCAGACTTATCACAGGAGGTTTTGTGTGTCGTTGAGCCATTTGAAGATAATGAACTTTTGGATACAATGCACTGTTCTGTGCGCAGAATCATTGCTTGAATGGTTAACATATGGCTCCTGTTGGTCTAAACAATTTTGGTATGGACAATGCAAGTCCCACTGAAGGGCTTAATGATCACCAAATTGGATATTTTGGGTGAAGAGGATATAGGTAGGTCATTTACTGTCCATAGCCACAAGCATACCATCAATGATTCTGCATTACAAGACAAAGTGGATCACCTGCAGGGCAAATATGGGAGAGATTTGGAAGCACTACTGTTGCTATTTAAGGATTTGTTTAACATGCAGGGTTCATTACCCACTTCCCTTGTCACCAACATTGCATACGAACAGGGTGATTTATACGAAGCCATATCATATACCAAAGCAATTGCAGCCACTCATGGAAGAGTTCATCAACTGACAGCTGGTAGAAGGCATCATAGAATCCAATGATAATCCATGGGAGGCACCTGTAGTCCCGATATTGAAAAAAATTGATGCTTTTGTTATGACTATAGATGACTGAATGCTCGAACCACCCCTGATGCCTATTTGATAACTAATATAATGGAGATGCTTGACAACTTAAGCAGATGCAAACGCTTCCCTTTAATGGATTTGCAAGTCGGTTACCACTAGATGGAGGTAGTGCCAGAGAACAGATGTAAAACAGCTTTTATAGTTGCATGGGGGCATTTTCAGTATCATAAGATGAAAATGCGCCAGCCACCTTCCAAAGATTGAAAGATGGGGTTTTGCATGGCTTAAAAACTAGAAGATTCATGGTGTATCTCAATGATGTTACAGTTTTATCAAAAGATTTGAATTAACATGTAAAAGAGTTGTAGGAAGTATTCGGTAGACTATGAACAGCATATCTTACACTAAGTACTGAAAAATCTAGTTTTTCACAGTCACAAATCAATTACTTGGGCCACGTTATTAATGAAGTGGGTGTATGAACTGACCTCATTTGCTGTCTGATGTTTGTGAATTTTCAAACCTTCAAACAACAAAAGTTTTACAGTCTTTTCTTAGTCTCTGTAACTATTACCAAAAATTTGTCAAAACTTTGCATAAATGGAATCATTTGCTGAGAGAGGTGTTAAATTCCAATGGTCACCAGAACGAAAATGTGCCTTTCAGGTGTTGAAAATAGCATTAACAAAAGACCCAATACTGGTATTTCCTGATTTTGACAAAGAATTCATTCTTTCCTGTGATTCAAGCAATAGTGCTCTTGGTTTTATTCTGTCAGAAAACTGGTAGTGGAAATCAGTATGGAAGCAGAGTTCCTTGAAAGTACTATTACAATGTCTGAAGCATACAACTACTTCCTTTGTTAGAGAAGTTCAGTGACAGACATTTTTAAAAACAGAAAATTGCACTTACCGAGAAATGATCTTAACTCCTATCAAAGTATTCCCCTTGGCTATCTATACACAGCTGCCAACATTTCTGGTGGTCTTGGAAGCAAGCAGGGAAATTTCCACTGTGATCCTTGTAAGCACATCTGTCACAGCCCATTGGATGTCTGCAGTAACTTGATGAAGCTTTCCATTCAGTTGCCTTTTCACTTGTGCAAAGAAGAAAAAAATCATCAGATGAGTGGTTGGGCAAATGTCACAGATGTGGGGTGGCAATAATAGATTGTCTGGCCAGATACTCAGTAACAGATAAAATAGTATGGGGTCCTGTATTGTCTTGCAGTAAGAACCTGGAGGAACATGCTCATGGTGAACTAACCCCTTACTACCAAAGAATGTGATCAACATTGTCTTTGTTCTCATAGGTTGTCATATCACTTTTTTGGAGGTTAATGATCCAGGACTCCATCATTTTGCACTTTGACACTTCATGTGAGGGCCATACTGGTAGCATCAACTTTCATCACCAGTAATAATCTTTGACGGAAATGTGGGAGCACATCTGGCTCTATCCGATAGTTCAGCATAAATTCTTAATCTTTCCTCTTTCTGTTTGTCTGTTAGTGTGTGAGGGATGAGTTTTGTATTAAGTTACAGTTTCTCTAAATCTTCACATAAAATCTTATGACACCCATAGATGATGGTCTTCTTGCTATAACTACCTACACTCCATTTTTGCATTGGCATGTACTGTAGATGAGCAACCAGCTGTGGTATTGTCTTGCACTGAATCTCTGCTTTGACAAAACCTTTTGTACCAGTCAAAAACATGTCTTCTTGAAATTGCTTTGCCTGCATATGCTTGTTTAGTCATTGTCCACATTTCACTATGGGTTTTCCCAAGCTTAACATAGAACTTAATGTCCACTCTTTGTTCACAATCAGCAGCCATTGTGTCATCGTAACTAATGCACCAAGAAACAAAATTTTTACAAACTCAGAAATAAAAAACAGAAACTTGTCCTAGAACTTTTCTGACAAAGGTAGTATGTTTATACTCTGCAAACAACCATGAATGCATGGCAGAGGATAATATCCCATTCTATCATAAGGTTTCTTCCTGTTCCACTCACATATGGAGCATGGGAAGAATGCTTGTGCCTCTTTGAATTCTCTAAATATTCTGATATCCTCAAGATCACTATGTGAGTGATATATAGAGGGGATGTAATATATTCCTAGAGTCATCATTTAAAGCCTTCTTGAAACTTTGTTAGCAGACTTTCTCAGGATGGTTTACATCAATGTTCAAGCGTCTGTCAATTCAGTTTCTTCAGTGTCTCTGTGACACTCTCCCATGGATCAAACAAACCTATGACAATCCATGCTACCCTTCTCTGTATATGTTTGATATCCCCTGTTAGTCCTGTTTGGTAAGGGTCCACACACTTAAGCAACATTCAAGGACTGGTCAAATGAGTGAACAATCTCCTTGGTAGGCTGGTTGCACTTCTCCAATATTCCACCATTATTGCCCATGACTGAGCCTATGTGATCATTCAATTTCATCTTCCTACAAACTGCTACACCCTGGTACATGTAAAAGTTGGTCGATTCCAACAGTGATGCATTGATATAATAGTCTTAGGATACTATGTTTTCTCATTTTATGAAGTGCACATACATGTATAGAATTTATTATGAAAATAGTAGAGATATACACTGAAGCCCCCATGAAACTGGAATAAGCATGCATATTCAAATACAGAGATATGTAAACAGACAGAGTATGATGCTGCCGTCAGCAATGCCTATATAAGACAACAAGTGTTTGGCACAGTTACTGCTGTTACAATGGCAGGTTATCAAGATTTAAGTGAGTTTGAACATGGTGTTATAGTGGGCACACGAGCGATGGGACACAGCATCTCTGAGGCAGCAATGGAGTGTGGATTTTCCCGTATGATCATTTCACAAGTGTACTGTGAATATTAGGAATCTGGTAAAACATCAAGTCTCTGACATCGGTGCAGCCAGAAAAAGATCCTACAAGAACAGGACCAATGACAACTGAAGAGAATCATTCAACTTAACAGAATGCAACCCTTCTGCAAATTGCTGCAGATTTCGATGCTGGGCCATCAACAAGTGTCAGCATGTGAACAATTCAATGACACGTCATTGATATGGGCTCTTGGAGCTGAAAGCCCACTCTCTCTGTACCCTGATGAATACACAACACAAAGCTTTACACCTCGCCTGTGCCTGTCAACACTGGCATTGGACTGTTGATGACTGGAAACATGTTGCCTGGTCAGATGAGTCTCATTTCAAATTGTATTGAGTGGATGGACGTGTACAGGTATGGAGACAACCTCATGAATCCATGACCCTATGTATAAGCAGGGTGTAATATCCCCACGAAAAATTACCCTCTACCACGCACTAATTAATAGTGATCAATCAAATCATCCACATTTATTTACGTTTGAAAAGTATCGGATTAGATTTTTCTAGTAAAATATGCGCCGACAGCTAGTCGACGCCAAGGTATTTTTCTAGTATGTTTATTCTTTGGAACAACAGAGGTACAGATATGTATGCTCCATGGTTATTATAGTAGAGAGAGAGAGAGAGAAGGGAGTTTCGGAAATATCGGTGGGAGGATTTTTGGATTCCTAAAGAAGTTTAGGTACTCTTCTTCGCACTAAAGCGAACAAGGGAAATTTGTGCCGCTAGCGGGATAGATAAAGAAATGATAAACCTATAAAAAAAGTAAATTTCCTGAGACTTAAAATACACGGAAACGGAACCTGTAATTAAAAAGGATTCAATATACATCTTTCATCAGAAATAAGGTTTGTGACCATTTTATTACAGAGTGAATGAAGAATGAGTTCTCTGTCTGAATCACTGATGATTGTCTAGGCCTGTAATTAATTGGGAAGTTTCAGCTGTGACGAAGAGAACCTGCAATCTATGAGTTTTATAAATCGTCCAAAAAGGCTTCGTCCACATCTGAAATATTAGATCTGTTGTAAACTGAACGAATTGTTCAAACGATCGATTTTCCCAACTGAATGCAGCGCTTAATAATAATAACAAATGTAAAGATTTTTTCTAGCAAGACCGCCGCTGAGTATTAAGACGAAGGGCTCTACCGGAGATTCGACCAGGCTGATCTCAAGTAATTTATATTTGCATTGTACACAGATAAATTAGAGAGAGAGAGAGAGAGAGTGAATGTAATTCTAGAAATTACTTAGAACCCTCCAGTAGTATAATTGTTTGTCTGTCCTTTTACGGATCAGCCAATCATAATACACGAAGCCCTGACTTTACTGTACTGATTCAGGTGTGAGAGTGAAGGAGCGATAAAGACGACAGATACACTTCTGTACAGACAAACATCACACCAAGTTAGCGGCAAGCTGCATTCACACACAAAGACTTTCATCAGAAACAAAACCACACAATAAAGAAGTAATCAGAATTCATTAGAATGGCCAATCCGTGACAGGACACTTTTTTGGACGTTGTTAAAATAATTTTGTTCTTTGTTTCATGTGAACGACGACGAGACAACCTAACTTGAAAAAAAGAGAAGAAATACTCGCAGTCGAATTACTTGGATCCACACATAAACAGCACGCAGGGCGCAGACAAAAGGCCAGATCTATAATTTTTTAATTAAAGCTTGCTAGTATTCTGGAAGTAGACGTAGATTTGAACATTTACTAATTGTGTTCATACAAGACGTACTTTGATTGAACTGCCCTAGTTGCATTTAACCGCATAAGTACTATACGAAAGTATTCTTGTGTGAAGGGATATATATATAAATCTTGACTGTAGAACATTTATATGGTTTTAACTAGGGCAATGTTTAAGATGAGTCAAGCAGAGCAGAGCAACACGCAACAGCCTTCAGCTGTGAGCACCGATGATAATGAGGTAGTAAGAAGTGTTGTAGAACCGATAGCTACAGATAGCGCAATAGAACGCCCGGTAGACACGGCTGGAGATGTAACAGCAGGGATGCAACATGGATTAGATCCATTAGTAATTATAATGAGACAGATGCAAATGATAAACGAGAAATTAGCCGCAGTTACTGAAGGGCAAAACCATTTGAATACAAAATTAGCCTCAGTTACTGAAGGGCAAGACCATTTGAATACAAAATTAGCCTCAGTTACTGAAGGGCAGGAAAATTTGAAAACCGACATTAACAGGAAATTAGCCTCAGTTACTGAAGGGCAGGAAAATTTGAAAACCGACATTAACAGGAAATTAGCCTCAGTTACTGAAGGGCAGGAAAATTTGAAAGCTGAGATTAAGCAGCAGTTACATGAAAGTTTTTCCGAATTAGAGCAGCGGATAGAGGAAAAGACAAAGGAACTAAAAGATCAGGCCGAAGAGACGGAACGAAAATTAACTGCACAAATCGAATTGGTTAAAGCTCAATGTGAGGAATCTACTCAACGTGTTCGTGTAGAAATGAAGGAGTACGTGGCTATTAAGATAGATACAGTACGCGAACAGGTGGAAATGGTTCCGCAGTTAGTACAAAAGCAAGATGCCATGTCATGTGCAATTGCGCAACTTCCGGAATTGGCATGTACGCAGACGAACCTAAAGGAAAGTGTGGAACATCTGACAGAACGTCAAGACGTTATTGACCACCAGATTAATGTATTAACGGGTAAATTATCCGAAATCACATTAGAAAACAAAAGGCTAATGTGTGAAAACGTTGAGCAAAATGTTAAAGTAGCATTCCAGAGTCTATGTGGCAAACAGGAAGAGAATTTGTTTGCGAAAGGACTTGAGGAAGTGCGACAGCAGTTAGGTGCTGATATCGAGCATTGGAAACAAACGATCGAAGAGTCGATACGTGTTTCACAACAAGGCTCAGAACAAATGAATACAGGCCGACAGCAGAAGTTGTCAGCGACTATAGACCCAATTACTGCACATTCGCACACAATACCGACATGTGTAAGTAACTCGAATATCAAATTGCCACGAGCTAGTTGTTCGCGTGACGTTTTAGCGGATGGAGATTATGAAAGCCTTTGTCATGCCGAAGAAAAAATGATAAAGCATCAGCAATTTCAGATTTTTAACACTGACAAAAGGGGGGTCCATCCGATTGTTTTTATTCGAAGTTTTAGAGGAGTGCTACCCAGAAGTTGGTCGGAGTGGCAGAAGATCAGTTTCGTTACTGGGTATATACAAGGTTCGGGGGCGATCTGGGCCTCGGACATGACTTCTGTTTGCTCGACCTATGAAGATTTTGAAAAAGCGTTTTTAGCAAAATTCTGGTCAGAAGGGGTACAGGAACGCCTAAGGCAGGAGGTGCTCTACCCAGAGCCTTTCTCTTTTTCGAAAGGAAGCCTTAGGAAGTATTTTGAAAAATATATAAATAAAACAAGATATTGGGACAGACCTATGCCTTTGCCAGACATAATAAACATACTTAAGGCAAGATTACCAACTAGCATCCGGAATCAATTAATTTACGGCAACGATAAAGACCTGGAGTCGTTCCTCACGACGTTAGATCATATAGACATTATAGAAGAGAACAACCAGAAAGCCCGCAACAATAGATTCCAATATAGGGAGATAGAACCTCCGCCAAATGGTAGTCAAGGGAACGCACAGAGATCGATAAATAGTGGAGAAACCCCTCAAAATATCAACAATAATACCGGCAATAGTCTTGCGAGGGGCTATCCAAGGAATAACAGGAATGGGAAAAGATACAATCCCGTATGGGGGAACGAAAGGAATTTCAGACCCCAAGCATGGAACAATAACGGT
This sequence comes from Schistocerca nitens, assembly GCF_023898315.1. Lineage (NCBI taxonomy): Eukaryota > Metazoa > Arthropoda > Insecta > Orthoptera > Acrididae > Schistocerca > Schistocerca nitens. The sequence goes on from NC_064615.1 coordinate 450,337,028, forward strand.
AATAGAAAGTGGAACCAACCGGGGGGAATAAACTCCAACAACCAACATCAGTGGGGACGGACATCTACGAATCAACCGGTAATTACCGAAGTAACGGATGATGTCAACCACCAGGCGAATCAAAATCCAACAAACTTGTAAGGACCCACTCGTGCCCCGGAGGAGCGGTCAACAATAGGTTGAGGGGCAACAGGATATGTGTACCAATGCTAACGTATAATGATGGACGATTACTGGCAGATGAATTGACCGAAGACTTAGAACCCAAAGATGAGGATAAGGAACAGGTGGCAGTAGCCGAAGTGCAAGTAATTTTGGAGACTGTACCTATAGTGGCGGTTTTAGACACAGCTGCAACCACGAATGTTATTTCGGAGGCTCTATTCAACAAGATCAGAAATATAAGACGAGTACCAAGTTTTCCAGTTCAAAATTGTAGAATAATAGGCGCCGTTGGGGCTCGATCGGCGAATGTAAAAGTGCAGTCACTACTTAGTGTAGAAGTAGGAAATGTAGCAATATTAAGCACATTCCTTGTTGTGAAAAATTTGGTGGTAGACTGCATTATCGGAGTCGACAGCCTACGTCAATACGGATGCAGAATAGATTTTAAAACCGGAAAAATTTGGTTAAATATAAATAAACAAGAAATTGAGATGGACTTGTTGAAAAAAGAAAACCTTACCAGAAAATATAATAGTGGGATCAGTGTGCAAGTAATCAGGACTGCACAGAATTCTAAACAGCACGCAAATAATGAGTTCCAAGTTAAAGGAGATTTCGGTCAATTAGTGTATGAGAAGTTAAATGAATCCGACTGCATCACTGAAGATCAGAAGAAGCAGCTCAAAGAATTATTATTAGTTTATGAAAACGTGTTTGATGAAAGGCCAGGAGTGATTAAAGGATACATATGCCATCTCTACGTTAAGCCGCACGAAACATATTGTCGAACTTTCTATCCTGTTCCCTGGAGGTTAAAGGCTCAAGTTCAAAAAGAAATAGATCGCATGTTGAAATGGGGTTTGATCGAACCCTCTACAAGCCCATACTGCTCCCCATTGTTGGTAGTGCCAAAAGCAAATGGAACTGTGAGACTGGTACTCGACGCAAGGGAAATAAACAAAATCATAATTCCAGTGAGGACACATCCGGAAAACATAGACGAACTGATACAACGGTTCCAGGATGTCCAATATTTGACGAGCATCGATTTGCGGAGTTCTTATTGGCAAGTCAAGCTGGATGAGGTATCAAGGAAATATACAGCTTTCATTTATGCAGGAAGAAGTTACCAATTTACTGTAGTTCCTTTCGGACTCAACATTAGTGCTGGAATCTTTATAGCAGCGCTAGATTATGCATTAGGCCCAGAACTAAGAAGCAGGATAACAGTATTTGTGGATGACATGCTTATTGCATCGAAGACCTGGGAGGAGCATATTTCCTTACTGAGTCGGGTATTGAACGTGTTCAAAACCATGGGAATAACTGCTAACCTACAGAAATCCCATTTTGCACTAAATAGAATCAAGTTCTTGGGGCATATGATTGACGCAAAGGGAATTTTACCGACCAAGGAGAAGCTAATTGCGATTAGTAAGTTTCCAACACCAAGAAATAGGAGGCAATTAAAAGGGTTTATGGGTCTTGCCTCATTTTTTAGAAGATTTATAACGAATCAGGCCATGAATGCAGCAGCTCTAAATAGTTTGCTGAAGAAGGATGTGCCCTGGATTTGGACATTAGAGTGTCAAGAAGCCTTTGAAGAGATAAAGAAGCAATTAGTAAACGCACCGCTTTTGTACCATCCGGACATGCGAGAGGAATTCTACTTGTCAACTGATTCGTCAAATGTGGGTCTTGGAGCGTGCCTTTTCCAAGTACGCAAGATAAAAGGACAGCTTACCTTTTGTCCTATTGCGTTTGCTAGTCGTGTTTTGTCCAACTGTGAACGAACGTACACGACGACAGAATTAGAGGCTCTTGCGGTCGTCTGGGGATTTAAAAAATTTCATTATTATTTATATGGGTCGAAGACTATCATATATTGCGATCACCAATCATTAACATTTTTACAAACGTGTAAACTGTTACACCCCAGACTCGCTAGATGGACTCTCGCTCTGCAACAATACCAATTTAAGATCGTACATGTCTCAGGGCAGCAAAACATTATTGCGGACGCTCTATCAAGGTCACCACAGGGTTTAACCAAAGAGATTGAAGTAAATAATTACTCAGAATTCCCTGTATTGCTGCTGCAGGAAAATCCCTTTAAGACGTACTATGTCAATCTGTGTGTTCATATGGCCCAGTTACAGAAAAAGGATACTCAATGGGGAAGTGTCATTCAAAGGTTACAACAGCAACCTTCGGATCAGATCGTAAATTATTACAAGCTGGTAAACGGCGTATTATTTTTCCGCTGTGGAAGGCCAAACAAAGTCCGTTGGTGTGTTTGTATACCGGAGGCACAAATAGAGAAACTTGTATGGTTCACTCATTTAACCTGGGGACATTTTGGTGCGACAAAATGTGCAGACAAGATAAGTGGATACTGTTATTTTCCCAACATAAAGCGCAGAGTGCATGAGATCTTAAAGAGGTGCATAATATGTCAAAAAACAAAGCCAGATTCAAAAGGGACTAAGCACCCATTATGCTCTATATTAGTACAAGAACCAAAAGGATTAATTTCGTGCGATCTGTGTGGACCGTTACCGACTTCAAGAGGTGGTGTTAAATATGTGTTAGCACTTCTCGAAGTGTGCACGAAATACGTAAAGCTATACCCAATAAAGACGGCCACAGCCAAAGTAATTGTATTAAGATTGATAAGAGATTATATTCCACATGTTGGTACACCAAAGGCGATCATAACTGACAATGCTAAAATATTCACGGGACTCCGGTGGAAGCAGACTTTGTCTCAAATCGGTGTGAAACACATATTAACATCATTTTACCACCCACAAGGCAATTTGGTGGAGAGGATTTTTAGAGAATTCAATCGATTTATGAGGACGTATTGCCATAATAAGCAAACTGCGTGGGCAAATTATGTGGAAGAGTTTGAGCAAATATACAATAACATGCCCCACTCCTCAACTGGATATACACCTCGTGAATTGATGTTCGAAGCAAAAGAGGAAAACTTCTGGACTGACCATATCCCCAAAACTCAGGAAACTGAGATCCCTTGGGAAGAAAAAATAAGACAAGCTATCATAAATATGACGAGAAAGGCTGATCAAAGAAAACAACGATATGACAAGTTGATCAAGAGGGTACAGACATACCGTGTCGGAGAGAAGGTACTAGTTAAACGACATACCAAATCATCTGTAATAAAGAAAAGTATAAAGAAATGGGAGTTACTATATACTGGACCATACCTTATCCTACAAATTCCGAATCCTGGAGCTTATCTGTTAGCATACCCGGGATCGAACAAAATGAAAGGGTTATTTCCTCATAAAGACTTAAAAAGATATAATGAAGAATAGGAGATAGGGAGGAATGGTGTTCCGAGTGACAGAGATGAACGCTCGTAAAAAATATAACAATGAACTGTGTGTGTGTAGTGTTAAAAACCTTTAAAGTGAAGTAGTTAATCAATGACATAGAATATAGAAATAGTGACTAATTATTACTATTGAGTGTTGTAAAAAGGATAGTGGAGATAGGCTTCACCTGTGGTTTGAGTGAACATAGAACTTTAGCTTTGCTAATGTGATCAAGATGTATAAAGTATCTGACTGACCTGCGAGAAGAATGAAATGTTTCCTGCAAATGACGCTGAATAATCAAAAAAAGGTTTAAAGTGAATATTCATATATAATCTCATGTGAACGCTTAGATGGGTAAACGTGTGAAGGGATGTGTTGTGGTAGTGAATCGTGAGTGACGGTTAACGCCGCAAAAACAATTTCCCGCGCAAAACAGTTGACGTCGCCGCGAGAATTAAAATCGATAGAGACGACACAGATATGCTTTATAAGAGACTCGCACCAAACGCGAGGATAAACTGATTCATGTTGAACTTTAAAAGGAATAGGTGTTATAATTAGAAGTTAAGAGTTTTTAATTTATTAATGAATAATAAAAAAAAGTAATATTCATAGAATTAATAGTTGTTTAATGGTTTGTGTTTGTTTGGGAATTATGTTTGAAAAATCCATTTCCATAGATGAGCATGGATGAACGCAGTATGAATCAGAGAGTAAATGAAAGAAGCGAATCCGCATTCCTCAATGCTAATAATTTTTACATTTCAGCACTAAAGCGAAGAAATATATGTGTTTAGAATAAAAAGTTTTGAGGATAGCTAAATTATATGACTTATTAAGGGAATATGGATGATGTCTGGGTATAAAATGAACTACACTTTCCATTATTCGATGATTTGAATCCAAAATCTATAGTAAGTTACATGAATCCTTTAAATTACGAAGAACAAATCAGTCATAGAAAATCTGTTAAAGCGTTTGGACTTATAAGTACCAGTGGGGAGGCAAAGTAAAAAGGAGTATTCAAACGAGAGTAAATCGGATGATGCTTTTGGCAACATCATTAATTAAGAGTTGAATTCATTGAAATACGTCGTAACAAAAAGGATCCATGAAGCCATAAGGATTTTGCTTTCAAAAAGGAGAATCTTGGATGGTGCAACCTAATCAGTTCTCTTACAGGAAGAGTCTTCCTTTTGGTCACAGCTAATTCTTTTGGAATGAATGTTGCATGTGAATTCGAGTATCCCTGTTCCTTCTACTCTTCCCATTGTGGGCCGCGTAGAAGATCAACTACAAAGGGGGCCGCGTAGAAGACCGACTACAAATGTGGACGTCGGGGACATGCAAGACCCGGGGGAGTTTAGCACCGCAAGATATTGTACTAGGAGCAAGATTGTAAAACGCAAATTCACGTTATTTATTGTAAAAAGTTTTTTTTGCTAGAGGCACAAACTACCCTTTTCCAAATCGCGATACAAATTGATCCCTATCTTTTCTTTAGAGATAAATTTCAAAATTATTTTTGTTCTTCTATAGGCTTTCCTATCTTCTATGTACCGTAGGCTGGGGGTCTAAGCTTAAGAGGTTTTCCAAGGTTTCCCTGCTTAAGAGAGTTCCCGAATGGGTAGACCCTGACAACAGTTCATGAAAGATCATCTTCCTTGGTTGTGCACAGCAAACATAACACCGAGATGCACGTAAAAGCAATACAGTCGCGGTACCTGTCTCATCATTTCTTCTGTTTTACACATTTCTTTTCTTCGTCTGTCTCAAACAGAATATTCTTTTTCAGTCGGAGGACTGACAATCATCACTTCCGGGTTATCCACGCTAATAGATAGCTCGCGAAGTGTGTTCGGTGAATCAAAATTGAGCTCACAAACTTCGCTCGCTGCGAGGGGCATTGTAATATCCCCACGGAAAATTACCCTCTACCACGCACTAATTAATAGTGATCAATCAAATCATCCACATTTATTTACGTTTGAAAAGTATCGGATTAGATTTTTCTAGTAAAATATGCGCCGACAGCTAGTCGACGCCAAGGTATTTTTCTAGTATGTTTATTCTTTGGAACAACAGAGGTACAGATATGTATGCTCCATGGTTATTATAGTAGAGAGAGAGAGAGAGAAGGGAGTTTCGGAAATATCGGTGGGAGGATTTTTGGATTCCTAAAGAAGTTTAGGTACTCTTCTTCGCACTAAAGCGAACAAGGGAAATTTGTGCCGCTAGCGGGATAGATAAAGAAATGATAAACCTATAAAAAAAGTAAATTTCCTGAGACTTAAAATACACGGAAACGGAACCTGTAATTAAAAAGGATTCAATATACATCTTTCATCAGAAATAAGGTTTGTGACCATTTTATTACAGAGTGAATGAAGAATGAGTTCTCTGTCTGAATCACTGATGATTGTCTAGGCCTGTAATTAATTGGGAAGTTTCAGCTGTGACGAAGAGAACCTGCAATCTATGAGTTTTATAAATCGTCCAAAAAGGCTTCGTCCACATCTGAAATATTAGATCTGTTGTAAACTGAACGAATTGTTCAAACGATCGATTTTCCCAACTGAATGCAGCGCTTAATAATAATAACAAATGTAAAGATTTTTTCTAGCAAGACCGCCGCTGAGTATTAAGACGAAGGACTCTACCGGAGATTCGACCAGGCTGATCTCAAGTAATTTATATTTGCATTGTACACAGATAAATTAGAGAGAGAGAGAGAGAGAGTGAATGTAATTCTAGAAATTACTTAGAACCCTCCAGTAGTATAATTGTTTGTCTGTCCTTTTACGGATCAGCCAATCATAATACACGAAGCCCTGACTTTACTGTACTGATTCAGGTGTGAGAGTGAAGGAGCGATAAAGACGACAGATACACTTCTGTACAGACAAACATCACACCAAGTTAGCGGCAAGCTGCATTCACACACAAAGACTTTCATCAGAAACAAAACCACACAATAAAGAAGTAATCAGAATTCATTAGAAGGGGACTGTTCAAGGTGGTGAAGGCTCTGTAATTGTAAAGGGCATGTGCAGTTGGAGTGATATGGGACCCCCGATACATTTAAACTGTAGTTGTTGTTGTGGTAAATCAGAGTAAAATTTGGGATGAATTTCTTGAAGAAGGGAGGATTGTTGCAGAGTAAATTCAACTCCCAGAGTGCTCAAATAAATTTTTAAAATTATTGTTGGTGCAGATAGCAGACAACCAGATCCCACTCTTGCCATATGTCACAACCAATATCTGGAGCATGGAAGGAGTGCAATGTTGCAGAAGGGAGGGCACTGCTTGTAATACATTTCCACACTGAGCCAAGCCATAACCAAGAGGCACAAACAGCTCTGTATGACAGAACCTAACATGTCATTCTGCAAGCCTTGTACGACAGTGCCATAACATGTAACCTTCAAGGTCAGCTGCCCCACAGCATTGTAGCACTGTTGGAATGTGCAAAGGCAAGGGTAACTGACAGTAACTGCGACACTACAGTGGGGACAAGTCCACTGACACCTCTGGGTAATGAGGGCAAATGACCATATAGCTGTGATGACTTTATGTCCAGTTGAAATATGACTGTTTCCAGAGCCACAGCGTCTGGTCATCCAGTATGCATCTCTGATTTTGACAGAATGAGAGACTCATTAATTACATGGTAACTTCACTGGCAAATCGTGATGTACTGCCTGCAGCTGAGAAAAAGCTTTGCCTCTGAGACCACAGCTAGACATTTGTAGTGGTGCTTAGCTGCTGCAAGCTGCCACTGCTGTTTTAGAAGATGTGGACAAGCCTGGGCCTTCCCCTGGTGAAGGGCTGTATCAAGTGACTGCAAATGACCACCTACAACCTTTTGGGAGAGACACCTGTGTACCTCTGCCTGGCAGACATAGTATTACATCCTTGACTGTATATTGTGCTGCTAATTTGGGTCCTAGACTTTGGCCTTCAAGACATCCACTATCTGTGATATGCTGTTGGCAACAGCTTAACACACGTCCATCTTCAAGAGCGCTCTGGTGGGCCACACAAGCTACCAGTGAGCTACAATAGACTTGCCCCTACAGACACTTGTCCCAGCCATCTGCAAGACATTGCTGCTGGGTCCTGACCCACACAACAGCTGTAGATAATGAAATGCTGGGCCTGCATCCATAGTCGAACTTGAGTGTGCATCTCAGCACTCCTTCTGTCACTCCAGAGAAGACAATTCATAGTATAAATTACAAGTAATAAATATGATTCCAGACAACACTGTTCTACATCTACATCTACATTTATACTCTGCAATCCACCCAACGGTGTGTGGCGGAGGGCACTTTACGTGCCACTGTCATTACCTCCCTTTCCTGTTCCAGTCGCGTATGGTTCGCGGGAAGAACGACTGTCTGAAAGCCTCCGTGCGTGCTCTAATCTCTCTAATTTTTCATTCGTGATCTCCTCGGGAGGTATAAGTAGGGGGAAGCAATATATTCGATACCTCATCCAGAAACGCACCCTCTCGAAACCTGGCGAGCAAGCTACACCGCGATGCAGAGCGCCTCTCTTGCAGAGTCTGCCACTTGAGTTTATTAAACATCTCCGTAACGCTATCACGGTTACCAAATAACCCTGTGATGAAACGCGCTGCTCTTCTTTGGATCTTCTCTATCTCCTCCGTCAACCCGATCTGGTATGGATCCCACACTGATGAGCAATACTGAAGTATAGGTCGAACGAGTGTTTTGTAAGCCACCTCCTTTGTTGATGGACTACATTTTCTAAGCACTCTCCCAATGAATCTCAACCTGGTACCCGCCTTACCAACAATTAATTTTATATGATCACTCCACTTCAAATCGTTCCGCACGCATACTCCCAGATATTTTACAGAAGTAACTGCTACCAGTGTTTGTTCCGCTATCATATAATCATACAATAAAGGATCCTTCTTTCTATGTATTCGCAATACATTATATTTGTCTATGTTAAGGGACAGTTGCCACTCCCTGCACCAAGTGCCTATCCGCTGCAGATCTTCCTGCATTTCGCTACAATTTTCTAATGCTGCAACTTCTCTGTATACTACAGCATCATCCGCGAAAAGCCGCATGGAACTTCCGACACTATCTACTAGGTCATTTATATATATTGTGAAAAGCAATGGTCCCATAACACTCCCCTGTGGCACGCCAGAGGTTACTTTAACGTCTGTAGACGTCTCTCCATTGATAACAACATGCTGTGTTCTGTTTGCTAAAAACTCTTCAATCCAGCCACACAGCTGGTCTGATATTCTGTAGGCTCTTACTTTGTTTATCAGGCGACAGTGCGGAACTGTATCGAACGCCTTCCGGAAGTCAAGAAAAATAGCATCTACCTGGGAGCCTGTATCTAATATTTTCTGTGTCTCATGAACAAATAACGCGAGTTGGGTCTCACACGATCGCTGTTTCCGGAATCCATGTTGATTCCTACAGAGTAGATTCTGGGTTTCCAAAAATGACATGATACTCGAGCAAAAAACATGTTCTAAAATTCTACAACAGATTGACGTCAGAGATATAGGTCTATAGTTTTGCGCATCTGCTTGACGACCCTTCTTGAAGACTGGGACTACCTGTGCTCTTTTCCAATCATTTGGAACCCTCCGTTCCTCTAGAGACTTGCGGTACACAGCTGTTAGAAGGGGGGCAAGTTCTTTCGCGTACTCTGTGTAGAATCGAATTGGTATCCCATCAGGTCCAGTGGACTTTCCTCTGTTGAGTGATTCCAGTTGCTTTTCCATTCCTTGGACACTTATTTCGATGTCAGCCATTTTTTCGTTTGTGCGAGGATTTAGAGAAGGAACTGCAGTGCGGTCTTCCTCTGTGAAACAGCTTTGGAAAAAGGTGTTTAGTATTTCAGCTTTACGCGTGTCATCCTCTGTTTCAATGCCATCATCATCCCGGAGTGTCTGGATATGCTGTTTCGAGCCACTTACTGATTTAACGTAAGACCAGAACTTCCTAGGATTTTCTGTCAAGTCGGTACATAGAATTTTACTTTCGAATTCACTGAACGCTTCTCGCATAGCCCTCCTTACGCTAACTTTGACTTCGCTTAGCTTCTGTTTGTCTGAGCGGTTTTGGCTGCGTTTAAACTTGGAGTGAAGCTCTCTTTGCTTTCGCAGTAGTTTCCTAACTTCGTTGTTGTACCACGGTGGGTTTTTCCCATCCCTCACAGTTTTACTCGGCACGTGCCTGTCTAAAACGCATTTTACGATTGCCTTGAACTTTTTCCATAAACACTCAACATTGTCAGTGTCGGAACAGAAATTTTCGTTTTGATCTGTTAGGTAGTCTGAAATCTGCCTTCTATTACTCTTGCTAAACAGATAAACCTTCCTCCCTTTTTTTATATTCCTATTAACTTCCATATTCAGGGATGCTGCAACGGCCTTATGATCACTGATTCCCTGTTCTGCACTTACAGAGTTGAAAAGTTCGGGTCTGTTTGTTATCAGTAGGTCCAAGATGTTATCTCCACGAGTTGGTTCTCTGTTTAATTGCTCGAGGTAATTTTCGGATAGTGCACTCAGTATAATGTCACTCGATGCTCTGTCCCTACCACCCGTCCTAAACATCTGAGTGTCCCAGTCTATATCTGGTAAATTGAAATCTCCACCTAAGACTATAACATGCTGAGGAAATTTCTGTGAAATGTATTCCAAATTTTCTCTCAGTTGTTCTGCCACTAACGCTGCTGAGTCAGGAGGTCGGTAAAAGGAGCCAATTATTAACCTAGCTCGGTTGTTGAGTGTAACCTCCACCCATAATAATTCACAGGAACTAGCCACTTCTACTTCACTACAGGATAAACTACTACTAACAGCGACGAACACTCCACCACCGGTTGCATGCAATCTATCCTTCCTAAACACCGTCTGTACCTTTGTAAAAATTTCGGCAGAATTTATCTCTGGCTTAAGCCAGCTTTTCGTACCTATAACGATTTCAGCTTCGGTGCTTTCTATCAGCGCTTGAAGTTCCGGTACTTTACCAACGCAGCTTCGACAGTTGACAATTACAATACCGATTGCTGCTTGGTCCCCGCATGTCCTGACTTTGCCCCGCACCCGTTGAGGCTGTTGCCCTTTCTGTACTTGCCCAAGGCCATCTAACCTAAAAAACCGCCCAGCCCACGCCACACAACCCCTGCTACCCGTGTAGCCGCTTTTTGCGTGTAGTGGACTCCTGACCTATCCAGCGGAACCCGAAACCCCACCACCCTATGGCGCAAGTCGAGGAATCTGCAGCCCACATGGTCGCAGAACCGTCTCAGCCTCTGATTCAGACCCTCCACTCGGCTCTGTACCAAAGGTCCGCAGTCAGTCCTGTCGACGATGCTGCAGATGGTGAGCTCTGCTTTCATCCCGCTAGCGAGACTGGCAGTCTTCACCAAATCAGATAGCCGCCGGAAGCCAGAGAGGATTTCCTCCGATCCATAGCGACACACATCATTGGTGCCGACATGAGTGACCACCTGCAGATGGGTGCACCCTGTACCCTTCATGGCATCCGGAAGGACCCTTTCCACATCTGGAATGACTCCCCCTGGTATGCACACGGAGTGCACATTGGTTTTCTTCCCCTCTCTTGCTGCCATTTCCCTAAGGGGCCCCATTACGCGCCTGACGTTGGAGCTCCCAACTACCAGTAAGCCCACCCTCTGCGACCGCCCAGATCTTGCAGACTGAGGGGCAACCTCTGGAACAGGACAAGCAGCCATGTCAGGCCGAAGATCAGTATCAGCCTGAGACAGAGCCTGAAACTGGTTCGTCAGACAAACTGGAGAGGCCTTCCGTTCAGCCCTCCGGAATGTCTTTCACCCCCTGCCACACCTTGAGACGACCTCCCACTCTACCACAGGTGAGGGATCAGCCTCAATGCGGGCAGTATCCCGGGCAACCACAGTCGTAGTCCGATCGGGGGATGCGTGGGACGAGCTGGCCGTCCCCGACAAACCCCCATCTGGACCCCCACAGTGATGCCCATTGGCAACAGCCTCAAGCTGTGTGACCGAAGCCAACACTGCCTGAAGCTGGGAGCAAAGGGATGCCAACTCAGCCTGCATCCGAACACAGCTGTTGCAGTCCCTATCCATGCTAAAAACTGTTTTGCAAAGAACGTCTGAACTAATCTACAGAGAGCGCAAACAAATCGACAAAATTTAAACGGTTACTAAAATACAAGATTGCCTAGTAAATGCAGTAATGCTGCTACTTGCGCACTGCTGACACACTGCTCGACAGTGGAAGGAGACTACGCGATTTTACACTATTCAGGTACTAAAACGCGATGCTACAACTCTCAAATACTATAATACGCCCGAAATTTATGAATTAAACAATGCAAGTACCAAAAACACGCAAAGAAATTAAGAATTAAACTATGTAACAAATTAGTGAGCTAGGAGTATACGACTTGCTGCTGCAGCTGCTTATCCAACGGTGGCAGGGAGCACACTGACTGAGACCAACCGACACTGGCCGTTCAAAACAAAAACAGAAGACAAACGACTACGCGAATTTACACTATTCAGGTACTAAAACGCGATGCTACAACTCTCAAATACCATAATACGCCCGAAATTTATGTATCAAACAATGCAAGTACCAAAAACACGCAAAGAAATTAAGAATTAAACTATGTAAGAAATGAGTGAGCTAGGAGTATACAACTTGCTGCTGCAGCTGCTTATCCAACAGCGTTGATGCCATAGGTCATACGACAGTCATCTGCACCAGCTTCTGAGCTCAGCCTCCTGCACCAGTAATGTCACCATCTCACCTGTTCAGCCTCCATGCCCACAATTTCATTGACACCTATCTGTTGTAGAATCTTATAACTTATTCTGAAAGAGCTCTCAGAAAATCTAAAGAATTTCAGGTCATATGTAAAGTCTGTAAGTGGCACCAAACTTAGTAGCCACTCAAGGATGACACAGGAAATGTAACTGAAGGCTGCAAAGTAAAAGTAGAAACAGTGAATTCCATTTTCAAGTGTTCCGTCACTAAGGAAGATACAGAAATACTGCCCCAGTTTAATTCAGTAGCCACTGCAAAGAAGAAAGATACAGATATTAGTGTCAGTGGTGTTGAGAAACAGCAAAATTGCTAAAATTAAGCAAAACTCCAAGGCTGAAGGAGTCCTTATCGGATTCTGACTTTACAGCTGACTTAGCTTCAGTTTTAATCATAATGTAATGTAGCTCCCTCGAACAATAAAACTGTGCCCAGTGCTTGGAAGAAAGCACAGTTCACTCCCATATGCAAGATGAGGAGTCAATATGATCCACAAAATTACAGTCCAGTTTCATTGACATCTATCTGCCATAGAATCTTAGAACATATTCTAAGCTCAAGTATAATGAGGTACCTCAAACAGGCTGATCTCCTTCATTCCAAACAGCAGAGATTCCAAAAACATCAGTCATCAAATATGCAAAATCCAAACCACAGTACTATGTTTGATATCAAAACAATAATGCATCTGTAAAGAAAGACAGGTTTGATTTTATAATCTGTTATCTTAACATTGAAGGAGTAAGGGATAAAGAATTTATTGTCAATGACTTTGGATTAGAAAATAAGTTTGATATCTTTTGTTTAAGTGAACACTGGGCTAGTGAGAGTGAACTTACATTTATTAAATTTGATAATTATAATCTAGCCAGTAGCTACTGCAGAAAATTGCATTTAAGAGGTGGTGTGGCAATATATGTTAACAAGTACTTAGCGGTACAGTCAATAAATTAGATCTAGATTTTCTGTGTGATGAACAAAACTTTGAAGCTGCTGGTATAGTAATAGGCAGTTTTAAGTTAGTTGTAATTTCCCTGTACAGGACACCTAAGGGTATAACCAATATATTTTTAGAAAAACTGGACCTGCTGTTACATGTACTTACAGATACTAGATGGATACATTACGATATTGTTGGTTGGTTGGTTGGTTTGGAGAAGGAGACCAGACAGCGAGGTCATCGGTCTCATCGGATTAGGGAAGGATGGGGAAGGAAGTCGGCCATGCCCTTTGAAAGGAACCATCCCGGCATTTGCCTGGAGCGATTTAGGGAAATCACGGAAAACCTAAATCAGGATGGCCGGACGCGGGATTGAACCGTCGTCCTCCCGAATGCGAGTCCAGTGTCTAACCACTGCGCCACCTCGCTCGGTATGATATTGTGATAGGTGGCGATGTGAATGCTGAATTCGATGTTACAACACAAAAACGTACTGTCACTGAACTCCAAAACCTACTAAGACAGTGCACCTTACATTCAATCAATAACAAGCCTACAAGAGAACATGCATGTCTTGACAATATTTTTGTAAATTTTAAAACAACAGAAGAATCATGTTTTGTGACAGTATTTCCATATTCTGATCATGATTCAGTATCTTTAAATTATACAAGTAGGTTCCCTCTTGATAAGAGTAATGTAAATAAGCTTGTCCCAGAAGTTGTGGTCACTAGAGCAGTCACAGATGAGAAAATTGACAGGTTTTGTACGTCCCTTTCTAACAGAGATTGGTTTGGCCTGTGTTATGATGAGACACATTATACTCTAAGCAATTATCTGCCAGCAAAGGTACTATTTGATAGGTTTCTCAAAGCATTTTTGGGACACTTTAAAGACTGCATTCCAATAAAGAAATGCAAAGTAACTGACAGAGTCCTAAAAGCAAAAGTTCCAAATAGACAAAATACGTGGTATACAAAACAGCTGTCTACTATGAAAAATCAAGTTATGTTGTTGTACAATATTTATAAAAATCTGAAAACCAACCATGCTAAATTAGCTTATGTTAGATCTAGGAATGAGTACAAAAAAGCAATTGTGGAAGCCAAACAAGCACACAATCTCAGAAGTATTGAGAAATCCACCAATAAGTGCAAAGCAGCATGGACACTAATAAATAGTGTCACCAAAGATAAAAGAAATGGCAAAATTAGTATCTCTCCCCAGGAATTTAATGACTTTTTATTAGATCAGTTGAGGAAGTAGGAAGTGCTATAATTAAACCTGAAATTAGCTCATCACAGTTACTGTCAAAAACTATTCCTAGGTCATCAACAAACACAAGTACCTTCAATTTTTTTGAGGTCTCACCTGGTTTTGTGTTAAGAATAGTGAAGCAGTTAAAATCATCAGACAGTGTAGACATATATGACCTGTCTTGTAACGTGCTGAAGAAAGTAATAGACTGTATAGTGTACCCCCTAACATATTGTATAAACAAGTGTATACTGGAGGGTTTTTTCCCTGATGAGCTTAAACTGTCTAGGGTAGTTCCAGTACATAAAAAAGGAGATAAAAATTCTGTCTCAAGTTACAGGCCAATATCCATAGTCTCAGTTTTTTCAAAAGTTCTAGAATGCATAATTTACCAACAATTATCTGTTGACTTTGATAATATAATAAGTGGATCACAGTATGGCTTTAGGAAAAACTTGTCAACCATTGATGCCATAGACAATGTTGTTAAATACATCCATCAAGTATTTGAAGATAAATGCTTTGCTCAAGTGACTTTTTGTGACCTAAGCAAAACCTTTGACTGTGTAGAACATACACTACTACTCGAAAAAATGGACTTTTATGGTGTTAAAGGTAACAGCCTTAAGCTATTAAGATCATATTTACAAAACCGTAAGCAAGCCATCTGTGTTGGGAAAGAAATGTCCAGTATAGAACAAGTTAAGGTAGGTGTTCTGCAGGGATCCATGCTGGGCCCTTTCCTTTTCCTAATAATGATTAATGACCTGCCATCATTTATCAAATCCAGAACAGTACTCTATGCTGATGATACAATGTTTCTGAACTGCAGTAATAATCACAATAGCCGTAAAATGTGTTACAGAGACAATTGAGCAAGCTTCACTCTGGTTTAAAGGAAATGGGTTCTTGCTTAATGAAAGCAAAACCCAGCAGATGGTATTTAGTTTAAAAGACAAGTTTCCATCAGATCATCCTAGTTGTGTTAAATTTTTGTGGGTATATTTGGATGATAAACTTTCTTGGAATCCACATATTAAGTATATTAGTGGTAAATTGTCTAGGGCAATCTATTTGTTAAGGCGATTAATGCACTGTGTACCTAAAAATTATGTTAGAGTATCTTACTACTCATTTTTCCAAAGCATCATATCCTATGGTATTATTTTATGGGGAAACTCCACTTGTGTGCATGATATACTATTGCTGCAAAAGAAAGCTATTAGGATAATTACAGGCTCACCATACAAGGCTCATTGTAAACCTTTGTTTTCTCAACAAAAAATCATGACAGTAATAAACCTATATATTTATTATGTTTTAATCTACACAAAAAAGAACTTACCTAAAGTAAAACACAGGGCAAATATACATTTTTACAGCACTAGGACAAACAGCTCTATCTATACGCCCTACCACAGACTGTCAAAATCAGTTAACAGTTATGAACTTATGGACCACAAATTATTTAAAAAACTTCCACAAGCTATGCAAAATTTACCAGAGCAACAATACAAACAAACACTTTATGACTGGTTAGTTGTAAACCCATTCTACAATATAAAGGATTTCATGACCTGTGATATTAAACTGTAACATTCCTAACAATTCTGTTCTTTTATAGCATGTACTGTACTGTATTGTATTATGTGTATGACTGTGTCTATTGCTGTAATGACTTAAAGACAATAAAATTATTATTATTATTATTATTATTATTAATGGTCAGAAGATCCTGTATTCTGATGCTATCCACCTGTGCTTATTCTTCACCCCTAACTCCATGACAATGATTGATGTTTTTTGCTTCCACACTATAATTCTATTGGTTTTGAAAACTGCATGGCATCCTCTTTTCTATATTAAATGTCTAATTCATTGATAATACTCAGGACTTGCTCTGAATTGGATTCACTGATCATATCTTCTGATGCACTTTCTGTTTGAATTGCACCCCATATCTTTCCACCCTATTGGTTGTTCAAGAAACTCTTCTGTTCAACATAATTTTTTGGAACATGGGCTCATGAAATTCCTAGAGTTCCTCTTATATTTGGAGGTATCTGTAAATTTCATTCTTCACTTACTTTGTTAGTTTTTGGACCAGTACTTGTTCGTAAGTTTTTTGTGCACACATCAAACATATTAAATCCTTCCAATGTTCTAACTTGCTCCGTGAGCATCTCCCACAAAATGCTATTTAACTAATATGATCTTTTATGATTCTAAGCAATTTTCTGGAAGCCACTGCTTACAGTCATCAATAAACACCAGTCATCAATAAACATTGCCAAATGATGTCCTCATGAGTATCAAATTTTTTACATAACACTGTAATATTTTTACACCAATTGTTAAAATTAATATGACTGCTTCTCCATTGTATTTCATTGATACTGGAAATGGCAGCTTTATTGTTTTCATCAACCTTTTTGAAACCTAGTTGTACAAACTTTGAGATAGTTTTGGTCTTTTTGTGTCACTCTTTTGTGCAGTTTTTGTGAGTGGTACTATTTATGTTTTGACTGTAATTTCAAAATCTCTTTCACACTCAGACTCTTCATATCTTGATGGGTTTATTTGATTTGTGAATCAACTTTTCCTTTTGGCTGTTTAACTGTTCTTTTAATTCCTAGCTTTAATTGAAACCCATGAGTTAATGCAATCAAAAATATGTTCCACTACCTAGATGAGTCTAATGCTTAATGTAAGCTTGGACTTTAAATCTTGTACTCAATGGCAGTCTCCTGTTCCACAACTTCCTTTTTTTAAAAAAAATCTCCACAGCTGGTTTCTGTCTTACATAATCTAGCTGGTTTTATTTTATTAGGCATTATATCAAATTCTGGTACTTCTGCTATCATAGATTAAATTTTTTTCTTTGACTTTGGGCACATAATTAATCATAGTAAGATCTAATTACAAACTCTTGACCAAAATCTGTTTATATGAATGAATTTCTTGTCTAAATTGATCACTTGTGACGGGTACACATTGTGTGCCAGCATGTGGGTGCATCAATGTCTTCAATGATCAATTGATTGTGCCAAGTATAGTGCTGCAAAATCCTGTGTGTGCTGAAGACTGTGAATGTATAGGAATGGAAGATGGTGGTTTCATCTGTTAACATATGACATTAGCCAATTTGAACCTTGTTCACTCATGCTATAGTAACGAATATTCTTTATGACTAATCTATATTTTTATAGTTTGCTTTGTTTTTGTGACATTGTGTGCATTGCTTGAGGCCTTGATATCTTTCCTATGGTTAACTGAAGTTTTGTCACAGGAAATATCAACAGCATTCATAGGGCAAAAGCAAATGACACTTTTGGAAGAGCGACAGCTTTGTCAGTACCTACAGCATCTTATGGGTCCATGATGTTTGTAAGCAAACAGACACTCAAAATGAAAATATGTATGGTTTTTTTGTAGTTACCATGCTCGGTAACAGCAGACAGGCTTCAGAGAACATTGAATTATAATATAAATTTACTCTACTGGACAGAATTAACAATGCTTATCAGAAAACAAAACCACAATTTGTTCAAATTATATTGGAATATTGAACTACTTCTAAAATTCTGGCAGAAATATACGGTTTACATATTTTGTGTTTTGCATTTGTTACTCTCCTTGGTAGTATGAGAGATGATGAGAGCTGCAATCTGTCAGTATGACATTTCTCCAAACTAGTACATGACAGGGAAACCACTGTTGTTGCTGCTTTTATGCTAATGGAACAGTTATTGATGAAGTCATACTTCTCCACCTTAAAAGTTCATTGCCTTACCATAAAAGACTACATTTATTTGATACTTGTGGTTGTGTTACCACCCACCATTAAACTTCCACACAGTAATGTTGTCATTACTAGACTTTTCACTCAACAATTCCCATCAGACAGTTCACCACTGTTAGACCATTACATCCACTTCAAACTTGCATTATTCTTGTAGCTTACTGTCTTTATCATCTTACTTATTAGCAAAGAATTCAGACTGATTCAGAATTCCTTGGTAAGATATTGTTCTTTCCATTGGTTATTTTTTGGACATTAGTTTATTTACACCCTATTCTATTCCTGGATTTCACAAAAAGAAGGTACCATAGATACATTAAAAATAATAGTGAGATGCTTTTTAAACATCTTGTAATTGATTTTTAGTAGCATAAGCAGATAGGGCTTCCACATACAAGCAACCTTTGCCTAAACAATTTTCTTGTCACATCAAAATTAACATAGTTCTTGCAGATGTCTGAGTTACGTGGAATCCTCTGTATATAGAGAACAGTTACACTCCTACCATCTTCCTTTCTGGTCATCAGATGTTACTTTTAGCTTTTAACAGTGTTTCCAACTTAGGAACTATGTATAAAATTCTGTCATCATTTCAGGTAGGAATATTAGAAGACTTTTAAATATGGAATTACCCCTCAATATGACACCATAGAGCATAATAAAAGGCAAAAGAAAAATAAGCAAGTATCTATGTCTTCTTGCCAGTGAGAGCAGAGAGTATTCTGAAGGCAATGACATCAGCAGCACTTGATTACTGCATCAGATCTTGAATGACAAGCTTCCAAGAATGCCTTACACTAGTCTTGATTTCCGGAAATTTAATATGTTCATTTTTGAAATAACGAATTCTGCTTTTACTAGAGTTCTGTGCCAGAAAACGTATGCACTTTGTTTTGCTACAGCAAAGTGTAATCCTGTACTGATGTTACCGGCTACCCCGTTTGACATTAGATTTCAGATGTTTCACACTGACACCCAAGTATGATCACAAGTAGAAACACATACATTTTATTTATTTATTTTTTTATTTGATGTGGTCCATCATGAATTCTCTCCTGTGCCAACCTCTTCAACTCAGAGTAGCACTTGCAAACTAAGTCCTCAATTATTTGCTGGATATATCCCAGTCTTTGTCCTCCCATACAGTTTCTGCCATCTACAGCTCCCTCTAGCATCTTGGAAATCATTCCCTGATGTCTTAACAGATGTCCTATCAGCCTGTCTCTTCTCCTTCTCAGTGTTTTCCACATATTCTGCTCTTCCGTGATTTTGCTCAGGACCTTATCATTCCTTATCTTATCAGTCCACCTAGTTTTCAATATTCGTCTGTAACACCACATTTCAAATGCTTTGATGCTCTTTCGTTCCAGTTTTCCCACCGTCCTTGTTTCATTGCCATACAATGCTGTGCTCCAAATGTACATTCTCAGGAATTTCTTCCTCAAATTAAGGCCTATGTTTGAATGATAATTATTTGAAACCCTCAGCTGCCGACAGGTGTTGTTGACATACGTCAATGGGAACAGCTGAAAATGTGTGCTTCGACCGGGACCCCAACCCGGGATCTCCTGCTTACATGGCGAATGCTCTATCCATCTGAGCTACTGAGGACACAGATGAATAGCGCGACTGCAGGGACTTATCCCTTGCATGCGCCCCGTGAGACCCACATTCCCAGCTGTCCACAATCTACATACATAATGTTCCTATAGATATTTGCCCATCCACTCATTACTCATGCCCGCTAAGGTGACAATTCCTGTAAGAGTTAGGGCAACCTGTGCACATTCGCACACATGGAGGTCAATGGTTGCATAGCCTTTAACTACATATGAAGATAGTAACTGTTCTTGAAAGAACAGATTCCATTGATGACTGTGCAGCATCTCTAGAATAAATGATAATTAATTTAAACCCTCAGCTGCTGACAGGTGTTGTTGACATACCTCGATGGGGACAGCTGAAAATGTGTGCCCCAACCGGGACTCGAACCTGGGATCTCCTGCTTACATGGCAGACACTGAGGACACAGATGAATAGCACGACTGCAGGGACTTATCCCTTGCACACTCCCCATGAGACCCACATTCCCGGCTGTCCACAATCTACATATGTAATGTTCCTATACATATTTGCCCATGTCAACAACATCTGTCAGCAGCTGAGGGTTTTAGTTAATTTTCATTTATTTTAGAGAAGCTACATGGTCATCAATGGAATCTGTTCTTTTGAGAACAGTTACTATCTTCATATGTAGTTAAAGGCTACCTGGCCATTGACCTCCATCTGTGCGAATGCACACAGGTTGCCCAAACTCTTATGGGTATCGTCACTTTAGTAGGTGTGAGTAATGAGTGGATGGGCAAACATTATAAGAACATTACGTATGTAGATTGTGGAGAGCTTGGAATGTGGGTCTCGCGGGGAGTGTGCAAGGAATAAGTCCCTGCAGTCATGCTATTCATCTGAGTCCTTGGTGGCTCAGTTGGATAGAGTGTCTGCCATGTAAGCAGGATATACCAGGTTTGAGTCCTGGTCAGGGCACAAATTTTCAGCTGTCTCCTTTGAGATATGTCAACAACACCTGTCGGCAGCTGAGGGTTTCAATTAATTATCATTTATTCTAGAGAAGCTGCAACGTCATCAGTGGTATCTGTTCTTTCGATAACAGTTACTATCTGCTTATGTTTGATGCTAGTAGACTTACCCTGGTCAGGAATGCCCTTCTTGCCTGTGCTAGTCTGCTTTTGACGTCATCCTTGCTCTGTCCATCATTGGTTATTTTGCTACCTACATAGCAGAATTCCTTAACTTCATCTACTTTGTGGACATCAATCCTGATGTTAAGCTTCTCGCTGTTCTCATTTCTGTTACTTCTCTTCCTTTGATTTACTCTCAATCCATATTCTGTACTCAGACTGTTCATTCCATTCAGCAGATCATGTGATTCTTCTACACTTGAACTCAGGATAGCAATGTCATCAGCAAATCATATCATTGGTAAACTTTTGCCTTGAGTTTTTATTCCACTACTGAAACTTTCTTTTATTTCCATTATTGCTTCTTCAATGTACAGACTGAACAGTAGGTGCAAAAGACTACATCCTCGTCTTACACCCTTTTTAATCCAAGCACTTTGTTCTTGGTCATTCACTCTTCTTATTCCCTCTTGGCTCTTGTACATATTGTATATTACCCCTCTCTCCCTGTAGTTTACCCCTATTTTTCTCAGAATTTTGAACATCTTACGCCATTTTACATTGTTGAATGGTTTTTCCAGGTTGACAAATCCTACGAACATCTCTTGATCTTTCTTTAGTCTTGCTTCCATTATGAACCACAACACCAGAATTGCCTCTCTGGTGCCTTTACCTTTCCTAAAGCCAAACTGACTGTCATTTAAATCATTCTCAATTTTATTTTCCATTCTTCTGCATATTATTCTTGTCAGAAACTTGGATGTATGAACTGTTAAGCTGACTGTGTGATAATTCTCTCACTTGCTGGCCTTGCAGTCTTCAGAATTATGTGGATGATATTTTTCCGAAAGTCAGATGGTATGTTGCCAGACTCATACATTCTGCACATCACATGAATAGTCATTTTGTTGCCACTTCCTGCAGTGATTTTAGAAATTCTGATAGAATGTTGTCTATCCCTTCTGTCTTATTTGATCTTAAGTCTTCCAACACACTCTTAAATTCTGATTCTAATACTAGATTCCCTATCTCTTCTAAATCAACTGCTGTTTTCTCTTCTATCACATCAGACAAATATTCCCCCTCATACAGACCTTCAATATACTCTTTCCACCTGAGTGCTCTCTCCTCTGCATTTAATGGTTGAATTCCCATTGCACTCTTAATGTTACCATCCTTGCTTTTAATTTCACTGAAGGTTATTTTCACTTTCCTACATGCTGAGTCAATCCTTCTCAAAATAATTTCTTTTTTTGATTTCTTCACATTTTCAATGCAACCATTTCATCTTAGCTTCCCTGTACTTCCTATTTATTTCATTCCTCAGTAACTTGTATTTATGTAATTATGACTTTCCCTGAACATTTTTGTACTTCCTTCTTTTTCTTCGTAACCCATGGTTTCTTTGTAGTTACCTTCTTTGTACCTATATTTTTCTTTCCAACTTCTGTGATGGTCATTTTTAGGGATGTCCATTTGTCTTCAAATGTACTGCCTACTGAGCTATTCCTTATTGATGTATCTATAGCCTTACAGACCCTCAAGTGTATCTCATCATTCCTTAGTACTTCTGTATCCCATTTCTTTGTGTATTGATTCTTCCTGATTAATGTCTTAAACTTCAGCCTCCTCTTCATCACTACTATATTGTGATCTGAGTCTATATATGCTCCTGGGTGTGCCTTACAATCTAGTATCTGGTTTCGGAATCTATGTCTAACCATGAAGTAATATAACTGAAGTCTTCCATATCACTAGGCCTTTTCCAACTATACCTCCTCCTCTTGTGATTCTAGAACAGAGTATTCACTATTATTAGCTGAAATTTATTACAGAACTCAATTAGTCTTTCTCCTCTCTCATTCCTAGTAGCAAGCCTATATTCTCCTGTAACATTTTCTCCTACTCCTTTCCTACAACTGCATTCCAGTCCCCCATGAAAATTATATTTTCATCTCCCTTTACTTACTGTATTACCCTTCCAGTATCCTCATATACTTTTTCTATCTCTTCATCTTCAGCTTGCGAAATCAGCATATATACCTGAACCATCATTGTCAGTGTTGGTTTGCTGTCGATTCTGATAAGAAAACCCTATCACTGAACTATTCACAGTAATCCACTCTCTGCCCTACCTTCCTATTCATAATGAATCCTACTTCTGTTGTACCATTTTCTGTTGCTGTTGATATTACCCTACACGCATCTGACCAGAAATTTGGTCAGGTATGCCATTTCCAGCTAAAAACACTTATTGATGTGTAGGTCCTATGAAGCTACCAAACTGGAGAGATTTTAATTGCTAAGTTTCACTAACTGTTTCAAATAATCCCAGACCTTTTAATGGGATTAAAGTTAAGTGATTTAGAGGGCAGAGTGCAACAAATTGCCATATACTGTTGTGTTAGGTGCTTTCTTTGCTGTAGGGCCACACTCACACTTTGCTTTGTTCATTTCCAGAGGTACTGACTGTGTACGGCCAAGAGTCCTATTTGGCCAGGCTCAAGCAGTCCTCTTTGGCCAGGCTCAAGCAGTTGACCTGAAATGACTTTCCCATGAGAAAATGAGTATACATGTTGACGTCTTGCCACACCTGTCACTTAAATTTATGCTGTGTCCCAGAAACTGTTTCATTTCTTTTAGAGAAATAATCGACATCAAACACGTATTGCTCAGTGGACTAATGCTTCATCATGACTAAGTGGCTTTGA
Source organism: Schistocerca nitens (assembly GCF_023898315.1). Taxonomy (NCBI): domain Eukaryota; kingdom Metazoa; phylum Arthropoda; class Insecta; order Orthoptera; family Acrididae; genus Schistocerca; species Schistocerca nitens. The sequence goes on from NC_064615.1 coordinate 450,360,785, forward strand.
ACTGAAGTTTGAAGTCATAACAATCAGCTTGCTATTTACTGGTTTATATACATCATATCTTACTGGCTTTGATTGCAGTTTATATGAATTCATAACATTCAGCATGCCAGTTTACTTGTGTAAAGTATTTTGACAGTAATTTTAAATAATACAGATAATTCTGTCAAAACCTGGTCTACATGCACCATGCACATACTGCTACTGGCACAGTGACAACTATGTCTATGCACTTGTGTGTGTGTGTGTGTGTGTGTGTGTGTGTGTGTGTGTGTGTGTGAGTGTGTGTGTGTGTGTGTGTGTGTGTGTATTGTATTGTATCATTTTATCGATCTTCTTTATCATTTTTCTTTGTAGACACGAAGTGATATTCAGCAAGTCAGTTGTTACAAGATGCCAAGAAGTGAGAACATGAATTAATGTGATAAGTATAAACTGTAAACTGCTGCAGATATATATAAATTTACATAAATAAAAACTGTATGCAAAGTCAGACATGCAATGATATTTAGTTTTTTTTTTTTTTTTTTTTCAGTTCAAATTGTGACTAGATCTCACAAAAATGTATATGCTTGGTTAACTATATTTATAGTAGAATCTATAAAAATTACTATAGTCAAAAAATAAAAGGATGTTTCCCAGTCTTAATGCATTGCATTGACCGTAGCTTACATCTTCTTTTCTTCTTATTATTCTTCTCTCTCTCTCTCTCTCTCTCTCTCTCTCTCTCTCTCTCTCTCTCTCTCCTTACAATTAATCTAGTTAACAAAAGCAAAAGGATGTTTCCAATTTTTGCAGCATCTTCATGATCATAGTTTACAACTTTAGCTGTTGTATAAAAGACATAAATTTGAAAATTAAAAGGTGTTTGCAGTTTATGTGACTTGATGACGAAAATTTGCTGGGTGATATTCCAGTTTTGTGTTAATAAGCGTTCATGTATACTGTAAAAACATTTACTAACGGGGTAGGGGCATAAATGTTTCAAATTTTGCAACCTGTTTTATTGTCTTTATATGCTCAGGTGATTTATTATATACTTTCTTCCTGCACAGAATGGGGCATTCCATTTTAGCGTTACTTATGTAGTTGGCATGTAGGCCCTTTTTTATGTTACATGAACTGATGTCTTGATTTTTGTTTTTTCAAAGAGGACTACACATGTTTTTGGCTCATGTCTTTCTGTTGCATTGTATTGTATGATATTCTTTATTAGTTTTCTTTATTAGTCTTTTTCAATCATTTTTAGCTGCAAATACATTATAATATTGAACATTAGAAAACACAAAAATAGTTTTGTATTGTGAAGATCTAACTTATTCTGTTTACGTGGTATGGTTCATCCACATTTCACTTTTTTATGTTCTTTAAGATTATTATATTATAATGAGACTGTGTGTTGAATATATACAATGTTGTAAATTGTCAAATTACTGATTATATATGCAAGTGAAAACATACAAACATCAAAAAAAGGTTTGCATCACCTCAGTTCTGAGAGTTCCGGAACATGTACAGAAAATAGGAATAGAGATCAACATAAACATCTACTGCCCTTTTTATTGCTCATGAAAACCACACATTGCATGTTGTACCACCATACAGCAAGACCTTCAGAGGTGGTGGTCAAGATTGCTGTTCACACCAGTACCTCTAATATCCACATCCTCCTGCATTGATGCATGCCTGTATTCATCGTGGCATGCTGTCCAGAAGTTCATCAAGGCACTGTTGGTCCAGATTGTCCCACTCTTCAACGGTGATTCAGCATAGATTCCTCAGAGTGGTTGGTGGGTCACGTCATCCATAACCAGCCCTTTTCAATCTATCCCAGACATGTTTGATAGGGTTCGTGTCTGGAGAACATGATGGCCACTCTAGTTGAGCAATGCTGTTATCCTCAAGGAAGTCTTTCACAAGATGTGCATGATTGGGAGCATACATTGTCATCTATTAAGGTGAATGCCTCACCAATATGCTGCCGATACGGTTGCACTATCAGTCGGAGGATGGCATTCACATATTGTACAGCTGTTACGGTGCCTTCTATGACCACCAGTGGTGTATGTCAGCCCCACATACTGCCACCCCAAAACAGCAGGGAACCTCCACCTTGCTGCACCTGCTGGACAGTGTGCCCAAGGCGTTCAGTCTCACTGGGTTGCCTCCAAACATGTCTCCGATGATTGTCTGGTTGAAGGCTTATGTGACACTCATCGATGAAGAGAAAGTGATGTCAATCCTGAGTGGTCCATTTCACATGCTGTTGGGCCAGTCAGTACCGTGCTGCCTGCTGTCAAGGTTGCAAAGATGGACCTCATCATGGACATTGGGATGAAGTTGTGCATCATGCACCCTATTGCACACAGTTTGAGTCATAACACAATGTCCAGTGGCTGCACAAAAAGCATTATTCAACATGGTGGCATTGCTGTCAGGGTTCCTCTGAGCCATAATCCGTAGGTAGCGGTCATCCATTGCAGTACTAGCCCTTGGGTGGCCTGAGAGAGGCATGTCATTGACAGTTCCTGTCTCTCTGTATCCCCTCCAAGTCTGAACGATATCACTTTGGTTACCTCCGAGATGCCTGGACACTTCCCTTTTTGAGAGCCGTTACTGGCACAAAGTAATAATGCGGACACAATTGAACTGCGGTATTGAACGTCTAGGCATGGTTGAACTATAGACAACACGAGCTGTGTATCTCCTTCCTGGTGGAATGACTGGAAGTGATCGGCTGTTGGACCCCCTCCGTCTAATAGGCACTGATCATGTATGGTTGTTTACATCTTTGGGTGGGTTTAGTGACATCTCTGAACAGTCAAAGGGACTGTGTCTGTGATACAATGTCCACAGTCAACATCTGTCTTCATGAGTTCTGAGAGCCGGGGTGATGCAAAACTTTTTTTGATGTGTGTATTTAGTGTGTGCGTGTGTGAACTTCAAGTAACTCTTCAGTTTTCCATGTTTGTTACAGAAGCAATTGAGGATACTTCAATCCTCACAAAACATTTTGAAGCAACTGTGGAAATCATGCGGAATTTCTCTATAAATCATGTGAGCCATGATTCATTGAAAGATCAAGTAAAAAAATTCTATTTCAGTGACAAGCCTATTTCAGAAGAAATGTTAGACCAATATGCAGATGTATGTATTACTTAAATGCACTTTTGTAGTATATAAGGATTAGAGAGAGACAGAGAGAGAGGAGGAGAGACAGAGAGAGAGAGAGAGAGAGAGAGAGAGATTTTACACAATATGCAGATTATGTATTACTTAAATATACTTATATAGCAACAAAAATATTCAGTTATTGATAATATAATGTAAATGGATAGATAAAAAAAAATCTACTTACCAAGTGGTGGCAGAATAACACACACACGAAAGGATTTAACATTTACAAGCTCTTGGAGCCAGTGGCTCCTTCTTCTGGCAGAAGGGTTGAAGGGGAAGGAAGAGGGGTGAAGGAAAATGACTGGAGAGGTTTAGCAAAAGGGATACCATTTGGAAATGTCACCCAGAATCCCAGGTCAGGGGAGACTTACCAGATGGGATGAGAAGTTTTTGCAAACAAGAATATCTTCTGCTGTTACTTGCACTTTTGAAGGTGAATGTTGCAACCCAAGGTCTCATTGTCTTCATCATCCATTTGTGATCGTAAGTTTGGGACACCACACATGCCTATTAAACCACCGAAACAACTTTCTTGGGCATTTTTGACATCATTTTATTAATTTCTTCAATGGTCTTGCACTGGGCTTCTTCCCCCACATTCTAGAAACAGCACAGTCTCAAATAGCTAGCAAAAAACTGACAGAAAGAAACTGATTATCTTTTAAAGATAACTGATTATGGACTGCATTTTTCTTAAGTATGATAGATGTATGACAAGAAAAGAAATAATTTGTAGTAATCGTAATAATGATGGTAACTAAGGTGGCCATTCATACTGGTTTTAACAGTGCAATACTGGTTTTTGGTTATTGTCCTGGTTAACTGTGAAATAAAACCAATACAGTTGTCAAATAAAGAAAAATGGGAAGCTTTTAAACATCAAATGCACATTTTGTTGTGCAAAATTACCTTTATAGTATAAATAAAAAATGAACATTCTGTGGCATTCATTCTCTTAAATTTAAAAGAAATACAAAGACAAATAGAGGTAAAACTGATGTCTGAGCTGTATCAAATGTACTAGTTTTATATTTTTTAAAATGATTGTATGATAATGTATGCAATATCATTGACTAATGACGATACAGTAAATATATAATAGTATGAACCTGCAGTCCTCTCCAGTCAAGTAAGCTGATACCAGTTTCCTGACGTGATTAATGTGCTCTTCACCACAGACTTTGGCATCCCAAATATTATTCTCCTTTTGCATATTTTTTGCTCTCTTTCACAGCCATTCTTCACCATTTGTGTCCACATTAACATAAAAACTTAGATAACAGGAGTATAACCTAGAATGATAAGGATGGTTGTAAAGAAAAAGTAGCATGTCAGTGGTTTATCGGGAGTTGAGCAGAGTGTCCTCACAGAAGCTGACCATATCACCACTGATTAGTGGTGTTCTTGCTGGAAACAGTCCAGATTTGTTGGGTTTTTGCCAAATTACCATCTTTTTAGAGGTTTATTCAGTATGAATTGAGGTTTTGTAATCATGTTGGACACTACATGGTGGCACCTCTAACCAATTTTTCCATTTTTTTTATTTTTTACTTTATTTATTTTTTTATTGAGGTTTTTGCTACCAACCACTTAATTAAATATTTATGCTAATCTCCTCTCTGCAACAAGCTGACATGCTGTTGTAGAATGTGAACTAAAAGGAAATGAACTCAAATACAAAATGCACGTATTAATATAATTCTTCTATTCATGTCACAATGTTATTAAAGTACATTTTATGAATTAACCATTGGCTTAAATATCATTGGACACTAAATCAGTGATACAATGTTTCTTGTTCATAATCAGTTAAATATATTGACTGTTCATATTACTTCAATCTCTTTCTGATCTCTTTCAGTTCCAAACAGATGCATACTTTGGTTTAGGTGTACATAAAGCTGCGCTATTCAATGCAGTGAATTCATCATCACCAACATATCGTTACATATTTTCATATAGTGGTGGTATTAACATGGGAAAAGTGTTCTCAGGTGCTTCACATATGCCAGGTAAGTACCTAAAGGAGGACTCATTGCTTGCCTTTTAAACTGAGGTATTTAATTTGTGTATTGCATGAGATTGAGATTCATTTACATTGTTAATTTATCATAAGTAACTAAAGTCTGACTTTTTTTCTGAACAGACACTCTCATGAATAACAGACACTCTCATGAATAACAGACTTAGAGACACCCACTTTCACTCTGTGTCTCTGTTGGTGCTAGTGACTCATCATGTCATGAACTTGACAAGAGACTGAGAGTGTTGGTAACTAATAGTGATCGATGACCACCTGACTCCTATCCACAACACCTGAAGATTGACTAAAGCTGTGCCAAGGGTGCACGCATCTCATTCAGTGGTGAAATGATAATGAAATCAAGACCCTGAGCTGCCAACAGGCATTGATATGCATCAACTGGGACAGTTGAAAATGTGTGCCCTGACCGGGACTTGAACCTGGGATCCCCTGCTTACATGGCAGATGCTCTCGATCCATCTGAGCCACTGAGGGCACAGAGGATAGTGTGACTGCAGGGATTTATCCCTTGTATGCTCCCTGTAAGACGCACATTCCCAACTTAATGTCCACACACTATATTCATAGTGGCCCTGCCCATTACACTCATTACTTGTAGCAGACAATCTTACTGAGTCCTGTAAGCGTTCGGGCAACACATGTATATCTGCACAGAAGAAGGTCAGTGACTGGTTAGCCTTAACTATATGAAGATGGTATCTGTTCTTTTGGACTCTCTATTGACTAAAATCTTTAGCCTTTTGTATTCAGCTTTTCCTTGTTCATCAGTTGCATTTTTGCACAGTCTTCTGTTTTTGAGAAACTTAGTCTTCTGTTTGTGGGAAACTGGATAACATTTGCTATAATTCATTTCCTCTTGTTTTTGGGTTTAGTTTTCCCAACTATCTTTTCTGCTTCTTTATATATACCAGATTCAATTTGTTCTCAGAGTTCTTTTACTCCAACCTGTTGAAAATTTTTAGCTAGGTTGTCAGATTCTTGTGTATAATGCCTTGCCAGTCCTGCAGTTTTCAGTTTTTCTATTTCCCATTTCTGTTTTACTATCTTTTTGTTCAGGTATTTAAAACCAAATTAACTTTTCATTAGGGCCACATTGCAGTCACTGTCTGTGTCTACAGGTGGATAGCTTCTGTAGCCTCTTACTTGGTTTGAAAATGTGATTTCACTAAAATGTAATCAACCTATTGTCTTCTTAAGTCTCGTGGGGCCTTTGAGATGTATCTTCTTTGCTTATGATATTGGAAAAAAAGTATTTGCAACAACTAATTGGTGCCTGGAGCATAATTCAATTAGTTGGGCTCCTCTTTAGCTCTTCTTCTAAGACTGTAGTTGCCCACAATCTCCACGTCTGGTTCTTCACTCACATTCACATTCCAGTCCCTCATAATAAGCAGGTTTTCATCCCCCTCAATAAGTCTCATCACATTACTTATTTCTTTGCTAAAGTAATTGAGAGGATTATGTATGAAAGACTGTTGAGTTTCCTAAGCAAATGCAAAATTCTAACTAATGCACAGAATGGGTTCAGGAAAAACAGGTCTACAGAAACAGCTGTATCACTTCTTGGAACAGGTTTTAACTGCAATGGATAATGAGGACTTAAACTGTGGAATATTTTTAGATCCATCCAAGGCATTTTACCTCATCAGCCATGATATTTTGCTAGAGAAATTGTATTCCTATGGAGTCCGTGGAAAAGCATACAGTTGGTTTCAATCATATGTGTGCAACAGATATCAAAGAGTTGAAATCATACATAATGGCACAAAATATTACTCAGCATATCAGAAAGTCAACTCTGGTGTACCCCAGGGTTCTGTTCCAAGCCCTCTGCGCTTCTTAGCTTTTATTAATGGTTTTCCTAAATATCTAAAAAGAGCAGAATCAGTGCTTTTTGGAGACAATACAAGCCTTTCTATCAAGGGATTAGTGAAGCTGATCTACAAGAAAAAATAACTTCAACAACTAATGAAGCAGCTGAATAGTTCAAGGACAAAAAACCATTTGGACGAATTCTAGGCAGACCACCTCCCAGAATCTCAATTCGGGTTCAGGGAAAAAAGATCCACTATCACAGCAGTGGAGCTGCTTTTAAAAAACATATGGGAAACCATTAATAAGAAGCAAAAATATTATGCTGTATTCATAGACTTCACAAAGGCCTTCGACCTCCTCGACCGATCATTAGTAAAAAGGATGCTCGACGAAACCCTGGGAAGAGACAGCGTCTGGACGAGGATTATAAACTCCATAAATGAATGGAATGAGATAAGGATCTCGGACAACCTCGACCTGTCTGAACCAATAAGGCAAACAAACGGAGTACTCCAAGGAGACCCACTAAGCCCGCTCCTGTTCATTCTGGCAGCAAAGGACATTATGGAAATCGCTCATGACGAAGATGTCGAAACATATGCCTACGCGGACGACATTGTGATAGGCTCAAAAAACTTAAAGAAACTAAAGGAGACTATAGAAGACGTGGAAAAATGGTGCAGAAAACACAAGTTTGTAATCAACACCGACAAAATGGATATGATGGTATTCAGACCAGGTGGGCAAATCCCAAAAACGACAAGAATTGCACTACAAGGAAAGCAAATATCTAACACAAAAGATTACAAATATCTAGGGATAACACTCCAGCCGTCTGCAAAGTGCTTCACTAAACACACAACGAGAAAGCGACACAGGCCATCAGAGCGATAAACGAAATAAGTTCCATCAGAACACTAAATCTAGACACAGCTATGGCACTCTTCAAATCAAAAATAATACCGATACTGGCTTATGGGATAGAAATCATATGGATACACCTAAATGAAAAGAACTTAGAAACATTGGAAAGAGTAAAAGCAACCTATATCAAAAGAGCATTAGGGGTAGCAAAAACCACAAGATCAAGATTAGTCTACCTTCTCGCCCGAGAATCTTTCCTCATCGAGGATCTAAGGACAATGTTCTTACTTCCCAACAAATCAGCATCGGAGGACCTACTAAGATCACTACTCAAGAAAAGAGAGGAAGTACCAATGGAATTCTATGGATCCGGGGCCATGAACAACCGCACTTGGACAGCAGCAAATTTTGAGATGAGACACATACTTACAAGACTCGCAGTACACGGATTCCACCATGAAATTTGTGCAAATACAACATACCACGAGCTGTCAAACCTTTGCAAGTGCATATAGAAATATGCAACAAGAGGACCAGATCAATTAGAGACTATGCAATAAATGGTTCAAATGATAATCTGTTATACTACCCGCACTGAATGTATCTACTAAGAATTATGCAGACACTCAATACATCCTTGTAATTCACTCTCAAACGATTATAATCTAATGTATAACTATAATGGCTATTTTGCTGCAATAAATATACATATTCTAGACATATAAGGAACAAAGTAAAAAATAACACAAGAATAGAGATTGGGAATAGTCTAATAGAACAAACTTCATTTACAAAATTTTTAGGTGTATGACTGGAAAATAACTTAATATGGGAAAAACATGTTGAACTATTGAAAAAAACTTAGTAAATACTGTTATATATTAAGAAAACTGCAATTTTGAAACAATACTACGTGCCTACTACACTTACATACACAGCAATCTAAGATATGGCATTATATTTTGGGGGAATAAAGATTTCACAAAAAGTTTGTTTTAAGCTCCAAAAGAGAGCTGTTCATATTCTGAAGGGTGTTGCCTACAGAGATCCTTGTAGAGGAATCTTTAAGGAGTTGAAAATTTAAACCTTCCATAGTTTATTCATCTATGAATCAGTATGTTTCCTGAAGTCAAATCAAGAATTCTCTTCTCCAAACAGTGAAGCACACAACTATCAAACCAGAAACAGGCATGATTTCCATAGAAACATACATTTGAAACCCCTGTACCAAAATAGTGTGATACAGCTACACAAAATAATGTCAATTCCTTACCAAAATTAATAAAAAGCATACAAAACTTACATATATTTAAAAAAGAATAAAAGAAGCTACTATTATGTCAAAGTTTCTACAATGCTGATGAATTTCTTTGCTATCCAAACAGATAGTGCTCATCTTTTGATTTTTCTGTATAAACCTTCATTTTTTCAACTTGCATGTAAAAAGATGACAAAATATGTAAAGTGTAATTAAGAATATTTTAATGTGTAATGAAGAAAATGTTGTTTCCCTTAATTGTTAAAAATATAAAATCATGCTCTCTCTTTCTCTCTCTCTCTGTCTCTCTCTCTCTCTCTCTCTCTCTCTCTCTCTCTCTGTCTCTCTCTCTTTCTATATGACAATTCCTATATCATGTATATGATAAAACAGATGATAACAAATTGAACTGAATTTAATTGAATAAAATACCACTTTCTCTTCTTCAGGTTTTGGGTTGTAAACTTGTATTATCAAAGTGTACTTTGGTTTAGTTTCAAGTATTAGTATTGTTCTGTTGTATTCTACAGCTGTATTGCCCGTATCTCTTGAGATGTGGGTCAGTTTATTATTATTGTTATTGTTATTATTGTTGTTATTATTCCAAGTCTTCTCACTCCGGGTCAGCCTTGATCAGTTCCAGTGTGAATGACTCTGTATTCTCCAGACAGATGTCATCTGGTTGGAACCATCTTGTTTCTGGTATTCCAAGTATGTCAATTTCCAGTCATTCCATTTCATATTTTTGTTTCCTGATTTGCTATTTTTCCCACTTTTCAAGTGGCTATTTTAAATTTGGGATTGTTTTTCTTCACTTTTTCTGTGTCTTTTGCATTCCTCACATGGAGATCTGATTGTGGGACTGTTCTATCTCCATAAAGTTGTGCAGAAGATACTGTCATAGTTTACTGCTGATTCTTGGGATATCCATGAATCTTCAATGTCATGGTTTCCTTTTGCTTCCACATCCTATGCCATTGGCTGTCATTTGGTCCTTCCACAATCAGAAATGGTTTCTCATTTCCAGGACAAGAGGGTGTCCTGTCAGCAAGCTCTGGGGTGATATCTTATACCTGTCCTCTATATAAAATTTGCAAAACACATTGCTGCAGTGACACGGGCATCAGGACTTACATTTGTTCATTAGGAGTATGTAATAAAATCCCACTATTCCGATGAGAAAGGCTGTTGTGTTGTGCAAGGTATTTTCTTACTTATGTATCTGAAACTGAATTCTGATTATGCAGTCAACTCATCATGATATAGTGCTTGAGCAATCACCGTTACTCCAATAAACGGAAAAAAACATGCAAGGTTTGTGAATCAAACTGCTCAGTTTCAAGACAAGAAGCTTCTGATGCACTGAATTCTGGATCAGTGCTCATAGGCAAGTGAGACAGAGTGTCAGCATTTGCATGCTGTGACATAGGGCAATAAAGACTTTCATATCAGTAATTTGAAAGCAGTGATGACCAATGATGTCACTTCTGCACTGTGCTACTAGGAACATCTCTTGCTGGATGAAAGAGAGCAGTTGACAGCTTATGATGTCATGAGAATTTTCTGCCTTTCAGGTATTGATGAATCTTTTTGATGTCTTATTTGATGGTTAAAGCTTCCTTTTCTAGCTGACTGTAGCTAATTTAAGCCTTGTTCAGTGTTTTACATGTGAGTGCTATAAAGTCTTCAGTGGGATGTGAGATAAAACTGCTCCAGTTCCATTTGATGATGCATTGCCTGTAAGCACCACTGGTTTGCATGGAATGTAATTATAAGATATGAATAACTAAGCGATGCATTTTTCAACTTCTGAAATGTTTGTTCACATTTCACAGTACATTTCAATGCTAGAGGTGATGCAAATGAGCAATACTTTGTGCTACATTTAGAATGAATTTCTACATCTGCATCTACATCCACATACATACTCCACAAACCACCATGTGGTGCAGGCAGAGGGAACCTTGTAACACTATTAATCTTTCCTTTCCAGTTCAACTTGCAAATAGAGTGTGGGAAAATGACTGTCTGAAAGCCTTTACATGAAATGTACATTGGTAACAGTAGAATAATTCTGCAGTTGACCTCAAATGCCGGTTCTCTAGATTTCTTCACTAGTGCCTTCCTTACAGAGATTACCATTTGAGTTAATGAAGCATCTCCATAATACTTGCAAGCTGATTGAACTTACTGGCAGTCCAGAACAATCTAACAAATGATGTCTGTGCGACTGTACATATTACTGTTTCTAAAACGTGATACTCTATCTGTCAAAAATACATAATAAATTTAGGAATTAAACATGGGATGCACACAAAAACACAGAAAGAATTTGGAAGTGATGGCTGATGGTTACATAGTTAAGTTTTTCAAGAATTGCCTGTAGTTCTCATATTTTTTTGGATGAAACCAGTTCTGGACAGGCTCTAAATGGTTAGTTGAGGGGCAAGCACCAAATGCATCAATGAGATGTCCCAAATATTCAATTTCTATATTAAAGAATGAACATTTTTGCAGATTGCACTTGGGTCCTGCTTCAGTTAAAACTCAAAAAAGACAATGTAAATTTTTGAGATGGTGTTCCAGTGCTTGTCTGGATGCTATAATGTCATCAAAATAATGTGTGTAGGATGGAACTTTCAGTGTCACTTGTTCAAGAAAACACTTAAACAATGCAGGAGCAGATGCACTTCTGAAGGGAAGGTACTGGTACTGATACAAGCCAATGTTCGTATTGACCATCAGAAGTTGAACGTAAGCATCTGCTAAATCAATTCTGGAAAAGAATCATCTTTTTGCTAGGTCATCCACAAGCTCCTCAGTGGTGTGATAGCAGGAAAGACTCAATAAATGCCTCAGTGTTAATTCTTACTTTAAGATCTGTACAAAGTCAGATCCTCATGTTCAATTTTGTAGTCATAACTGGAGGAGGTGGCCATTGACTTGCAGAAATGGGGTTTCAAGAGACCAATATAATCCAGTCATTTGAATTCAAAAGTAACTTCATCACAAACAGTGTGAGGTTCTGGATTGCATTGTAGAGCTTTGGTTGAGCATTTTCTTTGTTTGTAGTGTGTGCTTGAAAATTCTTTGCATGTTCCAGTGTGCCATCAAACACATGTCCATGTTTCACACACAACTGTTGAATACTGGCCTGGGAAACTTGTGTAGTGGAAGCATACACATTATCTTGAATATACAAATCAAATGTATCCATGCCAAAAATATTGGGATTCAAACATGACTGGACTACCATGAATGTCATTAATGTAGTTGTACTTTTATATGTTGCCTGTAACATGCACATTCTAAGAACAGTGGTATTTCTCCCATTGTAGGCCATGAAGTGTATTGTGTTTCCTGTAGCATATGGTGTCCCAATTGTTTGTAGGTATTCTGATTAATTAATGTGACTGAAGCAACAGTATCTATCTCAGATGGTGCAGTTTTATTGCAAATACATAACACTATGGACAGTTTACAATCAGTCCTCTGAATGTGACTGTCACTTCCACGTTTTGGAAGACTGCCTTTGTCTGAATTGTGCTGTTCACCTATTTGAGGGGAGGTGGTCTGAATGAGCAAAGTTTAGCACTTTGTGTGTACTTTGCAATTATTGCACTTGTGTTTACAATTACAGGAGGAATGGTTGAGAATTCAGAATGTGAGATTGTTAAGAATATTTATTAACGACCAGTTAAATATGGTTCACACTGCTCTTTACACTGTGAACAAATTGACAACATGGAACTGACTGACTATTGTACAGACTTAAACACTCACTGTTGAAAGCCCTCTGAAACTGTTGATACTATTGATATAAATGTACCACATTCCAACACATGTCCTTACATTTATATTGCAGTTTAATTACATTCAACATTTCTTGAAATTTTCAACACTGACTGCCCCTGAGTTGTCTTTGTATACTATAACACACTTCCTCAAAAATATTCAAATTATCCATAATGAACTCAATATTGGAGAAAGCTTCCTACAATGCTACACAGAAAAAGTAGAAAATTTCATAACAGTTCCTTGTTTCTTCAAATAATCTAATTACATAGCTTGTTTTAGACTTACAATCTACACAATCACCTTCCCAGTCTCCATCTGCAAAACAATCTAAGAGATCAATATTTTCAGTCCTTCCATATGTAAACATCAAATCTTTTGTTTGATACAAATATTTTAGTCCCCAAAGCATAAGACAAATAAATATCATTGTAATAATTTTGAAATATACTCATATAGTTTACACTGTACCTTATGTCTCACCATGTTCCTGATATAGAGAACTCAACAGGTTCCTGTATTTAATATTATCATGTGCTGGTTCTAATTTCAGATTACCTTCCATTGGTGTACTGTACAACTTTGATGTTCATTCTGATAGTTCTTAGCTAGAGATTCAGTACAGCTTTCCTGACTAAGAGTCATTGCATTTTTCACATAATTTTAGTCATAGTTATTCCAAGACAATTCTTCACTTTCTTTTGAAATTGCTTGGATACCATATTCTTGATTAATTGCATTTTTCCTTTACTTTTACCACAAATGATGTAATTATATTGATTAAATTATTAGCAATCTTCAGTACATAAAGGCAATAACCATATTTACTTCTTTGAAAACATAGACTTTTTGAAAATTTGTCCAAACAGTCATACCATGCTCTAGGACTTTCTCACAAACAATATAATGCCTTAAATAACTTTGCTTGTTTCAACTCATACCTTGGGGGTTGCTTCACATAAATCTCTGAGAAAACTTTTCCATGACAAAATATAGTCTGTACATTAATTTGTTGTACAATTAAGCCCTTTAGACAAGAGTATGACAAAAAAATTTCAATGCCTGCTTCATAGCAACTGCTGAAAACATATCATCTGTCATTTATTTTTGTTAGAAGCCTCTTACAACTAATCTTGCTTTACAAGAGTTACCTGATTTTCTTGTAAAAACCCCATCAAGAAATTTTACATTCCCTGGTTTCATTTCTAGTTCCCAAGTTTTATTTATATTTAAGCATTCAGTTTCCTTACACAATGGTTGGTTCCAAACTTTTAACTCATTACTATTCATTGCCGCCTCAAAATTTTCTGGATGTCCTATTAGCACTATAAATGTTTACATAACTAATGTTACTCATGACACAATCATTAAATCTATCAGGCATTCTATGTTCTCTAAATGACTTTCTCAACTCACATTTGTCTTCTTGTCTCTGGTTGTTTGGAACCCTTTGATAACCTCTTCTCCCATTTGCTCCAGTCCTTTAGATCAATACAACTGACACCTTCCACAGTATCAAAATGCCTCACAATGATAACTTTCTTGTTAATCAATACTCTGTATCCAACTTCACACTGCAGCCCACTAAAATTCTGGAGTCTGTTTTATGAGACTACTTTGGCTTTCTAAATTATTCTGGTACTCATACAAAAATTCTGCTTCCATACAGCTCGAAATGTTTAACATTAGTTTTCCTTCCAAATGGTGTATCATAAGAAGTTTTTCTTCCAATAGTATTAGCTTAAGTTCTGTTTTTGAGGTACTGTATTCAGCTGCACAAACTACTTCGGCCCAGAATCTCCTGTATGCTCCTGTTTCAGCTAATAAGCATCTTGACATATCCATATTTGACCTGTTGCATCCTTTCACTGTACCATTTAATTCATGTATGTAGGGCAGGCACACATTTAAAATGATTCCTCTCTTTCTTATAAACTGACAAATATCTGAATTTAAATATTTCTTCCCAGTGTCATGTCATAATTTCTCAGAAGGTATAGTGTCATAATTTCTCAGAAGGTTTAGCAGTCAGATTTTCAACTTCATTAATATAGTCTACAAATACATCATAAACTTGATTTTTAGATTTGATAATGTACGTTCTAGCTGCTTCACTATAATCATCAATAAAAATGAGAAAGTATCTTTCCCCACGCAAATCACGACTTGAGAGAGACCCATTCAAATCAGTATAAATAATTTTTAATGTTCATTTTATTTTAATTCTATTGTTTTCAAAAAATAAATTGTGCATTTTGTTTTTGGTACTAACTTTACACTTCATAAACTCTGAGTCTAAATTTGCTGGAACTCATCTGCTAATTGATATTTACACAACATGTTCAGATTGTTAAAATTTACATTTACAAGTATACGATACCATTTCTCCTTTACTGACAAACTAACCCTACTACTCACATTATTTACATTAATCTCTTTCTTATAAATTTTACATGTCATTTTGTACAGCCTATCTTCTTACAAAGGAACTGCCAGTAAAATATTGTCTTTTTTAAAAACTTTTGAGATATTGCCAGTGGATACAGTTCTATGCTCTTTTGGTTACCTTAGACTAGCTAAACAAATTTCAGTCCATGTCTTTGATGTTAAATACATTTTCCATTTCATCTGAAATCATGTCATTATAAACTGGAAAAATAGTTAATTATATGCCCTATTTTTGTAGCTTGCAAAGCTATACCATCCACAACTTTTACCTTCACAGGGTCTTATAAAGATAGGCAGTCAGAAAAATAATTTTTATTATTATTAGCAACATGATCTGTGAAACAACTATCCAATAACCAGTTAATTTGTAACAATATTTGAGAAGGAAAGTTGCTACTCACCATATAGCGGAGATGCTGAGTCGCAGATAAGCACAACAAAAAGACCTCTCAGAACAGAATTGAAGCTTGCGGCTATTAAGGCCTTTGTCAACAACAGACACATATACACCCCTCCTCCCCCCACCCCCCCCCCCTCCACACACACACAACACACACACTCATGCAAAACGTCACACTCACACACACCTGCAGTTTCAGGCAACCACACTGGTTTCAGTTGCCTGAGACTGCAGTCGTGTGTGTGAGTTGTGTTTGCTTCAGTGTGTGTGTGGGTGTAAGTACGTCTATTGTTGACGAAGGCCTTAACGGCCAAAAGGTTTAATCATGAGAGTCTTTTTGTTGTGCCTATCACTGACTCAGTAGCTCTGCTATATGGTGAGTAGCAACATTTTTTTCTCAAACATTGTTACATTCCTTCCTGGATTATCCAGTTAATTTGTACATTGTTACCTGACTCAACATTACTACAAGCCATTGTAGGTTTTGTCTCCATTACAAATCTGCTCATCCTGCTTCTGTTTTGTTTATATACCAGGTGCCCTGGATGACACCACTTCTCAAACCATATTGTTTACTTCAGCCATGTGACCTCTTTTTGTTATCCTCACTCCACTATGCTTTTGGTCAATGTTGTCAACTGCCATGACCATCTCCACAAAGATGCCCACAATGTGTCCCTGAATCTCTGCTTGTTCCTCACTGGTGACAGTTCCTCTTGAAATGTCCTGGTTTGCTTCACCTATAACATAACTGCCCCTGGTAGCAAGTATTAGTTTTCTTTTCAGCATGAAATGCTTTTGATTTTTTACCTTTACTTCCTTCTTTGTCTTTTACTTATAATGTACTTGACTATTTGAGCTTCTTTTAGAATGTTGATCAAGTTTCCAATATAGCTCAAAGATTCCGGCAAGGTTCTCAACATGAAATTTAGTTTCTCCTTTCCCATCACTTCCATGCCTGCTAATTTTAATTTGTTCACTGTTTTTTTTCCCAAAAGTGCTGAAGACTGTTGCCATCTCACTATAGTCTTTTAACCTCAGTCTGTCCACTTCATTTCTGCGTATGGTTTACAGTGCTGTCAGTTCATTGGAGTATAACTCATTGAACTGTTTCATTATCTCAAATGTGGTTTCCCTTTCACTCAAGAATTCCAATTGCTTTTTCAAAATTGCTCCTTATATGTAAGTCATTGTAGTCAGATTTTCTTCTTTCCAAGTATCTTTTTGTTCTTGAAGTCACTGTATAGCATTTCTTCATTTTCAGATACATTTCCATTTGCCATTTCCAACTCTCCATCAAACGCTGGTGTCTTGATGTCAGCCATATCCAATTTCACCTAGTGCACACTTCAAATAACAGTCTTCTTTTTAGTTCACAACTGGTCATTACTTTTCTGAATAACGCTCTTCCTTTTTTCTTAACAACAACATTCTGCTACCATCGTAAGACTATTTATTAATAAAAAGTTAAATACAGTTTTCATTTCTCTTTGCACTGTGAAGACATTCACATCATGGAACTGATTGACTATTGTACATACAGATGCACTCATTGTTGAGAGCACTTTTGGCACTGTCAATGCTATCAGCAAAAATGTACCACATTGCAACAGAGATCACATTTACTTGTGGCATACTGGTTACATTTGGGAACTGTAACTGTGTGGATTAATTATTTATTTTTACTTGCTGCTACCAGTGACTTTTATTTGTTTTTTGTTTAATTTAACATATTGCAATGCATTTTGAGCATGTTCTGCTAATTTTCAGGCATTTACATATACAGAAAATTGTTACTTAAAAATAAAATGTCTTAAACTAAATTAAAATAGGACTTTTTGATTATTGTTCACTGCTGTTGTAGCTAGTGGGGTATTTGAAGGGAGGGGGAGGGCACTGTTTGGTCAGAAATTGCTGTCCAGTGAGGTCTCTGCTGGTGTAAAGCTGTCCCATTGTTTATTATGACTGACACCACAGCCTGTGTGGGATGCAGATAGTTCTGCATCACTCGTTATAGAGCACAGGTGATACATTTATTTTAATCTGAAAGTTGTTGACTTATGATTTTGGGTTGATGAGTAAGTGTTCTCTTTATTTTGGTTAATGTGCATTAACAAGATGGCCATCTTTTGTTGGACACTTCAAAGATAATATGTCTGTCATTGCACTGTTTGCAGTTGCCATGTCTGTGGCTACAATTGTAACATGCAATTTTTTTTTTTTTTTTTTAAACCCAGTTGTTACTGGACTCATAGTTTCTAATTTTATTTCACATTTTCTACATACACAAAAGCCTTGCACTTATCCTGTGGCACTTTTGCACAGAAATACTATTACACATGGTATGTTATTTTTGTGAGCATAATTTACAGAACAAGTGCTTCTCGGTGCCATCTTTCCAAAGAGGAATCTGCGTTAAATCCTAATGAATAACATTTGGAAGCCATAGGTGTTGGGTACTATAGGTTACTTTCACAAATGTGGCTGCTTCATTGTCTAGCAACGTTTCATTAGCAAAGACAGTCACTAAGAAAATATTCACATTCACATTTTGATGCAAGAACCACATACAGAATTTTGACCTCATTTCTTAATATCAGCAAACCCAGCACAAACAGTCTACTGATGTCTAGTAGAACAAGTTTATGGCAGAAAATGCCATCAACCAAAGCCAGTTTGCATGAGTAGCATGTGCAGTTCCTGTTAACATGCGATAGTATTCTGTCAGTACATGACCTTCAAGATTATGAAAGCAAACTTACTCTTTTTAGGGTGGTATTGGAATTATTGCATATCAACACAAGGACAATACATGCTGATAAAATGTAGAATCTATCAACATTTGAATTGGTTTTCTCAAATCAAACTTGACTAGCAACTCTAAACAAAGTTCATACTCCTAAACAATTTTCCAGTGTAGATATACAATAGTGAAATCTACTTTAACACTGTGTCTGAATGATTTTCATGCTGTTTTCAACCACCATTATTAGGAAAGAATTACCATGAATGAAGTTTGAGCAACAAATGGGAATTACAAGCAAATCTGAGATTTGGTTTGTTCTTAGCATTGGCAGGAAACATTATATCTGCAGAGATCTGTCCCTGCTAAAAATGTTGACAACTAAGTTCCCTACTGTGGGAAATGTAACTCCTCAATATTCATTTGAATACTGGTATATGCTTGTAAGAGTTTCTAATTAACTTTCACAATGATGATACTGACAATAACTGAAAAAATACATAACAAACATTTTATTGAATTAGCACTACTTGCAGAATACAAATAGTCCATTGATTGGTAGTTACATAAAACATTGATCTCTGCTTATATTTATTGTTGGTCTCAGTGTCATTTATCAAAACTCTGCAATATAGAGTGGCCCAGGTTTTGTTTTGTAAGTGACTGATTAATATTTGTTTACTATTGGTGATTTATTTTACCATTTTTTTGTTTACAAACATAATCCATGTTGCACTTCTTATTTCATAATAATTCCTTCATGCACACAGATCTTCAAATTAGCTCATATCTTTCACACTCCCAATAGACAATATAGACAATGTACATACACCATTAATTTAAAAATATGAAACGTGACTTAACTGACCAGAGCTGTTACCAGATGAATCACTTAACACAGACTGTCCTGCATGAGATCAACTGATGACCAAAGATCATAACACACCATGGATAATTTCCAAAGAAGTTACATTGATCAATACTGTGACCTTACTTTTATACATTAGAAAAATGTAGATTCATTCATTATTGTAAAAAATAATTTGATTTTGTTTCAGTTAAATATGAAAATACCTGTATGACTTGATTTTAGAGTGCACATATTTTGCATACACATAATACTCATTATTTTCAAAATCACCCAACAGGGTAAAGCCTGTGGTATTGGATGATTCATTAATAGTGAGACCAGCATCGACAGATTCAACGTGGAAAAGAGAAAATCACACTTGGCTTGTTAAAAGTTGAAAATTGTGTACACAACTTGTTACTATTTTTGTTCTTTACTGATGTATAATATATAATCACATGCATTTCAATCCACAGGTGCAAGCCATGCAGATGAGTTGGCATATTTATTCAGTCCAGGTATATATGATATTGAAGTGGCTCCAGGTTCAGAGGATGAGAAAATGCAAATAAAAATGACACAGTTATGGACAAATTTTGCCAAGACTGGGTAAGTACTGCTAAACAAAATGTTATCATGACAAATGCAGAGACGATTACCATTGTAAGTCTGATTCTTCAATAATACAGATTTGATTAAGTACAACTTATTTTCAATTAAATCCCAGAAAGTAATAATTCCTGACTGTTATGGAAATACACAAAACAAAAGACATCTGGAGATGGATATCTCATAGTCAATACAGTAGTATGAATCTTTGTTGAATAGGCCACATGTCAGTTCTTGAGAACACTGTTTACAGGCTTGGCTGAGAAATGCTTATATACCAGCCATACACTCAGTTCTCCCGTATGTCATACTTTAATTCACTAAAAACATGATGATTACTTAAATCATTATCAAATACAGTCATGCATTAAGCAGGAAGGCTAATCTGTGCTCAAGACAAACATCACTGGTAGGTAACAACAAGCCCAAATTACAGTCCAGGTGAAAACCATGTAGTGAAGGGTCATTGTTAATACAAGTAGATAGACTGCAGAACTTGCTGTAAACATTGGCTGGATGACAGTGAGATTGCAGCTGTCTGTGGCAGCCATTAAATCTGCCATGGGTGCCCTGTCATGTAGTCTGGCACCGGCAGATATATCCTTTCACACCATCCTAATGACCTCACCAGATGTGTGCATAATTATATTGAGCATTCCATCAGTATGTACAGTGGGATTAAAAGAACTAGGGTTTTATGTCCTTCCAATGAAAAGGTAACTAAGAATAAAAC
Organism: Schistocerca nitens; assembly: GCF_023898315.1. NCBI lineage: Eukaryota > Metazoa > Arthropoda > Insecta > Orthoptera > Acrididae > Schistocerca > Schistocerca nitens. The sequence continues at coordinate 450,381,518 of NC_064615.1, forward strand.
ACAAGGTTCAACCGAACAAGGAAAGTGAAGCAAACTCTCCTGTTTCCATTCCAAATTGATGATACTGGTACTCCTCTTAAACATTTTATAGAAACGTTTACAAAAATTAATCTGGCTGGGCAAAGAGGAATTTGATTCCTGTTCTTCCAAAATACAAGTTCAGTGCCTTAAAAACTGTGCTATATTTTTCAGTGTTATTGTGCTATTCCATATGGGATGGTGTACAGCAGATGTAAAAGACTTTCAGGCATTCAGATATTTTGACTCTGATGCTATTGCATAGATTAAGCACATTCTTAACAAGCATACAATAGAAATTTTGATTTTTTTAATATTTATTCACCACATTTGATACAAAAGGTAAAGATTAATTTCTTGTGTCTCAGCATTTCTTCACAGTAACTACTCCTTTCTTCACTCCATTTTAGTTTTCTACATCTTTCATTATCTCACCTGTTTATTTTTCCTGTCCCCTCCTACCTCTGTTACATACAATGCGCTTAGCTTTTCACTCTTGTTAACCATACACAATGTTTCAGCAGTAATCTCTCTCTTTATATTACTCTGCCTTCCATCTTTAAGCTCTCAGGTTTTCAAATCTCGTTTGGTGCAGTCCCTAACAATCAGTCTTTCTTTCTAATCCCATTTACTAAGTCTCCCCTGACCCAGGGTTCTTCATGACTTTTCTGAATTCTATCAACTGCTATATAGTAGAACATGAACAAGTGTCCATTACTGAGATATGAAATTCATTCAGATATATGTAAAAAGTTTGTCTATGAGTTGGCATATTTGCATGAAAACGTCATTTAGGAAGAAATTGTGGATCTAACATGTGTTAAATGTGTTTATATACTCGTAAAGAATGTATTAGCTATGAAGGCTTGGGTGCCATACTTACCTGGAAATCTGCTGTTGTGTTACTGTGGTTTCTAGTCTGGAGACTGCTTTCATGCAGCTTTTCATGCTAGTCTATCCTTTGTAAGCTTTTTCATCTGTACAGAACTACCAAGCTACAGTGATCTGAAGCTGCATGCTGTAGTCAAGCCTTCAAATTTCCTCAGCAAACACTATATATAAAAACAAAGATGATGTGACTTACCAAACGAAAGTGCTGGCAGGTTGATAGACACACAAACAAACACAAACATACAAACAAAATTCAAGCTTTCGCAACCAACGGTTGCTTCATCAGGAAAGAGTGAAGGAGAGGGAAAGACGAAAGGATGCGGGTTTTTAGGGAGAGGTTAAGGAGTCATTCCAATCCCGGGAGCGGAAAGACTTACCTTAGGGGGAAAAAAGGACAGGTATACACTCGCACACACACTCTTTGCCTTTACAAATGTCTGCTTGTGTCTGTGTATGTGCGGATGGATGTGTGTGTGTGTGTGTGTGCGCGAGTGTATACCTGTCCTTTTTTCCCCCTAAGGTAAGTCTTTCCGCTCCCAGGATTGGAATGACTCCTTACCCTCTCCCTTAAAACCCACATCATTTCGTCTTCCCCTCTCCTTCCCTCTTTCCTGATGAAGCAACCATTTGTTCCGAAAGCTTGAATTTTGTGTGTATGTTTGTGTTTGTTTGTGTGTCTATCAACCTGCAGCACTTTCGTTCGGTAAGTCACATCATCTTTGTTTTTAGAAATATTTTTCCCATGTTGAATGTTTCCGAGGTGTGGCTAGAAAAAAACCGGACTGATGCTGGAAAAAACATTTATTTACAATTATTTACAATTTCATGTTATCTCCTTCAATGTACTCTCCTCCTTGGTCTCTACACCGCTCCATACGAATTTTCCACTGTTCATAGCAATGCTGCAGATCATTTTCGGTAAGTCCATACATTACTTCCGTCGCTTTTTCTTTTACTGCTTCAACAGTCTCAAATCTAGTTCCTTTCAAAGCTGACTTGACTTTAGGGAAAAGAAAAAAGTCACAGGGGGCCAAATCAGGTGAGTAGGGTGGATGATCTAAGATGGGAATGTTGTGTTTTGCCAAAAACGTCTTCACTGACAACGCACTGTGAGCTGGGGCATTGTCTTGGTGAAGGATCCATGACTTTTTTCTCCACAAATCATTCCGTTTTCTCCGTACTCGCTGACGGAGGGTAGCCAGGACGCTAATGTAGTAATGCTGATTCACTGTTTGTCCCTTTGGTACCCAATCAATGTGCACAATCCCTTTGATGCCAAAAAAAAAAAAAAATCATCATTGCCTTGAATTTCGATTTTGACATTCGTGCTTTTTTTTGTTGTGGAGAACCAGGAGTTTTCCAATGCATCGATTGGCGTTTAGTTTCGGGATCGTAAGTAAAAAACCACGATTCATCGCAAGTAATAACATTTTGTAAGAAGGTGGGATCACTTTCAATGTTTTCCAGGATGTCAGAACAAATCATTCTTCGGCGTTCCTTCTGTTCAATTGTGAGACACTTTGGAGCCATTTTTGAACACACTTTGTTCCTGTTGAAACTTTCATGAAGAATCTGCCTAACACTTTCCTTGTCAACTCCTGTTAACTCAGACACTGCTCTGATTGTTAAACGGCGATCTTGTCGAACAAGTTTACCAATTTTTTTCAATGTTTGCATCAGTTTTTGCTGACAATGGTCTGCCAGTGCGAGTGTCATCACTGGTGTCTTCGTGGCCATCTTTAAATCGTTTAAACCACTCAAACACTTGTGTTCGCGATAAACAATAATTGCCGTACACTTGTTGTAACATTACAAACGTTTCACTTGCAGATTTTCCTAGTTTGAAACAAAATTTGATGTTAACACGCTGTTCTTTCTGTACACTCAACATTTTCCGATGCACAGACAAAACGTCAACTACTTAAAACAGACGCGACGGGCAGACTGAGTGCAGGAGGCAGATGAAACTCGAGCAGTAGGCGGAGCGAGAGTCACGTGACAGGCCACGCGACTTTCAGCCTTATTGCATTCGTTTTATTGTATCACCAGTACTAGTCCGGTTTTTTTCTAGCCACACCATATATATATATATATATATATATATATATATATATATATATATATATATATATATATATATATATAACAGAAGGAAACATTCCACGTGGAAAAAATATATCTAAAAAGAAAGATGATGAGACTTACCAAACAAAAGCGCTGGCAGGTCGATAGACACACAAACAAACACAAATATACACACAAAATTCAAGCTTTCGCAACAAACTGTTGCCTCATCAGGAAAGAGGGAAGGAGAGGGAAAGACAAAAGGATGTGGGTTTTAAGGGAGAGGGTAAGGAGTCATTCCAATCCCGGGAGCGGAAAGACTTACCTTAGGGGGAAAAAAGGACAGGTATACACTCGCACACACACACATATCCATCCACACATACAGACACAAGCAGACATATTTAAAGACCATTAAATATGTCTGCTTGTGTCTGTATGTGTGGATGGATATGTGTGTGTGTGCGAGTGTATACCTGTCCCTTTTTCCCCCTAAGGTAAGTCTTTCCGCTCCCGGGATTGGAATGACTCCTTACCCTCTCCCTTAAAACCCACATCCTTTCGTCTTTCCCTCTCCTTCCCTCTTTCCTGATGAGGCAACAGTTTGTTGCGAAAGCTTGAATTTTGTGTGTATATTTGTGTTTGTTTGTGTGTCTATCGACCTGCCAGCGCTTTTGTTTGGTAAGTCTCATCATCTTTCTTTTTATATATATATATATATATATATATATATATATATATATATATATATATATATATATATATAAACAAAAGAAAGTGCTGGCAGGTCGACAGACACACAAACATACACACAAAATTCTAGCTTTCGCAACCAACGGTTGCTTCGTCAGGAAAGAGGGTAGGAGAGGGAAAGATGAAAGGATGTGGGTTTTAAGGGAGAGGGTAAGGAGTCATTCCAATCCCGGGAGTGGAAAGACTTACCTTAGGGGGAAAAAAGGACAGGTATACACTCGCACACACACACCTATCCATCCACACATATACAGACACAAGCAGACATATTTAAAGACAAAGAGTTTGGGCAGAGATGTCAGTCGAGGCGGAAGTGCAGAGGCAACAAATGTACCAGAACATACCTGATATTTCAGTTACAGGAGTAACCCGTCCAAATCCAGCAACTTTCACATGCTACGTCACATAAAATTGGTTGGCAGAGTGCACGTCATTTATATTAATTATAACACTATTACCGACAGGTGACGTCTGGTACATTTGTTACATTCCATTTGCACTACTGCATTCAGTAGATCTTTTTTTTATATTAAAAATTCGTAATTAAAATATGTAGATGTCAAGGTTAAAATCTGTACTTGTCAGAATTAAAAAACAGTAAAATTATCATTTTTATACGATCTTAAAAGCATAGGGCGATTTATATATCTATGGTGCTGGTGGGAACTTGTTTTCCTCTATGGTCTGCTTCCATGGTTCCTGCCATTTCAGTGTTGTGCCGCGGTCCGCTCAGTCATCTGATGTCCTTCGCCGCGGGCAAGAGGGCCGCACAGGAGGGCCCCGTCAATGATGCCAGGCGCTGCACGCGTCTTCCGGCTTCTCCACCGTGCACCATCTCTCATTCCTTGGCCTGGATCTCCACACGCAACAGTTGTCATCTTAGTAGGTTGTCATAAATGCTAAAATAGGCATTATGATTGAATTCGCTTTGCTCATTGAGGATTAAATCCGGATCTTTATTTTTGTGGGTGTATATTTCAATCTCTTCCAAAATGTTAGGAAACTGTTCCCTATGAGCTCTATGCAGGATGTCTAAATTGTGTTCAATGTTTGTGAGAGAGTGCTTTGTCACAGCCATATGCACCCCAAAAGCTGTTTTGTTTTGAGAGTAGGTGGGCTCCCTGAATCTGGTTTCAAAGTTCCTACCAGTCTGCCCTATATATTGTTTACAGCAGTCATTACATTTGATCTTATATACACCTGAATCCTGAAATTTATTCCTACTATTACATGTTCTATGCCGGAGCTTCAATTTTAACGTGTTATTTGTTCGGAACCCTATTTTGACGTCGGATGTACGAAAGCATCTTTCAGTTTTGTCTGTAATTCTTCCATTGTAAGTGAGAGCTACATATTTTTTCTTGTTGTTCCACTTAACTGCTACTTGACTTCCTTCTATTTGTTCCATTTGCCTCTTCTTTATCTTCCTATAAATATTCATCACCTGCTTACACGTAAGCCAACAGGAAGTAGAAAAGGAGTTAAGTATTTTAAAACAAGTGGCCGTAGCGAATGGATATACATGTAAGCAGGTGATGAATATTTATAGGAAGATAAAGAACAGGCAAATTGAACAAATAGAAGGAAGTCAAGTAGCAGTTAAGAGGAACAACAAGAAAAAATGTGTAGCTCTCACTTACAATGGAAGAATTACAGACAAAATTGTAAGATGCTTTCGTAAATCCGATGTCAAAATAGGGTTCCGAACAAATAACACGTTAAAATTGAAGCTCCGGCATAGAATATGTAATAGTATTAATAAATTTCAGGATTCAGGTGTATATAAGATCAAATGTAATGACTGCTGTAAACAATATATAGGGCAGACTGGTAGGAACTTTGAAACCAGATTCAGAGAGCACACCTACTCTCAAAACAAAACAGCTTTTGGGGCGCATATGGCTGCAACAAGGCACTCAGTCACAAACATTGAACACAATTTTGACATCCTGCATAGAGCTCATAAGGGACAGTTTCTTAACATTTTGGAAGAGATTGAAATATACACCCACAAAAATAAAGATCCAGATTTAATCCTCAACGAGCAAAGCAAATTCAATCATAACGCCTATTTTAGCATTTATGACGACCTACTAAGATGACAACTGTTGTGTGTGAAGATCCAGGCCGAGGGATGAGAGATGGTGCGCGGTGGAGAAGCCGGAAGACGCGTGTAGCGCCTGGCATCATTGACGGGGCCCTCCTGTGCGGCCCTCTTGCCTGCGGCGATGGACATCAGACGACTGAGCGGACTGCGGCACAACACCGAAATGGCGGGAACCCCGGATTCAGACCGTAGAGGAAAACAAGATCACACCAACACCATAGATAAATAAATCGCCCTATGCTTTTTAGATCATATAAAAATGATAATTTTACTGTTTTTTAATTCTGACAAGTACAGATTTTAACCTTGACATCTACATATTTTAATTACGTATTTTTAATATAATAAAAAAAATCTACTGAATACAGTATGTGCAAATGGAATGTAACAAATGTACCAGACGCCACCTGTCGGTAATAGTGTTATAATTAATATAAATTACGTGCACTCTGCCAACCAATTTTATGTGACGTAGCATGTGAAAGTTGCTGGATTTGGAAGGGTTACTCCTGTAACTGAAATATCAGGTACGTTCTCGTACATTTGATGTTGATTTGATAGGATGAAAAAGATTTGCTTCCGTGAAATAGTAAATTAGTATCATTATTTTTACAGGTCTGAAGATGGTTCTGAATGAACCGAAACCGGTCTGTTCCATGGTGGTCAGTTCCACTTATCATTAACGTATTTGGTATAAATCTCTCCATTGCTGTCAATACTATTTCTTTGAATTTAAGCTACATCTGATCTACACTTTCATAGTTAGTTCAGAAGGAATGGTGGCTGTCTCTTAGGAATGTGTCAAGTAAACTTTTATCTACGTTTTTAAAAAGACATTTTTTGCATTTATTTTTTGTGGGTTTAAGTATTACGCTATTCAGTCTCACTACAACAACCTTGTGATGACTAATCCCTATATCCATCATAGTCCTCCCTATTTGCTCAGGGTTATTTACTGCTAATCGATCGAGTGTGTTTCCTCAACTATTTACACTTTGAGTGGGCTCTTGAAGTATTTGTTCAAAATAATTTTCAGAGAAAGCATTTAGCATGATGTTTCATGACTACCATCAACCTTAAACATGTCATTTCATCAACATATTAAGATAGATTGAAGTCACAACCTTGTATAATTGTATGAGTGAGGTACATATTTTAACTGATCAGCTATTGTATCATCTGAGTCAGGAGGTTGGTAAAATGAATCAATCATTAATTTACTTTAGTTGTCAAGTATAAGCTCTACCCATCATAACTCACAGGAACTAACCACTTCAATTTTATTACAAGACAGACTACTCCCAACAGCAACAAACACCCCACCACCAACTGTATTTAATCTATCCTTTCTGAATACCATCAAGTCCTTTGTACAAATTTCAGCTGAATGTATCTTCAGTTTTAGGCAGCTTTCAGTACATATAACAATAACAGGGTTGGAAATACAAAATCAAATAGGGATAACGCAGGAGAAGGTTTAATAATGATTAAAAATATAGGAATATGGATAAGCTACTATGAAAAGTATAGTGATTGCATTATTGTAACCAAGATAGACACTAAGCCCATACCCACCACAACAGTGCAATTTTGTATGCCAGGTAGCTCTGCAGATGAGGAGGAAATTAAGGAAATGTATGAGCGATAAAAGAAATTATTTAGATAGTTAAGGGAGCCAAAAATGTAATAGTCATGGGGGACTGGAATTTGATAGAAGGAAAAGGAAGAGAAGGAAAAGTAGTAGGTGAATATGAACTGGAGAAAAGGTATGAAAGAGTAAGCTACCTTGTAGAATTTTGCACAGAGCATAATTTAATTATAGCTAATACTTGGTTTAAAAATCACGAGAGAAGTCTGTATATGTGGAAGAGACCTGGAGACACTGAAAGGTTTCAGATTGATTATATAATGGTTAGGCAGAGATTTAGGAACCAGATTTTAAATTGTAAGATGTTTCCAGGGGCAGATGTGGAAGCTGACCACAATTTATTGATTATGAACGCAGATTAAAACTGAAGACGCTACAAAAAGGCAGGAATTTAAGGTGATGGGACCTGGATAAACTGAAAGAACCAGAGGTTGTAGAGGGTCTCAGAGGGAGCTTTAGGGAATGACTGACAAGAACACAGAAAAGGAATACAGTAGAAGAAGAATGGGTAACTCTGAGAGATGAAATGCTGAAGGCAGCAGAGAATCAAGCAGGTAAAAAGCTGAGGGCTAGTAGAAATCCTTGGGAAACATAAGAGATACTGAATTTAATCAATGAAAGAAGAAAATATAAAAGCACATTAAATGAAGCAGGCAAAAGAGAATACAAACATCTAAAAATGGTGATAGACAGGAAGTACAAAATGGCTAAGCAGGGATGGCTAGAGAAGAACTGCAAGGATGTAGAAGTGTGTATTACTGGGGATAAGATAGATACTGCTTACAGGAAAATTAAGGAGACCTTTGGAGAAAAAAGGACCACCTGTATAAATATCAAATCAGATGGAAAACCAGTCCTAAGCAAAGAAGGGAAAGCAGAAAGATGGAAGGAGTATATAGAGGATCCAGACAAGGGAGATGTACTTGATGGCAATATTATGGAAATGGAAGAGGCTGCGTAGGAATATGAGAAGGAGATGTGATACTGCGTGAAAAATTGGACAGATCACAGAAAGACTTAAGTCAAAATAAGGCCCTGGGAGTAGACAATATGAGGTTAGAGTTACTTATAGTCTTGGGAGAGCCAGCCATGACAAAACTCTTCCATCTCGTGTGCAAGATGTATGAGACAGGTGAAATACCCTCAGACTTCAAGAAGAATAGAATAATCATGAATATAAAGAAAGCAGGTGCTGACAAGTGTAAAAATTACTAAACTATCAGTTTAATTAGTCAGAGTTTACAGAAAACGCAATGGTTGAGATGGGAGTGTGACAGGTTTGTAGCCTACCCCAATTTTATTCAATCTGTATATTGAGCAAGCAGTAAAGGAAAGAAAAGAAAAACCTGGAGTAGGAATTACAGTCTAGGGTGAATAAATAAAAACTTTGTGGTTTGCCTGTGACATTTTAATTCTGTCAGAGACAGCAAAGGACTTGGGAGAGCAATTGACTGGAATAGGGAGTGTCTTGAAAGGAGGATATAAGATGAACATAAACAAAAGCAAAATGAGGATAATGGAATGTTGTCAAATTAAATCAAATGATGCTGAGGGAATTAATTTAGGAAGTGAAACACTTAAGGTAGTAAATGAGTTTTGCAATTTGGGAAGCAAAATAAAATATGATGGTCAAAGTAGGGAGGCTATAAAATGTAGACTGGCAATGGCAAGAAAACCATTTATAAAGACGAAATATTTGTTAACATCAAGTATAGATTTAAGTGTCAGGAAGTCCTCTCTGAAAGTATTTGTATGGAGTGTAGCCATCCATGGAAGTGAAACATGGAGAATAAACATTTTAGACATAAGAGATTAGAAGCTTTTGAAATGTGGTGCTACAGAAGAATGCTGAAGATTAGATCGGTAGTTCATGTAACTAGTGAGGAGATACTGAATAGAATTGGGGAGAAGAGAAATTTGTGGTACAACCTGATTAAAAGAAGGGACTGGTTGGTAGGACACATTCGGAGGCATCAAGGGATAACCAGTCTAGAATGGGAGGGAAGCATAGGGGGAGGGGGGGTTAAAAATCATTGAGATCGACCAAGGGATGAATACAGTAAGCAGATTCAGTGGGATGTAGGTTGCAGTAGTTACTCTGAGATGAAGAAGATTGCACAGGATAGCGTAGCATGGAGAGCTGCATCAAACCAGTCTTTGGACTGAAGACCACAACAACAACAGCAACTATTTGTGTTTCAGTACTTTCTATTAGCACCTGGAGCTCTGATCCTTTTCCAACTCAACTGTGACAATTTACTACTGTAATACCTATGGTCCCTAAAACAACCCTTTTCCTGTGTTTGATTTGCACTCTTTGAGAGTGAAGCTCTTTTTATTCTTTCCCACGAACCTCTAGCCTAAAAAGCTGCCCAGTCCACTCCACATATCCCCTGCTACCTATGTAGCCACTTTGTGTGTGTAATGGATCCCTGATCTATTAAGTGGGACCCAATACCCACCACCTTACGGTGCAATTTGAGGAATCTGCAGCCTACATGGTTGCAGAATCATCTGAGCCTCTGATTCAGACCTTTTACTTGGCTCTGTACCAAAGGTCCACAATCAATTTTATTGACAATGCTACAGATGGTGAGCTCTGCCTTCATCTCACAAGCAAGACTGGCAGTCTTTAGCAATTCAGCTAGCTACCCAAAAGCAGAGAGACTTTCTTTCAACCAAAGCAGCACACTTCATTAGTTCTGACGTGAGCCACCAACTGCATTTGGCTGTACCCTGCACTGATCATGGCATCTGAAAGGATGTGTTCCACATGTTGCATGTCTTCCCCTGGTATGCACACAGAATGCACATTGCAATTCTTTCACCCATTGGGAGCCATATTCCTATGGGGCCACATTATGCACCTAACTTTTGAGCTCCCAACTATCAATAACACCATCCTCTGTGATGCCCACATTTTGCGGGGTGAGAGGCTTCCTCTAAAACAGGACAAGTGATAGCATCTAGTTCAGGACCTGTATCAGCCACAGATAGCATAATAAACCTGTTAGTCAGATGAACCAGGGAGGTTTCTCAATTGGCCCTCTGGAATTCTTTCACTTTGTGCCACACCGTGGAATGACCTCTCACTTGACCACTGGTGAGGAGTCAACCTCAGTGCAGGCAGTGACTAAGGCTCCAATAATAGTGGACTGATCGAGGGACATGTGTGATGAGCTGGATGTCCCTCAGATCCCCACATCTGGCCCTATCACAGTGATGCCACAAGCTGTGTGACTGAAACCAGCACTGCCTGGAACTGTGAGCAAAGTGTCACCAACTCTGTCTGCAGTCAACAATGATCACGGTCCCTGTCCATACCACAGACAGTAAAAATCTACACTATGCAGTTATTAAAATGCTAGACTGTGCCCAGTAAACACAGAAATGTGTAATAAATTTAAGAATGAAACTAGTAACCTTTCAGGTAACTGAAAATAAGTAACTCATGGTGCCTGCAAAAATAATTCACAAACAGAAGTTGTACTTGCCTGTTCTGCTGCAGGAATGGAAGAAAATGCCTCACTAATGGTCTAACTAACACAAATGTTATACCCAAAACAAACGGGCAGAAGCTTGTAGAAATACAAGTGTCCATACAAATAGCAGTACTTTACCCTACATTGCTATCAAAATGAAAGACTGTGCCTAGTCAGCACACAACCAAACAAGACATTTAAAATTTAAATTAGTAAATTCTTGGGTAATTGAAAATAAGCCTCTCCTGTTCAGACCCCATGAAAGTAATTCACAAACAAGCACATAGCCAAGAAGGAGATTGGTAGTACGAACATCGGAGGGGAAACTACAGCCATTATTTTTCCCAACGACATGCACCTGTGCAGTATATCTTTTATGATAATGCCATCCTCTTGGGTAAAATATTCCAAAGGTAAAACAGTCATCCAGTTGGATCTCCAGGCAGTTACTATTCAGGAGGGTGTTGTCATAAGAGGAAACAGTGCTGACATTCTCCAGGTCAAAGCATAAAATGTTAGATCCCTTAAAATGAGTAATAGATATGTTGAAGTTAAGTACAGTGGGAATTAGGAATGCACAATGTCAGAAAGAAAACGACTTCATGTAAGATGCAGATAGGGCTATCAACATGAAATCAAATAGGAATACTATTGGAGTAGCTGTAATAATGAATGAGACAAAAGAAATACAAGTAAGCTATAATCAATAGTGTAGTGAATACATATCATAGTCAAGATGGATACAAATTCAACAGCCCACAGTTGTACAAGTTTATATGCTTATTACCTCCACAGATGATGAAGAGCTTGACAGCATGTGTGATGTGATAAAAGAAATTACTCATATTTTTAAGAGAGATGAAAATTAAATTGTGATATCGGACCAGAAGTCTATAGCAAAAAAAAGGAAGGGAAGCAACATCAGCAGGAGAACATGGACTGAGTAAAGGGAATGAAAGGAAAGCTACCATGTTGAATTTTACATAGAGCACAAATTAACACTTGGTTTAAGAATAATGAAAGAATGTTGCCTGTGTGGAATGGACTTGGAGGTACAGAAAGGTTTCAAATAAATTACATAATTGTAAAACAAAGGTTTTTGGGACCATATTTTAAACTGCAAACATTTCAAGGGAAATATGTGGGCTCTGACCACAACTTATTGGTTACAATCTGCATATTAAAACTGAAACAACTATAAAAAGATAGGAAATTAAGGAGACAGAACCTGGATAAATTGAAAGAACCAGAGGTTACTGAGAGTTTCAAAGGAAGATTAGGATATGTTTGACTGAAACTGGAGAAAGAAAGATGATGGATTGTGAATGGGTAGCTTTGAGAGCTGAAATAGTGAATGCAGCAAGGGATCAAATTGGTAAAAATAAGTTCCAGAGGAATGTAAGAACACATGAGGCAAACTGCCCCTGTGACTAATCTTAGAAGGTAGATTAAATAAAGACAAACTCTAAATTGTATATTTTGAAAAAGCTTTTGACAATGTTGACTGAATAAACTCTCAGAAATACTGAATTTTCAAGTATAAAACACAGAAAGAAAAATTTAATGTGCAACTTATACAGAAACCAAACTATGTTTATATGACTCAAAGAACATGAAAGGGATGTGGTAGTTGACATGCTAGGGGGACCAGGTTGAAGTGTTTTCAGTTTACTCTGTTACATTTGCTATGAAGTTCATGTTGTTGCTGTTGTGCTCTTCGGTCCTGAGACTGGTTTGATGCAGCTCTCCACGCTACTCTATCCTGTGCAAGCTTCTTCACCTCCCAGTACCTACTGCAACTTACATCCTTCTGAATCTGCTTAGTGTATTCATCTCTTGGTCTCCATCTACGATTTTTACCCTCCACGCTGCCCTCCAATACTAAATTTGTGATCCCTTGATGCCTCAGAACATGTCCTACCAACCAATCCCTTCTTCTAGTCAAGTTGTGCCACAAACTCATCTTCTCCCCAATCCTATTCAGTACCTCCTCATTCGTTATGTGATCTACCCATCTAATCTTCAGCATTCTTCTGTAGCACCACATTTCGAAAGCTTCTATTCTCTTCTTGTCCAAACTATTTATCGTCCACGTTTCACTTCCATGCATGGCTACACTCCATACATATACTTTCAGAAACGACTTCCAGACACTTTAATCTATACTCGATGTTAACAAATTTCTCTTCTTCAGAAACACATTCCTTGCCATTGCCAGTCTACATTTTATATCCTCTCTACCTCGACCATCATCAGTTATTTTGCTCCCCAAATAGCAAAACTGCTTTACTGCTTTAAGTGTCTCATTTCCTAATCTAATTCCCTCAGCATCACCCGACTTAATTCAACTACATTCCATTACTCTCATTTTGCTTTTGTTGATGTTCATCTTATATCCTCCTTTCAAGACAATGTCCATTCCGTTCAACTGCTCTTCCAAGTCCTTTGCTGTCTCTGTCAGAATTACAATGTCATCGGCGAACCTCAAAGTTTTTATTTCTTCTCCATGGATTTTAATACCTACTCCGAATTTTTCATTTGTTTCCTTTACTGCTTGCTCAATATACAGATTGAATAACATCGGGGACAGGCTACAACCCTGTCTCACTCCCTTCCCAACCACTGCTTCCCTTTCATGCCCCTCGACTCTTATAACTGCCATCTGGTATCTGTACAAATTGTAAATAGCCTTTCACTCCCTGTATTTTACTCCTGCCACCTTCAGAATTTGAAAGAGAGCATTCCAGTCAACATTGTAAAAACCTTTCTCTAAGTCTACAAATGCTAGAAACGTAGGTTTCCCTTTTCTTAATCTAGCTTCTAAAATAAGTCGTAGGGTCAGTATTGCCTCACGTGACCCCATATTTCTACAGAATCCAAACTGATCTTCCCCAAGGTCAGTTTCTACCAGTTTTTCCATTTGTCTGTAAAGAATTCGCATTAGTATTTTGCAGCCGTGACTTATTAAACTGATAGTTCGGTAATTTTCACATCTGTCAACGCCTGCTTTCTTTGGGATTGGAATTATTATATTCTTCTTGAAGTCTGAGGGTATTTCACCTGTCTCATACATTTTGCTCACCAGATGGTAGAGTTTTGTCAGGACTGGCTCTCCCAAGGCCGTCAGTAGTTCTAATGGAATGTTGTCTACTCCTGGGGCCTTGTTTCGACTCAGGTCTTCTAGTACTCTGTCAAACTCTTCACGCAGTATCATATTTCCCATTTCATCTTCATCTACATCCTCTTCCATTTCCATAATATTGTCCTCAAGTACATCGCCCTTGTATAGACCCTCAATATACTCTTTCCACCTTTCTGCTTTCCCTTCTTTTCTTAGAACTGGGTTTCCATCTGAGCTCTTGATATTCATACAAGTCGTTCTCTTTTCTCCAAAGGTCTCTTTAATTTTCCTGTAGGCAGTATCTATCTTACCTCTAGTGAGATAAGCCTCTATGTCCTTACATTTGTCCTCTAGCCATGCCTGCTTAGCCATTTTGCACTTCCTGTCGATCTCATTTTTGAGACGTTTGTATTCCTTTTTGCCTGCTTCATTTACTGCATTTTTATATTTTCTCCTTTCGTCAATTAAATTCAATATTTCTTCTGTCATCCAAGGATTTCTATTAGCCCTCATCTTTTTACCTACTTGATCCTCTGCTGCCTTCACTACTTCATCCCTCAAAGCTACCCATTCTTCTTCTACTGTATTTCTTTCCCCCATTCTTGTCAACTGTTCCCTTATGTTGTCCCTGAAACTCTGTACAACCTCTGCTTAAGTCAGTCTATCCAGGTCCCATCTCCTTAAATTCCCACCTTTTTGCAGTTTCTTCAGTTTTAATCTACAGTTCATAACCAATAGATTGTGGTCAGAGTCCACATCTGCCCCTGGAAATGTCTTACAATTTAAAACCTGGTTCCTAAATCTCTGTCTTACCATTATATAATCTATCTGATACCTTTTAGTATCTCCAGGGTTCTTCCATGTATACAACCTTCTTTTACGATTCTTGAACCAAGTGTTAGCTATGATTAAGTTATGCTCTGCGCAAAATTCTACCAGGCGGCTTCCTCTTTCATTTCTTACGCCCAATCCATATTCACGTACTACGTTTCCTTCTCTCCCTTTTCCTACTACCAAATTCCAGTCAACCATGACTATTAAATTTTCGTCTCCCTTCACTATCTGAATAATTTCTTTTATTTCATCATACATTTCTTCAATTTCTTCGTCATCTGCAGAGCTAGTTGGCATATAGACTTGTACTACTCTCGTCGGCGTGGGATTCATGTCTATCTTGGCCACAACAATGCGCTCGCTGTGCTGTTTGTAGCAGCTTACCCGCATTCCTATTGTTTTATTCATTATTAAACCTACTCCTGCATTACCCCTATTTGATTTTGTATTTATAACCCTGTATTCACCTGACCAAAAGTCTTGTTCCTCCTGCCACCGGACTTCACTAATTCCCACTATATCCAACTTTAACCTATCCATTTCCCTTTTTAATTTTCTAACCTACCTGCCTGATTAAGGGATCTGACATTCCACACTCCGATCCATAGAACACCAGTTTTCTTTCTCCTGATAACGAAGTCCTCCTGAGTAGTCCCCGCCCGGAGATCCGAATGGGGGACTATCTTACCTCCGGAATATTTTACCCAAGAGGACGACATCATCATTTATTCATACAGTAAAGCTGCATGCCCTCGGGAAAAATTACGGCCATAGTTTCCCCTTGCTTTCAACCGTTCGCAGTACCAGCACAGCAAGGCCGTTTTGGTTAGTGTTACAAGGCCAGATCAGTCAATCATCCAGACAGTTGCCCCTGCAACTACTGAAAAGGCTGCTGCCCTTTCTTCAGGAACCACACGTTTGTCTGTCCTCTCAACAGATACCCCTCCATTGTGGTTGCACCTACGGTACGGCTATCTGTATCACTGAGGCACGCAAGCCTCCCCACCAACGGCAAGGTCTGTGGTTCATGGGGGGGGGGGGGGGGGGGATGAAGTTCATGTCAGCCAGCAATGTTGTTGTGTTCAGTGGTGCATTGTTGTGTGTGTGGCCTGTGATGACAAATGAGTCACAGCTGTCAAACAGCTTCCATGGCCAACTGTCATGTGTGCTGTGTTTCATAATATGTTTTTATGTCCTCTTGGAGTGTTTATTCTCTGGCATGTGAATTTTTATATGATTTTGTATGTTTCCCAAGTTTTTATGTTCTGTGATTATGTCTGTCAATCCTGGATTCAGTGTCAGTGACAATTTTTCTGACTTGCTTCTTCCTTAGTTACACATATGCTCAGAATATTTCACCTGTGAGTTAAGCATTTGGATCCATACTTGACATAGGGAGTAACCACCTGTCCAGTCTGTTCAGCAGACACTGTTATCACAAAAAAGAATTTTGTTCTATTGAAACATCCAGAGGCAGCTTTTCTTGTGCTAAGCAAAGGTAAGTTAGCCCAAATCATGCCAATCCTGACAAATGGTGACCCTAATGTGATCAGGGTTGAAGAAGAAGGTTGAGCATGTACTACAGAATTTAAATATCATTCAAGATACAAATGTGCAAACAGTGTCTAGACTAGCAGTCTGTTTACCTCCGTTCCGGCCAAACAACCCAATCCTTTGATTTGCTCAAGTTTAAGCCAATTTTAGCTATGCAGGAATTATAGTTGAATCAAAAAATTCACACTTGTCTTGAGCCAACTTGACCATCGCAAAGCTGCTGAGGTACAAGACATGATCACTACACCATTGCACAAAAATTCATATGGAAGGCTTAAATCAGAAGTAACCTGGAGAACTATTGTGTCACATGAAGATCAAATCAGACAGGTACTGATGCAAGAAGATATTGGTGATCATAAGCCTTCACAATATCTGCATCATCTGCAGAGCAAAGTTGATACAGTTACCATCCCTTAGAGCCTACTATGCACCCTATGGAGCAGCCAACTACCACCTAAAAGTCAAAGCAATTGTGGCATCACAGATGGAAATGCCACTGGATACAGTGGCCAAGCTCGCGGTTCTGGTTCAAGAGGCCATCCCACCCCACAGGTTAGTGCAGTAACAGTGCCAGGCAGTAATATGACAATGGCACCAACAGTTGCATGCACGGAATTTGACTCACTGCCAGCAAAAGTAGACACGCTATGCACATAGATCGGCAAACTATTTTCCCAGGGCTGTGCTTGTAATGGTAGAGGAGCTAATCGCTGGAGATCCAGAAGCCAATCGACCACCAATGCTGCATCATAAAATACGAAACATCCTACATGCTGGAACCACTATAGGCTCAGTGAAAATCCGTGTAAATGTACAGCACCATGTTCATACCAAAATGCTAGCAGCAACTGATAGTAGGTACAGTCGACTGCCCAACAAAGTTATGACACCTGTTCATTAGTGACAGGAGATCTGGACAGAAGTATTTAAGCATCCTGCCAAGAACATCAGTCCACTGCTGTAGAGCACCAACTGCATTCTTTTTATCTGCTACAAAAAGCTCATCCATCTCTTTGTATGTAATGAAGCAGATAGAGCTAAATTCAGGACTGCAAAGTCAGTTTACATGGGACTTTGCCATCACTGATGTTAGGGAGCCGATAATAGCAGCTGATCTTCTGACACATATCCATCTTTCAGCAGATGTAACCAATGCCAAATTGCTCATTAGAATTACTGAACTGACAACAGCAGGTTTTCACTGTGACACATCCATGGATAGTGCCAAGCTAATAATATGTGTGACGAGAAGAAGTGTGGTGCACTGCTGGAACAATATCCAATCTCAACCAGACCATCAGGCACACCTACACAAATGGCACACATGGTACACAATACAGAAACCACAGAAAGTCCACCAGCATCTTGTAGGCCCAGGTCATTGGCACCTGATCATTTGGCTACGAGTACAGCAGAATTCAAATGGTTCAAATGGCTCTGAGCACTATGCGACTTAACTTCTGAGGTCATCAGTCGCCTAGAACTTAGAACTGATTAAACCCAACTAACCTAAGGACATCACACACACCCATGCCCGAGGCACAGCAGAATTCCATGTGATGCTTAAAGAAGGCATAATCCAACCCCAAGTAGCCAATGGTCATCAGTGCTGCACCTTGACCCAGAGAAAGGATGAGCTTTGCATGTGTATGTGACTATCATATGTTTGTCACCAGAAAAATGCCTGTTTACTATCCTGTACCATTGCTACACAATTACAATTGCACACTACATGGCAGGACAGGATTTGGTGTGTTGGACTACACCAGAGTGTATATGCAGATGCCTGTTGAAGAAGAGGACATTCCTAAGATTGTGATAATCACTCCATTCAAACTTTCCAAGAGCAAATTTATGATATTTGAGTTACAGAATGCTGCACAATCCTGGCAGAAGTTTCTTGACTCTGTTCTTCCAGGACTGCTATTTTACTTCGCCTAATTGAGCAACACATTCAAGTTTTCTGCCAGCAGGGAGCAACATTACCAGCATTTGCAAGAAGTATTTAAGCTTCTAGAACAATATGGCACGGTGTTGAATGTGGCAAAGTGTATGCTTGGATAGCCTGAAGTGACGTCGTTAGGCCACCGAATTTTACCTGCAGTCTCCCTTCGACTGATGGAAAAGATCGAAGCAGTCCCAAAAATACCGTGGCCGATGACAGTCGATGAGTTATGCTGGTTTTTAGACATCCTGAACTTGTACTGCCAACACTTATCCAGTGCAGCAGAACTGAAAGATCTACTGGACATGACATTTTCCAGCACCAAGTTTTGAGACAGCATCTAGTGCAGTGGAATGAAATAATGTGCTCCACATTTGAGGACACAAAAAATGGCATAGCAAACACAGCATTGTCTGCACACCTTAAGCTTGATGTACCTTTAGCATTAGTCATGGACACAAGCCAAAATGTAGTCAGTGTAGTACTCCAAAGATACCCAGAAGATTTGTGGCAACCGCTCACATATTTCTCTGGCAAATTGTCTCTGTCTCAGTGTAAGTGGAGTGCATATGACCATGAACTCTTGGCTGTATACAAGGCAGTCAAATATTTCCATCCTCAAATAGAAGCAAGAACATTGATGATCTATATGGATCACAAAAAACTGATCTATGCATTCAAGAGGAATAACATCAACTGGTCACCCTCCCAGTACAATCATCTAGAGTTTATATGCCACTTTAATATGGACTTGAGGCACATTTCTAGCATGCATAACATAGTGCCCGACTGTCTCCAGGATGTCAGTAGCATAGTGAATCCAACTGATTTTTCAGAACTGGCATATGCTCAGTAAGATTCCTGAGAGCTCCGAACATTTGTTGATGATCTCATGCCCTCACTGCAACTACAATGCATTGATGTTATAGGAGAGATGTCAGACTGTATTGTGGCATCTCCCAAGAAAGACCTTGCCCTCTTCTCCTGTCAGCTTTCTGCCGACAAGTCTTTGATAGTGTCCACAACCTATAATGCTCTGGAGGCCATCTCACTCTTTACCTTGTATCACAACACTCCATTGGGCCAGGCGTGGAGAGGGATTGCTGAGAGTCTACTTGGATGAGCCATCAATGCTAGTGTTGGAAAGTGTCCCATTATGTGCATGCACCAGTGGGTAACTTTCTAGATGCAACCTTTTGTTTCTATCATGCACTCCTTGATGTTGTGGGACTGCTTCCTACACTGAATGGCCAGAAATATCTCCTGCTGGCCAGAGGCAACACCTGTAGATAACATCACTGAAGAAACCTTAGCTTCTACCTTCATGTCAACATAGATAGGTAGGTTTGACTGCCCGCTCCACATAACTATCAATGCAGGCAGTTTGGATCAAGATTTCTTTGCTCAGATGGCTGGGTTCTGCAGGTATGTACATCTTAAAACTAACAGCTACCACCCTGACAGTAACAGTATGATCGAGAGGTGGCACCATTCCCTGAAGCCACCACTCATGTGCCATGGTACTTATTGGACTTCCGTCTTTCCAGTAGTTCTCCTGGACCCAAGAATGATGTATAAGCAAGATTAGGAGTCCCTGACTGTGGAATTAGTCTACAGTGAAACACTGTGTCTTCCCAGGGAGTTTGCGAGGCCAGCTCATTACAGTTATCAACTCAAAATCGTCAGAATTTCTTCAACAGCTAAGAGACCATGTTGCACATACAAAAAAAACCCTTCCCTCCTACCCCCCCCCCCCCTCCACCCCATAGCCTCCAGACATGGTACACCAGTCACTTACATGCCATGCAACTTGGAAAGCTGCACACACATGATGCTTCGAACAGACGGTGTTAAGCCTCTGCTGCAACTGCCATACAGTGGCCCATACCATATCCTATGATGAAGCGCACAGATTTTAGACGTGGTAAACTGCAAGCCTATAACAGTTGTCCTTAACCTTGTCAAACCTGTATATGTGTTCAAAGAACAGCCACCATTCACAGCACTGAGACTACAGCAGCCTTCAGTACCAGCACCACAGTCTCTATCGCATGAACAATGACAAGCCATTATTGACCACCAACTAGAGCACACATACAGTTCCCAGACCAGTTCTGTGATGATGCTTTTCTTCCACCACAAGGGCTGAGGGGCAGATGTAGTACCTGAAGTACAGGGAAGTGAGAGCTAAGCAACTAGCAGAGAACATTACAGTGTGTAAACACAATGACACTGGGAGGGCTTTCAAAGCATTTATTAGTAGTTAGAAATCAATTGTTTAAGTGTTGACAAATTTCTCACACCCAGTAAAAAGATAATGGCTTGTAACTAGGTGTATTTCACATAGTTAGTGCTTGATTGCTAGCTACCTATGTTAAATATACAAGGTGGACATTACAATCAAATATTTGAAACCTCTGCTGGGTGGTCTAATCATCTTGTCAACAAAGTGTTAAATCTTATTCTTCCATCCTGCTATTGTAGAAAGAGCTTCAAAGTCATATGGTTTGTCATTTAGAATACTTTATAGAAAGCTGAGAATATGCATCATTACATGTTAGACTTAAACTAACCCAAGAAAACCTTTAAAAAGCAACTATCATATTGCTTATTTTGTGTCTCTGAGCACTGTTTATACACCAGAATAGAAGAATATGGTATAATGTTATTTATCCTGTGTGTGTTAGGTTTTTAATCCACTGACCTTTTGCAAAAAATATTCTTCAGAGTCTGTGAAATTTACAGTTTGTGTGTTTGTTAGAACAGTTACTTCTCTATAGTATGCTACCTATCAAAACTATCTGCATTCATTGTTTGCTCAGCATTGCTAAATCAATGGGGCAACTATGAGAAATGAGACTGAAGTATTTCCTTCACCCACAATGCAATGATTAATGATACAAAATTTCATAGATGCACAAAAACTGGGTGTGGATGTAATGCTGTTAATGTTCATTTTTACTGATAAAAACAATATTTTGTATAGTTACTATAACTAAATTTCATTGTCATCACAATTTAATGCATAAATCCAATGTGTACTACAGTTAAAGGAATAAGATATATATGAAACCTATAGAAACTTTGTAGTGCAAGGAAGGAATGAATGTAATGTATGAGTAATTACAAAATATTTTCAGCTTTTTCTTTAATGTATGTATTTTTTCCAGGGTACCAACAACCGATCTGCATTCAGCAGTTTCCACAACATGTCCACCTTTCACAAACCACCAACTATTCTACATTGATATTGACAAGAACATAACTGTGCACAAGGGCCCTTTCAAAGAACGTATGGCCTTCTGGGAGCAAATTGAAACACAATTGGCATCAAAACTATAATTCAGTCTACAACATGCCTGAAGTTCCAAAGAACAAAAATCAAAGCATATTTGCAAACCAACAAGGAAACAGACTGGTGTATATTGAAGAACCATCAGCTTTTTGGCAGGATGTTATAATTTTCAGTTCCAGACATGGAACAACTGACTGACATTGTTAGAACTTTGTTCCTATGTAGATTTCACACTGATATTTAATAATGTTAAGTTTATATGATGGTCTTTGAGAGTGAAATCTCATGATCATGATAGTTCTTATGGTGGAGTGAAATGTTACAATGGTAAAGTTCTTGACATATTTTGATGTGAATGATGCACTGGTCCTCTTGGACGGCCCATGACTATATATCTCTTCTTTTCTTGCCTGTATTAATTCAGAGAAAATATATGGCATGGTGGTTTCCAAACTGGACACTGCAACATTTCTTTAGAAGTCTTCATTCCATGTGAACAACTAAGTGATTGTACAATAACTCCACCTTGATGAAATGTGATACGTTACCAGTGATAAATATATTTGTTTATCTTATGATCATGGAAAAGAAAAGTGATATATCAAATTTCACATGTATCATCTTTGTGATGATTAAACAATAAAACCATAGATGCAATCATAATTATTTGACTGTTAGATGCAAGACTTGGTGGTCTCACCTCTGTGATGGGTGCTGGATATTTCCTATGTGTTCTCAATTTTTGGGTTGTTGTTGGCTCACTGGGTCAGTTAGAAGTATTTATATACAATATTGCATCATATGCTGCAGACTGTAACAACAATATAATCTTGCAGCAAAGTGCAGAAATACAGGATTGACAATGAAACATAAGCAGTTGGTTTTAAAGAAAACTACAAAGTGTATTGCGAGTCCACTAATACTGCTGGGATCAAACTGACAACAAAGAGTTGTAGGCCTTCTCCATTTTGAAACATCATCTGCTTGGTTTAGAACTTATGATAAAATGATGTAAGAACTCACCAATAACACTGCAATCAAATTCACTGCAACAGTTAATTAGTAAACACACATATGTCTCAAAATTTCAGAAGTCAGCTACACTGATGACATGAAGCCCATCAACTGCAGTGGCACTCAACCTCAGTCAGAGGGATAAGAAACAGTTCACAGAAACATAAGTCCTAACAATTCGATATAAAAGTAGAAGATAATTCTATCTGGTCACATAATCATCCCATCAAAAGATCTGTGGGGAAGGTAGACCAAAATATGAGACTTTAGCAGACCTTGGGGTCTGCCTTACCACAACAGTTGGCAATTATAGAATGAAAATTGTGCTTTTTATGTTTCTTCCTGACAGCTGATAACATTTGTACATGTATCTCTCAGAAACTCTCACTTAGCAAACACTCACACAAAATGAAAAACAACATTAGGACAACATGGATTTGATATAGTAACACAGTGAAATCTCACTTTGATGATTTCTGCTGTAGCTTTATGTGTATGCCAAAAAAATGAGCTGTGTGGGGGTGCCATAGTGATCAAGAAATGTGCAAGTACAGTCAAGTGAGTAATGTTCAGGGGAAGACCAATTGGCATGTACATGTAGCTCATCAGTTTGTCATGCTGTGCTAGGTGTCTTCACAGTCCAAATTGGATGGATGTGTGTTTTAGATTAGATTAGATTTACTTTCATTCCAATTGATCCGTAGTGAGGAGGTCCTCCAGGATGTGGAACATGTCAGAAAAACAACAATACATGACAAATATTTACAATTAAAACAAATAAGCTAATGTACCATTCCACAGGTCCCAAGTGGAATGATCGTCATTTTTTAATGAACACTAAGAGTAATTTTACAAATACTAATGCACTGAATTTAAAATAAAAAAGTTTTTTATTTATTTATAAGGTAATACAACTACTGTAATACTTATTTGCAATGAACACATTACTGCACTGAAATGGTGCAGAAGTTAGATTATACTAACACACACACACACACACACACACACACACACACACACACACACAAATTTTCAATGAACACATTACTGCACTGAAATTGTGCAGAAGTTATGTTGTACTTATATACAAATCAGTTGGTTTTACTAAGAAATTCATCAATGGAGTAGAAGGAGTTGGCCACCAATAAATCCTTTAGGCTTCTCTTAAACTGAATTGTCTTGATATTATGCTTTTTGGTTACAATTTTCTTAAAAAAGTACCAAGCTCTCTCATAATGGAATGTCAGTCATACAAAAAGAGAAACTAAAGGCATGAGTTTGAAACAATCTTCTCTCTCAAAAGATATTCAGCTGCAGAAAGTCTGGATTACAAAATGACAGTGAAAAGTCCACATCAGTGTTTCAACATTTGCCATGTGTTTTTATTACACTGTATGCCCAATGGTTATGTTCATGGTGAGTGAACAGGAATTATTAATCTACCAGGAGAAAAACTCTTAACTACAGTTATCTGAAGCAAATATATTGATTTGTCTCCAGAAGTTATCAAATTATGTTAGAGTGAAAATTTTCATCCACATGGAATTTCTGAAGTAAATGATGAAAGTCAAAAATGCAGCAGCAACTCAGAAGAAGAAATACCACCAGCGAAACATTTTATCCACTAACAAGAATTTGCAAAAATAATTTTTATGTTATTGTTATTGTTGTGGTCTTTAGTGTGAGTACTGGATTGATGCAGTTATCCATGACAGTCTGTTCTATACAAGCCTCTTCATCTCTGCATAACCATAGCAATCTATAACCTCTTGAACCAGATTACTGTGCTGAAGCCTTGATCTCTCTTCATACCTTTTACCACCCACATTCCTCTCCATTAGCAAATTAACTATTCCTTAATGTCATAGGATAAGTTGCATCAACCTATTCCTTCTTTTAGATGAGTGTGCCATAAAGCTCGTTTCTCTTCAGTTCAGTGCCTCTTCATTAGTAACATGATATACACCTCTATTTTCAGCATTATTGTGTAGTACCAAATTATAAAAGCATCTAGTCTCATATTGTCTGTGCTGCTTGTCATCCATATTTCACTTCCATATAAGGCTAAACTACAGATGAATACTTTGAGAAAAGACTCCCTAACACTTAAATTTATATCTGATTTTAACAAAATTCTCTTTTTAGAAAAGCTTTTCTTGCTACTTTCGGTCTACATTTTTTATTCTCTTTACATTAGCTGAGGTCAGTTATTTTTCTTCTCAAATAACAAAACTCATCTACTATTTTAGTGTCTCATTTCCTAATCTAATTCCCTCAGAATTGCTTGATTTGATTTGATTACATTCCATCACTTATGTTTTATTTTTGGTAGTGTACATCATTTCAACTCCCTACTCATGCAGTTCATTTGACCTACAAAGTCCGTTGTTGTCTCTTACAAAAAATGTCATCATTTCATTTTTTAGATTTCTCCTTGGTTTCCTGTACTGTTCACTCTATGCACAAAATAAATAATACTACTGCATGCAACTACACAAAGCAAGAAGTAAGCTAGAAATATATTATGGCTTCTCCAAGGAAAAAAGAGGAATATAATACTCTTTACAAAAGAAAAATGAGAATAGTGTAGTTTCATCAAAGAAAAAGAAGACATTATTAATTGAGGCAGCTGTAGATAAAGAAGAGAATTATTCAACAGACATATGAAGAGAGAGGAAAAGTAACAAAATGGACCAAGGACATCTACCCACTGAAAGATGGCAAAAGTAATATAGATCCTCTAGAAATAGCAGTTACTCTTAACATATGTTACATAAACATAGCAGATGAATTAATAAGACAAAATAAAATAGATGAAGTAAGTACAATGTCAAAAATTTCACATATAAATCATACCATCACATTCATACCAGTAACATATATAGAAGTTTCAAGCCTAATATAAAAAACTAAAAGTCAAACATTCATGTAGCTTAATGTAACATCACTTCTCATAAAGGAATATGGGGAAAGTAGGGGCACCTTCTGGGGCAGTGTCACTGTGCTGTGACACCATCTGTATGGAAAAGAAAGAAAGGAAAGTGTTTCAGAATTGTGCATAAAACATTATTTCTGAGTATGTGTTCTCTTATCTGAAGAGGTGTGTTAAGAGATGTGTGCTCCTCCAGTAGTCTCCAAAGTTAGGAGCCAATTCCAGGTTGACACGATCTACACTCACAAGCACTGTGAATAAAAGCTAGGGTCTATGTTTCTACATGATTCTTATGGTAGAGGTGGAGCCGAAATTGTTCTGACTTGAAGCTTATGTTCCATCTATTAGAGAGCAGTAAAACACAGAAGCTACAGAATCACAATTCTTCCCTCTAGCAAGAATGGTAGAATACATTCTGTATTCAATGTTTCTTTAATGCAATGTTTCCATCTTGCTGCAAGTTAAAGATAATGCATTTGGAAACACAGATTAATTCTTAATAGAATCAAATACAGAAATAATACACTTAAATATCCTTGTAAATAAATATATATGATTCTGAATATCATTATGCCATTAGATTTTGAAAGAAAGTGGAATTATTTCAATATTCATATATTTTAAAGCATTATTGGTACAGAAAAAAGTAACATATTTACCATGTGTTGAGCATGTGTTACACATTTCTGAGCATGTAAATCACCACAACATTATGATTTGAAGCTCCAGGAACCCACACAACACACATGAACACATTTGTAATAGCTGTAATATAATGTTTGGTGTGATGTAATACATGATAGGGTGACTGGCTCATTTTTTCTTTGAAGATGAAACCATGATGGGGAATGTTTACCTGGACATGCTCAAACAGCTCCTGCAATCACATATTGAAGATCTGCAGCCATCCGTGACCTACCAGCGTGATGGTGCACCTCAATGTCAGATTTGGAATATGCAGGATGTGCTGAATGACTCATTTCCTGAGAGGTGGTTGGGTCTTGATTGTCCCATCGCATGGACCCACACTTCCCTGATGGCATGCCATTAGACTTCTATTTGTGGATAATTATGAAGGATTGTGTGTACACAGCATTGGTTACTGACATTATTATCCTTCATGCATTGGTCACTGAACAGAACTATTGATTCTGCCGTGCTGACCCTTACATGGCCAAAACTTCAATATCATGTTTATGTTGTAGAAGTAATGGGTGGGGAACACACTGAAAGAACTCTGAGAGATGCTAAACATTTTACAAGCAACCACAACACTTTGCCTCTGATAGTGAGACTTTATGGATAAACTTTATGGAAGAGGATATTACCTTAGACACAGCTCCATTAAAGCCTAGCTGTTTCTTTTGATACGTTGGCCACATGTTTGTATTCGGCCTCATGGATGTGAGGAACTTAACGAGTTCTTGGACCACCTCAACAGCATTAGTAGTAACGTGCAGTTTACCATGGAGGTAGAAGAAGACGATGTATTTCCCTCCCACAGTGTCCTGGTATGCCGCAAAGGAAATGGATACCTTGGTCATAGTGTCTTTAGAAAAGCCACCCACACGGATCTGTACTTGCACGCCATCAGCCATCATCACCTGGCACAGAAGTGCACTGTTTTACAAAAATTGGTGCATTGTGCAAGAATGATATCAGACACTGGTAACCTGCCCCATGAACTGAGCCAACTACAAAAGGTCCACCGGAAGAATGGCTGTAACGTCCATCAAATAAAGGAAGCGTTTCCAAGCAAGACTCACAATAAGACCACCAGTGGAGAGCAGGAAAAGAAACTTGCTTTTCTGCAGTTCTGTGGAGCCATATAGAGCAAGCTAAGCCGCCAGCTGAAACGATAAAAGACCAAATCTATCTTCACGCCTTAGACAAAAATCGAGACCAGTTAAAGACACGGCAGTCTCAGTACACCTGAGGTCTGCAAGATACCCAGCTAGTATGGCTAGTTTTATGTCAGACAAACTGTACACTCAGTGGAACAATTCAGGAAGGAGCGTGAGAGGTTATATCATCTATGCTACCCCGACAAATCTGCTTTAGCTGAGCATGCTTTAGAAAATGGACACCGGATTAAATTTGACGAAAAATTCGTCGTGGCTCGCACTAACGGCTTCTGTAATTGTGTAAGTAAAGAAGCTATTGAAATGAAAATGATGGATAACATCCTAGACAGAGACGGGGTCCTTGCAAGTCAGCAAAGCTTGGGATACAGCGATCTCGTGACTGAAGTGGGCACATCAAACGCCGAGACAATGTATGCCCATATACGATGATGCCGCAAGCGCTAGTGACGTCTCATTCGGCAGCTAGTGTATGTAGGGGTGTGCGAACGGGCCACTGGCAGTCATACCACTTGACAATGGCCAAAGAATGCTTCTCCGAAAGATTGTGTAATTTTAGTCACTTGACAGCATGAAGGTGGTTCATTGAACCCTCTGCCGGGCACTGAATAGCAGAGTAATCACATAGGTGTAGATGTAAATGTAGACGCGGTTGGAAACCCGAGGAGTTTTATTCAATGTTACCAACACGAGATTCTGATTCTTACACTTTATTGGTAAGTTCTGTGTTCACCTCTGTAGCTGAGTTGTCAGCTTGGCTGACTGCATGTGGGGAACCCCAGGTTCAAAAAAAAAAAAAAATGGTTCAAATGGCTCTGAGCACTATGGGACTTAACATCTATGGTCATCAGTCCCCTAGAACTTAGAACTACTTAAACCTAACTAACCTAAGGACATCACACAACACCCAGTGATCACGAACCCCAGGTTCGATTCCCAGTATTGGCAGGGATTTTTCCTCGGTGGGGTGGCTGGTATTGGGTGCACTCAGCCTTGTGAGGGCAGCAAAGGAGCTACTCGACCGATTAGTAGCGATTCCAAGGTCAAGAAACCTGATAAAGAGGGGGAGAGCGGTGTGCTTGTGCCCTCTACACCGTATCGGATGACGCCGTTGGCAGAAGATGGCAAGGTGTTTGCTCGGGCCCCATTGAACTGTTTAGGGCCAGTACACGGAACTTTACCTTATCTTTACCTTAATAAGTTCAATGGTCTCTCAGTTAGGATGAACAGCATAAAAATGGTTCAAATGGCTCTAAGCACTATGGGACTCAACATCTGAGGTCATCAGTCCCCTTGACTTAGAACTACTTAAACCTAAATAACCTAAGGACATCACACACATCCATGCCCGAGGCAGGACTCGAACCTGCGACCGCAGCAGCAGCGCGGTTCTGGACTGAAGCTCCTAGAACCTCCGGTCGAGCAGCATAAGACTCATGTCTAAAATCAAAAACTCTGTTTAGAACTTGCGATATCCTTCATTTAAATACGGCTAAACCATTGTGCTCCAGAATAAATGTGAAATGAATGCGATAAAAAAAGACTGCAAGTCTACACTGGCGGGAAAAAATCGCATGAATAAGAAGTTGTGCGACATAAACGAAAGTTGGTAGGTGTGTTTCTACATCTAAAAGACGATGTCTATTGAAATTTCGTGCCAGTCGCATAAGACTGGCTGTAGCAGCGCCATTACGAGGATGCAAATCAAGTGTGCTTTAAATAAACGTTATAACAGTTGTGAGCTTTAGTTACCTTTGAGACTGGAAGTAATGAGTTGCTGTTAATCGAGAATGCCTTTAAGGCGAGAAAGACGCCATTATCAACACCTCACTGAGTTTGAAAGACGTTCTGTAATAGGGCTACGAGAAGCTGCAAAGACTTGGCAGGAATGTAGCTACTCTATATGACTGGTGGCAGCGGTGATCACGGTCGCAGGAAGACTGGGCTCCAGACGGCTATGTGGCACTACGATCGTGTTCAGCGTGTGTCTCTGGCGCATCGTATTGCACCTACAGCAGCGATTTCAGCAACAGTTGGCATCACAGCGACACAACAAACCGTTACAGATCGGTAATTTCAAGGACAGCTCCGGGCCAGACGCCCTATAGGGTGCATTCCATTGACCCCAAACCATCGTCATTTGCGACTACAGCAGCGTCAAGCGAGAGCTCATTGGAGGGCAGACTGGAATTCTGTTTTTTGATGAAATTTGGTCGTGCCTCAGTGCCGATGACGGCTGTGTTGTTGATTAGGAGGAGGGCAGTTGAGGGCCTGCAACCAACCTCTGTGTGTGCTAGATACACTGGGCCTACACCTACAGCTATGGTCTGGGGTGCGATTTCGTATGACAGCAGGAGCACTCCCGTGGTTCTCTCTCGCACCCTGACTCCAAAATTCTACATCAGTCTGGTGATTTGACCTGGTGTGTTGCCATTCATGAAGAGCATTCCAGGGGTCTTTTCCAACAAGATAACGCTCGCCCAAATGCCGCTGTTGTAATCCAACATGCTCTACAGAGTGTCGACGTATTGCCTTGGCCTACTCGATCAACAGATCTGTCTGCAGTCGAGCACTCATGGGACATCATCGGACTACAACTCCAGGGTCATCCACACCCATCTGTATTGACCGACCACGTGCAACAGAGACGGAACCCCACCTCAATCCGACATGTGTACAACACCAAGCATGGACGTTTGCATGCTTACATTCAACGTTCTGGCGGTTACACTTGTTATTAATGTAGTAATGTACTAGTATGTCACATTTGCAATGGTTTATGTTGCGCTTACATTAACCTTAAATACGTTACCTAGACTAAGGTATTCCGGAAAATTCATTTTTTTATTGTTTTTTCCATTGGTGTACACGTAGGAGATCGCCAGGGACGTATGGATGCGAAACAAATAAAAAATCTTCCTCGCGCCGGGATGAACGAATATTGAGCTAAGAAGAAAGCAAGTGGTACATTGCAGGGTAAACGTAAAAATATAAAAAGTATAAGAGGATTCGTTCCGTATATTCTGTCGCCAAGTGAGAGTTTACGTATTTGGTCATTAGCTAGTTATTGCCATCTGGGTGTAATGGGTGTCTGTATAGAGGACATACGAGCCAAGTGATGTTCCGGTGATGGAACAATAAAAAACGGAGGCACCGGAGCACAACGCTTCCTGTGCGGCTAGCGGATGCATGAAAATGGCGAGAGTGGCCAGTGTGTGTGAAAATTGGGAGCGAGAATGTTGTGGCGGCGGCTGCTGCTGCTACTGGTGGTGGCTGCGAGCGCGAGAGCGGCTCCCGAGGCGGTGGGCGGCAGCGGGGACGGAGGAGGCGACGACGGCGTGGTGGCGCTGCGGCACGGGGGCCGCGTCGCGCCCGTCAGGCTCGCCTGCTGCCTCGCCTATTTCGCCATCCCCTATGCCAAGCCGCCCCTCGGCCACCTACGTTTCAAGGTACGTATCCAAAAGGAGCAAAACGAAAATAGTCAGATCGCTGCTATTCCTACTTTTATCGTAGGAGAAACTGCTTCAAATGGAGAAGAGCACAGCCACCAAATAGTGTCAGAACAAGACTGACCTTAAATAGTGTTGCAGATCCCTGGTCTGTGATTTGGGCTAATGCCTTTGGTTAGAAACAAGATGTCCAACACTGATATTCTTGAACTGAAAGCTTTTAAAGCCTTACTTGTACACAGCCACAGATAATCTTTTATCAATTAGTGGAGCTGAACGTTTATTTTCCACAGTAATATAAGAACAGGATTTTGTTCATATCGACAGCTCTTCTATTCGAGAAACCAGATCACATGGCAGAAAGGAAAAAATCAGGTGTGACTGCCTTACCGGCACTGTCAAGCACAATGAACATATATTATATCAGTTGGTTTTACTGAGAAATTCATCAATGGAGTAGAAGGAGGTGGCCACCAATAAATCCTTTAGGCTTCTCTTAAACTGAATTTCATTGGTTGTGAAGCTTTTTATGGCTGCTGGCAAGTTATTGAAAATGTGTGTTCCTGAATAATGCACGCCTTTTTGTACAAGATTAAGTGACTTTAAATCCTTGTGAAGATTATTCTTATTTCTAGTATTGATTCCATGAATTGAGCTGTTGGTTCGAAAAAGTGATATATTTTTAATGACAAATTTCATTAAGGAATAAATATATTGGGAAGCAGTAGTTAGTATACCTAGTTCCCTAAACAGGCTTCTGCAGGATGTTCTTGAGTTCACACCACATATAACTCTTACTGCACGTTTTTGTGCCCGGAAAAATTTAGCTTGGCTTGATGAATTACCGCAAAAAATAATCCCATATGACATTATGGACTGAAAGTAAGCATAGTATGCCAGCTTTTTCATTTTTATATCCCCTATGTCTGACAATATTCGCATTGCAAACGGAGATTTGTTAAGACGCTTCAGCAGTTCTGTGGTGTGCTCCTCCCAGTTGAATTTATTATCAAGCTGTAATCCCAAGAATTTAACACTGTCCACTTCTTCTATCTTCTTGTCATCGTACGTTAGACATATACTCGTGGGACACCCCTTACAAGTTCTGAACTGCATGTAGTGTGTTTTTTCAAAGTTTAGTGACAAGGAATGGGCTAGGAGACAGTGGTTAATGTCCAAAAATATTATATTAGCTGTTCTTTCTAAGACTACACTTGATATGCTATTTATTGCAATGTTTGTATCATCGGCAAACAAAACGAACTTGGCATCTGGTAATGTTACCGATGGAAGGTCATTGATATACACAAGAAAAAGTAAGGGGCCCAAGATGGAACCTTGTGGGACCCCACATGTAATTAGATCCCAGTTGGATGATGACTGATAGCTTGATACATGTCTCTTTCCTAACAACACCCTTTGTTTCCTGTCAGAGATATAAGATTTGAACCATTTTGCAGCATTTCCCGTTACACTATAATATTCTAATTTACTTAAAAGGATATTGTGATTTACACAGTCAAATGCCTTTGACAGATCACAAAATATACCAGTAGCCTGCAATTTTTTGTCTAATGAATTAAGCACATTTTCACTGTAGTTTGTCTTGGGGGGAAGGAGGGATACACTTGTGGGTATGGAGTATTTTTAATATTTTGAAGGCAGATGGCGACTAGTAAGTAGCCATAAAAAAGTTTCAGTTTGAAACCTCTTAAAAACCTGCTTTATACCGACTTTTAAACCATTATCTTGAAAGAAAAGCACCTGACTACAGTATACCTTTTTCGTTCCGCTGAGAGCTAAAGACGGGGGTGGGCGGGGGTGTGGCTCGCTTTGCTTCTGAGTCTGGGTGCCAGTGGCTATCAGTACATGTAGCAATGCAGTCACTCGAGTCCAGTATCTTGAAAGAAATTGTCAACAGCGGCAATTACATCAGCTCCAGCGTTTATTGTCCCCAGTTCTCGACAAAACAGATGTCGATCAATAATTTCTGATCCGTAAAAGAAATCTCACAAAACATAATAATTGAGCTTTCCCGTAAATGTTAATGTTTTCAAATAACTGTTGTGCAAACTGCGTGTTTGTTAAGTTTTCTGTAGCATTACTCTGAATATCAGCTGACATGCCCATAACGTGCCGATGAACTGTATCATTTGTCAGAGGTACTTTCGAAATCTGCTCAACTACTTCTGGCCTCAACATAGTAGCAACAGTTTCTTTACATGTCGCTAAAATAAGCTCGTCGTTCCAGAAATTTTAAATGATGCCAAAAGAACAGTTATAGAGCATTAAACGTTTCTCCGTCGTGACGGAAAATACTTGAATGGAATTATCAGGCGCTGAAAGTACTCTCGCGGTTTCTGAAATACGCTGTGGTGGTTGCGTTCCAAATGCATTTCAGTTTGTTACGTACCACTAACTCACTTGACAACACTGTGCCACACACCAAACATTTAGGTGTGTGCTTTCCACCCACACCTGTTCACGTGCTTTCCACCCACACCTGTTCACGTAAATCCAAAATTTGTACGAGTTTATTCTTCTTTCTAGTAGCAATTATGTTGGACATCGTTTGAGCCTGGATTTATGTTTTTCCGGTTAGTAGATGACGAAGACGGATCGATTTCTGTTTTCCAGAATACTGATATATTCATTTTCAATCTCCTCAGATGAGAAGAGCTATCGACATCTAAGGCTTTCTTTTTCCTTGTTACAAATCTGTTCATAATGAAAAGAGCACGCTAACAACTAACAATCGCACAAAATTACGGAATGTATTACAAAATTTTACCCATCAGCGAAACAAAAGGCACGCGGCGGCTGATTATCAAATAAGGATGTTATAATATTCTTGTTACCAAAAGATAAAACGACTGGGAAGTTGATGTCGGCCGTCGTATACAGGGCGGTCAGAAGCAGTCTGAAAAGCTTGTAAGGGTGGCTAAGGGTAGGTTTTGCTGAGAAATGCCTGTTAAGAAAAAAGTTCGACACGTTGCGCCATTTCCGAATTAATTATCACTGAAGTTAGCCAATCAAGACGCTGCGCACGCAGATTCAAGCGGCCCGCTGGGTACGGTGTCGCCAAACGTGTCCTTCGTTTGGTTTCCGCAAGCCGAACGAGATACCGATACAAAAACTGGATTTGAGATGTTAGTAACGATCTAACCCGAGCCAAGGGCTGAACAGTCTCATGCGCTACCATCTACGCTATGAGAACAACTGCCAATTTACTATTTCTGGCAGGTTTCTTGAATTTGCGCACACAACAGCCTGGTTGGCTAGCTTCAATGCTAATTGACTCGGAAACGGCGTTACGCGTTACGTATCGATTTTTTCATTAACAGTTATTTCTCACCGAAACCTATATTGGAACATCCTTACAAGCTTTTCAGACCGCTTCTTACCGCCCTGTATGTACAGGGAGTTACGGGTGTAAGTGCAGATATTGTGATCGTTGCCACCTTAAGATGTACCCACTTCAGTGTGTTAGTTGTTTTTTCTCTGCACCTAACAGTCTACCCACAAACACATCATATAATTTACTGCCGGATGTTTTCTACACAGACATAATTGCACCACTAAGTGAACTACGCCTGTCACTATAGACTCTCCTTTTTGCGTCCACACGTCCATACTTCAACACATGACACGCTGAGCAGGGGAAACCAAGGATTGATGACTTGCTCTTGCCACGTGTACTTGGAGGTACTAACCAACCTAATAACATGCTACTCCTAATAGCAACTATTATTAGTCTGCAAATTAAGTAAATACTGATGTAATGTTGTTCATTAGACTGACCTAACCACGAAAAAAAATATCTGTTTTATGCCCCTAACACCTTCTGCAGCGAACTGAAACAGGAATAATACAGGATTTCTAGAAATACGCTTTGAGTATCCACCGACATTTTTTACTGACGGAGCTGAAAATGCCGCCGGAGAGACAAAGATAACAACGGCCGCTCCCACAAAGGGTCACAGATACCGCACGCCGCAAAAAATGGGATTCTTTTGTGAAGATTATTTATGGAATGAGCGATCGTACGTTCCAGAGTCGAACGCAAAAAATATATAATTATTATGACATAATACATGTTTAAATTCGTATAATCCCGTGAAATAATGGGTTGTTCCAAGAAAATATATGGTGAACTTTGTTTTATGTTCTAGATATTTTATCTGCATTAAGAATCTCGCGACACATGATGTGTATTCGTGCCATACCAATGCGTCGCGACGCGGCGATTGACAAATACTGCTCTAGATCATTTGTATACAGTATACTGTAAATAGTAATCGCCCTGTAATATTCCCTTAGGACAGTCCAGAAATTACCTTTAGATCTGTTGATTTCATCCATTGTAGAATAACGAACTGAAGGAACAAATCTCGTCCAATACTAGGAAAGTTCGTACTTTGTTCACTAAACGCACTAAATAACAGTACAGTGTATCGAATGCCTTCTAGAAGTCAAGGAACACGGCATGAACCTGCGCGTCAGTGTCTGGGAGCTCTAGAGTTTATGGACGAACAGAGAGATCTGTGCTTCCAAAGATCTCTCTCCCCGGAATCCATGTCGGCTCTTGTAGAGGAGATTTTCGTTCTCTAGAATCACGTTTCATAATTCTACAGCAGACTGACATTTCCGATATAGGCCTTTAATTATGTGCATCTGTTCGATGAACCTTCATGAAAACGGAAATGACATGTGTTTTTTCCAATCGCTTGGTATCCTTCGTTGTTCCAGCGACCTACGATATGCTGTTGCTACAGGGAGAGTAATTTCGTTCGCGTAATATCTGTAGAAGCTCAAAGATATTTCATCCGGAATGTGTGCCTTTACACAAGTGACAACGAGCTATTTTAGTTTATTTTCTGTTCCACAGTCACATTTCGGCGTTCGTGAGATGATTGAAAAGAGGAACCGAATCACAATCGTCAGCCGTGAAACAATTCGGAATACTGACCCCAGTAATTCGGCCTTCTCTCTGTCATCTTCCATTACGACCACTGATTGACAGAACAGATTAGTTCATTCCGCTTACTAACTTGACGTAAGACAAAAACTTCTTAGAATTTTGTCAGATCGGTCGACAAAACTTTACTTCCGAATTCATTGGAAGTTTTTCGCACTGTGTTCTTTACGCTCGTTTTGACTTCGTCCTACTTTTGTTTGTCAGCTGATTTCGTTTAAATCTGTGATGAAGCACTCTTTACTTTCGTTGCAACTTTCTATCGCGGTTCTTATCCCATGGTGGGTCTTTGCAGTCCCTCACAATGTTGCTCAGTACCTACTTATTGAAAAATGCCTTTGAATTTTTTTCACTTTAGCTCTACACCTTCGTCCTCAGAGCTGAAGTTTTGTTGTTGAGCACTCAAATACTTTGTAATGTGTTTGATATTACTCTTCCTAAGTAAAAACGTTTTCCTAGTTTCCTTAACGTTTCATGTAATGCCTATATTCAGTGATACTTTAACAGCCTTATGATCTCTAATGGCCTTCTCTACACTAACAATTTCGAAAGGTCTGGTCTATATTACGTATTAGGAGGTTTAAGACATTACACTAACGAGGCTGTAGTTTCTGGTCGAAGTAATTTTCAGATATGATATTCAGAACGATCCCACACCTATCCCTGTCCCAAGCAGCAGTTTTAATAGCTTGATTTCTATACTTGTCAGATTGAAGTCTCCCTCATGGTCGGGATACGTACTTTTGGTATTCATGGTTTTCATGAAGCGTTCTGTCACTAAGGCTCCTAAGTCAGGCGGTCTATAAAAGCATCTGATTACCATGTTTAGCCTACCTTTACTGCTTACCTTTACCTACATTATTTCACATTTGGATGCTGTGATAACCTCGCTAGATATTATAGGGGTCCTTAAGGCAATAAATACTCAACCGCCGTTGGCGTGTAGCCTGTCCTTTCGATATACATTCCAATCGCAGTTCAGAATTCCGTTGTTATTCACTTCTTGTTTCAGGCAGCTTTCTGTCACTGATATTATGAGGGAATTATTACCTCTAATAATTCTGGGATCTTACCGTGGATACTCCGACAGTTTATTAATGTTGTATATTATTCTTCCTTTTCGATCTGCAAGAACAAAAGTCCTTCTCTAAGTATAATGTTACTGATCCCTCCGCGTTTCCGGCAGGCAACTCATCACTGTCGCTAAGTAGGAGTTCCTCAAATCTAAAAGAACCGTGTGTGCACGTCGCACGTGATGTGTTGCCCCAGTAGCAGCTGCTTGTGTGCAGCACTACTGTGACCTATTGACGGGGACCCTGCAATTCTTCAATCGGTAGCGTAGGTCGAGGTTCAAATGGCTCTGAGCTCTATGGGACTTAACATCTGAGGTCATCAGTCCCCTAGAAGTTAGAACTACTTAAACATAACTAACCTAAGAACATCACACACATCCATGCCCGAGGCAGGATTCGAACCTGCGACCGTAGCGGTCGCGCGGTTCCAGACTGAAGCGCCTAGAACCGCTCGGCCACAACGGCCGGCGTAGGTCGAGGAAATCGCATCCGAGATTGACGCAGAATCGCCTGAGCCTCTGGTTTACAGTTCTAAGTCGGCTGCAACCACAGGACCGTGATCGTTTCTGGGTACGATGGTGCAGGTAGAGAGCCGTGTTTCTAACTTGTGGGCAAGGCTAGCTGTCTTCACCAATTCAGACGACCTTCCAGAGGAATCGAGGATGGCCTCAGAATCTAGGCAGCAAGTGTTATTCGTGCCGACATGAGCTACTCTTTACAATTGGTTACACCCAGTGCCTTCAATAGCCACCGACAGAGCCCCCTCCACATCTGGGATGAGATCTCTCGGCAAGCACTTCAAGTGCACTCTGGCATTCTTTTTCGAACTGTCTGCTATTTGCCTGAGGGGATCCTTCACCTGGGTAATGATTGTGTTCTCAACGACCATGAAACCCACCCTCTTTGGATTCGTCCAACAGGCGAGGCACCTCTTGCTGGCTCAGCACAGGGCAGCACCATTTACCTGTTGCTATGGCGTAAAGGGGCAGCCGTCAGACCAGTTCGACATCGCCTTCCGCACATCGATTCGCGAACGCATCACTTTTTTGTATTCAACCTCTAACGAGGACGAATTGGCCAGATGTTATGCATCTGAAGACACAGTGACATCGAGGTTGCCAGAGGACTGTAACGGTACCAGAAGTGCCTCAACGTCCCTGGACTCTTCTTCTTCATCGCCTTCGTCCCGTTTCCCTACGGGCTCGGCATTGATATGCGGTTTTTGGCAAATGTTGGCGACATTTGGAAGTTGGGTGCCCTTCCTGATGTCACCACTCCCCCTGGGAAGGAATCTGTGTTTCCCATCTGTCTGCGTCTAGAGTTAGTCTCATGTTCAAGTGTGAGGACGTTTTCGAAATATTTGCGAAGCCTGTATCTGAGTCGGTAAGTAGGTACCAGTCCAGTGTTTACCTGACTGGCTGTGGAAAACCACCAAAAAAACACATCCAGGAGGACAGCTCACCATCTCTTATAGTATCCCGGGAGGTGAATTCACTCCAGGGCACTCTCACCTCCCCGATTCGTGGAAGCTGCTCGTTAACACGCTCGGCTATCCGGAAGGGTCCTCTGTGTCGCGGAGTATGTCTCGAAACTTTGATCCAACCGGAAGCCTACGGGTTACCAGATTTTAGTACGATGCACATTACGTTTTAAAATGACCTGTAATAATCTATAACATGGACAGCACAAAAACGTCAGGCAACTATCAGTACCCAATACTTGCCCGTAATTCGAGCTGAGTAATATTCTGGAATAATGCTAACCTTATTCTATCATTTAGTGGAAACAACAGTAAAAGCACGCTGGTCACTTGGACAGTGTCAGAGCATGCCGGGCCTTTGTACGTACCATCAATTTTTTCGGTTTTATTTTAGGGGAGATGTATCCACTAGCACTGATTTTTCTTCGCTGTGTGAATGAAGCTAATAAGAGTCCGCTGTGACGGTTAGTTTTAGTGTCTTGAGTGATGTTGCTTTTATTGGTCAGATATAGGTGCAAAAATCAAGGCGCATAGCTCATGTTATCGCTTAACTAGCTGACAAAATCGGCATTGCCCGGGTATTTATTTTTCCGACTTTCTTTTATAAAGGAAAACAAAAAATTAACTGTATTTGTAGTGTAATATCGAAAAAACTTCTTTTCTGTGTATTCCCGAAAACACCTTTGAAATTATAAACAGTCGTATGTACAAGTATATAACTAAAGTATCCCGGACGGTTTCTGTACGCTGGAAGCAGATACTTCAGGTGTCTACAACGCGAG
Organism: Schistocerca nitens; assembly: GCF_023898315.1. NCBI lineage: Eukaryota > Metazoa > Arthropoda > Insecta > Orthoptera > Acrididae > Schistocerca > Schistocerca nitens. The sequence goes on from NC_064615.1 coordinate 450,420,800, forward strand.
CTCATAAACGTCTCTGCGGCAACACCTCTTCAAAGCTCTGTAGAGGGCTATATTTCTCGCCTACAGCCGTTTGCGTTTCGAAGTTGAAAGCTGTCAAAAGCGCTGCCAAACGTCAGGGATTTCCTTAAATTGACTCGAATGTAGGAGCGTATTATTACTAAAGAGAAAATGTATAAAAACTTCACTCATGACGTGGCATTCTTTTATGCACCTCAGCGCTTATGTCGTCATATCTCGCAGACTATGAGAAGTAGGTTGTTGTTGCCTGCCAGCAAGTAAGCTGTTCCAAGTTTGGCTGAAACCGGTCGAGTGGTTTAGGAGGAGATGTGGAACATGCACAAACATACACACACACACACACGCACACACACACACACACACACACACATATAGCGCGCACATACGAACATCCATTTTTATAATACACTCTGTGATCAAAAGTATCCGGAGACCCCCAAAAAATACGTTTTTCATAGTAGGTGCATTCTGCTGTCACCTACTGCCAGGTACTCATCAGAGACCTAAATAGTCATTAAACATCGTGGGAGAAAGCAGAATGGAGTGCCCCACAGAACTCATGGACTTGGAACGTGGTTAGGTGACTGGGTGTCAGTTGTGTCATACGTCTGTTGGGAGATTTCCACACTCCTAAACATCCCTAGGTCCACTGTTTCCGATGTGATAGTGAAGTGGAAACCTGAAGGGACACGTACAGCACAAAAGAATACAGGACGACCTCGTCTGTTGACTGACAGAGACCGCTAAAAGCTGAAGAGAGTCGTAATGTGTAATAGGCACACATCTATCCAGACCATTACACAGGAATTCCAAACTGCATCAGGATCCACTGCAAGTACTATAACAGTTAGGCGGGAGGTGATAAAACTTGGATTTCTTGGTGGAGCAGCTGCTCGTAAGCCACACATCACGCCGGTAAATGCCAAACAGCGCCTCGCTGGTGTAAGGAGCGTAAACATCGGACGATTGAACAGTGGAAAAACGTTGTGTGGAGTGACCAATCACAGTACACAATGTGTTGATCCGATGGCAGGGTGTGGATATGGCGAATGCCCGGTGAACGACATCGGCCAGCACCTATCCAGGCCAACAGTAAAATTCGGAGGCGGTGGTGTTATGGTATGGTCTTGTTTTTCATGGAGGGGGTTGCATCCCTTGTTGTTTTGCGTGGCTCTATCACATCACAGACCTGCACTAATGTTTTAAGCACCTTCTTGCTTCCCACTGTTGAAGAGCGATTCGGTGATGGCGATTGCATCTTTCAACACGATCCAGCACCTGTTCATAATGCACGGCCTGTGGCGAAGAGGTTACACGACAATAAAATCCCTGTAATGAACTGGCCTGCACAGAGTCCTGACCTGAATCCTGTAGAATACCTTTGGAATGTTTGGAACGCCGACTTCGTGCCAGGCCTCACCGACCGACATTGATACCTCTCCTCAGTGCAACACTCTGTGAAGAATGGGCTACCATTCACCAAGAAACCTTCCAGGACGTGGTTGAACGTATGACTGCGGGAGTGGAAGCTGTCATCAAGGCTAAGGGTACGCCAACACCATATTGAATTCCGGCATTACCGATGGAGGGCGCCACGAACTAGTAAGTCATTTTCATCCAGGTGTCCGGATACTTTTGATCACATAGTGTACGTGTAGATGTAGTGAAATAAAATTTTATTTAACGTTATCTTTACTTTTTTTTGAGTCACCAGTCTTCTAACTGGTTTGATGCGGCCCACCACGAGTTCCTCTCCTTCATCTCAGAGTAGCACACTTGCTACCTACGTCCTAAATTGTTTCCTGTATCTGTTCCGAACTCTATCTTCATCTACAGTGTTCACCCTGTACAGCTCCCTACAGTACTATGGATATTATTCCGTGACGTCGTAATACGTAGATGTTCTACTGTACTGTCCCTTCTTCTTGTTAGTGTTTTCCATATATTTCTGTCCTCCCTTATTCTACGGAGAGCCTCCTCGCTCCTTACGTTATCAGTCGACTTATTTTCAATCTACCTATTTTCAACATTCTTCTGTAGCACGACATCTCAAATGCTCCGATTCGGTTCCGTTCCGGTTTTCCCACAGTCCATGTTTCACTGTCGTACAATGCTGTACTCCTAACGTACATTCTCAGAAATTTCTTCTTCCAATTAAGGCCTATATTTGATACCAGTAGACTTCTGCTGGTCAGGAATTCTCTTTTTACCATTGCTAGTCTGCTTTTTGTCCTCCTTGCCCCGTCCGTCATTAGTTATTTTGATGCCTAGGTAGGAAAATTCCTCAACTACATCTACTTCGTGATCACCAATCATGATGTTTCTCGCTGTTCTCGTTTCTGCCACTTTTTATTACCTTCGTCTTTCTTCGATTTACTCTCAGTCCATATTCTGTTGTCATTAGACTGTTCATTCGATTCAACAGATCCTATAACTCTTCTTCACTTTCGCTGAAGATAGCAATGTCATCAACGAATCATATCACTGATGTCCTTTCCCCCGAAATTTTAATCTCACTTTCGAAGCTTCTTATATTTCTGTCATTACTTCTTCGATATATAGAGTGAACAGTAGAGGTGAAAAACTGCATCTCTCTCTTACATCCTTTTCAATCCAAGCACTTCGTCATTGGTCTTTCTCTATTACTGTTCCCTCTTGCCTCTTGTACATCTTGTACGTTATCCGTCTTCCGCTATAGTTTACCCCTACTTTTCTCAGAATTTCGAGCATCTTGTCGAACGTTTTTCCAGGTCGACAAAGCCTGTGAACGTGTCTTGCTTCTCTTACCAACAGCAACGGCAGAATTGCCTCTCTAGTGCCTTAAGCCTAAAGCCAAACTTATCGTCATGTAAGACATTCTCAGTTTTCTTTTCAATTCTTCTGTGTATTGTTCATGTCAGCAACTAGGATGCATGGGCTGTTAAGCCCATTGCACTGTAATATGGAACTAAAATAATACTTTCCTAGAAAAAATGGCATGCATTGCTGAATGCAGTCGTAGATCGCTCGAGCAACGAAGGGTACCTAACGACTGGAAAAAAGCGCAGGTCACTCCCGTTTTTAAGAAAGGCCGTAAGACAGATACACACAATTATAGACCTATATCGTTGACGTCAATCTGTTGCAGAATTATGGAACATGTTTTATGCTCAAGAATATGACGTTCTTGGTAAATGAACATCTCCTTTATAAGAATCAACATGGATTCCGCAAACAGAGAACCTGCGAAACTCAGCTCGCTCTGTTTCTCCATGAGATCCACAGCGCAATTTACAACGGTGCTCAGGTTTATGCCGTGTTCCTTGATTTCAGTAAGGCATTTGACACCGCCCCGCATTGCCGTTTAATGAAAAAAATACGAGCTTACGGAGTATCGGAGTAGACTTGCGATTGGATTCAAGACTTTCTTGCAGAAAGAACTCAACACGTCGCTATTAACGTAACTAGATTAGATTAGATTAGATTCAGTTTTCGTTCCATAGACCCAACAAATGAGATGATTCTCGTAGGTGTGGAACATGTCAGAAAGCATAACGTAAAAACATAAAACATTGGAATATAATACTTACTACCCTGATCATTTGTCGGGAGGTTGTCGAAATAGGTGAATACAATGCGGTACACTGGAACAGCTAATGTTTACAGAATTAACACGCTGTCGGAATGAAACACTGTTATGCACTATTAATAAATTTATCACGCACAAAATACCTAATCTTCACTGTTGTGACCAAGTGTTGTCAAAACTGAAATCCAACAGATATTTTTGCTTAATCTGGCTTAACAGTCTCTTTTAAGATATTCTTCTATGGAGCAGAAGGAGTTGCATGTCAAAAATTCTTTCAAACTCTGTTTAAACCGTGCTTTATCTGAAACCAAGTTTTTAATGGTTGCCGGAAATTTATTGAAAAATGTGTGTTCCTTAATATTGGACCCCTTTTGGACCAAGGTAAGTGATTTTAGGTCTTTATGTAGATTGTTCTTATTCCTAGTATTGATACTATGTATTGAGCTATTGGTTGGAAATAGAGATGTATTACTTGCAACAAATTTCATTAAGGAATAAATACACTGAGAAGCAGTGGTTAGAATACAAAGTTCCTTGAACTGGTTTCTACATGATGTTCTTGAATTTACGCCACAAATGAATCTTATCACACGCTTTGGAACCCTAAAAACTTTTGCTCGGTTTGATGAGTTGCCCCAGTATATGATTCCATATGATATAATAGAATGAAAGTAAGCGAAGTATGCAAGTTTTTTTTATTAATATCTCCTACATCTGACATCATTCTCACGGCAAATACAAACTTGTTTAGGCGCTTAAGTAATTCTGTGGTATGCCCTTCCCAACTGAATTTATTATCGAGTTGTAATCCCCGAAATTTAACACAGTCAACCTCTTTGATCTGCATGTCATCATTTGTTATACACATACTGGAAGCAAATCTCTTACAAGTTCTGAACTGCTTATAGTGGGTCCTCTCTAAGTTTATTGACAGTGAATTAACTTTAAACCACTTATTAATGTCAGTGAAAATTTGATTGACAGCTATTTCTAAATCTGTACTTGACTTGCTACTTACTGCAATGTTTGTATCATCTGCAAACAAAACAAACTTAGCATATGGTGATGTAACTGATGAGAGGTCATTAATGTACACAAGAAAAAGCAATGGACCCAAGATGGAACCCTGAGGAACACATGTAACTAATTCCCAGTCAGATGAAGACTGACTGCTTACTGCACAGATATTTCGCAGCAACACCCTTTGTTTCCTGTTAGATAGATAAGACTTAAAACCATTTCGCAGCATTTCCAGTGACACCATAATATTCTAATTTACTTAATAGAATGCTGTGGTTCACACAGTGAAAGGCTTTTGACAGGACACAGAAAATGCCAGTAGCCTCTAATGTATTATCTAATTAGTTAAGTACATTCTCAATGCAAGTGTAAATAGCTTTCTCTATATCAGAACCCTTAAGAAATCCAAACTGTGACTACAACAATATATTATTTGCAATCAGATGCTTAAGGAAACGCTTGAACACAACCTTTTCAAATATGTTTGAGAAAGCCGGCAAAATCTACAGATGTAAAGGTAATATCCGGAGTACCACAGGGAAGTGTGATAGGACCGTTGCAGTTTCCAATATATATAAATGGCCTAGCAGAAAGTGTTGGATGCTGTTTAAGGCTGTTCGCAGATGATGCAGTTGTCCGTGCCAACGTAGCAACGCCAGAAGATAGTAAGAATTTGCAGAACGACCTGCAGAGAATTGATGAATGATGCAGGCTCTGGCAGTTGACTGTGAACGTAAATAAATGTAACATATTGCACAGACATAGGAAAAGAAATCCACTACTCTACAGCTACACTATTGACGACAAACAGCTGGAGACAGCTTGTGCCGTAGAATATCTAGGCGTAACTATCCAGAGCGACCTTAAGTGGAATGACCACATAAAACAGATAATGGGAAAAGCAGATACCAGACCCAGATTTATCGGAAGAATCTTAAGGAAATGTAGCTCACCCACGAAAGAAGTGGCTTATAAGGCGCTTGTTCGCCCGATTGTTGATTATTGTTCATCTGTGTGGGATCCCTATCAGGTAGGACTGAAAGAGCACATACAGAAGATCCAACGAAGAGCAGCGCGTTTCGTCATGGGGTCGTTTAACTGGCGGAGAGCGTTATGGAGATGCTAAACAAACTCCACTGGCAGACGTTACGAGAGAGGGGCTGTGCATCGCGGAGAGATTTACTATTGAAATTTCGGGACAACACTTTTCAGGAGGAGTCGGAAAACATATTACTTCCCCCCACATACATCTCGCGTATTGACCTTGAGGAGAAAATTCGAGAAATTAGAGCCAATACAGAGGCTTACTGACAATCATTCTTCACACGCAATATTATTGAGTGGAACAGGGTTGGAGGGATCAGATAGTGTTACCTAAAATACCCTCTCACACACCATTAGGCGGCTTGCGGAGTATGATGTAGATGTAGATAGGGGCCCTATGTCACCTTAAACCGGCCCTAGTTCAGAAAAAGTTTTACCTTGAAAATGACCTCGTCATCATCCTGGAATTGCCTGCCACCCAGAAGAAAGAGCAAGACGTCACTGGGTATGCCATGTCAGGAGAATAAGGGGGACGGCTGAGGTAAAATTTGAGAGCCCAGAGAACATGTGTAACCGTGTCCTGAGAAGAATGAGTTGGGCTGTCGTCATATAGCAAAACTATCTCCTTAGACCGCATTCTGTGACGTTTCGTCTCGACAGCCTCCCATAATCTAGCCAGGCGATTTCGGTTATATGCTTCTCTTGAAAGGTGTCTCAGACACATTTCATGAAAGTATTGTTTGTAACGACTGACTTGGCTTTACCTGATGGAGCAGATTTGTTTTCTGCTGTTTGCTTGGCCGATACGCGCTACCCCTACTAAGTGAGGCTGCACCAGAGCGCAGCGTCGGGGATGTTTCAGAAAGTTTTTCGGTTACAGAAATCGCGGTCTGATAGTGTGGTCAGTAACACTTGCTGCTCTTGAGTGCAAATAGAATAAAACTTTTTGCACTGGAATATGGTTAGTCGTTTCGTTTCGTGTTATAGGTAATCCGTGCAGTCGAGAGAGTCATGCAGCAGAATTCTGCCTGTGCAAATTTAACCTGTTTTCAATTTAGTTTTCGGAAGGGCGACTTGCTTTTCAGTGATCAACTCCATTAGGATTTGCCAATTGAACTTTGCAGATTTTCTTGAGAGGACTGAATGGTCAGTAGTCAGGTTTGAGGTAGCCAATCGCTGTTTTTAGGAATTATTGGTGAATTTTTTTTTTCTAGTGTCTCCCTTCCACGCTCAGCGAGTGCTAATATTTTCACAAGAACAGAGTCCAATATTTCCGTTGGCACGATACTTCTGCTGACAGAATGATGTTCATAGCATTTGCTAAGACACTGTAATTTTGATGAAAACGGCATGCAGAACTGGTTTCCGTGTTACAAGCCGTCTAATCCATTGGGTGGACCAGGCATACAGATAGCAGCAACATTAAAGTGAGCTATGCACGAATAGCTACTAATTGTACTTATACCGGAGGTGAAAATGGACATGGCAGCCACTACAACAATTTTACGAGTGCAGCAGTACAAAAATTCTGACAGTAGAATCTTTCCTTCAGTGGTCACAGTGTACCAGCTTTACATAACGAAATCGCCATTTCCGCGCATTATTCGGACCATTTGAATGTTTGCGGAAGACATTCTGTTGACTTCATACTGGGACAACGTAACATTACATTTGATGAGCCTGTGAGGACGAGAACCACTGAGTCTTCAGTAGGCAACAGTGATGTAGAATGCGCAGCAGAGGACTCCTTTCCTCCAAATGCTAAACGTGACGGTAGCACACAGTGCGAATAATTCATTGGCACACACAACCAGTTGTGCAACCACGTAAGCTGATTTTTCTTTCATACTGTACGTTTTTGGACTTAGTGTTGAAGATGGTGCAAACTGGTGCACTAACGTGTTGCCACCAAGGCAATAAATGTCTGAAGAAACTCACGTTGAGCGAACCTAGTCAAATAAATCAAATAATATGCGACATGTGGCAATTTATCTGTACATAATTACAGCTGTCGCTGGGACACCTGCTAGTGAAAAATTTGAAACTTTCCCCTCTCCAGCCAATCACAGCCTTGTATTTTAGAGGTCATTAAATACAGCCAAGTAAAATCCAATACGGTGGGACCAGCTCATTTGTCCTAATGATGAAAAATCCAAGGCAGTGGAACTAGCCCAACTGTGGTTCGTAGCCCTTCCCCTCTTCTTCAATAAGCAATCATTAAAATTAATGAGCCACTTACTGTGTAACGTCCATCTTAGCAGTACTCAAAAATATCCGTGTAACCTAATTACTTGTCAAAAATGCCATTTACAGTATTTCCACATCTAAAATACATCATCAATACACACACACATTTAAAAAACACTTAATCTGCGCCAGAACTGTGTAAAGTAAAGGTAGGTTAGAGAAATATTGTGAATTGTGTTTTCATTCCTGACTACTAGAAATTGTTTATGGACTGTCTCGCCAGTCACATCCGCAAATTTCACTGCAAACTACTATAGTATTCACTATGGAATACGAAAATGTGTATAAAACTTACTCTCCATAAATAGCTGAAAGCTAACTTTTGCTCATGCAATTTAATTAACAAATTAGTAATACATATCTGACGAAGATGAGCTTTACATTAAATACTATTCCAAAAGCTACTAAAACGCGAAATGAAATCAACTGCTACTTTATGCTTCTATTGGTTAGCTCCACTGGTAAACATCCATAGTTCGATTATATTACCACAGTGGGTTTAAAACACAACAGAGCCTTGAATCAATTATTTTACACATCTGTGTTGCTTATCAATTGTCATAATGTTCCTTTGAAGTCTAAAATGTATGCAAAAATCCATCAGCAACGAAATACAGTACAATGTTTACGTCAAGTATCGATATCTTATTTCGACATACACACATATTCGTGAAGTTTGTTTTGAGAACATGATTGTGAACAGTAAAGCATGCACTGCTGAAATGCCCAAACCATCTTCGCCAGTCCACCTGCTTCAGTATGCTGATAACGCTGGTTTCTTTACTTTCTACCTTACACTCCAGAAACAGCAACAATAGCTCCAAACACTCCTCAAACAGTTCAGTTTCTTGTGCAGCTAGCGACTCCTCAGGGTCAACCCCTAAAAAACCGAGACAACATTACAGGACGAACTACCAACACCTCCTGTCTCCATGAGTTTTACCTTACCATTTATGGCCATCCCACTCAGTTAACTAACATACTAAAATACCTCGGAATAATCCCTGAACAGCAACTAACATGGAAATCTTACCTATTGACCATCCAACAGAAAGCCCACAGTAGACTAAAACTAGACCAGGATTCCACCACTCCACTATCCTCCACACCTACAAAACTTTGATACAACCCATCCCCTCCTATGCAAATTTTGCATGGATATTCGCCCCACCGAAGGTCAATAAGTCCTTCCAGATCCTGAATTTCATGCACTCCACTTCACTTTCAACATTCGTTTACCTCCTCAGTGTGGATCTTCTATCATCTCATCATATTCCCTCCTCTCCTCACCCACATTGGACAGCTCCGCAAATTCGATTCTGTAACCCTTTTGTCTCCCCCTCATCACCAATCTCGGTATGCTGCTACAACAATACAAACACATCCATGCTGCCACTACACTTATACTTACACATACACTCCATCTCCTATCCCAATGTAACTTTAACCAGCTGTATCGCCCAGACAGACAGACCTCTCCTCACCCACATCGGGCAGCTCTGCAAATTCGATTCTGTAACCCTGTTGTTTACCCTCTCATCACCAATCTCAGTATGATGCTATATCTCTCAGACAATGAGGCCCATCTCAATATTTATCCATACTGCCAACTATAACTCTTGATCATACAACCCACTCGACATCAGGGCTCCTGCCTGTCTTTCCCTTTCCATCTCCACCCTTCCCATCCCTCTTTATACTACTGCCCTAACCACACCACACTCCTCCTCACCTTCTGTCTTCCCCGCTTTCCACCTGAACACTTACACACTACTCCAAATTTTTCTACATAACAACCCCTATATTTATCCATCCATACCTCTCAACCAAGTAGAACACATTTTTCTCTCCTCAAATCCTTTTCTCCCAGTGCAGGTCCTTCATATTTTAACTGAAAGTGTAGTGCAGTTTCTAAGGGGAATGCCACATTTCTGCACTGTGTTTCTAAATTATACAACTATTTTTGTTTTCTTTTTCTTTTAGTACTATGATTTTAATTTAAAAAATACAACAGTCTTAACATTTTTATGTAAACACCAACAAAATTAATCCTTTTTATAGATTTTTAATCCATTTGTACACTATTCAGTTTTATTAGTATTTGTTTTCATCTTCGTTATATTTTTTAAAAGCTCTTGGCTGAAGTCCAGAATTTATGTATCATTTACAGCCCACACCCCAAACATAAGGGGCGAAGAAAATGAAATAACAGTGCAGGAAAGAGGTGTAAAGTACACCCCTTCAAATTACGGTCTTACTGACACTCCCAAAGACTCCTCAATTCCTGTTTTCCAACATCCATTTCTTCTTCATCAATACAACCCATCAGTTCTCAATCCTTATAGCCCCACCCTCCTACCATACTCAGTGCCCAACATTTCTCTCCTTCAATAGACGACTTTCCCAGTGTAAGTCTTTCCAAGTTTAGTGGTTCAAATGGCTCTGAGCACTATGGGACCCAACATCCAGGTTTAGTGACAGGGAAGTACTTCCTTTTAAGATCAGTATTTTATATCATGTTTTAAATGTATTCCTATTATTTTCATTTTGCAGTATGCAAATGTTGTCAAGCATAGAGGGATATAACAATAACTTGCCAGTAGCCATAAAAAGCTTAACAACCACAAATCTCAGTTTGAAAGGAACATAAAGAATTTATTAGTGGCCAACTCCTTCTACTCCATTGATGAATTTCTTATTAGAATCAACAAATATGTGTGTGTGTTACTAATAATATCAGACTTCTGTACAAATTCAGAGCAGTAATGTGATCAGTGTAAAAAAGTGTTGCAAAATGATTTTTCAATTTGGTAGTATTTATTACTTTTTTAAATGATAATATGTTTAAAATTTTTTGACTCATTCGAGATCCATGACGATCATTTCACTTGGGATCTGTGGAAGGTACATTATCATATCTAATATTTTAATTATAAACATTTATTGTGTATTATTGTTTTCTGATATGTCCTCCATCCTGGACAGTCTCTTTATAGTGGATCAATTGGCATGGAAAGTACATCTAATCTAAAAATAATTTGTTAACAGCATTGTGTAAGCAAATGCTGCTTTTTTAGCTATTTATGGAGAGAATGACTTACATCTGTTCTCATCTGTAGGGAGCTAACCTGCCTGTTTAGCATGTTATTTTTCAGCTGTAAAATAGCATTGGACACATGCTTTACATTTTTTCCTTTTTTGTTATTTCATCACTCTATTCTCATTTGGGCAGTGGATGCATTGGCAGCGGTACATTCAGCTCGATCTTCAGCCAAGGGACACATAGCCTTTATACGAAAAAATCACTAAATTAAAAAGTGAGATATTTACAAGAGAATTTTTTAAAAAATGTAAAGGTGGAATTAATAGACAGTTTCATAATAAAAGAAACTTGATTTTCTTCGTTTTTAATTTAAAACAGGAATAATAAAAAGCTAAATTGAAAACATCAAGAATACATTTAAAACATGATATAACACACTGATATTAAATAGAAGCACTTTACTAAAACTTGTAGGACCTGCCCTGGGAAGGTCTGTTGGTGAAATGGAAAAAGCTTGAGTGTTGGTGGATAGGAAGGTGGAGGCATTAGATTAGATTAGATTAGATTTACTTTCATTCCATTTGATCCGTAGTGAGGAGGTCCTCCAGGATGTGGAACATGTCAGAAAAACAACAATACGTGACAAATATTTACAACTAAAACAAATAAGCTAATGTACCATTCCATAGGTCCCAAGTGGAATGATCGTCATTTTTTAATGAACACTAAGAGTCATTTTACAAATACTAATGCACTGAATTTAAAATAAAAAGTTTTTTATTTATTTATAAGGTAATACAACTACTGTAATACTTATTTACAATGAACACATTACTGCACTGAAATGGTGCAGAAGTTAGATTATACTAACACACACACACACACACACACACACACACACACACACACACACATACAAATTTCCAATGAACACATTACTGCACTGAAATTGTGCAGAAGTTATGTTATACTTATATACAAATCAGTTGGTTTTACTAAGAAATTCATCAATGGAGTAGAAGGAGTTGGCCTCCAATAAATCCTTTAGGCTTCTCTTAAACTGAATTTCATTGGTTGTTAAGCTTTTTATGGCTGCTGGCAAGTTATTGAAAATGTGTGTTCCTGAATAATGCACACCTTTTTGTACAAGACTAAGTGACTTTAAATCCTTGTGAAGATTATTCTTATTTCTAGTATTGATTCCATGAATTGAGCTGTTGGTTTGAAAAAGTGATGTATTTTTATTGACAAATTTCATTAAGGAATAAATATATTGGGAAGCAGTAGTTAGTATCCCTAGTTCCCTAAACAGGCTTCTGCAGGATGTTCTTGAGTTCACACCACATATAACTCTCATTGCACGTTTTTGTGCCCGGAAAACTTTAGCTTGGCTTGATTAATTACCCCAAAAAATAATCCCATATGACATTATGGACTGAAAGTAAGCATAGTATGCCAGCTTTTTCATTTTTATATCCCCTATGTCTGACAAAATTCGCATTGCAAACAGAGATTTGTTAAGACGCTTCAGCAGTTCTGTGGTGTGCTCCTCCCAGTTGAATTTATTATCAAGCTGTAATCCCAAGAATTTAACACTGTCCACTTCTTCTATCTTCTTGTCATCGTATGTTAGACATATACTCTTGGGACACCCCTTACAAGTTCTGAACTGCATGTAGTGTGTTTTTTCAAAGTTTAGTGACAAAGAATTGGCTAGGAACCAGTGATTAATGTCCACAAATATTTTATTGGCTGATCTTTCTAAGACTGCACTTGATTTGCTATTTATTGCAATGTTTGTATCATCGGCAAACAAAACAAACTTGGCATCTGGTAATATTACTGATGAAAGGTCATTGACATACACAAGAAAAAGTACGGGCCCCAAAATGGAACCTTGTCGGACCCCACATGTAATTAGTTCCCAGTTGGATGATGCCTGATAGCTTGATACATGTCTCTTTCCTAATAACACCCTTTGTCTGTTGGTGAAATGGAAAAAGCTTGAGTGTTGGCGGATAGGAAGGTGGAGGCATAAGGATGGATTACTGCTTGGCAATATTAATGATGAAAGAATGGATCTTGGAGAACAGGAAGGGAAGAGTTGTAGAGGTGACTGTAGGGCTGTAATGTGAAGAGGTATACTTTAGACTTCACAATCATGTTTTAGGTACCAACTTCTTGGATATGTGTGTATGTGAAAAAAAATTCTTATTCTTGAATTAAACACTGCACTTTTTTCCTTTGGTGCCACGTTTTTGCAATCATTCTAGACATGGAAGAAACAAATTGACACTTGGCAAACATCATAGACAAGGAAAATAATTAATTTAAGCGTCTTAGATCCAGCGAGGTACAATAATCGAACTTTGGATGTTTACAAGGGCAGCCATCTTTTATGGCAATGGCAACCAACAGGAGCAGCAAGCAGCAGTTGATTTTATTTCTCATTTGTGGTGTTCCTGGATTAGTATTTAAACTAAAACTACATATTACTAACATGTTAATTACATTGCATAAGGAAATTTTGACTTTTACGTATATATGGAGAGTGTGAGGGTATAGAATTTTTCATAATTAATGCAGTAACCAGAACTTGACACAACCAGAAGACACTGGCCGACCAACCAAGGATGTCGATGATGAGTCGCTGAAAACCATGGAAAGACAACAACAATGATGGACAAAGAACAAAGGCAACACACCAGAATGACAACTTGGAGTGTGAACTGAATCAAGGGCCTAAACATAGAAGTATCAAGAACCAAGCAACGCTGAGTGCAATGAACAATATGAGATGCTGTCGGAACATGACTGAGGTCTTTATATTGAAGCCATGTGTCCAAGTAGTCTGGTGCATGGGGAGTGGCCCACACCTAGTGCTGATGCAGCGACAGCAGCCCCCACAAATATTAGGAACGCTGCCTAGCAGTTTTTGTCTAGGTCGATGTGTCTGGTGCGCTTTTAGACTCGTCATGCCAGGATACCAGATCCCTACCCTCCAAAATGGGCGCATAGGGCCTGAAGATCCCTGGGCGATGTTTTGCAAGGTGAGTCATTGACACAGTTGGTGTCTGGCACAGCAGCCAGCCAACTGGGAGAAGGAATATGGGTTGTCAAGCAATGTGCTGGAGAATGGAGGTATGGGAGACTACTGTTGGGCAGATGGATGCTGAGGTGAGGTCTCAGGCACCATACTTGCGTCCACAGGAACTACTGATGGTGTCCTGGAGCACAAATTGTACGTATGTGGTTGAGGAATATGCTATGACAGGCACTCAAACTCTGAGTGACCCATCTGTGGTGCAGTCAGTAGATGGAAATGGAGATGGTTGGTTTGCCAATGCTCAGAGTATCAGCTGTCACATGGCCACTGCTGTAGTTGGCACCTACAAAGGTTTTGCTCCATATGAACAGGCCCATACCACTGAATCTGGAGGGTACCTTCCAGCATGTCAGATCTGGGGTTCCGTGGGCTTTGGTGTCAAGAGGTGAAGGAGATAATGAGGCTGCCACCCAAGGAGGAACTCTGCCAGGCTGTGATCATGGGCAGGGGTGGTCCTGTAGGTACTCAGGAACATTGTGAGTGCCGCTGCGGTGGTGGATGAGCTCACTGCTTTCAACATTTGTTGTTGAAATGCCTGCACCATCTGTTCCCTGCCGCCATTCGAGGATGGGTGAAAAGGAGGGGTAAACAGCTGTTTAATGCCATAGCGGTACGTCATGGAGAAAAGGGCATATGGCAGGGGGCTGACCATAACATGTGCTTCAATTGGGTGAAAGCATGCTCACAGGCAGCCGACTACTGGAACTGAACGCCCTTCTTCTGCAAGAAATTGGGTGCATAATGTGGGCTGTTTGTGGGAATGACTTGAAATAATAAATCACTTTACCCTAAAAAGCCTACAACTCATGAGGTTCTTGGGATGTGGTAGCTACAGCGTTGTTGTGGGGGACTGAATCCCATCTTTGTTGAGTAAGCATCTGAGGAATTCCACTTGCTCCTGAAAAAACCGGTATTTGTGTAGGTGGCACTTGAGCCCTGCATCATAGTAAAAAGGGCACAGAGTTGTGCAGATAGTCTTGGCGCATAGCACCTGTAACTAATAAGTCATCCACGCAAATGGTACAATCTGGAATGTACATGCTTCAAACTGTTCCAGGTGTCTCTGGAAGACTGCCAGAATGGCAAAGATCCCAAGGGCAAACATTTGTATTTGTACAAGCAGAAGGCTGTACTGATGACCATAATGCATTTTGCTTCCTCATCCAATGGGATTTGTAAATAAGCATTGGCAAGGTCGATCTCAGAAAAATACTCACCACCAACAAGCATTGTGAGGAGGTCCTCCAGAAGTGGTATGGGGTATGTTTCCACATAAGCATGGGAATTGATTGTCATCCCAAAATTTCCACGGAGCCGGAGGGAGCCATTTGCTTTCTTAACCACCACCAGGGATGCGACCCAAGCACTAGTTTTAACAGGTTCAGTTACTCACATCTTCGTGAAGCCGATTGAGTTCAAGCTTAACCACCAACGACAGGGAGACCAGAAGTGAATATAACTGACAGAAACGATGTACTGCATTTGGATGTAGAGAAATATGCACCCGAAACTGGTGGCGCACCTCAGATGAGGTTCTAACAAAGATGTGAAAGAGGCACAAAGGTCATCAAGTTTGTGGAAGGGAACCGTTTCTGAGACGACATAAACTTCATCCATGATGGAGAACCCAAACAATAAGAAGGCATCCAAACCAAAAAATTTGCCAGCCAAGTGATTACTGTCAACAAACAGCGTTATCGGTCATGTAATCTTCTAGTATACTGCCGTACTTGTGCAATACCTCAAGGGGAACTGAGTTGTCACCATATAGAACCATCTTATGGGAAGGTGGGCCCAAAGCTGGGTAACACAGACGAGCATATGTTGCTAAGTACACCAGGGAAACAGTCACTCCCCTGTCTACTTGGAAACGAACATCCTGATGTGCAACTGTGAAATCAAAAAATAACATGGTGATGGAGGCATTGCCCTGGGGAACAATGGCCTGGATTTCATTCACTGTCCCTTGATGTAACTGTGGAGTGGGGTTCGACTGTTCCTGTGCTTGACAGCAGACAGTTTGGAGATGCCCAACCTTTCGACAGCGGATGCAGTATGCCCAGTGATTTAGACTGTCTGTACTTTTGCGGGACGTGAAACAGACATGACATAGTGGACGATCCCACTGCTTACGCCATCGCGGTGTGACTATCTGCTCTGAGGCCATTCACACATCCGAAAGTGATGAATCACGACGTTGCCGTCGGGAAAAGGATTTGCGAGAATTTCGGCACCTTGGTAGCTGTTGATCCGCTGCAGAAGCAGCTGTTTTTGTTGTTGTTCCACGAGTTGCACAATTTTCGCATCCATGAGATACTGTTAACCTTTCTCCTTATTGCCATTTCTGGCAGCTGGACTCGGACACGACCAGAAGACCGAGGGCGTCGATGGTGAGTCACCAAAAACCTCATAAAGATAACAACTGTGATGGATGAACAGCAAAGACAGCACGACAGAATGACAGGTCTGGATAGTGAACTGGACCAAGAACCTAGACGCAGCAGTATCAAGAACCAAGCAACACTAAATACAATGAACAATACGAGAGTGTAGTCGGAACACGACTAAAGTCCGGGCCCCTGCGCTGCAGCTTTACAGCAAATCCGGGAAAAATCGCAAGCAACCCTCCACCTATCATCCAATTAGCTTGCTACCGAACATTAGCAAGCTCTTCGAGCGACTACTTCTCAGCTGGCTGCAACGAATCATCGCACAAGAGGAGATTCTGCCGCTGGAACAGTTTGGTTTTAGAAGTGGACACTCAACCACCCAGCAGATACTCAGGGCAGTGGAGTACATCACCACTGCATTCAATCGTCGAGAATACTGCGGAGCTGTGCTGCTCGATGTTACTAAAAGCCTTTGACAGTGTCTGGCGCTCAGGCCTCATCTGGAAGCTTCGCCGATTCGGCTTCCCAACCAAGTACGTGAAGCTCATTGCCTCCTACCTAGAAGATCGTACCTTCGCTGTCAGAGTTGAAGATGTGACCTCTGCTGCAAAACAATACAAGGCCGGCATACCACAGGGATCCGTCCTTGGACCTGTCCTATATACCATCTATACCTCCGACCTGCCTGCAATTCCACGAGTCGAACGTGCCATTTACGCAGACGACACAATGATCTTTACCCGCAGCCGCTGGAATGAAGTACTTGTGCCACGCCTTCAACGTGCCTGCAATGCACTACAAGACTGGGCAGCAAAGTGGCGCATCAGCTTTAACCCGGCAAAAACACAAGCCATAATCTTCACATGAAAACGTACGATGCCTCAACGCCGACTCCACATATACGACACGGAACTCCAGTGGCAAGAGACTGCGTGCTACTTAGGAGTCCTGATGGACAGGAAACTCATCTGGAGACAACACATAGAAGAAGTCCGGCAGAAGATAAACCAGCGCATGGAGGCATTCTACCCCATTATCAATGAACACTCTGCCCTATCCGTCGAAACGGCCTGCTGATATGCCGATTGTACCTAAAACCACTGTTTGCTACGCCTGTGAAGTGTGGGGTGGTGCAGCGAGAACGTACATACAACGACTACAGAAGCTGCAGAACAAGATATTACGACGAGTCTATCACGTACCCCCGGAGTTCCCGCACTGCTATCTGCACGAAGCAGCTGAAGAGAAAGAAGTACTTCAGCGCCACCAACAAATCGCCAGAAGATTTTATCAAAAAGCGGCAACATCCACAAACCCCCTTATAAGAGCCCCTTGAATAGCGAGGACCACATAGACGTCCTATCGCACTCCTGGATAGGTAAGTATAGACATCACAGAATAAGCATAACCAACTTCCCCATTGATGTTTAAAAACACGTCCCACAAACACCCAAGCCAAACACTAAAATAAAGATGAACACAAACACCCATAACCATCATATGAGGAAGGAAATGCTCCCAGAGCAAAGCCATCATTACTTAGCTTGAAGAAGAAGCCAGAAGACTGTGGACGGAGAGCAGCCGCGGGCGTCGATAGGCTGGCGGGTGGGGCGTGGCCTGCCACTAGCGCTGAGGCGGCGACAGCAGCGCTCGCAAATATTATGCCATTTTTACACCATGAACGAACTTTTAATCGGTTGACAACCAGCTGCGTGAATGGCGGCCGTCTATCGTGTGAACAGGCTCACTATTATGATCGCGTTAAGTAGTGATGCGCGAAAATTCTAGGGGTAAAGGAATAGGGCCAGTTCTAAATTTGGTACTAGTGACATCACTGCGCAGGCGCGAGCTAGTAGCTGCCTGTTGTAGTCACTTCTCAGTTGAGTGCTGAGTCTGCCATGTTGCTTTCTAGTGCACTTACCGTATACTGAGTTTTGTTTCTGTTTATAGTCGTTTCGTTATCACAAGGAACCTTCCGAGCAAGTGAATATAGCGCACTTTTCGTGAATATTTTCACATAAATTTTTAAATCTTTGTAAATTCATAAATAATTAATGATACGCTAATGTGAAATCACGACTTTGGCACTGTTATGCTTGTAGCGGTATGCTGTGTTCTTTTACACGCTGCGACAATATCTTGTACGAGTTTATCGTTCTGGCCTAGTATGCTTGGAGCGCTTCAGTAGACTATAATCTTTCTTGAACAATTTCGTTCATCGTGTAAGAAGGACTTTAGGAGTGTCGCGTAGCAGCTGCTATCTAGGTCCATGTATTATGGCATGCTGTCGAACATGTTTGGCCGTTATACCAGAATTAAATTTTGAAACTTTCCTTTTTAAGTCAGAAGTGCAAAGTTTTCTTTACCCTCGTCATCTTATATAGATGAGTAAATTTTATATGGGTGTGTATAAGAGTGCAGAGGTCCATGTTTGACGTATAATGTTAAGTATTAGTACATACAGTCTGTCTCTATTGTTGTTATTATCTGTTTGAGGTACGGCTTGGGCAGCGTGCTGCATTTGAAATTAGTCAGCAGATGCCTATAAAATCACAGAAAGTGTGGCTCAATGCTTCCAACTCAGCACTGGTGTCATAATGAAGACCTCGGAATAAGAGGTTGAAAACTTCTAGGTTCTTTTAGTACTGGAACTGTTATTGAATTATCCACACATACAGTCTGTTGTATAAGCTCACAAACAAACGCAGAATGATATTAAATCCTGGAGATAATCATTTCAAGATAATGAATACTATTAATAACAATAATATAACAAGGAATATACGAGTATATTGGAAGGCAAGATACTTCAAGAATTACATAGTGTGATTTCGTCAGTCACTGAACCCTCTCAAGAGCATGTTTTTCATTCGTTGTAATATTCCACAGTGAATACTATATAGATTCCATTAACATTTATGTGTGTGATTTGGAAGACAGTCCATAAATAATTTTTAGCAGTAAGGAATGAAAACACAGTTGACAAAGTTTTTAACCTGGCATCACTTTACATTATTGAGGCAGGGATTAAATCTTTTTCAGTGTGTTTGTGTATATGTGTGTGTGTGTGTGTGTGTGTGTGTGTGTGTGTGTGTTTGTCGACGTATTTTAGATGTGGAAATACTTCAAACGTAATTGTTTGATAACTAGTCGATCAAACATTTTTGAACACAGCCAAGACAGGTGCTCTGGGGCTACATTACAATTAGTTTTTTCATTTTAATGATGGCTAAAATACTAGACTCTGATTAGAGAAAATGGGAGGGGTTACAAACCACAACTGGGCTTGTTTCACCATCATGGATGTTTTCCCACTAACACAACTGGGCTAGTTCTGCCATATTGGATTTTGATTGGCTGCTTCGTTTTAATGCCTCCTAAAATACTAGGATTTCCTTGGCTGAAAGAAGGAGGGGGGTATGTTTTAAATTTTACGTGAACACAACTGGGTTATTTGCGCCATGTTTGATTTGGTTTGGCCATTTCATTTCAATGGTTCCTTAAAGTGTAGGTCGTGATTAGCTGGAGGGGATGGAAGGAGGGAGGGGAGGCGGAGACAGATGTGGGCTGTAGTGAAGTGATGATGACGTCGTTGATAAGGAGGGCACGGCTTACCAGTTATTGCCTCCATATCTAGGCAACCCATAAATTTTGAAAAAATGGCCTCAATGGGTCCCAAAGCCAAAATCTCTAGATTCAAACTTAGGGCTAAGTGGAGCACTGGATTGCTTATAGATGTACTACTTACATAGTTTGCTTAACTGTTGGATACATACTTTAACCATGTGGGACCGCTGTAATTTATGATGATGAATATTTTAGTTTAAACTGTTGAATGTTTGTCGCTGGACTCGTAGCTCATCACTTGCACCTCCTACCGGCTATAACTTGTGTTTGCATAAGGGTAGGATGCCCTGAGGCCATCAATAGCACTTGTTCATGCACTTGCATGTATAAATAACTTTAAGTTCATCCTAGTATTGGAATACTCTTAAATGTGTGTTACGAACATCAGACAAGTCAACCATATTAGGTCCTGTTAGATTTTTTCTGTAAACTTGGTCTTCAGCCAGCTGAACCATTTATTGTTTCATTAGTGTTTTCTGTTTTATATTAACATATTAACAAGTCGAAACAAGGCCCCAGGAGTAGACAACATTCCATTAGAACTACTGACAGCCTTGGGAGAACCAGTTTCTGTAAACTTGGTCTTCAGCCAGCTGAACCATTTATTGTTTCATTAGTGTTTTCTGTTTTATATTAACATATTAACAAGTCGAAACAAGGCCACAGGAGTAGACAACATTCCATTAGAACTACTGACAGCCTTGGGAGAACCAGTCCTGACAAAACTCTGCCACCTTGTGAGCAAGATGTATGAGACAGGCGAAATTCCCTCAGACTTCAAGAAGAATATAATAATTCCAATCCCAAAGAAAGCAGGTGTTGACAGATGTGAAAATTACCGAACTGTCAGTTTAATCAGTCACAGCTGCAAAATCCTAACGCGAATTCTTTACAGACGAATGGAAAAACTGGTAGAAGCCGACCTCGGGGAAGATCAGTTTGGATTCCGTAGAAATGTTGGAACACGTGAGGCAATACTGATCCTGCGACTTATCTTAGAAGAAAGGTTAAGGAAGGGCAAACCTACGTTTCTAGCATTTGTAGACTTAGAGAAAGCTTTTGACAATGTTGACTGGAAAACTCTCTTTCAGAATCTCAAGGTGACAGGGGTAAAATACAGAGAGCGAAAGGCTATTTACAATTTGTACAGAAACCAGATGGCGGTTATACGAGTCGAGGGACATGAAAGGGAAGCAGTGGTTGGGAAGGGAGTGAGACAGGGTTGTAGCCTCTCCCCGATGTTATTCAATCTGTATATTGAGCAAGCAGCAAAGGAAACAAAAGAAAAGTTCGGAGAAGGTATTAAAATCCATGGGGAAGAAATAAAAACTTTGAGGTTCGCCGATGACATTGTAATTCTGTCAGAAACAGCAAAGGACTTGGAAGAGCAGTTGAATGGAATGGACAGTATCTTGAAAGGAGAATATAAGATAAACATCAACAAAAGCAAAACAAGGATAATGGAATGTAGTCGAATTAAGTCGGGTGATGCTGAAGGAATTAGATTAGGAAATGAGACACTTAAAGTAGTAAAGGAGTTTTTCTATTTGGGGAGCAAAATAACTGATGATGGTCGAAGTAGAGAGGATGTAAAATGTAGACTGGCAATGGCAAGGAAAGCGTTTCTGAATAAGAGAAATTTGTTAACATCGAGTATTGATTTAAGTGTTAGGAAGTCGTTTCTGAAAGTATTTGTATGGAGTGTAGCCATGTATGGAAGTGAAACGTGGACGATAAATAGTTTAGACAAGAAGAGAATAGAAGCTTTCGAAATGTGGTGCTACAGAAGAATGCTGAAGATTAGATGGGTAGATCACATAACTAATGAGGAGGTATTGAATAGGATTGGGGAGAAGAGAAGTTTGTGGCACAACTTGACTAGAAGAAGGGATCGGTTGGTAGGACATGTTCTGAGGCATCAAGGGATCACCAATTTAGTACTGGAGGGCAGCGTGGAGGGTAAAAATCGTACAGGGAGACCAAGAGATGAGTACACTAAGCAGATTCAGAAGGATGTAGGCTGCAGTAAGTACTGGGAGATGAAGAAGCTTGTACAGGATAGAATAGCATGGAGAGCTGCATCAAACCAGTCTCAGGACTGAAAA
Organism: Schistocerca nitens; assembly: GCF_023898315.1. NCBI lineage: Eukaryota > Metazoa > Arthropoda > Insecta > Orthoptera > Acrididae > Schistocerca > Schistocerca nitens. The sequence continues at coordinate 450,442,968 of NC_064615.1, forward strand.
CCACAACAACAACAACATTAACATGTTGGTGATGGTAGTAAGCCGAAGCCTGTCACTATTGTGAATTACATAATAACGTGTAACGCGCAGCGCATTATCATGCGAGACAGGGAGGTGAGTCAGACCTGGACAGATTAACGACTGTATACTTCTAGCCTGAGTGCAGTTTTTAGGTTTTCCACGCTCGATTAGGCAAATACTGGGGTGGTCCGATCTTTTCCATTTTAGAGATTTGGATACACAACACACAGAACATAGTTATGCGACTGGCAGATAGAAGGTGCACATTACTTTCCTCCCTTAGGTTCCTTGACGACTGTGGCAAGTGGAAGGATATCTGACCACGAAACTGAAAAATAAATAAAATTTGTCAAATCCTGGCAAAATGGGCCACATACTAGAAGGGATAAATGCTAGGGAAAAGAAACCTATTCCACGCCTACATCTTTGATGGTGATGCCTCGTCGTAAGACCAGTTAAAACTATTATTTAAAACTTAAAAGAAATTTCCAAAGACACCCTGAAAAACGCTGTGACAACAAGACCAGACCAAAAACTCGTGGCAGTGTGTTCTACAACCACTGGAAACCTTTCTAAAACAAGCTGGTGCATAACTTATGTAAATATACTCTGTTTATTGATGTCCTTGCTTAGAAGCTGAAAACTGAATTGGTGAGAGATCTGCTCTCGCTAACGGTCACGAACAATCTGCAGCGCTCTAAATGACTGAAATTTTTCTTAGGTAAGACCTAACGCACTTGAGTCCACGCATCGAATCAAAATCTGGGTCGGATAATGTACTTCTTATAAGGCCCATTCTCTAGATCAGGTCCGGTTAAGTTATGATATAAATTATAATCACTGCTGATATGTCTCGTAAACAGACTGCCCGTGCTGTGTTTAGTATCGACAAATGACGTACATTTTGGATGTACTGAGCGCCACGGTCGACATATTCATTGGAGGGACAAACAATTTTTCAAACTTACTCAAAGATTCCAGAACTAAGAGGAGCGAGATGTAGCGATTACACAATACCTCTCAGAGGACTGCATATTATGTTCCATTTGCTGATAATACGGCACACTGTTTGTGCGATGACGCTGCAGATCTGTGCCGCTAGAGGGCTCCGAATTGTAGTGGCATAACGTTAACTATGTCGGTGCGTGAGAAACAGCGTACTATAATCGGGTTTCTAACCGCAGGAAACGTACCTCCAATTGAAATCCTTTGAAGAAATGCAAGCTGTGACGGTGATGATTGTGTCGACATCAGTAATGCTCAACGTTGGGTTGTCTGTGCTCATAATGAAGGAAACGGTTGTGCTAACCTGGACATGTGTGACAGAGCTGGCATTGGACGACCGCGTACGGCAACTAATGAGACTCGTCGTCAACGGGTTGATGAACTCGTCAGAGAAAATCGTCGACTAACACAGACACAGCTCTCAGGTACGAGGATAAGTCAATTATTATCCGCAATTTAGTTATATTTTTGTTTATTTTGGTAGTACTGTCGCCTTACGTCGATGACGCAGGCTTTGTTTATTTGTTGTTATATCTTTGAAATTTTCAGGCTGATAGGTTAATTTCGTTATCGCTGCCATTCTGTTAATCATGGCTGCTCCGCTGTCTATTTGCACCAATGAAGAGCAACGTTCAGTGATCCGTTTTTTGTGGTCGGAAGGCGTATCAGTGCCGAAATTCATCGAAGAGTTTCGGTATAGTACGGGAACAGCGTTTTGCCACAACGGAGTGCCCACGAATGGATTGAAAAATTCCGAAATGGTCACACAAGTGTTACGCACGATGAAAGAGCCGGACGACCGTTTTACCGCCACAAATGAAGAAACCATTGAGCGTTCAAATGAAATGATTCTCTTAGACGACGATTAACTATTGACGAAGTGGCACATCGTCTCCAAATTAGTCACGGTTCTGCCTACGAAATCATCCACAGCAGACTTGGTTTTCATAAAGTTTTTGCCATATGGGTCCCAAAACAACTCGCACAGTTGCGCAAACAAACGCGCTTGGATATCTTTAAAAAAAAAAACATTTGGATCGCTATGGTAACGAAGGGGACAACTTCTTAGATAGGATCATTACTGGTGACGAAACATTTATACATCACTACGAGCCGTAGAGTGAACGGCAGAGTATGGGATGGAAACATCCAAATTCGCCGTGCAAGAAAAAGTTCAAGACCCAACCGTCCGCAGGAAAACTAATGCTTATGGTTTTTTGGGACGCACAAGGTCCACTACTGGAACATTATGGGGAAAGGGGCACAACAATAAACAGTATACGTTACAGTGAGATGCTCACTGCCAGGATAAAGCCTGCAATTAGAAGCTAACGCCGAGGATTGCTGTCAAAAGGAGTTGTGTTGTTGAACCACAATGCCCGTCGGCATACTGCTGCCCACACTGCTAAAACGCTCCAGAAACTCAACTTTGAAGTACTGGATCATCCTCCATATAGGCCCGATCTTGCCCCTTCTGACTATCACTTGTTTGGTCCACTCAAACAGGCATTAAGGGGCCGTCGATTTGCCTCGGACGAAGCAACGAAAGAAGCGGTGCATTCCTGGCTCGCAGGTCAACCGAGAACCTTCTTTTATGAGGGCATCAGGAAGCTTGCACAACGATGGACCAAGTGCGTTGAAACGAAAAGAGACTATGTCGAAAAATGATGTTCTTGTAAGTTTCCTATTTGATTACAATAAAATTTTATAACTACTTTTCGGATAATAATTGACTTACCCTCGTACGTGTGGTACATCAGGAGTGCGTATACAGGCCATCACTGCAGAACTGCAGTACCAAAATTGTGTGCGTTGTGGGTGCCTCGAATGCTCGCTCCTGACATGAAACAGAGACTGGACATTTGTCATCAATTTCCTTTGCGTTTCCAGTGTGAGGTTTATGGGCTCCATAACAGCATTGTGACAGGTGATGAAAGATGCGTACACCATTTGACCCAGAAAACAAGAGAGCATCTCTTTCCAAAACTTAAACACCTTCTAGTACTTCATTCTAACAGTAATGAAGCGGTGCAAACGGAGGTGAGGTTGTGACTCCACCAACAAAATCACACATTCTACGGTGACAGTATCAACAAACTGGTCTGATTGAGAGAAATGTGTTCGTCGCATTAAAAAAAAAAAAAAAAAAAAAAAAAAAAAAAAACTTCAAGAGTTTTCACATAAAAATTCGGAGGCATAACTTTTCTGCATGCCCTCAACACTAATGCATGCCTTGGTTTAGGATGTAAGATCGAACAGTGCCTTCGCCAGTTAACCAAGGAACGCATTGGCTTTATATATCGAGATCTATCACCACGATCAGTCCTGTGATCCTAGTTCCAGCTGCTGGCCACACAAGACAGAAACTTGGGATGATATTTAACTTACATATGCAACTAAATATATAGCTTGGCGTCAGTTGTAAGTTTCTGGTCCATGATCTAACGTGCGTCGAGTCGAGTTGACAAAACTGTAACAAAAGATGATACGTTCCCCGTTTCAACAGATACAATTAAGTCATAAATATGCGGCGTAATTTTCGTCGAGAGAGCAGAATTACATTCTACGATGGCAACATCGGTTTCAAGACACTGACTGTTACGTAAGAAGGAACCCACTACCGCCTCCCTCTGCTATTTCCAGACCCGGGGCGCATTAAACAGAGTTTTGTTCGTGGTCCGCAGAATTGGGCTCGTCGCGCCAGTTGAGAGTTGGTCCTTGCTCGTGTGTCCGTCTGGGACGTTTTGCAATAACGTATGTGTTTCCGATCCTGTAGGGTTCAGTTGCTACAAGCTCTTCGTGCTGGTGATAAGCAGCATCGTGTAGTGATGGAAAATAACAAATTCGTTTCGCGTTTAGTGTTCAGTGGTGAGGCTACGTGCCATTTGAAAAGAAAAGTGTACCGCCACAGCGGACCAATGCGGGGATCACAGCAACGACATACCGTAGTCGAGCACCAGACTGGCTCTTCAAAGTTTCATGTGTTTTACGCTGTCTCCCGAGAAAAAGCGTTTTCTTATGGCTTGTTCTTTGGTGACTATTACTGAAATCCCGTACCTGGTTATGATGGAGATCTGACCTTTTCCAGAATGGCGAGTACATGCCGAAAATTTTATATTTAACAGGAGAGATGTCAACGTAATGGTGTCTGCTTGTGAGAGAGCCTGGTAACAGTGAGCTGCCTACACGACGAATCAGTCGTTAAGGGGGCTACTGATCTTTACAAACTGTTGTTTCTTTGCTAAACAGACGATTGCAGCAGTCTCGTACCTGATCTCAAGACTTTTTATTTTCTTTTTTTTGTGAAAGAATCAGTTTATGCGGCTCCCCTGCCAATGACTTTGGGACGAGTTTGACTATCGTTTGCTTACCCAGCACATTGTGGAGAGCAAACTGAACGTTTGTGAAAGATAAACTGTTGTGTACATAGCTCCGCGTAGTCAGCGCGTACACAACTTTCTCACTAGAGCGTGCCCCGCTAAGCACAACAGCTCAGGCCAGCGCTTGTCCGTCTCCACACTACGAGATGGCGCTGCCTTAGAGACGGACCAAATTCTGCTTCCGCTGATCCGCGTGTAATATGTAACGCACCCAATGAGATTGCTGCTAATGTAGAACCTTTTCTCCTCGCGGATCACACTCACGCAGTGATACATGAACGTGCGAGGTATTATAACAAGTGTACAGACCTCTGATTAGTTAGTCTGCACTTGTCTGCACTAGTCTACACCAGTCTGTACCAGTCTGCATTAGTCTGTACCAGTCTATAGTCAAGTTTCAGTCTGCACCTAATAAGATTATCATATTCCTGTACATATCCATGAAGAGAAATGTATAGACACTTTGTCAAGTATCAGAGATATTTGAGAATAAGATTAACGTACCAAGACCAAAGGAACTTCAGATTGTCAATTGTAAACAGCATCCAGAATCAAGTTACGTAATGTCTATGCCTTTTTATTATTTTAATAAATGTGTGTGAAAATTAATCAAGTTCTGTTTAAAGTTGGTCACCGTCAATCTGCTACTCTAAGCGTGCAAGTGGCATTTCTATCATCTGACCTAACGACAGAAGATAAACACACCACGATAAGAGCACGAGACATATTGCTGACACTCGCCTACTTCGTTAGAGCGAAAAGTCAAATAATCTGATGGTGTGTGTACCGAAGGTCTTACAGTACGCACACCACATAAACAAAAACAAACGAATTTTAACTGTGAATCTCCAGGAAATGATCTGCTAGACCGTGACAGTGACATGTTGGTGGAGCCAGTCCACAAAACAGGGTCGTATACATCAAAGAGCGTGTACTGGATCATGCGGTTTGACTATAGCATGGCATTAGCTTCATACTGCCTGCCACGGCCTTAACGGACCTTACACAACTTGTACGTTCGCTTGACATGTTATCCATTAAAAATTAATTACAAATTCTTGGTCGCCAACTAATTCTCATGGTCTTACAGCAACCATTGCTTTGCCTTGTGGACTCTCAGGCAAACGGCGTGAAGTAAGAAATCACAAGTACATATCTGTGCACTCTTTTAGTCTATTCCATGTTTAGAGTCTCCCATTTGCAGTAAGTGGTGCTCCTTACTCACACTGAATTTTCATAAGTCAGACATCATGTACAGTTCTGTAATTCTAACTATTCGTGTATCGTCATGTTGCTGTTCTATTGCATAAAGTTCGTTTCAGTCGTATGGGTCGTGGTTAGTGTAGCAGTTTTCATAAAGGTTAATGTACAACCTTCCAGTTGCTATACGATTCATTGTTGTAAGTTACTTCGACTCCTGCTGATTTATTTGAGTGCTCTGTTGTACCCTGATTACTTCACTAGAATACCATTCTTTTTCCACATAAACCAACTTTTCGGCTACTGTTGCGCTATGGAACAGATCTTTCTGCACCGTACAGACCCTTGACATACTTCCGTCTGCTCTTTTTTTTCCTCCCCGCAGAGATTTTCATTTGTACCTTGTAGGTTAGCGCATTTTATTTTTTTCTTCTAGCAACCAAATAACGTATAATCTTCCTGCAGGCTGGGTCAGCTTTCTCTTTGACCATCTCACTTTACTTTATTTGTTATGTCTCACTCATTGGTTTTAGTCCCTGTGCACCAGCTGTTTATTTCTTTTTTCTAGGCAGCCTGGAATACTAAATTTATATTTCATCTTTTGCATTCTCACTCTGTCCTAAATAGTAAATAGTTTTCAGGAGGAGATATGCATTATTGAATACATGATTGTAATGCATTAACCTGATGATATATTTTTTTTAACAACAGTTTTTCAAGTTTTAAAAATATTTCTTCAATTTTGTGGTAACTTACCGTTCAATTTTCAAAGAGATCGTTATTGTTGTTAGTAACCGAACATGTGCTTAACTCTGACTAGGGTGAGCCCTTGATTCCTTGCTGTTAGATTTGTCATTACAGAGAATTTGGAGGATACATCTGCAACTTTGTACTGTAGGCACCGCAGCCTGTGGAACCGTGGTCCGGGGTTCGACGCCCAGAGCGGGAGGGCAACAACTGCGTGCAGGACTCGTTCGGCCTGCTACTGGGGCCCCTCCCGACTTCAGAAGACTGCCTCTTCCTCAACGTCTACACCGACACGGTAAGTCGAGACGAGGGAATTACGGCGTTGTTTTCCCCCCAGTTTCGATACGATATCTGTATTACAGATCTGTAGCAGTGGGGGAGTGAAGTTTAGTGCTGTAGATATACAGACCACAGGTAAATACTTTTATTGACTATGAATGAACAACAGTCACTTCTCGAATGATGTTACTGAATAATGTTTCATGGCTATAGTTCACAAATATATAAAACGTTTTGAAACACCTCATCGTCAGCTTTGACTTCTAAACTATTGGTTCATAAAGTCGACTACCACATGTTGTAGTCAATCATTAAACATGTAAAGTGTCTTACTATTATTTATGCAAGTGATGACAATAGTAGTAACATGAAATACTTAGCTAGCCTGTGGATGTGATGATGACAAATGCATTCTAGATATTTTGAAAATTTTGTCAATTCCTCAACCACAAAATATTTACTGCAGTCCACTTGAAAATTGCTAAACGGCCGCAATAGTAATAGTGCATAAATTGCTTAGCAATGAAACTATCAAAAAGATGTTAATGACTTACCAATTTGTTCCGCAGACAACATGATATCGTTTGAAGTAAAACTAAAGACATGTGCTGCTAGTAACTCAGAACATTATGGTATGTGTTATGCAAAGTGCCGCGTAGCGTTGAACAAATTAAGCTAAGAAAGTCTATTTGCTGTGGACATACCGTCGTACTGATTTTAAAGATTCGTGTAATGGAGTTTTATGAGAACTACGATGGCACGCTGAAAAGTAATGACTCCGAATTTTTTATGTGAAAGCTCTTAAAGCTTTTTAAATAAAACAGAAGTTTTTAAGTCTACATCTTTATTCTTCATGTCTCGTATTTGCAACTCCGCGCCACTAAAGGACCCCGAGCTGTAGCGTGTAACATGGCCGCGTATAACATAGCTACGTTGATGCGCGAGAAGCAGCGTGCTGTGATCGAGTTCGCCCACACATGGAGCTACCACTCCTTCAGCATGACAATGCCAAACTACATACGAGCGCTGCGACATCTGCACCAATCCTTCGCCTTGCGTTTGCTGCCATTGATCATCCTCTATACAGTCCTGATTAGGCCCCATCCGATTTTGCTCTGTTTCCAGAGCATAAAGAACACTTTCGAGGACTTCACTTTTATAGCGATGAAGCAGTGCACACAGAGGCGAGGTTGTGGCTCCTCCAACAAAGTCAAACATTACCGAGTGACGGTATCAACAAACTGGTATCTCGTTGGGAGAGACATGTTCATTACCAGGGTGACTACGTTGAGAAATAAATATGTAGACATGAAGAATAAACATTCAGAATGTTAATAACGTTTTGTTTAAAAGGGCTTGAGAGTTTTCCCATTAAAAATTCGGAGGCATTAGTTTTCAATACCCTGTCGTAGATATTTGTATTCTCGTGATCGCAGACTGAACGTAGGACCAAATTCCAAAAACAACATAATTAATTTCAACCGTACTTACAACATATCAAGTCAGCAGCATATTTATTTGTTCATCCATTCTTCACAATTACAGCCCACTGTCTGAAAAGCTAAAATAGGCCTTAGAAAACACATTTTCTTGGATAGTAATAAATAATGTATTAATTATTTATTTCTGATAATTTTTTCAGTAGTGTAACAATTAAAAAGACAACTCGAACAATAATATTAGAAGAATAAGGGAATAGATACTTACGTCAGCTGGTACTTGTACAGTACTGGCCTTTAAAACTGCATCATTAGGAAGGATAGCAAAAAAATTTTATATACTGTGCGTGTACAGTACTGTTTGAACAAAACATGATCGAATTTGTGGCTGATTTGAGATACAGAGGACGCGAAATTTAGTGCACAATTCCGGCAAATGCTTCTAACCAGCTGGGTATCGAACCGAACTGAGCTTGGACGCACATACGGGTGCGTCATTCCATGGTCCTACAGCTTCATGCCAGAGTTCTTCAACAATAGTGAAAGGTGCTTGCTTGGTGGTTGCCAATATTTCGGCAACGCGTGAATAGTTGTTTATTGAAATGTAGCGACAGTGAGACCCCGAAGACAAGGAACAGCAGTCTATAATAATACGTCATAAATATTTGGTTGTTGCATAAATTATTTTGCTTGCTGGCATTCCGATTGCTATGGATTTATTTATCGATTGTCACTTTTGTGTAGTTCACTGTTGCTATTCGAGTTTAGGCATTGTTATTTTGTCATCTGGAGGTAGTCAGCGGAGCTGTGGACCCTAGAAAATGGAGTGCCAGGTTGAGAAATCGGAACATTTACGACATATTCTTCTGTTTGAGTTCAAGAGAGCGGTGACACCAGCGGAGGCAGTCAGAAATATTTGCGCCTTGTCTGGGGATAATGTTACTGGACAGAGCACGGAAAGAAAATAATTTTCTCGTTTTAAGGAGGACCGTTTTGACAAAAATGACTCTCAACGTTCAGGAAGATATTCGGCGTTTGATGAAGCTCGTGTAAACGCATTAATCCGCAATGATTCACGCCAGTGTACTCGAGAACTAGCAAATGTCATAACTTTAATCATTCCACCGTCGTGTGACATTTGCATGCAATGGGGAAGGTTAAAAAATCGGGTGTATGAGTACCGCATTTTCTAAGTCAAAATCACAAAAATCAGTGGATGGCCATAAGTGCATCTTTGTTTGCTCCTGAACAACACCGACCATTCCTATCCTGTATCGTTATTGGTGACGAAAAATGTTGTCTGTATGTCAACATAAGGAAAACAAAGGGATGGTTGAGCCCATACAAAGCAGCAAGTACCCATACAAATACCTGAGAGCGTCTACAAAAGATAACGTTATACATCCGGTGGAACAGTGACTGTGTGATGTACTACGAATTGCTTCCCCGAGGTGTAACCATCATCGCTGGCGTTTACAGTCAAGAACTGAGACGTCTTCAAACGCAGTCCAAGAATGACCAGGAAGACTGCGTGAAGTGATGCTACTCCACGAAAACGTCTGCCCACCTTCTGCTAGACTGAAAAAAGACATTATACAGCACTTGGATAGGGAAGTCATTCAACATACACCTTATTCACCTTATTTTGCGACCTCAGATTTTCATCTTTTCGGCTCCCTATCGAACAACCTTCAAGGAACGTCCTTTCGGGATCAAAATGCGCTCCGAACATGGTTAGACGAGTTCTTCGACTCAGAACCACCTTATTGCTACAGTCCTGGAACCGAAAAGTTACCCCAGTGAAGGAGAATACATTACTGATGACTTACGTATGTATTATGTGTTTGTGTTGTGTTTATTAAACTTATGGAAAAACGCTACCAACTTATGCACCAACCCAATATAACGCCGGCTATGCGAACCAGAGGTGATTATGTTGTGTACCCAATGGTACCCCATACCATCGCATCGCTTGTTGGGCCCATATGGTGATGACGAATCGAATACTGTAATGTTCCTCCCCTCAGAGCTTCACATACAGATACGTGCATGGTGATGCTGTACGCAGAACTAAGAGTCGTCTGAAAAGACGGATTGGAGTCAAATGGTTCAAATGGCTTTGAGCACTATGGTACTTAACATCTGAGGTCATCAGTCCCCTAAAACTTAGAACTACTTAAACCTAACTAACCTAAGAACATCACACACACCCTGCTCAAGGCAGGATTCGAACCTGCGAGCGTAGCAGTCGCGCGGTTCTGGACTGAAGCGCCTAGAACCGCTCGGCCACCGCGGCCGGCGACTTGGAGTCACTCCTGTGTTGTAGACCTCTGCTGCTACCACGTCCATGGAACCCCAACAATGGTCGCCGTACTGACAGTCCGTGGTGTTCCAGATGTCATAGCATAGTCTGTCTGGACACTGGTCTGGCTGCACACAAGCCTATTTCCCCACAGAAGGTACGTGACGTGGCTGTAAGGAGGTGCGTGACCTCTCAGGCGCTAGTCGCGTCGGGCCTCGGCGTCCTGCATACTGTTGTGTATGACCTTCCTCAACCCAGTGACACCATATTATGATGACAGTCGTAGAGCCCCAACCAGCTCGACAGTAATCTTGCTGAATGGTAAACCAGATTACCGAGCGACGGAAAAATGCTCCTATCAGAGCACAAAATAGCCGAATATGCTCCTGGTTATTAAAAGAGTCTTTCCTCAGCACCTTTAAAATTTTTCCCAAAAATTCTGGGATGTGAAGATAGTTGTGCTCTTCTTAACAAGTAAGCTGCTTCTTACTCTCTCAAGCTCACCTAACTGTAACTCTCACTCACTAGTCTATGGCTCTAAGTCGCTCACGCCCATCCGCTCTCATTAGTCCATTTCCTTGACGGAATTTTTGTTCTGTCGTTGCAACTACAATAATGCCTGATTATTTTCACCAGACGCGTTTCACTTTATTGAGGTAAAGCATCATCAGTGGTCTGTAATTAAGTTATTTACATTTTTATTTGTTTTAAGATCGGTAAACAGTTCGTTAAGAATATGTTGATTTGTAATTACACCTGGTTTTCGCTTGATTTCTCGCTTACATCTGGAAATGCTTTCTGCTGACACATCATTGTTTTTCTGCGTTAGACACTGATAATTGTGGTCTAATTTTTAGTTGTTCTGCTGCACTATGCGTTTCTTATGATGATTTACCTCATTAAAGCGAAACGCGTCTGATGAAAAAAAATAACGCATTTTTGCAGTTGCAACGACAGGACAAAAATACCCTCAAAAATTGTAATGCAACTGTGGACAATATGGCCACACAAATGAAGTATAGTCCATTTTCACTCACTCGTTCAACCCAACTGTCACTATCTCCTTGTGTCTAACTGTCACTGTCCCCTGTCTCAGAGACACAGTCTCATTTGTTCTGGGCAATTAACACTATGTCCTGTCTCTGTTACTGTCTCCCTCTCGTTCTTTCTTGCTGCTGCTAACTCATTCATTCCTTCCCACTGCTACTCCCTCTTCTCAATGTCGCTATCTCTCTCTTCCTCGTTGTCATTGAAATATACCCTCTCTCTCATTATCACTGACTCTCACCCCCCCCCTCCACTTTCTCCCTCTCTTTATTCCTCTTCCACAGGCAATGTCTCTGTCACTCTTTCCCCAGCACTGTTCGGTCAACTACGTTCCACTGCCACTGTGTCCCTCTTTCTCTCACACTGCCATTGCCTCTTTCTCTCTTTCTATATCACAGCCACTGCCTTCTATTTTCCAGTGTTTATCACTTTTCCGCCTCTTTCCGATTTCCACTGTCTCCTCTCTCAGCGTAACATTGCGCGAATGTGTTCGCATGCCAATTTTTTTGGAAAATTTTTTAAAGGTGCTGAGGAAGGTAGAATAAGACAGCTAGTACCTCCCCCCCCCTCTTTTTCAGTCAGAATCTTTTAATAAACAGGAACACATTCGCATTTTTAGCGCTCCAACAAGAAAATTTTTCTGCTGGTTCCCTTCTTTCACCTGATAGAGTCAGGCATATCACTCATATGAAAAGAACTACATGCATCAGAAAAATTTTCGTAGTTCACTTATACGAAAATGAAATAAAGCAAAGCTAATTTTATATCTCAGATAGGATTTTAAGTGCCCAAAAATTCTGCGAGTGCTTCAGTACTTCAACAACATTATGTTCCCAGAGTCCTTCTGATAATAACGGAGACACTTTACAACTTATTTTTCCGTGCTATGTCACATTGTAAACTAAGTTTTCGCGTCACAGCGGATATTACATGCGTATTTTTCGTGCACAAGTACGGCAACTTTGAACCTCTTAACTCTGAAGCGGATAAATATATCAAGAACATTCTCATGGCTGTTCGAGATCGGAATCTTACGAACATCTCGTAAAAATGTCATCCATTTACTGTGTATAACGGTCTTGGAGTCTGCGGCTTGGTTTTAGTACCCAAAAACCATGTTTTTCTGATTTTCTTAGAAACCGCCCACGAACAAAACTATGCCGCCATAAGCCCCCTTAAGCCGCAGCGGAGACTATATTTAATACAAAAAGAACCAATCGATTGCTTCATTTGCCTAATCTGGAGGAAGTATGTGATATTCAGAGTTTGGCCCTGTGCTGTAAGACGGTCCTTCTGTTGGATAGTGAAATGGTCCGTAGCTCAAGGGCTATCCAAAACATTCACTCCTACCCTTCTAACACAAATGGAACCTGAGGTATGATCCTTGGAAGAACCCCATTATTATGAGCAGCGTTTTGGAATATATTTGTTGACGATCCTTCATCCTACAGCTGCCAAATTCCGATACGTGCTGCAAGACGTTTGTACCTGCACAAGGCATGACACGATCTCCTCACAAACAAACGGGATTTCAATACGATTTCCGAAGAAGAAACACACTGCTTAATGTTTCCTTATGCACAAAATGCAGATTACGTTAACTCTTAAACCGTGGAATTGCACTTTTAATAATCTGCATCTCCAAACAACGCCTTCTTCACTGTATTACAATTTTACTGTAAGCACAATAATTTTATAATAACATTCAATACAAATTTTACGAAGACAAGCAAAGCAATGATCAACAGATTTTGATTCTCCCATCTTGCAACACAGTCTGTTGACTATGCATTCATGATTGCTTTTTGTCAAGATACCAGGCACTTATTGCTCAGTTCTCATATCCTGAATATCACGATATCCTCTGTTGTACAGGTACAAAATTGTTTTCAATGTCCATTTGTTCATGCAATAATGTTCCCATTTTCCTAAACAAGCATCCGAACGATACATTAACGTTTGGAAACAATTGGAGTTCTCAAACATAATTTAAATTTAAAAAAGAATTTCTATTGTAGCTGTAGCTAATGCGACAACAGTTGCAGGTAGTTGTACAAATGCCTGTCTTCATGTACTCCTGCAGATAAACTCTCCAAAACCTGGATTATGGATCCGGTTGTCCAGAGTCTCCATAAAGTTCAGCTATCGCTTCAAAAAATCATACCCATGCAAACTCTTAGAGGCTGACATTTTTTGTACAACTTTAGCAGCTCTGATATTTTTTTCTGTTGTGCCTGAATTTCACTGTATGCCCCACTATTCGTTTGTAGAACATCTATATTTATGTCTAAATACATATTCCGCAAGCTACAGTACGGTGCATGGCGGAGGGTACCTTGTACCAGTACTAGTCATTTCCTTTCCTCTTCCACTCCCAAAGGGATCGAGTTTGTAAATGGCTCCGCAATAGCCTTAATTTCTCTTTATGTGCTTGGTTCTTACGCCAAATGTGCGTTGGTGGCAGTAGAATCGTTCTGCAGTCAGTCTCAAAGGGCGGTTCTCTAAATTTTCTCGATGCAGTGGGACCTCGCATAGCGAGCATAATTCGTTCCAGAATCTTACTCGCAGTGCGAAACACTCGTTGAGCAAAACAATTTTTCCCATATAAATTAATGTAAAATACGATAATGCGTTCGATGCAGAAAAAGTACTAGAAGTTTTATCTTATTCATGCATTTATCCTAACAAAATTATACATACTGTATTATGTACTTTATTAATCACGATATGTAACTAATTCTTTTTTTACTAGGAAGCTATCTATAGTCATTTGTTTCTGCGGACACTTCAACACTTGGCGAAAATGCGACATAGCATTATCGTATATAAATTTGTAGCTCGCATAGCCATTGCTTTATTGGGGTGATGATTTTCAGTGTAAGATGTAACAGACTCTCATGCTTTCAGCATTTCTCTTATTGCGCCAGAAGATTGCTGCTTCGCTGTTGCCGCCTCCTCCTCCTCCCCTGAAGAACTCCCCACCACAGCTTCGTGCCGTGAAACACACTGCTACTCCATAAGCTCTTCAGCGGTGATTTCTTGGTCGTGATCTTCCACAAGCTCATCGATATTATTGTTATTCACTTCTACACAACCTCGTTGACTATAGGCTCGACAGTCCTCAGAGTCACTTTCGACAACGCACTCCGGCCAAAGCTTTTCCAAGCAGGAGTGAGAGTTCTCTTGATAACACCCTCCCACGCCTTTTCGATGATCTTCACGCAGTCAGCGATGTTGAAGTTATATTTCCAAAACTCTCTGAGAGTCAGATTGGTAGCTTTAGTCAACTCAAAGCAATGCTCGGACAGTGCTTTCGTGTAGAGCTTTTTAAAGTTAGAAGTAATCTGCTGGTCCTTAGGCTGGGAGACAGAAATTGGATTGATGAATTTCAAGGATGTGGTCTTGCACGCCTGGAGAATGGACTGGAGCGTTGTCCATAAGAAGCAAGACATGGAGTGGCAGATTCATCTCCAGCAAATATTTTTTCACCGAAGGACCAAACACTTCATTGATCCAATCACATGAAAGATCACGTGTCACTTATGCCTTGTTGTTGGACCTCCACATCACAATTAACCTACTCTTCTGAATTTCACACTTATTGAAGGCTCGTGGAGTTTCTGAATGGTAAACAAGTAGCAATTTAATTTTCAAATCACCGCTTGCATTGGTACACAATAACAATGTCAAACGGTGTTTCATTGGCTTGCGTCCGGGCAATGCATTCTCCTCTGCTGTTGTAAATGTAAGCTTCGGCATCTATTTCCAGAATAGACCCGTCTCGTGACAGATAACCCTCAGAATCTAGAGCATTTTGAAGTTGAGAAGTTCTCTGCTGCCTTTGTGTCGGAGCTGGCTGCTGCGCCATGTCTCACAACGCTGTAGATGCCGGTTCTTCTCCTAAACTACTCGAACCATCCGGGGCTTCCCTTAACACTTTTTCGGCCAGGGATGATCCTGGCGTCTTCTTAACGAGGTCGGCGAAAATCATTCTGGCGTTCTCACAAATGATGTTTAGATAGTCTTGTCACTCCCTCCGAAGAATCTATCGCCTTAATCTTGTCCTTGTTCTTGAGGATAGAGCAAATAGTTCATGTAGACAAATTGTATGTGCCTGCTAAATCAGTAACACTCGCAACTTGTTCGAGTTTTTCAGTGATTTCATATTTGATTTCTGAGATCATTTTCTTTCTCTTATGGTCGTCTTCTAGCGGCTTTATTTTGGGGGACATTTCTACACACACAAAAAAAAAAAAACACTGAAACACATATCATACACACAATAGTGTTATGATCTGTCGCTTTGAAGGTCTCATGTTCCTTATGTCAATGATTCGACCTTTTTCTCAAAGTCAGAAAGATGGCAATAAGCTGGACACCCATCTTCTGCGTGTGCTATGTTGCGATTTCCACATAAAAAGTTCCAGTGGCGTTAGACACACGCGATAGCCGTCATGTAATCAGACTATGCTTGATCTGTAGGAATGGCTTTTTTCTGTACTGAAAATAAGTTCACGTGAGGATCAAATGCCGGCCGCGGTGGTCTCGCGGTTCTAGGCGCGCAGTCCGGTCCCGCGCGACTGCTACGGTCGCAGGTTCGAATCCTGCCTCGGGCATGGATGTGTGTGATGTCCTTAGGTTAGTTAGGTTTAAGTAGTTCTAAGTTCTAGGGGACTTATGACCACAGCTGTTGAGTCCCATAGTGCTCAGAGCCATTTGAATCATTTTTTTGAGGATCAAATTTTAATCAACACGTCCCACAGGTAACACTTGAATATCGCTATGGTAGCATTTGACGAATATGTTCATGGTGTAATACTTTCCATTTCCGTCAGTCTAGTATACATACTGAAATCTACTGATTACGACGTATGTAAGAAATGAAAGTGTCATTGTCATGTTGTTGTTGTTGTAGTCTTCAGACCTGAAACTGGTTTGATGCAGCTCTCCATGCTACTCTATCCTGTGCAAGCTTCTTCATCTCCCAGTACCTACTGCAACCCACATCCTTCTGAATCTGCTTAGTGCATTCATCCCTTAGTCTCCCTCTACGATTTTTACCCCCCACGCTGCCCTCCAGTACTAAATTGGTGAATTGAATATGCCCTACCAACCGATCCCTTCTTCTAGTCAAGTTGTGCCACAAACTCCTCTTCTCCCCAATCCTATTCAATACCTCCTCATTAGTTATGTGATCTACCCATCTAATCTTCAGCATTCTTCTGTAACACCACTTTTCGAAAGCTTCTATTCTCTTCTTGTCTAAGCTATTTATCGTCCATGTTTCACTTCCATACATGGCAACACTCCATACAGATACTTTCAGAAACGACTTCCTAACACTTAAATCAATACTCGATGTTAACAAATTTCTCTTCTTCAGAAACGCTTTCCTTGCCATTGCCAGTCTACATTTTACATCCTCTCTACTTCGACCATCATTAGTTATTTTGCCCCCCCAAATAGAAAAACTCCTTTACTTCTTTAAGTGTCTCATTTCCTAATCTAATTCCCTCGGCATCACCCGACTTAATTCGACTACATTCCATTATCATCATTTTGCTTTTGTTGATGTTCATCTTATATCCTCCTTTCAAGACACTGTCCATTCCGTTCAACTGCTCTTCCAAGTCCTTTGCTGTCTCTGACAGAATTACAATGTCATCGGCGAACCTCAAAGTATTTATTTCTTCTCCATGGATTTTAATACATACTCCGAACTTTTCTTTTGTTTCCTTTACTGCTTGCTCAATATACAGATTGAATAACATCGGGGAGAGGCTACTGCCCTGTCTCACTCCCTTCCCAACCACTGTTACCCTTTCATGCCCCTCGACTCTTATAACTGCCATCTGGTTTCTATACAAATTGTAAATAGCCTTTCGCTCCCTATATTTTACCCCTGCCACCTTCAGAATTTGAAAGAGAGTATTCCAGTCAACATTGTCAAAAGCTTTCTCTAAGTCTACAAATGCTAGGAACGTAGGTTTGCCTTTCCTTAATCTTTCTTCTAAGGCGAGTCGTAAGGTCATTGTCATATCAGTGCAGTAATCCAAACACAGGCTTCGAAAAAGGTGTTCTTCTTCTTCTTCGCTTCTAATCAGCAGGTTGTAGTCTTGTGGTAGCGTAGCTGACTCTCGATCACGTGGACCCAGGTTCGATCTCATCACGTCTGGTATTTTCTCCTTCGAGACTGGGTGTGAGTGTTCTCTCGTCATAATGTCATCATCATCGACATACAAATTGTCGAAGTGACATCAAATAAGAGGACTTGGACCAGGCAGCCGAACTCCTCAGAAGGCCACTCTTGTTAAAAATGCTGTATGCACATTTCAGTAATAGGGAAATGGGAATCTCACCCCACTCTCCATTGTTGCCTTATTTATTCAAGATGGCGTATGCAAGATGGCGACCATAGATACGGCAATGTCGCACTACGTCATGGCGAGAAATTCAAATTAGGGCTGAAAAATAGGTCAATAAAATTGGGCTACCTCCACTAACTTAACTCCATCCCCTCCCGCCCTCCAATCCCCTCCCCATCCGCATCTGGAAATTGGCGTGAAGAGGGGCGGGAAATTCGATCAGTCTGCTTTGAGCTGCTGGTTTGGGAGTACCTCATGACGGCAGGCTAATATAGCATGCACAAGTCATTGTTTAAACAATTTGTTTAAGAGTACTGTTTATTTTTTCTGAAATACCAATACACCTCGAAACTGACGCTAGTATTGAAACAATTTAGAAGATGTTAAACAATTGAGATACTATTTTTTTTTATTCGGATAGCAAAGGAACCACGTAAGTACACAGTTACAGATCGCGCAAAACATATCTGGAAAACCTTTTCACAAGCACTCTGTGCACCAGAGTCATGGCCACTGTAAGGAGCCACGCGCTGAACTGCTCCTTACCGGCCTCCAGCCACCGGCAACTGCAGGGCCATGCTAAGCACTACCTGTCACGCTGGAAGCACCTCAGCCTTCCTCCTCATCCCTGGTGCACTTTCATTCCTTGTGGCACACAGATACCACTTGTCATTGAACACAAACTGTTTCAGGATTTATTAAACCTGGTGTTCGAGCAATGTGCGGAATATTGTCACATATATATCTTGAAGATGTCACAAAACTCTGCAAGTGCTGCTGCTTCAGAAGGTGTGCCACAGGAAATATTAATTAAACAATATGCTTCACAAATTGAACATACTTCACAAGACTACTGCACGAAACACACTTGCATCCAAAGCACTGTGAAAGCTATAGTTAGAGCTGTGACCGTCTCCAGACTCTGGAATAACATGAGTATTTACTTTCTAAGCTAAGTCAGTGAGAAATGATTCAACAATGGCAAATTAGTTTACCTATCCCGAAACCGATATCAGCTGCAATATCCGTTTTTACTCAACAACACACAGATATTTGGAAGTCGGAATAAAAATCTCTGTAACGCTAAACAGGACGCTCAGCACTTTTCGAGTTTTAGCTGCTTGTTTAAAGTCATTGCCAGAAAGACAAAAATTTCTGAGTCCTACTGCTGCTGCAGTGTTCAACACTTTTCTGAAACGCTGAACAGGGCTTAGTTTATATTTGCTATTGGAGTCAAGAATGTTGGGGCTCTTATATTTTATTTTCCTCACTTCTCGGAGCACACTGGTGCCTAAGCATAGACTGGACAATAAGAACAACTAAATATCTAAAAGTTCATGACATGTTTTGAATCCCACAAAAGATGAAAAAAAGCAAAAGACAAAAAACAAAAAAAACAGAATTCGAAGCACTATCCTACAAGCGAGAGTGGTGACTGGAATTTTCGGTGAATTCTCGATGTCCAACGGCTGCCTGTCTCGAGATGCTGTAAGCCACAACAGTTTGTGGTGGACAGCATCCCGCCTGTCCCAACCGTGGGAGGCTGGTCTGTTTGGACTTGTCTCTGAACACTCTGACAAACAAGACATCACGTGAGCCTCAGACGTCACAGAACTTTCCGTAGATACCTAGCCCCTGTCTTGTTCGAATCAGTCTGTAGAGGCTCCTATGCCCCGCACAAGGAAGTTTTGTGACTCTCTGACATCATGGAACTCCCACGAATGGAGCATTCTTGTTGTTTTTTACTGAATTTACCCACCAAATTGCTGCTGCCGGTGTGGGAGCATTGTCCACCACTTTCTGCAGAAGAACAAATTACTAGAATTTCAGCAGCAAACTATTTTGTTCAGATCGAAAAACATACAGCACTCATATTGCACTGACAGTTAAACCCTGACAAAGTGATCTACAGATCACGAAATATGGAAACTACCACCAAGGACAATTCCTCAATTACACTGCTTGCTACTATAGAGGAAAGTTTGAATTTTTCGGCGCGAAACCGATCTCCAACCAGGCTATATCACCACAAACTATTGTACTACAAATACCGTATCGATGTAGTAAACACCATACGAAAT
This sequence comes from Schistocerca nitens, assembly GCF_023898315.1. Taxonomy (NCBI): domain Eukaryota; kingdom Metazoa; phylum Arthropoda; class Insecta; order Orthoptera; family Acrididae; genus Schistocerca; species Schistocerca nitens. Next base: position 450,462,834 of record NC_064615.1, read on the forward strand.
CATCACTTCTGCATCCTACATACAACTATCGACCACCAGACACTCGTACTTATACCCTACAGACAGACAGATCCCCAAAAACATAATCACACGCACCGTATGTAGTCGCAGCACTAGATATTTCCCAAGAGGTCGCTTGGTCATCCACCGCTGCCAACGGTCACAGGCAACTGTCCCAGCACAGCTGACCACATACGCGATCAGAGCGCCCTTGGCGAACAGTCGCTACTCTTGGAATTGGTGTACAAAGGCTAGGCTGGTGCCCCCGACACAAAGGCGTCCGCTAACGGTTTGTTTCCGATCTGGCCTGCTTGCTGAAGTGGTTTCTGCAGTGTGTTGAAATGATCTCCAGACTCTGAAAGTACAAGAACATATGTATTTACTAATGGTTTGCAAGTATATCGTACCATTTTCGCGATAGTTCTCGGTATCAACAGCATAGCAGTAAGCTACCGATAACTTGCACAGTATAATTCCGACGATAAAGAATGGAAATTACATCTCTAGAAACCCAAAACCTCAGCAGGGTCATTATGTGCGATGTGCTGCATACCACTAAGTAACTAGAAAGTTATCTCGTCTCCAGAGATCTTTATGTGAAAACTCGAAAATAGAGGGAAGTGCTAGTTCCACTCGTATTTTTGAATGAATACGGATATCAATAAATGTGCTGTGAGTAGGGCTCCCGTCGGGTAGACCGTTCGCCGGGTGCAAGTCGTTCGGTTTGACGCCACTTCGGCGACTTGCGCGTCGAGCCGATATCAATGATATAAACAGATTCCAGAGAATCCCTGCACTTTACAAAGTTATCTAAGGTTTTAATAAATACAGTCGTACACGTTTCAGCGACAGCTCCCGCCGTAAGCCAGAAATGTCAATTCGTTCCAGCCACCGACTACCTCAGAGACGAACCTGCACACCAGGCAGAATCATCCTAGAAAACCAGCCACATACTTATCAGTTTAATTACAATTGAATATTACGGTAGTAGCGCCAATATGGCGACATTCGACAATAGGTGAAGAATCGGAAATACCTTCTCCTGACGACAGCGGCTCTGGAAACATCAGTATCTTTACTGTTCTTATTACTAGACATATTTTCTTCACGTTAAAGTTTTCATTCCCTCTCACGGCTATCGATGCGCAGGAAACGCAATTTTCTATGTCAAATCCATACCTCTCTTACGACAGGACATAGTCATTTTGTTTGCACACGTCAGAACACGACCACAGTAACTTTATATCCCAACACATACTTTATAAGCCTGCTGATAACAGCGAATCTATCACACATCCCCTACTAAGTGTAATATTTAGCCAATAATTGAATGCTGGTTATACCAAACAATAATGAGCGAAAATCTGCGGTGGATGGACATGCCTCATTTGGTTTTCTTGCGAGTGGTACTAGTGTGTTTTAGGAAGAGAGGCATAATCGCCTTATAATCGACAAGCTATTAAAAACACGATCGCAACGATTGTGTTACTGTCACCCTGCATAAAAAGCAGTCTTGATTCTACAGGCGCACACAAGTTCAAATGGTTCAAATGGCTCTGAGCACTGTGGGACTTAACTTCTGAGGTCATCAGTCACCTAGAACTTAGAACTACTTAAACCTAACTAACCTAAGGACACCACACACATCCATGCCCAAGGCAGGATTCGAACCTGCGACCGTAGCGGTCGCGCGGTTCCAGACTGTAGCGCCTAGAACCGCTCGGCCACTCTTGCCGTCCGCACACAAGTGTCACTAACGATATCCATATTAAAATACTATACAATCTTTATAAATCCAGGTACGATATTGTTTCCAAATAAAGTGGTCTTCCACACAAATACCGCGATACTGGATACAGATGATGATCGCTGGGGTGTGCACTACCAGACCAAAAGCACAGGTACACGTCGTCGGCGGTGTAACCTCGTAATCCAACACCATTCTCAACGAATTTAGAAAGTGATTCTGCTAAGAAGCGTAGTATTAAGCCCACATTTGCAACTCCCTCATGCCGCCGTTAGATATTACCCAAGGTAACAAACAGTATTTGTAGCGCATTCTATCTCGATGCCATGTCAGAGGTTCCGCGATATATCCACTAGGTTCTAGGCGAGGGAGGATGATAGTTGATTGAGAATGATCACATAAAGTAGATGGGGCCCAATGTGACCAATCACATTAAAAGAAATGCAACGCTACATTGAGGTCGAAAGAAAAGTAGAAAATCCTACGACCAATTGACTGGTTTTGGGGACACAACTGGATTTGTGATCCAACATACATAAATTTATTACTCTATATTTGGTGGTCATCCACGTTAAATATTCTATTCCAGCCATCCCCCCGATTTCCACCGAGTGCAACGAAAATGTTTAACTAGTGGCTGTAATCATTAAAAGACATCTGCATAGGATCCAATGCATGCATGTAGTTGAATGCAGAGATTTGATTCCATATTGCAGACAGCATATCTACCAGAAAGCGTAATACTATAGATCTGGAAAGCCAGTGCATTGGTCATAGGATTTTCTATACTTCTTGTGACATCAATCTAGCGTTGCATTTTTTTAAGTGACTCGTCACCATCTATTGTATGTGATCATTCTGAATTAACCATCATCCTCCCTCGCCTACAACCCACTGGATATATCACAGAGCCTCTGACATGGCATCGAGATAGAATGCGCTACAAATACTGTTTGTTAGCGTGAGAAATATATAGCGGCGACATAAGCGAGTTTCAAATATCGGCTTAATACCACGTTCCTTAGCCGAATCACTTTCTAAGTTCGTTGAGAATAGTGTTTTATTATGAGCTTACACCACCGGCGACGTGTACCTGCGCCTTTGGTCTATTAATACACACCCCGGCAATCATCGCCTCTACCCAATGTCGTAGTATTTGGGTGGAAGACCACTTCCTTTGGAAGCAATATCATATCTCTATTTATAAAGTTTGTATATTTTTTAACATGGATATTGTTAGTGATACTTGTGTGCGCCTGCAAAACCAAAATCGTTTCTCATGCAGTCGTTGCGATCGTGTTTTTAATAGTTGGTCGCTTATAAAACGATTATGTATCTCTTCCTAAGACACACTGGTACAACTCGCAAGAAATAAAATGAGGCATGTCCATTCATCACAGATTTTCGTTCAGTATTGTTTGGTGCCACCAGCATTCAATTATTGGCTAAGTATTACACTTATTAGGGGATTTGTGATAGATTCACTATGATCAACATGCTTATAAAGTATTTGTTGGAATATAAAGTTACGGTGGTCAGTGTTCCGACGTGTGTAAAGAAAATGACTATGTCCTGTCGTAAGGGAGGTAACGATTTGACATCCAAAATTGCGTTTCCTGCGCATCGATAGCCGTGAGAGGGAATGAAAACTTTTACGCGGAAAAATTATGTCTAGCAATAAGAACGGTTTAGATACTGCTAATTCCTGAGCCACAGTCGTCAGGAGGAGGTACTTCCGATACTTCACTCATTGTCGAATGTCGCCATATTGGCGCTACGATCGTTATATTTAATTGTACTTACATTGATAAATATGTGGATAGTTTCCTAGGACGATTCTGCCTGGCGTGTAGGTTCATGTCAGAGGTAGCCTGTGGCCGGAAGGAACTGATATTTCCGGCTTCCGGCGGGAGCCGTTGCAGAGACGCCCAAACTGGACAGGCTACAATACAAACGTGCAGCTGAACTAATGTGTTGGGCAGCCTTCGTGATCGCGTGTGTGTTGCAAGTATTCTCTGTGGAAATTTGAGAAGATTCAATATGCGTGAGTGTTTGCGCTGGACAATTATTCCCTCCCATGTAAATTGAGCCGTTGACTGCTTGTACTGCCATTCTACATATTTCCCGTTTTTATTTAGTTGAGAGAACATCGATTATGATGTGTGTTGTGTGCATCCTGATGGTGAAAAATAGGCGGAAGACATTTGCTGATTCTCTATACATGAGAGACATATACGTTTATATGTATTAAAACCTGAGTTGACTTTGTAAAGTGCAAGGATGATCTGGAATCTGTTACGTCATTCACATCGTCTTCATTATAAAAATGCGAGTAGAACTACCACTTCCCCCATTTTCGAGTTTTTATGTAAAGATTTTCGCAGACGAGATAACTTTCTAGTTTCTCAGTGGTATGCAGCACGTCCCACGTAATAGCCGTGCTAATGTTTCGGGTTTCTAGAGATGAAATTTCCACTCATTATCTCCCGAATTATATTGTGCAAACGATCGGTTGCATACTGCTATGTGGTTAATATCGACAAATATTGCGTAAATGGTGTGATATTATGGCAGAAAATGAGAAAATAAATGTGTTCTTGTAATCCCAGAGTCTGTAGATGATCGCAACCCCTTGCAGAAACGGGAGCAGCAACCAGGCCAGATCGGAAAGTGAACACTGTCCGCGGAGGGCACTCTGGTCGCGCATCTGGTCAGCGTGTGCAGGGCTGTTGCCTTGTGATCGTTGACCACAGTGGATGACCGAGCAACTTCGTGGGAAATACCTAGTGCTGCAACTATATACGGTGCGTGAGTGAGGGTTTTTTTTTTATTTTTTTACCTGTCAGTCTATGCGGTATATGTGCGAGTGTCTGGTGGACGATAGCTATATGAAGGATGCAGAAGTGCATTTTGTATGGTGTAGGATACGAATTGCGTATACTACATCGACATGTTATGTTGGCGATATAGCATGGTTGGAAATCGGATTCACGCTGAAAAATTGAAGCAGTAGCAAGGCAGTATAATTGAGGGAGTGTCTTTGGCGGCAGTTTTCGTATTTGATGTTCTTTAGACCACTTTTGCAGGGTTTAACTGTTAGTGCAATATGAGTTCTGTATAGTTTGCTGCCAAAATTGTAGTAATTTGACCACACCAGCAATAGCAATTTGGGGGGTAAATTCAATAAGAACCAACCAGAATGTTCCACTCACAGGAAGTTCCATGACGTCAGGAGTCATAAGAGATCACATGTGCAGGGCGTAGGAGCCTCTACAGGCTGGCAGACACAAGTGTGCTTCGAGAAGTGAGGAAAATAAAAAATAAGAGCTCTAACATCCCTGACTCCAACAGCAAATATAAACTAAGCCCATTCAGCGTTTCAGAAGACTGTTGAACACTAAAGCAGCTGTAGGACTCAGAAGTTTTTCTCTTTCTGGCAGTGCCTTCAAACAAGCAGCTAAAACTCGAAAAGTGATGAGCGTCCTGTTCAGAGTTACAGAGATACTTATATCGACTTCCATATACCGTCGTTTGGTGTGTAAAATCGGATTTTGCAGCTGATATTGGTTTCGGGATAGGTAAACTAATTTTCGATTGATGAATCATTTCTCACTGACATAGCTTAGAAAGTAAATATTCCTGTTATTCCAGAGTCTGGAGATGGTCACAGCTCTAACTATAGCTCTCACAGTGCTTTGTGTGCGAGTGTGTTTCGTGTAGTAGTTTTGTGATGTATGTTCAATTTGTGAAGCGAACTGTTTAATTAATATCCACTGTGACACACCTTCTGAAGCAGCAGCACTTGCAGAGTTTTGTGACATCTTTAAGATATATATGTGACAATATTCTGTACATTGCTTAAACACCAGGTTTAATAATTCATGAAACAGTTTGTGTTCACGACAAGTGATATCCGTGTGCCACAAGGAATGAAAGTGCACCAGTGATGAGGAGGAAGGCTGAGGTACTTCCAGCATGACAGGTAGTGCTTAGCATGGCCTTGCAGTTGACGGTGGCCAGAGGCCAGTATCGAGCCTTCCAGCGCATGGCTCCTTACAGCGGCTGTAACTCTGGTGCACGGAGTGCCTGCGAAAAAGTTTTTCTGATTCGTTTGGTAGGATCTGTGACATTTTAATTACGTGGTTCCTTTTGCTATTGGAATGAAACAAGTATCACAATAGTTTAACTTTGTCCAAATTGTTTAAACACCAGTGGCTATTTCGAGGTGTGTTGCTATTTCAGAAATAAATAAACAACGTTCTTAAACAAACTGTTTAAACAATGATTTGTGCATGCTATATTATCCTACCGTCATGTGGTCCAGCTGATGTCCATCCTATCTGGCCACCCAGCGCAGAATGAGTCCTTTTCCTGCCAATTTCCAGATGGGAGAGGGATGGCGAGGGGAGGGGGTAGGTGAGTGGAGTTAGGTTAATGGAGGTATCTCAGCTGATCTGTTTTCCCACCAAAATTTGAATTTCTCACGATGACGTCAGTGAGATGTTGCCACATCTAGGGCCGCCGTCCTTGGCCCACCATCTTGAATAAATTCGCAACACTGCAGAGTGGAGTGAGAGCCCCATTGCCCTTTCATCTCTACATGTCATGGTCTGTACAAAATGCCTGTTCTGACTGCCACGAACTTTTCATCCTCGTGGCTTCTAAAGCCTTATCTGCTTTTGACAATCTATCTTCATTCGTTCTGTTAATATGTTATAATCTTGATGAAGTATGGACTTTTGCCAGTTAAGAGAAAAACTATCTCAAAGTCTGCAATAATCATGGAAGATTCTGCTGTCTCAGTAATATGTCATACATTAAATGTGGCTAAAGTGCAGTTAGAATGTCTTCATTCCATAATACAAGATTCATTAAAGGATCTCTCCGTATGTGAACATGGCTTCAAAACATTTAGAATATAAAAGTGAGTGCCTTAGTCATGTTCTACTTTATTAAATTTAACAAACGGTTTCACCTTTGCAGCCACATGACATCTAAAAATTACAGAAGTGACAGATAGGCACACAGTCAGTATTGTCAACACTTAATGACTAAGTGCCTACATATCACTTATGTAATTTTTAAATCTGATGATGGTCGCAATGCCAAAACCGGTTATCAGGTTTATTAAGTAGCATTTGACCAAGATGCTGTCTTTTATAATCTAGTCCGTGACTTAAGATTTCTGTTTCCTCCACAGGTATAAAAAAGTCCTTTGACTGTGCCAGAATTACAACCTTCAAGTGTCCACCTAAATAGCCCTTTTAAAACGTTCAGGTACCACCCTGTCCCAATACACAAGAAAATCGAGAAAAATATTTAAATAAAATAAACTCAATAATTACTCATGGAGAGGCACAGTAGAAATCCATACAACTTCTCAGAAGAACACATCCCGAGAAACACTGTATGAGCAACTATGTGACCAATAAGTAATTGTATGCTTGATCAAATTGATAATTGTATCTTCCAGTACTACTGCACACCTTCGATTAAATGAACCTTATTTAGTTTAAGCTCATGCATAAAAAGAAGCCATCACTTATAATGGAGTGAGTGCACAAACCAACTCACTATTAATGAAGCTTCTGCTTGACTATAACACTCATCAGTGATATTTGAATAACACAGTAATTGACATTAAGTTGTATCATTTACATTACTCTACGGTTTTTTGTGAAGAATTCACTTGGTATATGTATCATATGTACACAAGTTAGTACACAGCAATAATCCCTTAAATAAATTAAACATCTTTTCTCCCATTGAAATGTGAGCTTCAATATTGTGGTAGTTAAGACATAAAAACATTTATATACCACCAGTTTCTTACAAAACCCTAAACTGTTGAAAAGTTTCAGAATTAAAGCATTTTCGTAATATATTTTCATATCAAATTCCAGAGATACAAATTGTTACTAAAAGAACACAAATAAACTTCTTTAGACACCCTCTCTGGTTATTTGTATGGTTACTCATGAATGTTTAATATAATCTTTAGATATATATTAGTTCAATCCCTTGGCCAACCTTTCATAAATATTCTCGCCAACTCTAGTAACTAATTAATCGCAATATTTGAGCGTCAGCCTCTTATGAAATTGTTTTAAAGTTTCAAGCCATAAGGGGCTAGTCCCTGAAATGACGCTCTTCGGTTCAACTATTCTCAATTCAACTTTCTAGAATCAATCGCTGGCTTGAGTATGCTTACAGTACTTGCTAAATGCCAGAACTATAACTTTTGCTTACCATTTAAACTCATTCCTTTTCAAAATCAGCTACTGAAAGATACTCGTGGTTAAATGATAATTCAGGGACTAAAATTTATTTTTACCTAATGGAAGTTGATGTTCTTCCCTTTTTAAATTTAAGTGCTTTACAATGATCAAACATTGTTTGTTAAAGAGCCACTTCCAAAAAGCTAACAGCCCCACACTGAGATGAAAAAAAAAACTCAAAATAAATCCTAGGTACCCACTAGCAAATTCTAAATGTAAAGTCACTACTCATCACTTGTGTACAGAAATAATAGCTTCAGTTGGATTTTCCGTTTTAAAATGTTTCAACTAGGGCAATGTGGTTACGGCATTAGCAATACTTACGGGAAAAATACACTGTCTATAATAATTCACCTCCAATCCGTGTTTTCCTATGCTGCATTCCCAGATCTAGAAAAGCTTTGAGAATAATGCTGGGTGAGCAATAACTCCAAACACGCAACAACGTTTTAAACTGTAGTATGATTCTATACTCCAAAAAAATACAATAATGGTTGACACTTAACTACGTTAGAGTGTGCCTTCATAAATCTTCCCTAACAATTCGCAACTCCCAAATCTAGTAGCATGTGCCCTAACTAGTATCAATTGCAGCACAGCACGGACCACTTCAGACAAACTATCTGAAGTAAGAACTTTAGTATCATCATATTTTAACTACCCACGAATTCTAATATCAAATACTGATATAGCGTACAACGCACTCTTCAGTAAGTCCGTACCAACTTAAAATCGCTTGACCTTTCGTCAAATAATACGCAAAATACGAGGAGCCCGACAAAATCAGAAAATAATTACGCTTTCGTGCCCTAGACCAGTTACTGCACTCTTCAAACCTTGCATTTTAACCACAACTCCACCCAAGAACAGCTTCCTATACTCTTTAAACAAAATTGCGGAAAATTCCACACTGACGAAATAATCGACACAATTTTGCGCCAGGTAGGCATCGATCACGACACTTGTTAACATGCACCAACTCACATGCAGTAACACATATTTCATCTTACCAACCCAAATTCGCCATCTGCCGAGCTTCTCGATAGCCACTGACTGAACCCTCTTTCAGCATCATAGTTGAACCATTAATTCAGACGAACGTAGGGCGCTACCATTATTACTTAACAATTAAAACGGAAAATCTCGTGGCCGTCGGTTTATCTTGTAGGGGCCTGCTCGCGCAGGATCATCTCTGGTACGCCAAAGGTCTACTGTCAGCCAACGAGGCACGGATGATCTCTGCCGTCTCTGCACGAATACTTGCATGGCTGGATACAGCACGGATTTTTCTAAAACATATGCATCAACTTAGTTTTTAGTTACAATGAAATGAAAAATATCACTTACTTTTCCTTTCCTTTTCTTACTTCTTGGCTTCTATTACAACATATTGAAACGATGGAATCGTATCGTGATGACACGAAAAACGATAAAAATAATTTTGATCGGTCACATCTTCATTTCGCTTCAGTAAGTCTCATTTAATGAACACAAATCCTTTAATCCACAAAAAAGAATAGAAGTCCATCACAATAAAAAATCTGAGGCTGTGCAGAAGTGAAGTCACAAAACGTCACAAAAAAAGAAATAACAATCACTCAGTATAATGAAAAAATGGAGCATTTCAGACAAAACAAGCAAGTGATGCAGTAAATGTCGGAAGTTGTATCAGAAAATATAATCCATTTTGTGTTAGTCTTACTGCATCCTCAAGAATCTACAACATAATAAATTCTCTTAAGCTAAACTGTCGTCGATTTGTTAAACTTTCAAGCAGACTATTAAGTCATGGTCGTTTCTCAAAGTATTTGTGTGGAGTGTATGGAAGTGAAACGTGGACGATAAATAGCTTAGACAAGAAGAGAATAGAAGCTTTCGAAATGTGGTGCTAAGAAGAATGCTGAAGATTAGATGGGTTGATCACATAACTAATGAGGAGGTATTGAATAGAATTGGGGAGAAGAGGAGCTTGTGGCACAACGTGATTAGAAGAAGGGATCGGTTGGTAGTACATGTTCTGAGGCAGCAAGGGAACACCGATTTAGTACTGGAGGGCAGTGTGGAGGGTAAAAATCGTAGAGGGAGACCAAGAGATGAATACATTAAGCAGATTCAGAAGGATGTAGGTTGCAGTAGGTACTGGGAGATGAAGAAGCTTGCACAGAATAGAGTAGTATGGAGAGCTGCATCAAACCAATATCAGGACTGAAGACACGACAACAACATTAAGTCATGGTCTCCTGGTACCGTCGCTATACTCATTCATAAAATAATGTGTTACTTTCGCTACATACTTCCATTACAATATTGGTGACTGTTGTTGTCAGATTCCCTAAATGATAGGATATGAATAATTATGAACAGATTAATTATTGAGCACCTATCTCTGAACTTTAAATAATATAATGCATTCCATAATGGTCGAACATCACTGTGGCTCTATGATTATTGCTTCTCGGCAGTAATTTGCACTGAATGGACACACCCACATTTTATGTATCACACAATAAAATTTATAACTGGAAATTTCTGTCATTCATCAAAGCCTTAGATTCTAATGCATTTCTGACCAAAACAACAAAAAAAACAGAAAAATAAATTGATTCACTATAAACTTAAATTTAATTGCAACAAAAACCCAAATATTAATTGATTAACGAACTAATTAACTAACAGACAGCAGAGAGTCTTATTCAGTAGCTCTCAGTGTGGATCACAGATCGTTTTCTGAGTGGAGCAAATCATTGTTGATACTGAATACTGTACTATTAATATTACTAATAAATAACCTCTAATATTACATCAAAAAGCAGAATGTTCTGTTTACTGATGATGAGAGCACTATAGCGATATCAACAAAGGATTCGCAAAGGAGAAGGAAGAATAGGGGGCACTATTTATAAAATGTTTTACTGGTTTTCAGTAAATGTATGTGAATTAACTGAGAAACAGTATAGCTTCTATAGTTCAGTACAATGCATGACACTACATCAACGGTACTGGCAGAATACGGACAAAAGGTGACGTGTAAAATGCAGTAACAAAAATTTATATTTATGCATGGCAGAACTTCTTAAACGTGCCCCTCAGTATATGAAAAGCATAGAGCTTGCAGCAGAAGAGATATGTTTCATAATAATGAAGATGAAGAAGTGCTCATAGCCTTTAAGATATACTTTCTAGAGCCCATGTCTGTTTCGTATGATCTTTCCTGTCATATTCCTGAAAACTGACCATTCCTTCTGAGACATCCTGCATAAATACGCCAGGCAATGGGATCCAACATTTGCTGTACAACTGGCGCTTGTTACAAAGACCTTCAAACAAAGATATAACAAACTTTGCTCAGAGACATTACTAGTTTTTTCATTCTATATAATACAGTCAATGTGTCGGCAAATACTTTGATCAGAACTGGTGTCAACATGAAGACTCAAATATAAAATAAAGTATTTGTAGAGAATTACAGACATTTAGATATACATAAAATTTACATTTAAAAAACAAAAACAAAACTTCAAATGAACTGATATCTTATTTCTGTTTTTACATTAAAATGGTATGCAATATTAGGAAAACCAGGTTGTGTTAATCGTAGTTAAATAATAATAATTATAATTGTCTTTTGCTTGTATCGATTGGGATATTAAGCATGTGATTAACAACCATTCTGAAGAACGCTTTTTACGTTAGTCTGAACTTATTTTAACAATACAACACTTCGATATTTAGGTACACAATACAGGATTTATTCTGTGGTAGGTTATTGACATTAACATGAATGTAACTGGGATGTAAAGTGAAAGATAGAAGGGACAGCATGAATGGGGAAGGTGGACTGGTTGGCTGACTAGCTGTTTTCAGTTAATAACTCTTCGAAATTCTAAAGAAATCTGGTCATTCAGTAGGTAGTCTGATGCTGCGTTTCTGTTGTTAAGGATTTCAATTATTTAAGGAACAACAAGTCCCATAGCTTCGTTAGCAATGTGAAATATCTGGATGTTATGATCTATGCTGTTTGCAGCTGCATTTCTTCAGGCTGCTAAGATGGAGAGCATCCATGTGCTCTTGAATGTTGTTGCGAAGCTTCTGCCAGATTGTCCTTTGTAGCAGCTAGGACATCAGCTGCAAATGAATTTGTACTCACCTGATTTTTTTATTTTGTTGCATACTGGTTCTGCTGCTGTGAATGATTTTATTTTGTATTTTGTTGTTATTGAATAAGGTTGTTCTTACAGCACATGTCTTAAAGAGCTAGGCAGTTTGGTATGAAACCTTTTCTAGGAAAGGTTGGCTTATGAAAGGGGCTTCCTGTTTATGGGTGCTTGTTCAGCAATGGGTTGATTTAATTGTGTTGTATCGATTGGTTTATCTATTACAGCAGTATTTTACCTATAACTGGAGGCAATAGATGTGATAATTTTTGTTCCTTTGTCTTTTGCTTGTATCGATTGAGATATTAAGCATGTGATTAACAACCATTCTGAAGAACGCTTTTTACGTTAGTCTGAACAGCAAGAAGAGTTATAAATGGTAACAATGGTAGTTGTTGGTTTCCTGAAAATCTGAAAATTATGCTATTGATTTGTAGCTGAGACTTTTAAATCAAGGTAGTCTTGTCATCTGGTGTCTCGTCTCATATTCTGCATTGAATTGAATTTTGTGGTATCATTTATTAAGTTCTTTGGCTAGACTTTCTATTTCTACCATTCTTACATTAAATACAATTACAGTATCATCAACATAGTATCTATGGTAAAGCTGTTTATCTTCCACTTCTGTTTCACATTTAAAAAGTAGTTTTCAAGACTGTTAATATACATTTCTGCCAGAAAACTTGCAAGCTAATTTTCGATGCATTCAGATAATTCATTCATGGTTTGTTGTTCTATTTTGTCTTAGTGTGTAATCATGTGTATGAGTATTAATTTATTTTAACAATACATAATCCCTAATACGGGATTTAGTCCACTGTAAGTTACTTATGTACTTGGAATACAAAGAGAGGGAAAGAAAGGAGGGATAGGGGTGCTGTTTGCTTAACTGATGAGCTGCTTTGAGTTATTAAGTCTTTGACATTCTGAAGGAAAAATTTGTCTCTCAGTTCAGTGTGACCATGGAGTATGTCGCTTTAATTCTTCTGTATGGATTGGTTTATCTAATACAATAAAATTGTAACCATTACTGAAGGTAATTGATTTCATAACTTTTCTGTTGTTATAGCTTTTGCTTGTATCGATTGGTATATTAAGCATGCAATTTACCATCATTCTGAATAATGCTTTTTATGTTGGTCTGGATTACAAGAAGAGTTATGAATGGCAGGAATGGTAGTTGTTGGTTTCCTGGAAAGATTATGTTTTCCATGCTTATTTGAGATTTTTAAATCAAGATAGATCATGTCATCTGGTTTTTCATGTTCTGCATTGAATTGAATAACGTGGAGTAATTTATTAACCCCTTTAGCTAGACTTTCTATTTCTACCATTGCTCCAGTAAATACACTAACAGTATTATCAATATAGTATCTCTGGTAAAGCATTTTATCTTTCAGTTCTGTTTGAAATTTAATAAAGTTGTTTTCAAGACTGCTAATACCCATTTTTGCTAGCAAGCCTGCAAGGCTACTCCCCATTGGCAGTTCATCTTCCTGAATGTAAAACTTATTATTCAACTTTTTCAACAGGAAGTAATTGTGTATTATTCTAAGTTCCAGAGTATCTTTGAGATTGAAGATTTCAGCTCTATCTATTATTCTATTTTTAAGTACATCATTTCTTATTATATTTATTGTTTCATTGACAGGTATATTCGTATACAGGGTGTCCTATTAATCTTGACTGCCCTAAATAACTGTTTGTCCAGATGCAAATTACAAAATGTTTCAAGCAAATTTTCTTTAGCCATCAAGAGGACATCAATCAGCATGATTGCCTTCGTTGTATCTTTGTTTTTATTTTCGGATGTGAACAGCGGTATGACTTTTTTAAATGGCACCCTGTATTTTTTATTTGGTAATTCATTTCCTCTCTTAAAGACCTATTCAGAAATGTATCACAATGTACCATTCACTAAAACACAACGTTATTAATTACATAACACTACACTGACTTTGAGCCTGGGATTAAAAACCCGTCCACTTGCTGGAGTTGTCAGAGAACAAATGGAAACCAAGTAAAAACATTTTACAAAATTTACTTTGACTCTCCTGTACCATTGCCCAGGAGTAGAACATTCAAAGGTGCTCAAAGTGGTGACCCTGGACACCGATACACTCGTGCGCTGGTGAATTGTTTATTGCTTCCAGTGTTGTCTGATGAAGATAATTACAAGCGAGCATGATACGTTCCTGCATGTCCTCTGAAGTTGTTGTAATACCACGACAGACAACGTCTTTAATGCATCCCTAAAGAAAATAGTCCAGAGGATTTAAATCAGGAGACCTAGCAGGCCAAATAACTGTTCCTCCTCGACCAATACATCTGGCAGGATACCTTCGGTTCAGAACACGACGTGCACGCAAGGCATTATGTGCTGGACATCCACCGTGTTGATACCACATAAGTATTCTGGTTCTTAGTGGCACTTCATCCAGAATAGGAGGAAGAATTCGTCTGAGGAAGTTGGCATACGCTGTGCCGTTTCGACTACCATTGATGAAATAAGGGCCAATAATTGTAATGCTAAGCATCCCACACCAGGCGTTAGCTCTCCATTGACGCTGATATTCCACCTGTCCAAGCCATCGTGTGTTGTCGCTGGACCAGTAACGCATATCCCTCTATCGGTAAATAGAACACAGGAGAAGAAGTTCGGGTTGGCGAGGATTTGCTGCTGTGCCCACTGACAGAACTGAACACGATTCTGGAAACCATTCCCATGCAATTCTTGATGTAGGTGTACATGGTAAGAATGGAACCAGTGATGTGTAAAATTACGATGTACACTGGTTTTAAGAATGCACTCTCGTGTCCAGGCTGTCGTGTGTTCACCTATGGATTCATAGCAACGGAAGCGAGAACAGTAACTTCGGGAGCTTCGTCTATACGAATGCCCCGACGATTGCGTTGTCGGGGGGTTGAAACTTCCTGTTTCCTAAAGCGTCGCAACAAGTCGACAAAACATCCATCGGGAAGGTGGGTTCTTGTCAGGATATCGCTCTCTGTACAGTTCCGCTGCCTGCGTTGCATTTCGCCTACCTTCAACAACAACAACAATAAAAGAAACGTTATGTCGATTCAGTTTGTATGAAGGACAACCTTTACTGTATGCCTACTGTACACAACAGTATTTTAAAGGACTAAACTACTGTACTAAATGTACCCGTACATCAGAAAATATTGAAATTACTGTTCTGCTAACTTACATTCCCCGTAGATGAGTGCCATTTCTACCTTCCGTTCGTTGATGTACATTCTACTCACACAACTCCTCCACTGACGATGGTTGACGGAAAGACGCGTGTGCATTCTACTTAAGTTTACATTTGTCCTCTGTCAACATCAGCAGGTGGATGTGTTCCATTACGCTGAGTACCTGCACTAAGCGCTGGTAGCGTCAACGTCACTGTTGTGTTATGTTATTAATAACGTTGTGTTTCAGTGAATGGTACACTGTGATACAGTTTTGAATAGGTCTTTATGAGAGGAAATGAATTACCGAATAAAAAATACAGGGTGTCATTTAAAAAAGCCATACCGCTGTTCATACCTTTGTAAAAAAAACAAAGCTAAAACGAAGGCAATCATGCTGATTGAGTTCCCCTGACAGCTAAAGAACATTTGCTTGAAACATTTTGTAATTTGCATCTGGACAAACAGTTATTTAGGGTGTCAAGATAAATGGGAACACCCTGTATATGTTGACTGTATCAGAACATTCAAATTTAGCTGTGGCTGAGATAGGGAAATCCTTCATGCTACTGACGAGCTCGTAACTGTTCTTGATACAGAAGGTATTTTCAAATATGTATGTCAGCCAGAAAGCAAAAAAAAAAAAAAAAAAAAAAAAAAAAAAAGATGTGAGATCATTTGGTTAAAACAGCTATACAACATGCACCTATAGGTAAGCCATAACCTTATTGCTCATGTATTCATGCTTTTTCTAGATGTCAGTCAATATGACAACAAGGAACCTACTGTCATCTCACTTTGACATTAGGACAAGATACATGCCCTTACTCCAAAGAATGCAGTGAAGTCCCTAACAGTCTCTTCTCAAGTATAATATAAATTGTTTGACAAAGTGATAAATGCGATAGAAATATGATTAAACAGTAACGAATTAAAGCTGTTAAACAAGGCCTTGCTCCCATAGTAAATAAAAGCAATATTACAGATTTAATAGTGAGCACAAAAATAGCTTGGACAACTGTCAGATGAAAACTAAAAGAACAAAATTCTATAGCTCATAAGGTAAACAACATTATTATGAGAAATGTAGACCACAACAAAATGTGCAATAGGATGAATAATGAACAAAGGACATTATATGACTTAAACAAGAAACTTTCAACAAAAATGCTCTTGTTGTCAGAGCAGACAAGGGCAACACAGCTGGTAACATATGAATGAGCTCATATTAACAACACTCATGAATTTTTCGGAAATAAAACATAAAAGGAATAGGATACAACCCTATGATCGAATTCCAAGACAAAGTTAGAAAACTACTTAAAAATGGAAACTCCCTCTTCACACCAACAGAAGCGAAGCACTGTATAGTGATGAACTTATCAGCACCAAAATTGAAATCACAATCTAAAATTCACAAACCAAACTGCCCCACACGTTGCATCATGAATTCCATAAATGTTCCTAGCTATAAAATCACACAAAAGCTTAATGACATTACCTGAAAGGCATACGTATTTGAAAATAACTTCTGTGTCAAGAACAGTAATTTACATGTAGAGACAAGCAAATGGTTACAATTTTAGAAAAAACTGGGTGATTTATTCAAGAGAAAAAGCTTCACAAATTGAGAAAGTCAATAACGTGTTGGTCCAAGCAGTTGGTCAACACGGCATTGATTGATAGAGCTGCTGAATGTCCTCCTGAGAGATATCGTGCCAAATTTTGTCCAACTGAAGCGTTACATTGTCAAAATTCAGAGCTGGTTGGAGGGCCCTGTTGCAAACGTTCTCGATTGGGGAGAGATTTGGCCAAGGCGGCGTTTGGCAAACACGAAGACAAGCAGTAGAAACTCTCACCATATGGGGGCAGCAATATCTTGCTGAAATGTAAGTCCAAACTTGCTTGCCATGAAGGGCAACTAAACGGGGCATAGAATATCGTCGATGTACCGGTGTGCTATAGAGGTGCCGCGGATGACAACCAAAACGTTCCTGCTATGAAATGAAATGGCGCACTGGACAATCACTCCAAGTGGTCAGGCTGTTTAGGGGATGGCCCTGGATAATCACCCAGATTGTTGGACCATATAGGGGGTGACCGTCAGGTTGGTCTCCCGTCGCCCACTGGGGCGTTTCCAGACAAGTCTTCTCTGGTCATCGGGACTCAGTTCAGAGTGACCATTCCAGTCCGGTCAATGAGATTCCAGGTCGATAACGTGTGCGGAGACGTCCCAGCTAGCAGTAGGATACCAACCTGACTGACGCTTGCCACACGGTCCGGCAACCAGGAGTGATGGTCTAGGTTGCCATATCATTTCATAGCAAGACCCTTTTGGTTGTCATCTGCAGTACTCTTACAGCACAGCGGTATGTTGTCGATATCCTGTGCCTCGTTTTATGCCAATGGGATCACCAATCAGTGGCCTCCTAGCTAACATACTCATGAACAACCTGGAGAACATGATCTTCAGATACGTAATAAAACTAAAGAACTACAAAGTTATATACTGGTGCCGTTATGTCGATGATATAATATGCCTAGTTGATGAACCACATACACACATAGAACAGCTACACGATGAAATAAACAACTTACACCCAAAAATTAATTTCACATTAGAAACAGAAACTAACTGTATCACCATACAAAAAACGAACAACACACACAACTTCACAATAATCAGGAAACCGACAACCACAAGCAGCACCATTCGCAACCTATCAAACCACCCAATGACACATAAGCATGCAAACTTCAGATTCATGCTCCACAGATTAAACAGAACACCCATGAACAAACAGAACTACACACAAGAACTAAACACAATAAAACAAATAGCAGTAGAAAATTGTTATACTACCCATATGGTAGACAAGTTAAATAAAGAAATATGCAAACAGTATAAAACTGAACACACCACACAAACACAAACCCTCACCCAGCACAGAACAATACAAAACACAATGACCACACACAAAACACAACAGAACAACAACACTCACACAAAACGAAATGTCACGTACCCACCTACAATAACAAGATTGTTCACAGAATAGGCAACGTATTAAAGAAATAGGGACTCCAAATAGGATACAGGATGGAGAACACAACACAGAAAAAGATCAGAACACAAGAAACACCCATGGATAAATTAAACAGATCAGGAATACACGAACTCACATGCAACACTTCCCAGTCAGTGTACATAGCACAAACAGGCAGAAACTTCAAAACAAGATATTCAGAACATCTCAGAGCTTTAAAAAGCAACAGATTCCATAGCACGTTTGCTGACCACCTTGTAGCCAACAGTCACCACCCAACCACAATAGAAACAGAGTTAAGAATACAAAAATCCAGCCACAACCTATACAGCAAACTGACAATTGAGGGAAACTTCAATATACAGAAGCCAATAGCAGAAGGAAAACAAGTATTGAACGAATACACTACACTCTGCAAAGGCACGCTATTTAACACATTATAGGAACTTTACAAATAAAAACAGCATAAACAGATAAAGTCTACACACACGCACACACACACACACGAAAAAGATACACTAAAATGTGCAAAGACGCACCATTTACACACGAAAGGAATACCATATAAAAGACAACACAAATAGCTAAATACCACACAGAAAACACACACACAAAGATAAAATGCAAACGAAATTCACATTTGGCGCCGAACTCTCTGGTGAACAAATGAACACTGACTTTGCTGGGACACATAACAAACCACAATCACACTGTGTTCTGGTGTAGTGAAAAGTGTTTTACTACGTTATTTGTGGAAAATACTTGTTATAGTTGCGTGTACATCTCAGCATGATGCGGAGAATGGAAGTGCTTGCCACACGAAAACGTAAGTAAGTACGAAAATAGGCGCGAAAACATCGCGAAAAACTAAATTACATTCTAGAAGATAAGTTAACTCCCAGCAAAAAACTTTCTCATCAACATCGTTGCGTTGCAGATGACAAGCTAACTGTAGTAATTAACACAAAAGGGATCCTGAAAATTCATGCACACCAAATGTAAAGGTTTTTATAAGAAAAAAAGATCTGTTGTTTGAACTAAAAATGCACATAATTTTATAATCATTTAACAAAAATATTCATATTGCAGAATAAATAAAAACGAAAACCCACTGATGATGGCACAGTGGTGCCGAAACATGTTTGGGTACTGAGAAAAACGGTGTTTTGCATAACTGGCGGACCTCACATCCAACAATTTTAATTAGAGACAGTGAGTTTCGAACCAGAGAGGATTTTCTGCTGTTAGTGAATGTACGTCTATCTCAATGTGTTTTCGAGTGAATGTTGCAAAGGGAACGGCATGAAATTTAAATTTGGAGTCGGTTCCTTCGAGAAAGATCATTGGTTACAGCACCACATAAAGTTGCGTATCTTCAATGGGCCAAACGATATAGACAGTGGACAGGTCGTTAACTGCAAGCATGTTGTGTAGTCTGAAGAGTCGTGATTTCGTCTCTTTTCAATTGATGCAAGTGTTGAGTGCACTACTGGCCCAATAAGATGTTTAACTCGTAGTGTGTGGAGGGTATAATTTCGGCTGGTGGTGATACTGCGATGTTATGGGGGTGCTCTTTGCAATGTGACTTATTCAGGTCACAATGAATATGAACTAGGTTGATAATTTCATTATCGGCGAGCAGGTGTTACACTTCTGCCTGCATTCTGCCCCCAATCATCATCCGACCTTTATCCTATAGAAAATTCTGGTACTACTTTGAAAATTGGTAGCTCTGGGTATCTAATAATCAACGAGTGACCTCAGATGGCTCTAGCACACTTGAAAATCTTGTGGACCCTCTTCTACTCCAAACTGAGGTCATTTTCAAGTAGCAGCATGACGTCTCTTTGGGGTGACGAAGCCATTGTCTGGCGTGTTTCAGCCGAGCTATTAAATTTTGAGTTTCTAAGAGCCTTTACTAGTCATATTTCTTCTGTTAGTGATTTGTAGAGCGCATTTACAACCTGTTCATTCAACGTATACTGTTTTCTTCAAAGAGAAACCGGACTTTTGCTGGAGATTCTTCAAATGTTTTGGGATGTTACCCAAATACTACCAGAAACTGAACGTAGGAGGGAAGCCATAGTGCATGCAGTATGAAAAAACAGCTTAAGCACTGTGGCGACTCTTTTGAAGTGTTCCTCCCCCACAGATGCCGGAAGACGTGGAGCAGCCGCGGCCGGTCATGGTGTGGCTGCACGGCGGCGCCTTCGCCATCGGTTCCGGCAGCCGCTTTATGTACGGACCCGACTACCTGGCTGCTCGAGGGGTCCTGCTCGTCACGCTCAACTATCGCCTCGGGCCTTTTGGTACGCCGCTACCATCATAATAACTATATAACACGTTTCTGTGGGATGCTCAAAGGAAGTTTAGCATCACTTACTTATCTGATAAAGAATGTAACCTTAGATTCAAGAGGACAGAGTCTGGATAATTTACCCTTGTCATTGTTCTGGTCTTCAGTCTGGAGGCTGGTTTGATGCAGCTCTCCACGCTAACCAATCCTGTGCAAGTCTCTTCATTTCTCAATGCTGCTGCAACCTATATCCATTTCAATCAGCTTACTGTAGTCATGCTTTGATCTTTCTCTACAGTTTTTATCTCACAATTTTCACATCCATTACTAAACTGACAATTTTTAATGCCTCAGGCTGTCTCCTAACAAACGATCCATTCTTTCAGTCAGCCTATCCCATAAATTTCGTTCCTTCTCAATTCGTTTTAGCATTCGATCTAACCACGTAATTTTCGGCATTTTTATGTGGCACCACATTTCAAAAGCTTACATGCTTGTCTTGTCTGATTTGTTTATCTACCATGTTTCACTTCCATTGAAGGCTACACTCCACAGAAAAAACCTTCAGAAAAATATTTCTAACATTTACATTTATGTTCGATGTTGTCAAATTTCTATATTTCAGATATGATTTTCTTTCTATTACCAGTCTGCTTTTTACATCCACTCTGTATCACTCATCACCAGTTATTTTCCTTCCGAAAAAGCAAAACTCATCTGCTACTTTTAGTGGCTCATTTCCTAACCTAATTCTCTCAGCAACAACTGATTTAATTCACCTACATTCGATTACGCTTGTCTTTCTTTCGTTGATGATCACGTTATAACAACCCCTCAAGACATTATCCATTCTATTCAACTGTTCTTCCAAGTCATTTGCTAGCTCTGACGGAATTACGTCATCAACAAACCTCATACTGTTTTACGAAACTAAAACTTCCAATAAAATAACAACAAAAGCACAATTAAAATAAAAGCAGTTTGTTTGAAAGTACGCATTAGGGTGGCTCTTATTTTACAAGTTTGACTTTATTTATGTGTTAATGTCCCCCAACCCCCCACCTCCACCCCGCCCACCAATCTTGTAGTTTGATTCCATTGGACAAAAAATAAGTTGTGTCTGATCTGCGCTCAATACCAACACGCACCTTGCCCCTAACTTTTTCTGTATTAGGTGAAACAATACATCTAATAAAACTGCAATATACTGTGTCTGTAAGGCAAATATGACAGAGAAATCACATATTAATTTAAAATTGATATTCTCTCTTAGTGTAACTTTTTATCACCTGGAAATTTGTGGTGATATTCCTATACAACGTGACGCACATACTGCTTTGTTTTCCTTTTTTTCTAAATTATTTCTTGTAATCCTCAATGAAATTGACTCCTCTGTCACCCAGATCATACACTTTTCAGTTTAATAAACAGGTGCAGAACTTTCCATATCACTGAGAAAGATCTGTCTTAAAGGACTTGCCACCTGTATCAGTGTGGTAAGAAATTCTGATATTATATTAGATTCTATTATTCATGATTTCTGATTGTGATAGAGTCCTAAGTGAATTTTTCCAGTTTTTTCTTCGGTAGGCTTTGCTCATGATTCAGTGAACTGAGGATTTTAGTTTGTGGTTCAGATGACTAATTAATATCAAAGGTAGTAATTTGACAGAACGGAAGGCAGGACCCTGAAATAATTTTTAATTTTTTTGCAAACCGATAAGATATAATGATCAAATACGATCTGTAAAGTTTTGAAAAAATACTGAACTTTAAACACGATGTTCTGGCTTTAGAAGCCGCACAGAAATGTGCTCTGAGATATTAGTGATAAGGAAAATATAAATACACCAATATCAGTTCTCTTATTGTGGTCATAATTCAAATTCATCACGGAACACACATATTTTCAAGCAATAAATAGCTCTCACCACCTATTTTGCACAATGGCTTGACCTCCCAGCATGGGAAGACACTCAACAAGACAGAGCCTGCAGTTAATCCCAGAAATTCTTTATATTTCTCTCTAGGCTGCTATTCGCTCGAAGTAGGATCCCAGACACATTAACTTAATCCAAGTGTTACTTGACATTTCCATGCTGACTTCAAATTTGAATTTTGTCAACATTGATTCCAGAACAGCCGTTTAGATTTTTTTTTCAAGATTCATATTTTCAGGCGTGACACGTAGATCTGAATTATGATAAAAGTAAATGGTAATGTGTTCTTCTTGCTAACTCTGGTGGATAAATAATTGATGAATGGTGACGCCAAGCACTGTTACTTCCACCAAATAATGACTTGTGAGCCCCGAGACCATCATCATTAATTTAAAAAATGAAAATCAAGAAAAACTGTTGCTAGGACCACCTTAATGCTTCTATGGGTTTGAAAAATGTTGGCTACGTTTCCTTCCAGTGGTCAACCAACCAATTTGTCACTTTAACCCTAAATAATTCAGTCACAAGTTCATTATATGCAAGCAGCAAATTGGCAGTAAATTAATGTTCACTTCTCGAAGCATTTTAATGTTTAACAAGCTGAGTTTATTGCAGAAAAGCAAGGTACAATTTCACACAATTCCAATCGTTTGCTATTGAACTGTCTGTGCGAAGGTTTAAATAACTGACCAACATCACGCATTCGCATAAACTGCCGAAACTCCACAAAAAATTAGCTGAAGCTGCTTTATCAGAGGTCTAAAGTGGAAGTACCATGATCATGCACTAACGGAATTCTAAGTGCAGATCACCTTATATTGACTGCAGAAAAGTTTTTAAAGCTTACGCTAATTCGCCTAACCCGAAATATTCAGAGTCCGCAAGTTGAAAATATTTCAGATTATTTACCGACGGTACATCGAAATATTACAAGTCCACAACCAGATAATTAGAAATAATTCTGATACACACACAAGGCGACTTACCGCTGCTTACACACTGTGTCACTTACAGGTCCCAACCCTGACTGCCCGGACGTATGCACTGCGCCAGACCCGTTCGAAAATGGGCGCTGTTATTTATACCCTCGCATTAACGTGAGTCAAAATCACACACTTACGACTTCCGAAAGCGTACTTAAAATATAAATTTAATGTTATATTTACCTATTAGACATGAATTTTGACGCAAATTTCATCAGATTTTGTAATGTTGATAATATTTTTTCTGTATCTTTAATATTTTAATAACAAACAGTGTTTCTGTCCCTGTGGACGCTAATTTGCGTCGTTATGTCATCAACAAAAATAAACAAAATTAATTACAGTCATACATCCCTATTATATCTGTTTACTAACGCTGCCACCATATTCACTATTTGACGTTTCATTTACGAGAAAATTCACTTCTTCATCTGTGGAATATACATTCCTGCCTGTAATTTAAAATACATAATATTCACAAAAAACCTGCCATAATAATTCGATAGTACTCAGTGAGACGTATCCACAGTCACTAAATTTGTATTAATCGCTTATTGCGTTAATGAGTTATCAGTTTTTAAAGATAATTTTAAATCGTAAACATTTAACAATGAGTAACTTGAAAACTAAATCTCGTAGCGAGGGCGCTTTTTCACTCACGCACTCGTCAAAGTTATAAGTTTTAAACCATGTTACTGTCTTCTCTGTCACTGGCTGTATCTAGTTTTCATTTGAGTTTATCTTTTTTATATTTTCTCTATTCAGCCAAATCAGCCATGTTGATGCTCTTTGAAAGCCATCTTAACGGCCTGGTTTTTGCTACTATATGTTAAGGTCGTCCGACCCAGCATGTCCCTCGCAGCTGTCAAAACATGCTCTCTTGGCTGTCGTAACACTTGCCAATTCAGCCGCTAACGTTACAGGAAGACGTGCGTGTACGACCGCGTCTGTTGTTAAAGTTTCTCGTAGCCATTTCCGGGATGTACCGTTTCAGTACCACTGCCCACTACTCCATAAACGTAATGAATGGTATTGCACGTAGCACCAAACACTGTGATGTACGCACAAAATGTTGTGCTCATATCTTCTAATTCAAGAAAAACTTATCCAACTTGGCAGCATCTTCTATCCTAAACATTACCTTTAACATATTCAAATATTTGTATCCCCCTGCATACCAGAATTCAGTAGAAGTCTCTAAATGAAACAAAAAACATACGTCCTAGTAAATGATCTGTCTGGAAAACACAATAAACAAAATGAAAAAAAATTAAAATTAAACTTCTGTGGACACTGTCCCATTATCATAGTTGCTTAAAGCTCTCTGAAAGTTCCTTTTATCTTTTCCTAATAGCTCATCAATTAGACCATTTCTATCGTCTCACCTTTTATATACGCTGATTGAAAAAAATTGGAACACCAAGGTAGAGTAGCGTGACATAAACGGAAGTTAGTACATGTGTTTCTACATCTGAAAGATGATGTCTATCCAAATTTCGCGCCAGTCACGCAAGTGTGGCGCTAGTAGTGTCACTTTGAGGATGCCGCTAATAGTGCCACTATGAGGATGCACTTGGAAATTTGTGGGAAGGTCTTATGGGACCTCACTGCTGAGGTCATCGGTCCCTAAGCCTACACACTATTTAGTCTAACTTAAACTAAATTACGCTAAGGACAACACACACCCATACCCAAGGGAGGACTCGAGCCTCCGACGGGGACAGCCGCACGGTCCGTGACAAGGCGCCCTATACCGCGCGGCTATGAGGATGCAAATGAAATTTGCTTTAAATGCATGCTTTTACGGTCATGAGTCTTAGTTACCTGTGCGATTTGGCGCGGTGAATTGATGGTAGTCAATAATGCCTTTAAGGCGACAAAGACATCACTATTAACACCTCACTGAGTTTGAACGAGGTCGTGTAATAGAGCTACGAACAGCTGGATGTTCCTCCTGCGATACTGCAGAAAAACTTGGCAGGAATGTAGCTATTGTGCATGATTCAAAATGGTTCAAATGGCTGTAAGCACTATGGGACTTAACATCTGAGGTCATCAGTCCCCTAGACTTAGAACTACTTAACTCTAACTAACCTAAGGACATCACAACATCCATGCCCGAGGCAGGATTCGAACCTGCGACCGTAGCAGCTGCGTGGTTCCGGACTGAAGCGCCTAGAACTACTCGGTCACAGCGGTCGGCTGCGCTTGATTGCTGGCAGTTGTGGTCACGATAACGTACGCTCTCAAGATGACTGGGCTCTGGATGGCCACATGACAATACTGTGAGGGAAGACCGTCGTGGTCAGGGTATGGCTCTGTCGCACTGTACTGCATCTGCAGCAGCAATTTGAGCAGTAACTGGCTCTACAGTGACGCAATTAATACTTCAAGGACAGCTCTGTGCCAGACGCCCTGTAGCGTGCATTCCAGTGACCCCAAACCGCCACCTTTTGCGACTTCAGTGGTGTCAAGTGAGAGCTCATTCGAGGGTAGGATGGAGACCTGTTGTGTTTGCTGATGAAATCTGGTTCTCCCTCAGTGCCAGTGATGGCCGTGCATTGGTTAGAAGGAGGCAAGTTGAGGACCTGCAACCAACCAGTCTGCGTGCAAGACACACTAGAACTCATCTAGAGTTGCAGTCTGGGTGTGGTTTTGTATGACAACAGGAGCACTGTTGTGCTTATCCCTCGCACCTTGACTTCAAATTT
Source organism: Schistocerca nitens (assembly GCF_023898315.1). Classification (NCBI taxonomy): domain Eukaryota; kingdom Metazoa; phylum Arthropoda; class Insecta; order Orthoptera; family Acrididae; genus Schistocerca; species Schistocerca nitens. Next base: position 450,489,188 of record NC_064615.1, read on the forward strand.
GTGCGTCAATCGGGTGATTCGACCTGCTGTGCTGCCATTCATGAACGGCAGTCCAGGGGGTGTTTTCATCGCTCGCCCACATAGCGCTGTTATAGCCCAACATGCTCTACAGAGTGTCTACTTGTTGCCTTGGCCTGCTCGATTACCAGATCTCTCTCCAATCGAGCACATATGGGACATCATCGGACGATAACTCCAGCGTCATCCACAAACCGTTCCTTTACTGGTCGACCAAGTGCAACAGGCATGGAACTCCATCCCACAAACTGAGATCTGGCACCTATAAAACACGATGCATGCACGTTTGCATGCTTGCAGGCAACATTCTGGCGGTAACATCGGTTGTTAATGTACAAGCATTTCACGTTTTCAATTGTTTATCTCGCGCTTACATTTACCTGTGATCTTGCATTGTTAATCTTTTGAGTGTATTGCTTGGACAAATGTATTCCCGATATTTCATTACTCTACATTAATTATCATTTGTTGTTGCGATATTTTCCTGTACTTTTGCAGCACAAACGAACACTGATCTTAATACTTCGATGTCTTGCTATGTGCATCCAGTCTCGTAACAAAGATACAGTTTATACCAATGGTGCTGTTTCCAACTCTCCTTAGCCAGTTGACATGCCATCAACGAACAAAAATCTCTCAGTGAGTCATCTGTTATTTACAAGCATCTGAATACCAAGAACCAGACAGATCGAAACCCACCCCCTCTGCTATCCAGATTCGATACAGTCAAAACTACAGTGTCTGCCAGAAAAATGTATACACTCCTTGTCAGGCTCTATCGTGATATCGATATTGTAGTTCGATTTGAGTTACGATAGTGTTGTAGTATGGTCTTTGGCTCAATAGGCGTAAATACTTTCATCTCGGTATTGCGAAAACAAGATGGCTGGAGCACCCTTGACAGTCGAGCAACGAAAATGTATTGTGAAGTGGTTTTTCAAGTTTGATAATGCCGTTGAAGTGCAACGTCAGTGGAGGTGGGAGTTTGAAACAGAAGCGTCAACCCGCCTGACAATTAAATGCATCGTTGATAAGTTTGAACTGCATGGAACGATTTGTCATATTCACAAGGAAAGTCAGGAAGGCAGCATACTATACAAGTCCTGCTTCATCGGCAGTTTGAAACGTTTGTTAATTATTCATAGAAGTCTGCTACGCAATGTACATATGAAGTGGGCGTTAGCAGTACAAGTGTGCGACGAATTCTGAAAGCTGTAAAGTGGAAAGTTTACATTCCACGATTACTGCACGCGATTAACGATGACGATCCTTATTGCCAAAAGCAATTTTGCGAATGGTACCAACAAATGGTAACTGATGACGAACAATTTGTGAGGAAGGTTGTGTGGAGTGACGAAGCATAATTTAAACTTAATGTAAACGTGAATCGGCATAACAGTGTGTACTGGTCACCGCAAAATCCGCATGTTTATGTGGATAAAGTGGTCAATCTACCAGGGGTTCATGTGTGGTGTGCGCTATCATCTTGGGGCTTAGTAGGACCATTTTCTTTAATGCTACTCTCAATGGAGAAGTGTACCTCTAAATGTTATGCACATCGATTTTGCCAGGTATACGTGCGCTTTATGGAGCTGATGAAGAGTCTTCTGCCAATAGGATGGGGCGACACCACACTACCACCTAGTCATACGAGCTTTCTTGGATGACACTTTTATGGGGCATTGGATTGGGCGAAAAGGGCCCATTTAGTTCCCTCCACGGTCGCCAGATCTAACACCTATGGACTTTTGCCTGTGGTGAACTGTGAAAGATAACATTTACCGACGTAAGCCACGCACGCTGGAGGATCTACGCCAGGAGATTACAGCGACATGTGCAGCGATCTCCACTGTAACATTGACTGATGTAGTTGCAGCGACTGATCGTCATTCTGTTATATGTATAGCAGCCAGTGGTGAAGATTTTAAACATTTAAAGTAACCATGTGCTAAACTGTAGGTTGTACAACATGTGTGATCAATTATTAAATGTAAAATAAACACAGGAGTAATACTTTTCGTCCCTTAATGTGTGAATACATTTTTCTGGCGGACTCTATATACCTTAGAGTGAAACCCGACACAAACAGACAAATTGCAGTGTTCGCAAGATATGCTTGCTATGTACAGACTTTTCATTTCTGTAGCAACGACTTTTTCCACTGAAGTCCTGAATAACCCAAGCCATTGCCACTGAACTACATTAAGACAAAGGTTTTCCAAGCAAAATGAACCCAAGATGTGGCGTAAATAATTATCAGAATGCTAAACAGATGAATTGTGTCGTGAACAAGCATCAGCTAGCAAATTAGTCCTTCCTTTAGCGAAAATCCAAAAGAAACTGACTGATGTACCTTAATAGTTTACCAAAGCTTCAGGCCACCAATTAAAACATATTAAAGAAAACTGCACACTACACAGCTAGAACCTAATCAAGCCGACATGAATAAACAACCCCAAAACCAATATAACATCTTATGCAAAAAAAGATAGCTAATACATTTCATGCTACAACTTCATGCCACTTTAATTTCATTTTCTAATAATTAGCTGACTTTTTACCAGTTAATAGCTGGAGCCTCATGCACCAAGAGAAGTTTGGCGTGTGACCAAATTAAAATCAGCACTCTTGCAACAACTGTGTATAATATCAAGACTTTCATATTACAACTCATCCCCTTTGCTTATGCAAAGTATCCGCATTCAGATACCATACGATAATTGCAGCTGTTACAGCTTATTGAACAACACTTTTTTTGCCGCTTGATTTGTAACTCATAGTTTCAGTTCCCACATTCAAACAAGAATACGTATAGTTAACACGTGCAAAATCCTTAATCTAGTAAACCCGTAGTGAATGCACCCCTAAAATATTCATCTCGACAGCAGAATACCCTTCAAAAATTTTAAAATAAACATACGTAACATTCACCCATGACAATAAGAACCCCCACAAAATTCTTAACCAAAACACGAGAAAATTATTCAGTTCATATATATCTTCTCAATTTGTCACCATTGCATTGATTCTAAGCAGCTGCTGCTTGAAATAATATGGCCTCTCACTGCTTCGCCAAAAATGTTATCTCTAAACGCGTCTACATAATAATGTTCAAAAATAAAGCAAACAATAAACTCACCCTTAGCCTGCTATATACACTTATGTAATGGCCTGTTTTAGCTTAATCTATTCCCTCTTGCACTGTCTCCTTTCCACTTATCACTTACTCACATAAGCTGACCACCAAGTTCTTTCCAGTCAAAGTGCCCTTAATCTTAACTTTCTTCCTATCACCTCTACCATTTATTTCAAGTACATCTTCTTAACAGTGTCAATGGCCTTGCCGCAGTGGTAACACTGGTTCCCGTCATATCACCACAATTAAGCGCTGTTGGGTTTGGCTAGCACTTTGATGACTGACCATCCGTGTCCGCTGATTGCTGTTGGCAAGTGGGTTGCACTCAGCCCTTGTGAAGCCATTTGAGGAGCTATTTGATTGTGAAGTAGCGGCTCTGGTCACGAAAGCTGACAACAGCCATCGGCATGCTGACCACACGCCCCTTCATACCCACATCCAATGGCGCCTATTGACTGAGGATGACACGGCGGTCAGTCGGTGCCGTTTGCTCTTCCGATGCCTGTTTCGCCCGAGTTTAGCTCAGATTTTCTCTTTACAGTATATTCTTGGCTCATATTTACTCAGACAGTCTGTGCCCTGTCTCAAATTTTACATCTGAAACAACTTCCTTCTTTACTGGCTTACTGTAATTCCCAATAGAATTTTTTGTTCTTACTCCTGTAACTGAAAATTCAATTGTCACAAACAGAGCTCCCATTATCTACCAAAGCAGTCTCCCATACTTCTACCACTCTAAGATTTATTAGAGGCTGAACTTTTTCAAGTAATCATGTTTCAATTCATTTTCAGTTAGCAGATCCGCCCCTACCTCATGTACACACCATGGTCATACCTGATTTACACTAAATGGTTCTATCTTATGATACCATGCAAAGCTTAAATTAAAAGCGTCTTTAAATTCTGAATTTTCTACACATAATCCCGCTAAGTTTCTGACAACTTTATATATATATATATATATATATATATATATATATATATATATATATATATATATATATTTTCCCCTTCCAAGTTTCTGGTATCAATTGCTAGCGAAATTCTGCAAAGCCTACTGAGTCCTTGACTCAATAATTACAATCATCTTCCCCCCATCCATTCAGTATCTATGTATGTAGTTTGTAGAAATCTGAGTAGGTCGCAAGGTAATAAGTTATTCATTGGATGCAAAATGACTTTATAGATCGAAAATGAAGCGTTTAGGCGTATGCCATGATCAGATAGTCTGTCGAAAATAGAACATTATGTACAACTATACATGAAATGATAATCAAAAATAGTTACAAAATTAATATGCATTACTCTTCCAAACGTTTAGACATAAGGCATTTACCCTGGCACTAAAGGTAATCTTTGGACCTGATAATTACATGATATTAATGTAGCCAACATGAACAGATTGAACAAGAATGCTGAGCTGAGTACAAAGTAAATAAATTTTGACACCAGATGGTGTTATGTGCGTGGCTATGAGATATTAAAGTAATCTCAAACTTTGTGCAGACTTTATTATGAATAACAATAATTCAGCGCAATATTTCAAATTTGTAATACAAAGAGACAACAATATTCAGAACAAAAGACTTTTTGAAAAAAACTACAGGCTGCCTACAAGGTACCATATTGTTTCCCAAACTAAGGATGTAGAATATGTTTAGTACATGCAGTTGCATTCTTCTATAGTGTTTCAGTTTTTATATATGTAGCGCAATCCACGTGTAAAATACAAAAGTTCGAACAACAAATAAGAACAAAAACATAATTTTCTTGACCAAGCACTCTCGGTAGTGCACTTACTTTAGTGTGACGTTGGGTTCTCTCACCCCATACATAAGATCAGTGATCTTGTAGTTTAGGTCACATGTATTACATCCAACATTTTAATGATTATGTTTTTATTCTTTTTGCTGTTAGTGCTTCTGTATTTTATACATGGTATGTGCTATATACAAAAATTGTAACACAACAGAGCAATGCGACTGCATGTATAAAACATATTCTACTTCTTTATTATGGAAATAGTAATGCATCTTGTAAGCAGCCTGCAATTTTTTCATAGATCTTTTGCTCTGAATATTGTTGTCTCTTTCTATTATGAATTTGAAATATTATACCGCACTATTGTTACTCATAATAAAATCTTCACCAAGCTTGATGACACTGTAATATTCCGTAGCCATTCATGTAATGCCATGTGATGTTGAAATTTATTTACTTTGTACACAGCTCAGGATTCTTGTTCAGTCTGTTCATGTTGGCTATGTTAATTTCATGTAACGATCGGGTCCTCTTGCTTCCTTTAGTGCCAGGGTATGTGCCTTATGTGTACAGGTTTAGCAGAATTATGTTTATTGTTTTTTTTGTAGTTATTTTTTAAATTTAATTTAATTTTTTTATTATTACATGTGTAGCAGTATGTAATGTTCTATTTTTGACGGATTTTCTGATGGTGGCATACCCCGAAATGAATAATTTTCGATTATTGCTAAAGTTATTCTGTATCCAGTGAGTGACGTATTACCTTGCGACCTTCCGAGCTTTCTAGAATCTACAAGTATGGTTTACCACGGTCGCTTTGTCATTATCTAATTCAATCTCATCCATACCCAAATACTGTTCATCATTATAAAACAATAAATTTTTGATTTCATCATCATCTTCATCATTTCCACTAATGGACTATTATCCACACTACTATCATTCCCCAAATTATGTTTCCCCATCATAAATACATATTCGGCCACTAATAATTCAAAATCTTTATCACAATTAGATATCTGTTTGGAAACATTTTTGTTCTCAAGATTCTCCACACTTCACTCCCTGCTTTTCCCAGAAAAACCATGCTTACTAAGCTCCCAATAAGTGCCCGCTTCTGACACCACTTTGTCCCGGCTATCCATTCACTAGAATCAAATCTGTCTCCCTAACTTTAAGGAAATGTGCGTTTCCCACTTCTTAATTCATACAATTTGCAACAGAATTTGCATCATTAGGAATTAAACTATCTCTCACAGCTTCAAACAAAAAAGCATGATTATCTGCAGCTATCTTCTGCGTATTACAAAAAATAAAAAATAAAAACAACAAAATCACATGATTCAGCAAAACTTGCCTGGTCAGAATTAAATTCACACGTATCACTGGAGCATTTACACCCTTGCACACCCTCATTCACACAAACACTAGGTTCAGGCACTATTGCCTCTACACATTTACCATTGACTTCTACTGAAGTAGATGCCATTCACCTAAATCAGTATTATTTCTGTTGCAAACTGCTCCCTCGTTTTCAACGCCTCAATACGCATTTACTTGCTAAGGTTCCACAGTTGATCTTAATTCATTTTTAATATAGATGCCGCGAACCAACACTGTTTTCTTTTACGTTCATAAAGCTATCATCCCCTTCATTAAATCGATCCCCAAAATTAGTTGCAGGCCTTGCGTTCTAAGTTCTTTGCAAAAATTTCTCCAATAAGCACTTCTTTCATTATTCTCTTCAAACCAGCTTTCCAAATAAGTTATCGTTTCAGGGAACTGCCTCGATCCACAGTACCCCCTCTTCCCTTACTTCTTTGCGCAGGCTTCCTGAGCACGGCCGACGCTGAAGTTCCGGGCAACATGGGCCTCAAGGACCAGGCGCTGGCGCTTCGCTGGGTGCGCGACAACATCGCCGCGTTCGGCGGGGACCCACACAACGTCACCGTCTTCGGCGAGAGCGCCGGCGCTGCCTCCGTGCACCTCCACATGTTGTCACCCGCTAGCACAGGTAGGTCAGCCACAGCTACATTCTGTGTAACGAGACTGTGCAAAGACTGGAATGGCAGTGCATCTACTTGTCCTGTTCACAGACAACGTCCACTTCATGCATTACATATCTCAGTGCTACTATAAGACGGGATTATGAAAATAAAACTTACCCAAAAAGTGTCTTACGCATTTCGTGACAACGCAGTTGAACAGGGAAGAAATCACTACAGAAAAAAAATTAAACAAACCTAACCTAAACGAGTACTAACACGAGATACGGTTACTCAAGGGACAGATAGCGTACAGAAGTGTACAATAAGATTGCATTGGTGGTTGGTTGTAGAACTGTCGTGCCGGAACATTATCAAAAACAACCTGCATTTTCACCCTTACATATCCTATGTTATGCTTCAGTTAAAGCTTCCAGATCAATAAGCATTTGTTCAGTTCCGCCGTGATTTCTGCATGAAATAGTATCTACATTGACATGTAGATTTATACCCTGCAAACGACCTTAAGATGTGTGACGAAGGGTACTTTGTGTAGCCACTGTCACATGTACCTTTCGTGTTTTAACTGCGAATGACGCGCGGGAAGACCGCTTTTAGGTAAGCCTCCGTGTAAACTCAAATCACTCTCATCTTACCCTCATAGTCTTCCCACAGGATAAACGTAGGAGCAATCAATGTACTGACTTGCGCTTCTAGAAACGAACGATCTCGAAATTTTAACGATAAAGAAAAAAATCTTTATTCTTGATCTTTATGTATTATACGTAACTACCCACCACCTCGCATGATTAGTGGGTCCTTGAATGTTACAATATTATTTTTAGCAGCTGATTTACAGTGTTTAGAAGTGAGCTTACAGTACAGTACAGTACAGTACAGTGTATTACAATGGGCAGTTTATTTACTGTTGTTGATAATCTACTTATTCTGATGCCTACTTAATGGCTAACCTCTACTGCTTGCAGCGTCACAGGTGTGTCAGTGAAGTGTATAAACCTACTGCACGGCCTTGCCCACCGAGCTAATCCCGATGAGCGTGACCCTGACACTAGGCAGGCCGAGAATGACTTAGTCGCTGCAGGTTCCTACTTTTGTTTCCTAGTTCTATGTCCTACTAACTAGATTCTATCCTATATCAAGTCCGGTGCATGTCTCAGTTCGGTATTGTTGTACCCCACTCCCCCCCTCCCGCTAGTCCTGCACGTGGCGGATTCCAACTGTGATATTAGTCGACCTATCCATGCATGCACAGGCGGTACATGATCGGGGTACTGGGACACATTTGTTTAGTTGTTACTGTTCACGAATCGTCCCTCAGAAATTCTAATAGAACTTTCCGTGATACCTCGTTAGCTAGATTGTTTAAAGTACGAAATGTATCCACACGCCTCAATAGGAAGTACGTGCCATTATTTGGTAGTTGTCATAATGCGGCTGCTACATCACTGAAAAGGGGACACTCGTAAACCACATGGTCGGGAGTACCCTCCGATGCACCACAGTCACACGCAGGCGTAGCCCTCTTCCCAAACCGACATAGATATGTCGGATAGGGCCCATGACCAGTCAGAAAATGAAACAGTCCCCGAGTTGCCTCAAAGTATTTCATGCCCAACCTTTCTTTCACGCCTGGTAAAAGTTGAAATGTTCTTCGGTCAGTATATCAGCTTCCCACGATTCCTGCCATCGCTCCTCGCCTCTTCTCATAATCGCGCTCTTATCCCCAACCCGAAAACCCAGAATGTCCCCTGTTTTCTCGATGTTCCCTTTCTTGGCCCAAAACCATGCTGCTTGCTCTCTAATTTTGACTGGAGATGTCCTGTAGGCCCCCACTGACCTTAATATCATGTTTCTCAGTACCCTTCTCACTGTCATGGCGGGCACCACCCTCGTGAGCCTGTACGCCCAGGACGGCCGGAGTGGCCGAGCGGTTCTAGGCGCTTCAGTCTGGAACCGCGTGACCGCTACGGTCGCAGGTTCGAATCCTGCCTCGGGCATGGATGTGTGTGATGTCCTTAGGTTAGTTAGGTTTAAGTAGTTCTAAGTTCTAGGGGACTGATGACCACAGATGTTAAGTCCCATAGTGCTCAGAGCCATTTGAACCATTTTTGAGACTGTGCGCCCAGACTCTCGAGCCGTAACCCACTATTGATTTTAATATGCTATCATGATATAGTTCTATCAGATGAGGGGGAAGATGGAAACTTTTATGTTCAATGGAGATAAGGTTCTTGTGTACTTGTAGGGCTCTTTGTGTTACTGTTTCGATGTGCTTTCCAAAGTTCAAATGGCTCTGAGCACTATGCGACTTAACTTCTGAGGTCATCAGTCGCCTAGAACTCAGAACTAATTAAACCTAACTAACCTAAGGACATCACACACATCCATGCCCGAGGCAGGATTCGAACCTGCGACCGTAGCGGTCACGCGGTTCCAGACTGAAGCGCCTTTAACCGCACGGCCACACCGGCCGGCCTTTCCAAAGTTCCGCCTTTCATCAATGATGACTCCATTAGTAGTTTCGTAACATTTCTGTGCTAACTGTGCGAAACAGCGACAAAAAGTGCTGCTTTTCTCTCCATCTACAAACGCTATTTGATAACGGTCGCGGACTGACGAGCAAAACTCAAGTACCGGCGAACGAGCTAGCTCTTTCGTGCGTGGGCTACACAAAAGGCCTAGTTTAAGGCCCAGGCGACACAAGCGGCCGCTTGGGGCGTACATGTCCAAAATTCACATACAAGGTGTATCGCAGTTAATGGCGAAAACGGACACGGGTGAAAGTATCCGATAACAGAAGCAAAAACGTTCCAGTAAACACGGCTCCGCACGTTAACCACTCGAGAAGTAATTGTGATTGTACCTACCAGGTTAGCCGAGAGCGCTAATGCGCTGCTTCCTGGACTTAGGTAGGCGCACCGGCCACGGATCGAATCCGCCCGGCGGGTTACCGTCGTCGGTCGGTGTGCTGGCCAGCCTGGATGTTGTTTTTAGGCGGTTTTCCACATCCCGCTACGTGAATACCAGGCTGGTCCCCACGTTCCGCCTCAGTTACACGACTCGCAGACATCTGAACACGCTAGCACTATTCCATTCATTACACTCGACGCAGACAGCATTGGTACACTAATTCCGTCCCAGGGGCTACGGGTGGCGCCATGAAGGGCATCCGGCTACCCCTTTCCCTAACCTTGCCAAATACGTTCCTAACAATGCCGACCCTGCGTCATCGTGGGACATAGCACCAGTGAAAGACAGAAAGTAATTGCGAATGTGTTGAGTGTGTGACTCCAAGCTGTCACTGAATTCAATAACAAATACTGCCCTAGTTGATGTAAATGTACACTCCTGGAAATGGAAAAAAGAACACATTGACACCGGTGTGTCAGGCCCACCATACTTGCTCCGGACACTGCGAGAGGGCTGTACAAGCAATGATCACACGCACGGCACAGCGGACACACCAGGAACCGCGGTGTTGGCCGTCGAATGGCGCTAGCTGCGCAGCATTTGTGCACCGCCGCCGTCAGTGTCAGCCAGTTTGCCGTGGCATACGGAGCTCCATCGCAGTCTTTAACACTGGTAGCATGCCGCGACAGCGTGGACGTGAACCGTATGTGCAGTTGACGGACTTTGAGCGAGGGCGTATAGTGGGCATGCGGGAGGCCGGGTGGACGTACCGCCGAATTGCTCAACACGTGGGGCGTGAGGTCTCCACAGTACATCGATGTTGTCGCCAGTGGTCGGCGGAAGGTGCACGTGCCCGTCGACCTGGGACCGGACCGCAGCGACGCACGGATGCACGCCAAGACCGTAGGATCCTACGCAGTGCCGTAGGGGACCGCACCGCCACTTCCCAGCAAAGTAGGGACACTGTTGCTCCTGGGGTATCGGCGAGGACCATTCGCAACCGTCTCCATGAAGCTGGGCTACGGTCCCGCACACCGTTAGGCCGTCTTCCGCTCACGCCCCAACATCGTGCAGCCCGCCTCCAGTGGTGTCGCGACAGGCGTGAATGGAGGGACGAATGGAGACGTGTCATCTTCAGCGATGAGAGTCGCTTCTGCCTTGGTGCCAATGATGGTCGTATGCGTGTTTGGCGCCGTGCAGGTGAGCGCCACAATCAGGACTGCATACGACCGAGGCACACAGGGCCAACACCCGGCATCATAGTGTGGGGAGCGATCTCCTACACTGGCCGTACACCACTGGTGATCGTTGAGGGGACACTGAATAGTGCACGGTACATCCAAACCGTCATCGAACCCATCGTTCTACCATTCCTAGACCGGCAAGGGAACTTGCTGTTCCAACAGGACAATGCACGTCCGCATGTATCCCGTGCCACCCAACGTGCTCTAGAAGGTGTAAGTCAACTACCCTGGCCAGCAAGATCTCTGGATCTGTCCCCCATTGAGCATGTTTGGGACTGGATGAAGCGTCGTCTCACGCGGTCTGCACGTCCAGCACGAACGCTGGTCCAACTGAGGCGCCAGGTGGAAATGGCATGGCAAGCCGTTCCACAGGACTACATCCAGCATCTCTACGATCGTCTCCATGGGAGAATAGCAGCCTGCATTGCTGCGAAAGGTGGATATACACTGTACTAGTGCCAACATTGTGCATGCTCTGTTGCCTGTGTCTATGTGCCTGTGGTTCTGTCAGTGTGATCATGTGATGTATCTGACCCCAGGAATGTGTCAATAAAGTTTCCCCTTCCTGGGACAATGAATTCACGGTGTTCTTATTTCAATTTCCAGGAGTGTATTTCAGATGTAAACTATTCGATTAAGTCCCCATATATTTGGGATAAAATTTCATCCTAGGCCTACCTTAACAAGAAGTGCAATACTCCTCTAGCATGTGACGGGTTACAGTTTAATATGTACTTATATCTGTGAACGGAGGTTTCCCACGTGTCGTCCTCAAATTTAGATGAAATACTGCTGGTCTCTCCTCTGCAGTGAGTTACGAAATCTTTCGAACACCCCCAGATCTTCTCGTAAATCTTGACAATTCTGAACAGTTTATTGTCCCAGTTCTTCAACCGTATCAGTAGGTGAGCTATACACTTAACTTTTCAGATGACTGAAAGTTTACTACCAAAGCATATTTTTATGATTATTCTGGTGAATGTCTTTATTATAAAAAGTTATTGTTAATGCAACAGACGCATAGAAATGTGTAAAGCTCTATCTCTGACAATATTATGGTTATCTATAATTTTTCCCTGAAAATTGCTAGACTATCTAGTGAAACTTTATTATCATTATCATAAAATCTGATATGTAGCCGTACAACTTGTATTATGAAAACCCTTATTGCAGTATGTCAGTATTCAAACATTTTCTGGAACTTCCTACTATCGGACATGTCAGTATTCTGATAGAGAACAAAAAAACCGAAATTAATCACTGTTCTTATAAATCATGAAAAATCAATTCTCTTGTATCTAAGATTCTTAAAATGTTCTCTAACATCTCCTAACAATTATACTGTAATATTCCTTCACGCAACAAACAACTTATCTCGTCTTGCCGCTGCAATATGCTAAAATAATTCAAATGAAATACTGCGATCGATGCAAATTCCAATGCATAGTCACAACTACTCATGCAACTTCTCCTAGTTTTTTTTATAGAAATTAAATATTCAGGAGAGGTTTAGTCAACAAGCCTAAAGTGGTGGAAAAAAGTGAAAGGAATTAATAAAAAATTTTAATTTACTATATTTTGGAATTGACGATTTACACACTGACAAATTCTACTCAGACCTTTCTTTTCCTTGTACAGTTTGATTAGCAAAACCTTTCATTATACCACGATGTTCTTAATCAATAATCATGTATCTGCTCACAACAAAGATACGAATATTACTTTCAATGTACGCATATACAAGTCTGACAAAATTGCCCCAGGGCGCAAGTAAGCAACAACTACGCGCAACAAAAAGCCAAATCACCAAAAATCCTCGATTAATAGAAAAATCTCCTTTGGCGCCACTCTCACGGTCAGAGCGGGCTGCGAACTGTCAGCTTATCTCCACGCTAGGCTGCGTCCAACTATCCTCAACAACTGCTCGCTCGCTACCACTCGTAATAATATCTAAGACTCAGAGTTTGTGTATGCATGCAGCAGCAGAACCAACATCCAACTTTCCAAAAAAGGATATGACAGTCCGACTTTGATGACTCCAGACTGAAAAATCCAAAGGAATGACGTCAGGTGGCCGTGGAGACCGAGGTACAGCCCGTGCGCGGCCCATCCATGTTGGACAGTATTGGCGCGTTAGATGCCGTCTTGTATCAGCAACAAAATGCGCCATTGCTCCATCACACCTGCACCACATTCCCCAAAGTTCCGCAACGAAATTTGAACCCAATTGAAAGGGCACTTAATCGAAAAGTTAACCTTTCAAACACGGCTTTACTATGCACTGTATCCAATGTGGCTGATTTAAATTGGCCATTTGTGTGGATATAGTATCAAAGCAATCTCTTTCGCGTGAATAAAGAGCTAATTGTGTTTCACAAGAACAATATTTTCTGAGTCCTTGATAACTATTTGTGAAGAGATCGTTTTCTTCGAGGTAATTCATAATGTTCAAACGCAGTACATGCACTAAAATACGACTGCAAATCTACGTCAGTAATTTAGGTCTGTAATTCAGCGGATTACTCGTATTTCCTTTCTTGAGTATTGATGTGATCTGCGCAACTTTCTAATCTTTAGGTATGTCTCTTTCGACGAACGAGTGTGCTATATCACTGCCAAATATTGAGCTATTGTATTAGCATACTCTAAAACGAACTTAACTGGTATAGCCGGGGCTACAGCAGGAATGCCAATTTTTTTCCTGAAAGCAAGTTGGTTTTATTCAGGATTACAATACATTATATTATTCCCCTACTCTTTTGGCTACAAAACCCTGTTTTTCAACATAATCACCGTCCAATGCGATGGCCTTACGCCTGCGCACTGGTAAGGCCTGCGTGCCCGCATGGTAACACTACTGGTCGACCTTGCTGCATCAATAACCTCCCCATCATTCAAGCACTGCTTCCCATGGAGTGCATCCTCCATTGGGTCAAACAGATGGAAGTCGGAAGGTGCGAGACCCGCGCTGTAGGGTCGAGAGAGGCCAAGTGGTGTCATGGAGAAGTTCGTTTGCATCTTCGTGGCGACGAACACGCTGAAGTCGTTTCTTCAATTTCCTGAGGGCAGCAAAATACACTTCAGCGTTGATGGTAGCAGCTTGAGGGAGGATACCAAAGACATAACCCCTTCAGTGTTCCAGAAGCTCGTTGCCACGACTTTATAACGGCTGAGCGTGCGGCTTTGAACTTTTTTTTTTTTTTTTTTCGGAGGAGAGGTGATGTCTCGCCGCTCCATTGATTGCCTTTTTGTTTCCAGTTTCTAAGCGACGAACCAATTTTCCACCGCCTGTAACGATGTTCGACAAAATATTGTCACGATTAGCCTCTGCTTGGAACGCACCTCCATTACAGACGCCATTTTGATGGCTATATACAGCGTCGCCACCAACTGAAACTTCAACGAAACCGCAGAGGCTGGAGCAGGGATATTCCATGATGTCCAACAAATCTCGGAATTTTTAAACCGAAATTGGCCAAGAAAAAAAAGTGTTGCGTTACTTACAATATGCCCCACGTACAATCTGGACCGGTTTTATTAAGTGATATAAGCTACTTCAGTACACCGTGGTACATACTTCTACGTTACTCATATTGGCAGCCGTCTTGATTGTGGAACTTTTGCTTCGTCTTCCTTGGTGAAGACATTTCGGATAACCGTGCACAGTAGCTCAACTTTATTGACAATGTCATCAGTAACATTAGCATTAGCATTTGGTGGTCAGGGTAGGCAGCAATCTGCAATCTTTGCTGATGACGCTGTGGTGTACGGTAAAATGTCGAAGTTGAGTGACTGTAGAGAGATACAAGACGACTTAGACAAAATTTCTAGTTGGTGGGATGAATGACAGATAGCTCTAAGTGTGGGGTAATGTAAGTTAATGCGGATGAGTGGGAAGAACAAACCCGTAATGTTAGGATACAGTATTACTAGTGTCCTGTTTGACACAGTCAAGTCATTTAAATATCGTGGCGTAACGTTGCAAGGCGATATCAAATGGAACGAGCATGTGAGAACTGCGGCCGGCCGGTGTGGCCGAGCGGTTCTAGGCACTTCAGTCTGGAACCGCGCGACCGCTACGGTCGCAGGTTCGAATCCTGCCTCGGGCATGGATGTGTGTGATGTCCTTAGGTTAGTTAGGTTTAAGTAGTTCTAAGTTCTAGGGGACTGATGACCTCAGAAGTTAAGTCCCATAGTGCTCAGAGCCGTTTGAACCATTTTTTGAGAACTGCGGTAGGGAAGGCAATGGTCGGCTTCCGTTTATATGGTGAATTTTAGGACTGAGCAAATGAGACCGCATAAAGGACGCTGGTGCGACCTGTTCTTGGGTAGTATTCAAGTGTTTGGGATTTATACGGAAAGCATCGAAGCATTTCAGAGGTAGGCTGCTAGATTTGTTACCTGTAGGTTCGAACAAGAAGTATTACGTAGGTGATTCGAGAACTCAAATGAGAATTCCTAGAGGGAAGGCGACGTACTTTTCGAGAAACAGTATTGAGAAAATTTAGAGAACCGGCATTTGAAGCTGAATGCCAAACGTTTCTACTACCACCAACATACATTGCACGTAAGGACCACTGGGATACGAGAAGTTAACTCTCATACGGATGCATATAGATAATCGTTTTTCCTGTTTGCGAGTGGAACAGGTTAGGAAATGACCAATAGTGGTATAGGGTACCCTCCACCACGCACCGTTGGGTGGCTTGCGGAGCATCTATGTAGATGTAGATTACTATCGTGCAGTGAAGATACTGATTGTGTCTTTGCGCAGGCGTATTTCACATACGATCAGAATCTCTTTGGATTTTCTGCCAGGTTTCAGAACAGTTTCGTTCTGGAACCTATTAAAAGCATCTCGATTTGAAGTCCTCTCTAAATTTCGAACTTTAGTGAAACATTGCCAATCTTGGATATATTGCGTGAATACCGGATGGTATTCAGTCACATACTGAGCAGAGGTCTACACTATGACCGAAAGCACTAAAAACATCAGAAATAAATGTACGTTATTGCGACTGTTTTGTACAATGAAAAATATGAGATTGCAAAAGTGACGAATACACCGTAGTCTCGAACATCTGGTTCACGAAAAGAGGTTTGGGGGGGGGGGGGGGGGGAGGCCAAATGATATGTGACTAGTGTGGAAAAATGTACTCAAACTGTACCTGACTGTATTTCCTGTTGATTCTTCAAATGGATGTTAATCTGGCATCCGTCCCTCCTGCGACTAGTTCTATGTCGTAGTTTCTCTTTAAATCGATTCATACGCCGACCCCTTATATTTAACCGATGTGACTGCTCCCACTGATTTTTCGGCAATCGTGTAACCACACAACTCGTCCCTCCTCCGATGTGTGGACCGTATGTGTTTTTTTTTTTTTGTATGTTGAGAGTCAACTGTCAACTCGAGCAATAAGCTTCGATCCTCTCCAGGTCTTCAGCATTTAACTGATTTTCCAGCGTCGCGGCAGCCTTATGTCATTTACTTACCATACTGTGTTCAGTAATGGTCCTATAAAGCGCTGTTGAAGTACGCCCGAAGCTATTTTAACGTCTGAAGAGGTTCTCTCTTTGGAGTGACGCGATGTATTATATTTGCTAGGACGCGCTGGGCAGCCGCGCGGTGTAGGCGGCTTGCCACGGTTGGCGCGGCTCCCCCCATCGGAGGTTAGAGGGCTCCCTCGTGCATGGATGTGTGTGTTGTCCTTAGCGTAAGTTAAAGTTTACATTAAATAGTGTGTAAACCTAGGGACCGATGACCTTAGCAGTTTGGTCCCATAGGGACTTACCACAAATTTCCAAAAATATTTGCTAGAAAATCTTCAGTAAAATTATAAACCAGGACTGATTTTCCGTACGCTGCTACTTTGTTTATTAGGTGACAGTGCGGAATCGTATCGAACGTCTTCCAGAATTCACGATACACGGCATCGACCAGCTTACCGATTTATTCTGCTTTCTGGGCTCGCGGACGAACAGATTGAGTAGGATTTCACACGATCGCTTTTTGTGAAATCCCCATTGATTCCTACAGAGGAGATTTGTGGTCTCCAAAAAGTCTCTAAAACGCATACATATTAGAGTAGCCCTTATTTTTCAGCTTTCTAAAAGGTTAGCTCCCACCCTCCCCCCTATTTTGTTCCAGTCAATGAAAGAACGATATGCGCAAAATTTTACCTCTGTCACACAAATACAGGACGACCCTCATAGACCACGAAGTTTAGAATTTTGCTGTTCGTGTTGTGCTATGCCTCATCATTATAATAATAATAATTATTATTATTATTATTATTGTGGTGGCACCGCCAGACACCACACTTGCTAGGTGGTAGCTTAAATCGGCCGCGGTCCATTAGTACATGTCGGACCCGCGTGTCGCCACTGTCAGTGATCAGACCGAGCGCCACCACACGGCAGGTCTCGAGAGACGGACTAGCACTCGCACCAGTTGTACGGACGACATTGCTAGCGACTACACGTACGAAGCCTTTCTCTCATTTGCCGAGAGACAGTTAGAATAGCCTTCAGCTAAGTCCATGGCTACGACCTAGCAAGGCGCCATTAACCATATCTGGAGAGAGTCTCACTTGTATTATCAAGAGAAATGTACCACAAAGAATTAAAGTTAAGTATACGAGAAGCTCCGTTCTTTTCTTTATAGCTTTCATCACGTATCCTGTTTCAGACTTAACGCAAGACGGCTTGAGTTGACGCGTGCCCTTTCGGCTACCTCCCTTGTGTCTAGACTGTCTTGTCTAGACACAGCAATTATTATATAAAATTTTATTACAGATACTTATATTTAATAGCTCTGCTTTAAGACTTTAATCCTAATATTGTAATATACAGGGTGATTCACTAACTATTACCACCTAGAATAACTCCGAAAGTATGATAGTAGCTGAAAAGTTTGTGGGACAAATGTTGCATGGGACAACAGGGGCTATAATATGACGTTGGTTTTTTGTTGCTAGGTGGGATCGCGTTAGAGATATGAAGGTCAACTCTGTTTTTGTTTTAAATGGGATGCTATAGTTTGGTACTTACTTTCTGATAGCGGCTATCGAGACGAATCCAATGATGTGTAACAGTAAGGTCTTTGAAGGTCAACGAAGGTCAAAAAGGTGGCATGAACGTCCATTTACAGAAGCCGTTTGAAGTAATGACCATTGGTATCAATGCAGTGATGCAATCTTCTTATCATGGATTGAGTGGTATTCCTTATCTCTTCGGCACTTACCGAAGCACATTCTCTGACACTTCTCTCCCGTATATCATGCAAATAGTAAATATTCTCCGAATACGGCATATCCATCTAACGTGCCATTGACATGTAAACACCATTCGACGGTTTCGCAGTACGACACAAATAGGAACGGTAAGCCTAATATCGTCGAATGAAGCGAATGTGAATGGTGTATTCCTTCGAACAACAAGTCTATATGCTTCTCATTTACGGAGAACGCCAACGAAATTCAGTGAGAGCTAAAGGCTTATACGCTGAAAGATATCCTCAACGTACTCACCCTACACGTCGTACATTAAAATGTGTGTGTGATAAATTGAGAACAACTGATCTTTAACGTATCGGAAACATATCTGGCAAAGGAAAGTTACTAACAAGGAAACGGAAATTGATACTCTTGCCTCTGGGGTTCGAGATCCATGTGTTAGTTCTCGTCAAATCGCAAGGGAATCTGGTATGAGCCAGAGTAGTGTTGTTCGTGATCTGCATCGCCATAAATATCATCCTTACCGTATCAGTCTCCACCAAGAATTAACTGTTGCGGATTGTATGCGTCGCATTGAATTCTGCCGATGGGCTCAACTTCAGATTCAGAGGGATGACACATTTATTAATTTGATTTTATTTATTGACGAGGCAACAAGCACGAACCACGGTAATGTTAATTTGCATAATATACATTATTGGGCAACTGAAAATCCATGTTAGCTGCGGCAAGTTGCACACCAAAAACCGTGGTCGGTGAATTTATGGTGTAGGATTGTGGAAGACATAATTATATGACACTATTTCATCGAAGGAAATCGTAATGGTACGAGGTACACCACATTCCGACAAGAAACATTAGGTCTGTTATTAGGAGAAATACCTTCAGGAACAAGGAACAGAATGTGGTATCAACATGGTGGGTGTCCGGCACATTTCTCGCTGATGGCTCGAAATGAGTTGTAGAGACAATTCCAGAATCGTTGGATTTGACGAGGAGGAGATGTCTCGCAGCCAGCTTGTTCGCCAGACTTGACACCTCCTGGATTTTTTCTTGTGGGGATTCATAAAAGACATTGTTTGTAAAGACGTTCCAGCTACACCCGAAGATATGCGAGAGAGAATTGTCAGAGCATGTGCTTCGATAAGTGCCGAAGAGATAAGGAATACCACTCAATCCATTATAAGAAGTTTGCATCACTGCATTGATACCATTGGTCATCACTTCCAACACCTTCTGTAAATGGACGTTCATGTCACCTTTATGACCTTCGTTGACATTCAAAGATATTACTGTTCCACGTCATTGGATTTGTCTCGATAGCCGCTATTAGGAAATAAGTACCAAACTACAGCATCCCATTTAAAAGAACAAAGTTGACCTTCATATCTCTGAGGCGACCCCACCTAGCAACAAAAAAACCAACGCCATATTATGTCACCCGTTATCTCATGCAACTTTTGTCCCACAAACTTTTCAGCTCCTACCATACTTTAGGAGTTATTCTTGGTGGCAATAATTAGTGACTCACCCTGTATATTATATATCACATTTTTATTAATAGTAAAACATTAATATTATGATTGTAGGTAGTTGTAGTAGCCAATTGGGGATAAAAGCGGCCACTTCCTTTCACGGATTTGAAGAGCATAAATTTAATCTAAGTAGTACTGCACTGGGATGGAAAGTTGCTTCCAGAGCTCAAAAGTACTGAAAAGGTAGATAAACCGGTAATATTAGTAATCTTTCAAGTCAAGAAACAGTTGTTGGGAGTCCCTGGAATCCTAATATCTTCTGTAGAAGATCAACCTACGGCTGTTTACCAGGCGGCGCAGAAATGGGGTATAGCTGATAAAATTCAGGCGCTTCGCTGTGGTAAAACAGCAAGCAGTACAGGTAGAGTAAATGGCAGCTGTACAAATCCAGAAAAATTCTTCAATCGTGAGCTGTTATGCCCCCTTTGATGTCATGACACTTCTGATTTGTTGTTGAGAACCTGTTTTGACTCACTGATGGGGGCAGCTTGTGGCACACACATGGAACTTTTTAAGAAATTTAGAGTCACTTGGTTGAAATTCGACAAGAATGCTTACACTACCGGCACCAGTGAAATGCCTGACGATGTTGAGTCCATTATTCTCGGATTTCTTGAAAAACCAAGTTTCTATGCAAAAACAACTGTGAGATGATTACCGAAAACTGATGGAATTAACGGTGATCTTTCTTGCCGGCTTTCCACAGACTGGATTATCGTTTTCGCACCCCAGGATCTGTATCTCATTCTTATTGGATGGCAGAGGCCATGCATGCATTCAAGTTACACATGATTCAGGATCAGTTTCACTTTTGTGATATGGAGAAGAACTCACTAAAAAGAATATGTATTTTAACTATAGATGTGTACGTCGGGGTCTGGTTTCTATCAACAGAAGCAATTAAGGCTACCTACCATGATATCCTATTCATGAGCCAACTAATAAATTATCAGCATGTTGATCCAGCAATTAATAAGACTGCTCCAAAAGAAAAATCAAATCACCTCTAGCACTTAGCTTCTGAAACTGTGGATTCAGCTTTGTTTGATGACTATGTTCCAATAAGGGTCAAGGGGAATATAGAAGTTATATTGGAATTAGGAAAAAGGCGAAGAAGGAGACAAAAAACTAAAAAAAACATCAGACAAAGAAGTGACCTTTACTCTTTTAAGGATATTGACTTTTCATCATCTATAACACCTAACACGAAAACTTTCGTCACGAGGTTTTTTTTTCAATACCGATTTTCTTCTCAAAGGCACTTCAACATAGAAAGATGACTCCCTTTACAAATGTGCAATTCAGAAACTTCAGGAGATGGTGGTTGGAATGATGTTGCAGAAAGCGATGTCAAACTCATTCAGGACTACAATAACATTCTCACAAAATATGAAACTGAGAAGAAATTTGTTTTACTGATTGTTGCTGGAGACCGTAAAAAATACCCAGCTGCTACTAAATCTTCTCTAAGGAATAAATAATGATCAGTTTTCATTCAATCAAACTATGATTCGAAGAGACTTACCAACTATCGTTCTCCCCGCGAACCATTCGCGAATGGAACAGAAAAATTGGGAACTAACATTGTTACTTTCTCCGCGTAGTGTAGATGTAGTTGTAGATGTTTACGACAAAATAGTTTGTTATAAATGCAGTGCTAAAACTTTGCAACACGATTACAATTTGACCACTTGTAATTGTTTTCCAGACACAGTGTTCGAAACCGAATATCGAGCTTTTGCGAACGATCGGTTTTCCGAATGTTTTTCTCTTTTCATCATTTTCTTTTGACCTCATTCGTTCCATTTCAGCCCACCTTCCAGCCACCATAAATCACCTTTGTCGGTATTGGCACGTGACCGAAGTAAATCTCTTCTCGTGGAAGTTTTGTTTATGATAGCGGGAGTAATGAGCTGTATACACGATCATAAAGCATTAAAAACCAAACTAAAATCCTCCATCAGAAGTAGAATCCTTCTTGAAAACGAAAACTGTTCTCGGAAAATTAAAATTCCTCTCGGAGAAAATAGCGATTATCTCGTTAGCTAAAGATGGTTTCGAAAGCTAAAACCCCTACTCGAAACTGAAATTCGTTCTGTAAATTAAAATCCCTCTTAAATACAAAAAAAAGCTTTTTTAAAATAAAACATCTTCTCCAAAACAAAAAATTCTAAGAAACAGAAAATTTCTTTGGCCAAAGGTGGGTAAATGGGCTGTTATTATGGTGTATTACAGACTGTGTAATCCCGAAGTAATTCTGGAATGTTTTCTTAAATTTCTTGCCAAGGCGATTTTTCAAAAAAAAAAAAATGGTTCAAATGGCTCTGAGCGCTATGGGACTTAACTTCTGAGGTCATCAGTCCCCTAGAACTTAGAAGTACTTAAACCTATCTAACCTAAGGACATCACACACACCGATGCCAGAGGCAGGATTCGAACCTGCGACCGTAGTGATCGCACTGTTCCAGACTGTAGCGCCTAGAACCGCTTTTTTTTTATTCCACAAAAACAGTAACAAAAATGGCTGGCTACAATGAAATGATATAAATTAGGTGACAGATAATTGCAGTCATTAATTACAGCATTCAAAGAATGAGTCTTTCGCAATAGCACAATTTAGCATCTTCACTGTCACCTTCAACTGGTGGCAGTTCAGGATGCACATTTTCTTCTTCTGCAGCCGGTTCCTCATAATCATTTCCCAGACACCAAATTAATCATTCAGTTAATCCTTGATGTGTGTTCCTTCCAGGGTAAATTACGTGGACAGAAGAGAAGTCCCGAACAGCGACATCGCAAAATACTTCACTGCCTTGTTATTTTTGTCAGTTCCAGTTCCTAACCTATACCCATTCTGTTGAAGACAATTCGGAGCATGTTACCATATTTCTTATTGTGATTCTGATATTTAAGTGTTTTCTCGAATTTATTTTCCATATACATCTTGTATTCAATATGTTCATCGCTCCCAATATTGTTAAAAACATAACTTGTATATTTTCCCATTAACCAAATCACTGCGTTATTTTTTGCCTGAGGGTAGTAACTTTCCTCTGGTCTGAAGAAAATGTTAGTCGGTACATTGTTTGCTGAAGTTCTTGTTATTTGAGCAATTTTCTCCCTGGTCCACCTCCAGTTAATAATCCGATCTCCATATGTGTAACGATGAGGCACACTATCAACGAGGTTGCATTTGCTGCAGAGGTTAGTGTCACTTAAACCGATGGCAAAGGGACGCTCATTAGTGCTGATGATGTTATTGACTACTTTGTACCACGCTGTTCTCGCGTCAGACGAAAGAACATCACTACTGATATTTTTCCAGACCACATTCCATGCTATTCCAGCATATTTAGTTTCTATGTTATTTTTCCTTTCATGTTTCTGTCTTTCAGCTAAAATCGCCTTTGCTCGGCTATGCGGCCGGCGTGATTTTTCAGTTTGCACTGCTGTTGAAGTAAATAATGTTATCAGTCAGTCATTTTCAGATTTTTTCGTGTAAGTTACGAAACGTCGGAGATTAATTATTATATTTCGCTTCGGCAAAAATAGGTTTTTCACCTACCATTTTTCCTTCTCTTCCTTCCTTCAGTTTCTGCTTTCCACTCGTGTCCTGCCTAGGTTATCTGTACATATCGAATTAGGTCCACGTGTCGGAAAGCATTCCAAACCGAAAACATGCAGTTTTAACAGCTGTATCCAACCATAGCAATCTCGTGGGATCTTCTCAGTCCGTTCTTAACGACTAACCTAAAATGCACTTCACCCAAAAAACCTCGCACGCACAGTTTAATGGAAAAAGTCTCGTACGCTGGGTTTGTGACTGCTTTGACACGCGACGCCACGAGAGGCCACTGATTCCACAGCGCCGGCTGTACGCTTTGAGACAGGGGCGTTTTTGGGCGTGTTGCAGGCCTGTTCTCGCGGGCCATCTCGCAGAGCGGCAGCGCGCTCAGCCCGTGGGCCACAGTGGACGCTCAGCGGGCCAGAGAGGCGGCGCTCGCGCTGGCGGCAGCTGTGGGTTGCCATGGTAACCAGTCGGCGGCGCTGGTGGACTGCCTGCGCGGCGTGCCCGCCACCGACCTTAGCACCGCCGCGGCGCGCGCCCTCACCAACCGCCGCCCCGTGAGTTGGCAAAGTCTGCTCTCTCTACTTCAAGAGCTCACATAAAGTAACTTTGCGATGCCACATGGCAGTGGTGTAAAAAGGAGAAGGGGAGAGGGGAGCTTTACAAGCTGCACGTGCAGCCTCTAAGGCGTATATGATAACTAATACCGGAAATGGACACGGGTGAAACTATGCAGTATTGTTCCAGTTAAAATGGCTCCAAAGACGAGACTCTTGCAAGAGACTAATAATAAGCAACTGTATAATTAGACGAGGTAGTGTGGGTCATTTTCGGCAACTTTTGCCAAGCTGTGCAAAGTTTATTTGCCCTTTCTGTCACACCACGGCCGCGTGAACATCATGTGGATCGGTCACGTACTGTACACTTCATTTTTCTGACGACACCAAACAGCCAGAGGATTGAGGTCCAGTCAGTAAAAAAATATGTTTATTGTTTTAAGACATCACATCACATTTAACGACAATAGCTAAATAACTAGACAAATAAAAGCATCCTATAAATATTTTTGATGCTAGCGCGTAAATGTATATGCAGCTAGGCCCGCCCGGTTAGCCGAGCGTCTAACGCACGGCTTTCCGGAGTGGGAAGAGGCGCCTGGTCCCCGGCGGACTTGTGTCGAGATCCAGTGAACTGGCTAGTCTGTGGATGGTTTTTAGGCGGTTTTCCATCTGCCTCGGCGAATGCGGGCTGGTTCCCCTTATTCCGCTTCAGCTACACCATGTCCGCGATTGCTGCGCAAATAAGTTCTCGAGGTACGCGTACACCACCATTACTCTACCACGCAAACATAGGGGTTACACTCGTCTGGGCACCGGGGGCCTAACCACATAATAACCCTGAAAGAGCGGTTCGGTGTGGGGCGGCGGAGGGGGGGGGGGGGTTGGACTGCGGTAGTCCTCGTGGGGTTGTGGAGCACTGCGGCTGCGGTGGGGACGGTGCTTCTCCGTCGTTTCTACGTCCCCGGTTAACATACAATACAATATGCAGCTAAGCCTATGGAGTGTCCATCGGTGCGACTGCACTTCCATGAGACATAATGCAGGGTATCCAGTTTCAAAATGCTGTAAAAAGAGAACAATTGCTCAGAATGACGTCAAATTTGAACAAGATGTTATTAACGTAGGGGAAACGTCATGGAACACAAAAAATTTAGCGACAATTTTTACCAATAGTTGGTGCTGCAAGCATCTTAACTTAAATGGGGTCGGCTACAAATGACAGATGAATCGTAATACGACGGCTATGGTTGAGTTGCACTTTACACCGTCCGTACTGTTCAATGTGCATGACTGCACAAGTTCGACAGTCGACAGTTGTGGCATTGTTAGTTAGGTAAACCATCCACCTCGGCAAGACCGTACAACATCGGATGGGAAGAATCTGTTATTAATTTCCTGAGGTCAAAAACGGCATAAAAATCAAAATGATACCTGTTTCTATCGTTAGATTGTCGCAAGACATTTACAATATGTTGTCCGCCGTTTCCTGCCTCTAGTTGAAGTCGAGAAACAGCATGTTCCACGACAGGTCATAGTATCTCGGCGGTCACGTTCAGAATGCGTTGCGCAGTGCGTTCCTTCAACTAAGTTCGTATCTGGAGCACCGAGCACATCTTGCAGATAACCCTCCAGTCAGAAGTCACACGGATTAAGATCAGGTGATGTGGACGGCCAGGCTGCAGGGAAATGATGGCTGATTATTCTAACATTTCCGAAATGCCTCTGCAGCAGCCGCTTCACTGGCTGTGCAATGTGCGAAGGAGCGCCACATTGCATAAAAATTATTCTATCAACATATTCACGCTGTTAAGGGGTTGGAATGACGTTGGTATGCAAATTACTTTCATAGGGTTTACCAGTGAAGTGTAGGTAACAGGACCCTCAGGACTCATCTCCTCAGAAAAATACTGTCCTACAATAAACGATGCCTTCAACCTGCACCTTTGCGGAATGAAGTGGCACCGGTCGACATGCATGCGGATTTTCCGTTGCCCATATACTGCGCATTGACATGTCCTTGTAGACGGAAATGGGCTTCGTCTGTTCATAGAATGTTCCACGGCAATCATTATCCACTTCCATGCGAGCAAGAAATTCCGGAACAAAAGTTTGTCTTGCTGACAGATCAGCAGGAAACAATTTCTGAACAAAGGTGATTTTGTGTGTATAGCAATGCAGTATGTTTCGTAGGACTTTATGCTCCGTGGTAGCAAGCATGTCCAATGTTCTGGCAATTACCTGTGCACTGCACGTTTGCACCCATCCTCCAATACAGTGGCCACATCTTGACAAAGGTGTCGGATCAGCTACTTTCCTCCCTCTGGCACAATGCACTTCAAAAGAACCTTCTTTTTCGAATTTTGTAATCACTTTCTTCAGACCTTTAGCAGGCCTTGGACCAATGCCTTTTATCATATCCTTGAGTGTCTGGAACTTCTGCAGGGCTACTGGTGTACAGTCATCGTTCTTGTAAAGGAGCTTTACTAGTAGTGCGTGACTCTTCATGGAGACAGCCATGTTCGGCGTCTCCGACGCGAACTGAGAAACAGCCGTGCGCCGCCCAGCTGTTGGTGGGCATATTATGACGCATACAGCGCCATCTATTGATCAAATTTTCTTTTTTCCCATGTCGTTTCCCTTGCGTCAATACTATTGTTATAATTTGACGCCTTTCTGATCGGTGGTTCCCTTTCTATAGAGTTTTGAAACTCGAGCTTTAATTCTGGACAATCTGGAGTGGAGCCACTCCTGTTGCACGTCTGACGCTTCTCGTAGTTCTTCTGAGTGAGCTAGTGGCTCAAAATAATGAGTAGACGTGCTTTCTGTTGCCGCCGTCAAAACCCCCATCCAAGTCAGGCCTCTTTCCTTTGTACAGGGTGGGACAGACAAAAGTGGCCCAGACGAGTGGATACGGTTGGACGCAAATGTAAGCATATAACCACACCGCGTGACGCGCACACCACGTATACGTTCACCACGTGATCCACACCGGGTCAGACCGTAGTGGGAGATGTGTCAGTGTGAGGGGAGCAGTGAAAACGGGCGATGGTACTCACACTAGAGCAGCGGGTGTTCTTTGTGGAAAGTTATGTGGCAACAAAGTCGTGGAAACGGTGTGGTCAGTTGCTTTCTGAGAAATTTAATGATCTCAAAGTTCCAGCAGAGAGTGCCATGTAACGCGTAATAGGAAAATGGCGTCAGACAGTAACTGCTCTGAAGAAGTCAACAAACATGCCGTAAAGCGCCCGCGTACTAGTAAAGGTGGATACAGTTCACCGAAAATGCTTCAGAGTCCTACCAGATCAACCTGATACCGTCGCAAGAGACCGGTATATCACCTCAATCATACGGATGAATGCTCTACCTGGAACTGCACATGCATCCCTACCTACTGTCCGTTTTTCATGCATTAAAATCAGCAGATGCTCCTCATCGCCTCCAGTTTTGTGAGTGGCTGTTCACTGAGATAACAGTGAATGGCTTGGACATAGACCTGTTCTTTATGTCTGATGAAGCCTGGCTCCACCTGAGTGGTTACGTCAGCTCACAGAATGACAGGTTCTGGGCAGCGGAGAATCCGCATAAAACACCATGGCAGGATCAGAAGGTTGACGTTTGGTGTGCCACATTATTGGTCCCATCTTCTTCCACCAGACGCTGACTTTGGCGCGTTACATTGCCAAAATTTTGAAATCATTTGTGGCAGTATTAAGTAACCTACAATTATTTCCAACTGCTCGTGCAGCTGTCAGAAACTTGGACACTTTTACACAATCCTCAATTAAAGAGTGTTAGTAGAGATCAGTCTGGTAGCGGCCCTAGCTAGCCACACAGGTCACCTGATCTAACAGCGCGCTATTATTTTAGGTGGGGAGCCCTCAAGTCTAGGGTGTACCGCAACAACCCTCGCAGTCTTATAGAACTGCAGCAGAACACTTCGGATGAGACTGCAGCAGTTCCAGCAGTCCAGCTTCGATACGCCTTCATCAACTTTGATGACCAGGGCCGAAAAGCGACAAGACTACTTCTCAGTAAATGTACTCATTGATGTCCTGTGTCATTTCCAACATGTCTCTTTTTACACAAAATAGTGCAAAACATGGTTATAATACCAGAACCAAAAACAATCTGTGTAAGGACTATAAAAGCTTAATATTAGTACAAAAAGGAGTCAAATACATGAGTACTCATATATTCAATAACTTACCAAAGCATATAAAATGTCTTGTAAGTGATAAAGATCGGTTTCAGAGTGAATTAAAGAACTTCCTGTTGGCCAACTCCTTTTACTTCATCGATGAATATCTTCACAAGGATTATAGCTCATAACTCTGTCTGCGCCGGCCGGAGTGGCCGAGAGGTTCTAGGCGCTACAGTCTGGAGCCGCACGACCGCTACGGTCGCAGGTTCGAATCCTGCCTCGGGCATGAATGTTTGTGATGTCCTTAGGTTAGTTAGGTTTAAGTAGTTCTAAGTTCTGGGGGACTGACGATCTCAGAAGTTAAGTCCCATAGTGCTCAGAGCCATTTGAACCATCTGCCTGCTTTAGAATTGCAGACTCCAAGGGATCGATGGAAAACGATAAATGTAATGTAATGTAGTACAGGAGATCCACACTAGCAGTCCATAGGAAATGTGAGACTGGAACAGTCCAAAATATGTCAATCTGAAATAGTTAGGAGAAACTAAACGCCTCAGTTTCCACATTAGGTATGTTACCCTTGAAATTTTTTTGGTAATGTGACTGATGTGTTCTCCCCAACCCAGTTTGGAGTCAATATGGAATCCTAAAAGTTTAACTGTACTAGCTTCTATATCGTTAGATAGCCTTGACAGAAGATGCTGGGTCTTGTCAGGATTAAACAGCAGTTTGTTAGAGGAAAATCATTTTACTACAGGCTATAGTGATTCCAGCGACATTTATTGTTAAGAATATCAATATCTTCCCTAATAGCAACACTTGTGTATTTTGTTGTTATATCCATGTACACACATTTACTGATAGGAGCGACTATAAACATTGTATAACAACAACTGAAATACAGGAAAGTCTCAGACACACAAATAAACGAACTCTCATCCATACTAAAGTTAATCACAAAACAAAATTATTTTACTTTGAACAACTTCTATTTGCAAAAGGAGGAGCTGCCTATGGAAACCACGGTCAGTGGAACTTTCTTGGGTCATATAGAGGACATAATATTCAACAGCATTGTGAAACCGGAAGAGTACAAAATACGAGGTGCGGCTAGAAAAAAACCGGACTGATGCTGGAAAAAACATTTTTTTACAATTATTTACAATTTCATGTTATCTCCTTCAATGTACTCTCCTCCTCGGTCTCTACACCGCTCCATACGAATTTTCCACTGTTCATAGCAATGCTGCAGATCATTTTCGGTAAGTCCATACATTACTTCCGTCGCTTTTTCTTTTACTGCTTCAACAGTCTCAAATCTAGTTCCTTTCAAAGCTGACTTGACTTTAGGGAAAAGAAAAAAGTCACAGGGGGCCAAATCAGGTGAGTAGGGTGGATGATCTAAGATGGGAATGTTGTGTTTTGCCAAAAACGTCTTCACTGACAACGCACTGTGAGCTGGGGCATTGTCTTGGTGAAGGATCCATGACTTTTTTCTCCACAAATCGTTCCGTTTTCTCCGTACTCGCTCACGTAGGGTAGCCAGGACGCTAATGTAGTAATGCTGATTCACTGTTTGTCCCTCTGGTACCCAATCAATGTGCACAATCCCTTTGATGTCAAAAAAAAAAAACACAATCATCATTGCCTTGAATTTCGATTTTGACATTCGTGCTTTTTTTTGTCGTGGAGAACCAGGAGTTTTCCAATGCATCGATTGGCGTTTAGTTTCGGGATCGTAAGTAAAAAACCACGATTCATCGCAAGTAATAACATTTTGTAAGAAGGTGGGATCACTTTCAATGTTTTCCAGGATGTCAGAACAAATCATTCTTCGGCGTTCCTTCTGTTCAATTGTGAGACACTTTGGAACAATTTTTGAACACACTTTGTTCATGTTGAAACTTTCATGAAGAATCTGCCTAACACTTTCCTTGTCAACTCCTGTTAACTCAGACACTGCTCTGATTGTTAAACGGCGATCTTGTCGAACAAGTTTACCGATTTTTTCAATGTTTGCATCAGTTTTTGCTGACAATGGTCTGCCAGTGCGAGTGTCATCACTGGTGTCTTCGCGGCCATCTTTAAACCGTTTAAACCACTCAAACACTTGTGTTCGCGATAAACAATCATCGCCGTACACTTGTAACATTACAAACGTTTCACTTGCAGATTTTCCTAGTTTGAAACAAAATTTGATGTTAACACGCTGTTCTTTCTGTACACTCAACATTTTCCGACGCACAGACAAAACGTCAGCTACTTAAAACAGACGCCACGGGCAGACTGAGTGCAGGAGGCATATGAAACTCGAGCAGTAGGCGGAGCGAGAGTCACGTGATAGGCCACGCGACTTTCAGCCTTATTGCATTCGTTTTATTGTTTCACCAGTACTAGTCCGGTTTTTTTCTAGCCACACCTCGTAATTGATTGTTTCTGATATGTGGATGACGTAATTTACCTCATAGATGAAACACAAGGTAAGATACGTAGAAACGTTACACAATAACATCAACATATCCCACCCACAAATAAGCTTCAAAATGGAAACTGAAAAAAAAAACAAGATACAAAATTTTCTCGACCTCACGCTAACAATAAACAACCAACGCAAATTTTCCATCTACAGAAATTCTACAGGCACCAACAGTGTTATCCGTTACACATCAAACCACAGAACAGTACAGAAAATCTCAATTTCATACAAATGCTCCATGAGTTAAACAGAACACATCTCAAACATTGTAATGACACATAAACAAAGTAAAGATAATCAAACAAATTGTTCTTGGAAACGGATACAAAACAAACACCGACAATAGGCTCAGCCAAAAGATAAAAATGAAGCATAATCAAAGTGGCTGCTCACGTAACTGCACAAGTAAAGAGTCTCAGAACACCGAGGCAGGGCACATCACATATAAAAAACGAAACAAAATGGAAACACTAACATACAATAATAAAGTAATACATAGAATTGCAAACACAATGCAGGAGAAAGGGATCCCAGTGGCATACAGAACAAATAACAGAATATAACTCTATACGAACTCAGCAATGGGGGGATGTGCCAGTTCACAAGCAACTCCTGTCAATTCCAATATATAGGACAGACATGCAGAAATTTCCGAACAATGTACACAGAAGACTTGAGAGCTCTAAAGAGGGACAGGACACTTCGAGTTTCGCAGAACCTTAATAAATGAAAGACACCACTCCCCATATATCGAAAGTGATGAACACAATCTGAAACACGGAATTGTTGAACTCAAGAATTAGTCTCAATGCGTGCTCAGCCTACAAGTGACGAGCTGAACTGCGAAGTTTTTAGTGAGTGTTGTTAGTAGTGATTGGAGCCGTGTTCAGAAGGCCTTAAGATCGTTGTTTTCACAGTGAACTTATTCTAATCTTTTGTTTCATCGATGACGAAAAAAGTGGTTCTCCTACACACTCGCGCTTGTAACGTGACGATCACAAAAGTTTTACCTTCATCTTTGCGACAGAGTTAGTTTGCTGTATTGCATTCATATATTGCATGACTGAGACGCTGTCCATTGGTCCGGTTGTACGTATTGCCCCTTAAGATCGCCCCAGCTGAGAGACAGTAAAAAGAAGCATTTGAAAGGCAGAAGTATAGAGCAGAGGTAAGAAAGGGCACTGCAAGTAGCGGAAAGAAAACTTCAGCGACAGTCCAGATGGGTGGCAGAGCTGCTGAAAACAGCGACAATTCACGATAGGGTTCTATTGCGATCGGTGCTGAGGCACAGGTTGGCAAACCGTTGCAAGTTTCTTAAAAATAAGCTTCAGGTACACTTCTAGATTCTGAAGCAGTGATAAGAATTGAATGCAATAGCAATCTTCTTGAAGTTTCTCTCGATGGAACATTTCAGACTGTGATAACAGAAGTACGAATTGTTTGTCTTGCAGAATCACTACTCCACGGAAAATTAACAGAAAATCTAAGCACGGAAGGCCACACAGTAGAATGACAGTTTCAGGATCCACATACATTAGTTGGACATGATGCTGTGTCCAGGACGCCCAATAGTGGAGGCCAAGTCTGCGTAGCAATGACGAGAAGGCTAGTGGCTCCAAGTTACTATGAAGGAGGCAGTAGGTCGGCACGCTGGCAGCACATCAGCCCAAGGTTGGCAGTGGAACTGCAGGATGTTTTACGGAGAAACACTGAGGAACGCGGCGGCGGTCGGTGTAATTGACCAGTTAGCTCGTGGCGTGAACTACGGTTCAGTACTGCACTGCAAATCTCTGGTTACATCTACCAGGAGTGAGACAGGCTAAGCAGCGAAGCTGCTGTTCCTGTGTGGACCTCAAGAACTATTGTTTGGCCTCACGGTTAGGATTGGCCTATGTGAGCGGCCGCGTGGGGCGGACGCTGCGTCAAAAGCGGCATAGGGGCTGCGGAAGAAACTACTCCCGCAGCAGATCAGGCCAACGCGTGGTCGGCCTGCGGTGGACTTGGTGTCCCAGTCCGCGTATAAAACGACTGCCAGAGTGTTCTGCAGAGGCATAGAACACCCTGGCGGACTGCCTGAACCGATCCCGCAACAACGGGACGCCAGCTTCCTCATGAAGGAGCCTCGTGGAGTAACGAGGCGGCTTGTGGAGAGCGAGTCGCAGCGCCCGATTCTGGACACGCTGGAACATCGCAACGTGCGACGGAGCGGTATACCCCCACACTACGGCGGCGTACTCGAGTACCGGCCGGACGAGGGCCAAGTACACGGTCAGGCCGTGCCGAGGGGGGAGGGTGGACGTGGGGTTCAGCAGCGGGTAGAGCGCCCGGAGACGCCCCGCCCCTGATGTCTCGGATGTGCGGCAGCCAGGTGAGATGCCTGTCCAGCGTCACACCGAGGTATTTGCCGGTTGGTGACCACGGGATGGGGCCTCCCGAGATCGAGACAGGCGGCAGGGCAGGAGGTAGCCGTCTCCGAGTGAAGACTACCGCCTGGCTCTTGGCGGCGTTAAATTTGAGGCGCCACTTGGTGGACCACGCCCCCAGGACGTCGCACGCTAGTTGGAGTCGGCGGCACATCGCGACCACGTTCATGCTGCGGGTGAACAGCGCAGTGTCGTCGGCATAAAGAGCCAACTCCACGCGCGCCACCCGCGGTGCGTCAGCGGTGTACAAGGTGTACAGCAGGGGCCGAGAACCGACCCCTGCGGTACCCCCGCACGAATCGGCCGGTTGGTGGAGGTGCCGCCGGCGGCCCGGACGTGGAAGGTGCGGCCCGCGAGGTAGGACCGCAGCTACGGTTCAGTGGTTGTGCACCGGAATAAATACCGTCGCTGCGCAAGGATACGATGCGACGTGACATTGCGTAGGTAAAATAGTGCCAGCACTGTGGCCATTGTGTGCCCTGCTGACAGCGAACCAGACGCCTCTCGTGGCAGCTGCCAGAGATTCTGTGGATAGCAAGTCGGCCTGTTGTCCACCACAGAGTTTATTACGGTGCGGGGCTAGCGGGGATCGATGTTTCGCTTTCAGGCGTTTGTGCTGGTCGCAGCAGACGTGCCTAAAGCCTGGCCACTGAAATATTACTGTATCTCATTGGTACCTATCAGAACCCCTCGGAGAGCATTAAAGATAAACACCAGTCCTAATTGTCCAATTGTAAACTGACCTGTTTCCAAATTACATACAAAAATAACCACTATTTCAATATACATATAATTCGAAAACGATGCTTTGCTGAAACATGTGTATTTTGAATGTGCCAAAAGCATTTAACATTGTTTTCATGTGAGAAACACAATATAAATGTGAAATTAATACTGTAACTAATCGAAAGAAATTTAGCACATTGTCATGATGTACCAGTAAACCTATCATTATAAAATTACTACAGCAAATTAAATAGAACATATAAATAAAGCATGTTAATTGAATCTCCGATATATGTTAGCACTAAAATTCAGGCACTAGTTGATTTGTTATAAACAAATTTAGAAATGTAATTGTTACCTGTAACATAATTAGTCAGAAAATGTTATATTAACTCGTAACTAAGTTGAACATAGGTTCACCTTGTTCAGCACTGAGATTGTAAATTTTTAGCAATGTGTAGCTCATATTCGGTTTAACTTTTAATTGTGATTTTACATAAAATTTTAATTTTCATTGTAGGTAATTGTTAACAAAAGTATAAATAGAGGTCACGCAGGCACCTTGGAGCACTCGTT
Source organism: Schistocerca nitens (assembly GCF_023898315.1). Lineage (NCBI taxonomy): Eukaryota > Metazoa > Arthropoda > Insecta > Orthoptera > Acrididae > Schistocerca > Schistocerca nitens. Next base: position 450,523,503 of record NC_064615.1, read on the forward strand.
TTTTGGCTAGGGTTGCGAGCAAATGTATTGTAGGCTCACTCGTTTGCTGATTGTTGTGAACACTGTGTCGTTTGATGACAACTTTGGGTACAGGTGATGTAACCGGTACAGTTCACCAGGCTCGGACACCAGAGTCCTGGAAATATATTGGTATTAAAACTGCACTGTACTTTGGAATTTATTTGGGAGTTTTCCGCAATCCTTTTCATAGGCTGCACAGCGACGAGACATGAATTGGCCACCCACTGGACATGGGCGTGTGGTTGGCGAGTACACGAGACATTGTCGTTGGGCGCTGAATGTATATCGGAGCCCACCACACCGGTCTAGGCCCTGTAGCATGCCAAAATCATCTTCACAGAGATCAAGCTCTTTATAGATTCGACCACTCTTTGTAGATTCTCGTGTGGATTTTGTTTGTCATCTGTTTGGTGTCAACTTCCCAATGTCAACCTGATATTAGGCTGTAGTTGTGATGTTAATTTCCCAGATTCAGGATAAAGGGGTTATAAGACTGTCTAGAATTCCTATGTAGTAGTGTCATGAGTTTCTTTGATACTTCCAAGAGGTTTTGTTTTCTTAGATGTGCCCAACATGGTACAGTGAGGGCATTTGGTTTGTAGGGCGACGTGAGCAGCAACGTTAGTATTTTTGTATAGAGTTTTAATGCGTGTGTGCTGACGGAGACGTGCCTTAGCACAGGACCAGCTGGGGTACAGCCCGTTCCAGTTCCTGCCGGTGGTGGAGGACTTCCTGGCAGCGGGCGACCGTGAGGACGCGTTCCTGCACGGCGACCCGCGGGAGCTCATGCGCCTCGGCCTCTTCGCCGAAGTCCCCTTCATCGCCGGCATCAACTCCAACGAGGCGCTGCCCTTCGCTCGCTTCTGTGAGTCTGCGCTGGTCTTTCACGTATTATTACATACAGTTCATTACTCCTCATATTTTTTCAGTTTTCAACCCTTCTCTAATGACCTCTATGTCGACTGAATGTTAAACCCTAGTCTACCACTTTCAATTTAAAAACAAAATTTAAAGGCCTTTCGAGAAATGTCTTTATGCTTCTCTGTGTTACAAATAACGCCTAAAAATAGGGGTCTGCATGGATGCGGATATCCGCAGTAATAATGACCAACTCCATTGCAGATATCCATGGCTGCTTCTCAGGATGTCCGTAATTACAGTTACCTAAAAAGTTAAAGGACGGTGTGAATAACATGTATTACGTCTATGTTTAACACATTGTTATTACTCGTTTGTGATATAATGCCGCTATACTGGCTTGGATGCGTAGCATCCTGAAGAGGATAGTGCGTTCTCTTGGGACTGCGAGTGCTGAAGATGACGACTTGGCCATCTTACAGTTTTCTGCACAGTTACACGCACACCCTGCTTCTGCCATACCACCATGTGGCTTACGTAACTGCTGTTTCATTTGCATTAACATAGATCGCATACGTAACTACAGACAACTGCCACAATGCGACATGAAGGCTGTTGCAGGGCACTCCATCCATCGGAATTTTCGTTTCATGGTCTGATTCCTGTTTGTATGTCACACATATCACAAATATTATTTCTTACAAAGTCAGTCGATCTATTAACGTTTCTCATAAATGATTTAATAGTTTGGCGAATTGATGTATGTTTGATAGGCTATATGACTAAGATTTAATAGTGTGCTAGATGTGACGTCAACTTGCAAGATGACTTCAGTTGACTTTTCAATATTGAGAAAATATTCTGTAGAAAATTTCACACAATCGGTTTCATAATATGACAGATTACGTTGCATTAAATGTGGTCATGATCCGCATCTACATTCTTTGTCTAAGGAATATAAATCTGGAGCTCCGACTTCAGCAGAGGAAAGCTTATATCAAGCCCGAATCTACGGTCAGAGCTCCTTTGTTACTAAGACGTTAAAGCACTTAACCAAATTTTAATATGCGGCTAAGACATTTTGCGGATGCGGTACGGATAGCATATTTCTTGTGCTGTTAGAGACTTTCTCGGCGTAATAACTCCCTGAGTGGTCCACGGGTGCCACGCTGGATAATGTTGTGGCAGTTGCACAATATTTCAACGAAAGAGGTGCTCGTCATCTTCAGGTACTTACTGACGTGTTGCTGCACTAGCTCGTCCACATACGCGGGGCTCGCTAGAAAAGTGTAGGCGACTAGGCGTGGGGCTATAACTTCATCACAGACGAATCATAGAGGACATCGACACCCGGAGCCCCCTGTTGGAGAAACTTTCGCATGCGCTAAGCGGGAAAAACACGGGTGCAAATCCAGACCAGGTTCTTGAAAATGATTCTCTTGTACACTTTTTAAGAATACAAGATCCAGTTCCACCAGGACTTCGTAGGCTGCCTAAGATACGTAAGGAGTCCTACTTTGCCCAATTGTGAACAATATAGGAGCCACAAAACGTTCCTAGCAAAACATCAGGCTTCTCTTCTGAACCTTTTGGTAAGAAAATGTGAACACCATACTCAAAACTCTGAAGATTTTATACAGTGATTGAAGAATCCGCGTCTCGAACCATCTGACGTATTAGTGAGTTTCAATGTAGGCTCTTCGTTCACACGAGTACCTCTGTTGCGTTCACTCATAGGAGCTGAGCTGGAAAAGGACATCGTACATCTTTTCAACATGTACTTCCATCGATTTACTTTCTATTTAACAAACAATATTTCAAGCAAACTGACAGTGCTGCTATGGATAGCCCTATGCCTGCCATAGTTGCTAACTTTTTATGGTAGACTTTGTGGAAAAATCACTTCAGTCAGCTGTTTTGAAACCCAAATGTTTCTGGAGGTATTTTGATGACAGCTTTGAGGTATGTACACATGTGGCAGGAAAGCTTCCTGCATTTCTGGAACACCTTGACTGTCTCCATCCGAACACTTGCTTCACAATGAAAGTGAAGAAATGTGGAGACCACCCGTTTTTAGTTGTCTTGGTCTGCAGAAAAGATGACGGTTTCTTGGGCCACAGCGTGTTCCGTAAACCAATTCACACTGACCTCTATCTACGAACTACCAGCTGTTATCACCCACCCCAAGGTGGTGGTGTATTACCGACCCTCGTTCATTGGGCTACAGTTATCTCAGATCCAGCGAGATTATCAACAGAACTTAGCCAACGGGTGCTCTGATAAGCAGATTCGAAATACATTTCAACCTGCATGCATTAAAACCCAAAAGCAGTCAGGAGAAGCGGAAAACTGCACGAGGATGGTTTTCCTCTTCTATTTTGGTGGCTTGTCCTTTAAGATCGGTAGGCTGTTCAAGACACATCGAATAAAATGCGTCTTCCACCCTCTAGCGCGAGTGTAAACGATGCTGGGTCCTGTTAACGACAGGTTTAAGGAGACCAGGGATATTTAACATCCAGTGCCAGTGTCGGAAATCATATACTGGCCAGACGTGTCGCACTGTTAAAGATACACTGAAGCGCCAAGGAAACTGGTATAGGCATGCGTATTCAAACATGGTGCTGCGGTCATCAACGCCTATATAAGACAATAAGTGTCTGGCACAGTTGTTAGATCGCTTACTGTTGATACAATGGCAGGTTATTAAGATTTAAGTGAGTTTGAACGTGGTGATATAGTCGGCGCACGAGCGATGGGACACAATATCTCCAAGAGAGGATTTTCCCGTACGACCATTTCACGAGTGCACCGTGAAAATCAGGAATCCGCTAAAACATCAAATCTCCGACATTGCTGCGGCAGGAAAAACATCCTGCAAGGAGGAGACCAAAAATGATTAAAGAGAATCGTTCAACGTGACTGAAGTGAACCCTCCGCAAATTGCTGCAGATTTCAATGCTGGGCCATCAACAAGTGTCAGCGTGCGAACCATGCAACGAAGCATCATCGATATGGGCTTTCGGAGCCGAAGGCCCTCTCATGTACCCTCCATGACTGCACGACACAAAGCTTTACGCCTCGCCTGGCCCCGTCAGCACCGACGTTGGACTGTTGATGACTGGAAACATGTTGCCTGGTCGGACGAGTCTCATTTCAAATTGTATATTCAAGTCTGTAATGGTGTGGGGCGTGTGCAGTTGTAGTGATATGGAACCCTTGATACCTCTAGATACGACACCGACAGGTGACACGAGCGTAAGCATTTTGTCTATCACTTGCATCCATTCATGTCAATTGTGCATTTCAACGGAATGGGCAATTTCAACACGACAATGTGACGCCCCATACGTCCAGAATTGCTACAGAGTGGCTCCGAAACACTCTTCTCAGTTAAAACACTCCCGCTAGCCACCAGACTCCCCAGACATGAACATTATTGAGCATATTTGAGATGCCTTGCAACGTGCTGTTCAGAAGAGATCTCCACCCCCTCATATTCTCACGGATTTATGGACAGCCCTCCAGCACTACTTCAGACATTAGTCATGTCTATGCTACGCCGTGTTGCGGCACTTCTGCTTCTTCGCGGGGGCCCTGTACTATATTGGGCAGGTGTACCAGTTTCTTTGGCTCTTCAGTGTAGATAAGTTGAACATAGACGTCACACCAGATTGGGTCAGCCAGAAAAGTCTGCTGTTGCTAGCACTATCTAGTCACGGGACATGTCATGGAATGCGGAGAGACAACGATCCTTTCGTCCACCTCGAAATACTTGTACTACATCATTAAAGAAGCGTTCGAAATACTCATAAGTAACGATCTGATTAACAGACACACAGGATTTCAGCTTAGACATGGGAACCTGCATTGGCTGTACTAATGCATCATCGGCCGCAGACGAACGAATCCAGCGAGTCAGCATAGACGGGGAATAGAAATCAGGAGACTGTGGCCAGTTTCTCCGTCACGGAGCTTTGGATGTCGATTTCTCCTGTGATTCGTCTACGATGACCCGTTGGTGCCTGCGCTTGTCTAGGAATCCAGAGCACATACTGGCGAGCCATTGCAATAACACTAAATATGGAGCTTATTATAGGTCCACAAAATTTCGTGAGAAATTAGATCAACTCAGACATGTCGTGCAACACATTCGAGAAATAGGCAGCAGCAAAGCAGAACGCCGCCATCGGTACAGAGTCCCCAAGGCATTACGGAGGAGATACTTACGGATCTGTCGCCTTTACGTGTCCTCCCCAAGTGCAATAAATAAATAGGTGAAAATTAAACCTTACCCTGTCACCGAGAAGCAGAAATCGCTGAAGAAGTGATGGGTCTTTTTTTAAAGAATAAAAAGCAACACTTCAGTAAGCACCCGAAGATGACGAGTATCTGTCTCGTTGAAGTATCGTACAACTTTCACAGCATTATACGCCACTGAAGCAGCATATTTCTTATCTCATTAGCATCTATATTCATGAGAAATGATGTGCCCGCCGAAATTTAGTGTAAGATTATAATGGTGCATGGTGTGGGTTCTTGTAGTCATGTCCTAGTTCATGAACCACGGGAAACGTATGAGTGGCCAAGTAAGTGGTCCCGACAGTCGGGATACCAGTTACTTTGGAATAAGGCTGGGCATCTCGGACATATTCTGAGTCGTGGTCACCTTTGTGCTCATACGGCAAAGACTACCAAATCCACCGGTTAGTCCCTCAGCCGTTAGGGGTAAAACCCAATGGGACTCGGGGCAAGTAAGGCTAGCAACCTGCTTCCCTGATACTTTAAATATGATGCTGGCAACAATCAGAGCAAAATGCCTCGGACCTTTGGAGGTGACGGAGTCCCACCTCTAACTACAAACCAGGGACTCCTAAGATACGACTTGGCAAACAAATGGTAATGAGATGGGGAGCTATTAATATCAATGGGGGCTACTCTGGGAAGAAGGTAGAGCTGGCAGAGGCTGCAAGTAAGATGGGGCTGGACGTTTTAGCTGTTAGTGACATTCGGGTAAGTAGTGAGAAAGGAGAGGAAGTGGGAGAATACAAGGTCTACCTGTCAGGAGTCAAAGCAGGAATAGCACAATGGGGTGTAGGGCTTTACATCAGGAAAGAAATGGAACCCAGCGTAGTTGCAATAAGGTATGTAAACGAACGACTGATGTGGATAGATTTGACAGTGTCTAGCAAGAAAATTAGGATTGTGTCAGTATATTCACATTGTGAAGGGACAGATCAAGATAAGATGGATAGTTTTTATGAGGCACTCAGTGATGTAGTTGTTAGAGTAAAGGACAAGGACAGTGTTCTGCTCATGGGTGATTTTAACGCCAGGATTGGAAATCGAACAGAAGGGTATGAAAAGGTTATGGGTAAATTTGAAGAGGATATGGAGGCCAACAGGAACGGGAAACAACTCTTGGGTTTCTGTGCCAGTATGGGCTTAGTAATCACAAACTCCTTTTTTTAAACATAAGAACAATCACCGGTATACTTGGGAAGGCAGGGGAACCAGATCTGTCATTGACTATATAATAACAGATCATGAATTCAGGAAGGCTGTGAGGGACACACGTGAATTCAGGGGATTCTTTGATAACACTGATCATTATTTAATCTGCAGTGAAATTGGAATTGTGAGGCCGAAAGTGCAGGAGGTCAGGTCCATATGTAGGAGGATAAGAGTGGAGAAACTTCAGGATAAGGAAATCAGGCACAAGTACATAACAGCGATCTCAGAAAGGTACCAGTTAGTTGAATGTAGTCAATTACAGTCATTGGAAAAGGAATGGACAAGGTACAGGGACACAGTACTAGAAGTGGCTCAAGAATGTCTTGGAACAGTAGTGTGTAAAAGTAGGATGAAGCAAACAGCTTGGTGGAATGACACAATCAAGACAGCCTGTAAAAGGAAAAAGAAGACGTATCAAAAATGGCTACATACTAGAACTCAGGTAGACAGAGAAAGTTATGTTGAAGAAAGAAACAAAGCCAAACAGATAATTGCAGCATCCAAGAAGAAATCCTGGGAAGACTTTGGAAACAGGTTGGAGACTATGGGTCAAGCTGCTGGAAAACCATTCTGGAGTGTAGTTAGTAGTCTTCGAAAGGGAGGTAAGAAGGATATGACAAGTATTTTGGACAGGTCAGGAAAACTACTGGTGAATCCTGTGGATGCCTTGGGCAGATGGAGGGAATATTTTGAAGAGTTGCTCAATGTAGGTGAAAATACAATCCGTGATGTTCCAGATTTCGAGGTAGAATGGGACAGGAATGATGATGGAAATAGGATCACATTTGAGGAAGTGGAGAAAATGGTCAATAGATTGCAGTGCAATAGAGCAGCTGGGGTGGATGAAATTAAGCCGGAACTCATCAAATACAGTAGAATGTCAGGTCTTAAATGGCTACACAGCATAATTGAAATGGCCTGGGAGTCGGGACAGGTTCCATCAGACTGGACAAAAGCAGTAATCACACCAATCTTTAAACATGGAAACAGAAAAGATTGTAACAACTACAGAGGTACCTCTTTAATCAGCGTTGTGGGTAAAATCTTCTCAGGTATTATTGAAAGGAAAGTGCGAGTATTAGTTGAGGACCAATTGGATGAAAATCAGTGTGGGTTTAGGCCTCATAGAGGTTGTCAGGACCAGATCTTTAGCTTACGGCAAATAATGGAGAAGTATTATGAGTGGAACAGGGAATTTTATCTATGCTTTATAGATCTAGAAAAGGCATATGACCGGGTTCCTAGGTGGAAGTTATTGTCTGTTCTACGAGATTATGGAATAGGAGGCAAGCTTTTGCAAGCAATTAAAGGTATTTACATGGATAGTCAGGCAGCAGTTAGAGTTGACGGTAAATAGAGTTCATGGTTCAGAGTAGTTTAAGGGGTAAGACAAGGCTGCAACCTGTCTCCACTGTTGTTCATATTATTTACGGATCATATGTTGAAAACAATAGACTGGCTGGGTGAGATTCAGATATGTGAACACAAAATAAGCAGTCTTGCATATGCGGATGGCTTAGTTGTGATGGCAGATTCGATTGAAAGTTTGCAAAGTAATATTTCAGAGCTAGATCAGAAATGTAATGACCATGGTATGAAGATTAGCATCTCCAAAACGAAAGTAATGTCAGTGGGAAAGAATATAAACGGATTGAGTGCCAAATAGGAGGAACAAAGCTAGAACAGGTGGACGGTTTCAAGTACTTAGGATGCATATTCTCACAGGATGGCAACATAGTGAAAGAACTGGAAGCGAGGTGTAGCAAAGCTAATGCAGTGAGCGCTCAGCTACGATCTACTCTCTTGTGCAAGAAGGAAGTCAGTACCAAGTCTAAGTTATCTGTGCACCGTTCAATCTTTCGACCAACTTTGTTGTATGGGAGCGAAAGCTGGGTGGATTCAGGTTACCTTATCAACAAGGTTGAGGTTACGGATATGAAAGTAGCTAGGATGATTGCAGGTACTAGTAGATGGGAACAGTGGCAGGAGGGTGTCCACAATGAGGAAATCAGAGAAAAACTGGGAATGAACTCTATAGATCTAGCAGTCAGGGCGAACGGGCCTAGATGGTGGGGTCATGTTACACGCATGGGAGAAGCAACGTTACACAAGAGACTCATGGGTTCAGCAGTAGAGGGTAGGAGGAGTCGGGGCAGACCAAGGAGAAGGTACTGGATTCGGTTAAGAATGATTTTGAAAGTAATAGTTTAACATCAGAAGAGGCACCAATGTTAGTACTGAATAGGGGATCATGGAGGAATTTTATAAGGGGGCTATGCTCCAGACTGAACGCTGAAAGGCATAATCAGTCTTAAATGATGATGATGATGATTATAATTTTACAACTTCTTGACACGCAGATAAACTTTCTTCTCACCAGTATGTGCTTGTTTTGTGTGGACATCCTTGCACATCCTGTGTATCACACTTTTTTTTTTTTTGCTCAGTTTATGGGATTCCGCAATTATCAAGTAATGCAATTGAAACATGTAATATAAAATTGTCTTACAAAATTTTACCCTGTGAATATATCTTTCACTATGATATCCTTGTCGTAGCTCCGATTACGGGTCCCTGCACCTGTACGAAACACACACTATGCAGTATGTTCTAACACGATGGGAGCATGAAGCAGCCACAACGTGGTTGTAATCTATCTCAGGGAAGTACTAGATGAACAGACAGTGCTATTTCTCTCCAGGATAAGAAGCAACCTGTCCGTGGCCAGTCAGGGCCAGGCACGCACCACATTGTCTGAATAACTGTGCGCCTTTGTGTGAAGGGAATGCATGTGGTAAGTAGCTGACCATCCAGAACAGCCTCTATGCAGACGATAGACTGCACGAGAGGAGATATGTTTAGTACTTTCAACATTGCAGCCCAGTCAGCAGTCATGATAATCTAATATATAAGAAACTATCAGCCTCGATTGCGGTAATGAAACCAACCTTTACCTAGGTTTCAGATCAAGTAATTGAGCCTTTTTCAGAAGATATACCTGAATCTATAATATGTCTACGAGGGCATGGTCTAGAAATAAAAATGTGACTACGCCTACTCAGGCTGTTTTAGTTTTATTTCTAGACCATTCCCTCTCAGACATACACTCCAGGAAATTGAAATAAGAACACCGTGAATTCATTGTCCCAGGAAGGGGAAACTTTATTGACACATTCCTGGGGTCAGATACATCACATGATCACACTGACAGAAACACAGGCACATAGACACAGGCTACAGAGCATGCACAATGTCGGCACTAGTACAGTGTATATCCACCTTTCGCAGCAATGCAGGCTGCTATTCTCCCATGGAGACGATCGTAGAGATGCTGGATGTAGTCCTGTGGAACGGCTTGCCATGCCATTTCCACCTGGCGCCTCAGTTGGACCAGCGTTCGTGCTGGACGTGCAGACCGCGTGAGACGACGCTTTATCCAGTCCCAAACATGCTCAATGGGGGACAGATCCGGAGATCTTGCTGGCCAGGGTAGTTGACTTACACCTTCTAGAGCACGTTGGGTGGCACGGGATACATGCGGACGTGCATTGTCCTGTTGGAACAGCAAGTTCCCTTGCCGGTCTAGGAATGGTAGAACGATGGGTTCGATGACGGTTTGGATGTACCGTGCACTATTCAGTGTCCCCTCGACGATCACCAGTGGTGTACGGCCAGTGTAGGAGATCGCTCCCCACACCATGATGCCGGGTGTTGGCCCTGTGTGCCTCGGTTGTATGCAGTCCTGATTGTGGCGCTCACCTGCACGGCGCCAAACACGCATACGACCATCATTGGCACCAAGGCAGAAGCGACTCTCATCGCTGAAGACGACACGTCTCCATTCGTCCCTCCATTCACGCCTGTCGCGACACCACTGGAGGCGGGCTGCACGATGTTGGGGCGTGAGCGGAAGACGGCCTAACGGTGTGCGGGACCGTAGCCCAGCTTCATGGAGACGGTTGCGAATGGTCCTCGCCGATACCCCAGGAGCAACAGTGTCCCTAATTTGCTGGGAAGTGGCGGTGCGGTCCCCTACGGCACTGCGTAGGATCCTACGGTCTTGGCGTGCATCCGTGCGTCGCTGCGGTCCGGTCCCAGGTCGACGGGCACGTGCACCTTCCGCCGACCACTGGCGACAACATCGATGTACTGTGGAGACCTCACGCCCCACGTGTTGAGCAATTCGGCGGTACGTCCACCCGGCCTCCCGCATGCCCACTATACGCCCTCGCTCAAAGTCCGTCAACTGCACATACGGGGCATGCTACCAGTGTTAAAGACTGCGATGGAGCTCCGTATGCCACGGCAAACTGGCTGACACTGACGGCGGCGGTGCACAAATGCTGCGCAGCTAGCGCCATTCGACGGCCAACACCGCGGTTCCTGGTGTGTCCGCTGTGCCGTGCGTGTGATCATTGCTTGTACAGCCCTCTCGCAGTGTCCGGAGCAAGTATGGTGGGTCTGACACACCGGTGTCAATGTGTTCTTTTTTCCATTTCCAGGAGTGTATTATAGAATCAGGTATATCTTCCGAAGAAGGCTCAATTACTTGGGCTGAAGCCTATGTAAAGGTTGGTTTCAGTACCGCAATCGAGGCTGATAGTTTCTTATATATTAGAGGAGATAAGTGACCCAGAGACTGCTTTGAGGTTTTTAGCCACGCTAAGTGCTGTGCTGACTGGAAGTCTTCAGGCGGTTAAAACAAAATAACCATCCTGGTACTCTGTTTAGGACGTGGCCAACCTTGCACATACTGCTGTTCAAAAACTTCTTCTCCCTTGCATATTTTCCAGAGCCGTGTAAGAGTGACAGAGGCAACATTCAACAATGGATAAACTCTTTCCGACTGTCGCTGGTGTTTAGACTGCCAGTGACTCGTCAACTTGTAATACCTCCATATCTGTTCCCTGTGCCATTCTGCTTCCCTCGTACTTGAATACTTTTTGAAAAAAAACAGAAGACAAAATACAATAATCATATAGCCGAGACATCTACCGACATGGACTGTTCAAGCCGCACAATTTTCACTGGCAATGTAAGTATCTCACATGGTTTAGGGTTGTAGCACAATGTCGCCAAGATATAGTGCTGTTTAATAGGTTTTGAATAGTTCTTTATTTACTTTAGGGTAATAACAGGTTCTAACAAATTACACGCAGTTTCTTGACATCAAACCCGCCATAAAGTCACAGTAGTTTAGTGGCACTACATCCTCCGCCCTCAACAATGTATTTTACAGTTTCTGATCCTTTTACGCCTTTGCGTTTTATATTTTCTCTCTGTGCTATTTTCTAGTGTAACGTTGACTGCTACTGGAGGGTTCTGGACATACCTCTACAGCCTGTTTCTTCATGTGTTAAGGGTTGTCCATAGTCGTCGCTTCTCGTTTTTTCCTTTCTTTCCATTTAGTGCTTCGCTTCTCCACCTATTTTAAAGCAGCGCCACTTGTGAAATATTTCTAATTTCTTCCACTCCGATTTTTCCACGGAGGATGCTTCATTTCTTTTGGCTTTCCGTTGTATATCCTTGACCACCAGTTGGAGACTAATACAGTTGTTCACTTTATTCCAGACCTCTTTTTAAATTTCCTTATTTTCGTTCAGAATGGAGCATTATGCATATCTTATCATTGTTAAACAACGGTGGCGATACGTTACTAAGCTTTCTTGCACTGTTCATAATATTACGGTATGGATTTTTTTCCTCACGAAACGGTAGCTGTAGTGGTGGTGGTAAGTTATTATAGGACCAAACTGCTGAGTTCATCGGTCCCTAGGATTACGCACTACTTAATCTAGCTTAAACTAACTTACGCTAAGGGCAACACACATACACACCCATGCCCGAGGGAGGACTCGAACTTCCGACGGGGGGAGCCGCACGAACCGTGCAAGGCGGCTGAGACCGCGCGTCTACCCCGCGCGGTGAAAAGATAGACGTCTAAATGAGAAGTGGAGACGTCGGCACTCAGCCTGTTTCTTGTTGAAAAAGTCTTAAAATTTCCATTCGTTTGTCGTCGGAGCTTCCACGCAGACTCACGAAATCACACTCGCGGCCGCTGCCAGAAGCGACACACTCTTAGCAAGGTGCACGACTTAATTGGAAACGTTTACACGCAATCCCGGATTGATTCTCTGCTCTGCTTGCATTACCAAATCAGTCTAAGGTCGTCAGCGTCGCTTTGACCTATGTGGCATGGTTAAACAACTCACTACTCGAACGTCAATAATCAAAACCGTCTAGCAATCCAACTACTTTGCCGGTAGGGTTGCCCGTGCGGTTCTAGGCGCTTCAATCCGGAACCGCGCCACCGCAACGGTCGCAGGTTCGAATCCTGCCTCGGGTATGGATGTGTGTGATGTCCTTAGGTTAGTTAGGTTTAAGTACTTCTAAGTTCTAAGGGACTGATGACCTCAGATGTTAAGTCCCATAGTGCTCAGAGCCATTTTGAACCAACTACTTTCAGAAAGATTCCGAGATTCGACAAGTGCACGAGGATACGTACACCGTCTACAGTTCCCGTACCGCCCGTAACAGGTTTCTATCAACTGCCTCCGATAACCGCAACACTAACCAAACAGAACTAAAGTAAAAAAAAAAAAAGGGGGGGGGGAGAGTCTCACAAAACTCAACATTTACATTTTCACGAAAACAAATTTAATTTATTGGCTTCAGTGAAAATCTCGCTAAGCCCGCCCATTCACCAGACACCACCATCCAGCTAGCTCGCTGACGCGACCATCTAATTTGAGAGTTTTGCCTACTGAGCGAATGTACACACAGTAAATGGCAGCACTCGGCTAGAAAACCGAAATATTTCTACCCGAAAGTCACGCCCGCGTACGGAAACGCACTTCTGGAGTCCCTCGTAGTAAGAAAGAATTTGACTGATCGCGAAGGAGCACCTTCTTCCGACTTCTGAAACACACTGCGAAAACACCTCCTCCGCCCTACAGGGGACGCGACTGCTGTACCCCGAAAGAACTGCCGGTAGACTAGCCAATTTCGGAAGCTCCGCACTGCTACACGAAATTATTTAACATTGAAGGCTTTCTGAGTCTGTAATGCTCACGCTAATCACTCATATGCAAAATACTGCCAGGGTTTTTCAAACGTTTCTTCCCAAGCATGAGTTACTAAGCACCTGCCATCATGGGAGAATCACTGGCTCTTGAGCCACACTTTTCGGATCCCTTCTCTAACATTTGAGAGCAAAGACAGGCCCATAAACTCCAGGCCGTAGAAAGCTTGAAAGCTTGCTTCTACCAGAAACCGACCCTGACGTAGACAATAGTCACAGAAACAGCGCACAACAGTGATCAGGAGATGTTATGTTACAAGGAATATGGTTTTGTGACGAGTGGTTGTGGGTGGGAGGGAGGGGGGGGGGGGGCTAAGGCTTAAACTCTGGTGACACAGATCACGCCGAGAACGGTTTTTGAGCGCTGCCTTGATGTACGGGGAGAGGACAAAAATATGGAAACAGCAAAAACATAACACGTTATCATTCCTAATACTGTGTAGGAAATCCGTTGGCATTCAGAACAGCTTCTAGTCGTCTCGGACAGATTAAATGCATGCCCTGCATGGTTTTCAACGAAATCCTCCTGCAAAATAGTGGTAGATTCAGATGATGATGATGGAGCTGGATAGCGATCACGTATCCTTCTATCCAAAGTAGATCATAAAGGCTCAATAATTTTGAGAACTCTTGACTGTAGAGGCCAGGGAAGATGCGACAATTCATCAGCGTACTCATAAATCAGTGCCGGACGATACGATCTGTGTGAACAGCAGCCTTGTCTTGCAGCGCATCACCATTGGGGAAACAACACTGTACCATGAAATGGAGCTTATTAGCCAAGATAGCCATGTAATTCTTAGTAACGCAACCTTGCAGAGTAGCCATGGCCCCATGGGATACCATGATATGGCTGCCAAAATCATCATCGAACCCCCTCCACGATTCACTGTTGGGCTGGAGACTTGGCCAGAAGTTGCGAACAGTGTGAAACAAGACCCATCCGATAAAATTACTTTCTCCCGTTGCTCCGTAGTTCAGGTTTTGTGGGGTCGGCACAACGTTTTTCTGTTACGGGCATTTGCATCACTGATGAGCGATTTCGAAATTCCAATTCGCCCTGTAATTCCCGACATATAGGGCTCCTTTCGTGTTCGTTTGGTGCTGACAGGTTCGCGAAGGCAACCAGCAGTGTCTTTACAGCTGTCGTCCTCTCATTTTTCCTCACAATTCTCCTCAACGACACACTCTACATACACTTTTGTCCACGCTGTGGTTTAATGGCTGATGTTTTCCAGCTTTCCCTGTATGCGGTCAAATCTTCGATACCCTTCCCCATGAAACACAAAACACTTCGGCTACCTTGGTTACTCACCATACGAGCACCAACAATTTGATCACGTTCGAACTAACTTAGCTCCGACATAAGGTATTCACAATTACACAGAACACTGTTGTGACCACGAATGACACCGTACAGGTGGTGTTCGTGGTCAAATACAACTGCTCAACCTGCAGGTTTGCTTATCATGTGCATTTATGTTAAAGCATACATTTCTCGTGGTGTCCCCATATTTTTGTAGTTTGAAGTGTTGTTCCACTGCAGTGATGATGCGGCGGTCCTCCTGGGCGCCAGGGGGCAAGGGTTATCCCGGGCTGCTGCCGCCGCGTGTGCGGGAGAGCTGCGAGGGGCCGCGGCTGGAGGAGGCAGCTGACCGGCTCAGGAGCTTCTACTTCCACGGCGAGGACCTCGACGAAGACAGGTTCACCGAGGTACGTAACAGCCGCTCATTCCGTGCAGTCACAGCTAACACGCACGATTAACTGAAGAAACAGTCTGGTATCTAACAGTTCTCGAAATTTGAATACAATGTAGTTGTAAGGTGTCAGGCAAATCCAACACCTTCCATGAAAACCCTGACATGATAAGCAAATCCGGCAGTATGTCACATATCTCCGAATAAATCGTGACATTAAATTAACCAAAGTAATACGAGTAACGAGTGAGCAAATGGAATACCACAGACTAACACAAGAATGCCTAAATGCATGTCATACCTTCCCACCATGAGACAGACGCAGTTCCGAGGGGAGAAACGAGAACAGAAGCCGAGAGCAGAACCGTGTTAAGCTGGAACGCCCTATGATAAGGGACGGACACCCACGTCGCCAGCTAACCGCTAGGACCACCCCAGCCGCAAGTTTTAGCGTGAGACTTTTTCACGTCTGTTACGTCAGGACCACCCCCCAGCCCATATTAAAAGATAGAGCCCTCCAGAAGAACAGTATAGATCTTACTATAACACTAAAATGACCAGACCAGCTGCAAGTTTTAGTGTGAGACTTTTTCGCGTCTCTGTTACGTTGCAAACTTAAAAAACATTGCCCCACCACGAAAAGTATAACGTTTCTCATTGGATAGACGGAATTTTTGTAGGCGGAGCTTAAGGTTAACATTGAGACCCTGATTGGTCAGATGAAAACACAGCCAGATAGTTTTTTAAACCAACTTCGGTAAATTGTAGTAAGGAGAAGTTAGGAGATAGTTTCTTCCGAGACGGCGAGGTGAGCGGAGCTGTGCTGCCCGCTGCCCCCTGACGAACACCGACAAGGTAATGAACGCACGCGATGCCGCATAACAGCACATAAAGCTTCACTCAGAACTGCAGAAGTCTCATCTGTTACACCCCCATTTTGCGTAATACTAGTGCCGATCGTCAATTAAAGCTCATGGTGTTCACATTTGCCACCTGAAGTAAAAATCTGAAACGCGATGATTTTTCTGTTATATAGTTATTGAGAAACCACATCAGTCACTGTAATTTACGACAAGTTAGATAAGTAATTAAAGATAATTGAGGGTCACTGTAGACCATTTTGATAGTTTTCTCTTTTGTGAAACTTAATTTAAACCTAGATTACAGATGTGATATGGCATAGGTCATCCTTAGATCCATTGTAGAACTTGGAAACCCATTCAGGGAATATTCGTTCACATTTTTGTTGAACACAGTTGGTTTTTACCATCCTGTATTAAAACATTTCCTTTTATCAATAGTGCAATTTATAAACAATGTTTTGTGAGTAGAATAAAATTTACAATGGTAAACTTAACTGCTTTTGCGACGTTATTTTACCAGCTAACTAAAAATAGGAAAGCCTTGAACCCCTTCCACTAAATTTAGTTAGTCTTAAGATTCTTTTACAGGGAGTGCAGTGGAGCTGACGCTGAAATCATTAAGTATTTGGTTATATCATCGCTAGTCTCACTGAACTCTTCTGAACTCTACATGTCATGTGTGGTCTGGCGTCTCCTTACCAGCAACAGGTCCTAGGTTCAAACTAGTCAATTCCCTAAAAAACACGCTCAGAGCGGCGTTGCGCGAAAAGTGGTAGGGAGACACGATATAGAACAGACACCACGCAGAATGTTAGATAATATCGCTAGGTGTCTCTTCACGTATCCTCCTTGGTTTAATATGGCAAGTGGCTGCTCGATTCGGTTAGTTGTCGGTGTTGACGTGTTTCCATGACTGTGGTTTTGCAGTGCCTCCTCACCTAGAATGCTAATAAGTCTCCGTAATTTTTTGTTTTAAACTTGGGAAAATCGCTGAAAATCGCTGTAGACATTTACGAAATGTTGAAGCAGTCAAGGTTTTAGGTCACTAGTAGACATACGACTAGTAAGAGCATTCTATAGACGTGATCATGACGGCCGTTCAGGTCGGCCGTCAACTGGCATCAAAACAGAGAAAGTGAGGGACATGATACTGCGACAGACAATACAAGACATCAGTGTCATCTTGGGCATACGTTATCGGTATACGTGCCTCGGCATGCGTACAAAAATTGGATTTTCCCGTGCTCATACCTCGGGTTCTGTTGGCGATAAAAAGGTAGGGTCAAGTGTTTTCGATAGCCCTTGGGCTGGGAACCATTTGCATACTCTACAGAAGGATCTTCTGCGTGTCACTATCATACAGTACAGGATCGAAGTGTGGATATTACACACTCCCTCTTACTTAGGCAAATGGACCGAATCGGCTAGCTCTTTTTGCATTTGATGTGGTCCACTGTGGGCTTGAGGCACAACTTATAGAGGTACCATTAGTTTATGGGCTGTTCATCGGAAAATCCCAAGAAAATCGAAATTTTCGCCATCACCAGAGGACCAAAACCCAGCCGGGGATCCCAAGACGGATACCCTCAGCAGATAGCTGAAATTTTTATAATAATTCCTAAGATCCTGATCTCGAACAACCTTGAAAATTTTCTTGATATCTTCATACGTTTCCAAGTGATAGAGGTTCAAAGTTGCCGTACTTCTACACGTAAAATCCGGTATGAGAGGAAATCTAAATAATAAATAACGTCAGAAAATTGCTCAAATTGTAACAGTGTATTCTCTATGCATTTATCTAGAAGAGCTATCTCACTCTTTTCAAAAACATTTATGCGTTATCGAAAAACATCCTAAAAACTTGTTTTTTGTTTTGTTTTTGGTACCAAAACCCATCCGCGAATTCCTATACGGCTATGCACAGCAAATGGCTCTAATTTTACGATGTGTTCCTAAGATTCCGATCTTGTACAAATTGGAGATTTTTCTCCATACCTCTATCCGTTTCCGAGATACAAGGGTTCAAAGTTACCGTACTTGTACACGTGAAATACGCATGTAAAATCCGCTTTGAGGCGAAATTGTAGTTTATAAAGTGACATAGCACTGAGAAATACACTGTAAAGTGTCTCCATTATAATCTGGGACCCCCATGTTGTAGTACTAAAGCACATACAAAATTTTTATGCACGTAATTTCAATTTCACATAACTATCTAAATTTTACTGATCAATACATTTCTTTTCATTTGAGTTACATTCGTTGCTGCAGCAGGGAAGAGGAGCAAACCAGTGAAAAAATGCTCCTGTCGGAGCATAAAAAATTTTGGCATGCGAACATATTTATGCTTTTTTATGCTGGGAGAGAAGACAGTGGCAGTGACAAATAGACGGAAAAGTAGTAAATACTGGAATATGGTAGACAGTGGTTGTATTATAGGAAGAGCGAAGAAGACAACAGTAGTTTGAGAGGAAGAGAGGGATACAGTGGCAGTGGAACGTAGTTGACAGTGACAGAATAATGCTA
Source organism: Schistocerca nitens (assembly GCF_023898315.1). Lineage (NCBI taxonomy): Eukaryota > Metazoa > Arthropoda > Insecta > Orthoptera > Acrididae > Schistocerca > Schistocerca nitens. The sequence continues at coordinate 450,542,060 of NC_064615.1, forward strand.
GGAAAAGAGTGAAGGAGACCTGCTGGGAGAGGAGCAGGAATAAAAAGAAAGAGGAGGGGAAAGTGGGGGATAAATGCCAGTGATAATGAGAGACAGAGTATATGAGAATGACAACGAGGAAGAGAGAGATAGTGACAGTGAGAAGAGACAGAGGCAGTAGGAAGGGCGGAATCAGATATTAGCAGTATGAGACAGCAAGAGGGAGACAGCGACAGTGAGAGGACGCTGTAGTAGTAGGACAGAACGAAGAGGACTGTGGCTGTGACACAGGAGACAAAGAGAGAGAGAGAGAGAAAGAGATAATTACAATGACAATGAGCTGGGCTGAATGAGTGAGTGAGGAAGCTCAGCTGACAGTGGATGGGTATGAGCTACTTACAGCGATGCACTAGAGGTGTGAGTGATTTACAGTTAGGGAAGCTTGTGGGAATTTGAGGTGAGCTGAATGTTAAAAGAAGCACGAATATTCGCGCGCCAAAATTTTGTGAAAATTTTTGGAGGTGCTGAGGAAGGTAGAAAGAGGCAGCTGGTACCCCACTTTTCAGTCAGAATCTTTTAAATAAGCAGGAACGCACTCCCATAGTTTTTCCGCTCGTGATACATGTGAATGTGTTCTGTCAGAAGAATTGACTGCTTCAAGACGATCTGAAGTGACATCGCGTGGAAGTATGCAGGGAACTTTGAAGATAGTCAAACCTTTCGTCCAAAATGTGTCACTCGTGACGAAAACTGGGCTTCTTAAGCAGCAATTATCGCAATGGAAGAATCCTCCGTTGTTCATAATGAGTTAGTCCCTCCGGGTCAGGCGGTCGCGATATCTTAAGACTTCTGATGGAGGGCATGAGGAGAAAATATACACAGACGTGGCGTAGGGACGATTGGGTACTTCACGGTGTCCATAGAGGGTTGTATACTACCTACATTACTCAGGAACATAACACACATAAAAAAAAGTTTTGCATCACCCTGGTTCCCAGAACTCGTGAAGGTAGACGTTGACTGTGGATATTGTATTACAGACACAGTCCCTTTGACCGTTGAGAGATGTCACTAAACCTGTCCAAAGATGTAAACAACCATGCATGAGCAGCGCCTATTTGACGGAGGGGGTCTGACAGCCAATCAGTTCCAGTCACTCCACCAGGAAGGAGGTACACGGCACGTGTTGTCTGTAGGTCAACCATGCCTACACGGTCAATACCGCGGTTCGATCGCGTCTGCATTGTTTCTTTGTGCCAGGAAGGGCTCTCAACAAGGGAAGTGTCCAGGCGTCTCGGAATGAACCAAACCGATGGTGTTCGGACATGGAGGAGATACAGAGAGACAGTAACTATCGATGACATGCCTCGCTCAGACTGCCAAAGAGCTACTACTGCAGTGGATGACTGCTACCCACATATTATGGCTCTGAGGAACCCTGAGAGCAACGCCACCATGTTGAATAATGCTTTTCGAGCAGCCACAGGACGTAGTGTTACGACTCAAACTGTGCGCAAAGGCTGCGTGATGCGCAACTTCACTCCCAACGTCCATGGCGACGTCCATCTTTGCAAACACGACACCATGCAGCGCGGTACAGATGGCCCAACAACATGCCGAATAGACTGCTCAGGATTGGCATCACGTTCTCTTCACCGATGAGTGTCGTTTATGCCTTCAACCAGACAATCGTCGGAGACGTGTTTGGAGGCAACCCGGTCGCTGAACGCCTTACACACACTGTCCAGCGAGTGGAGCAAGGTGGAGGTTTCCTGCTGTTTTGGGGTGGCATTATGTGGGGCCGACGTACGCCGCTGGTGGTCTCTGAAGGCGCCGTAAGGGCTGTACGATACGTGAATGCCATCCTCCAACAGATAGTGCAACCATTTCGGCAGAATATTGGCGAGGCATTCGACTTCATGGACGACAGTTCGCGCTCCATCTTGCACATCTTTTGAATGACTTCCTTCAGGATAACGACATCGCTCGACTAGAGCCTGGGATGGATTGAAAAGGGCTGTTTATGGACGACGTAACGCACCAACCACTCTGAGGGATCTACGCTGAATCACCGTTGAGGAGTGGCACAATCTGGACCAAAAGTGCCTTGATGAACTTGTGGATAGTATGCAAGGACGAATACGGGCATGCATCAATGCAAGAGGAAATGCTACTGGGTATTAGAGGTACCGGTGTGTACAGAAATCTGGACCACCACCTCTGATGGTCTCGCTGTATGTTAGTACAACATGCAATGTGTGGTTTTCATGAGTAATAAAGAGGGCGCAAATGATGTTTGTGTTGATCCCTATTCCAATTTTCTGTACAGGTTCCGGAACTCTCGGAACCGAAGTGATGCAAAACTTTTTTTGGTGTGTAGTAGTTCTCCTCCCGCTGTACTGGCCAGACTTAGCTCTGTGTGTCTTCTACACCTTCCCGAAGATTAAAATAAAGTTAAATGAGCGAATATTTGATACAGTGCTGAGGACTCAAGCGTAATTACAGAAGATACAAAGCACCTTAACAAAGACGGATTTCCAGGATTCTTATCAAAACTGGCAGAGACGTTGGGATTTTCACTCCCAAGCGGGCTACTTTTAAGATTATGATGCAGGATGAAATCAAGGCAAGACATAGTAATTTAAATTAATACATTTCGGGAACATTTGGATACCACCTCGTACAGAATGATTAAAATTACTGGACGATTCCACGAGATCATATTTTCAAAATAATTGAATTATAAATACGTGACCTTACCGAAACCATTAAGAGGAAAGTTTTAAAAACTTTTATCATTCTTAAATGCAATCAGTGTAAGCCACATGGTGAAGGTGAATTACTCTCATTTTCATACGACGCCTCTGAGCGGGCTAGGTGTGATTTTCAGCTTACCAACAACGCGAAGAGCTGCAAACTTTGTCCTCGGCCAGACTATGCTCTAAGCAGCCATATTCGTGGAACAGTGAGATGCAGAGACGAGGAGGTAGTCTTTCAAAGTGGTACCATCAGTGAGCGCAAGAAGCTTAGGTCGAATCGAGAATATACGGAACTGCATAAGTAATTCCTCGAGCACGACTGGTCGATTAAACTTTTGTTCGGTAATCTTATTTAACACCCTAATTCCCTAGTAAAATAGAACGTATCCATCTCTATTCGTAACCATCACTACCTTTTTGTTTTGTTTTAACTGGTGACTGTGTCAATCATTCAGCTTCCTAGCGTTCTCCCCAACTCACCTTCAATATATTCCTTCTTGTTGATGGGTCTCGGATACGGATATAGGGATACTGGACGATGCGACATAACTCTGACAGGGTAGGCCGTCCCCAGTGCATGGCATGTGGTTGGTGTAATAGTTTCGTGCCTCAATATACCTACGAAGGCGTGATGAAAAATAGTGCATCCGAGTATTTTTAAGAGAACTCGGAAAGCTTTAAAGAATAGAAGCGTAATTAACATTCTAAATTATTATTCTTTGTGTCTACATATTTTCAGCCCTCTGCCGCTAGAGGATCCAGAATTGTAGCCTGTAACACGGCGGAGTATAACGCAACACAAAGTGCTGAGCGCTATTGACAAAGAATTTCAAATTGTTTCTGTATTTGTAGATTTCCAGAAGGCTTTTGACGCTGTACCTCACAGGCGGCGTGTAGTCAGATTACGTGCTTATGGGATATCGTCTCAGTTATGTGACTGGATTTGTGATTTCCTGTCCGAGAGGTCATAGTTCGTAGCAAGTGATTTCTGGCGTTCCTCAAGGTAGTGTTATAGGCTCTCTGCTGTTCCTTATTAATATAAACAGTTTAGAAGACAATCTGAGCAGTCATATTTGGTTGTTTGCAGATGATGATGATGTCGTTTATCATATAGTAAAACCATCAGAAGAACAAATCATATTGACAAATGATTTAGAAAAGATATCTGTTTGGTGCGAAAATTGGAAATTGACCCTAAATAATGAAAAGTGTAAGGTCATCCACATGAGTGCTGAAAGGAGTCCGTTAAACTTCAGTTACACGATAAATCAGTCATATCTAAAGGGCGTTAATTCAACTAAATGCCGGCCGAAGTGGCCGTGCGGTTAAAGGCGCCGCTGCAGTCTGGAGCCGCAAGACCGCTACGGTCGCAGGTTCGAATCCTGCCTCGGGCATGGATGTTTGTGATGTCCTTAGGTTAGTTAGGTTTAACTAGTTCTAAGTTATAGGGGACTAATGACCTCAGCAGTTGAGTCCCATAGTGCTCAGAGCCATTTGAACCATTTTTTTTTTCAACTAAATACTGAGGAATTACAATTACGAAGAACTTAATTTGGAAAGAACACGTAGAAAATGTTATGGGGAAGGCGAACCAAAGACTGCGTTTTGTTGGTAGAACACTTAGAAGATGCAACAAATCAACTAAAGAGACTGCCTACACTACGCTTGTCCGTCCTCTTTTGGAGTACTGCTGCGCGGTCTCTGGTCCTTAGCGGATAGGATTAACCGACTACACCGAGAAAGTTAAAAAAAAACAGCACGTTTTGTATTATCGAGAAACGGGGGGGGGGGCGAGGGGGGGGGGGGAGGGAGAGTGTCACTGACATGATACAGGATTTGGTACGGACATCATTTAAACAATTTCGTTGCGGCGAAATCTTCTCACGAAAGTTCAATCACCGACTTTCTCCTCCGAATGCAGTATATTTTGCTGATGCCAACCTACATAGGCATAAACGATCATTATATTAAAATAAAGGAATTCAGAGCTCGCACTGAAAGATCGTGTTTCCGTGCGCGCTTCGAGGTTGGAATAATTGGGAATTATTGTGGAGGTGGTTCGATGAACTCTCTGCCACCCACTTAAGCGTGATTTGCAGAGCACTTACGTAGATATACATGTACTTGTAGATGAATATGTATGTTTGTGCGTGAGAAACAGTGTGTTGCAACCATGTTTAGAATTCGAAAAGTTTGCTCATACGTGGAGCGCCCTCTCCTTCAGCTTGACCACGCCAGACCACACATGAGCGCTGTGAGATCTGCGACAATGCGAGGCCTTGGGTGCACTGTCATCGATCATCTCTCCACACAGTCCCGACTTAGCCCCGTGCGATTCTCATCTGTTTCCAGAACAACTTCGAGGACTTCATCTGTTAGTGATAAGCGGTGCAAGAGGAAAGATTGTGGCTCCGTCACAAAGTCAAACGTTCTATGGTGACGGTATCAGCAAACTGGTCTCTCGTTGGGAGAAATGCTTTCGTCGCCAGGTGACTATGTTGGGAAATAAATATGTAGACATGAAGACTCAAGATGTAGATGTTAATAACGTTTGGTTTAATTAAAATGTTTTAAGAGTTTTCCCACAAAAAATTATGAGGCTTTACTCTTCAGCACTCCTTCGTACATCTACATCTACACGACTACTGAAAAGTTCCCACTTAAGTGCCTAGAAGAGGGTTTTTTGAACCGCCTTCTGTTTCACTACCGTTCCACTCTCTATAAGTGCGTGGGAAAAATGGACACGTAAGTCTTTTCATATGATCTCTTTCTCCTATTTTATTACGATGATAATGTCTCCCGATGAGGGATGGCGGCAGTGGAATATTTTCTCATTCAGAGGAGAAAGTTGGTGATTGAAATGTCGTGAAAAGATCTGGCAGCAATGAAAAACACTTTTGTGTTAATAATTGCCACAGGAGCTCGCTTATTATATCAGTGACTCTCTCTCCCTTATCTCACGATAATAAGAAATTCACTGCCTTCTTTAGAATTTTTCGATGTCCTAAATACTTGACATAACCACGTCCTCTTCCGCTCGGGGAAACGTGCTCGGTTTTCACACACGTGCTCGGTTTTCATACAGCTTCGGTGTAACAACTTAATTGTCAGCGACTGTGATCTGCGCCGCTTCCTCTTCTCTTCATTACTGACGTCCATAAACTTTCAAGGTGTCGAATCTGTCCATTTTCTCATCTTTCCCAGTACTCCTGTTTTACGTCATTCATGAAATGTTGCACTAACCACAAGGCGTAAATGTCTCTGCTCCTCTTGTCAGTTGCACTCAGATATGACGCTTCCTGCGCGACTGGGAAATGTGTTGTGTGATGACTGCCTGTTACTCTCTGCTCGCCCGGTCCCCCAGCGTCGCTTTCCGTCTTCAAGTTACCTTCTTTTTCTCGCATTTCAACGTTGTTGGTCCGTCTATATTGACTTCCCAAACAAGTACAAAATCCTTGATTTGGCGGAGTCATAATAATCGCCGAACCAACATTTGTAGCTACACTCCTGGAAATGGAAATAAGAACACCGTGAATTCATTGTCCCAGGAAGGGGAAACTTTATTGACACATTCCTGGGGTCAGATACATCACATGATCACACTGACAGAACCACAGGCACATACACACAGGCAACAGAGCATGCACAATGTCGGCACTAGTACAGTGTATATCCACCTTTCGCAGCAATGCAGGCTGCTATTCTCCCATGGAGACGATCGTAGAGATGCTGGATGTAGTCCTGTGGAACGGCTTGCCATGCCACTTCCACCTGGCGCCTCAGTTGGACCAGCGTTCGTGCTGGACGTGCAGACCGCGTGAGACGACGCTTCATCCAGTCCCAAACATGCTCAATGGGGGACAGATCCGGAGATCTTGCTGGCCAGGGTAGTTGACTTACACCTTCTAGAGCACGTTGGGTGGCACGGGATACATGCGGACGTGCATTGTCCTGTTGGAACAGCAAGTTCCCTTGCCGGTCTAGGAATGGTAGAACGATGGGTTCGATGACGGTTTGGATGTACCGTGCACTATTCAGTGTCCCCTCGACGATCACCAGTGGTGTACGGCCAGTGTAGGAGATCGCTCCCCACACCATGATGCCGGGTGTTGGCCCTGTGTGCCTCGGTCGTATGCAGTCCTGATTGTGGCGCTCACCTGCACGGCGCCAAACACGCATACGACCATCATTGGCACCAAGGCAGAAGCGACTCTCATCGCTGAAGACGACACGTCTCCATTCGTCCCTCCATTCACGCCTGTCGCGACACCACTGGAGGCGGGCTGCACGATGTTGGGGCGTGAGCGGAAGACGGCCTAACGGTGTGCGGGACCGTAGCCCAGCTTCATGGAGACGGTTGCGAATGGTCCTCGCCGATACCCCAGGAGCAACAGTGTCCCTAATTTGCTGGGAAGTGGCGGTGCGGTCCCCTACGGCACTGCGTAGGATCCTACGGTCTTGGCGTGCATCCGTGCGTCGCTGCGGTCCGGTCCCAGGTCGACGGGCACGTGCACCTTCCGCCGACCACTGGCGACAACATCGATGTACTGTGGAGACCTCACGCCCCACGTGTTGAGCAATTCGGCGGTACGTCCACCCGGCCTCCCGCATGCCCACTATACGCCCTCGCTCAAAGTCCGTCAACTGCACATACGGTTCACGTCCACGCTGTCGCGGCATGCTACCAGTGTTAAAGACTGCGATGGAGCTCCGTATGCCACGGCAAACTGGCTGACACTGACGGCGGCGGTGCACAAATGCCGCGCAGCTAGCGCCATTCGACGGCCAACACCGCGGGTCCTGGTGTGTCCGCTGTGCCGTGCGTGTGATCATTGCTTGTACAGCCCTCTCGCAGTGTCCGGAGCAAGTATGGTGGTGTTCTTTTTTCCATTTCCAGGAGTGTATAAGAGTCGAAGAACATGAAAGAAGGAGCTGAGAAGGGAGTGAAACTGGGTTGTATACTATGAACGATGTTATTCATCCTATAATTGAGCAAGCTATGTAGAAAAACAGGCAGAACCATCGAGAAGACAACGTATCGCAGGGAAAGTCTAAGAGAGTAAAAACTAGGAATAAATTTTGAAACAGAATGAAAATTCAGGAAAAGAAGACGAAAATTTGCCACTGACCTTGTACTTCTGTTAACGATGACCGAAGATTCGGAAGATAACTTGAACGAAATCGATAGTACCTTGAAAAGTGGTTAAAAGATGAGGACCAAAAGAAGTAAACAAAATTAATGGAATGTAGGCGAATCAGATCAGGTGATACTAAGGCAATTAGATTAGGAGAGGGGAGGGTGTCACGAATATAATAGCTGAAAACAGAAAAAGTAAAAATGGTACAAAATGGAGACTTACCATAGCAAGAAATCATTTTCTGAAAATTAAAACTTGTTAACGTCAAATATAAATCACTGAAACTTTCATTGTGATGTCACTAGTGTAAGGCCTTGAGGCGTCATCAGTTCACGTAATGGTTAAGGCGACGGCTCACACAAAAAAAGTAAATGCGTATTCGAGGCCCGAAGTGGCACAGATTTTCGATTTCCACTACATATTCAATAATCTGTATATTCAGTGTATATGGAAGCTTTGTAGTGGTATAATTTCATGCCAGTGCGTCTTCATTGATAAAATGTGTGGAGGTCGGGGGGGGGGGGATATGAACTGCAGAAATAGACTAAGCTTGATCACAGTAAACTGGTTGAAGTGGCTGAAGTTTGCAGTACTTACGCAGAAATGAAGAATCTGTAACAGAACAGACTATCGTAAAGGCCTGCATCAAACGAGTCTTGTGACAGATAACCACAACAATAAGACCTTTGTACATTCATCTTAAAGGCAGATCGTGGTATGACAGTTGTCGCTATATCTTTATAAGTAAGGGGAGGAAGTTCGTTTCCTGGTCTGTTGTTATTGTTTTAGGCACTCCAAACTTCAATATCCAATTATTCACAAGAACTTGTGTCACTCTTGCTACCTGCTGATTTGACATTGAGACCTTTTCTGCGTATCATGAAAAATGATCTATGGTTGTATGTACCTATTCCCTGAAGGTGTTTTATTGAACGGAACTAAAACATCAATCCCAGAAATTCGAATGGTGCTAATGCTTCAGGCAATCTCTGCAATGGTACTCTTGTTCGACACAAATCCTCTCTCTGCGCACATTCTATGCAATTCTGCACATACTGGTTTACGCATGTCTGCCTATTCCTCCGTCAGTACCTTTCCATTACCCTCTTGTCGGTAGATCTACAACCTCCATGACCGGTTAAAATGAGATCATGAGCTGGGCGCTGATGACCCCGCTGTTTAGCGCCCGTAAACCACAAACACACACACACAGATCATGAGCTTCTTGTAGCACTCTATTCCTTAGCTTCGCTAGTACCACTACCCATGGTCCCCACTTGATTTCTGTGCATCACAACCCATCCTGAATACAAAACTGTGACTGCTTAAAATATTGATTACATTCATCATCCGCTCTTTGTGCTCCTTGCCATTCCTTATGATCATTACCCCAAATACGTAATACTGCTGCATTGCTACTTAAGCCATCAGCATCACCATGCTTCTTCCCAGGTTTATGTGTAACTTCGGAGTCAAATTCACGTAGTCTTACTGCCCATCGAGGCAACCTACTCGAAGGATCCTTTAACCCGAATAACCATTTTAACGAAGAATGAATTATTATTTTAAACTTTTTACCGTTCAGATAACATTTGAAACATGTAATTCCATAAATAAGGTTTAACATCTCTTTCTCTGTTGTGGAACAACTTCTTTCTGCAGAATTTAGTTGCCTTGATGGGTAAGCTACTGGATGTTCTACGTCTTCTACCTCTTGTAACAAATCATAGCCAAGTGCGTGATTTGGTGCATCACATGATAAAACAAATTGTCTATTAAAATCCGGAAATATCAAACTCAGACTTGATGTTTAAGCTTCTTTTAGCTCCTCAAAAGCAGGCTGGCACTCTTCTGGCGATAAAAATTTAGTTCCCTTTTTCAACAATTTTGTGTCAATGGTCTAGCGAAATCTGCAAATCCTTTTACAAACTGGCAGTAATAGTTCGTAATTCCAAGAATGGTTGCAGTTCCTTTACAAATTCTTGAAAAGGAAATTCAAGTACAGCTCTAATTAATCTTGAGTCCGTCTTAACCCCATCTTTACTTGTGATATGACCCAGGTATGCTACCTCTTCCATCACAAAATAATACTTTTCCATACTCCGTGTTAACTTTGTTACTTTTAACCTTAGGAATACTTCTCTTAGTCGCAACATAGGCTGTTCCATACCACTCCCAATTATGTAATCGAGACACACTAAGCATTGCTATGGTTTCAAACGTCTGAGTACTCCGTCCAGCAGCCTCTGAAACGTTGCACGTGCATTTTTCAATCCGAATGGCATTCTTCTTAATTGCGTGCCAGGAACGCTGTTTCCCGTCGATCCTGTGGGTCAGCCTCTATTAAGTGATAACCATTCTTCAGATCGATTGTTGAAAAATAATTGCATTGCCCTAAATGACCCAATGTTTCTGTGATGTTTGGCAAAGGGTAAGCACCCGTTATGGTTTTCGCATTTAGGTGTCTGTAATCACAAGAAAACCTATATTTTCATGTTCCATCCATTGGTTTTTTTTTTTAGCGCGACGACTATTCTTGGCCCCCATGGACTATTACTTTCTTCAATTATTACGTCTTTCAGCTGTTGGTCGATAAATTCCTTCAAAATTGTCTGCAAGTACCTAAGTATTCTGTATAGTTTGCGATAGACTCGTGGTTCATATTCTGTTGATATGTGGTGCTGTGTAACATACATGGCTGGTAATGGCCCTTCTGGAAAAAATTAATCCTTAAAAGTGCTTCACTTTCTTTTATAAAACAGTTTCAATGGTGTCCAGCTATTGTCCGGGGCTGACACCCCTCGTGTCCTATTCTTCTTCGCCGGCCGCTGTGGCCGAGCGGTTCTAGGCGCTACAGTCTGGAACCGCGCTACCGCTACGGTCGCAGGTTCGAATCCTGCCTCGGACATGGATGTGTGTGATGTCCTTAGGTTAGTTAGTTTTAAGTAGTTCTAAGTTCTAGGGGAGTGATGACCTCAGAAGTTACGTCCCATAGTGCTCATTTGAACCATTTGACCCTATTCTTCTTCCTCCAGGATGTTCATATTAGAGATTAACAACCCCTTTGTTAATACTATGTTATCTGCGCTATAATTATTTATAAAAACAGGTACCTTTTTTGGACCCCTTATTTATCGTATGCATACAATACCTCTTTTTAAGTAATCAACCTGCCTGATTCAATACTTCATTCTCTTCTAATGTTTCCACTACACACAAAGTTCCTAACTCCAAGCTAGACTCAACAGTGACCTAAAGTGATTTCCCAGTAGCCCTAGATTCACAGTTGCACAAATTAAGTTTTAGTGTGATCGTTCACAGTTCAATCGGTTTGTCTTTCGCAACAGAGACCCCTTGTGACATTGCAGCACTGGAAATGGCTTCACCTAATTGAAACATTTTTCCATCAGGTTCCACCGTATGTTTCTGATGATCGATTATGGCACAATGTTGAAATAAGAAATCTAATCCCAGTATCATGTAGCCTCAGTCACACGTGGCATAATCTCTACAGACTGTTTAAATTGAACTGTATCCAGCAAAAGTCTATGTCCGCCAATCCTAATGGTGTGACATCTTTATCCCCCACTCCATGCAATCTGTACCAGTGATAGGTCCCACTGCTTATGTTTCACCTGAACTCTACTGGCAACTGACACACGCGCCCCTGTGCCTAATAATATCGTGCAACCCTTTTTTCGTACTATTCCTCTTATCGCACAGTCCCACCTCTGCATATAGTTTTGTAGCACCCAGTCTCACTGGGAATAACCGCAGGTGGACCTGGGGTTCCCGTTGGTGTTTAAACCTTATCCCTTCCTGGTCCTCTACTTCTAAAAATATCATTTCCTCTTACTTTATTCACATCACCGTGAGACTGGCGACTCTTCTTCCACGCCTTAAACATTTTATATTATTTGCAAACACTGTACGTTTACCCTGCATTCCAGTTGACAAAGCAATCTCCTCACATTCTATAGCTAACTGCACTGCTGTGCGAAATATCCATCTGACTCCCTGACCGCACATCTCTTGACATTTCTACAAACAACCCTCTTAAGGAAGCATCGACCGCCCTCTGCTCAGATTCTTGCAAAATAATTTCATTAACTGCAGCATCCTGTCCTAATTCATAGATACATTCATTAATTTTACTTATCCCATTTGCAAATTGTTCCACAGTTTCGGTACTTTTTTAGTTACTGCCCCCAATGGTTCCCTGTAGTGCATGGCACTACCTCGTTCTCGTTTCGTATATCTCTAAATTAATCCCTCTTTAAATTCTTTGAATGTGTTGAGTCACTTAAGAGCTTCTGTATATCGTACGTAAGTTTTCGCTTCCCCTGTTAGTCTCAATTCTGCAACACCCAATAATACCTTATCAGCCCAAACTTCCATCTGAGCCAGATTTCAAAGGTCTCCCACGAAGGCCTACATATTCTCGGTTGCCTTACCAGAAACAGGAGAAATTAAACTTGCGACTTACAAATCTACACTCCGTTGTGACGATCGCAATTCTACCAACCCATGCAATTCTGTATTATCTGCTGTTAATTGTGCTACCTTTTCAAACAATATACATACTGCTTCCGGCTGTGACTCAAATTGCGTCTCTGGTTCCGCTTAGCTTTGTCTTTGACAATACTCATTTTGAAAACTAACATTCACAAAAAAAAAAGAAAACGAAATATATCAACCTAATTCTTGGGTCTAATCATGAGGCGTCTCGACTCCCGGCACTGCCTAGCCATGTACCCCCAACAATTACAAGTATAACATTTTACTGGAACGGAATTCGTTCATGGTTCCGAGTGAACCTCAAGACTACACTGTGCAAATCTAACAAGCACTAACTTTCCGTCATTCCCATTACCTTTAAAATTAGGCAAATTCACTCGTTCTGAACACGCAATAAAATCTACTTTACAAAATCCTCGACAGTCAAACTTCTTCTCCATGACCACAATATATATATATATTTTTTTTTTTTACTCATTGTACTGTAGGCTGTAGGTTCAGACATTTCTCTAAGAAGGCAACGTTAATGTTCTGACACAAGTGTTGAATGACCATTGGTTGTCACACATGGAGAGTGAAAGGAGACATCAGGATGATAGTAGATTTGTTCAATTAATTTGCCTATTCTGACCCTCAGTTGTAGTACATCATAAATGGCTTGTTGGAGGCGTCCAGTCGCCTCTCACGCGAAACCATAGACGTCTGGCCGAGTGTGGTGGCAGTCTAATGCCACTGTCAGCAGTGTCTGCGGCTGCGAACATGATGACAGTGTGGTGGCGCAGCTGACGATGGCCATCAACTTCCTCCAGCGAATGGGCGGCTCCCTTATGACTCAGGACAGGCTGCTCTGTCTTGTGGTTAAACAACGGACCCGGTATTGCATTCCGGGAGGTCGCTCCGGGTGTCACAGGCTCGTGGTGTAGGCTGTGATACTGAGACAAGAATCATTTAATACACAGATAACTGAGTACTTATACGCTCCAGACTATGTTCATTTACGGCTTAAGACATGTACTCTACATACTTCCACGGTGGCAAGTGAGGAAAGGCTTCTGTCCTTCTGCTAACGTATTGCAGTGTCGACTGTTGCTATACTGCACCCATCTGGCTCTGCTTTGCAACGCCAGTTTTTTTCGGCAGTGTTTTGCTTTGCAATGCATAACACACTCCCCCGTCTGTGGCTGGCTCTGTTGCAACTCACTTCCGCTCTGCCGTAGTTTTTGTCCAAATATGGTCGATCGACTATATCAGCTTCAGGCCCCTCGATGACACCATGTGGACAGCAGATAATCATCGCTATGCACTGCCGGGAAAAAAAGGCAACATCCACAAGGACTGTGTCCCTGGGCACCAGGGGGGGAAGGGGTGCGTTGGATACTGAGAGTTTGGGTATTAGTGATTCATTTGTCACTGTCATTGACGATCAGATGTCGATCAGGAAGCCTGTCCGTTTTAACTATGCAGGCAGTAACTGTGTTGAGCTTAAAGATGAACAGTGTTTGCAACATTCATTCTAGGGTAAACCATGTGCACCAACGTGTACGTGCTTCCTGTTGAAAAGCTACAGCCATATGAACGGGATGACATTTTGGCCTGCGGGAGACTGGATGGACGCTTCGATGGGTTGCTGCCCATGATGGGCACTATGCATCGGTATTGCGCCGTTGCTTCCAACAGTGTTATGTGAAACATTCCCTCAGCTACAGACCAGGTTCTGGACGTCCAGTTAATACAGACGCATGACAAGATAGACGCAATGCGCGACAGCAGCGGCCGACCGCAGGACGAAATGCAGGCAGATGTCGCCCCTGCTACGTCACCAGGCGCCACTGGGAACCTTCTGCTTGCAGCAGAATTAGAATCACTTGCGCGTCTGCTCAAGCTGCCACTGACACCACGGCGACGCCAAAATCTTCTATGGAGACGTGAAAGAGTCGACTGAAGCTCAGAATGGCGATCTGTTGTCTTCAGTGATGAGAATAGGTTGTGTCTGCATGTGAAAGACGGATGTACACATGTCTGGCGTAAACCTGGTGAGCTGCCTGTTCCAGACTGCATCCGTCCACAGCACACAGGTCCCATCCCACGCTTCGTGGTGTGGTGGGCAGTCAGTACAGCTAGCACTCACATCTGGTGTTTCTGCATGGTAAAGTTACCAGTCCCGCTACATTTCACGGGTTGTTATCGCCGTAATACTGCCTTTTCCGGTACAGGAACGTGGTCTGCTCTTACAGCAAGACATCGCACATCCACATACGACTTCTGTGGCGCAGCGTGCTCTCCGTGGTGTACAACAGCTGTCCTGGCCAGCAAGGTCACCAGATCTCTCGCCAGCTGAACACAAATGGGACATGGTGAACTGCGTGGTGACTCGTTCTCCAGGGACTTTTAAGAATTATTGCCGAATTGCAACAAAAGGCACAAGCTGCTTGGCACAACCGGTCACAGGATCTACTGTGTACTGACGCGACACTTTGGGCGTCCTTTACTGTAACAGCGGTGTTTCATTTGGTCGGAATTTGTTTTCACATACTCGTACAATGATTAATTACCTGCACCTCACTTGTCAATAAAATGACCTTGTTACTGAGGGTATCGCTTTTTCTTCCAGCAATGTACATCTCATAGAGTGTACAAAATGTCGGTGTCCGCTGAGATGAACCTTCTGTCCTAACATAGTGTGATCGGGCACCTCGTTAAACGACCTCCATTGTTTCTTTCCATAACATATGCAAGTATTTTCCTCTCAGTTAACACTTAAAAAGCTTGATAATTACTGCACAAATACCTTAATATGCGACTATGATACAAGATCTCGACCGAATAAATACGCCAAGGAAGAATACACATAAATGTAAAAACAGTATTTGTACTAAGGAATAAATTTTATAACAAATTACCTAAAGAGTTGAAAGATATTTCTAAAAACAAACTTCTTTAAAAAGATAGTCAAAAATACATATTAATCTTTAACTTATGTATAGTAAAGGGTTATTTAGCCCTTTCAGCCTAGTGATGCATATGGTTCAAATGGCTCTGAGCACTATGGGACTTAACATCTGAGGTCATCAGTCCCCTAGAACTTAGAACTACTTAAACCTAACTAACCTAAGGACATCACACACATCCATGCCCGAGGCAGGATTCAAACCTACGACCGTAGCGATGATGCATATGACATCATCATATTAACAGCTCCTCAAGACCAGGCTATTCTTCCAAAGATTGTAAAGAACATTGCAGGACTCTCCAGAATCATTGTGATTAGACTGGTTACCGTGAATTCGATAAAACAGATAGCATCAGGCTGAATTGCATTGAAAAACGTAGTGTTGCATGGTGTCTAAGCTATAGTACATGTAGCAGGACTTTCAAAATATCGTATCAAGGCAAAAGAAGCAAATAATTTGAAAATTATTATTGAAGGTGTAAATTAACTAGTAGACGGTTTGAAAATTGTCAATTTTGTTAAATTGTTACTTGGAAGTCATTGGGAATTTGTTATGATATCTAACGCAGTACACTATAATATACTAACTGATCATATTTATATTTTAATATAATTTACCAGTATTTTCCTGCTTTAGTTCAAATGGTTCAAATGGCTCTGAGCACTATGGGACTCAACTGCTGTGGTCATTAGTCCCCTATAACTTAGAACTACTTAAACCGAACTAACCTAAGGACATTACACACATCCATGCCCGAGGCAGGATTCGAACCTGCGACCGTAGCAGTCGCACGGTTCCGGACTGCGCGCCTAGAACCGCGAGGTAGTCCAAATATCTTGCTTGGTTACTAGATGATTCGCAACGATAAATCACCTTCAGTGGAATAAATATTGTTACTCCTCAAAGGTGATTTACCTGATTTGGACCTTGATATGTTTGATGTGGAGAAAGATACTGAAACCGCTAAGCGGCAGGCCCGTATTGAGTCAGATACACGGTTTGTTCAAGGGCTGGGTCTCGATATGGTTGAAATTCTGGACACCTAAGGCAATGTTGAAGATGATATTCCCTTGGCTTCGAGGTAGTTACTTGTTTGTCCCAACTGTGAAGCACATCATTCGGCTCAGAGAATTCAATGCAAGAGACGCCGGGAGCTACGATGGAGAATGAAGGACGTCTAAGGAGTGGCTACATCATGTACCGCAATTTTCTCTGACCCTTCAAAAGATGAACTGTCACCTTTAAATAAAATCTATACTGTACACAGAAAACTGGTGCATCTTTGGATACAAATGTTCGTGAAACGGAAAAGTATCTTGGGATACACACCCTTTCAGGTGTTGTGAAAAAGCCTAGATATGGAATGTACTGGCCAGAGGCTACAAGATTTCCTCCAATAGCTGACTCCTTGCTTAGGAATAGGTTTGATAAGCTAAGAATTATTTACAAGTGAACGACAACACTGCAATCAAACAAAGAGAAGCTCCTGATTGTGACAAGTTTTCAGAGGTGTGACAATTTGTTGACAAAATCAAACAAAAATTTTCACTTATTGAACCTGAGTATAATTCAGTGGACGAATTAATCATTCCTTTCAAAGGTCGTTCATTCCTGACATAATATATAAAAAATGAACTGCGCAAATGGGGTATAAAAGTTTTTGCCCGTAGAATTGTGTACGATTTTGAAATATACCGAGGTAAACGAACCATACCTAAAGAAGCTGATCTTGGTATAAGTGATGTAGTGATAAGGCTTGTAGAAGGACAATATGAAGCGTTTACGGACAATTGGTTCACCTGTTACAACCTTATTTCTGTCGTGGAAAACTATGGAATGTCGGATGTTGCCAATGTCAGCTCCACAACACCTCAAGATTGCAATCCAAAAATGGACAGAGAGCTGAAAAAGCAGGGACGAGGATCAAATGATTACAGAACTGAAACAGAAAGGAACATCATAGCGCTGAAATGGTATAAGAAGTCTGGCGTCCTTGCATCGTCACACAAAGTAATAAATCCAGTCGCATCTGTGAAACATTGGGCAGTGACCGACCGAAAATATTTTGATGTTGCATGGCCAGACGTTGTTACAGAATGGAAGTGCTATATGGGTGGAGTTGACTTAAACGCATGCTGATTATTATGTATAGGAGTTATGTTGGCGTGAATACATTTTATCGAAGAATGATACTCCATCTCATTGATATGTGTGTCGTGTATGCATGGCTCCTACATTGTCGATATTGCAGACAAAGAGGAATTGTGGTTCTGTGCTCACAGTGATAGATTACAAATGGGAAGGTTTGGGTTCAAATCTCCTGCGTACCCAATATTTCTTTACACAAAATTACGAACTGTCCGTCCGGTCATGGACGTGTTTTCGTTGTATTCAAATTTGTGTACGTGTCGTAGAGTAATGTCCGCATGCAACAACGACGTGTAACAAAGGGACCTCCAGACGTACGTACCTCCTATTTCTTCTACACAGGTACCACATGTAATGCCGCTTGCGTTCCGTTTTGTGAGTTTTGACTCTCGAATTCCTTTGTTGTAACATAGTTCACATCCGTTAATTTGTTGTTTTCATTTCGGTGAGAGGTCTATGCGACGTCTCGCCTGTTCTCACTACTCATCACCGAATATGAGTCATGTGCTAAGAATATGTTACCCTCGCAAGCAAATACATAGTTCACATCCGTTAATTTGTTGTTTTCATTTCGGTGAGAGGTCTATGCGGCGTCTCGCCTGCTCTCACTACTCATCACCGAATATGAGTCATGTGCTAAGAATATGTTAACCTCGCAAGCAAATACAAAGAAACCCAAATGAATTAAGTTTGGAGACCTTACTTTTGCTTTATATATTTCATCAGGATTTATTGGATGCATTAACTAACCATAAATCGATTATATGTCTTAGTTTTAATGTTTTCAACTGTGAGTAAGTAATCTAGATGCCTAAACCAGTGCACTACTTAGATGCATAAATGAGATATTAAAGAAAACTATTGTTAATACTTCACCTCCATAATATATTTATAATCTAAAATGTATTTCTAAGTGTAAACATACATGTTTTCACTTAAAAAAATCTCGTTAGTTTTGCGGTTTTTAGCATGCGGTGTATTACCCATAGCATAAGGAATAGACGCCGCAATGTAAAGATGTTATCATGGTCAAATATTATTTTTAAATGTTACATTGAAAAGGTCCACAGAATTTTATGAATGGACAACTGGTGCGTTTAGTTGTTACAAAAAAAGTTTTGCTTAAAGTGCGCCATGGTACATACGCGATTTTGAAAATGTGCGCCATCTCTCCTGGATTTCCCCTGTAATAGAGAATTACTGAGGTGAGCATCTTTTTTGCCTACAGATGATGACCGACGCCCTCTTCTTCGACGGCATCCAGGAAACCGTCGAGTTGTTCGCCGCTTCATCGAGTTCTCCAATATACGAATACCTCTTTGAGGTCGACGGAGAGCGAAACTTGCTGAAGAGACTGATGTTCAACGCAAAGAAAGCAGGTCATTTCTTGATGCCTTCAAACTCGTGACAATTCTGTTTTCAATTCAAGGAATCCTTGTACACAGTAGAAAATCATATGAGCTGCTGCGCTGTGCTGGAAAACGGAATACCTGCAAGCATAGGTTAGGATTCCTCATCGTGGGACTTTATTGCTGATAAGGGAATAGTCCGACCTGTCGTGTCGAAATCTTGAGAGTTACTAAAAACTAATGGAGCATCTTACATTTGCGCACATTATGTGTGTGAGACTTGCTGACGGATAGCCCTGAATTTTCGCTCTTCACGACACCTTGATTTTTCAGTACTTTGTTATGCTAAAGGCTGAATTCTCCGATTGAAAATAGTAAAATATTATTAAATTTATTTAGATAAGTACAACATATATGTCATGTACAACTTTCTTAATTTGTTAGGAGACAGCACAATAAATATAATGCAGTAACGGACGAAACTTGACAGCCATGTCAGCCACAAACATAATTCGACGATTTTACGCAAAACGAACTGTCAATGAGTCTGTATATGTCGCTAATTGTTTCCTGTTAATGTCCTGTAAAGTGCCTTCGACTGACGAGCTAATCTATGTGCATCGCATCACATAGAATCTGAAACGTGCGCCCTTCTTTGTCAGGGCAAGTTCGAATCACTGCACACAATGATACAAAAATCTTGTTCTCTGACAAAGAATCTAAATAGATAAAAGCGATTTGCTCCCATAAAACAGAAGAGTGAGATGAATGGAAACAGATATCTAATTCACTAAAATTCGTTGAGTATACCATCAGATTTTTGCACAGAACATTTTGCTTTTGAACATGTGGCCCAATTTTCCGGCCGACTATTGAAGATAACCGTATTCATTCATTAGTGAGTGTGAGTGTGCAGACATGTTCTGGACTTCTCCCCTTTGGTTGCCACCTTTCTTGTAGCGCGCATGTCTTTTTTGAAAATTATATTCTTCTGCATTATGTAGGTGAGATTTTAGTGAACCATACGTTTTGTTCTTCGCATCTGGAACAAAAGCTTCGATCGTTTTGGTTTAAATTTCTTTTCTGATTTTAAGTATAAATTTATCTTCGTAGATCCAATTTTATGTTGTTTCTAAATTTTTCGCACCTATATCTTTGGCGATATCGAAGGTCTAGTCACGTATCACAATATCGTTGGCTCTTCACGTGCCTCAAAAAAGACGAATTATTATTTCCCTTAAATGCTTACATCCATCTAAACCTTCATTTCTACGGGTGTAAAATTCATATTTAGAACACATGGAACTCCACTTACCACTTACATATCATCTGCATTCAATCAATGCACTATACAGTACAATCTTTCAAAAAATATATATGAATAATTTGAATGTTCCTTTAAAAAACCACGTTGTGGCACATCAGATAATATTCAAGTGTATTTTCTGTTGGTGGTGTCAGCTAGCGTCAGTTGTAGGTCTCCACAGCGAGTAGAAAATCATTCACACGGCTCCCTGTGAACTCTACTCTGCAAGATTATACATTACACAGAATATTTTTAAGGCCGGTGTATTTCAAATAAATACCTGAAATTAAAAGAAAGAAAGATAAAAAAATCTTGTTCACTTTAGTTTTTAACACAGTCTCGAAGTAATATTATTTCAAGGTAGAAAGGAATTAATGACATTATCTGCCAACGAGCACTGATCAACGAGGAAAGTTGAAAATTACTGGCAAACCTGGGCCTCCTACTTATTGGGCAGATGTGCTGGCCACTGCGCCATCCACACACAGTACTGATAGCAGCTTTATGGACTGCCCTAGACGCCTCCCATCAGACCTGTTGAGACTTTGGGTCCGACTTTGGCGAGGTAGGATAGTCCATCCAGTTGCGATCAGCACTGTTCAGGGTGGCGCAGTGGTCAGCGCATCTGCCCAATAAGCAGAAGGCCCAGGTTCGAATGCAGGTTTGTCTGTAATTTTCAACTTTCCCCATTGATTTAAATCAAAGCCCACCAGCAGTTAATGTCATTAACTCCTTTGTGCTTTGGTTCATAATGGCTGCGAGATGAAAATTGTGTCTGCTCTTTAGGAGATGTCCGAAAGAACAGACATCACATATACAGGTTGAACATTAATAAGACCGACAAACACCAGGGACGGATTCCTGCCTGGAAATGGAGGTAGACGGTCCTACGAACTTGGGTCTGGAAATGCATCGTTGGCTCGTTAGATGGCGCCGACGAATGACATTTCCTCTGGCCACGTGTGGTGTGTTCTATGTTGTGTTGCAGGCTGTATTATTGACGCAGCATACTGTAGGCAGCAGAATGTCGGGAACAAGCCAAGATGGTGTTTGTGTACGGTCAATCAGATGGAAACGGTCTAGAGACAGCACGACTATACCAACGACATAATACAACATTTCAAGCCCATTCTGGGCGTTTGTATAATCATGTATCTTTTCAGACAGACGAACGTGCAGGGAGGCGGCAGATTCAGCGTGCACCAGATTTGGAGGACCAGGTTCTATAGGATACTGATGCGAGCCCTAGTACAAGTGAAACGTCCAGAAAAATTAATGAATTACTGTGCTGATAAATCTCTTACATTATTTGATTTTCAAACAGCTGAGCAAACCTGAACGTACCCAGACATTTCGCTCTTTACCCACTCTCATCAACACTAAACTGACACACAATATTTGTAGCCCAACGCAATCTGACTTTCAATAATCCCTACAAAAGAATGGCCCTGACTAACATTAACCTATACCTTTCACAAATCACTTACCTCACAAAAATCTTCGTTACTCGAACTACTGCAATACAGCGAGCGCAGCTACTGCCAGCTAAATAAAAGATTCAAACTACCGAAGGCACTAACTACTGATAGGCATAGTTAGCAAATGAAAGATTTTGAAAGAGAACAAACAATGTATACCTTAATAGTGTTCAAAAGTCATTATATATATATATATATATATATATATATATATATATATATATATATATATATATATATATATATCAGTCCATGATGTCCAATATTACAAATTTACTCTTTCTGATGGACACACGTCCAGATCGTCCGCTCTCAAAATTCCGCCATCTCTCTCCCCACATCCACCACTGCTGGCGGCTCACTTCCAACTGCGCAACGCTACGCGCTGTTAACATCCAGCTGCCCAACACTACAATGGCAGACAACAATGCGAACTAGCCACAGACTGCACACAGCACAGCCAGTGATTTTCATACAGAGCGCTACGTGGCGTTACCAATAAGAAAACCTAAACAGCCTACTTACACAAGCTTCAGGCAAGCTGCCCACCGATGTGAGCCAAAGTACGATTAAGTGTCCTGAATGACAACCGCTACTACCTCCATGACCTGCTACGAGAGCAAGGATTATCAGCAGAGGTCAGAGGAACTTTCATTCGCCAGCGCCATCTACCGTGGCAACGATGCAGTTCTGGACACACGTACATACGACCTTTTTTCCTCGATTTCCAATCAGGAATCAGTCCCTGCAGTTTGTCGGTTTTATTAACGTTCACTCTGTATAATATTCTTCTGCAATGAGCATTGTGATGACAGTGAAATTTCCGCACATTCTCGACCATGATTGCAACGCTTACTAAAACAACTGCCGCGGGTTCCTAGCGTGCGCCACGTCGATAAATGAGTTACGTTTCTGAGGGATGGGGGGTGTGGAGGGATGACTTACAGTAAGAGTACGTATAGGCAGTTAACTTTTGGACTGGTACACTAATAAATTTAAACTAAAAGTATCAAAATAAATACGATTGGTTTCCACGTGGCATGACGGACCTCTCCCCTGTGAGCACGATTTACCTATCACAGAATCAGGAAGGTCGTTTTCTACATGGAAGGCCTTACAATTGTGAACTCAGAAACGTAAGGAGCATCACTTTAATGACGTTATCATTGGGTATTCAAAGAGCTTCATAATTAACGGTGCATTCTACCGTACATAAGACATCATCTGAGAGGTAACTACTTAAGTACAGCAATGACCCACAGGAATTATTTGCATGCCGGCTTTGGTTCTTTTTGCGATATGCAATTCAGGTTGCTTTGTGTTGCAAACAATGGCACCCGCAGAAAGGTCGGTTCCGTGTGAGTGAATTTTGAGAGCAATGCCAAAAGACTTACGATTTCTATTTTAAGTACCGTCCTTGGCGCCTCACGGATGCGCCGCGGTGCAGTATTTACCAATCTTTTTGTGCCTTCGATGAAACAAATTGCATCGCCGAGGCAAACGAGCTATTTTTTCGTTTCTTTTAGATTTCATTGTGTTTAATCATAGCGCTGTTCAATACTACATTGAGTACAGCTTACACGCAGATTGTTCTAGCCGTCTTTCAATCAACATTTCAGTTAGCGTTAAACTGATATGCATCAGAGACTAGCTGTAGACTCACTTTGGCGAGCCGGCCGCTGTGGTCGAGCGGTTCTAGGCCCTTCATTCCGAAACCACGCGGCTGCTACGGTCGCAGGTTCGAATCCTGCCTTGGGCATGGATGTGTGCGATGTCCTTAGGTTAGTTAGGTTTAAGTAGTTCTAAGTCTAGGGGACTGATGACCTCAGATGTTGGGCCCCATAGTGCATAGAGCCATTTGAGCCATCACTTTGGCGAAAATTAGGTATTATTGTGAAGACTTGAAATTTGTTTTTGGATTCAGACAATAAAGGATTTTTTTAAAGAAATAACGATGTGCTGTGTGATTCGAAACACGTTGTTATTTCGTACTGAGGACGCTATCAAAGTGTTACTGCGGTTCTCACAGCTGGGCTGCGACGGTGTGAGTAGTCACTCCATTGTTGTCATTGCTGGAGGACGCTGAGGAGCCAGTTTCTGTTCAACTGCGCCCCATACGATTAAATAAATTGTCTGCCTTCATCCTGTTGGACAAACACGATACGTGCATTCTGTAGGGTGTGATTTCCGCGTCAATAATTTTGTCGAGGATGTAATATAGCCGTGATCAGAGCTGCTCAATCAGAATCTCTGAGCACAGTCTCACAAGCAAACATAAAATACTGTCCGACTAAACAAAAGTTTTGTCCCGGACTGCTACATAATGGGAACATGCAGTTAAAGAGGCTGTAGGAATAAGAATGTGCGACAGGAACTTCAGTCGTGACAACTGATATAATTTGAGTGGTGTATGAAAGCGCGCTGTCGATACAGAGATATTCGTCGCAATGTTTACACTACTACGGTAGCGGTAGCGCCAGCAGCGCAGACGTTGATACCATCTGCGGCAGCGTTACGTAATTACGGACCAATCAGAAGTCGTTTATGGACCATATAAGGTCACCACAGCAGCAGTTAGACCATCAGTTGCTCCTGACAAAGACGATCGAGTTAATCGTCGAAAGCTTGAGATTCTGCCCTGAATTGACGAGGCAAGAAATCAGAGAATGTTTTATGCTACACGTGTAAGCTGACTGTCAAATGTCTATCTGTATGAGGGTGTCTTTCCGACGGAGTGCGAAGATAATCAGCAGTAGGTAGGAACGAGAAATTGGACGCTATTTGTCCCTTGCACACCTCTGGCGCCAGGGCTTATTTATGAGACACGTTAGATCTCCCCCTCCTCATTCTGCTTACTTCATTCAGTTTGCTCTGAGCTATGCACAGTTGGGGTACACAAAGAGGGCATCTAGGCGCCGTGCTTGACTTGATCTGGATTTTTATTTCGCACGTATCGAGTAAAACCACTAGAAGTAAATAATTCATTTCAAAATTATTAGAAACCATTACAACAGCCAAGATCGCATAAAATATTTTTTTTTAAATTTAAGACAACCATTTCAAAAGAGCATGCTATCATCTTCATCTCTTAAAGTCTTTTGTTGTGTAATATCTTCATTGACGCTGACCATGTAAACATGTTCTAAAAAAGATTATTTTAAGACCTGGAGATGACTCCATAGTCTGTTGAATCCGGTTGCCTTAAACAAAGAAAAAATATTTTATGCGGTCTTGTCTGTTGAATGGCTTTAACAATTAAACAGATCGCCCTTCAGTTCTCTCAAAATAAGAAAATTAAATGATTTCAAAATACATAAGAAACTATCAGCCTCAATTGCGGTAATGAAACAAATCTTTACCTAGGTTTCAGCCCAAATAATTGAGCCTTCTTCAGAAGATATACCTGAATCTATAATTTGTCTAAGAGGGCGTAGTCTAGAAATAAAACTAAAACAGCCTGAATAGGCGTAGTCACATTTTAAAAATGCAGTACATAAGTACTAAGTCAACATCAACACTTAAGCTCTAGCGCGCGCGCCTCGTCTCCATGGACACCGTGCGGTGGGCCTTGGGAGCTCACGTGAAACTAAGTAGGACTAAATCACGCGCTGCAAATCAACATGGAGGGGAACATTGCACATGTCTAACTGAGACCATGACTGTCAAAAATAAAGGACCAACGTGGTTATATCTTAAAACAAATAACTTATAGAAAGGTTGAAAATCTTAAACGAAAGCCTGTGCACTAGGTTATGACTAAAATGTAACAAACTATGCATCGATTTATACAAGTTCGAACACACTACCCCGACTTACACTATTAGAATACATCGGCCCTTTCACAACGAATGCTGCATAACGCATCCATCGTTATTAATGAAAGATGAAATAGGACATAAAACAGCGAAACTGCAGTATGTAAACGCCATAATGCAATAATCTCGGTTAACCTGTACATAGATGGTCGAGTAGGTGTTATATCAGTTGATTTATATATACTTCTTATTGCTGACACGCACTGAATGAAGAATATTATCAAGATTAATATTTTATCTTATTACTAAAAATAACGCGTGAGTGAACGAACAACGCCACTTCACCGCCATGTAAAAGCAAATGACCAACATAGGTCAAATTATGTTTTACGTGTAAAAATATGGTAATTGCACGTCCGTTCACGCAATTACCATATCAAGTTAAGTCTTAGTGTTGACTTAGTATTTATGTACCGCATTTTTAAAATGTGACTACTCCTATTCAGGCTGTTTTAGTTTTATTTCTAAACCATGCCCTCTTAGACAAATTATAGATTCAGGTATATCTTCTGAAGAAGGCTCAATTATTTGGGTTGAAACCGAGGTAAAGGTTAGTCTCATTAAAGCAATCGAGGCTGATAGTTTCTTATATATTAGATTATCACGATTGCTGACTGTGCTGCAAAGTTGAAAGTACAAAAATCATTTCAAAATGCCTTTCAACACAGTAGCACTCCTCTACGTTGATAAATTTTGCGAGCATTGAAGAGCGACCACGAAGAAGACGCCAGCAGCTGTAGGGAGAATCCGCCACCAGCTACAGTCGACGTAACCCAGCCAGCAGTGCGTTCTGGCTGTGCCTGACACGTTCGCATTCCTTCTCACTCACTTTACTCATATTTTTGCAGTAGCTGCGTTATACGGTTCTGCATTAACTGGACAGTGTTCACATGCAACAAGGAATTGGGCAGAGTAAGTCGGTTACAAGTTTTCAGGCTCTCATAATAATCTTTATTTTAATATTTAAACTTCATGATTGCAACTCGCAATTTACCTCTAGTCACTTATTAGAACAGGCTTTATTAATAGTGAAAACGAGTTTAGTAATTGGTACGCGGATGATTAAATTTGGAAACTTGCTATAAATGTACGCGAACTATTAAATGATTTAATTAAGATGTAAATTGCTTAGGGATTTCAACTCTCGTTTTCAAATGACAAAAAGGTCACTTTACAACCAATGGTTTATGTAACAGTTTATACCGAGAGCTGAAATTTTGAAATTAGTCCTGTCATTGATAAATGGTTTGACTATGTCTGTTTAGAGTAAGTTCATATCAAGTTTGTACATTTATTATACTGGAAGTTTCATGTCAGGTCACTGTCTGAAGAATTGTGACTTTTTGTACATCATGTTGTGGCAAGATGGGAAGCCCTTACACATTCTCCGTACAATCCCCAACTCTCCCTGTGTGATTTCTACATTCTTGGAGCCATAAAGAAAGACATTCGTGCCGTCGATTTGCTTCGGACGATGCCGTGCACGTCTGGTAATCGTAGTTCCGTAGGTAACTGCAAGCATTATTCCATGAAAGAACTGGTGGTCTTGTATCAGAAGGAGATAGACCTATTAACACTAGTAGTGATTACTTTTGAAATGTGTTTGGTTAGTTTTTTTCCAACTATGTCGTTTTCATATAACTGTACCTTATATAAGCGACGATCAAAACGTTTTCGTTCGAGAGCATTCCTGCAACGTAGTGCGATACGTTGCAGGTATGTAAGCAGCGACGTGTAGGCAAGGGATTAGAGCAGCATTCGTGTCATTCCGACGTGGGTACGGTGAATGCGGAAATGTGATGTACGGCGTCATAATTACCATGTGCGTCCAAACAGGATGGAGAATGAAGAATGTGTATAGGGCAGCACGTATGTCGAAATCACCGTTGTGGATGGTTGTGGAATGGTGCGCCAAGCATTCATGCTACTTCATGATAAAGCAAATGTCGTAGATGTTACGGGAACTCAAGACGGAGACACTGCACCATCTGCTCGATAGTACCGTTCTCTCCCCCATACGATTTAGGTCTCTTAAAAATGACGATGATTGCAGCTTAAGGGTACGGACTTCTTCACGCAGCAGGACACTGTTTTACCAAACGTGTATCTCCAACCTGGTGCGTTGGTGGGGCAATTGCTTCATTGCTCAGGACGAATTTGTATGACTGGCGTGTCGATTCTGGAGTGTACAGCTTTCTAACGGGAACTTTTTGATCGCCACTTACTTTTTCCTTACCGACACTTGCCTGCAACGCCAGCAGGCGGCATCGAGTCTTGCGGTGGACAGTGGTCGTAGTGTTTTACTCATAAGTATAAATTCCATGTGGGCTGTTAAATTATTGTTGATGTTGTGGCCTTCAGTCCAAAGACTGGTTTGATGCAGCTCTGCATGCTACTCTTTCCTGAGCAAGTCACTTCATCTCCGACTACCTACTGCAACCCTCATCCTTTTGAATCTGTTTACCGTATTCGTCTCTTTGTCTCCCCTACAATTATGACCCGTCACACTTCCCTTTAATACTAACTTGGTAATCCCCTGATGTTTCAGAATGTGTTCTGTCAACCAATCCCTTCATTTAGTCAGGTTGTGCAACGAATTTTTTTGTTTCCCCAATTCTAGTCAGTGCCTCTTCATTACTTACATGATCTACTCTTCTAATCTTCAGCATTCTCCCCTAGCACCACGTTCCAAAAGCTTCTATTCTCTTCTTGTCTATACTGTTTATCGTCCATGTTTTACTTCTCTAAATGGCTACACTCCAGACAAATATCTTCAGAAAAGACTTACTATCGCTAAACTTTATATTCGATGTTAACAAGTTTCTTTTCTTCAGAAAAACCTTTCTTGCCATTGTCAGCCTACAATTTGTGTCCTATCTACTTCGACCATCATCGTTATTTTGCTGCCCATATAACAAAACGTATCTGTTACTTTAAATGTTTCATTTCTTGATCTAATTCACTCATCATTACCTGATTTACTTATAATTCAACTACATTCCATTATCCTTGTCTTGCGTTTCGTTGATGTTCATCTTGTACCCTCCTTTCAAGACAATGTCCTTTCCGTTCAACCGCTCTTCCAAGTCTCTTGCTGTCTCTGATATAATTACAATGTCAGCGGCAAACCTCAAGGTTTTTATTTGTTCTACCTGAACCTATATTAGTTGCAAAAAATTTTCTTTGGTTTCCTTTACTGCTTGCCCAATATACAGATTGAATAACATTAGGGACAGGCTACAACCCTGTCTCATTCCTTCTCAACCACTGCTTCCCTTTCATGACCTTCGACTCTTATAACTGCCGTCTGGTTTGTATACAAGCTGTAAATAATCTTTCGCTCCCTCTGTTTTACCCCTGCTACTTTCAGAATTTCAAAGAGCTGATTCCAGTCATCATTGTCAAAAGCTTTTCCTAAGTCTACAAAAGCTATAAACGTAGGTCTGCCTTTCCTTAACCTATCTTCTAAGATAAGTCGTAGAGTCAGTATTATCTCGCGCGTACTTACATTTCTCTTAAATCCAATCTGATCTTTCCCGAGATCGCTTCTACCCCTTTTTCCATTTTTCCGTAAAGAATTCCTGTTAGTATTTTGCAACCATGACTTATTAAAGTGATAGTTCGGTTATTTTCTCACCTTTCAGCAACTGTATTTAAACATCAGTCAGTCAACTGCAGTGAGCAACAGCAGTTAAATTGCCTCACTGAATTTTCAGACAGTCCAGGCAGAAGTACTTTGGCAAACCGTTACTGCATAGCATAAAGGTAGTCAGTTGGCCTTTACCTTGACAGGCATGAACTGTAGGCGTCCCGGTGGTCCTGGTCGCCTACGGTGGACTGGAGGCCGGGCGGTGACCTCTCCAGTTGTCAGGATGCTGGGAAATGACTGTGGACGCACCAGAAATGCCAACGAAACATTATTAATTCGTGACGCCTTTATTCCTGGTGAGTACAATGTGGCCCGCGTAACACAGGCTGGCTGAGGTTGATGATATCAACAACCTTCCCTGAGTCCTCGCTGACTCGGAGCGATGACAGCACCGGGCCGCACCAGTCTTGCTAGCGCAGCGCCGCGTGCTGTGACGTAGCGATGGAATGCCCTCACTTCAGCCGCGTGTGGCTGGCGGCGCCCGGCAGGCTGGCCAGCTCGGCGGCGGACAGCAGGCCGCTGCGCGTGGGAGACTCCGGGTTGGAGTCCCGGCGATGTCGGCACGAGAGGCGTTCTCGTAGTGCGGGGTGTACTCTGTCCCACCCCATCTTCTTCCCTGCTCCTCCTGGTGGCTCGTCCGCGGTGGACGGGCGGAACGGGCTGCAGTCCCCCAGTGTCGTCGGCTCACCCGGTTGTGACGGTGGATGCACGGGGCCTAGGCCCCACACGATCTCGACGACAGCTCAGCATTGGCGGCGAGTGAGTCTGCCACGATGTCTGCTAATCCTGGGTCGATGATTGACAGCGGCAGCAGAGAGGACCAGAGCTGGTACTGTCCCCTCACGTCTGCTGAGCGCTACGCAGCGACCCAGTACACATCTAACTGCAAGTCTAACTGCGAGTGCCTTGTTGCTACCAAAGCTGGCGTATTTAAAGGAAGCACGAGCGACGTCCTGATGCCATGCTCGTTTGTAATGAACGCATTCGTTCCACTTATACTGCTGATTTCTCTGTCTTACTCTCCCCTTAGGTGTTCTTGTGACAGAGTTACGTGTTGTTACGGCAGACTTACGCGAAGTTGTGAAATGCAGTACAGCTGACGCTATACCTCTGTCTTACACTCTACGAAAGTCTCCGTCTAACACAAACCCGCATGCTAAGCAATTCTCTCTCGCATGTTTTGTGTAACCAGGCCACTGCACCCTGCGTGACGACACATTCCGATACATGTGCAATCCTCTTACCTCTTGGCTAACCTACTGCCTCTCGCTCTCGGCATAGGCAATGAAACTTTGAAAATACTCCACGTT
The DNA here is from genome assembly GCF_023898315.1 of Schistocerca nitens. Taxonomy (NCBI): domain Eukaryota; kingdom Metazoa; phylum Arthropoda; class Insecta; order Orthoptera; family Acrididae; genus Schistocerca; species Schistocerca nitens. The sequence continues at coordinate 450,572,460 of NC_064615.1, forward strand.
TCCAACTCTTTACCATTCCGTGACACTACAGGACATAGTGGGCTGGAGTGCAGGTTATGTCGGTGTTCGCAGGCGCGTGCCACGCGGACGACCTGGCCTACCTGTTCTCGATGCAGCTGCCTCTGCTGCCGGCGCCGGCGCCATCATCGTTGGAGGAACTCACCATAGAGCGCATGACCACCATGTGGACCGACTTCGCTAAGACTGGGTGAGTTATATTCATCGGTTTTCAGCTACTTTTGATGCTCTGCATGGTAGTGTTCTTGCGTTTTCGATTATTTCATTAACTCACCAAATCTTTCTCGCGTGTAGGCTGGCTGGAAAGATTGACTGTGATGTGTGAGAATTGACATGGTAGCGACCAACACTATCGATGCTGAATTTATGGGGTCACATCTTTTTCAAGACATTGAGAACTATATTATGTGCCTGTAACTCTTGACGTTAGTCTTTCGTTCCCTACCTTCAGATAAGCAATTTCCCACCTCCAGGGAAATTCTCGTTTCACCATGTGGCAGTGTCGGACTTCTCGTCGTACTGCAGGTGTTTCTGCCGAAACTTGCTGCATGAATATACTGGGACAAGTGAAACAACTACAAACAAGAAAAAGTTACGAGAATTTTAATGTAATTTACATATATTCTTCAACTCAAATGAAATTTGAGGAAGTCTTTTCATTACGGGAGCCACTAATTCATAAAGATGGATGGTCACTGTCAGTAGACCAGTTACAAATGAAAAAATTAATTGAAAAATTATTAAAGAGATAGACAAGTCCGCTTACTCCAATTGTAGTATTACGAAACGGAACCGTAAGCTGGCAGTATATGAAGTAACTACAGCACTCAAAGAAAATAATTCGAATTTCAAATACACTCGAGAAGAAACCACACACATAAAGAAATGCAGTTTTTATCTCGGTATGAGAGGCCTTAGAGATTCGTCGCAGAGCCAGCATAGACCACTGCGCTTACCAGCAACAGCACGTAGACGGCCAGGTTCACATAGAGCCGACTCCAGGCGTTAGACTTGCAAAACTACCGTAAGCGTAGACTACGGTAGTTTCCCTTGTAGACTTGGTCAGTTAAGACCGTAGCCTCATTACCTATACTTCAGGTGTGTTGCAGACCAGTCGGGCATTGCCTCGTTTCAACCGCTTTGTTTGCGTTTGCGATCAGTATCTTACTATATTCCCCTAGAAACCAAATCGGGAAACCGTCTAGAAACTGAGTGAGGATCTATCAACGAGGCTCCAACACTTCGTCGAGCTTATATAACATATCTTTCTGTTACCCAAAACAACTTCCCCACTAATCATTAATAACGGGCGACTCTCGCCTTTCATTACGATCAAGAACGTTCTGTTGAGTACGAAGTAACAATAGTTACTACACAGTAGTCTTTATGTTCATGCATGTAAGCTGTACTTGCATCAAAAGTAATTCCTTTATCAAAAGCGCAGAAGTTACTCGATCAATTTTATGACTTATAAAATGCAGTTTATATTTTGTAATGATATGAAATGCACAATGGACTAACACTGAATGATCTGCGGTTCTGCCGGCCGGGGTGGCCGAGCGGTTATAGGTGCTACAGTCGGGAACAGCGCGACCGCTACGGTCCCATGTTCGAATCCTGCCTCGGGCATGGATGTGTGTGATGTACTTAGGTAACTTAGGTTTAAGTAGTTCTAAGTTCTAGGGAACTGATGATCTCAGAAGTTAAGTCCCATAGTGCTCAGAGCCATTTGAACCATCTGCGGTTCTAATTTTGTGAAAAGCAAAAGAACACACGAACGAAACAAAAAGAAGTCTTCGGTTCCCAGTTTCTCTCTTACCCATTCATTTACGTTTCTTGCCCTACAAATGCTACCTGTACTACTGGTAACCCTATCATTTACTACGTCATTTATGTACTGTTCCAAAACTATCCCGAGCCGTAGTTTTCGTGGAGCGCAACTCTACCAGGCGTGCGTGGCCACAATTCTGACGTCCGTCGATATTATTCTCGCTCCAAAATAATGGAGGACAGAGTGTACAGTTACCCAGCGGGGGCAGACTGCTGCGTCAACGTTCACGTTAACAAGGAACGAATAAGTCGGGAACGAGAAACGAATAAGATGTGACAGAGTAACGAATGAGGTGGAGCGCGGTATCTCCGACCGTTTTATAACTTGGGTAAAGTGCGCCCGTGGCTAAAGTCGTAGTCCACATTGCCGTATCTGCAGGAAAGCTGCACTGATCCACCTCTGTTGCGACTTTATGGTGGGGACGAGAAACTACATAGTTGTAGGGTTGCCCTCTCCACGTGACTCCAGCATGAAGAGAAGTAGACGACCGTTTCTCTACGCAGCCGCATGGACCACGAACAAAATTTGAAAGGACACATCTTTTCCTAGTGGCCAATACGATATTGAGATTTTTAATAAAAGTGATTCATGGGAATTATATAATCATTCTGACACCACTGCCCGATAGTCCTATTCTTCTCCAACATATTCAGAATTTCGCACATAATTAGTTTATTGGGAGGTATTTGCACATTAAGTTTATGGTCTTGATTAATATACGAGTACATGTCATAGATCTATGCTTGTCGTCATTCGATTCGTAATTTCATCAGTTGTCAGAATCTGGGATCAAACTTTAGTTGTACTGATTCATAATATTCTGTTTCTTTGTACGGACTAGATGTAGTGGTTTACTTGGCCTTGGTAACGTATGAACCGCTCTGGAAAAGTCTGTGTCGTAGATACTCCAAGCAAACAAATAATCGTGAAAATAGCAACTCCCAGGAAGAAGGATTCAAATGAATCCAAACTCTGTGGATGTAAGTAACAGTGTATCATAAATTGTAGATCACTGTTGCAGAGAGGTGGCGCACATGCTGGCGCAGCAGCGTTCTCTTTTGTGTGACGTTGAAGGTCAATATTACATCCCGCTCAGTCAATGCCGAGCCTCCAAACAAAACAGAAGCGTGAAATCAACTGCCGATGTCCATTGTTTCTGGAACACCCCATAATCATTTGTGGGCTGACACACCGAAATGTTGCCCAGATTTTTATGTGACACATCAAAGACGTTTCACAGTGTGAGAAACGTCTTTCAAACAACTTCAAGTGCCATAATTCAGTAGGACTATGCCCACATTGGTGAGGAAAGCCGAAGTCGTCTTCGAAGAGCGACAGATATCATTGCTTCTTTGCCTCCATGTTCGCCTGATGTGGGTGAACTGTGTTTGCTCGCGATCTTGTTAGTCATAATGAACCATCGGCCACTGTCGATTTTTTTGAGGACTGGTGTACAAACCACAAAAAAATGTTCAAATGTGTGTGAAATCTTATGGGACTTAACTGCTGAGGTCATCAGTCCCTAAGCTTACACACTACTTAACATAAATTATCCTAAGGACAAACACACACACACCCATGCCCGAGGGAGGACTCGAAGCTACGCCGGGACCAGCCGCACAGTCCATGACTACAGCGCCTAAGACCGCTCGGCTAATCCCGCGCTGCACAAACCACATGAAGGGAAATTCTTTGGGAAAATATCCTGGCTATCTTTGATTCGATGTTAAAAAATTTAGAACTTGTAATTGCAGAATGTTTGAATTCTTTAACTCATAGAGCATATATAGTTCTGGAATCACAATAATTTATGTATCATCATGCAGCTAATTTGTGTTATAATATTCATTCCAGCCACGTGTATCATCTTTGGTCTTTTAGTTTCCACGCGAATGTTAGTTTAAAATGATCATGTAGGTCACTACAACCCTCCATCCAATCTCCCATCCACGCGAAAGAGCTGTACTTTATCGTGGCAAGGGTTTTACAACTGAAGTTATATTCCAAAAGGATCCAAGTACAGATGACACACTTCTTGTAGGTTAGTAGGAGTTAGTTTTGGAATTGTGAAATGCCTTAGTAGGCATCCCAGACATGAACGATAAGCTGACATGTGCAGAATTTCTGGTGCTATACAGGGTATTCAGAAACCGTCTGAAAAGCTTGTAAGGATGTTGCAGGGGAAGTTGCGCTGAAAAAATAATTGCTAAGAGAAAAATTTGATACGTTTCACCGTTTGAGTTATTCAGCACTGAAGTTAGCGAATCATGTCGGCACACGAACAAATTCAAGCAGCCTGCTAGAGACATTAATCGACTTATCTCGCAATGGGGAAAAGTGTATCAACAGTAATGGCGATCCCTTTTGAATTAATAAGGAGTTTACTTACCTTTTTTCCATCTGTCTCGTTTTCATTTGACTGCCCTTTATAGTTTCTAGATTCCAGTCGCCAGGTAATCTCAATCTGTCCCATACGAAATATGCTATAATTATAGCTTTCCCTATCTGCGTATACTCTATCGGCTGAATTATTATTTTGCATTCATGAATCAGTTACACACTTTTTGCGTCACGCCATGACTCTTTCACGTGGATTGGGAGTTCTTTTGCGGTTTTTTTATGCCTTTGTGCTTAGCAACAGTCTCTTCAAATATAGAAAAAAGAGAGGAGAGGCAGATGCGTCATCGGACAGCTCAGTCTCTAGAGTATTTTCTGTAAAACATAGAGATTAAGTTCGACGTACAGTACAGGGCGAACATTAATAAAACCGACAAAATGCAGGGACGGATTCCTGACTGGAATGGAGGAAAAAAGGTCCTATGAACATGTGTCCGGAAACACACGGTGTGAATGCGACGAAAACAAATTGTCCCGGAACACAGTACAGAGCTGCAACGCATCCACGTCATAACAGACGTTCAAAATAGCCTACAAGGGATTGCAGATGACAGGGATAGTAGCGCGGTTGCCATGCAGGGTTCACAGAATCGTACTTTGGCATATACCATGTTGGCGGGCCACTTGCGTGGAGGTTGTACGAGGGTTCGTCTCAATATCCTGTAGAACCTGATTCTCCATATCTGGTGTACGCACAGTCCGCCGCCACCCTGCATGATCACACAAACGCCCGAAAAGGGCTTCAAATGTGTGATGTGGTTAGTGTCTGTGAGGATACTTGTTTTGCTACGGCGGTGCTGCTTCACGATCGTTTCAATCCGCTTGACCCCACGTAAACACCATCTCGGCTTGTTCCCGACATGAAACCGGACCATTCTGCTGCAATTTGTCGGATTTATTAACGACTTTAAAATTTTGATAGTCAGGGTAAAAAGCGATTGCTCAGCTATCTTTCGTTCATACTGTAACGTAAATCTGTCCTCAACCTGAAAACTGGTTTTAACATCGCAGAACTTGCCTAGACATGATCCTGTTGGATCCTTGTCTTTCTCCGACCTTCGAATTGTCTTACCCGGCCAGTTTGAGGGTACGTGGTCTACAAATTATGGTGCAACCTGGTATTTTCTAAATTAGCCACATGTCGCTGGCAGATGTCAAAGAAATAGCTGCTATTGATTATACAAAACCCAAAACTTATTTTTAGTGAAATGAAAGGTGAGATACTGACCCTGAATTTACAAATTCATAACATATATAAAAAAACAGGCTTGAACTGGAAGTTAATTTAAAAGGCAAACGAGATATAACCATGCTGGATTCAGTGTTGCTGATTTTGAAACCGATATGAACGTGTAAAAACGGTCTGGGTATTTTTTTTTTATTTTTTTTTTTTAGATGATCGGTAACGATCACATGAATCTTCTGCATATCTGATTGTATCGCTTACGACTCTAATCCGTCCAATTTCTATATAAAATGTTATCCTGTGAGCAGCCTTACCAATTTTGCTGAAAAGTAGGATGGATTACCCTTGCAACCGGTTCAACCAGCTCTGACGATGGATCAAATCAACCAAAACCGTTTTTTTCTTTTTTTTCTGATTAAACCAATATAGATGGGCAATAAAAAAATCTGCTTTACAACAAGTGATTGTTGTTCTCCTAGAAGAAGTAAACATTTTTAACTTCAAACCACATTTTACTTATATCTCGTGTGCATAAGAATTCTCTCCAATGCCTTGAACGCTTTTTTTTATACATTGCCTTCTGTCAGTAATTTTAACAGTGCTGAGTTGTAAAAGCGTTGTTAGATGTCACTGTCGCCCAACCGTCATCAAAATTTGTAGTAAGGGAAAAGGAAGAATTGTTGTATGTGCTGTTCCACTTCGAACATTACTGTTGAATTGTATCTCAACACTCATCTAGCCTCGCGATTTTCAGGTTTCGAAACTACTGAGATGTTAAAATCTACTACCGACTCGTAAAAAGTTAAATGCTTGGTAGGATGTAGAGTGTGATTTTACTAAGGATCTCTTTACGATTAGAACATTATTTTCTAGGCTCTTCTTTTATTTGTAATGTATATCATTCGACAGGCAACTTGACTTTCAGATCACGTCATTCACTGATAACGCATTTAGTAGTAACAAAGGTATGTTATGAGGATGGTATGTGTGTAATTACGAAATTAAGTATCAATTATATGTTCTTCGTACTGTAGTTATCTTCCTCTGGCCGAAAGTAAAACAAATAATAGGAAGAACATGTTTTTTACTTTGCTTAATCATCATGTAACCACTCTGCTTAGGAAATCGCTTTCGTCTGCGGTAACGCACATAATTTAAATATTTCAGGAAAAGGAAAGAAGAAAAATTAGTCTTTATCTCCCGCTGACAACGAGATTATTTGGGACGGAGCGCACACTCGGACTGCAGAAGGACGAAACAGGAAGTCCCCTGTCGCCTTTATAAAACAACCTTCCAGGAGTGACTGAAGTTCGATTTCTAAGAACCTTATCAGTCGTTGCATGCAAACTGAGGCAATTAAGACGAAATGTTGGCCCATGTAGAGCGAATTTGTAAGCTTCACCCGTAATATATTGTCCTTCATCGTTTACATAGCGTGTGCCACAGATGAACAAGAAATTTTAAAAAATTAAAGACCAATACATTTTAAACACCTGTGGCTTAGTAGTCCCCAGCATGTATGTTACAACACTAGGTCATTCAACATCTTATCAGACTTACTGACCAAGTCTTTCACAGTACATCTGTAATGTCGTGGTGAGTGACAGCGATCGCAGCAGCTAACACATAATTTTTGCCAGAGCGATTGCAATGTCACTCAGCCAAGACACTGGAATCAGGTCAAAGGCGGGCCGACGTTGCGAAGCGGCACGATTTCCGTCCGTCCTTCAGTGTCCTGTCAGCGTGGACGAAGTTCCAATCCACTGTAAACATTCGTAAGAAACTAAACTCCTCTCGAACAGGCCATGAAGACCCAACGGTGCCGACCAGCCACCGTGTCATCATAAGCCCATAGGCGCCACTGGATGTGGATATGGAGGGGCATATGGTCAGCACATCGCTCTTCCGGCCGTTTGGCAGTTTCCGAGACCCGAACCGCTACTTCTCAGTCAAGTAGCTCCTCAGTTTGCCTCACAAGGGCTGAGTGCACCCCGCTGGTAACCTCACTGGTTGCTCGAATACATAGGCGCAACAGGCAGTCCACTCACTGTATACATTACTGCTGACCAAGGCACGTCGATGTACGAAATTTCCTGTCCGATTAAAACTGTGTGCCGGAGCGCAACTCGAACCTAGAACCTTTGCCTTTCGCAGGCTAGTGCTCTACCGACTGAGCTATCGTGTGCGCCTCAGAGCCCGTCCTCACAGCTGTATTTCCGCCCGGACCTAAGGGTCGTGAATCGTACATGGATAGCTCAGTCGGTGGAGAACTAGCCCGCGAAAGTAAAAGGTCTCGAGCTCGAGCCTCGGTCCGGCACACAGTTTTAATCTGTCAGAAAGTTTCAGATCAGTACACACTCCGCTACAGACTGCTAATTCGTTGTAGATATCTAAGTACTTTTTACAAATGGTTTCATGCGGACGACTTACATCCAGCTGTGTCCGTGATACGTACCATTTAAATAGCATCAGAAAAAAGCGTTCTAAATGAGACAGACTCTATAGTAATTTGGTCCTCAAGCATCGTCACTTAGTTTCGGTTATTTACTATTCTACATCTTTGTATGGAGTGGTGGATGTCTTCTAAATAGCAGTCTTGTATGCTTGCTTCCAGTTTATGAGTCCACCATCTTCAGTTCTGGTTGTCGAATATAGACAGCGATACATAGCACTGATTCTCATACTAACAAAAAACTTCAAAGGTTCTATTAGAAGGAAGATTAATGGTAACGTCTCCTCCACGATGAGGTCGTTAGGCACAAAGCATGAGTATAGACGGAGGGAAGGAAATAGATTGTGCCTTTTCAAAGGAATTATCCTTGTATTTGCCTCGAGCGATTTCTCATTAGTCGGTTTACTCATTGCTGAGTGTCGTGACCTGATTTCTTCATTCATTCTTAGGTAGTTGAAACTTCAGACAGATGTCTCCATCCACAGCGATCTTCCGCCTTTCTTAATATGATGTGAAGAGGCAGGCTGGTAATCTCCTTCGCTTGATCCAGCCATCTATTTGCTGCTCTCCCACGTGGTCTTCTGCCCTCAGTTTTTCCCTGCACGATGGTCTTCTCTAAATTATCCCCTTTCCTTCTCAACATGTGCCCAAGGAACTGAAGCTATCTTTGGCTGACACGAGAACAATGTTCTCTTCTTCGATGTTGTTTACTTTGCAATACAGTGTTTCACAGTGTTGTTTCCACCTAGCTATTTCTAATTTCTTGTCGCTAATAATAGTGCCATCTATGTCTTCTACCATCCACGTGCGCGGTTTGAACTCTCGGGTGATGCTGTTTATCTCCTTGAATAGGTCATGTGTGGCATTTAGTTTTTGATGTTGTTCAATGTCATCACAAATTCTGATGAGATACTGTGTATTGTCAATTCGGTAGCTGCGCTGTATTTTGCGCCAAAGTTCTTTGCTTTCCATATTTACAGAGATTATTGTACGGACCAAAACAAAAACAAATTCTAGTAAACATGGGCTCTAAAATGCATTCGTTAAGAGTTATGATCACTTGTTCATCTTCGCCACTGTAAAATATATCTCTTCTACTGAACGAGTCTTAACAGCTCTCAAAGTATGCATTTTAGAGCCTATGATTACAACTCTTTTTTCTTTTTTTGTCCATATTATCACTTCTCAAAATATGGAATGTTTAGATCTCCCAAAATATGGAAAATATGAGGTTTCCGTTGAGCTGTTTAGCATAGCCTTGAGATGCTACAGATTATACCCTTGGTGACGTTCGGAGATGGAATTCTCCCCACAAGAACATGCAAAAATTTTTTTAGGAAAAACAAGGTCTCGTAACAGATAAAGACTTAATAAATGAAAATTGTTAGAGGTGGCTCAGTTAAGTATGAGAGTATGGGCACCGCCATCTCACACACAAATCGATACCGGAACCATCAGACTATGAAAGGAAACAAATGTCACTATAAAAAGCCGATTTATTGCCAAAAGAAATTAAAGCTGTTTTACCCACTGAATCAAAAATACAAAAATTAGTAAGTGGACAAGGGATTATAAATAGCCTTCGCACTGTCGGGTGGAGTCACGAAACAACGATATAAAGCTGTGTCGTAAATATGCCTAACGATTATCTAAAAGGTTAATGAATTAAAGACAAGCCCCACATAAGTGTGGAAGAACACCAGTACTCATGCCGAAGCGCATGGTAGATGCAACTAGCTGACTGTGAAAATTTGATCAGCAAAACGATACCCTGATGCAACCTCTTACTTCATACTCACCTCGTGTCGATGGATGTAAAGACGGCCCATGCTTATCACGCTAAAAATGTGTGAGGGTAGATGACGGCTGCAGTTGTGGCTGATAATTCTAAGCACAGCACAGCCTCTGTGTTCTGCTTTAAGCTGGAGACATCTCGCCCTGCTGCTCGCTGCAGTAACCTGTAGTAAGCATCTTCTATGGTGCCCTGAGGAGAAGTGTTCTCTTACTCTCCGCTATGCAATTAAGCTCGTTCTGCCAGCGTTGGAATCTCGCCAGCCAACTGCAGCAGACTTTGTTAGTTCCGACCAGCGATAATGTAATAAACAAGTTTAACAATTTCCTACTCTTACGGACTTCGTTGTGCTTAATCAGCGAGGTATATTTCTCACTTGGTGTGGGGAAGAAGAAGACAGAGAATCTCTCCCACTATGTAAAAGATTTCAAGTTACGGCCAATGTGAAGATGTCCACATACACATGCGTGGGAATTCTTCCCTGCTACCAAAGCAGTTAATTTGAGCCAACTGGAGAACCTGCCACTAAAATTAGAACAAACATTCCGGTTTGCTCATCTGGGCTTAACAGCTCTTCCCTTGCTTTGTAGGCTCGTGTTACCTCAAGACTTTCAGATTTTTATCTCTGCTAAAAAGCTCTCCTTCCATCCCTCACACAATGAAACTTTATAGCATGCTAACCATCCTCATTCCATGCCCCTGCTGTGCTGGGCCAGCAAACCGCTCTCCCTTGCACTTTATCTGTACAGGACTGGCTTTGAGCAGAAAACATCCTTACAATTTGTGTCATTCCCTAACGTGAATCCTGTCTTTCAAACAAACAGCTAAAAACATCAAGACTGTCGTCATTACAAGACTCCTTACAGTATCCGGTCAAAGAAAACCATCGTAACGACCGGGAGAGTGGTGTGCTGACCACACGCCCCTCCTAACCGCATCCTCATCTGAGGATGATACGGCGGTCGGATGGTCCCGATGGGACACTTGTGGCCTGAAGACGGAGTGCTTTTACAGTATAAAGAGGAAAAGAGGTGTAGAATTAGAGATGCATTCATTGGCAGTTGTTATTATTGATGGCAGTCTTCTTGCAGCGTTAGAGATTTTACTTAATTTACCAGTGACAATTTTTGGAAAAAGCTGTACATAAGGCAAGCAAAGAGACTGCAGTAGAAGAGATTTATTTCACAGCATCAAGGATGAAGAAGTGTTCATAACTCTTTAGGTATGCATTTCAGAGCCTATGTTTGAGGGACTGTGTTTTGCTTCGAATGATTGTTCCTGTCGTATCCCTGAAGACGTCCATTCCTCCTGTGACACTCTGTATGCACACCAGTGGACGCCTATGCATCTACTATGTGCAGTGTGCAGTGTGCAGGCCGTGAGTTGCTCATCCCCAGCACAATGATCCTGTACCGGCTGCTGATGAAAACCACTAAACTACCCCAGTAACAGTCTGCCACTCTGTTCAATTTGTCCGAAAGTCATACGAAGGAAAGCAATCCAGAAAGTTTGATTAATAGAATGGACATGTCATAATTTTTACATCTTAGTCTGAGATGGAAAGATGGGATTTTTTTGTTTAAATTCTTCAGAGTAAGGTATTAATTAATTTTATAAGTGGTGTCCGCTATCAATCTAGCTGTAGGCAAAACTGTTGACTTTAGAGCCGTACACGTCTTTAAAGCCCATAAGAGCGAAATATACTATTCGAACCAGAGCATACAGTACTGGACGATCACCTTGACATTGTGGATCTTTTGGCTGTTGAGTGATTTTCCTCTTAATATCGACTTATTTGATGGTCGTTTTAGGCTCTTAATTTTTCCAGGATGCCAGACAAGAGGATTTTATCTCTCACTCACAGCTGGATGATTCCTCTGCAGCTGTTTTTCATGCTGTCTTTCTTAAGTCGGATGCGTCATTCCAGTTTTTAATCTTTGGATTCAGTTTCCCTGTCTCAAAATTCCTCTATTTGCTCTCTGAAAATTTCCATTGCCCGTCCCTACGTTGAGGTGGTCTTAAAACCCCAATCTTCCTTTTCTTCAGTTGAAACTTCTGTGGTGTTCTACCAGAATTCTGCAGCTTTTAAGTAAGATTATATGGAGCTTGAGTTCATCTTCTTCTGAATACATGGATATTGATCCCTCTGTCTTTGAAGCTATTGTGGGCCTTTTCCCAAGTTACTAGGTTCGCAAATTACTGTGAAAGACTTTAAGTATCTTTTTTTGCGGTCATCGAATCACGATCTCTTCGTTGAGAGTGCCTGACTAAATCCTGTACGCTATTACATTCCTTTTATTGGTCCTGTTGTACTTCCGGTTACGTTTCTCAGAAGGCTTTGTTTCACTTTCTTTCCAGTCAAGGAAATTATCATGTCGATGTTTGCCAGTTCGATTCACACTCTTAGTTTGGGCTCGTAGAGTTTCATAAGTTTGTGACTAAGTCGTTAATATATTCTAATAGTATTGTTTCCCTCTTCAAACATACCGTTTAGAAACAGTTCGCAAGTGCCTTCGACTGATTTTGCCGCTTCCTCAAACTGCACAACATTTGATTTCAATTTGTTTGCACTAAGGAGTGTATCTGCTTTAGTAATTGCGATGAATTTTATGTAGCATACTTAGCGAAGTTGTTGTGTAGTGCCGGCCGAAGTGGCCGTGCGGTTCTAGGCGCTGCAGTCTAGAACCGCGAGACCGCTACGGTCGCAGGTTCGAATCCTGCCTCGGGCATGGATGTGTGTGATGTCCTTAGGTTAGTTAGGTTTAACTAGTTCTAAGTTCTAGGGGACTGATGACAACAGTTGAGTCCCATAGTGCTCAGAGCCATTTTTGTTGTGTAGTGATGAATTTCTCGTACCATCTAGCTTAGGAAGCCAATGTTCATGAAATGCATTTATTAATTCTAAACAATACCCTTATGTGTGCTTACAGTCAATAAAAATATACGGAATAGTTGTGCCAGCTTCAGGCATATAGTTCAGTTACACTACAATCGATTTTGTTTCCACAAGCTGCATCTATTTTGGTGAATGGCAGTTATCACTGATAATTACTTACTGCGAATTATTTGCATCTTAACCCAAGATAAAAAAGAAAACAATAATTTGGTTATTCTATTAATTATAATCTCAGAGTTCCTTCCCAGGATTTGAGAAACTACACTGAGATAAATGGAACGTTGGCAGGTACACATTTACTTAGGTACGCTGGTGTATTTCGTTATTAGGTACTGGTGCTGGTGTTCAGTTTAAAACAGCAAAACATGAGATGGCAGCGTATCGGATTGTTTGGTGTTGGTTTGAGTGGTTCCAGCGTGGCAGGAATGCACTTTCAGCAGTGACTATACACGATCGTCATCAGCTATTTTTCCATCGAGCAAATAGACAAGGCTACACTATAATGGTAATACTTACCACATTTAAGCTCGTGGGTGAATCACGCCACGTTCGTTTTGAAAGTGATATCCCCATTTGTCGAACCCGCCTGAAGCGAACACGCTGTTACGTACGTCGCGTCAGAAAAAAATATGAATCATTACTTTTAATGCAAACCCTGATAGTCCAAAAATTTCAGTCTGTCGCTTCCAGAGGCGCCGCCTGAGACCTGTGTTGTTCTCCACAGAGACCCGACCCCCCGAGCCCGCGAGGGGGATGGCGCCGTAGCCACCCCGTGGCTGCCTTACGACCCCACTTCGCAGAACTTCCTTCGCATCAGCCGGCAGCTCAGCCTGGAGCAACACCTGTGGGGCGATCGCCGTCACTTCTGGAGAAATCTCACCTGCTGAAAGCGTCGCTCAGCCAGGTCACTCTGTGGAGGCTACAGATTGACTGTAATAATAATCTATTGTGTCTCCCTGTTCGGAACGTCGCATGAAAACATGTTTCTGAAATAAAATGGTTTGTATATAACGTAAACATGCCATTTCTTAAAATATGTATTTCCACATGTCCAGTCAGGCTGACTGAGAATATACCGACACTTTGATAGGAATTCAGATTCCCGTTTGGTCATCCAAATACACGTTTTCTGTAGGTTTCCTGAGTTTACAGGGCAATTTTATGCTGTAGTTACAGAACTGGACTCCAGTTTAGCAAGAGAGGGACACAAATGCCTGTATGAACTTCCTGATTTGTGTTTCCAACGATTAACGAGGGTCCGAGCACACAGAGTATGTTCCCAAATATGGGAGTGGCTTGAAGCCTTTTTAAGTGAAGGAATCCAATATGTTGTTCTTGAAGGTGATCGGTCATCAGAAACAAGAGTATCTTCAGGACTACCTCGGGGAAGTGTGATAAGACGCCCCTGATCTCTATATACATAAACGATCTAACGTGTAGGGTGAGCAGCAATTTCTGATTTTTCACTTGTGACACTGTGCGTAGTATATGGGAAGATATAGTTGTTGACTGACTGCAGAAGGATATAGTAGGACTTAGAATTTCTACTTGGTCTGCTGAATAGTAGCTTGCTCTAAATGTAGAAAAATGTAAGGTAATGCAGATGAGTAGGAAAAAAAGTCCTGTAATGTTTCGTGTAATGTTTGAATACAGTATTGGTGGTGTACTGTTTCACATAGTCACTTCTATTAAATATTTAGGCTTAATATGACAAGGCACATAGGCACGGAAAAAGCACATAAAGGTGGTAGCAAGGAAGGCGAATGGTCGATTTCGGTGCATTGGGAGTATTTTAGGAAATTATAGCTCATCTATAAAGGAGACCCCGTATAGGACGCTAGTGCGACACGTTCTTGAGTACTGCTCAAGTGTTTGCGATCCTCATCAGGTCGAATTAAAACAAGACATCGAAGTAATTCACAGCTGTGCTGCTACACTTGTTACCAATCCGTTCGACCAACATGCGAATATTATGCGGATGCTTCATAAACTGAAATGGTAATTCGCGGAGTGAAGACTACGTTCTTTTCGCGTAACACTGTAGAGAAAACTTAGAGAACCAACATTTGTTGCTGACTGCAGAACGATTCTACTGCCGCAGACATACACTTCGCTTAAGGGCGGAAAAGAGCCCGAAATGAATACTGGTACAAGGTACCTTCCGCGATACGCCATACGGTGGCTTGTAGGGCATGTATATAGGTATAGGTTACCCCACACAAAACGATAATGCTGAAGTGGCTGTTTAAAGTTCCATTCCCCATCCGTACGCCTTCCGAGCTGGTGTACTGCCTTTACGTATTACGACAGGACGTTAAATTCTAAATTTCCTTCCATCCTTACTCCTGCGAGGCAACGACCCTGCTGCAGTGGATACATCGGTTCCCGTCAGATCCCCGAAGTTAAGCGCTGTCGGGCGTGGCCGGCACTTGGATGGGTGACCATCCGGGCCGCCATGCGCCGTTGCCATTTTTCGGGGCATCTACTCAACCGAATAGTAGTGGTTTCGCTCAAAGAAAACCATCATAACGAACGGGAGAGCGGTGTGCTGATCAGACGTCTTTCCCACCCGCATCCTCATTGAGGATGACACGGCGGTCGGATGGTTCCGATGGGCCACTTGTAGTCTGAAGACGGAGTGCTTAGTGATTACCCCTGCGAAATTATTCTGATGAACATTTTCTCGATAAAAGAAATGGTGAGAGGCTACGTGATAGAGATATTCGATAAAGTGCGCGGATGTTAGGTACGAATCCCATCTGAATCTTGAGGGGAGCTAACCAACAACTGCAATTAAAAGCGTCACCACTGACGAAGGCTCTACGGAGTTGATTGCTGTAGAATTCGTAAAAATTACAACCCTTAGGCGAATTACAGCCTATTGTCCAATGGTCATTGCCGAAGAGGGTAGGGGTTTTAATTTTTGATATATTTTATTATTGTACAATTACCGTTGATGGCGAATAATCTTCAGAATATGGAGCGAGTTATATTTTACGGGAATAATCATAATCACGCAAGCAAAACGACGCTTAACAGAAACATGTACACTGTTATTTACATTTAAAACAGTATAAGTAGAGTGCTTCTGCTGTTATAAATCACGACATAAGCTATTAAATTAATTAATAAATCTTAAAACTTCACGTAATAAGCTATAAATTACTTGAGACACGTCAGTTTTCCTAAAGTTACAATTTAGTATGTGGACTAATGTGACATTCCTCTAACACGATGGTTATCTACTCTTAATCATTTACATTGAGGAATTTACTACGCGACCAAAAAGATTTTACGAGATTTTTCATCACCTGGCTCTTAAATTCTGATGTACTAGAGGGTAAGGCGCTTGATGTTCATTGAACATTTTTGTGCCCTCAAGTAACGTACTCGTTGCTGCTTAAGACCCTAGAGGTTCCTTCTCTTCTTTAATCACTACCCAATACATGATTCAATCTCATACTGCAGCCGTGATAAGCACGATTTCTTTAATAGAGAGAGCTGTTCTTATCGCCGAAACGCATTAGGGGCAAGGTAAACTCCGACTTTATTGTATCTGTGTTATTCGGAAGACTCAGCCGAATATGAAACCCATCAGTGGCATTTCAACCCTTCTAAAGCTGCCCATGTCCACTGTTGGTAATGTGATTGTGAAGTGGAAACGCAAAGGAAATACCGCAACTAAACCAAAACGAAGCAGACCTCATGTACTGAAAGATGGGAGCCATCGAGCATTGCGGAGGATTGTTGTAAAAAAATCGCATGGAATTAGCTGAAGGCATCAGACGTGAGTTCCAGAGTGCTACCCGCAGTCCAGTTAGCACAATGACTGTGCGGAGGGAGTTAAGAAGAATGGGGTACAATGGCCGAGCACTTCCTCATAAGCCACACATTTTTGTAGTCAATGCTAAGCGATGCTTGAGGGTGTGTAAAGAGCGACACCACTGAGAATGGATGACTGGAAACGAATGAGTTGGAGTGACGAAACACGCTATATCCTGTGCCAGTCGTATGGGAGGGTTTGGGTTTGGTGAAAGTTTGGAAACGTTACTTGTGGAAGCCAACAGTGAAGTACATAGGAGATGGTGTTAGGGTACAGGGGTGTTTTCCGTAGTTAGGGTCTGGTCCCTTTATTGCGCTTCAGAAGACTGTAAATGGGGAGGATTATCAACACATTTTGAAGTTTTGTGTAGCCGAACGGCTCAGAGAAGAAGATTGTATCAATATAACAATGCATTCTGTCATAAAACAGCATCTGTGAGGGAAAGGTTTTTTGACAGTAACATTTCTGAAATGCTCTGGCTTCCCCAGAGTTCAGACCTGGATCCAGTGGAATACCTTTGGGATGATTCAGAATGTCGACTTCCCTCCACTGTCCAACATCACTAAGTCTCTGTTTTCGGCTCCTGAGGAAGGATGGGATGATGACATTCCTCCACAGACTTGCAGATACCTAATTAAAAGCATCCTCAGTAAAGATCAGGCCATCATAACGGCGAAGGGTGGCCCAACTCCATATTAATGTCCACTAATAGGCGTCCAGATACTGTTCAACAGAAAGCGTGAGTAGTAGGGAGATGACAGTATGAGCCCACTTTTGATATCAAATTGATATGCAAATTAATTAAATTGCTCAAGTAATTACCCCAACCACAAACACCCACACTCCAAAATGACATCATGTGTCTTCCTCAGCCTGCAGATGACTCCCTGCAGCCTCCCCCTCCCTCTCCACTACCTACCCTATTGGTGGGAATTCGAGTTTTGGTGGAAATTTCAAACTTTGTCGGGAATTTCTTTGTCCCAGAGCTGTACAGACATCAAACCTCACCCACCACCTGGGAATTGGTGGGAAATAAAAAACGGTGGTGCCCTTTCTGGGACATGAACATTGGTCCTTCCTGACAGAAAACCGAAGTGCACTCCCCAAACATATGGAAAATGCCCAGATGCAGGAGAGGAAGGTTAGGTTAGTGTAGTTTATTTATTTTGGTTGGGAAACTGAAGTATAGATCGGCCCTAATTATGTAATTAATCTCTAAAGGTCAGCCATAATTACTGGACTATTTGCATATTGGTACACAAGGGCTGCCTAAAATCGCAATACAGCTCAAAAACTGACAATGTCATACAATTGGTGTTATCCTGCTCAGAAAACAAATTAGAAAACCCCTCGAAACTAGTGGCAGACACACTCAGACTCTAACCTTCACCCACAAGCTGGTGGGCAAATGCAGGAGTGCAAGGTACTACCTTTTTTGTGGGAAATATATTCAACTGACAAGATGCTGGTTTTGGACAGAGAGGAGTTGAATAAGACTATTACCTGTAAGCATAAAGCTGAAGACTGTATCTATCGCTGTTTGACGTCAGAGTTCGCTACAGACACCGGCTTGACCATCATCCAGCAGCACAGACAATTGAAGCCAATACACACTACCACGACTGATAGAAAAAATGCATAACTGTTCTAATAACACTTCGAAATTATCATAAAAAAACAGCACTTCCAATGAACATGTCATAATGCAACACCTGTACTGGGGTAAATTGTCGTCCCAGAAGATTGCAGAGAGGGCGGTAGTTGGACGTGCGTTCTTATCGATGTGTGTTCATAAACTATCCGACTTGCAGAGAGTCTTACCTCCCCCCCCCTTCCCCCCTCCTCCTTTTCACTGTACGTTAGAGGCCTGTTCTATCTTGCTGCTGGTGGCCCACAAAGAGAGCCATCTGAGGGCATTGATATACTATCTCCAGTCTGCGTAAATCAGTCACAGATAGACAAAAGACAGAACAAGACACTTCTTGCAATCTGTTAATCTCGGAAAGACTTGAACCCCCTCTGTAACAACAACAACTTGGTAAACAGGAAGCCCTCCGCCTAAAACGACCACAGACTCCGCCATATCTGGGAACGTATCATCCCTCAGTCTGCAAGGCGTGATACGAGCTCTCCATGGTCGCTGACTACCTTGAGGTGACGGTACTTTGCCAACACAAAAGCGTATATAGTCAACTAAACAAACGTGCTGCCTCCCTGGTCAGGGCGCAGCTGCGTCGGCGACCTCACACAGAATAGGCATGCCTTTACACCTACACTAGGCCTGTTGTTCTGTGATGGAGAACACTTATTTAAAATCAACGTATCTCTTATAATCAAGTATCTATTAAAAAGGAAAACATAATTGCGACGATATAAAAGTCCTCTTTCCACAAAAAAAGGCACAGTCCATGTTCTTTTAATTTTAAGAGAAAAGTCTGTACAGTTATTACACTCGACTGCAGGGTACAATTTTATCTTATTATTTTGCGACTTCCTACATAGTGTACCACCGTCGATTACATTCAGATGTCAAGCTATACACCCCCATACATGTTCACCCTGAATAAAACTGGGGAAAAAATCCACTATTTTGCTGTAAAAATTACCGATCACTGCCGAATGTCCTCGTTATTTCGAAACAATCATCGGAGTAAAGAAAAAGCGAGAATATATACGCTGAAAAAAAAAATCTGTATTAAGCAATTTCTTTCAAATTGATGGACAAATTACATGAACTGACAATTTCCTTCGCGTTAAAATGAGTGTCTGTAAATAAACTTTCATGCATGTGTGTATTACAGACGTTTCAGACATGTGAAATAACATTAGAGAATACCGTCTTTCACGCCATCAGCTCACATGACAGAAAAAAACACGTCTATAGTGTCTTTCCCATCCCATCTCTCCACTAGTACGCTGTTGATTCCCGCATAGTGACTGACACTACTTGGTGGAGACGGTGGGAGCCTTGGCGGAACGCTGGATATCTGCCACTTGTCACTGTGTAGCATGGTATCAAATGCAGAGGTCATCACCTTCAGACAGTTGTTTGGAAGAGTTCCTCAGTACTGCAGACTCTTCCTATTTCCATATGTTGCGATGCCCTCCACATGTTTTTATTTATTTATTTATTATTTATTTATTTATTTATTTATTTATTTTTGCCACTATGAATCAGTACCTCATTTTATTTCTACTACCTTGCGTGTGTTGTGAACGGCGTCTTCCAGCGATGACAATACCAGAACTGTGATCATGTGCATGAGTGAAAAATGAGGAAACAATGCTCTTCGAAACGGAACACCGAGACATCCGCTGCCCCATCACTGTGGAAGATGAGGTTAACTGTATAGGTCACCACCTTCGAATAGCTGCTGCAAACGCTCTACAATGCCGCAAACGCTTACAGTTTCCATATGTTGCGATGTCTTCCACGTCTTTGTCACTGAGAGACATAGCCTCTGTGCTTTCTTTCTACAGAGCTGCGTAACGTGAGAGCTGCATAATTTACACTATGCAATGTTCAGCTTTCTAAGAAAGCCAGACGATTGAAACGTGTTAATATCGTTTGAGCACCTGACACGGACCCCAAAGTTGTGGTAGAAAAACTGATTGTATGGCGGTGTACATAACTGTATTCGTATACAGATGAAAAAACACTGTATTGAACTGTTTATGAAGGACCAATACAGGAACCCTTTCCTGTGACTGATAGTCTATTGGACATGGTCTTCCTCCAGTACAGACAACAAAACTTTATGCAGATCTGTGCAAGAGACTTCGAGCACTGGCCACTTGCTCCAATGGGGCTACATGTGTGTATGTAATATGCTCGATGCCAACATGCAGATGGTATTTTTTTTTATACATCAGAAGAGAGAGATGTGATAAAATCTTATAGCAGGTTCTTATATAAGGAGTGATGTAACTGGTTAATGTTTGGATGCAGATTGTTCTCTCAAAACTACACCGATTTTGCTCATAAGACTAATAGAAATCGAATGTTTATATTCCCGTGGAATCATGAATGTTTTGTTATTATCGTCACAATCGCGTTTTTAAAAAATAGGTGCAACCACTGTTGTGTTGGAAGAAGAGCCAACACTGTGTTACGAATGGAGGCCGAAATGCACGCGTTTTAGCTCACGCAGGCTGGCGTGAGTAAGGAAGAACTATACTGACGTGAGGTCTGGAACATGACAAGGAATGAGAATTCAGAAAGTGGACGAAATTAGTTTCATACTTAACTTTAATCCATTAATGATGAACGTCGCTCTTGGCGGTAGATGATTCACAATATTATCTGTTCAGAATACATTCATAGTAACTGAATATGGCGCCTTGCTAGGTCGTAGCAAATGACGTAGCTAAAGGCTATGCTAAACTGTCGTCTCTGCAAATGATAGCGTATGCAGACAGTGACCCATCGCTAGCAAAGTCGGCTGTACAACTGGGGCGAGTGCTAGGAAGTCTCTCTAGACCTGCCGTGTGGCGGCGCTCGGTCTGCAATCACTGATAGTGGCGACACGCGGGTCCGACGTATACTAACGGACCGCGGCCGATTTAAAGGCTACCACCTAGCAAGTGTGGTGTCTGGCGGTGACACCACAACCACAATCCTATGTTATTTCATACTTTATAACCTCTAATTATATGGTAGACACCACTTAAATTATAGCTCGTTGTGGAACCTAGAAATGATAGCGCTTTATTTTCCGACAAGTGAGTGGATTGCGTGAAACAGGCTGTGATGATGAAATTGCTTACAAAACTATAACACAAGAATCTACTGAGTGACAGAAAAGTTACAGACATGTCAGTAGAGGGAAGTTATGGAGCAAAAATGTCAAATGTAAGCACGCAGATGGTAACTGGTTTCAATGTAATGGAAGAGAAATACAGACGCAGTAAAATCTTCTAAGAGTTTCTATTACGAGACGGGCTCTCACGATCTGTTTTGTAAACGCAAGTGTGGTATAGCATCTCCTTGGTAAAATCGGACTTGCCATAGTGTACAAAAGAGCAACGTCCTCTTGAATTATAGCATGCTGGTTTTGAATGTAAAAATGATAGTCTCTTTTTCCGACGTGTGAGCTAATGGTTTGAAAAAATTGTATCATCTAATGTTATTTCACGTGTCTGAAACATTTTTAATACACAAGTGCATGACAGTTTATTTACAGACACTCATTTGAACGTGAGAGACATTGTCGGTTCGTGTAATTTGTCCATCAATTTGAAAGAAATTGCTTAACACAGCATTTTTTCTTAGGAGTTTAAATTCTCGCGTTTTCCTTACTCTGATGACGTTTCGAAATATCCGAGGATATTCTGCACTGCAGTGATCGGTAATTTTTGTAGCAAAATAGTGGAATTTTTCCCCAATTTTATGCAGGGCGAATGTGTATGGTGGGTGCATAGCCTGACCTCTGAATGTAGTCGGCGGTGTTGCACTTCCTAGGATGTCGCAAAATAATAAGATCGAATTGTACCCTGCAGACAAATGTAAAAACTATAAACTTCGGTCTTAAAACTAAAAGAAAATGGACTGTGCCTATGTTCGTGGAAAGAGGACATTTTATACCATTGCGATTAAGTTTTCCTTTTTAATAGATACCGGTACTTGATTATAAGAGAGGCGCTGACATTGAATACAAGTGTTGTCCATCACAGAACAGAACAACAGGCCTATTGCAAGCGTTGGGGGCGTCCCTTGTCTGCACGTAGGCTCGCTGACTCAGCTGCGCCCTGACCGGGAGGGGGAGGGGGAGGGCTGTGTCGCTATGTTTTAGACGAGCAAGTTGTACTTAGGGCGGCGCTTCATTTATCTCCTATTGTTTAATTGACTGTACATGCTTCTGTGTTGGTGAAGGACCATAGCCTCAAGGCAGTGAACGACCGCGGTGTGCTCTTGCCATGCCTTACAGGCTCCTCCAACCACATCTGAGGAACACTGTGCGGTATCTGCAGTCGCTTTAGGCAGAGGGCTTCCTGTTTTCCAAGCCATTGTTGTTCCGAGGGGGGGGGGGAGGGGGAGAGTCCAGTCTTTCCGAGAAATACGCCTAAAAGTTTGCAAGAAGCGTCTTGTTCTTGTCTTTTGTCTTTCTGTGCCTGATTTCTGCAGACTAGAGATATATATCAGTGCCACCAGATGGTTCTCTTTGTGGACCAACAGTGGCAAGATAGAACAAGCCTCTAACCATACCTACAGTGAGGAGAGGGAGGGAGGGAGAGGGAGGGAGGTTAGACTTTCGGCAAGTTGGTTAGTTTATGAGCGCCCATTGAGAAGAACACAAGACCATCTACCAGCCCCTCTGCAGTCTTTTGGGACGACGATTTGTCCCAGTACATGTGTTGCATTATGACCTGTTCATTGCAAGTGCTGGTTTTTCACGACAGTTTCGAAGTGCAATTAGAACAGAGATGAATTTTTTCCATCAGCTGTGGTAGCATGTATTGGCGTGGATCACCTGGGCTGAAGGGTGATTGTCGAGTAGTGAACTCAGACGTCAAACAGCGATAGATAGAGTCCTCAGCTGTATGCTTACAGGCAATACACTTATTAAACTCCTTTCTGTCCAAGAGAAGCCTCTCCTCAGGTGAATATATTTCCCACCAAAAAATAGTACCCTACGCCCAGCCTTTTTCCCGCCAGCTTGTATCTGAAGGGTAGAGTATGAGTGCGTCTTCGACTAGTTTCAAGTGGTATTGCGTCATTTTTTGCCAGTAGGATAACACCAGTTGTATGGCGTCGTCAATTTTTGAGTTGTATTGTGTTTTGGCAGTTCTTGTGTACCGGTAAGCATATAGTTGTGTAATTAGGGTCTATCTTTATGATTAATTACATAATTAGGACCTATTTTTACTTCAGTTTCCCAACCAAAATAAGTACACTGACCTAACCTTCTTCTCCTTCATCTGGGCAGTTTCCGTGTGTTGGTGGATGCACTTGGGTTTTCTGTCCAGAAGGACCAATGTTTGTGTCCCTGAAAGGGCACCACCATTTTAATTTCCTGCCAATTCCCGGGTGAAGGTGAGGTGAGACGTCTGTATAGCCCTGGGACAAAGAAATTCCCACCAAACATCGAAATTCTTGCAGAAATTTGAAATTCCCATCAAAATTCGAAATTCCCGCCAGTAGCGTAGATGGGGGAGAGTGAGAGGTGAGGGTGCAGGGACCCACGTGCAGGCTGAGAAAAACACATAAGTAATATTGGCGATGCAGGTGTTCGTGGTTGGGGGTAATTAATTAATCAATTTGATTAATTTGCATATCAATCTGATATCCAAAGTGGTGTGCCATCTCACTACTACTACTACTACTACTACTACTACTACTACTACTACTATAAAATGTACACTACTACTACTACTACTACTACTACTACTACTACTACTACTTAACGAATGATTACACAGCAAGTTTCTCATTCAGAAACATTTGTATCTCTGTTGCTTGCGAGAAAACTGTCTCTTATTTGGCGTAAGGAGAAGCATCTAGCACCACATGAAGTTCAACTATCGGAGGATCATAGCCTATTGAGACTACAATTTATCAGTCAGCGATGTTGCTGTTCGAGTTGATCAAAATCCCACTGCTGCCGTGCGAATATGTAATTAATGGGTTGCAAAGGGTCATACTCAACGCTATGGAGCATCTGAATGGCCTATGCCTCTAGCACCCAAGAAGACAGACACGTATTATTCGCTAGGCGTTGCAGGATCGTGCAGCAATGTCATGCATCTTCAGTCAGGAAATGAGTTCGTTTGCAGCAAGACAAAACAAGACGGCTTCTGGAGCACCATGGATTAATCTTGATCATGTTGAGCACCGCAGTTTGCAACCATGTTAATGATTAACTCAAACCACCTCAGCGGTATTATTGCATATTTATTGTGGCGACCGGTTTCGTTCGTCAATATCTTCAGATTACCGAGTTGTCCTCAAGTCATGACAGATTGTCTAGTTGACGTAGATAATGTTAAAGACCAAATCCAAGAATAATGATCATAAACATTCAGCCATTAGCCTGACGGAAGTATGGCGAGCAGCCACAGCATGCTATGTACAGACAGAATCGTTGCTTTTGGATTTAGCCTTTAACATTACCTCCGACAAACAGACCATTTGTGTCATTGCCTTAGTACAACTCGACAATTTGAAGCTGTTTATGAACGAAATCGGTTGTAAAACGATAAGCGAGTAGTAATATAGTGGATGTGGTTTTCATTAATCATTAGCACCACACATCGTCTACACTGCGATCATTATTGCGGCTTCCCTTGAGAGGAAATGAGAAGTACTCGCCGACAGTACCGCACCCAATGAGAACAATGGACGCAGGGGTGACACCACATCTTCTTTTCAGTCGAGTCCTAGTTCTGCGCACCCATGACGATGGACATCCACTCTAAGACAAAAAAAAGAAAGCGACGCACCGCGAAGGAATTATTCGAATGGAAGGGAAATCGGTAGATATGAAGTAGAGGGTGATTATAATTAAAGTTGATCTTTCAAAACACTGTAGAAATAACATAACTGGTCAGAATCACGTCAAATTGCAACGGAATATTATTGGAGAAGGGGGAAATGTATGGCAGAAGAAAAAAGTAGTGTGAAAATTGATCAATAGATGGCGCTGTATGTGTCGGAATAGGTAAATGGAAATACCTGTCATGCGCCGAGCGGTTCTGGGCGCTACAGTCTGGAACCGAGCGACCGCTACGGTCGCAGGTTCGAATCCTGCCTCGGGCATGGATGTGTGTGATGTCCTTAGGTTAGTTAGGTTTAATTAGTTCTAAGTTCTAGGCGACTAATGAACTCAGAAGTTGAGTCGCATAGTGCTCAGAGCCATTTGAACCATTTGAACCTGTCATGCGCACGACCATTAAAGTTGGCATAAACACGCCGGGTACACGGCTTTTCCTCCTTTGGCGTCTGCAACGTTCGCCATGACTCTCTCAATGCAGGATCGCGCTCTGCTTGTAAAGCTGTATTATAAGACTGATGACTGTGCACACGTTGCACTGCAGAAGCTCGGGACACTGAAGGGTTTGAAAAAAGGCGTTGGTCCGAAGACTGCCGTGGGTCTGGAGAAAATGATTCGTAAATTCGAAAAGACTTGTTCTTTTGGTGTGCAACCTGGTAGAGGGAGGAAACGAATTGATTCGACGTCAGTGGAAGCAGTGACCACAGCAATGCAGGAGGAGACGAGTGGTAGTGTGCAAACGTGTAGTGCACAGAGAATTGCCCAAACATTGGACATACACGTGAGCACGGTGCGTAAAAACCTGAGAAACATCCTTTGCTATGCATTCAAAATTACCCATGTGTACGAGGTGCTTCCTGTTGACCTGCCAGCAAGAGAGATATCTGCTTCAGAATTTCTTGCTCGAAAGGAAGTGGACAATGATGGGCCGTGGAAGATTTTGTGGACATACGAAGCCCACTTCCACCTGACAGGATATGTCAATACACAGAATTGTCGAATATGGGCAACGGAAAATCCACACGTAAACCACCCAGTACCACTTCATCCTGGAAAGGTCACCGTGTGGCGCGGGTTTACGGCATCATTTATCATAGGGCCATATTTTTTCCGTTCTCGCTTCCCACGCCCGGGTTCCCGGGTTCGATTCCCGGCGGGGTCAGGGATTTTCTCTGCCTCGTGATGGCTGGGTGTTGTGTGATGTCCTTAGGTTAGTTAGGTTTAAGTAGTTCTAAGTTCTAGGGGACTGATGACCATAGATGTTAAGTCCCATAGTGCTCAGAGGCATTTGAACCATATTTTTTCGAAAGGACAGGTGCTTCCGGTCCTGTTACCGGTACCGTCACTGGTAAGCGCTATAAGTGTCTTTTGAGCAACCACGTCATTCCAGCTCTCCAACAGTGTAGATGGGATCATTTTTATGCAAGATGGCACACCTCCGCGCATTGCAAATCCAGTTAAGCAGCTGCTGAAGTGCCATTTCGAAAATGTTACAATTATCAGTCGCCATTTCCCTACAGCCTTGCCGTCCCGATCACATGATCTTAATCCGTGTGACATCTGGCTGTGGGGCTATCTGAAAGATGTTTTGTTCAGTGTTCCGATTGCAAACTTAGCTGCATTGAAGGCACGCATTGCGTAACACATTCTGAACGTGAGCCCGGAAACACTTCGATCAGTTGTGGAACATACTGTTTCTCGATTTCAACTTGTTGCGCAAACGGTGGGCAGCATATTGAATATGTTTTGAGCCAGTCACACGGAAATTAATAAACCGATTTGATTTTAATTGATGCTTTTTGTGTGCTTTTGGCCTTTGTACAATAAAAAACCGGTTTTTCCCAACCCATGTGATACGACCTTGCCATGGTGGATGGGCTTACGTAACGAAGAGTATCACACCTGCACACCCATGCACACTGAGTAGTACAGTTTGTTTAACATCAAACGTACACGTTAGGCATTCCTGTATGATTCATTTGTCATTTATAGTCGACCACTGTTAAATTATGATGCGCACAGCTACATTTTGTAACTATTTATTTTTCTTCTGCCATACGTTTTCCCCCTTCTCCGATAATATTCCGTTGCAATTTGACATCATTCTGATCATTGGTGTTATTTCTACAGCGGTTTGGAAGTTTAACTTTAATTATAATCACCCTGTACATGTACAGACAAACAAATGATTAGTATCGGAAGAAATTGATGATTTATTCAAGAGAACGATCTTCACAAACTGAGCAAGTCAGTAATACGTTGGTACAGTTCTGGCCCTTATGCAAGCAGTTACTTGGCTTACCACTGAGGGTGACAGAGTTGTTGGGTCCCTTCCTCAGGAATAACGTGCCAGATTCAGTCCAATTGGCACGTTAGATCGTCAAAAACACGAGCTGGTTGGAGGAACCTGCCCATAATGCCTCCAGCATCCTCAACTGTGAATAGATCGTCGATCTTACTGGCCAAGGCAGGGTTTAGCAAGCACAAAGACAAGCAGTAGAAACTTTCATCGTATGAGGGAGAGCAATAGCGTACTGAGATATAAGCCCAGGATGGCTGGTCATGAAGGGTAACAAAACAGGGCGTAGAATATCGACAACGCACCTCTGTGCTGTGAGGTAACCACGGATGACAACCAAAGGGAACCTGCTATGAAATGAAATGGCGGCCCAGACCATCACTCCCCTACTTGTCGGACCACATGGCGGACGACAGTCATATTGCCATCGCACTGCTCACCGGTGCTTCAAGACATGTCTTCGGTCTGGGATCTCATTGACTCGACTATAATTGTCTCCAGCGATGAGTCTCGCTTCGAATTGTGTCCGGATGACCAGTGAAGACGTGTACGGAAATGCCTCAGACACCACTGGGATACCAACATGAATGTCGCCCGCCATATGGCCCAGCACCAGGAGTGATGGTCTGGGGCGGCATTTCATTGCATAGCAGGGCCACTTTGTTTCACCATCCTCCTCATTCTTACAGCACAGCGGTTCGTCGATGATATTCTATACCCCATTTTGTTACCTTTCATCCTGGGCTTACATTTCAGCAAGATAATTCCCACCCGCACACGATGAGAGTTTCTTCGTGCTTGTCAAACGCAATCTTGGCCAGCAAGGTCGCACCACAACTGAGTAAGGTCGGAGCATTAAGGGCAGAGCCGGAATTTTTACGATCTAACGCGCGAATTGGACAGAATTTGGCATGATATCCCTCAGGAAGACGTCCAACTACTCTCTTAATCAATAACAAGCAAAATAACTGTTGTATTGCATAAGGGCCAGAGCTAGACGAATACGTTATTGACTTGCTCAATTTATGAAGCTCGTTCTCTTCAATAAATCATCAAATTTTTCTGAACTCATTTGTTTGTCCTTGCATGTACATAATATCTACCGATTTCCATTCCATTCGAGTAATTCCTTCGTAGTGCGCCATGTGTGTGTGTGTGTGTGTGTGTGTGTGTGTGTGTGTGTTTATATAGAGATTCCATGGAGAAGGGATGTTGCCTATTGCATTTGTCCTCTTTATGAGGGTCCAACATGTGGCGTGATGGTTTGGGGTGATGGTTACATGCCATCTTCGAAGACTTGATGAGTGAGATAACACAAGATCGCGTGCTTACTGTGTTGTCCTGACCTACGTCGATATCGAGGGTGTTTGTCTGGCCAGCACACGATCCATATCTGTCATCTATTGGCAACCTATGATCATGGGTTGCCGAGAGCGTGGCACACCACCACTGGCCAATCACTCTGATGAACCCTGGCATAGAGTAGTAGCAAAATGGAAAAGCGTACACTTATCTGTCGTCCAAGCCAAGTCTGACTGATACTCTCCCGGGTGGAGCTATCAATGCTTCTAGTGGTGGCAGCCATTTGTAATTATTTTGGCACCCTGTGTACGCACAAGTTACCTACAAAGTAATTCATCTGTTTTTAGACTGTAAGAGATGTGAGAGAAAAGTTATGAAACGTTTTTTTATCTACCAAAACTTTTATTTTTTTGCAAACCACAGTACTGTCCCATTCAAATTAGCTGCGTTCGGCAGCTATACACTAGTGGATTCTTGTCCTCAGTCTTGGTAGCAGTTCTGAAAGACTTCAACTGGTAGAGCTATAGGGAGGCTTTCTAACAATAGGAATGGCCTTTTAGGTAGAAAATTCCGTGATCTAGGTAACTATGTGACGAGGAACGTTCTCGGAGTAGTGAAGCAACTTAAGTCACTTAATAAAAGCAAGTCTTCTGGTCCACATTGGATACCAATTAGGTTCCTTTCGGAGTATGCTGATGCATTAGCTCCATACTTAAAAATCATATACAACCGTTCGCTCGAAGAAAGATCCGTACCCAAAGACTGGAAAGTTGCACAGGTCACACCAATATTCAAGAAAGGTAGTAGGAGTAATCCACTAAATTAAAGGCCCATATCGTTAACGTCGATATGCAGCAGGATTTTAGAACATATATTGTGTTCGAACATTATGAATTACCTCGAAGGAAACGGTCTATTGACACACAGTCAACATGGGTTTAGAAAACATCGTTCCTGTGAAACACAACTAGCTCTTTATTCACATGAAGTGATGAGTGCTATTGACCATGGATTTCAAATCGATTCCATATTCCTGGATTTCCGAAACGCTTTTGACACTGTACCACACAAGCGGCTCGTAGTAAAATTGCGTGCTTCTGGAATATCGTCCCAGTTATGTGACTGGAATTGTGATTTACTGTCACAGAGGTCACAGTTCGTAGTAAATGACGGAAAGTCATCGAGTAAAACAGAAGTGATTTCAGGCGCTCCCCAAGGTAGTGTTATAGGCCCTTTGCTGTTCCTTATCTATATAAACAATTTGGGAGACAATCTGAGCAGCCGTCTTCGGTTGTTTGCAGATAACGCTGTCGTTTATCGACTAATAAAGTCATCAGAAGACAAAAACAAACTGCAAAATGATTTAGAAAAATTTCTGAATGGTGCGAAAGTGGCAGTTGATCCAAAATAACGAAAAGTGTGAGGTCATTCACATGAGTACTAAAAGAAACTCGTTAAACTTCGGTTACACGATAAATCAGTCTAATCTAAGAGCCGTAAACTGAACTAAATACCTAGGTATTACAATTCCGAACAACTTAAATTGGAAAGAACACATAGAAAATGTTGTGGGGAAGGCTAACCAAAGGCTGTGTTTTATTGGCAGGAGACTTAGAAAAGGTAACAGACCTACTAAGGAGACTGCCTACACTACCCTTGTCCGTCCTCTTTTAGAATAGTGCTGCGCGGTGTGGGATCCTTACCAGATAGGAGTGACTGAGTACATCGAAAAAATTCAAAGAAAGGCTGCAAGTTTTGTATTAACGCGAAATGTGGGAGAGAGTGTCACAGAAATGATACAGGATTTGGGCTGGAAATCATTAAAAGAAAGGCGTTTTTCGTTGCGACGGAATCTCCTGACGAAATTCCAATCACCAACTTTCTCCTCCGAATGCGAAAATATTTTGTTGATACCGACCTACATAGGGCGGAACGATCACCACGATAAAATAAGGGAAATAAGTGCTCGTACGGAAAGATAGAGGTGTTCATTCTTTCCGCGCGCTATACGAGATTGGAATAATAGAGAATTGTGAAGGTGGTTCGATGAACCCTCTGCCAGGCACTTAAATGTGATCTGTAGAGTATCCATGTAGATGTAGATGTAGATCTAGACGTAATGCAAGATCCACTTCTCTACAATGTCCAGTCTCACTCAACTCAACAAATTCACCCTTTTCCTGAGTATTTCGAGGAGATCTTTGTAAAACAATTGGTTGACAGTTGATGCTAATATTCTTTACGCACGACACACGTTCGACGTTTTCGTCGGTGCCTGAAGTTGAAGATCTCTCTGAGCGAGGTTCATCTTCAACTCGTTCTCGGCCTCCCAAAAATGATTTGTGCCAGTGGAAAAGTTGCGCTGTTGATAAGGAATTTTCCCCATATCCCTGCTTCAGTTATTCAAATATTACACTCTC
Source organism: Schistocerca nitens (assembly GCF_023898315.1). Taxonomy (NCBI): domain Eukaryota; kingdom Metazoa; phylum Arthropoda; class Insecta; order Orthoptera; family Acrididae; genus Schistocerca; species Schistocerca nitens. Next base: position 450,603,365 of record NC_064615.1, read on the forward strand.
GGATTTCCTAAATTTATCACAAAATTCTATGGCATAACGTTGCTGTAAATTCCGCTGTTCCATTTTCGTAACACACAATAAAAACACAACTTGATTGATGGCGGTCTAAAAAATCACGTGATGGCTGTACGGAGCTGAAATTCGGACTGAGCATCTGAAAGGGAAGAACATGTCGCTCTACAAAAGTAGAACAATACAGCGTTGCCAGATCGCTCGCAGTGTTCTCAGGATCACTACTATTCTCACTCACCTCGTGTACTCACACTAAGTCAAATTTCGTTGTTTGGTATGCTTGCTGCGTTGCATTCTGATGAACGGCCAGCAGTGTATTTATCTTCACCATAGATGTACCAGGTGTACCGGTATGAAATGAGCGTTTTTTTGTGAAAATGAAACACTAATTTTGAATTGAAAAGTAAAAACATTTTATTCAAAGTACTGACCATTGTTTTCTATACATTTTGACCACCTTTCTGGCAATTTGTGGATACCATGCCAATAGAAATGTTCGTCTTTTGAAGCAAACTAATCAGACACCCAATTTTCGACTTCTTCGTAGGAATCGAAGTGTTCCTCAGCCAATGCGCATCCCATTGATGAAAACAAATGGTAGTCGGAAGGTGTCAAGTCTGGTGAATACGGCGGGTGGGGTAGCAGCTCCCAGCCAAGTGTTTTGATTGTATCCTGAACCAGTTTTGGTTTGTGTGCAAGTGCATTGTCGTGTAAAAAAAATTACTTTGCCATGTCTTCTGGCCCATTCTGGTCTTTTTTTGATCAATGCATAGTTCAAATTGATCATTTGTTGTCTGTAGCGATTAGTATTCACAGTTTCACCGGGTTTTAGAAGTTCATGATACACCACATCTTTCTGATCCCACCTAACACAGAGCATTGTCTTCTTGCTGGTCGATCTGGTTTTGCAGTCGATGTTGATGTTTGTCCCGGATTAACCCATGATTTTTCAGGTTTAAGGTTCTTAAAATAAATCCATTTTTCATCGTCAGTTACAATTCGATGCAAAATTGATTTTATTTCATGCCTTTGAAGCAAAATTTCCATCTGTTTTCCATCTCTCTTTCATTCAATTCATGCGGCACCCATTTTCCTCACTTTTGGATCTTTCCCATAGCTTTCAAACGGTCAGAAATTGTTTTTTGTGCAACACTTAGCATTGCTGCCATTTGCTTCTGACTCGAAGTATCATCTTCATCCTATATTGCTTGCAATTCGGCATCTTCGAACTTTTTTGGTGGTCTTCCACGCTCTTCATTTCTCACATCAAAATCATATTTTCTGAACCGTTGAAACCATCTTTTGCATGTCGCTTCTGATAGAGCATGATCACCATATGCCTCGACAAGCATTCGATGCGACTCTGCAGCACATTTTTTTCAAATGAAAACAAAAAATTAATGCTTTCCGCAAATCATCACTTGCTGGTACAAAATTCGATATTGTTAACACGATGAAAACATACGATGTTGTTTGTTCCATGACTTGATGTATACTAAATATCTTTGATAGATGTCATACAACCAAACAAAAAGGAAATTAAGGCTCGTTCACAACAAATGTTCCCTATCGACACATTTGTATCTTAACGCTAATTTCATACCGCTACACCTGGTAAATATCGTCCAGTAATTTGTAATTGTTTTTTCTTTTGATATAAACATCAAAATATCTTGCAATTATGCTGCAAGCTGTTTCCAGGAAAGAGATCTGGCGAAGGCTCCAGACGGCAACGGCCAGCAGCAGCCGGTGCCAAACGCCGAGGCTCCGGCGGGGATGAGCACATAATCCCCTTTGTGGGCGGCGCCTGTCGCCGCAGACGCTATGCAAATGAGCCGCAAAGCAGTCCAAGTGCTCTCGTCCGTCCTGAGGTCCGCCGCTGACACACCACCGAGCACATTCTCTGCTGTACACAGCTGGCATTCAAATTGCCACACCAAGAGAACAAATACCGAAATTTTACTTATTTGCGCACGCAATAATGTAGCAACAAAATTTTACGTATTTGCGCATACGATAATGAAGTGAGAATACTTTATTATGTAGGTGATTAGAGGTTTACAGAGTGTGAAATTTCGTGCACAGAGGCTGCCATCTCTGGCAGCGACAGTGGCTCTAGTCTGGCTGGGCAGAGAGTCAAAATGAGGTTGGATGGCAGGTACGAGTAGCCCATTCCGTCAGTTCTAACGGCTGACGAGAAGGGGTGTGGTGGTGTGACCAGATCTGAGAGATGGTGAGAATGTGCTCGTCAGGACAACAGTCGAACACCCTGTGTATCGAATAGGGCAGTACAGCACAGGCAACAAGTGGTCTTGCGTTATCTTGTCGGAAGACAACGTCACGGAGACTGCAAAGTTAGGGTGCAGCCACCACCGTAACACAGCAGAAGTATAACGTCTGCTGTCCAAAGCACCAGGTGTGCGAACCAGAGGTTCACCACCCAGTGTACCCAGTAGGGTCCCATACCATAGCATCAGATACTGGGGCCATATGACGATGACAAATGCAATCTAGCAATATATTTTCTCCTTGGAGCTTCTGCACACAGTAACATCCGTCCTGATGCTGCGCGCATAGCAGGAAATTGTCTAAAAAGACGACGTGGAGCCTCTCCCGTCTCCAGTGTTGTCGTCGGAAGCGTCACTGTCGGTGCGCCTCTCTCTACTGCCGTATCAAGGGAAGCACCAGCAATGGTCACCGTGGGGCAAATGGCTCAAGCACTATGGGACTTAACAAAAATGGTTTAAATGGCTCTGAGCACTATGGGGCTTAACATCTGAGGTCCATCAGTCCCCTAGAACTTAGAACTACTTAAACCTAACTAACCTAAGGATATCACACACATCCATGTCCGAGGCAGGATTCGAACCTGCGACCGTAGCAGCAGTGCGATTCTGGACTGAAGCGCCCTGAACCGCTCGGCCACAGCGGCCGGCGTCACCGTGGTGACAGTCCGTAGTGCTGCATTCGTCAGCGTACTACCGCTGTAGGTATTTACCTTGCTCCAAACAAGCACATTATCTAAAACAAGGTACGTGTCGCGACTGTAGGATCCTGCACGGTCGAACGAACAAAATGCATGTCTCTTTAGGCGCAAGTCCATTTAGATACTGCATGACCTCGAGTATAACTCTCCTGAACTCACTGATGCCATTTTCGCATCATAGTCGTGCAATATCGACCAATGCGAGCAGCAATTTCACGCGATAAACTGCAGACTCGATAAACCGCAACCCTGCCACTTTTAGATTCCGACATGTGCTGGTAGTAGTTTATAATTCTTACTCGATCTTCTCACAAACAGTAACGTTAACATGCGATTTATAAATGAGAAACGCGTTGTACATTCTGTTGGGTTGGCAGAAGAGCCAACACCGTGTTACTAATGGAGGCCGAAATGCACGCGTTTTAGCTCACGCAGGCTGGCGTGAGGAGGGTTGAACTATACTGACGTGAGGTCTGGAACATGACAAGGAATGAGAATTCAGAAATCGGACATAGCTAGTTTGATACTCAACTTTAATCCATTAATGATGAACGTCGCTCTTGACGGTACATGATTCACAATATCAATATCAATACTAACTGAACATGGCGCCTTGCTAGGTCGTAGCAAATGACGTAGCTAAAGGCTATGCTAAACTGTCGTCTGTAGTCAGTGAACCATCGCTAGCAAAGTCGGCTGTACAACTGGGGCGAGTACTAGGAAGTCTCTCTAGACTAGACCTGCCGTGTGGCGGCACTCGGTCTGCAATCACTGACAGTGGCGACACGCGGGTCCGACGTATACTAACGGACCGCGGCAGATTTAAAGGCTACCACCTAGCAAGTGTGGTATCTGGCGGTGACACCACACATTCTTTGCTTACATACTGAATGTAGATGACGTTACTATTATCTACATTGTCAGGCTGTGCTGAAACGCTGATCACTTGCGTAGCCAAGTAAGTGCAACACTTCGCAACAGTTTGACGTTCTCTACATGCCACTTTCATGGTGTTCCATCGTTAATGGTCAGCAGTGTAATGATATTAATTTCTACATCCACTTCTACATGATTACTCTGCAACTGACAATTCAGTGCCAGGCAGAGGGTACATCCAACCACCATCAAGTTCTTTCTCTACTGTTCAACTCTCTTGCAGAGCGAGAGTAAAACCAGCACTTAAATATTTCTGTATGACGTCTGTTTTCTGTTATGTTATTGCTATGACTATTCCTCCCTATATAGGAGGGCGCTACCAAAATATTTTCACATTCTGAGAAGGAAGTTGCTGACTGAAATTTCATGAGTAGAACCTGCCACAACGAAAAACGCCTTTGTTTTAACGACTGCCATCAGTTCGCGTATCACATTCGTGGCAGTCTATCCCCTATTTCGTAATAATAAACGAGTTGCCCTTCTTTGAACTTTTTCGATGTCCCCCGTCAATCCTGTTTGATGCAGATCCCACACCGCAAGACAACACTCCAGAAGAGGACGGATAGGCAATTTTCTAAATGTTCTGCCAATAAATCGCAGTCTTTGGTTTGCTTTCCTCCAGAACATTATCTATGTTAGCAGAAATTTAGCGGATTCCTTTTAGAGCTCACTGTGGATGATTTAATACTTTTCCTTGTTTAGAGCTGATTGCCACTTTTTGCACCATACAGACTTCTTGTCTAAATCATTTTGGAATTGGTTTTGATCTTCTGATGACTTGGCGAGAATGTAAATGACAGCACCATTTCCGAAACATCTAAGAGCGCTGCTCACATTGTCTCCTATAACATTTATGTAGATCACGAACAGCAGAGGGCCTATAACACTTCCTTGGGGAACTTCTGTTCTGGTGTGACCTTTCTCACAGGAAAACACGAATCCAGTTACACAACTGAGACCATACTCTCTAGGCATGCAGTTTGATTAGAAATCGATTGTGAGGAACGGTGTGAAAAGCCTTCTGGGAATTCAAAAAAATGGAAACAATTTGTCGATTGCAGTTATTACTTCGTGAGAATAAAGAGCTACTTGTGTTTCACATAGACGATATTTCCTGAATCCGATTGGCTCTTTGTTAATAAACCATTTTCTTCGGCATAATTCATAATGTTCGAACACAGTAGCTGTTACAAAATCCTACTGAATCGACGTTAGTGATATGGGTCTGTAATTGAGCGAATCACTCCTGTTTCCTGTCTTGGGTATTTGTGTGACTTGTGCAACTTTCAACTCTTCTCGTAGGATTCTTTCGACTAGCGAGTGCTTGTATACGATTCCTAAGTTGGGAGCTATAGTTCAGCATGCTCTGAAAGGGATCTGATTGGTATACAGTCTGGACCGGTGGCCTTTCTTAATCAACTGACTTAAGCTGCTTCGCTACACTTCTGAGTTACTTATGTTGGCGGCTGTACTTGATTCGAATTCTGGAACATTTATTTCGTCCATTTTGGTGACAGTATTTTGGAACATTGAGTTAGTAACTCTGCTTTATTGGCACTGTAATCAATAACACTACCATCGCTGTCGCACAGTGGAGGTATTGACTGCTTCTTGCTGTCACTGTACTTCACATATGACCAGAGTCTGTGTTTTCCGCCAGATGTCGAGACAGGCTTTCGGTTATAGAAACTATGAAAAGCATCTCGCATTGAAGATTGTGCTGAATTTTTAGCTTCTGTATAACTTCGCCCATCGTGGGGATTTTGCGTTCTTTTAAATTTGTCACGCTTTTCTCGTTGCATCTGCAACAGTACTCTGATCTGTTTTGTGTATCATGGGGGATCAGTACCCTCTCTTGCTGCGGGTACTGTAACAAGTAATTTCCGAAACTGAAACTGTCCTTTTCACTGCTCTGCACTTCATTAACCTAGAAAAACTTACTGTTTATTAGACCGCGCATTTTTTTCTGGGTCGTATATTTCTGTAGATGTTTCCGGACTACTTCTTATATCAAAGTGCTCCCCCGGTCAAGCCGACACCTATTTAAGAATTCTGAGCACGAATTCGGTACCGGTATTTCAAATTTGAGCCAGAAATGCGCATCATTTTGTCGCGGAGTTCGTGCTGTTTGTGACTCGTGACAGGTTTTCACTGCTGTCAATGCTGCAGACTCTCTGGCTCGTCCGCTTTATTCGTCTTACAGGTGTGTACAATAAAATGAGCGCTGACACACGTCTACCGTTTCCGCTAACACATGATCTTACTTACTGTGTTACTTACATCTCATTTTTTCCTTGACGGCGAATAAATGGATGATTAACACCACAGGTCTTTCTATCGAAGTTCACAATCAATAGCTTCTTCGAACATAGTTATGTCAATCAACATCTCCGATCTACAGCATTTAATCATCAGTGAATGACTCCAGAAACTTATGGCGACCCTGCAGAAAGTTTTGGACAAAGACTAAAGGCGATGTTGCACGATATTAGTGTGACATCTCCTGAAGGGTGTCAAATTTTTTCTTTTCAATGCATATTAATTCTTGCCGAATGTAAATGACTTCTATAGAATCCGAAAGACCTGTGAAAAAGAACGAAATATTTACATACCTGAGGACTTGAACCGAACTGTATATTCAACAAAGGAGGATAAGCTCAAATTCGCTGCGTGTTTTCCTTTAAATAATTTTTTACCCAAGATTCCATTATGAAAAATTAAATTCAAGTATCACTTCTAATTGAAAAAATCTAGAAAATTTATGATGAACCTGTAAACTTCATAACAAAGCCACTACTGTGAACTTTATTCGCTATAACTCTGAAAACAGTTTACTGGATTCCTGTCAGAGGTCTAATTATCAAGTATTTTTATTAGCCGCCACATTTAATGAGCGGCTTTGTCATTGGTGTACAACAAAATTTAGCAAGACAGTCAATACAGTTAATAAAAATACTTCCTAGATACAACAAATAATTTCGTACTATAAAATGGTTGGGTTCAGTATCTGTGTTTACACAGTGTCTGTATCTTCACTTTACAATGTCCTTCAGACATGCATGCTCGTATGAATGAAGAGACACTGTCTGCACGATTAAAGCTGTGTATTACGAAATGGGTTCGCATTTCCCGAATCCGGATTGGTGTGACGTATCCTTGTCTCGATGGTCTAAAATAACAAGCAAATATTTGTCTTTCCCTGTGCGGAAATCACGAAATATGTATGCGTGGGGCTTGTGAACTGCATGACACCTGGAAGTTTGGATCAATCCTGGAGGTGTGCTCGGGTAGCCGCAGCATTTAAGGCGTCCGCTACGATAGACGGGATATCCAGGTTAGAGTTCCGGTCCGACACAAAATTTCATTGTCGTCATTCCATTATTGAGCGGTGACATGTCCAAAGGAACAATGCGTCGTAGTTCGGAATAACACAGGCACTGCAATATTGTACGAGTATTTATCTGCGGACATCGCGCAAGTGACATTCAAGTACAATGCCTCGTCTGCACGGGAATATACATAATGGATATACGAGTACAGATGTAGACACACGGTTGACGACATAGGTAGTTTGTGTGTGGCCATAATCTCGTGCTCGGATAGCCCAATGGTAAAACGACCTCTCACGATAAGCTGGAGATCCGCGTTCAAGTCCTGGTCCGGCACAAATTTTCACTGACGACATCCCATTGTACAGCTGATGGTTGTCCATACTCGCAGTTGTGAATACATTTCGTGTATAGAAGTGCCCATCTTCTTCAAAGTCGGTAGCATTTGGTAAACAATACTAATAACAGTGGCTTAGAAAACTCGCAGAATAAAAGCTATAGCGATACGATGCCAGTAATACAGACCGTTAAAACCTATCACCGCACTAAAGGCAAGAGATTACACAGCTGAGTCACAATTTTTATTTATTTATTTATTGTTCTGTGGGACCAAATTAAGGAAAAGTCTCCATGATCATGGAATGAGTCAATACATGAAATTATAACACGATATTAGAAACAGATAAAATGAAATATAAAAAAACATATATAGGTGACAAGTCGTAAGTTTAAATAAAGAAAATCAACAACGTAACACTGGAATTTGCTTAATTTTTCAGCTCTTCCAGGAGCTCCTCGACAGGACAGAAGGAGTGAGCCATGAGGAAACTCTTCAGTTTAGACTTAAAAGAGTTTGGGCTACTGCTAAGATTTTTGAGTTCTTGTGGTAGCTTATTGAAAATGGATGCAGCAGAATACTGCACTCCTTTCTGCACAAGAGTCAAGGAAGTGCATTCCACATGCAGATTGGATTTCTGCCTAGTATTAACTGAGTGAAAGCTGCTAACTCTTGGGAATAGGCTAATACTGCTAACAACAAACGACATTAAAGAAAATATATACTGTGAGGGCAATGTCAGAATTCCCAGACTATTGAATAGGGGTCGACAAGAGGTTCTCGAACTTACACCACATATAGCTCGAACAGCCCGTTTTTGAGCCAAAAATACCCTTTTTGAATCAGAAGAATTACCCCAAAAAATAATACCATACGACATAAGCGTATGAAAATATGCGAAGTAGTCTACTTTTCGTGTTGAAGTGTCACTAATTACAGATACTGTTCTAATGGTAAATAAAGCAGTATTTAAACAAGATCCTGGACATGGGCTTTCCACAACAGCTTACTATCTATCCGAACGCCTAGGAACTTGAACTGTTCCGTCTCGCTTATAATATGCCCATTCTGTCTGATCAAAATATCGGTTCTTGTTGAATTGTGAGTTAGAAACTGTAAAAACTGAGTCTTACTGTGATTTAGCATCAAATTATTTTCCACAAGCCACGAACTTATTTCATGAACTACATTATTTGATACTGTTTCAATGTTACACACAAGATCCTTCACTATCAAGCTGGTGTCATCAGCAAACAGAAATATTTTTGAATCACCTGTAATACTAGAAGGCATGTCATTTATATAAATAAGAAACAGCAGTGGCCCCAGCACCGACCCTTGGGGAACGCCCTACTTAACAGTGCCCCATTGGGACTGAACATCACTACCACTCTGAAAATTGTGGAGAATTACCTTCTGCTTTCTGTTCTTAAAGTAAGAGGCGAACCAATTGTAAGCTACTCCCCTTACTCCATAATGGTCCAACTACCGCAGTAATATTTTGTGGTCAACACAGTCAAAAGCCTTGGTTAAATCAAAGAAAACACCTAGCGTTCGCAACCTTTTATTTAATCCGTCCAAAACCTCACAGAGATAAGAGAATATAGCATTTTCAGTTGTTAGACCATTTCTAAGACCAAACTGTACATTTGACAGCAAATTATGTGAATTTAAATGCTCCAGTATCCTTGTATATACAACCTTCTTGATAACTTTAGCGAACACCGATGGCATAGAAATAGGTCTAAAATTGTCAACATTATCAATGTCTCCCTTTTTATAAAGTGGCTTCACTACCGAGTACTTTAATCGGTCAGGAAACCGACCACTCCTAAAGGAAAAGTTACAGATATGGCTAAGTACTGGGCTAACATACATAGAACAATACTTCAGTATTCTGCTAGATACCCCGTCATATCCATGAGAGTTCTTGGTCTTTAGTGATTTAATTATTAACTCAATCTCCCTCTATCATGGAGGAGCATTTCAGGTAACAGTCTCGGAACACTTTTTTCTAAGAGCGCTATGTGGTTCCCTGTTGAGACTAGGTTTCTATTTAGTTCACCTGCTATATTCAGAAAGTGATTATTAAGTACTGTACATATATGCGACTTATCAGTAACACGGACATTCCCACTACGCACTGAGTCTATATCCTCGACCTGTCTCTGCAGACCAGCCACTTCCTTTACGTCTGACCATATGGTTTTAATTTTATCCTGAGACTTAGCTATTCTATCTGCATACCACATACTTTTTGCCTTCCTAATAACATTTTTAAGCACCTTACAATACTGTTTGTAATGGGCTGCTGCATTTAGATTCTGACTGTTTCTAATGTTTTGATATAATTGCCACTTTGTTCTACAAGATATTCTTATCTCTCTAGTCAGCCACCCAGGCTGCCTGTTTGTGCTAGAGCTCTGTTTTGAACGTTCTAACGGAAAGCAACTTTCAAAGAGCACGAGAAAAGTCTTGAGAAAAGCATTATATTTATCGTCTACTGTATCAACGCTATAAACATCTTGCCACTCTTGTTCCTTGATAAGGTTTACAAAGGTCTCTAGAGCAAGTGGATCAGCTTTCCTAAACAGCTGATGACTATATTTAACACGTGTTGTTGTACAAAAATATTTTAGAGTTAAAATTTGTGCATCATGATCTGAAAGGCCATTCACCTTTTTGCTAACAGAATGCCCTTTTAGTAATGAGGAATGAACAAAAGATGTTGTCTATGGTTGTTCTACTGTTCCCTTGCACTCTCGTTGGAAAGAATACGGTTTGCATAAGATTATATGAATTAAGGAGGTCTAGCAGCATCCTCTTCCTTGCACAATCACTTATACGATTAATATTGAAGTCACTACATATAACTAACTTTTTTTATTTCCTATAAAGTGAACCAAGAACCACCTCTAGCTTTAGCAAAAATGTTGTGAAATCGGAGTCTGGGGATCTATAAATAACAACAGTTAGAAGTTTAGCTCCGTTAAATTTAACCACACCTGCACAACATTCAAACACCTTTTCAGTGCAGTACTTTGAAACATCAATTGACTCAAATGGGATACTGTTTTTCACATACATGGCTACTCCCCCACACCGCAAAGAGCTCCTAGAAAAGCTGCCAGCCAACCTGTTTCCTGGTAAAGGAAGCCTCTGAATTATCTCCTTATTTAAGAAGTGTTCAGATATACCAATGATTTCAGAGTCAACATCTATAAGCAGTTCACTAACTTTATCTCTAATACCTTGTATATTTTGATGAAATATACTAATTCCCTCATTACTCGGATACCTAAGCTTTGTCAAAAGTGGTTCCTTTGTTAGAGAGACTTCCCTTAAGCAGGAATACCTATCAGCTGACTTCAATCTAAAAAAGGTGCAGCTGTAACACCCACTACTGCAGGAATTTTCCCATGAGTGATCCCACCAACCCCACCTATGCTGTCACCTATAAGCTTTGCCAACCTCTCCTTCCCAAACCTGTTGAGGTGCAGGCCATGTCTAGTGAAACCCGTCCTGCTGATAGACTCCACCGACACCACTGAAATGTGACCCATGCTTTCTGTCATCAGCGCACCCCGAAGTCTCATGTTATTACGCCTGACGGCTGTATTAAGATGAGGCCGATCGTGACGCTGAAACAGTTCCACGAAATGCACATTCGTGTTGCCAGTCTGAGCGGCTATCTTTTCCAGGTCACCATCTATGTCGTACTCCCCATCCCTATCAATACTATTACCAGCCCCACCCACAATCACTACCTGATCCTCTTTAGTAAAATCCCTACATAACCCCCCTATGTTAACAGTCACCTGAGACAATCCTGCATTAGGCTTCACAATGCTGGTGACCTGATACTCACTCCCCAGCACTTCCTGCAACTGCTGGCCTACACCTCTGCCATGAGAACTACCTAACAGCAGAACCTTCTTCTTCCTCTTCGACTTTGCAGCTGTTCTAGCCACCGTAACTACTGAGGTCTGCTGCATACTTCCTACATCTACAGCTACTAGAGATTCCTCTCCACTAGACTCTGACAGTTGGTCATATCTATTGTAAACACCAATAGTAAAACTATCTGAAAATCTTCTTCTCCTAGCAGATCTCTTGCCAACAGCCAGCTCCCATTCCCCAACCCCTTCTCCCTCCTCATCCTATCCAGCTCTTCCTGTGCGTTTTTCAACTGCACCTGAAGGGCACAGATCTTACGCTCCTGCTCCTCTATCAACTTACTCTTGCTACATAACCTACAGTTCCAGGAGAGGATCTCACCAGAATTCCCACTGGCTTCCCCACTGCATTCCCCCCAGTGAAACTACTTCGAACAAGTCTCACACCGCAATCCACTACTCACAAACCTACGGCAAAGCCCACTCTTCTCACTCATGGTAAAATTTTACTTTTTCTAAGTTCCGCTACTACAATAAGAAGATGTTAAAAACCTGACTACAATAATCACAAACTTACTCTACAAGGGAAGTAACTACTATTATTAACAGTATTAATAAACAACAAATGTGAATATAACAAAAGACTAATGCAGATAGAGAATCAAACGTCTAATGACACAGTAACGAAGCTGAAAACAGTTCCCAGACGGTTCTTCTGAAATTATTTCACTAGAAAACACAAAAAACTCCGGTTGAAGACTACTAAAGTTCCTAAATAAACCACTATACACAGACAATTAATTAGTACTTAGCTTTCGATGTGCCGCTACAGCTGCAACTGGTCAGCGCGGAATGTAAACACAGGTAAGAGGTTACGTTGCTCGATACGAAACACTCACAAATATCAGGTCACAACACAAGAAAGGCAGAGGTGAATGACGAAACCACTAATAAGTCACTTATATAGTAAATATTATCACAAAAACCGTTAAAATATGTATCTGAAACCTAAAAATATATAAAAACTTGGATAGCGATCTCACACGCAGTCACTCGCTTATGACGTCACACCCGTTAAAAACATGCGTAAGTTAAAAAAAATTAGGGATATGAGAAATGTAACAGTGCCACAAATATAAGAAATAAAAATTAAATAAAAAATATAAAACGAAGACTCGAATAGAATGGAATGGGCAGTAAGCGAAGCGCACAGAATTCGATGAGGGAATTAGGTGAGGCTTAGGAGAGGGGAGATGGTAAGCTGTATTTCGTCACTTTAAATCAAGTGAGGACTGCGTACCAGATGTTTATTAACCTCAAGGGCTTCCAACAGCTTCAGCTTCCGCCCTTTGTTTAACAAATGTTGGACATGAGACTATTTGATAGCCCTCAACTTCATTCAACAGGTGCAGCGTTAGATTTTTGCAATCACCAGCTACACTCATCCTCAAAGTAGCTGCTATAGCGTTGTATAACTGTCCAATATAAATCTTACCACAGCCTGGACCAAAAATTGTATATAGTCCGCTCTTATCCAGTAATTGTAGGCAATTTTTTTTTTTTTGGTTGAAAAGGTAATGAGCTGCAGTGTGGTTCCCACAAAATAAAATTTTGTTTGTAGTGGAACGACTCTGAATTTACGAATACTTTGAACTGAATGTGTCTGAGAAATACGGCTTCAGAAAGTAATACAGAATCTTTAACTGCAACGTACAGCACACTGAACTTTGCCTAAACGATCTGTCTTTACTACTAGCTTGTCTACAAAATATACTCTACGGAAAAAAGACGCGCAATTTAGGTATTATCTGAATGGGACGGAAATCTGTTGATTTGATGTACACGTACAGGGAAACAAATGATTACAATTCCAGAAAAATGGATGATTTATTCAAGAGAAAGAGGTTCATAAACTGAGCAAGCAAACAACACGTTGGTGCACCTCTGGTCCTTATAAAACAGTTATAAGAGTTGTTTCATGTCTTCCTGAGGGATATATTGCCAAACTCTGTCCAACTCGCTCGTTAGATAGTCAAAATCAGGAGATATTAGGAGGGCCTTACCAATAATGTTTTGAACATTCTCGACTGGGGAGAGACATTGATGACGTTGCTGGCCAAAGTAGGGTTTGGTAAGCACGAAAAAGAGCAATAAAAACTCTCGCCGTGTGCGTGCGGGCATCATCTTTCTCAAATGTATGCCCAGGATGGCTTGCCAGGAAGAGCAACAAAATATGGGGTACAATACCATCGACGCACCCCTCTGTTGTAAGGATGCCGTGGACGACAAACAAAGGGGTCCTGCTGTGAATAGAACTGACACCCCAGACCATCAGTCCTGATTATCGGGCCATATGAAGGGCGACAGTCAGGTTGATATTCCACCGCTGTCCAGGACGCCTCCACACATGTTTTCGGTCTATAATCTCTTTTACTGGAGTAGAATTGCCTTTAGTGATGAGCCCCGCTGTGAAATGAGCCCCGCTGACCAGTGAAACTGTTTGGAGACAGCCCAGACAGCGGTAAGATACCAACCTGAATGTCGCCCGCCATACGGACCAGCAACCAGGACTGATGGTCTGGGATAGCATTTCACTTCACAGCAGGACCCCTTTGGTTGTCATCCGCGGCACCCTTTCAGCAAAGCGGTACGTCGACGCCACGTTTTGTTGCCCTTCATGGCAAACCATACTGGCCTTACATTTCAGCAAGATAATGCTCGTTCGCACACGGCAAGAGTTTCTGCTGCATATCTTCGTGCTTGCCAAACCCTAAGTAGGCCAGTAAGCTCTTCCCAGTTGAGAACATCTGAAGTATTATGAGCAGGGATATCCAACCAGCTCGGTATTTTGTCCATCTAACGCGCCAGTTGAAAGGAGCATGGCACGATATCCCCCAGGAGGACATCCAACATGTCTGTCAATCAATGCTAAGCCGAATAACTGCTTGCTTGTGGGCCAGAGGTGGACCAATGTCTTACTGACTTGCTCAATTTGTGAATCTCTTTCTCGTGATGAATCATCCAATTTTTCTGAAATTGTAATCATTTGTTTGTCTCCTTATGAATATCACATCTGCCGATTTCCGTCCCATTAGGATAATTCCTTCTCGGTGCATTGTGCGTTGTTTCCTCTCTCTCTCTCTTTGTTTGGGTGAAAGGAGAAGAGCGCGTAAATTCTATATGAGAGACAAACGCTATGAAGATCTCACGGCTAAGTGGTGGACCCAGCATTTTGACACATTACGACTAAGATTAACTGACTGAATGTTAACGAGGACATTACATAACCATAAAATAGTAAGGAATGCTCCTCCAAAATATATATGAATTAATTTAGTAATTCAAAAACATTGGCGCAAAATGTGACAGACACAAATAATAAATCGCTAAGTTGAATAGTAGCATACAGGTGGGCCGGCAAGTAATTGAAACTGATTGCAAATTGCTGCTTGAATAATTTTAAAAAAATTGATTGCAAAAAATAATTGAAAGAAATTGGAAGGTAATTTATAAATCTGTACACATATCCTGGGTGAACTTTAGCTGGTACTAATATCAACAGACCTTCAATGTCAATACATTTAAGATCAATATTCAGATATTGAGTTGCGTACTGCTTCACATTAGTTCCATTGAGCGTAGTGCTGTTTATGACAATGCCGATACAGGATCGCCCCTCCACTGCTCGGCTAATTCCACTTGTCTGCTTCGAACCTCCTGATGCAGGATTCTCGGCGCTGGCGAAATGATGAACAGATGGGTGTTGTGTGATTGGTGTAAATATATGAATAAACTTGGCCTTCCTAATAACTTTTATAATACTTCTTAATATACGGTTGGAATACACATTTTTATACAATACTGATGCGACGGAGCTACGTCCGCCGCTACCACTTACAGAAACAAACAGTTGAAGATACTGGAATTTATCAATTGAAGAGTGCATCTCTCCTTTGTCTCAAAATATTGTCTTTGCTACAAAACAATTTGTTACTTTACCTTTCGCTTTATACATATATAGCTTACATGTATGAAAAGAAATGAACGAAGAAAGAAAAATAATAATATGATTCATCATAGAGCACTAGAACTCGATGCTGAATAGCAATGCTATCACATCACACAGCGCACCTCTTTAAAAGCGGCGAACAGAAAGAAAAGAAATGCTCTTACTCCCACAATTGCAACAGCACACCCTCTCTGTACTCAGACACAAAGCTTTACCAGTCTCTACAATCACAAAATGATAGCTCAACTACGGTTATCGAAGTGGCCGCTGCCTGCTTTGTGCAAAATAATTTAAATAAGCTGTTCAGTGCAAAGGAAAGTGAAACAATACTTAAAGAAAGTACTTTCAGTTCACCTGTAAATATTTGCAACCTTTCAAATGGAACTTCTATCAGTTAACAAGTGAAATAACGGTTGCTTAATTAGTCAGCACAGAGGAACTGACTTTAATGAACAGGGAAGTACTAACGAAATAGAAAACGTAATTGTTAATTGCTCCGCAACTGTAAATTCTCGAAACGTTGTTGTAATCGAGTGGTTCAGTGTCACAAACAAGATACCCTCGATGTGAAGTTGCAGAAATGACGAAACTTGTTACCAGAGTAGAAGTGTCGAAGAATGTGATGACCGAGCTGTCCTCTGTTCAAGCACCTTGGAGGTGTTTAGTAGGCCTGGACATCAATAACACATCAGTGAACTTTTCCAGTGCACTAATCGCAGTATTTGGCACAGAAATTTATTCTCTTAATGTTGTTATTTACTGGTGAAACGGGTCTCACACGTATCAGCCCGTAATTCGTAACTTTCTTTCCTTTCTTTGCTGTTGATTTACTGAGTTCTTGCATATTTCTCAGCTGTAGAGAGACAAAAAGTGAAATGCCCACTTCTGTCAATATCTACGTCTTACAACACACACCACTGAATAGTACAGCTGAGAGGATATGAGACATCAGTAATATTTCCCTCCGTTCCGCATCAATCAAAAATTTCGTGGCTAACAATATGCTTCCGTATTTAGTCAAATCTCTGTAACATTTTCACTGTGTTCCCTCCGATATGCTGGGTGTTCAGAAACCGTCTGTAAAATTTGCAAGGATGTTGCAGGGGAGACTGTACTGTGCCAACTTCTTCATCTCAGAGTAGCTCTTGCACCAGCGTCCTCAATAATTTGTTGGATGTATTCCAATCTCTGTCTTACACTATAGTTTTCACCCTTTACTCCAATCTCTGTCTTACTCTGTAGATTTCACCCTCTACAGCTCCCTCTAGTACCATGGAAATTATCCCCTGATCTCTTAACACATGTCCTATCATCCTGTCCGTTCTTATTGTTAGTGTTTTTCATACGTTTCTTTCTTCGCCGATTCTGCAGAGAACCTCCTTATCGAATCAGTCCATCTAATTTTCAACATTCGTCTGTAGCACTACATCTTAAACACTTCAGTCTCATCTGTTCCGGATTTCCTACAGTCCATGATGAAGTAAATTAAATCAATGTGATAGGGAAACAACATGGAAAGCGATTCTTTGCTTCAGTAATGGGCCAATGACGTATACAGACAACGAACCTTGATAAAGAAAAGGAGGAGCTAGAAATCAAACAGAGGAATACCCAGGACTGGAATGAGTCGAATTGTTGTGGGTGCATAAAAACGTGCAACACACGTCGAAGTGTGAAAGTGACTAAACTGACCAACTGGTTATCTACGCAAAGTATAAATCCAACAGACATAATGGAAATCCTGTCAGTTGACCTTATGAACCTTTACCAAACCCAGGAGCGTTTATTACATTTTTATGTGGGGAAGCCGCGGGGTCAAAGGCGTCTTGTCACGGTCCGGGTGGCTCCCTCCGTCGGAGGTTCGAGTCCTCCCTCGGGCATGGGCGTGTGTGTAGTCCTTAGGGTAAGTTAGTTTAAGTTAGACTGAGTAGTGTGTAAGCTTAGGAACCGATGACCTCAGCAGTTTTGTCCCATAAGACCTTACCACAAATTTCCAATTGTTTTCCAAGGTTATCAAAAAGGTTTAAATGGCTCTGAGCACTATGGGGCTTAACAGCTGAGGTCATCAGTCCCCTAGAACTTAGAACTACTTAAATCTAACTAACCTAAGGACATCACACACACCCATGCCCGAGGCAGGATTCGAACCTGCGACAGTAGCGGTCGCACGGTTTCTAGACTCCAAGCTTTCCAACCTGCTCCTTTAAAAGGGTGATACTCAGTGAACTGAGACGCCAAAGAGGGTTCCCTCTGATGGTGAACCACAATTTATTTCGAGAGTTTGGAAAGAGGGAATGGAACAAAATAAAGTAGAAGCAATATAATCACATATCTTCACACTACCTTGCTTCAAAAACTGTGGAACGATGTATGACGAAGATTGGGCAAGTATGTACGGCTTCCTTTAGTCGTAAACATAGTGTTCAAGCAAATTTCGTGACAGAAATCGAAGATGTACTGGACAATGTAGTACATGAGAGCACGAATTTCATGTCTCAAGAGATTATGGTCGAAGTTCAAAATCTTAATTTTATAGAAGAATAAGAGTATTTTTTTCTAGAAAGAAGGTGACTATATATGAGAAGAGAAAATTACTGAAAAAAATGCTTACGAAAAGATAAGAACACAGAAAGAGTGGTACGATAAGTGGGTTAGGTCAACTTCAAAGTAGGAGATTAGGTCCTGGTACAGAGAGGTGGAAAATTTGAAGAGATCGATTTGGAACTATCAAAATTCTTAAACATCTGCCATGGGGTATGCGAGATTATAAGGAGTCCACATCCAAATGCGTATTTTTTTGATTTACCCAAAGGCTAAGAAAACAAATGAGAACCAGAATGTGGTGAAAGTGATCTGGTACATTGTAAGGGTCAAGAAACTAGACAGAAAGAACAACCACTGTTCAAATCAACACAAACACACTAGAGGCAGAGTAAATAAAAGATATCGACGCTGGTCGCAAAAAAGTTATGACTGGTTCTATACCTGGAAAGAAGTTGTGGATCTACTGTAACTGTCTATAGTAGACGTAGGGTAATTGGAATATCCAATAGGCACTTAATCTTAATGGTGTCGCAGTACTCAGACCACTGACTGGTGGATTGCAAATCCACCACTCTTACCCAACGTAGGATGCTTAATCACTAATCGAGGAGAGATTTTAAATATTTCACGTTAGATTCCATTCTTTGGCAAAATGAAAAAACTGATTCCTTTGTTTGCGGGAAATTTAATGTGTCGAATTCGTCTCGGTTGTAGCTCAGAGTATTAACTAACGTAGATGGCAACTAAGCAACGTGAGAGGCTACTGTGAATGGAGAGAGTGTGTTACAGTTAAACAGGTCAGTGCCTGTGGAAGCAATTTTCCCACTGTGAAGATCATAAGGGTGTAGGAAGTGACAGTGACAGTGACTGAAATTATTTACCAACTGTGATAGAGTGTAATACTGTCAATGTGATGGTTGACAAAAACTGATGAACCGAGAATATTGTATAGCAATTGTTTATGAGTCTCTCCAGATTAATAACTGTTGGTTCTAATTAATCCCCAATAGTCCTTTTACAGCACATTTTTTCCCCTGGAACCACTTAATAAAAAATTTTACTTTCAATAATTAGTGAATGATCATTTTTTTTCAGAGCTCAGATATCTTTTCTGTTTGGGCTTAATTAACGTCCATATTTTTTTAATAATTTGTGTATAAAAGGAGTGAAGTAACTGTTTAAATGTCTGTAGTATTCAGTAAGTTACTAATTTTGAAAAGATGCATTGTCTGGTAGGGAAATGCTATGGAACGAATCTAGTTACAGGTCCAAAATACGTTCCTTCTCATCATTCTTCCTTGTAATGTGAAGATATTTGGGGCATATATTATGGTTACGACGGTTAAATTGCAACTAAAAATACACAAGATGTAAGACCTTCTACCAGTAATAGATTGGATGGCAGCAACAATATATAGATTTGTTTGTCATATTTCGATAAAATTTGTCCAAGAGAAGTATCAGTTTTCAAGAAAAACGAGATAGTGATTTCATTTTCAAATACAAATAACCTTCAGCATATTTTAACTAACAGTTTTGACATAAGAAGTATCTATCTCCATTCATGTGTGTATAACATTACTTGTTCAGATTGTGCCGTCTGTTGTGTGGGGCAGACAGAAAGAAAGAAAGGTAGGGGTTAGGCTTGTTGAACATGAGGCCTCTTATAGACGTAATATAGTTAAAAATTCAAACTTCGTTGCCCATCTAATAGCGTGTGGACGTAATATTCTATCCTCGCAGTCACATGTGAATTTGCTTCATAGAGCGGAAAAAGGCAGTTATTTGGACCTCCTCGAGGAAATCGAGATACTTTACCGTCCTAGGTCTTCTGGTATCCGCTTGCGCCATGAGATGGTGGTGAAGAGAAACAACGATTTTTAGGAGCTTGTCAGCGGCCACCTAGTTGGGGCAGAAGACGTCACGACCCAGGAGGAATGCAGCATGCCTATTTTCTTCATTTTCTGTTATTTTATCCTCTCGCCCCATGTGGGAGGGCTGTGCGGGGGTGGACTGTCCATTCTTCAGCCAAGAGCGTTTTTTAAAAATATAACCAAAATGAGAAGAAATGATATTAAGGAGAAATGTTACCCATGATTTTAAAATATATTAAATACGATGAATTTTGTTGGCGTCTACACAAAAACATTAAGATTGTTTTCGTCTTTAAATTAAAAATCAAAGGACTAAGCAGCTAAAATCGAAAATAAATACTTATGAAAATACCTCGGAAAAAGATGCAGTTCTTCAAAGAAAAGCACTGCACTTTCAGTTACAATGATGAGCCAAAGAAACTGGTACACCAGCCTAATATCGTATAGGGCCCCCGCGGCCACGCGGAAGTGCCGCAACACGACGTGGCATGGACTCGACTAATGTCTGAAGTAGTTCTGGAGGCAACTCATTACATGAAGCCTGCAGGGCTGTCCACAAATACATACGAGTGCGAAAGGGTGGAGATCTCTTCTGAAGCATCTAATCTGGGGAGTTTGATGGCCAGGAACACTCAGAAGAGTGTTTGCTGGAGCCACTCTGTAGCAGCTCTGGAGTTGTGGGGTGTCGCATGGTCCTGCTGGAATTGCCCAAATCCATCTGAATACACAACGGATATGAATGGATGCAGGCGATTAGACAGGATGCTTACGTGTCACCTTCAGAATCATATCAGACTATCACGGATCCCATATCACTCCAACTGCACACGCCCCACATCATTTCAGAGCCTCCACCAACTTGAACAGTCGCTTGCTGACATGCAGGGTCCGTGGATTCATGAGGTTGTCTCCATACCCGTACACGTCCATCAGCCCGATACAATTTGAAACGAGACTCGTCTACCCAGTCATCGTCCGACCAGTCATCAACAGTTCAATGTTGGTGTTTATGCGCCCAGGCGAGGCATAAAACTTCGTGTCATGTAATCATCAAGGGTACACGAGTGGGCCTTCGGCTCCAAAATCCCATATTAATGATGTTTCGATGAATGGTTCGCACGCTGATACTTATTGATGGCACACCATTGAAATCTGCAGCAATTTGCGGAAGGGATGCACTTCTGTCACGTTGAACGATTCTCTTCAGTCGTCGTTGGTCCCTTTCTTGCAGGATCTTTTGTGGCCGCAGCGATGTTGGAGATTTGATGTTTCACCGGATTCCTGATATTCGCAGTAAACTCGTGAAATGGTCGTGCGGAAAATCCCCACGTCATCGCTACCTTGGAGATGCTGTGTCCCAACGCTCGTGCGCCGACTATAGTACCACGTACAAACTCACTTAAATCTTGATAAGCTGCCATGTAGCAGCTGTTACAGATCTAATAACTGCGTCAGATGCTTGTTGTCTGATATAGGCGTTGCCGATCGCAACGGCGTATTCTGCCTGTTTACAGGGTGTTTCAAAAATGACCGGTATATTTGAAACGGCAATAAAAACTAAACGAGCAGCGATAGAAATACACCGTTTGTTGCAATATGCTTGGGACAACAGTACATTTTCAGGCGGACAAACTTTCGAAATTACAGTAGTTACAATTTTCAACAACAGATGGCGCTGCAAGTGATGTGAAAGATATAGAAGACAACGCAGTCTGTGGGTGCGCCATTCTGTACGTCGTCTTTCTGCTGTAAGCGTGTGCTGTTCACAACGTGCAAGTGTGCTGTAGACAACATGGTTTATTCCTTAGAACAGAGGATTTTTCTGGTGTTGGAATTCCACCGCCTAGAACACAGTGTTGTTGCAACAAGACGAAGTTTTCAACGGAGGTTTAATGTAACCAAAGGACCGAAAAGCGATACAATAAAGGATCTGTTTGAAAAATTTCAACGGACTGGGAACGTGACGGATGAACGTGCTGGAAAGGTAGGGCGACCGCGTACGGCAACCACAGAGGGCAACGCGCAGCTAGTGCAGCAGGTGATCCAACAGCAGCCTCGGGTTTCCGTTCGCCGTGTTGCAGCTGCGGTCCAAATGACGCCAACGTCCACGTATCGTCTCATGCGCCAGAGTTTACACCTCTATCCATACAAAATTCAAACGCGGCAACCCCTCAGCGCAGCTACCATTGCTGCACGAGAGACATTCGCTAACGATATAGTGCACAGGATTGATGACGGCGATATGCATGTGGGCAGCATTTGGTTTACTGACAAAGCTTATTTTTACCTGGACGGCTTCGTCAATAAACAGAACTGGCGCATATGGGGAACTGAAAAGCCCCATGTTGCAGTCCCATCGTCCCTGCATCCTCAAAAAGTACTGGTCTGGGCCGCCATTTCTTCCAAAGGAATCATTGACCCATTTTTCAGATCCGAAACGATTACTGCATCACGCTATCTGGACATTCTTCGTGAATTTGTGGCGGTACAAACTGCCTTAGACGACACTGCGAACACCTCGTGGTTTATGCAAGATGGTGCCCGGCACACATCGCACGGCCGACGTCTTTAATTTCCTGAATGAATATTTCGATGATCGTGTGATTGCTTTGGGCTATCCGAAACATACAGGAGGCGGCGTGGATTGGCCTCCCTATTCGCCAGACATGAACCCCTGTGACTTCTTTCTGTGGGGACACTTGAAAGACCAGGTGTACCGCCAGAATCCAGAAACAATTGAACAGCTGAAGCAGTACATCTCATCTGCATGTGAAGCCATTCCGCCAGACACGTTGTCAAAGGTTTCGGGTAACTTCATTCAGAGACTACGCCATATTATTGCTACGCATGGTGGATATGTGGAAAATATCGTACTATAGAGTTTCCCAGACCGCAGCGCCATCTGTTGTTGAAAATTGTAACTAGTGTAATTTCGAAAGTTTGTCTGCCTGAAAATGTACTGTTGTCCCAAGCATATTGCAACAAACGGTGTATTTCTATCGCTGCTCGTTTAGTTTGTATTGCCGTTTCAAATATACCGGTCATTTTTGAAACACCCTGTACATGTCTCTGTATTTGAATACGCATGCCTATACCAATTTCTTTTGCGCTTTAGTGTAAATTCTGAAGGGCCTTTATTGGAAGAGACGGATATCCCATGGGCCGAGGGGTGTGGTACAAAAAATTAAGGATCTGTTAGGAAGAAAACTATTGATATGGCAGATTGTGGAAAAAGCGAAGGTGGGAATGGCCGATGGTGAGGAGGGATTCGGTGTGTGGGTAGGGTAGTGATATCAACAGGAAAGAGACGGAGGTGGGTGGAGAGGGAAAAGTAGAAAGAAGCTTTGATATAGTATGGGATAGATGGGGAAGAGTTAAAGTTGGTAGGAGGGATATCAGGGTAGATCTCATTGCCTGGGAGTTGGTTGAAGCTGCATTGGGATGGAATACGGAGTGTGTGTAGGTGTAGGGATGGAGGGATGTGTTTGTAAAGACATGGCAGCATACTGTAGTTGGTGATCTGAGGGGAGGCAATGGGGTTATTGTAATCCAGTTTGTGGGTAGGTTAGGAGGCGCAGAGATGTTCATTGTGCGTGAGAACGGGTGGGAATTTGATTAAATGGTAGTGGATCCACGTGAGGAAGGTAAATGGATGCAGAAAGCGAGATGGAGTAAAAACTGTTCGAGGATTTGGAGGCACTTTTACAATTTTGGTTTAGTTTTGTTTTAGTTATGTCGTGTCCCGTAGATCATTTTCCCGATTATTTTATCGATTGATGTGGAACAAAAAAAATGGTTCAAATGGCTCTGAGCACTATGGGACTCAACTGCTGAGGTCATAAGTCCCCTAGAACTTAGAACTACTTAAACCTAACTAACCTAAGGACAACACACACATCCATGCCCGAGGCAGGATTCGAACCTGCGACCGTAGCGGTCGCACGGTTCCAGACTGTAGCGCCAGAACCGCTCGGCCACCAGCGGCCGGCTGATGTGGAACAAGTCAGATTACAAGATATACATACACACATGAATAGTGCTAATATTAATATTACTGAAATGTATAGTTCTACACACGCAACTACATTTAGAGATACAATTTCTTTCTTTTTTCCATTTCTGAAACGGAAACTCGTCCATGGAGCAGAAGGAGTTATCCAAAAGAAATGATTTTAAGCTAGATTTAAAACTTGATCTGCTACCTGCCAGACACCTTATTTTGTTGGGCGAATGATCAAAGATTTTTGTTGCTGAATAATTTACTCCTTTTTGAGCAACTGACAGCTTCTATAACGGATAGGAAAGGTCATTTTTCCCTCTAGTGTTGAACGTATGAACATCACTGTTCTTCGCAAATTGAGATGGCTTATTTGTAACAAATTTCATTAGCGAATATATGTACTCTGATGGTGCAGTTCAAATACAGAACTCTTTGAAAAGATGCCTACATGACGTCCTCAGGCGACCACCACTAATTTTTCTCACTGCTCTCTTTTGTGCAATCAATACTTTATGTCTAAGTGGTGAGATACCCAAGAAAACTATTCCATAAGACATCATTGAGTGGAAATATGCAAAGCACGTTAGGAGGCTGATCTGTTTATTACCAAGACTAGCGATTATACAAAGAGCGAAAGAAACTGAACTTAGTTGTTTGAGATGCTCGGTAACATGCTTCTTCCAGTTCAAGTTGTCGTCATTGTGAATACCCAAAAATTTGGAGAAATCTACCCTGTTAACTGAGCCCTGTTGATATGCTACATCAATTGTCGGTATGACTCTCACAGTGTACAGAACTGAATATAGTGAGTTTTTCAAAATTAAGGAAGAGTCCATTTTCTGAGAACAACTTAATAATTCATTGAAAGACATCCTTAACAGTATCTTCAGCTGCTTTTTCTGTAATGGGATTTATTATAACACTCGTGTCATCTGCAAAAAGTACTAGTTCAACTTATTGAACGTTAAGTGGGAGGTCATTCACATGAATAAGAAACAGCAGAGGACCTAAAATTGAACCCTGTGGGACTCCCTTTGTGATAACTCCCCATACAGTAAAATTTACCACCCTCCCAACATTATTTGTGCTATTCAGCACAACTTTTAGCTTTCTGTTCATTAAGTATGATTCAAACCAGCTTTGTGTATAGCCTCCAATTCCATAAAACCTGAGTTTTTTTTAAAAGTGTGACACGATCCATACAGTCAAATGCCTTGGAGAGATCACAAAAAATACTAACTGGCGATAATTTGTTATTTAGGGCTTGTACTATTTGATGGGTAAATGTGTAGATAGCATTCTCAGTCGAGTAACCCTTCCAGAATCCGAACTGTAACACACTGAGTAAATTATTTTCAATTAAATGTGAGACTACTCTTGAATACATAACTTTTTCGAAAATTTTAGAAAATGAAGTCAGCAATGAGATTGGTCTATAATTATTTAAGTCACTCTTGCCCCTTTCTTATGAAGAGGTTTGACAACTGCGTATTTCAATCTGCCTGGAAAAATTCCCTGTGCCAGTGAAGCATTACATATATCGCTAAGGGCTCAATTTATTAAATTAGAACAACACTTCAAAATTCTGTTAGAGACTCCATCTACACCACATGAGCTCTTGTTTTTCAGTATATTTATAATTCCATTAATTTCAGTGGAGGATGTTGGTGCTATGTCTAAAGGCCTAAAGTCCTGCAGAATGACATTCTTAACATATTTTTTTGCTTCTTCAGCTGAACCCTTTTACCCTATTTTTGCTGCTACAGTCAGAAAGTGATTGTTAAAAATACTTGCAACTTGTGAATTATCACTCACAACTCCATCATTTAGCTTTACTGCTATTGTATGCTGTGTACTGTCAGGCTGCCCTGTCTCCCATTTGACAATATTCCATATAGTTTTAATCTTATTATCTGCATTAGTAATTTCTGTTAGAACACATAAGCTTCTCGATTTATTAATGACTTTCCTTAAAATATTACAGTATCTTTTGTAGTAAGAATGTAAGGTCGGATCCTGACTTATGCTGGCCTGTCCATATATTCCCCTCTTCCTCTTACACGATATCTTAATTCCCTTAGTAATTCATGGCTCACTTGTCTTTGTAATGGCTTTTTTGGATAACGTTTCAGGAAAGCAGCTCTCAAATACTGAGACAAATTTACGGTGGAATACACTGAATTTGGCATCAGCATCATTTTCTAGCGTGCACTTAAAGCTCTGTATCCTGTTCGCATTAATAAGCCTCCCTGCCTTGTATGAACCTGCCTGAATCCTGTAAGGTGCTATATGTGTTATTTCCATTAACTGTTTATCATGATCAGATAGCCCATTAAGAACTGGATACACATGAATTGTTTCTGCCTGAGCACTGTCTATGAAAATATTATCGATAAGTGACCTACTATCCTGCTGCGCACGAGTTGGAAAATTTACAACAGATACCAGATTGAAACAAAGATCCTAGCTCATTTTTCCTGTCCATATCTTTTAAGAAATCTACATTAAAATCACCACTAACTGTTTCTTTTTGTCTGACAGGTAGCTCAATAATGCCTCAAGATTTTTCAAGAATACTTGAAAGTTACCTTGAGGGGATCTGTAGGTCGCTACAACTACTACAGAAGTATATTGCAGTAGCAATTCACAAGCACATGCTTTAAGGATCTGTTCTACACAAAAACTATTTGTTTCAGTATTTTGACTGTGTCCAGTTTTTTATATAAGTAGCAACTCCTCCTTAATCCATGTTGACTCTACATGAATAAGATACTAATCTGTAATCCCTTAAATTTAACTTCTCCATCCCTGCGGTTGGTTAGGCAAATATCTATGCAACATGTGAATAGCAGAGGATGAGTTGGACCACGATTACGTAGATGTGGAGAATGGTGGAGGGGTTTAATCTATAATTTCTACCAGTTAGTAGTTTGTCTATTGTGGGCTTCCTGTTGAATGGCTAGTGGGTGAGGTTACCAGTTAGTTCCTAGTCAAACGTCAGTCCAAGATATTTTAATGTGTTAGTTAGTTGGATAGGACAGTCGTCAATGGTAAGGTAAATGTCATGGAGACAGAAGGTGTGGGGTGGTTCATCCTATAATTATTGCCTGGCTTTTGGAGGGGTTGATATTAAGGACTATTGGTTACATTAGAAGGTAAACAGTGAGGTGGATTTGGAGGGTTCGTTGCGTTTCTGGAGTGTAGGACAGGGGGCAAGGAAAGCAGTGTCATCAGAATACTGAAGGAGGTGGACTGGTGGAGGTGGTTTGGGCATATCAGCAGTGTAGAAAAGACAAGAGAAGAGAGGACAGACACTTGGGCCACTCCTGCAGTGAGCTGAAAGATATGAGAATTGGTATTGTTAATAGTGACAAAGGAGGGGCGATTAGATAGGAAGGATGCAATAAGACAGACACAGTTAACTGGAAATGCATGTGTCTGGGGTTTCAAAATAGACCAGAATGCCAGACATGGTCGTAGGCGTTCTCCGGTGTAATATGACGTGGCAAAAATGTTTTTGTGGTGAAGTTTGGGATGTGTATCGTTGTTTAACACAAGGAAAACAATATACCACGTCTCCAGAATGAGATTTTCACTCCGCAGCGGAGTGTGCGCTGATATGAAACTTCCTGGCAGATTAAAACTGTGTGCCCGACCGAGACTCGAACTCGGAACCTTTGCCTTTCGCGGGCAAGTGCTCTACCAACCGAGCTACCGAAGCACGACTCACGCCCGGTCCTCACAGCCTTACTTCTGCCAGTATCTCGTCTCCTACCTTCCAAACTTTACAGAAGCTCTCCTGCGAACCTTGCAGAACTAGCACTACTGAAAGAAAGGATATTGCGGAGACACGGCTTAGCCACAGCTTCTGTAAAGCCAGAGCTTCTGTAAAGTTTGGAAGGTAGGAGACGAGATACTGGCAGAAGTAAGGCTGTGAGGACCGGGCGTGAGCCGTGCTTCGGTAGCTCAGTTGGTAGAGCACTTGCCCGCGAAAGGCAAAGGTCCCGAGTTCGAGTCTCGGTCGGGCACACAGTTTTAATCTGCCAGGAAGTTTCAATATACCACGAGTTATTACAGATATTCTCCACCAAATAAATAATACGTATCTTGTGCAATCCGGGGTTCTGCCTCTTGATGCTGCCATAGGTTCATATTGATGTACGAGGTGCATTCAAGTTCTAAGGCCTCCGATTTTTTTTCTAATTAACTACTCACCCGAAATCGATGAAACTGGCGTTACTTCTCGACGTAATCGACCTGCAGACGTACACATTTTTCACAACGCTGACGCCATGATTCCATGGCAGCGGCGAAGGCTTTTTAGGAGTCTGTTTCGACCACTGGAAAATCGCTGAGGCAATAGCAGCACGGCTGGTGAATGTGCGGCCACGGAGAGTGTCTTTTATTGTTGGAAAAAGCCAAAAGTCACAAGGAGCCAGGTCAGGTGAGTAGGGAGCATGAGGAATCACTTCAAAGTTTTTATCACGAAGAAACTGTTGCGTAACGTTAGCTCGATGTGCGGGTGCGTTGTCTTGGTGAAACAGCACACGCGCAGCCCTTCCCGGACGTTTTTGTTGCAGTGCAGGAAGGAATTTGTTCTTCAAAACATTTTCGTAGGATGCACCTGTTACCGTAGTGCCTTTTGGAACACAATGGGTAAGGATTACGCCCTCGCTGTCCCAGAACATGGACACCATCATTTTTTCAGCACTGGCGGTTACCCAAAATTTTTTTGGTGGCGGTGAATCTGTGTGCTTCCATTGAGCTGAGTGGCTCTTTGTTTCTGGATTGAAAAATGGCATCCACGTCTCATCCATTGTCACAACCGACGAAAAGAAAGTCCCATTCATGCTGTCGTTGCACGTCAACATTGCTTGGCAACATGCCACACGGGCAGCCATGTGGTCATCCGTCAGCATTCATGGCACCCACCTAGATGACACTTTTCGCATTTTCAGGTCGTCATGCAGGATTGTGTGCACAGAACCCACAGAAATGCCAACTCTTAAGGCGATCTGTTCAACAGTCATTCGGCGATCCCCCAAAACAATTCTCTCCACTTTCTCAATCATGTCGTCAGACCGGCTTGTGCGAGCCCAAGGTTGTTTCAGTTTGTTGTCACACGATGTTCTGCCTTCATTAAACTGTCGCACCCACGAACGCACTTTCGACACATCCATAACTCCATCACCACGTGTCTCCTTCAACTGTCGATGAATTTCAATTGGTTTCACACCACGCAAATTCAGAAAACGAATGATTGCGCGCTGTTCAAGTAAGGAAAACGTCGCCATTTTAAGTATTTAAAACAGTTCTCATTCTCGCTGCGTGGTGAAATTCCATCTGCCGTATGGTGCTGCCATTTCTGGGACGTATTGACAATGAACGCGGCCTCATTTTAAAACAATGCACATGTTTCTATCTCTTTCCAGTCCGGAGAAAAAAAATCGGAGGCCTTAGAACTTGAATGCACCTCGTAACTGCATCGCCACATGGGAGTCATGTAATGGTGTAAATAAGTTTCGGTACTTCTTGTTCACAAAGAATTTTATTTTGCACACTATATTTTGCGAACTATATGCGTGAAACTGACCTGAAGACTGACTTAAGACTGCCTCGTAGCGGCGTACAAATAGTCTCTATTTATATGATTTCAAACAATTACTGTTGTTGTTGCATTCTGAATTTTGCATATTTAACAATTAAAGTTTTACATACATCTTCACAAATTACATAGAAAATTACATGGAATAACACTTAATAATTTCATATAAAGGCAGGCTAGAATCTGATTCTATTAAGACTATAAATTAAAGTTTTATCGTTATATTTCGTTAATTTGCATATAATATTTTACTAACTAAAAGGAGAAGTATCCTATCATTTACAGGTGAACAAAGCGATTAGTTTTATTTCATGAAAGGCCTAGATTCAATTAATCAAATTTTGTACAAGAAAAATTTTACATTTTCTATATGGAGTTACGTACAGTTCTATTGACTAACATCAATAAGAATTTGACCATGTTTGATCCTGACTGAAAAATCATCGTGTCATATTTCTATTAGGGACACAAATAATTTCTGATTCAACAAAACATAAAAATAGCTGTCTCTCGATGATTTGAATTATCGAAACTTTAATCGTTAATTATTCCATAATTACAATAGCAATTTTATTCCTAACATGTGCCTGCAGTTTGTATTGTGTGCAAATTGTGATGGTACATTAGTTTTTAACCCCACATGTTTCCTTCATCTATATACTGGTGAGGCCCAACGTAAACAATGTGAAAGCAATGGTTTAAATTAGTATAAATTACTAACTTGCTGCACGAAAAATCTTCGGTGTATTCGGATCCAGATAACCAGAAACGGCAAAGTCAAAGCAGCAGTTTAAATTGGTGTCAATTGCTAATATTACATATATGCCCTCTTTCACAGAGTGGATATGAGACTGGATTAGGATACAGGATCCCAAAAAAGAGTTGTGGTATTACAAGATCGAGGGATACAAACCTAATAGATTCACAAGTGTTGACTTGGTTGGATAGGAGATAGATCATATGATGGAGCTGGTCGTATGAGGAGAAATATGGACAGAAGCAACACTCATTTGTGGGAAGAAGGTTGTGTCGATGCAGGTGATGATGGATGCTTCAGGAGAGGATGTATCTCTTGACTGGTTCAGAAAATTGTGTACATTTAATGTTAACAACCTGTTGTTAGTACCTACCACTTCCCTATTTTCAGTCTTAAACTTAACAGTACAATGACGTATGATATACTACAGAAAATTGCTGGCTGAATTTCTCTTGGTACCTATACGCCCCTCACAGGTTTCTTGCTTGTTGCCGAGTACTCTTTCCCCTCCCCTGCCTTGGTTCTCTACCCAAAAGCTATAAAGGCGTCCATCTTCTGTCCCATGACGTCACATCATAAAATATAAGTAAATTTTACAAAAAAAAATTATTCTAGCAACATAATCGTAATCGTAACAATATAGGTACACGGAAATGTAAACTCTGTTCTCGTAATAATGTCTAACTCCCAGCTTGAAAATTATTCAGTCGTGCCGATACTAGACATGAATACTGACAGCATGTATTATGAATACAGCAAGAAATGTAATGAAAGCTGAAACATATTCTTATTTGATAATATATAATCTTTTTTGTGCAACACAGTTCGTACTCTGAGTTAGAACATGACAGAACAAAACATTAGTCACAACTAATAGCAACTTCCAATATCTCCTAACATCTTGGTACATTGGTACAAAATGGATCGATTGTCAGCCTAGGAGGGGGGGGGGGCTGTAGATTACTGTTCAGAGTATACGCATTTCGACACAAAATACTCCACAGTTCATATTGTTTCTGCGCGTTCACAGTCTTATAACAATTTCTTACTGAATTCTCATACAAAATCACAAAAACAGCACTTCTGCTGCGGTACTGACTAGCGCCTGTGAATCAGTACATTTGGAGGTCTGCTTCCGCAGCTGCGTTATCTGAGCGACTGATTGTCATGTGGAGGGCTTGGGTACGATTCCCGATACATTTTCCGTTGGTGGGAGACTGGAACGCGTTGCATTCACCTCATGAAGCAAACTGAAGAGCTACTTGACCGAGCAGTAACGGCTTCCTCTCACGGAGAGCGACAACGGCCGGAAGGGTGCTGTGTTGAACCCGCGCCTCTCTATACAACACTCAGTGATGTCATTGGCAGATGGCGATAAGGCAGTCGGTCGGTACCGATTGGTCTGCCAAGGCCTGTGCTTTTACAGTCACTTAGAGAGACCTGGTAAATTTGATTGAACCAACTCCGTGGTCGCCGTTAACCCACCCTCACCACTGACGGACCCAACGACTACTAACGCAGTACATGACACAGACTCCACCGCGGCCAATGCCCCACTTAGCGCAAAGGCAAAAACTATATAAATTTCTGGAAACTCCCGAGATGAGTCACTAAAACGACCGAACGTAGACCAGCGAGTCAATACTGTCACCATTAAAACAATCGAGATAGCTAACGGCACTTAACAACTAAGTAAATTTATATGTCGATCATAAAATTGTCCATGATTAAACTGACTCTAGGAAATTCGCAGCTAATCAAATCAACCAGTGCAGCGGAGATAGCTGAGACGACCAACTGCGTTGGAGCTACAACTGAAGCTCGCCAGTTCAAATATTGGTGGTGGAGGAAGTTAGCACTATTTGATTATGGTTGGTGGCCTGACCGTGTGTACGTCCTAAGTTAAATCCAAAAACTCTCCGCAGTGTTGCACTCTGACACTGCTGCCTGCTGTGGCCAAGCGGTTCCAGGCGCTTCTGTCCGGAACTGCGCTGCTACAACGGTCGCAGGTTCGAATCCTGCCTCGGGCATGGATGTGTGTGATGTCCTTAGGTTAGTTAGGTTTAAGTAGTTCTAAGTCTAGGGGACTGATGACCTCAGATGTTAAGTCTCCATAGTGCTTAGAGCCTGTAATCTCCCCACGGAAAATTACCCTCTACCAAGCAATAATTAATAATTATCCATCAAATCATCCACATTTATTCCCTTTTGGAAAGTGTCTGATCGGATTTTCTAGTAATATATGCGCCGACAGCTCGTCGACGCCAAGGTATTTTTCTAGTACGTTTATTCTTGGGAAGAACAGAGATACACGTATTCCCCATGGTTGTTAGGGAGGAATAACGAGGACAGCTTCGGAAGTATTTGTTGGAAGATTATCGGGCTGCTAAAAGAGACATATTTGCTCTTCTTCTCGCTAAAGCGAGCTATTAACGTTTGTGCCACTAGCGGGTTATTTGGAGAGAGAGAAAAACTGTAAACGCAAATTAAGTAAGACTTGGAATCAACAGAAAACGGAACATGTACTGGAGATGGATTGAATATACAATTTTTCCTCAGAAATAAGGTTTGTGACCCTTTTATTCTAGAGTGCATGACGAATGAGTTCTCTGTCTGAATCATTGATGATTGTCTTGGCCCTGTAATTAGTGGGGAAGTTTCAGTTGTGACGAAGAGAGCCTGCAATCACCGCTATTTTATAAAATCGTCCAAAAAGGCTTCGGACACATCTGAAATTCTAAATCTGTCGTAAAATGAACGAATTGTTCAAACGATCGATTTTCCCAACTGAATGCAGCGCTTAACAATAATAATAGATATAAAGATCTTTTACAGCAAGCCAGCCGCTGAATATTAAGACGAAGGGCTCCACCAGAGATTCTATTGGGCTGAGTTCAAGTAATTAAACAATATATTTAAAACTGTATATAGATAAAGGACAGAGAGAGAGAGAGAGCGAATGAAATTAGAGAAAATACGCAGAATCCTCCATTAGTATAATTGTTTGCCTGTCTTATCACGGATCAGCCTAAAGATAGAAACAGGAGGCCCTTACTTTGCTGTACAGGTTCATGTGCGAGAGACATTACACCAAGTTAGCGGCAAGCTGCATTCACATACTTTCATCATTTACAGTATAATCACATTATAATGGCCAATCCGTGACAGGACACGTTTTTGGACGTTGTTAAAATAATTTTGTTCTCTGTTTCATGTGAACTACGACGAGCCAACTTAACTGACACTTGAAAAAAAAAAAAGAAGAAATACTCGCAGTCACATTAAGTGGATCTACAAATAAGAATATAAAACAACACGCTGGGCGCTGAGAAAAGGCCAGATCTATAATTTTATTATTATAGCTTGCTAGTATAGATGAAGTATACGCTTTTCTATTTAGTATTATTGGATATTTGAACATTGATTAATTGTGTTCATGCTAGATGTAGTTTGATTGACCTGCCCCAGTTGCATTTATCTGTACAAGTACAGTAAGAAACTAGCCACAGAAGTACTCTTGTGTGAACGGAGTTACATATAGTGACAGTAGAAGGGATATATATATATATATATATATATATATATATATTTTTATCCCTTCTACTGTCACTATATGTAACTCCGTTCACACAAGAGTACTTCTGTGGCTAGTTTCTTACTGTACTTATACAGATAAATGCAACTGGGGCAGGTCAATCAAACTACATCTAGCATGAACACAATTAATCAATGTTCAAATATCCAATAATACTAAATAGAAAAGCGTATACTTCATCTATACTAGCAAGATATATATATATATATATATATATATATATATATATATATATATATATATATATATACGGTAGAACATTTATATGGTTTTAACTAGGGCAATGTTTAAGATGAGTCAAGCAGAGCAGAGCAGCACGCAACAGCCTTCAGCTGTTAGCACTGATAATAATGATGTAGTAAGAAGTGTTGTAGAACCGATCGCTACAGATAGCGCAATAGAACGCCCTGTAGATATGGCTGGAGATGAAACGGCAAGTACGCAACATGGGTTAGATCCATTGGTCATTATCATGAGACAGATGCAGATGATAACCGAGAGCATGAATAATATGAATACAAAATTAGCCTCAGTTACTGAAGGGCAGGAAAATCTGAAAACCGACATTAATGCGAAATTAGCCTCAGTTACTGAAGGGCAAAATGATTTGAATACAAAATTAGCCTCAGTTACTGAAGGGCAGGAAAATCTGAAAACCGACATTAATGCGAAATTAGCCTCAGTTACTGAAGGGCAAAATGATTTGAATACAAAATTAGCCTCAGTTACGGAAGGGCAGGAAAATTTGGAAACTGAGATTAAGCAGCAGTTACAAGACAGTTTTTCCGAATTAGAGCAGCGGATAGAGGCGAAGACAAAGGAACTTAAAGATCAGGCCGAAGAGACGGAACGAAAATTAACTGCACAAATAGAATTGGTGAAAGCTCAATGTGAGGAATCTACTCACCGCGTACGTGTAGAAATGAAGGAGTATGTGGCTATTAAGATAGATACCGTACGGGAACAGGTGGAAATGGTTCCGCAATTAGTACAAAAGCAAGATGCCATGTCATGTGCAATTGCGCAACTTCCTGAATTGGCACGTACGCAGACTAACCTAAAGGAAAGTGTTGAACATCTGACAGAGCGTCAAGATGTTATAGACCACCAAATTAATGTATTAACGGGTAAATTATCCGAAATTACATTAGAAAACAAAAGGCTAATGTGTGAAAACGTTGAGCAAAATGTTAAGGCAGCATTCCAGAGTCTATCTGGCAAACAGGAAGAGAATTTGTTTGCGAAAGGACTTGAGGAAGTGCGACAGCAGTTAGGTGCTGATTTCGAGCATTGGAAACAAACGATAGAAGAGTCGATACGCGTTTCACAACAAGGCTCAGAACAAATGAATACAGGCCAGCAGCAGAAGTTGCCAGCGACTATAGAGCCAGTTACTGCACATTCGCACACGATACCGACTTGTGCAAGTAACTCAAACATGAAATTGCCTCGAGCTAGTTGTTCGCGTGAAGTCTTATCTAACGGAGATTACGAAAGCCTTTGCCATGCCGAAGAAAAAATGATAAAGCATCGGCAATTCCAGATTTTTAACACTGACAAAAGGGGGTTCCATCCAATTGTTTTTATTCGAAGTTTCAGAGGAGTGCTACCCAGAAATTGGTCGGAGTGGCAGAAGATCAGTTTCGTTACAGGATATATACAAGGTTCGGGGGCGATTTGGGCCTCGGACATGACTTCTGTTTGCTCGACATATGACGATTTTGAGAAGGCGTTTTTAGCAAAGTTCTGGTCAGAAGGGGTACAGGAACGCCTAAGGCAGGAGGTGCTCTACCCAGAGCCTTTCTCCTTTTCAAAAGGAAGCCTTAGGACGTATTTTGAAAAATATATAAATAAAACTAGATACTGGGACAGACCTATGCCATTGCCAGACATAATAAACATACTTAAGGCAAGACTACCAATTAGCATCCGGAATCAATTGATTTATGGCAATGATAAAGACTTGGAGTCGTTCCTTACGACGTTAGACCATATAGATATTATTGAAGAGAACAACCAGAAAGCCCGTAATAACAGATTCCAATATAGGGAGATAGAACCTCCGCCAAACGGTAGGCAAGGGAATGGACAGAGATTGTTACATAGTGGAGAGACACCTCAAAATCTCAATAGTAATACCGGCAATAGTCTTCCGAGGGGCTATCCAAGGAACAACAGGAATGGGAAAAGATACAATCCTGTGTGGGGGAACGAAAGGAATTTCAGACCTCAAGCCTGGAATAATAACAGTAATAGAAAGTGGAATCAACTGGGGGGAATGAACTCAAATAACCAACATCAGTGGGGACGGACATCTGCGAATCAACCGGTAATTACCGAAGTGACGGATGATGTCAACCAGCAGGCAAATCAAAATCCAACAAACTTGTAAGGACCCACTCGTGCCCCGGAGGAGCGGTCAACAATTGGTTGAGGGGCAACAGGATATGTGTACCCATGCTAACGTATAATGATGGACGATTACTGGCAGATGAACTGACCGAGGACTTAGAACCACAGGATGAGGATAAGGAACAGGTGGCAGTAGCCGAAGTGCAAGTCATTTTGGAGACTGTACCTATAGTGGCGGTTTTAGACACAGCTGCAACCACAAATGTTATTTCGGAGGCACTATTCAACAAGATCAGAAATATAAGACGAGTACCAATTTTTCCAGTTCAAAATTGCAGAATAATAGGCGCCGTTGGGGCTAGATCGGCTAATGTAAAAGTGCAGTCACTACTTAGTGTAGAAGTCGGAAATGTAGCAATATTAAGCACATTCCTTGTTGTGAAAAATTTGGTGGTAGATTGCATTATCGGAGTCGACAGCCTACGTCAATACGGATGCAGAATAGATTTTAAAACAGGAAAAATTTGGTTGAATGTTAATAAACAAGAAATTGAGTTGGAGTTGTTGAAAAAAGAAAGCCTTACGAGAAAATATAATTGTGGGATCAGTGTGCAAGTAAGCAGGACGGCACAAAATTCTAAACAGCATGTAATTAGTGAGTTCCAAGTCAAAGGAGATTTCGGTCGATTAGTGTACGAGAAGTTAAATGAATCCGACTGCATTACTGAGGATCAGAAGAAGCAGCTAAAAGAATTATTATTAGCGTATAAAAACGTGTTTGATGAAAGGCCAGGAGTTATTAAGGGATACATATGCCATCTCTACGTTAAGCCGCACGAAACGTATTGTAGAACTTTCTATCCTGTTCCCTGGAGGTTAAAGGCTCAAGTTCAGAAAGAAATAGATCGCATGTTGAAATGGGGTTTGATCGAACCCTCTACAAGCCCATACTGCTCCCCATTGTTGGTCGTGCCAAAAGCAAATGGGACTGTGAGACTGGTACTCGACGCCAGAGAAATAAATAAAATTATAATTCCAGTGAGAACACATCCGGAAAACATAGACGAACTTATACAACGGTTCCAGGATGTCCAATATTTGACAAGCATTGATTTGCGGAGTTCTTATTGGCAAGTCAAGCTGGATGAGTCATCAAGGAAATATACGGCTTTCATTTATTCCGGAAGAAGTTACCAATTTACTGTAGTTCCTTTCGGACTCAACATTAGTGCTAGAATCTTTATAGCAGCTCTAGATTATGCACTAGGCCCAGAACTAAGAGCCAGGATAACAGTGTTTGTTGATGATTTGCTTATTGCATCGAAGACTTGGGAGGAGCATATTACCTTACTGAGCCGGGTGTTGGACGTGTTCAAAACCATGGGAATAACTGCTAACCTACAGAAATCCCAGTTTACAGTAAACAGAATCAAGTTCCTGGGGCATATAATTGACGCAAAGGGAATTTTACCAACCAAGGAGAAGCTAATTGCGATTAGTAAGTTTCCAACACCCAGAAATAGGAGGCAATTAAAAGGGTTTATGGGTCTTGCCTCATTTTTTAGAAGATTTATAACAAATCAGGCCATGAATGCAGCAGCTCTAAATAGTTTGCTGAAGAGGGATGTGCCCTGGCTCTGGACATTAGAGTGTCAAGAAGCATTCGAGGAGATAAAGAAGCAATTAGTAAATGCACCGCTTTTGTACCATCCGGACATGCAAGAAGAATTTTACTTGTCAACAGATTCGTCAAATGTGGGTCTTGGAGCGTGCCTTTTCCAAGTACGCAAGATAAATGGACAACTCACCTTCTGTCCTATTGCGTTTGCCAGTCGTGTTTTGTCCAACTGTGAACGAACTTACACGGCGACAGAATTAGAGGCTCTTGCGGTCGTCTGGGGTTTTAAAAAATTTCATTATTATCTATATGGGTCAAAGACTATCGTATATTGCGATCATCAATCATTAACGTTTTTACAAACGTGTAAACTGTTGCACCCCAGACTGGCTAGATGGACTCTCGCTCTGCAACAATACCAATTTAAGATCGTGCATGTCTCAGGACAACAAAACATTATTGCTGACGCTCTATCAAGGTCACCGCAGGGTTTAACCAAAGAGATTGAAGTAAATAATAACTCAGAATTCCCTGTATTGCTGCTGCAGGAAAATCCATTTAAGACGTACTACGTCAATTTGTGTGCGCATATGGCACAGTTACAGAAAAGAGATGCTCAATGGAGAAGTGTCATTCAGAGGTTACAACAGCAACCTTCGGATCAGATGGCAAATTATTACAAACTAGTAAATGGCGTATTATTTTTCCGCTGTGGAAGGCCAAACAAAGTCCGTTGGGGTGTTTTTTTATACCTGAGGCGCAAATAGAGAAACTTGTATGGTTCACTCATTTAACCTGGGGGCATTTTGGTGCGACAAAATGTGCAGACAAGATAAGTGGGTACTGTTATTTTCCCAACATAAAGCGCAGAGTGCATGAGGTTTTAAAGAAATGCATAATCTGTCAAAAAACAAAGACGGATTCAAAAGGGAGTAAGCACCCATTATGCTCTATATTAGTCCAAGAACCAAAAGAATTAATTTCCTGCGAACTTTGTGGACCGTTACCTACTTCAAGAGGTGGTGTTAGATATGTGTTGGCATTTCTCGATGTGTGTACGAAATACGTAAAGCTATACCCGATAAAGGCGGCTACAGCCAAAGTAATTGTATTAAGATTGATAAGGCATTATCTTCCACATGTTGGTACCCCTAAAGCGATCATAACAGACAATGCCAAGACATTCACGGGACTCCGATGGAAACAGACTTTGTCTCAAGTCGGTGTGAAACACATACTAACATCATTTTACCACCCACAAGGCAATTTGGTTGAGAGGATTTTTAGGGAGTTCAATCGATTTATGAGGACGTATTGCCATAATAAGCAGACTGCGTGGGCAAATTATGTGGAAGAGTTTGAGCAGATATACAATAACATGCCCCACTCCTCAACTGGATATACACCTCGTGAATTGATGTTCGAAGCAAAAGAGGAAAACTTCTGGACTGACCATATCCCCAAAACTCAGGAAACTGAGATGCCTTGGGAAGAAAAAATAAGACAAGCTATCATAAATATGACGAAAAAGGCTGATCAAAGAAAACAACGATATGACAAATTAATCAAAAGGGTACAGACATACCATGTCAGAGAGAAGGTACTAGTCAGACGACATACCAAATCATCCGTAATAAAGAAAAGTATCAAGAAATGGGAGTTACTATATACTGGCCCATACATTATCCTACAAATTCCGAATCCTGGGGCTTATCTATTAGCATACCCGGGATCGAACAAAATAAAAGGGTTATTTTCCCATAATGACTTGAAAAAATTTAATGAAGATTAGAAGATAGGGAGGAATGGTGTTGCGAGTGACAGAGATGAACGCTCATAAAAAAAACATAACAATAAATTGTGAGTGTAGTGTTAGAAAACTTTAAATTGAAATAATTAATCAGTGACATAGACTATAGAAATAGTGACTAACTATTACTATCGAGTGTTGCAAAGAAGATAGTGAGGATAGGCTTCACCTGTGTTTGGGTGAACATGGAACTTTAGCATTGCTAATGTCATCAAGATTTATAAAGGATCTAACTGACCTTCAAGAACAATGAAATGTTTCCCGTAAATGACGCTGAATAATCAAAAGAGGTACCGAGTGAAGGTTCATATATAATTTCAAGTGCACTCTTAGATGTGTAAACGTGTGAAGGGATGTGTTAAGGCAGTGAATCATGAGTGACGGTGAACGCCGCAAAGATAATTTCCCGCGCAAAACAGTTGACGTCGGCGCGAGAGTTAGAATCGATACAGACGACACAGATATGCTTTGTAAGAGACTCGCACCAAACGCGAGGGTAAACTGATTCATGTTGAACTTTAAAAGGAAAAGGTGTTATAATTAGAAGTTAAGAGTTTTTAATTTATTATTGAATGTTTAAAGAAAGTAATATTCATAGAATTAGTAGTTATTTAATGGATCGTGTTCGTTTGGAATTTTTGTTTGAAAGAGAAAAATCCATTTCCATATATGTGCATGTGTGAACGCCGTATGAATCAGAGAATAAATGAAAGAAGTGAATCCGCATTCCTTAATGCTAATAACTTTTACATTTCAGCAATCAATTGGAGAAATATGTGTATTTAGGATAAAAAGTTTTGGAGTATAGATAAATTATATGACTTTCAAGGAAATGAGGGATTATGTCTTTGTATAAAATGAACCACACTTTCCATTATTCGATTATTTGAATCCAAAATCTACTGTAAGTTGCATGAATCCTTTAAATTACGAAGAACAAATCACTGACAGAAATGTGTCAGAACTTTCGGACTTATAAGCACAAGTGGGGATGCAAAGTCCGAAAGAGTATTCAAACTAGAATAAATATGAGGATGTTTTGGCAACAGCATTAGTTAATGGTGAAATTCCTTGAAGTACGTCGTAAGAAAAAGGATGCATGAAGCCATAAGGATTTTGCTTTCAAAAAGGAGAATCTTGGACGGTGCAACCTAACCAGTTCTATTACAGGAAGAGTTTCTCCTTTGGTCATTGCTAATTCTTTCGGAATGAATGTTGCATGTGAAATCGGGTATCCCTGTTCCTTCTACTCTTCCCATTGGGGGCCACGTAGAAGACCGACTACAAAGTGGGCCACGTAGAAGACCGACTACAAAGTGGGCCGCGTAGAAGACCGACTACAAATGTGGACGTCGGGGACATGCAAGACCCGGGGGGAGTTTTAGCACCGCAAGAGATTGTCCTAGGAACAAGATTGTAAAACGAAAACTTACGTTATTTATTGTAAAATGTTTCTTTTTTTTTGCTAGAGGCACAAATCACTCTTCTCCAAAGCGTTATATAAATCGATCCCTATCTTTCCTTTAGAGATCTATTTCCAAAATTATTTTTTTTTCCTTCTATAGGCTTTCCTATCTTCTATGTACCGTAAGCTGGGGGTCTAGGCTTAAGAGGTTTTATAAGGTTTCCCTGCTTAAGAAAGTTCACGAATGGGTAGACCCTGATAACAGTTTCATGAAAGATCATCTTCCTTGGTTGTGCACAGCAGACATAACACCTTGATGCACGTAAAAGCAATACAGCCGCGGTACCTGTCTCTTCATTCCTTCTGTTTTCAATATTTCTTTTCTTCGTCTGTCTTAAACATAAGATTCTTTTTCAGTCGGAGGACTGACAATTATCACTTCCGGGTTATCCACACTAATAGATAGCTCGCGAAGTGTGTTCGGCAAATAAAAATTGAGCTCACAAACTTCGCTCGCTGCGAGGGGCGTTGTAATCTCCCCACGGAAAATTACCCTCTACCAAGCAATAATTAATAATTATCAATCAAATCATCCACATTTATTCCCTTTTGGAAAGTATCTGATCGGATTTTCTAGTAATATATGCGCCGACAGCTCGTCGACGCCAAGGTATTTTTCTAGTACGTTTATTCTTTGGAAGAACAGAGATACATGTATTCTCCATGGTTGTTAGGGAGGAATAACGAGGACAGCTTCGGAAGTATTTGTTGGAAGATTATCGGGCTGCTAAAAGAGACATATTTGCTCTTCTTCTCGCTAAAGCGAGCTATTAACGTTTGTGCCACTAGCGGGTTATTTGGAGAGAGAGAAAAACTGTAAACGCAAATTAAGTAAGACTTGGAATCAACAGAAAACGGAACATGTACTGGAGATGGATTGAATATACAATTTTTCCTCAGAAATAAGGTTTGTGACCCTTTTATTCTAGAGTGCATGACGAATGAGTTCTCTGTCTGAATCATTGATGATTGTCTTGGCCCTGTAATTAGTGGGGAAGTTTCAGTTGTGACGAAGAGAGCCTGCAATCACCGCTATTTTATAAAATCGTCCAAAAAGGCTTCGGACACATCTGAAATTCTAAATCTGTCGTAAAATGAACGAATTGTTCAAACGATCGATTTTCCCAACTGAATGCAGCGCTTAACAATAATAATAGATATAAAGATCTTTTACAGAAAGCCAGCCGCTGAATATTAAGACGAAGGGCTCCACCAGAGATTCTATTGGGCTGAGTTCAAGTAATTAAACAATATATTTAAAACTGTATATAGATAAAGGACAGAGAGAGAGAGAGAGCGAATGAAATTAGAGAAAATACGCAGAATCCTCCATTAGTATAATTGTTTGCCTGTCTTATCATGGATCAGCCTAAAGATAGAAACAGGAGGCCCTTACTTTGCTGTACAGGTTCATGTGCGAGAGACATTACACCAAGTTAGCGGCAAGCTGCATTCACATACTTTCATCATTTACAGTATAATCACATTATAAGCCATTTGAACCATTTTTTGTAATACGTGAATAGGAAGCAAATGTTAAGCACAGCACACCACCTGTTGATATTTTAGCAGAATAGTCCACGTACCATTACCACTTTCTTCTCTATCTGTCTAGACCATTAAGATTGTAATCACAACATTGTATTCTACACTGATGGCCATCAAATTTCCAACACAAAGATAGCTGCAGTGCAACAAACCGAAAATTGGGTGAAATTTACTAATTGCTTGAATATGCAACTGATTATCATTTCAGAGTTAGTAAAAGTACGTAAGGAAAGGTTACGCAACTGGTTTCTAATTCAGGAGTCACATTTGGATGTTGGCGGAATCATATTTATTGACTCTGAGGTCGTACTGAGCTGTAGTTGTCTGCAAGATACAATAGGCAGCAGCAGGAAAGCGCTCGAAACAGGTCAACAAATAGCACTCTCCATCGATTCAGCTACTCCCATCAGCCATCTCGCCGAGGATATGTTTATAGTGTAAGCAATATACAAATTACCAACACGATATACTTACAGTTAAAAAATTACATTTACTGTTCGTAAAATACAGATTCCGACTGAGATGCGAATAAAGACAAGTATCCATATTTAAGCGGCTGAATCCCTAGGCGAACAATGCCAAACGGACAAGCTAGTAGTCCTCTCACATTCATTTCTGATTCTGGACACTGATGAGTCATCTGTTTTATTTTATTACTTTCGACATAC
The DNA here is from genome assembly GCF_023898315.1 of Schistocerca nitens. Taxonomy (NCBI): domain Eukaryota; kingdom Metazoa; phylum Arthropoda; class Insecta; order Orthoptera; family Acrididae; genus Schistocerca; species Schistocerca nitens. The sequence continues at coordinate 450,646,706 of NC_064615.1, forward strand.
TGCACAAATGCGCACTCGACTCTGCATAACAATGGCAAAATATAATTACTTCTTCATTTACGTAAATGCTCGTAGATGTGGTATTTAGGTCATGGAACCAATATTAATTAATATGTCCTCACTTTAATTTTTCGTATTTAGATTATTTACTTATGTTCGTCCCCCCCCCCCCCCCCCTCCCCCAAGAACCATGGACCTTGCCGTTGGTGGGGAAGCTTGCGTGCCTCAGCGATTCAGGAGAAAGAAAACTGGTGTTCTACGGATCGGAGCGTGGAATGTCAAGATCCCTTAATCGAGTAGGTAGGTTAGAAAATTTAAAAAGGGAAATGGATAGGTTTAAGTTAGATATAGTAGGAATTAGTGAAGTTCGCTGGCAGGAGGAACAAGACTTTTGGTCAGGCGAATACAGGGTTATAAATACAAAATCAAATAGGGGTAATGCAGGAGTCTGTTTAATAATGAATAAAAAAATAGGAGTGCGGGTAAGCTACTACAAACAGCATAGTGAACGCATTATTGTGGCCAAGATAGACACGAAGCCCATGCCAACTACATTCCACGCTCCGATCCGTAGAACACCAGTTTTCTTTCTCCTGATAATGACGTCCTCCTGAGTAGTCCCCGCCCGGAGATCCGAATGGGGGACTATTTTACCTCCGAAATATTTTACCCAAGAGGATGCCATCATCATTTAATCATACAGTAAAGCTGCATGCCCTCGGGAAAAATTACGGCTGTTGTTTCCCCTTGCTTTCAGCCGTTCACAGTACCAGCACAGCAAGGCCGTTTTGGTTAGTGTTACAAGGCCAGATCAGTCAATCATCCAGACTGTTGCCCCTGCAACTACAAGTTTATAAGCTAACTAGCTCTGCAGATGACAAAGAAATTGAAGAAGTGTATGATGAAATAAAAGAAATTATTCAGATAGTGAAGGGAGACGAAAATTTAATAGTCATGGGTGACTGGAATTCGGTAGTAGGAAAAGGGAGAGAAGGAAACGTAGTACGTGAATATGGATTGGGGCTAAGAAATGAAAGAGGAAGCCGCCTGGTAGAATTTTGCACAGAGCACAACTTAATCATAGCTAACACTTGGTTCAAGAATCATAAAAGATGGTTGTATACATGGAAGAAGCCTGGAGATACTGACAGGTTTCAGATAGATTATATAATGGTAAGACAGAGATTTAGGAACCAGGTTTTAAATTGTAAGACATTTCCAGGGGCAGATGTGGACTCTGACCACAATATATTGGTTATGAACTGTAGATTAAAACTGAAGAAACTGCAGAAAGGTGGGAATTTAAGGAGATGGGATCTGGATAAACTGAAAGAACCAGAGGTTGTACAGAGTTTCAAGGAGAGCATAAGGGAACAATTGACAGGAATGGGGGAAAGAAATACAGTAGAAGAAGAATGGGTAGCTTTGAGAGATGAAGTAGTGAAGGCAGCAGAGGACATAGTAGGTAAAAAGACAAGGGCTAGTAGAAATCCTTGGGTAACAGAAGAAATATTGAATGTAATTGATGAAAGCAGAAAATATAAAATTGCAGTAAATGAAGCAGGCAAAAAGGAATACAAACGTCTCAAAAATGAGATCGACAGGAAGTGCATAATGGATAAGCAGGGATGGCTAGAGGACAAATGTAAGGTTGTAGAGGCTTATCTCACTAGGGGTAAGATAGATACTGCCTATAGGAAAATTAAAGACACCTTTGGAGAAAAGAGAACAACTTGTATGAATATCAAGAGCACAGATGGAAAACCAGTTCTAAGTAAAGAAGGGAAAGCAGAAAGGTGGAAGGAGTATATAGAGGGTCTATAAAAGGGTGATGTACATGAGGACAATGTTATGGAACTGGAAGAGGATGTAGATGAAGATGAAATGGGAGATACGATACTACGTGAAGAGTTTGATAAAGCACTGAAAGACCTGAGTCGAAACAAGGCCCCGGGAGCAGACAACATTCCATTAGAACTATTGACGGCCTTGAGAGAGCCAGTCCTGACAAAACTCTACCATCTGGTGAGCAAGATGTATGAGACAGGCGAAATACCCTCAGACTTCAAGAAGAATATAATAATTCCAATCCCAAAGAAAGCAGGTGCTGACAGATGAGAAAATTATCGAACAATCAGTTTAATAATTCACGGATGCAAAATACTAACGCGAATTCTTTACAGACGAATGGAAAAACTGGTAGAAGCCGACCTCGGGGAAGATCAGTTTGGATTCCGTAGAAATGTTGGAACACGTGAGGCAATACTGACCCTACGACTTATGTTAGAGCCGTCCGGAGTGGCCGTGAGGTTCTAGGCGCTACAGTCTGGAACCGAGTGACCGCAACGGTCGCAGGTTCGAATCCTGCCTCGGGCATGGATGTGTGTGATGTCCTTAGGTTAGTTAGGTTTAATTAGTTCTAAGTTCTAGGCGACTGATGACCTCAGAAGTTAAGTCGCATAGTGCTCAGAGCTATTTGAACCATTTGAACTTATCTTAGAAGCTAGATTAAGGAAAGGCAAACCTACGTTTCTATCATTTGTAGACTTAGAGCAAGCTTTTGACAATGTTGACTGGAGTATTCTCTTTCAAATTCTGACGGTGGCAGGGGTAAAATACAGGGAGTGAAAGGCTATTTGCAATTTGTACAGAAACCAGATGACAGTTATAAGAGTCGAGGGACATGAAAGGGAAGCAGTGGTTGGGAAGGGAGTGAGACAGGGTTGTAGCCTCTCCCCAATGTTATTCAATCTGTATATTGAGCAAGCAGTGAAGGAAACAAAAGAAAAGTTCGGAGTAGGTATTAAAATCCATGGAGAAGAAATGAAAACTTTGAGGTTCGCCGATGACATTGTAATTCTGTCAGAGACATCAAGGGACTTAGAAGAGCAGTTGAACGGAATGGATAGTGTCTTGAAAGGAGAATATAAGATCAACATCAACAAAAGCAAAACGAGGATAATGGAATGTAGTCGAATTAATTCGGTTGATTCTGACGGAATTCGATTAGGAAATGAGACACTTAAAGTAGTAAAGGAGTTTTGCTATTTGGGGAGCAAAATAACTGATGATGGTCGAAGTAGAGAGGATATCAAATGTAGACTGGCAATGGCAAGGAAATCGTTTCTGAAGAAGAGAAATTTGTTAACATCGAGTATATATTTAAGTGTCAGGAAGTCGTTTCTGAAAGTATTTGTATGGAGTGTAGCCATGTATGGAAGTGAAACATGGACGAAAACTAGTTTGGACAAGAAGAGAATAGAAGCTTTCGAAATGTGGTGCTACAGAAGAATGCTGAAGATTAGATGGGTAGATCATATAACTAATGAGGAGGTATTGAATAGGATTGGGGAGAAGAGAAGTTTGTGGCACAACTTGACTAGAAGAAGGGACCGGTTGGTAGGACATGTTCTGAGGCATCAAGGGATCACCAATTTAGTATTGGAGGGCAGCGTGTAGGGTAAAAGTCGTAGAGGGAGACCAAGAGATGAATACACTAAGCAGATTCAGAAGGATGTATGTTGCAGTAGGTACTGGGAGATAAAGAAGCTTGCACAGGATAGAGTAGCATGGAGAACTGCATCAAACCAGTCTCAGGACTGAAGACCACAACAACAACAACAACTTAAGTTCGTAGCTTTATCTCAGTAACGCTGCCACAAGAGAAATCTTTCCTCCGCCATAAAATAGAAATCTGAATTTGTAAATTCAATGCCACGTTGGCCTCATCACCATTTCAGTCGAAAAATCACAGTTAATTATTGGCACATTAAAATTTCAAGAAGAAGCTTGCAGTTGTGTTTGCGACAGTTTATGTGCGAAATGTTTGCTGGAAGCCCTTGACACTGCGCAGCTTGGATAAATAAAGAACTTTGTTTTCCCTGAACAAAAATATGGAGATTTCTTCGACTGTATGTGAAGAGTTACAGGAAGTGGCGGCTGTTGTGTAAGAGCACAAAACACGTGAACACCCTAACTTTTGACACCTTTCGCATTTTTGTAATTTTTCTTTGAATGCTGTTAAACGTAATGTCGATGCGGTAATCTGAAATACGCGTTACTAAATCTACCTCGCTATGTTACATTGCTACCACTCAGACTGTGAAACTTGGCCTCAGGGTCGCGAGCACAGCTTCAGTTGCACACGTTTTAATGAGCTTTTGCACATGCGCAACTGGCGTGTCGTAATTGCTTGCGGGCCAAATACATACGGATTAGATAAACAACGTGCATGGTTCGCGGCGTGGACAGTTAGCTCTTATCACTCAACAACAGGTTTACGTCAATGCCACAATGTGGTAGCATACTGCCGGCCGTTGTGGCCGAGCGGTTCTAGGCGCTACAGTGCGGAACCGCGCGACTGCAACGGTCGCAGGCTCGAATCCTGCCTCGGGCATGGATGTGTGTGATGTCCTTAGGTTAGTTAGGTTTAATTAGTTCTAAGTTCTAGGCGACTGATGACCTCAGAAGTTAAGTCCCATAGTGCTCAGAGCCATTTGAACCATTTTGGTAGCATACTGCTGCAGACTTTCTTCCCAGTCACTTCGCATAAATCGCACAAGACGGTAGTGTACTCCTTAGTCATTTCAATTCACTCACTAGATAGTAAAATTAGATCGGACATCAATATATGTTATATTTATAACGATAGAAGAACCTATTTTGTGGGATTCTGAATGAGATATAGTATATGAAGTTTTGGATTTTATCACACAGTAATCCGTTAGAGACGCTGAGAACCATGAGACAGTAGCATTTTTTGATGCTTCTGATATCTGTTGATCTTATGGTGGGTCAGATTTATCTATGCTGTAGGCCAACATTGTATACATGAACATTCACGAAAAGCTGTTTCACTGATCTTTTTTTTATTCACTTGAATGTGTGATCAACGACGGCGTGTTTTTGGCCCTTACGGTTCTCAGCGCCACGTTTCTGTTCTAGTCAAGCGATCATGTTGACAGACAGTACTACTTGAATTTAATCACTTCCAAAAACGGCAGTTTGTGTTTGGAGTTACTCGTTTACTGTGCAGAAACCTGCTTTCGTGTATGGTGTCAACACGAAACCTGTTGAATCTGTTATAAGTGATAACAGAAAAGAAATATATGAAGAAAAGTTAGCCGCAAAGGAACTAGGGCCTCCAAGGGCAGATCGGTTGACTGAGAAAGTGACGAAATCAAGAAGCGAACATAGCAGTGTATAATAAGCATAAGTTGTGTGGGTGCAACATAAGAATGTCTGATTTTCAGCCAGTAACTTAATTCGTTAAGCAATACATGTGTAAGGGATATTGTACATTTGTCCGAAAAAATAAAAAAGCATGAAACTCCCACCTACACAGAAATGCGAAACGGGGAGTAACTAAAGCTTAAACGTTATTTAATTCTTGCCCTAAATTGTACTTAATTATGTACAAAACAGCAAACTTCCCCAAAAACAACTCTTTCTTTTTTCAGACAAGTTATGCATATTATTACTATTATTATTACTGTTATTATTATTATTATTATTAGTAGTAGTAGTAGTAGTATAGGCAGCGGCTGTAGTTGAATAAATATGTTGATAAGCATAATTGTTATACAGCGTGTGCTGTTAATTACACAGGCTCATATTTATCTGAATCTAAAAATTTCTGAGCATCCAGAATGTATACTCAAGAGCCGCCACTGGTTACAGCCTGCTATTTCTTCAAGAGCTGCTACGTGGATACGATAACTAATGATATGACATGTGTCTTATATTTCTTTCAAATAGAATATCTTGACTTAACTACTGAGTATGAAACTGATTCACTAATTGTAAAACGATAAGAGATATAAGATTTTTGGGAGAAGCAACAGCAGACTCTCATTGACATTATTTTCGTGTTAGAACATTTGTTATTCTTTTTCGGGGCGTGGGAGTCAGTTACTCTCTTCTTCTCCGTGTTGGGTACGTTCTTGTCAGTATAAAGCCGAGATAAAGAAACAAATATATCTGTAATTAGATATGCTGTAAAATTTCCTATGTAGGGTTTCTCAGAAGGCATGGTCAATATGCAGGCACATGACAGGAATGATCATTCGAAGCAAGAAAGTCCACTAAACATGGATTCTAAAATACGTTAAGAGTTATGAGAGATTAACAAATGTTCAGAGCTCTTATGGTATGCACTTTAGAGTCCATGTTTGCTGAACATTTTTTTCTTGTTTTGGGCCTTACTACCAACTCGCAAAATATGGAAAGCAGAGAGAGTGCAGTAGAAGACATTTGTTTCACACTGTCGTAGATGAAGTTCTCATAGATCTTAAGGTACCCGTTTCAGATCCAATGTTTACTAGATTTCTTTGCTTTCGATGAACGTTCCTGTCATGTCCCTGAATACTGACCATTCCTCCTGAGACTGTAGTTCGGGTACACAGTACCTCAAACATAGATGAAAACTCCGGCCTTACATGGACTACATATCGTGTTTACATTTGCAAGATGTTCAGCTAGAAACCTTACAAGTTTTGTTTTGACATCTTGAATTGCTTATGAAATACAAGAGGAGAGTGACAAATGGTTCAAATGGCTCTGAGCACTATGCGACTTAACATCTATGGTCATCAGTCCCCTAGAACTTAGAACTACTTAAACCTAACTAACCTAAGGACATCACACACATCCATGCCCGAGGCAGGATTCGAACCTGCGACCGTAGCAGTCTCGCAGCTCCGCACTGAGCGCCTAGAACCGCTAGACCACCGCGGCCGGCAGGAGAGTGACCATTACGCGTTACACAATCTGTATTCTAAGCGTAACTGGTTTGGAATAACACCTGCCGCTAACAGTGCGTCGAAACACTTTGCGAGTGACACAGCACGTGGGTTTCGGCTACAAAGTAATCTGTTCCATTGTTCTGAAGCAGCTGAGCGAGAGACCGAAGATGGAAATAAGCCGGATAGAGGATGCTACACAACTTTGTTGCCACGACTTCACTGTCTGTGACGCTTGCTCCATAAATACCGTCTAGAATGTGAATGCCTAGTTTCTGCGGAAACGCATCGCATCAAGCGCATACTTCTTTGTTGACGCTATTTTGCGATGTTGTTCAACTATGTGACGCTTGCTCCATAAATACCGTCTAGAATGTGAATGCCTAGTTTCTGCGGAAACGCATCGCATCAAGCGCATACTTCTTTGTTGACGCTATTTTGCGATGTTGTTCAACTACTCCAATTGCTGGCCAGTTTCGGCAACCAAAGGGTTCAAGTTCACAATATGGATTTTAATAGTTGCGTCCTTCATCGAAGTAGTGGTTTGTGCTGCCTTCTGTCGGCCGCTTTGTGATATGTCCAACACGTTCCTTAAACATTTAGGGAGATGATGGCAAAGCGTTAACAGTGTGACGGGCTAACCCATGTTCTTTGTAAGTGTCAGCCACTCGCATTTCCCTGTGCTGTTATTTTAGTTCCTCAACCGTTTTCTTTATGTTTGAATCCCAGGTTTAGCCCCTTTCACCCCACCCCAGTTGTCTTATGCCATGTGAAATGGAGTGACTGTGTGCGTCAACGCGTGTGAGTGAGTGAGTGAGTATGATTTTGTAGGTTTACTTCTCTTGGCGTAATATTTTTAGCCCTTCTCTCTACATTTTTTTGCTTTAATGTTTGTAAGGACGCAGATAACATTTCCGTTGAGACAGTGTTAGATTTTAAATTCCCCTCTTAATATTTTAGATAATGTTCAACTATTGCAACATTTTAAGCAACGTTTATTTCAAATGAAGTGATCATATTTTAATGGCATTCGTGACACAGCACTAACTAACGTAGACGGGGACAAATAGCTGTCAAAAAACTGATTACATCTGCAGCAAAATATTTCTCAAAAACAAACGGGGAGCGCACTAAATATTACAACGAACATTCCCAAAACTGCGTATACATACTTCCATTGCCGAGTAAATAATAGCGTAATCTGCAACTGTTCTGTGGTGGCGGACCTCGGCGTCAGGTTTAGCGCATTTAACGATTTTTTTTCTAAACATTTAATATTGGAGGTAACAAGCGACTGCGAGTGTTGAACACGACTAAAACTTCGGGAGAAGTAGGTGCTCAGCATACTCTCACGAAATGTGTGAGCAAAAGTACAAAGAGTATCTGTTTTTTCTTTCTCTCATGGGTCTAGTGTAGGGTCTTTGGTTTAATCAAAATGTCTTCAGTCCCTGGTTCGTACGCCGCCGCCGCTTAAATTTTGAATAAAAATCATTAGCAGTGGCGGCCAAAGACTTCAGCATAAGAAGTCATCAAAAAAATGGTTCAAATGGCTCTAAGCACTATGGGACTTAACATCTGAGGTCATCAGTCCCCTAGACGTAGAACTACGTAAACCTAACTAACCTAAGGACATCACACACATCCATGCCCGAGGCAGGATTCGAACCTGCGACCGCAGCAGCCGCATGGTTCCGGACTGAAGTGCCTAGAACTGCTCGGGCACCGCGGCCGGCAAGAAGTCATCCTCATTCAGTCAACGACCTTGTCAAAGAGGGCGGAGAAGCGCTCAGATGTTCCGTGCACTCTCTTTCCCATAGGGTGGGAATCTGTGTACCTAAAGGCAAAAGAATCAGCAATGATCAACGGCATGATGATGTAGAAGGCTATGGAAATCACTGCATTAAAGACACATAATGTGTTCCACAAGATATTTGGCCTGTAATTGAAAAAGTGTCATGATGATCTCTCCATTGGCAAAAGATTCCGGACCAGTACCCTATTCAGATCTCTGGAAGGAGACTGCCAAGGGGAAGGTGACAATGAGAAAAAGCTCGAATAACCGACGAAAGGATAACGTTGTACAAGTTGTAGCGTGGAAAGTTCGAAGTTTGAACGCGGTAGGGAAGCTAGAAAATCTGAAAAGGGAAATGCTAAGGCTCAGTCTAGGTATAGTGGAAGTCAGTGAAGTGAAATGGAAAGAAGACAAGGATTTCTGGTTAGACGAGTATAGGGTAATATCAACAGCGGCAGAAAATGGTATAAAGGAAGTAATATTTGTTATAAATACGAAGGTAGAGCAGAGAGTGAGTTACTGTGGACAGTTTAGTGATACGGTTGTTCTCATCAGAATCGACAGCAAAGCAACACCAACGACGAATGTCCAGGTGTACTGCCGACGTCTCAGGCCAAACATGAAAGGACAGAGAAAATACCGGGTGATCCAAAAGTCAGTATAAATTTGAAAACTGAATAAATCACGGAATAATGTCGATAGAGAGGCACAAATTGACACACATGCTTGGAATGACATGGGGGTTTATTAGAACCAAAAAAAATACAAACGATCAAAAAATGTCCGACAGATGGCGCTTCATCTGATCAGAATAGCAATAATTAGCATAACAAAGTAAGACAAAGGAAAGATGATGTTCTTTACAGGAAATGCTCAATATGTCCACCATCATTCCTCAACAATAGCTGTCTGTAGTCGAGGAATAATGTTGTGAACAGTACTGTAAAGCATGTCCGGAGTTATGGTGAGGCATTGGCATCGGATGTTGTCTTTCAGCATCCCTAGAGATGTCAGTCGATCACGATACACTGGGAGGCCAAGCATGACGAAAGTGGCGGCGGAGCACACGATCAACACCAAACGACGCGCGAAAGAGATCTTTCACGCGTCTAGCAATATGGGGTGCTTTTTTTTGTTCTAATAAAACCCCATGTCATTCCAAGCATGTGTGTCAATTTTTACCTCTCTATCTACATTATTCCGTGGTTTATTAAGTTTTCAAATTTATACTGACTTTTTGATCACCCGATATGTGATGATATCGAACTGGTAATTCAGTATGTAAATGGTGATGAAAATCTAACAGTCATGGGGGATAGGTATGTGGCGGTAAGGGAAGCAGTAGAAGAATGGGTTACGGGAGAATATGGGCTTGGTACTAGAAATGAGAAAATATAAAGACTAATTTAGGTCTGTAATAAATTTCAGGAAGTAATAGCGAATACTCTGTTGAAGAATCACAAGAGGAAAAGATATACTTGGAAAAAACCGGGAGATACGGAAAGCATTCAGTTGGAATACTTCCTGGCCAGGCAGAGATTCCGAAATCAAATACTGGACAGTAAAATCTACACAGAAGCATATATAGACTAAGGCCATAATTTAGTGATGATGAGGAGTACGCTGAAGTTTAAGAGAGTAGCCAGGAAGGATCAATGCGCAAAGAAGTGGCATACGGAAGTTCTAAGAAATGAAGAGATACGCCAGAAGTTCTCTGAGGCTATAGGCACTGTGATAAGGAATAGCTCAGTAGGGAGGTCAGTTGACGAGGAATGAACATCTCTAAAAGGGGCAATCACAGAAGTTGGAAAGAAAAACGTAGATACAAAGAAGGTGCCTGCGAAGAAGGAAGCGGTAACAGAAGAAATGCTTCAGTTGATCGATGAAAGAAGGAAGTTCAAAAATGTTCAGGGAAATTTAGAAATGCAGGAATACAAGTCACTTAGGAATGAAACAAATAGGAAGTACAGGGAAGGTAAGGCGAAATGGCTGCATGAAAAATGTGAAGAAAACGAAAAAGAAATGATTGTCGGAAGAAAGGACTCAGCATACAGAAAAACCAAAATAGCCTTCTTTGAAATTAAAAGCAAGGGTGGTAACGTAAAGAGTGCAGTGGGAATTCCACTGTTAAATGGAAAGGAGAGAGTGGATAGGTGGAAAGAGTACACTGAAGGCCTTTATGAGGGGAAGAATTATATGAAGACTTGTCATAAGAAAAAACAGCAGTCGATATAGAAGAGAAAGGGGATTCAGTATTAGAATCAGAAATTAAGAGAGCTTTGGAAGAGTTAAGATCCAATAAAGGAGAATGGATGGATAAAATTCCTCACACTTTCTAAAATCATTGAGAAAAGTGTCAACAAAACGACTATTAACATTGGTGTGCAGAATATATGAGTCTTGCGATGTACCATCTGACTTTAGAGGAAACATCATCCACACAATTCCGAAGACGGCAAGAGCTGACAAGTGCGACATTTATACCAGAATCAGTTTAACAGCTCATTCACTCAAGTTGCTGACAAGAATAACACACAGAAGAATGGAAAAGAAATTGAGAATGTGTCAAATGGCGATCATTTTGGCTTTAGGAAAGATGAAAGATAAAAGCAGCAGAGGGGTAATTCCGACGTCGCGGTTGATAACAGAAGCAAGACTAAAGAAAAATCAAGACAAGTTCGTAGGATTTGTCGATCTGGAAAAGCGTTCGGCAATGTCAAATGGTGCAAGACGTTCGTAATTCTTAGAAAAATAGGGGTAACTTCTTAGGTAAAACGGGTAATATACAATATGCACGTACAAGAGCCAAGAGGGAGCAACAGAAGTGGAGGACAAATAACAAAGTACTCGGATTAAAAAGGGTGTGACAGAGATGGAGTCTTTTACCTCTACCGTTCAATCAATACATCGAAGAGGCAATGACAGAAATATGAGAAACGTTCAAAAGTGAGATTAAAAATTCGGGGGAAAATGATATAAATAAAATTAGCTATCCTCAGTGAAGAGTGAAGAAGAATTACATAATCTGCTGAGTGGGATGAACAGTCTAATGAGTACAGAATATGGATTGAGAGTAAATCGATGAAAGACGAAAGTAATGAAAAGTAGCAGAAATGAGAACAGCGAGAAACTTAACGTCAGGATCGTTGATCACGAAGCAGATGAAGTTAAGGAATTTTGTTACTTAGGCAGCAAAAGAACCCATGATGGATGGAGCAAGGAGGAAATGAAAAGCAGACTAGCACTGGCAATAAGGGTGTTCTTGGCCATAAGTCTATTAGTATAAAATACTTCAGGAAAAATTTCTGGGAATGTATCTTTGGATCAAAGCATTGTACAGTAGTGAAACATGGACTGGGGGGAAACCGAAACAGAAATGAATCGAAGCATTTGAGATGTGGTGCTAAAGAATAATACTGGAAATTAGGTGGAGTGATAAGGTAAGGAATGAGGAAGTTCTCCGGATAATCGGCGAGGAAAGAAACAGATGGAACACACTGACGACAAGAAGGGAGGGATGGCAGGACATCTGTTAAGAGATCACGGAGTAACTTACATGGTACTAGGAGGGAGATGCAGAGGGTAAAAACTGTAGAGGAAAACAGTGATTGGAATACATCCAGAAAATAAGTGAGGACGTAGGTTGCAAATGATATTCTGAGATGAAGAGGTTGGCACAGGAGAATAATTCGTGGTGGGCCGCATCAAACCAGTCAGAAGACTGAGGCTTTTAAAAAACAAAAATAGGAAAAATTGTGGGCTATTTTTAAGTTTACTTTTAAAAATGTTTGTGGTTCGTTTAATATACCGTTTCTCAGACAGGAAACTCATCAGAAGTGACTTTCCGCACTGGAGAACACCCAAGAAGCTTGGGTCAATAGTGCAATTGTCAAACGAGCCTTTGCAGCATCCCTGTAGGATTTTTAAGGAACCCTCCAAGATTCAAAATCACTGCTATCTACAGGTTACTAGTACAACTCTTCAAGACTGTAACGTTGCACTTAATGGAATGGTAAGTTGGTCTTTTTTGTTTTTGTAATTATGAATTAGGTTTGAAGTAGACACTAGAATCATATTAATGGATCATATGACAAACAGTACAAGTCACGTCTGCTTAAAGATGAAAAGCTTTTATGAAACATCAGTTTATCCAAGTTTCGGTAAATCTTCTGAGTGATATCAATGCTGAGGATTAATCGGCATGCTTTATCGACACTTCTGATGTATCGGTCTCTTTGATGTATCACAATCAATAATTTAAATTTGTTGGTTGAGTCATCTATAGTTGTTGATTTACACACTATTTTTGTCAAGAAATTTGTTTGTTATTTATAAATAAACGTATTAACGTCTTCGTTAATTTTAACGTAAATACATTAAGAAGTAGTTAATTGTGACAAACCCATAATAAACAGGGATGAAAATGATAACAGAGCACATAAAATAAAAGTATCTGGAAGTCATAAATATAAACTTGTTTTACTTTCTACCGAGTCTTGTAATGTGTTGCCACTACACCACTGCGTAAGTTCCACCAAATTGTGAAAAAATAAAAGGACATAATATATCACTTTTTCATCTGTAACACCACACATATTTGGTTAAACAGCTGAAATGAACTAATGGTTGACTACACACAAGTAGGAGAGTTACGGATTCGACGGGTTCATATAGACAGTGGTTCACTGGCTGGGCAGTTTCAAATACATCGGGAAGTAACCGAGTCGTTCAGTGTTTATATAGAGTGAGAGATATGAACAGGGGTAGTATATGTTATGTATCTATACTGCCATGAAGTTAAAATTAATTCATTAAAAAATAATTAATCACCTGTCATGTAGCTGTACAGAGGCATCGTCTAGCAAAGGTCTACTGGGAGAACTTAATGAATCTTGGTTTTATTCAATTTATTTAGGATGTTGTGCGAAAAAAAGTAGTTTGTTACAATCTAGTGACTACTAATAACTAATATAATTATAAAAGCCCAGGATATCAGGATGTATCGATTGGGGAATATCGATTGAGGAATATCGATATTTTGTACAAAATATAGATATTTTCAATATAACGTTGCTTTTTCTACGGCTGTCTGTTGGGAGACATGAACTGTCCCCTGAGTTACGACACAGACTGGCTGCAGCGCATGTGTCCAGCTAATCTCTGAAGGACGCCCGGATCAGCCCCTGTCTAATCAACTTAGCTATCTATCGTCACGTGTTGTCAGTAAGCTGGTCTCCTCTGTTACAGCATCTGCCTAACAACTTGCTGTCACTGTTGCGTCATCCTAAGACCACAACTCTAAAATCTGACAAACAACTTGTTTGCGTACAGCGAAAATATTCACGGACACTAGCGATTTCCATATTGGCTCCCGTCTGTACGTTGTGGCGCCAAACTATTGCAAAGACAAATCTAAGTTCGATCCCTCAGTCTTCGGATAGCCTGATCTACACATAACGTTTTGTCGTCGGTCTTGGATGATCGTGCAAGACTGACACAAATCCTGCAGCTGTACTATTCAAACTTTCGCCCAATCTTGTGTTCAGTCTTTCGCTCAGTCGTTCCGAAATCGTCATGGAGTAAGATCAGTTTTTAGTGATGACGATTGCACTAGGCGCTCTAAAAACTGAAGATAAAAGCGAAGTCTGCAGGTCATTCACGATTGTGCTGGGATCCCAGGTGATTCTTCTCCGAGAACTACAGTAGGAACCAGAAGACTGGCGCAGTTAGTTAAGTATGTAAAGAGAAACGAACTGTGAACTGTTAACACTAGTAACAACAGAAATTTAAAAAGAAGTTAGTGTCATGAGAGCAGTTATCAGCCCTGGTCAGACTCACCACAACATTAAAGTTTTCAGCGACTGGCAAGAGCTGCGAGGACCTTGAATTTACAACTACTATTTCTTTCGAAGCAAGCTTTGACATGCATCATACTAGAAAGCTGTGAAACCATATACAACGTTCTGAGAAAGGAATACTTAAATATATGTAAATAAAATGTACGAATGTTCCTCATTTTAAAAGAAAAGAGTTTAATTAAAATAAATGGAGGTTAGGCAAAATATTATATTAACACCTTACGATTTTAAGTAAACAATAACTGTTTGAAAAATTAAACGAAATAAAGCAATAAAATATGCACAAAATATTTACAGATAGATTATGGGTTGCACAATTTTAGATATCATTTCCGGAATTAGCAAATTACTTAGAAATTCCTTGTAAGCTCGAGGAATTTTCTACATTTATTATATTGGTATTTGAAGTAGTAATAGGTTGAACTGGATGACAGGGTTGTGGATAACACATTGTACTATTGGTGAGATTTGTCTGAGCCCTGTTGCATTAAACCCTGTCCTCCGGAAGAACTAGCTCGTTTAACAACGGCAAGGTCTTTTGTTAATGCTTCCAGTTCAGTTTCAAAAAAAAAAATAAAACATCTTTAATAAGCTTACACGCAAATACATTTTGGTTCCCTTTAAGGTCATGTAATCTATCCGCCATTTATTTCCCGTAAGCATCAAATTCATCGTCAGAACGAATAGCCTTCAATGTCTTCTCTGGCTAGTTTAAGTACTTCTGTAACTATATCAGCGCTTTTAAACTGGATTCTCTTCCTTTTGATCGAAGATTAATCACTGGACGATGGTGTATCACTGTTTGATAAAGTTATTGTTGCAGTTTCAGCTATTCCCTCTCGTGGTGTTAGAGAAGATGGAAACACAACCTCTATGTTCGATTTATGTTTGGTTATTAGTTCTTGTTCATCTTCCTCCTAAATAAAATAAAACAAACCCATTTATTTTTATCTATGACGCAAGACAAAAAATAAACGAAACATCTATTTAAGTTTCACTATTGTTTAACTGATCCAGTCTTTGTTCTTTTCACTTTCCAAAGTCCGAAAAAGATTGAAGAATCCCACTCGAAATGACTGTTTCCTCCTTGGTTTCGTGCAGTTGTCGGGAAGCATGCGAGAATCGTACCACCATGGCATAGTGGACCATACTATTTCAATTAAAAAAACACCCACAGCATTGTACTCATGCAATTGTCAGCGTTAATTGTGAGTTTACCTATGTCAGAACAAGTGACAGGATTTCGGATGGCGAGGTCATTACAAGTTCTATGATAAATTGGCACAAGGTAGCCTCAAGATTTCTAAAGCAGAGAAACTTTCAAATGGTAACAGAGTACTTCCCTTCCTGTTTGTCGATGATGAAGCCTTCGGACTACAATCTGATTTTTTAAACCATATCATAGAAGCATCTTAAACAGAGACACGCGAATTTTAAGTTGTCATTTGTCAAGAGCTCGACGTGTTGTTGAAAACACATTTGGAATAATGGCATCTCGTTCCCGAATTTTGCAAACTGCCATTAATTTACATGTAAATTATGTTGAAATCCTAATGATAGCTTGCTGTGTATTGCTACATTTTTTATGAAGACTATTTTCTCAAAACTCTATCATCTAGTGTAATCGATGCAGAAAATCTAAAGGATGGTTCTGTGGTATTAGGAGCAAGATGTAGTCCTGAAATTATGAATACTCAAGTCGGAAGGCGTGATGTCGTTCAAGAAAGCCAAAAATAGTCAGGGACAACATTAAAATATACTTCAACAATGAAGGATCAATACCCTGGCGGGACAAAACCATTGCATAGTTTAAAGCGTACATAATACGGTGTAATCCAAACGGAAATTTACAAGTAGTATCGTAAAAGTGCTTAAAAACGTGCTTAAAGAACTGAACACTAATTACAAAAAATTGCCATGAAGATTACTTTTGACTCCATTGTGTTGTTTGCTAACTACCCTGCACTATTTTCTTTTGTTAAAAATCCAGTAGAACATCACTATAATGTATAAAAATTATAATACACATAATACTTATAATACTCAAATGACCTAATTTTGTATGAGTGACGCAATAAATAACGGTTGCTGGCCGCAAAAATTAAAATTAACTTTTATTACTTACTCCTTTTCAGAATCTTCTATGTTTGATGGTGATCTTTTCGGGTGTTGGTCTACGACATTCAAGAAGGAAAGTAAATCAATGTACCGCAAAGAAGATTTATAAATTTCCTCCGTTCCAGCTACAGATCCCGTTGACACTTACTTTCGCACTTTCTTTGCGGTAAACTGTTCGAAATGAGTTGATCTTTATGATGGATAGCTGTTTTGTTGCTGCACGATCCATTCCCTTGTACTTATCAACCAAAGCGGCTTACGGCTGTTTTTCACGTCTCGGTTGCTGTAATCCTTAGATTTTAGTTAACAGAAGCAAGGAAAACTTTGATACAACTCTAGGAACTCCGTGAAAAGTTCATCAGTCCACTGTCGCAAGTCTGCGACTTTCTTTCGCCTCTACACGCACTAAAACAACAGTTGGAACCTCTAGCGCTATCTAGAGTAGACTGCTCGAGGTATTAAATTTGAACAATAATACTGATGTGCGCCTACATGCACAGACTTGTTGGCAGTCTTGCAAGTACACAAGGCTCCAGTCCGCCAGTCTTTTGCGACTTTGTCAAACTTCATTTACTTCACATAAGACTGCCATACTTCCGTCTATACGTAACGTTTTATTTGACAAATATGGCATGATCATGCAAAACTGACGAAAAAAATTTGCGTTTAGACCAGTTTTAAATTGACAGTTGATCGGTGGACAGAGTCAGTTACGTAGTTACGAACAAAACTCATAAATTACATATTTTGCTATACGTGATTCTAATTACGCTGTAACGTGGTTACATTAGTACATTATGTATAAGAAAAAGAGTTATAAAACTACCGTAGACTATATCATAATTATGTGTAGGCTACAGTAGTTTTCCTAGAAGCCGCATGTTACATGTACGTTAGGTGTGTTGCATACCTATCGGGTCTTACCTCATAACGGTCTCTCTTTTATGTATGCGATCAGTGTATTACTGGAGTCCCCTGAAAACCGGAAGTGGTGAAGCGTCTAGAATCTGATTCAGGATATACATACGAAGTGCAGGGTAACTTAGGGAATATTTCTGTCCCACATAGGTATCCTCCTGTCTGTTAATTAAAAATAAACAGTACTTATAGCAAAACTGAAAGTGTCGCTATTTAATTCAGGTTTTCTTCGAAAATTGTTGATTTGTAATTTGAACCAGAGGGATGTTGTAGTAAAAATACAGGAAACAATACAGATGTATCATATAGCGCTAGAAAACGCAATTTCCTCAACAAAAAGGTAAAATAAAGAGAACCACAAAACAACAGTTTACCATCATTGCTTAAACACTTCAACTAACTTATACAAAACATGTTTCTGTTACTCATAAACATCTTTTGCATTTATCTACAATAACAGGAAACTCTTGCTTTTGACCACGACGAAGAACATTCTACTAGGTATAAGATAACAACAACAATTATGTATTTTTTATGTTTTTCCATGTAAACCGTATTTGTATCAAAAATAATTGCTTTTGGTTACATAAAAGCTCAGAATGTATGCGATTAAGTAATTTTTATTACCTATAACATTGAGTTTATATTCTGTAAGGTTGTAAAATACGTAATGGACTAAAACTGAATGATGTGCAGTTCTAGTTACGTGCATAGCAAACAAACAAACATAAACAGAGAGAAGTTGTTGGTTTTCAATTTCTCTCTTAAAGATTCATTTATGTTTCTTTCGGGACCAATATCGGTAGACCTACAAATTACTACGTCATTTATTTAGCGTACTAAAACTAAAGAAGCGTATTTTTTTATAGAGAGCAACTTTCATCAGAAATAATCTTGTGGCGCTACAACATGAGCAAAGAGTACAAAGAATTACCGTGCAAGTAAATTGTGACAGAATACAAACCGACAACAATGTTTGCTGTACGCCACGTAAGAAAATGAAAAAAAAAAAGCGGTCTAAGAGTTCAGTCCTTATTGGCAACAACATGGTATACCATTTCTTCCAGACTACAGCAGATCAAATGACAAAAAAACGAAGAATAACTTCAGAGAAACGATGCAACGGCTACAGTTTTGCAGCACTGTTAACACTAAAACTTATTGTTGAGGAAGACTCTAATAATTGTATTAAAAAACGATATATTACAGGGATTAAGGAGAACCTATTAGGTAACTACGATACTGCAGTGCCTGTGTTATTCTGAATTATGATGCAGAGTTGTAGACGCGTGGTTGACGATACATGAAAGTTTGGGTGTGGCCGCGAGTCGCGCAGGGTAGCCAAATGGCAAGGCGACCACTCGGCTTCGAGTCCTCGTCTGGCACAGCTGCTGGTTGTCCATATTCGCAATTGCGAAAAACTTTAGTGTATTAAGTAACTACACCACGGTTTCCAACTAAACAAGGTCGGATTTTTTTTACGAACATCACTCTTCCAAACCGAACAAGTCAGGAGTTTTTTAGAAATTTACATCTCTAAAACTGGAATTTAAACCTGAAAGTGTACAGCACATCCTGGAGTTACTGGCTTCTTATTTTTAATCTTTTAAAGTGTTACAACGAGTCAAATAACGCAAAATAAACAAATCTGAATCGAACCGAGACTTTGTATTTTACCTTATTCATATTTCTGTCTGCATTCCAGCGTCTTTTACAGGACCTCCCCTTTTTCTCCGTCGAGAATCTGCAGGAACCGTTAATTAAGTTTGTAGTGTGACCACCGACAAAATATTTTTCTCAGATCAGAAAGAATTCTTTAAGTGATTACAATTTTTTTCTCAAGCGTAGTTAGAAAGAGGCTGAGGAAATAATAAAATGCGCAGTACCAGCTACTAAATGCTTTGGAGAACATGTGACCCGCAAATGAATGCGGGTAGATTCTATGTAACTGCTCTGGAGTTAGACAACTAAACTCTCTTCAGACTAAACGCTAAATTTTTCAGTTACAAGTACAAAACTGCCTATTCATTGCAAATACACAATGAACAAACTATATTATGTGAAATATTATGCGTTTGGTGTAGCCAGGACTTTTATGTATGCCGACAACGTTAAACCGGAAGTCAGGTCTTTAACAAAATAATCTCGAGAATCTCTCCTAAGTCGTGATACGAGCCATCCCTGCGTTAGAGCACATACTGTATTTCAAGTAACCGTCCTTATTCCAAATCTCCTAATGTTCTGAGTATATTTAATGTACCTCTGTACAATATATTAAACAAGGTTTGAACGACGACCCAGAGCTGGCGCCCTGGAAAATTGCGTGACTCGATTAATTTCTTTTGTAAAAGGTTATAATTGGGCTGAAATTAAAGCAGAGCTAATGGCACCAATTGTATGCGTACCGTTCGGAATTTACGTGCAAGAACAGTCAACCTCGTTCGGATTTCACGTGCAAAACCAGTCACCCTTACATAACTCCAGACTGGAACGAGACCGATGTTTCAAATTCGGTCCTCTGGTATATCGGACGTTGGTCTAAGATACGTTTTAACCGTTTGAAAAAACATTGCTTCGTTTGGATTTTAATTTTATGGGAGGTTTATGAAGCGCGCTTGTACCAATCGGTCCAAATTTTGCTCGAAGATAGATAAATGGATAAAGTCAAAACGATTTTTTTATCCACTAATCTTCATCCGTTGTCGAGAAATGATTAAAGTCGACCTAAATGTAGCACGTAAAATTCGGTCTTATTTGACTTGAATGCTGGGAAACGGTCTAAATTGATTCAAATAAATAAAAAAACGCATTCTTTCTATAAAGTTGAAAACTCGCTTTGAAAAATCTAGCTTCACACAGATTTTACATGCAAAAAATGTTTTTTGTGAGTTCTTTTATGCGTGCCTCTTCTAGTCTCAAATTTGTGTGAAACGGTTCAAATTTTGTAATAAGGAACACAAATACACGTAATTAATGGCCGTCCTCTTGTTATGTGAAAACTTCGTTCGTTGCCATGATACAAGCAACACGGTTCGAAATACAATAAAAAGCATATACCGGATCATTGTCACCCGAATCAACAAAAATCCAGAGTGTTAAAAATCCAGAGGATTCGCCACCCATAGCAAACAAAGTACAATATCATATGGAAAAAAGAGCGTACATGTAATAGCTAAAAAAAGCCTTTCTGAGGGGGATAAAATATCTGGATTTGAATTTGTTCCTGGGTGGACGCTAAAACAATTTTTTGATTTCTGGGTGGAGGGGCGTTGACTTTTTCCGCCTAGGAGAGCATTTATCCCCAAACCCATCCCCAGTACATGTATGGTGAGGGGCACAAGCACAAATAAACACCAATTTGTGTGCATCTAAAGAGTTGGATACATCTTCAATAGAAAGTATCCGAGAGTGAGGGTGCATCTACAGGAAGCATTAGCAGAAAGGGAATGCATGCAACATAAACTTTAATGACACGTTGTGTCATACTGCACGACATTACAAATGCGATCTTGCATGACACGATGCCGTGTGTCATGTTATACGACATAATATCATGTATTATATATGCATTATATTAAGATGATATGGGTACTAATACTAACAAGAAACAAAGCGCGAATATGTCAAGAAGTTTTGATTTAAATGTCTTTGGCGCTGTCAGAAAAGTTGAAAATCTAGTTCCTTTCTTTTACATCCCTAACTCTGGCCAGCACATATTCGCCTTTTTTCTGCATTTTTCATTCTTGTATATTTCTGTGCCACTTTAAGCCCAACGCCAAAATCTACCTTTTCTCCACACTGAGATCATCACAAGATTAGTATTCCATCTCTGAGTTTAACCTAGTCTCTCTCACTAAGAAAATCGTGTCGTTTTCTCCGTCCAACGAGAATTGCATGACAACAAATGGAGGACCAGTCAGATGAGGGAAACGCGTAGTTGCTGTCCCCTTCTACATGAAGTTTAGCGAGTGGCCAATCAAATTTTACCACTCATAGGTGGAAAAGTATGTTGTTTACCAGACTGTACGGCGTCAGTCTATCGCGACAACAGCTTCTTCAAGCTTAATACCTTCTCATGGCTGGCTGTATCGCAGACCGGATGGCTCCAGAAAGACCTATGGAGACAGTTGCGTCCGTTAATCAAAAATTGAGCAGCACAAACAAGTACAGTGAACCCATTAACTGTAAATGAACTGATCCCGGCGTAGGTTCGAGTCCTCCCTCGGGCATGGGTGTGTGTGTTTGTCCTTAGGATAATTTAGGTTAAGTAGTGTGTAAGCTTAGGGACTGATGACCTTAGCAGTTAAGTCCAATAAGATTTCACACACATTTTTTTTTGTAAATGAACTGTAGAATCTCAAAGTGTGAAAGCTATGACTAACAGAACCGTATAGTGAACGTGTGACATTCACGAACTGTGGTTAATAAACTTATGTACTTTGTGATAGGCAAGCAAGTGGTACGTCCACAACAACATTACATTTCTGTGTGGACATCCGATGGGGCGATATTGCGTCCCGTGGGCAGTGAATTCAACAAATCGTACATACGTAAAGAAAAAGTGACACTAAAAATTAACAAACAATATAAAAAATGAACAAACTCTGATATAGGTATATTTTAAGTAATTAAGTCAGATATTAATTATATGAAAGACGATCAAAGAGACTTAGAAGCAAGCAGACATACAGTATAAGAATAGCTGCCATTATAAATTAATAGTGTCTAAACAACAACTTACAGTTAGACTCTCTCTCTATTGATCTTTACTGCTCGTTTGGTTTTGATCCTGTTGCTCGCATGTCGTATCGAGCTACTTTTGCTTCATTTGTAATAAAAGCGATTGTTCTTATCTGGAGTTATAGGTCGGTATTGTGGTAAATGTATCACTGTTATGTTTCTTAATACATTGTAAAGCAACACTGAGCGTACATGTGTTCAATTATCATTATGTAATAGCCTGCATTTGCCATTTATCTGAGATTTTCCAACAATTTAGCACAGCTGCTGTGCAGGCGAAAAGGACTATCGCTGACCGCTATTTGATTCGCCATGACGCGGACATTTGAAAGTTCAGTATATTTAAAACCAAGGCGCAACAAATGCTTAAAATATCGAATAAATTATCCTGGCGAGTTTTTAAACATAAATACTTTGATTAAAATACCAGAACTTAACGTAAGTAGAAAAGGGTAAAACATAAACATACGATCCTGGCTCGACTGTATGAAACTGCTTAAGTGATTGACATTTAATTTCCAGTTGTACTAACAGTGAGAAGTGACTCATTTTACGACATTTCTTGCAAATCACTGCGCAAAGTAGCTGCGTATTGCGGTGGATATATATATATATATATATATATATATATATATATATATATATATATATATATACTCCTGGAAATTGAAATAAGAACACCGTGAATTCATTGTCCCAGGAAGGGGAAACTTTATTGACACATTCCTGGGGTCAGATACATCACATGATCACACTGACAGAACCACAGGCACATAGACACAGGCAACAGAGCATGCACAATGTCGGCACTAGTACAGTGTATATCCACCTTTCGCAGCAATGCAGGCTGCTATTCTCCCATGGAGACGATCGTAGAGATGCTGGATGTAGTCCTGTGGAACGGCTTGCCATGCCATTTCCACCTGGCGCCTCAGTTGGACCAGCGTTCGTGCTGGACGTGCAGACCGCGTGAGACGACGCTTCATCCAGTCCCAAACATGCTCAATGGGGGACAGATCCGGAGATCTTGCTGGCCAGGGTAGTTGACTTACACCTTCTAGAGCACGTTGGGTGGCACGGGATACATGCGGACGTGCATTGTCCTGTTGGAACAGCAAGTTCGCTTGCCGGTCTAGGAATGGTAGAACGATGGGTTCGATGACGGTTTGGATGTACCGTGCACTATTCAGTGTCCCCTCGACGATCACCAGTGGTGTACGGCCAGTGTAGGAGATCGCTCCCCACACCATGAGGCCGGGTGTTGGCACTGTGTGCCTCGGTCGTATGCAGTCCTGATTGTGGCGCTCACCTGCACGGCGCCAAACACGCATACGACCATCATTGGCACCAAGGCAGACACAGGCAACAGAGCATGCACAATGTCGGCACTAGTACAGTGTATATCCACCTTTCGCAGCAATGCAGGCTGCTATTCTCCCATGGAGACGATCGTAGAGATGCTGGATGTAGTCCTGTGGAACGGCTTGCCATGCCATTTCCACCTGGCGCCTCAGTTGGACCAGCGTTCGTGCTGGACGTGCAGACCGCGTGAGACGACGCTTCATCCAGTCCCAAACATGCTCAATGGGGGACAGATCCGGAGATCTTGCTGGCCAGGGTAGTTGACTTACACCTTCTAGAGCACGTTGGGTGGCACGGGATACATGCGGACGTGCATTGTCCTGTTGGAACAGCAAGTTCCCTTGCCGGTCTAGGAATGGTAGAACGATGGGTTCGATGACGGTTTGGATGTACCGTGCACTATTCAGTGTCCCCTCGACGATCACCAGTGGTGTACGGCCAGTGTAGGAGATCGCTCCCCACACCATGATGCCGGGTGTTGGCACTGTGTGCCTCGGTCGTATGCAGTCCTGATTGTGGCGCTCACCTGCACGGCGCCAAACACGCATACGACCATCATTGGCACCAAGGCAGACACAGGCAACAGAGCATGCACAATGTCGGCACTAGTACAGTGTATATCCACCTTTCGCAGCAATGCAGGCTGCTATTCTCCCATGGAGACGATCGTAGAGATGCTGGATGTAGTCCTGTGGAACGGCTTGCCATGCCATTTCCACCTCGCGCCTCAGTTGGACCAGCGTTCGTGCTGGACGTGCAGACCGCGTGAGACGACGCTTCATCCAGTCCCAAACATGCTCAATGGGGGACAGATCCGGAGATCTTGCTGGCCAGGGTAGTTGACTTACACCTTCTAGAGCACGTTGGGTGGCACGGGATACATGCGGACGTGCATTGTCCTGTTGGAACAGCAAGTTCCCTTGCCGGTCTAGGAATGGTAGAACGATGGGTTCGATGACGGTTTGGATGTACCGTGCACTATTCAGTGTCCTCTCGACGATCACCAGTGGTGTACGGCCAGTGTAGGAGATCGCTCCCCACACCATGATGCCGGGTGTTGGCACTGTGTGCCTCGGTCGTATGCAGTCCTGATTGTGGCGCTCACCTGCATGGCGCCAAACACGCATACGACCATCATTGGCACCAAGGCAGAAGCGACTCTCATCGCTGAAGACGACACGTCTCCATTCGTCCCTCCATTCACGCCTGTCGCGACACCACTGGAGGCGGGCTGCACGATGTTGGGGCGTGAGCGGAAGACGGCCTAACGGTGTGCGGGACCGTAGCCCAGCTTCATGGAGACGGTTGCGAATGGTCCTCGCCGATACCCCAGGAGCAACAGTGTCCCTAATTTGCTGGGAAGTGGCGGTGCGGTCCCCTACGGCACTGCGTAGGATCCTACGGTCTTGGCGTGCATCCGTGCGTCGCTGCGGTCCGGTCCCAGGTCGACGGGCACGTGCACCTTCCGCCGACCACTGGCGACAACATCGATGTGCTGTGGAGACCTCACGCCCCACGTGTTGAGCAATTCGGCGGTACGTCCACCCGGCCTCCCGCATGCCCACTATATGGCCTCGCTCCAAGTCCGTCAACTGCACATACGGTTCACGTCCACGCTGTCGCGGCATACTACCAGTGTTAAAGACTGCGATGGAGCTCCGTATGCCACGGCAAACTGGCTGACACTGACGGCGGCGGTGCACAAATGCTGCGCAGCTAGCGCCATTCGACGGCCAACACCGCGGTTCCTGGTGTGTCCGCTGTGCCGTGCGTGTGATCATTGCTTGTACAGCCCTCTCGCAGTGTCCGGAGCAAGTATGGTGGGTCTGACACACCGGTGTCAATGTGTTCTTTTTTCCATTTCCAGGAGTATATATTTGTTGTTGTGGTTTTCAGTCCAGAGATTGGTTTGATGCAGCTCTGCATGCTACTCTTTCCTGAGCAAGATTCTTCATCTCCAAGTAACTACGGCAACCTACATCCTTCTGAATCTGCTTAGTGAATTCATCTCTTGGTCGCCCTCGACGATTTTTACCCTTCACGCTGCCCTCCAATACTAAATTGGTGATTCCTTGATGCCTCAGAACATGTCCTACCAACCGATCCCTTCTTCTAGACGAGTTGTGCCACAAATTCCTCTTCTACCCAATTCTATTCAGTACGTCCCTATTAGTTACTTAATTCAGCATCCTTCCGTAGCACCACATTTCGAAAGCTTCTATTCTGCTCTTGTCTAAACTAGTTATCGTCCATGTTTCGCTTCCATACATGGTTACACTCCATAGAAATACTTTCAGAAAAGACTTCCTGTCACTTAAATCTAAACTCGATATTAAGACATTTCTCTTCTTCAAAAACTCTTTCCGTGCCATTGCCAGTCTACATTTTATATCCTCTCTACTTCGACCATCATCCGTTATTTTGCTTCCCTAATAGCAAAACTCATCTGCTACTTTAAGTGTCTCATTTCCTAATCTAAATCCCTCAGCATCACCTGATTTAATGAGACTGCATTCCATTATCCTCGTTTTGTTTTTGTTGATGTTCATCTTATATCCTTGTTTCAAGACACTGTCCGTTCCGTTCAGCTGCTCTTGCAGGTCCTTTAATGTCTCTGACAGAATTACAATGGCTTCGGCAAACCTCAAAGTTTTTATTTCTTCTCCATGGATTTTAATTCCTACTCCGAATTTTTCCTTTGTTTCCTTTACTGCTTACTCAATATATAGATTGAATAGCATCAGGGATAGACTACAAACTTGTCTCAATCCATTCCCAGCCACTTCTTCCCCTTTCATGCGCCTGTTTCTGTACAAATTGTAAATAGCCCCTCGCTCCCTGTATTTTACCCCTGCCACCTTCAGAATTTGAAAGTAAGTATTCCAGTAAACATCGTGAAAAGCTTTCTCTAAGTCTACAAATGCTAGAAACGTAGGTTTGCCTTTCCTTAATCTATCTTCTAAGATAAGTCGTAGGGTCAGTATTGCCTCACGTGTTCCAAAATTTCTACGGAATCCAAACTGATCCTCCCCAAGGTCAGCTTCTACCAGTTTTTCCATTCGTCTGTAAATAATTCGTGTTCATATTTTGCAGCCGTGAACTCATAGTTCGATAATTTTCAAACCTGTCAACAACTGCTTTCTTTGGAACTGGAATTATTACATTCTTCTTTAAGTCTGAAGGTGTTTCGCCTATCCCATACATCTTGCTCACCAGATGGTAGAGTTTTGTCACGGCTGACTCTCCCAAGGCTATCAGTAGTTCTAATGGAATGTTATCTATTCCGAGAGCCTTGTTTCCACTTAGGTCTTTCAGTGCTCTGTCAAATTCTTCACACAGTATCATATCTCCCATGTCATCTTCATCTACGTCCTCTTCCGTTTCCATAATAACGGCCTCAAGTACATCACCTTTGTATAGACCCTCTGCATACTCCTTCCACCTTCCTGCCTTCCCTTCTTTGCTTAGAACTGGTTTTCCATCTGAGCTCTTTATATTCATAAAAGTGGTTCTCTTTTATCCAAAGGTCTCTTTAATTTTCCTGTAGGCAGGATCTATCTTACCCCTAGTGAGATAACCCTCTACATCCTTACATTTGTCCTCTAGCTATCCCTGCTTAGCCATTTTGCACTTCCCGTCGATCTCATTTTTGAGACGTTTGTATTCCTGTTTGCTTACTGCATTAACTGCATATTTATATTTTCTCCTTTCATCAATTAAATTCAATATCTGTTCTGAAATTCAAGGATTTCTATTAGCCCTCGTCATTTTACGTACTTGATCCTCTGCTGTCTTTACTACTACATCTCTCAAAGCTACCCATTCTTAGTCGACTGTATTTCTTTCCCCTGTTCTTGTCAATCGTTCCCTAATGCTCTCTCTGAAACTCTCTATAACCTCTGGTTCTTTTAGTTTATCCAGATCCCATCTCCTTAAATTCCCACCTTCTCGCATTTTCTTCAGATTTAATCTACAGTTCATAACCAATAGATTGTCGTCAGAGTCAACATCTGCCCGTGGAAATGTCTTACAACTTAAAACCTGGTTCCTAAATATCTGTCTTACCATTATATAATCTATCCGAAACTTTCTAGTGTCTCCAGGCCTCTTCCACGTGTACAACCTTCTCTCATGATTCTTAAATCAAGTTTTAGCTATGATTAAATTATGCTCTGTTCAAAGTTCTACTAGGTGGCTTCCTCTTTCATGCCTTTCCTCCAGTCCATATTCGCCTACTACTTTTTCCTTCTCGCCCTTTTCTTATTATCGAATTCCAATCCCCCATGACTATTATATTTTCGTCTGTCTTCACTATCTGAATAATTTCTTTTATCTGATCATACATTTCTTCAATCACTTCGTCGGCGGCGGAGCTAGTTGGCATATAAACTTGTACTACTGTCTTGGGCGTGGTCTAGGTGTCTATATTGGGTACAATAGTGCATTAACTATGCTGTTCGTAGTATCTTACCCACCCTCCTATTTTTTATTTATTATTAAACCTACTCCTGCATTACCCCTATTTGATTTTGTATTTATAGTCCTGTATCACCTTACCAGAAGTCTTGTTCCTCCTGCCACCGAACTTCACTAATTCCCGCCATATCTAACTTTAAACTATCCATTTCCCTTTTCAAATTTTCTAACTTACCTGCCCAATTAAGGCATCTGACATTCCACACTCGATCCATAGAATGCCAGTTTTCTCTGTCCTGATAACGACATCCTCCTGATTAGCCCCACCTGGAGATTCGAATAGAGGACTATTTAACCTCCGGAATATTTTACCCAAGGGGACGCCATCATCATTTAACCATACAGTAAAGCTGCATGCCCTTGGGAAAAATTACGTCTGTAGTTTCCCCTTGCTTTCAGCCGTTCGCAGTACCAGAACAGCAAGGCCGTTTTTGTTAATGTTACAGGCCAGATCAATCAGTCATGTCCCGCAACTATTGGAATGGCTGCTGCCCCGCTTCAGGAACCTCACGTGTATATAGCCACTCAACTGACACCCCTCCGTTGTGAATGCATCTACCACACACACACACACACACACATATATATATATATATATATATATATATATATATATATATATATATATATATACTCCTGGAAATGGAAAAAAGAACACATTGACACCGGTGTGTCAGACCCACCATACTTGCTCCGGACACTGCGAGAGGGCTGTACAAGCAATGATCACACGCACGGCACAGCGGACACATCAGGAACCGCGGTGTTGGCCGTCGAATGGCGCTAGCTGCGCAGCATTTGTGCACCGCCGCCGTCAGTGTCAGCCAGTTTGCCGTGGCATACGGAGCTCCATCGCAGTCTTTAACACTGGTAGCATGCCGCGACAGCGTGGACGTGAACCGTATGTGCAGTTGACGGACTTTGAGCGAGGGCGTATAGTGGGCATGCGGGAGGCCGGGTGGACGTACCGGCGAATTGCTCAACACGTGGGGCGTAAGGTCTCCACAGTACATCGATGTTGTCGCCAGTGGTCGGCGGAAGGTGCACGTGCCCGTCGACCTGGGACCGGATCGCAGCGACGCACGGATGCACGCCAAGACCGTAGGATCCTACGCAGTGCCGTAGGGGACCGCACCGCCACTTCCCAGCAAATTAGGGACACTGTTGCTCCTGGGGTATCGGCGAGGACCATTCGCAACCGTCTCCATGAAGCTGGGCTACGGTCCCGCACACCGTTAGGCCGTCTTCCGCTCACGCCCCAACATCGTGCAGCCCGCCTCCAGTGGTGTCGCGACAGGCGTGAATGGAGGGACGAATGGAGACGTGTCGTCTTCAGCGATGAGAGTCGCTTCTGCCTTGGTGCCAATGATGGTCGTATGCGTGTTTGGCGCCGTGCAGGTGAGCGCCACAATCAGGACTGCATACGACCGAGGCACACAGGGCCAACACCCGGCATCATGGTGTGGGGAGCGATCTCCTACACTGGCCGTACACCACTGGTGATCGTCGAGGGGACACTGAATAGTGCACGGTACATCCAAACCGTCATCGAACCCATCGTTCTACCATTCCTAGACCGGCAAGGGAACTTGCTGTTCCAACAGGACAATGCACGTCCGCATGTATCCCGTGCCACCCAACGTGCTCTAGAAGGTGTAAGTCAACTACCCTGGCCAGCAAGATCTCCGGATCTGTCCCCCATTGAGCATGTTTGGGACTGGATGAAGCGTCGTCTCACGCGGTCTGCACGTCCAGCACGAACGCTGGTCCAACTGAGGCGCCAGGTGGAAATGGCATGGCAAGCCGTTCCACAGGACTACATCCGGCATCTCTACGATCGTCTCCATGGGAGAATAGCAGCCTGCATTGCTGCGAAAGGTGGATATACACTGTACTAGTGCCGACATTGTGCATGCTCTGTTGCCTGTGTCTATGTGCCTGTGGTTCTGTCAGTGTGATCATGTGATGTATCTGACCCCAGGAATGTGTCAATAAAGTTTCCCCTTCCTGGGACAATGAATTCACGGTGTTCTTATTTCAATTTCCAGGAGTATATATATATATATATATATATATATATATATATATATATATATATAGGGTGAGTCACCTAACATTACCGCTGGATATATTTCGTAAAGCACATCAAATACTGACGAATCGATTCCACAGACCGAACGTGAGGAGAGGGGCTAGTGTAATTGGTTAATACAAACCATAAAAAAATGCATGGAAGTATGTTTTTTTAACACAAACCTACGTTTTTTTTTTAAATGGAACCCCGTTAGTTTTGTTAGCACATCTGAACATATAAACAAATACGTAATCAGTGCCGTTTGTTGCATTGTAAAATCTTAATTACATCCGGAGATATTGTAACCTAAAGTTGACGCTTGAGTACCACTCCTCCGCTGTTCGATCGTGTGTATCGGAGAGCACCGAATTACGTAGGGATCCAAAGGGAACGGTGATGGACCTTAGGTACAGAAGAGACTGGAACAACACATTACGTCCACATGCTAACACCTTTTTATTGGTCTTTTTCACTGACGCACATGTACTGTACGTCCTCCACGTCCTATGAGACGCCCGTCGAACATCCTGTCAAGGGTCAGCCTAGTGTTAATTGCGGAATGTGCAGGTGCACCATCATGCTGATACCACATACGTCGACGCGTTTCCAGTGGGACATTTTCGAGCAACGTTGGCAGATCATTTTGTAGAAACGCGATGTATGTTGCAACAGTTTGGGCCCCTGCAATGAAGTGAGGACCAATGAGGTGGTCGCCAATGATTCCGCACCATACATTTACAGTCCACGGTCGCTGTCGCTCTACCTGTCTGAGCCAGCGAGGATTGTCCACGGACCAGTAATGCATGTTCCGTAGATTCACTGCCCCGTGGTTTGTGAAAACCGCTTCATCGGTAAACAGGTAGAACTGCAAAGCGTTCTCTGTTAATGCCAATTGACAGAATTGTACTTGATGATTAAAGTTATCACCATGTAATTGCTGATGCAGCAACACATGAAACGGGTGAAAGCGGTGACGATGCAGTATGCGCATGACACTACTTTGACTCAGTCCACCGGCTCTCGCAATGTCCCGTGTACTCATGTGTGGGTTCATGGCAACAGCAGCTAACACACCAACTGCACCCGCTTCTCCTGTGACGGGCCTGTTATGGACCCGTTTGCGTGCTACGACCATACCTGTTGCATATAGTTGGCGGTAGATGTTTTGCAATGTGCGGCACGTTGGATGCTCTCTGTCCGGGTACCGTTCTGCATACACCCTGCAGGCTTCAGCTGCATT
The DNA here is from genome assembly GCF_023898315.1 of Schistocerca nitens. Lineage (NCBI taxonomy): Eukaryota > Metazoa > Arthropoda > Insecta > Orthoptera > Acrididae > Schistocerca > Schistocerca nitens. The sequence continues at coordinate 450,678,024 of NC_064615.1, forward strand.
TCGTCTACACTCGCCATAGATGAGTATCATCTCCGCCTTTTCAAAGTTCGAATACACCATTGTCACAGTTCCTACAACACTACACTATCACAGACGTCTGGTAACACGGTGTACTACAGTTGGTCTGCGTGCGGAGACGAATGCAGAATAACAATAGCAACAAGCGCTACATGCGGACACTACGACAGCTAGACCAAACCACAACAGTGCACTACAGCCACACTCGTGAACACGCTCGTCATCGTAAACATGTCCCTGCAGATGCTGCTCGCCGACCGTGGCCCGTGTTTGTTACAACACGCAACTGAACGTCGGAGGTTTCAAACGTCAACTTTAGGTTACAATATCTCCGGATGTAATTAACATTTTACAATGCAACAAACGGCACTGATTACGTATTTGTTTATATGTTCAGATGTGCTAACAAAACTAACGTGGTTCCATTTAAAAAAACTTAGGTTTGTGTTAAAAAACATACTTCCGTGCATTTTTTTTATGGTTTGTATTAACCAATTACACTAGCCCCTCTCCTCACGTTCGGTCTGTGGAATCGGTTCGTCAGTATTTGATGTGGTTTACGAAATATATCCAGCGGTAACGTTAGGTGACTCACTATATATATATATATATATATATATATATATATATAGAGAGAGAGAGAGAGAGAGAGAGAGAGAGAGAGAGAGAGAGAGAGAGCGTGAAGCGAAATTGGCGCACTCGGGCTTCGCAGCGCGACTCCCCACATGCCAGCGGTAAAAAAATGTCTCTTACAAAATTTCGTCCGGTGAGTACATCCGGCAGAAAAAGGACGTTAAGGAGCGACAATCTGGCAACACTGTAACCACATGTTGGGAAAGTATCTCTGTAAGCATATTGCACGTGCCATTCAGTTAGTGGCTAGAGTTTTTGGTTAGCATGCAGGCGGTCGAGGGTTCGATCCTAGTTTGGAGCGTATTTTTTTATTTGCTAATTCCATTCTGACATTTCATAATGTAATATACACCGTTTCTTAGGTCACATGTATCCTAAATTTACAACATCTTGTAACGCGGAACATAACAAATACGTGGAAACAAGAAATACACTCCTGGAAATGGAAAAAAGAACACATTGACACCGGTGTGTCAGACCCACCATACTTGCTCCGGACACTGCGAGAGGGCTGTACAAGCAATGATCACACGCACGGCACAGCGGACACACCAGGAACCGCGGTGTTGGCCGTCGAATGGCGCTAGCTGCGCAGCATTTGTGCACCGCCGCCGTCAGTGTCAGCCAGTTTGCCGTGGCATACGGAGCTCCATCGCAGTCTTTAACACTGGTAGCATGCCGCGACAGCGTGGACGTGAACCGTATGTGCAGTTGACGGACTTTGAGCGAGGGCGTATAGTGGGCATGCGGGAGGCCGGGTGGACGTACCGGCGAATTGCTCAACACGTGGGGCGTAAGGTCTCCACAGTACATCGATGTTGTCGCCAGTGGTCGGCGGAAGGTGCACGTGCCCGTCGACCTGGGACCGGACCGCAGCGACGCACGGATGCACGCCAAGACCGTAGGATCCTACGCAGTGCCGTAGGGGACCGCACCGCCACTTCCCAGCAAATTAGGGACACTGTTGCTCCTGGGGTATCGGCGAGGACCATTCGCAACCGTCTCCATGAAGCTGGGCTACGGTCCCGCACACCGTTAGGCCGTCTTCCGCTCACGCCCCAACATCGTGCAGCCCGCCTCCAGTGGTGTCGCGACAGGCGTGAATGGAGGGACGAATGGAGACGTGTCGTCTTCAGCGATGAGAGTCGCTTCTGCCTTGGTGCCAATGATGGTCGTATGCGTGTTTGGCGCCATGCAGGTGAGCGCCACAATCAGGACTGCATACGACCGAGGCACACAGGGCCAACACCCGGCATCATGGTGTGGGGAGCGATCTCCTACACTGGCCGTACACCACTGGTGATCGTCGAGGGGACACTGAATAGTGCACGGTACATCCAAACCGTCATCGAACCCATCGTTCCACCATTCCTAGACCGGCAAGGGAACTTGCTGTTCCAACAGGACAATGCACGTCCGCATGTATCCCGTGCCACCCAACGTGCTCTAGAAGGTGTAAGTCAACTACCCTGGCCAGCAAGATCTCCGGATCTGTCCCCCATTGAGCATGTTTGGGACTGGATGAAGCGTCGTCTCACGCGGTCTGCACGTCCAGCACGAACGCTGGTCCAACTGAGGCGCCAGGTGGAAATGGCATGGCAAGCCGTTCCACAGGACTACATCCAGCATCTCTACGATCGTCTCCATGGGAGAATAGCAGCCTGCATTGCTGCGAAAGGTGGATATACACTGTACTAGTGCCGACATTGTGCATGCTCTGTTGCCTGTGTCTATGTGCCTGTGGTTCTGTCAGTGTGATCATGTGATGTATCTGACCCCAGGAATGTGTCAATAAAGTTTCCCCTTCCTGGGACAATGAATTCGCGGTGTTCTTATTTCAATTTCCAGGAGTGTAGTTGAAACAAATGACCCGTCATAGGACAGAATAACTAGAAAAACATTATCAATTTCGAGATGCTAAAGATGGTATCACAGTACAACAACACAACATCTACTTGTCATTTATACTACGTGTAATATGGGGGTTCAGATGTCACGCATTAGCACCAGTGACAATAATAATGTCCATATTGATGTACGCATGACCTTCGGAACAGAATTCGTTGTCCTCAGAATAACAGGTTCTCAAAGCGACCTCCCTGCACGTCCAAACATTGGGCAATCCACTGGATCATACAGCTCTGTACCTTTCGCAGCAAAGCTGCGTTGACAGTGACAATAGCAACATGAACACGCGCTACCATTTCTTCCACATTCGTCGGTTCCTTCAGGTGTCCCCATAGGAAGAAATCCAGGGGATTTAGGTCAGATGAATGCGCTGGCCATACAACTGGGCCTCCACGCCGGAGCCATTTCCCTGAAAATGTTCTGTCCAAATACTGTCGCACATTAATTCCAGAGTGTCGAGGAGCACCATCATGTTGGAACCATATCCTCTGCCGAACAGGTGGTGGGACATCTTGCCGCTAATCAGGCAGATATTTTCAGGCGAATGCAGGATACCTTCGTGCAGTCAACCCGTCAGGAAATATGAAGGAGCCCAAGCACCTGTCGCCCAGTATTCCGGCCCAGACGTCAATACCAAAGCGAACTTGATATCTACGGCCGCGGGTGATGTGCGGGTTAACGTCACACCAATGGTGGGCACTGTGCATATTGAGGACACCCTCACGAGTGAATGCTGCTTCACCCAACAATATTACTGTGTTCACGAAGTTATCGTTGGCTTCCTGTTGTTGTTGGGACCATTCACAGAATTGCATCTGCTGATGGCGGTCTGCAGGATGCAGGTGTTGCGTGAAAGCATAGATAGGGTTGCAGCCCATGCTCGTGCAGCACGTTAACGACCGTGCGTTGCGAGACACGCAGCTGCCTTGCTGCACTACGTGTACCTCGCTTAGGTGCTCAGTGTATGGCCTCCAGAATAGCTTCCTCAGTAGCTGCAGTACGGCGAGTCCGTGGACGATCTCTGTCACGCGATAGTGGAAGGAGACAACGTGACTCCTGAAGGCGCAGCTCCAGACGAGGAAACACATTTTTTTCTGGATGGCGTCGACGAGGATATCTAGTAGCATACTCACGAGCGGCAACACCAGCCCGGTTATTAGATGCACTGAAAGATAATGATTTATTGGCAAACAGTCAGCAAGGATCTTTATTCAAATGACGTATTGACTGCAGCCGGCAAGGATCTCAGATTCCAGAAAGCAAATTTCCAGAAAGCTTTAATGTCTTTTCTAACAAGTGACTCCTAATTGAATTGCTTGCCTATGGAGCATCGTCCCTGTAGTGATTCCACCTGATTTCCTGTCAGAAAGATCACAGTTCGTAATGACGAGAAGTTATCGAATCAAACAGAAGTGACATATGGCGCTTCCTAAGAGAGCGTTGTAAGTCTTGTGCTGTGTCTAGTCTATACAAACGATTTAGGAGACAATCTTAGCAGCCCTCTTGAATTGTTTGCAGATGGTGCTGTCATTTACCGCCTCGTCAAGTCATCAGCTGATCAAAGCTAATTGTAAAATGATTTTGACAAGACATTTGTATGGTGCGAAAAGTGGCAATTGATACTAAATAATGAAAAGTATGAAGTCTTCAACATGCATATTAAAAGAACTACGCTAATTTCGGTTACACTATAAATCACCCAAATCTAAAGGGTGTGATTTCAACTAAATACTTAGGGATTACAATTACGAATTACTTTAATTGATACGACCACATAGATGACGTGGTAAAAGCGAACCAAAGGCTGCTACTCATTGGCAGATGACGAAGAAGATACAACAACTCTACTACAGAGAGTGCCTACACTACGTTTGTCCGTGCGCTTCTGCAGTATTACTGCGCGGTGCGCGATCCGCAACAGGCAGGATTGACGGAGGACATCGAAAAAGTTCAGAGATGGGGAACTCGCTTTGTATTATCGCCAAATAGGGAGGATGGTGTCACGGATCTGATACACGAGCTGGTGTGAAAATCAGCAAAATAAAGGGTTTTTACTGCGGCGAGATCTTTTCGCAAAATTTGTCACCAACTTTCTCCTCCGAATGCTAAAATACAGCCGGCCGGGGTGGCCGAGCGGTTCTAAGCGCTACAGTCTGGAACCGTGCGACCGCTGCGGTCGCAGGTTCGAATCCTGCCTCGGGCATGGATGTGTGTGATGTCCTTAGGTTAGTTAGGTGTAAGTAGTTCTACGTTCTAGGGGACTGATGACCTCAGATGTTAAGTCCCATAGTGCTCAGAGCCATTTTTTTTTTTTTGCTAAAATACACTACTGGCCATTAAAATTGCTACACCACGAAGTTGACGTGTTACCGACGCGAAATGTAACCGACAGGAAGAAGATGCTGTGATACGCAAATGATTAGCTTTTCAGAGCATTCACACAAGGTTGGCGCCGGTGGCGACACCTACATCGTGCTGACATGAGGAAAGTTTCCAACCGATTTCTCATACACAAACAGCAATTGACCGGCGTTGCCTGGTGAAACGTTGTGATGCCTCGTGTAAGGAGGAGAAATGCCCACCATCACGTTTCCGACTTTGATAAAGGTCGGATTGTAGCCTATCACGATTGCGGTTTATCGTATCGCGACATTGCTGCTTGCGTTGGCCGAGATCCAATGACTGTTAGCAGAATATGGAATCGGTGGGTTCAGGAGGGTAATACGGAACGCCGTGCTGGATCCCAACGGCCTCGTATCACTAGCAGTCGAGATGACAGGCATCTGATCCGCATGGCTGTAACGGATCGTGGAGCCACGCCTCGATCCCTGGGTCAACAGGTGGAGACGTTTGCAAGACAACAACCATCTGCACGAACAGTTCGACGACGTTTGCAGCAGCATAGACTATCAGCTCGGAGACCATGGCTGCTGTTACCATTGACGCTGCATCACAGACAGGAGCTCCTGCGATGGTGTACTCAACGACGAACCTGGGTGCACGAATGGCAAAACGTCATTTTCTCGGATGAATCCAGGTTCTGTTTACAGCATCATGATGGTCGGTTCCGTGTTTGGCGACATCGCGGTGAAGGCACATTGGAAGCGTGTATTTGTCATCGCGATACTGGCGTATCACCCGGCGTGATGGTATGGGGTGCCATTGGTTACACGTCTCGGTCACCTCTTGTTCGCATTGACGTCACTTCGAACAGTGGACGGTACGTTTCAGATGTGTTACGACCCGTGGATGTACCCTTCATTCGATCCCTGCGAAACCCTACATTTCAGCATGATAATGTACGACCGCATGTTGCAGGTCCTGTACGGGCCTTTCTGGATACAGAAAATGTTCGACTGATGCCCTGGCCAGCACATTCTCCAGATCTCTGACCAATTGAAAACGTCTGGTGAATGGTGGCCGAGCAACTGGCTCGTCACAATACGCCAGTCACTACTCTTGATGAACTGTGGTATCGTGTTGAAGCTGCATGGGCAGCTTTTCCTGGAAATTGGAAATTGATCCTAAATAACGAAAAGTATGAGGTCATCCACATGAGTGCTAAAAGAAATCCGTTAAACTTCGGTTACACGATAAATCAATCAAACCTAAAGACCCGTCTCTAGTGTATTTTAAGATCGCCCATCGCATGTCACCCAAAGCATTTCTTTCTTGTCTGTGGGTGGAAAAATAATCTGCCACTACACCGGATCTTGACATATGTTCGTCATCCCCATTCCACCTGTCGTATGAGAACTCAGTGGGCAAGGTACAGTGCCCTCGGCAGAAAACGGTTTGACGGAAGGTCCTAGCTGTAAAACGGCCTTTTATTTTCTGGGGTGAGTCTCCACAGGTCAGAATCTTTAGCGCTCTCCTGGGCTCTCTCATTGTGCGCTGTTTTCTGAAGCACGAGGAAAAAGTTTTCTACAAGCACCAGATCGACGCCGAACCAAAATTATATGGGCCGACAGCTTTTCTGCCACATTGGGCTGGGGTGAACACCCCATCGCCTCGGTCGGCGAGTTCTACACAAGTCGCCCAGGTCTCTAAAGAGTAACACAGCAGAGCATCTCAGCTCGCGTCCCTTGGTCCCGCTAACTTCTGACTTTCCGAAACCCAGCTCATGGAGGCGAAAAAGTTCGTTACATGCACAAAAACCTAATTAGACTATAGAGAAGAAGATTAACAGATGGCTTGATCTTTACGATGTCTGTTGCTAATGTCATAACTCGAATTCAAAAAGATGACCAGTCTCAACACGGCTATCACCGATGATTAATGGGATTTGCTTATTAAAAATGAGCAGTGTCGGGTCGTGAACTACTTGTCGCTTCTCAAGTGATAAAAGTGACTCATTTAAGTCAGAAGTTGATGAATGACTGCGTAACTATAATGATTACATTCTCACAAACGTGAATACAATAACAAATAATTATATTGATGAACGACTGTCCACCAGGAACGTTGCCGATTTATGCACGCCATCAAGCACAGGCCTTTATGAATATTTTCCAACCAACTTGGACACGGCACCAATGTTGGATATGGTACAGGAAGGGCGGGCATCGGCGCTCAGCGAGCAGCTGCCGGTCCGCCGTCGCTATTCGGCAGCCGGCGAACATTCGCTCAGTGCTCGTCGAATGCCTTAAGTCAGACATCACCTGTAGATCGAATGAGAAACTCAACAAAGGCTCTCTCGCGCATTTATAAAAAAAATAGTAAGTTCCTAATGTATGTTTGTGCTACCTAATTTGAATTCTAAAATGCAAAATTAGTTATGGATGTGAAATGGTTGGCAACAAACACGTACTCCCCTCCTCTCTGTTTTAACCGGACCTAAGGCATCGAAATCATTTCTGACTACAGGCTTAGATAAAGAAAAGGCACTGAAATGGGTGGCCAGAATATAATACTTACTGGACCTGGAGGCAGTACAAGGTCTCTGAAGAAAAAAAACTGTGCACATGAATTACTAAACGAAAGGAAGAAATAAAACACCTCACTGAGGGCGAGCGAGAGAGATACGGTCTAATGATGGCACACGGCAGTCAATCGAAACAGTTTAGCTTAGGGGCTGCATGGAGGTATCTGTGATCCGGCTGAGACTGAAGCCGTGAGTGGTGACCGTAATTTCACATGTTGCAACTAGCGGACAACGAAATCATGTATCTGATTTCCGACCAATCGGTAGCGGTTCATCGACCTACGACTACATCCACATCACTACTCTGCAATTTACAATTAAGTACCTGACAGACAGTTCATTGAAAAATCTTCAAGCTATTTCTCTTCTCTTCTACACTCTAACAACGCGCCGGAAAACCGAACACTTAAATCTATCCGTGAGGGCTCAGATTTCTCTTATTTTATTACAATGACCATTACTCAGTATACAGGTGAGCGGCAACAAAGTACGCTACTGGTCATTAAAATTGCTTCACCAAAAAGAAATGCAGATTATAAACGGGTATTCATTGGACAAATATATTATACTAGAACTGACATGTGATCACATTTTCACGCAATTTGGGTGCATAGATCCTGAGAAATCAGTACCCAGAACAACCACCTCTGGACGTAATAACGGCCTTGTTACGCCTGGGCATTAAGTCAAACAGAGCTTGGATGGCGTGTACAGGTAAAGCTGCCCATGCAGCTTCAACACGATACCACAGTTCATCAAGAGTAGTGACTGGCGTATTGTGACGAGCCAGTTGCTCGGCCACCATTCACCAGACGTTTTCAATTGGTCAGAGATCTGGAGAATGTGCTGGCCAGGGCATCAGTCGAACATTTTCTGTATCCAGAAAGGCCCGTACAGGACCTGCAACATGCGGTCGTACATTATCATGCTGAAATGTAGGGTTTCGCAGGGGTCGAATGAAGGGTACATCCACGGGTCGTAACACATCTGAAACGTACCGTCCACTGTTCAAAGTGACGTCAATGCGAACAAGAGGTGACCGAGACGTGTAACCAATGGCACCCCATACCATCACGCCGGGTGATACGCCAGTATCGCGATGACAAATACACGCTTCCAATGTGCCTTCACCGCGATGTCGCCAAACACGGAACCGACCATCATGATGCTGTAAACAGAACCTGGATTCATCCGAGAAAATGACGTTTTGCCATTCGTGCACCCAGGTTCGTCGTTGAGTACACCATCGCAGGAGCTCCTGTCTGTGATGCAGCGTCAATGGTAACAGCAGCCATGGTCTCCGAGCTGATAGTCTATGCTGCTGCAAACGTCGTCGAACTGTTCGTGCAGATGGTTGTTGTCTTGCAAACGTCTCCACCTGTTGACCCAGGGATCGAGGCGTGGCTCCACGATCCGTTACAGCCATGCGGATCAGATGCCTGTCATCTCGACTGCTAGTGATACGAGGCCGTTGGGATCCAGCACGGCGTTCCGTATTACCCTCCTGAACCCACCGATTCCATATTCTGCTAACAGTCATTGGATCTCGGCCAACGCAAGCAGCAATGTCGCGATACGATAAACCGCAATCGTGATAGGCTACAATCCGACCTTTATCAAAGTCGGAAACGTGATGGTGGGCATTTCTCCTCCTTACACGAGGCATCACAACGTTTCACCAGGCAACGCCGGTCAATTGCTGTTTGTGTATGAGAAATCGGTTGGAAACTTTCCTCATGTCAGCACGATGTAGGTGTCGCCACCGGCGCCAACCTTGTGTGAATGCTCTGAAAAGCTAATCATTTGCGTATCACAGCATCTTCTTCCTGTCGGTTACATTTCGCGTCGGTAACACGTCAACTTCGTGGTGTAGCAATTTTAATGGCCAGTAGTGTATTTTAGCAAAAAAAAAAAATGGCTCTGAGCACTATGGGACTTAACATCTGAGGTCATCAGTCCCCTAGAACGTAGAACTACTTACACCTAACTAACCTAAGGACATCACACACATCCATGCCCGAGGCAGGATTCGAACCTGCGACCGCAGCGGTCGCACGGTTCCAGACTGTAGCGCTTAGAACCGCTCGGCCACCCCGGCCGGCTGTATTTTAGCATTCGGAGGAGAAAGTTGGTGACAAATTTTGCGAAAAGATCTCGCCGCAGTAAAAACCCTTTATTTTGCTGATTTTCACACCAGCTCGTGTATCAGATCCGTGACACCATCCTCCCTATTTGGCGATAATACAAAGCGAGTTCCCCATCTCTGAACTTTTTCGATGTCCTCCGTCAATCCTGCCTGTTGCGGATCGCGCACCGCGCAGTAATACTGCAGAAGCGCACGGACAAACGTAGTGTAGGCACTCTCTGTAGTAGAGTTGTTGTATCTTCTTCGTCATCTGCCAATGAGTAGCAGCCTTTGGTTCGCTTTTACCACGTCATCTATGTGGTCGTATCAATTAAAGTAATTCGTAATTGTAATCCCTAAGTATTTAGTTGAAATCACACCCTTTAGATTTGGGTGATTTATAGTGTAACCGAAATTAGCGTAGTTCTTTTAATATGCATGTTGAAGACTTCATACTTTTCATTATTTAGTATCAATTGCCACTTTTCGCACCATACAAATGTCTTGTCAAAATCATTTTACAATTAGCTTTGATCAGCTGATGACTTGACGAGGCGGTAAATGACAGCACCATCTGCAAACAATTCAAGAGGGCTGCTAAGATTGTCTCCTAAATCGTTTGTATAGACTAGACACAGCACAAGACTTACAACGCTCTCTTAGGAAGCGCCATATGTCACTTCTGTTTGATTCGATAACTTCTCGTCATTACGAACTGTGATCTTTCTGACAGGAAATCAGGTGGAATCACTACAGGGACGATGCTCCATAGGCAAGCAATTCAATTAGGAGTCACTTGTTAGAAAAGACATTAAAGCTTTCTGGAAATTTGCTTTCTGGAATCTGAGATCCTTGCCGGCTGCAGTCAATACGTCATTTGAATAAAGATCCTTGCTGACTGTTTGCCAATAAATCAATATCTTTCAGGTAAGTCATAATGTTCTAGCACAGCATATGTTCCGAAATCCTACTGCAAATTGACGTTAGCGATATTGGTCTGTAATTTAAAAGATTTCTCCTATTTCCTTTCTTGAGTATTGGTGTGACCTATGTAACTTCCCAATCCGTAACTACGGATCTTTCGCCGAGCGAGCCATTGTGTATGATTGTTAAGTATTGAGCTATTGTATCAGCATACTCAGAAAGAAACCAATTTCGTACACAATCTGGACCGAAGAATTTGCCGTAATTGTTTTAAGCTGTTTCCCTACATCGAGGATATCTACTCCTAAGATACTCATGTTGGCAGGTGTACTTGATTTGAATTCTGGAACATCTACTTCATCCTCTTTGGTAAAGGAAAACCGTGTTTAGTAACTCCGCCTTAGTGGTGCTGTCATCGGTAACATTACCATTGCTATCGTGCAGCGAAGGTATTGATGTGTCTTGCCGCTTGTGTATTTTACATACGATCAGAAGCTCTTTGGATTTTAAATCAGATTTCTGGGCAGAGTGCTTGTAGCACACAGTTAAACTTTTTCCATCCAGCAACCAAACAGTGACACCATGTGGTCCAGAGACTGACTGTACGAGCCATGGAGCCGCGTCTAGACTGATCCGGATGTGACAGAGCTCCCGCTGAGGAAGCTATTTAACACCTCTGCCAATTGGGCAGAGGGAACTGTTTTTCATAGCAAACCTAACAGTGCCCATCTGCACAGTTTTGGATAGGCTACAAAGTTAAGTAGGGTGAGCCAGCACTGCCTTCCTCTGACGGTCAGGATCGCTCCTCTGGTGTCCTCGGTGTATCAATGTAGGAAGGACCGTTCACACTACGCACAAAAGCCGCAAATCTTGCCTCGTGGACATCCGCCATCGCGACAAGCATTAAGTCACAAATAATTTGCACATAATATTATATACTTTATATTCAAATATCTGTGATAGCGTCCTCGTGTGACCGTAATAGTTCGTCGCCCCTAGAGAGCGTAGCATAATAGGGACCCTACATAAGATACTTTGTGCGTTGTCGGCACCACAACAGAAAGGTGTCATCGCTGGGTTTTTAATTAGCTGTAATACAGGGCCTTGTTACCACGGCTTCTACTGCCAATCTTCCACAATAGTCAGGTTTTAGTACTATGGCCTTGCATGCGCCGACAGGCACAAAAGCGCGGACAGAAGGATGTCCACGAGGCACGATTTGCGGCCTACCCTCTGGGCTGCGGGCCGGAGCAGAAACTAGGAAACTAGGCCAACGGGCAAAACAAAGCGCCGCATACTCTCTGCGGACGGCTTTTTACCGGAGGGAACCACAGGGTCGAAACGAAAACTAGGAAGTAGCCGACAGCAGGTAACACAGGCGTTATAACAATGGTGTCAACACAATCGTGAACTGACCGCTCATGCAATAGGAATGTTTCAAGGAGAAGCAAGTCGTGAGTAAAAATAAATGGGAAACATCTAAAAAGCAAGGAAACGAGCAGATCTGCGACTCTGTTGATAAGAAGCAACGTTTACCCACACACGTAGGACACTGTGTCCGCAACAAGGTGACCCGCAGAGGAAAAAAGTGCCCACGTCACCTTAACATTCGCAGTATTTTGTAAACAGTTTGGGGTACAATGACATAAGCAACTTCACAAATTAAAATAGGAACTGGTTGATGTAAGGCATAAATCAGCCTCTGAAAAGAAATTAGATTGGCGTATCTTCATCTAGATTCTCACAGAAGTCAGAGAACAGTAATTTATGACTTGGTTCTGGGCAATTTAACAGTTTATCGCAATATTTTTCTATTTCCAGTATTATTTAAGTCAATTCTAAGTATTTCAATCTTGAAACAAACACTTGGTGCTTGGTAGCGCTTCAATTTATTCTGTAAGATCTGATAAAAATCTCTGGAACTGAAATAAAGATCTCTGGTTTCCAGCTGAGTGTATAACTGAAATAAAGATATCTGGTTTCCAGCTGAGTGTGCGTAACTGCCATCAGCTTCTTCGACATCGAAACGTTGAACCATTTCGACGACCTCAATAGTTGGAAATCCGAGAAGGTTTATATTAATTCGGCTCACTGAGAAAGGCAACAAGATCACATATCTGACATTTTTTCGACGTTTTCTTGTATTTCAAAAGTGTGATTTTTCCAGTACTCTTCCAATTCTCCGTGTTACCCTAGGTCTCTTTTCTTTATTGTTTAAGTTTTTCATAGTTTTAGATGATTCCAGAGCTTTTTCCTGTTCTCCATTTTTATGATCTTGCTATTCTGCCAGTTCATACTCTTCATTCTGCCATGCAAGTACCGGGTGATCAAAAAGTCAGTATAAATTTGAAAACTGAATAAATCACGGAATAATGTAGATAGAGATGTACAAATTGACACACATGCTTGGAATGACATGGAGTTTTATTAGAACCACAAAAAATGCAAAAGTTCAAAAAATGTCCGACAGATGGCGCTTCATGTGATCAGACTTGCAATAATTAGCATAACAAAGTAAGACAAATCAAAGGTAATGTTCTTTACAGGAAATGCTCAATATGTCCACCATCATTCCTCAACAATAGCTGTAGTCGAGGAATAATGTTGTGAACAGCACTGTAAAGCATGTCCGGAGTTATGGTGAGGAATTGGCGTCGGATGTTGTCTTTCAGCATCCCTAGAGATGTCGGTCGATCACGATACACTTGCGACTTCAGCTAACCCCAAAGCCAATAATCGCACGGACTGAGGTCTTGCGACCTGGGAGGCCAAGCATGAAAGTGGCGGCTGAGCACATGATCATCACCAAACGACGCGCGCAAGAGATATTTCACGCATCTAGCAATATGGGGTGGAGCGCCATCCTGCATCCTGCATCTAATAAAACCCCATGTCATTCCAAGCATGTGGGTCAATTTTTACCTCTCTATCTACATTATTCCGTGGTTTATTAAGTTTTCAAATTTATACTGACTTTTTGATCACCCGGTATATCTAGATGACGCAGTTGTTCTGTTTTCTGCAGTATTGAGCTGCTAGATAGCTTTTGCGATTAAGCAAGCTAAGTAATTATTATTTCATCTTGGAAATTTTTAATTAATTTTAAGTGCCCAAAGTGTGATAATTTATTAATTTCTGTTGCCTTTTTTGTGTTTTTATAAAGAAAAAATTCATTTTAATTTTAAACAGGTTATGATCGAAAGCAAATTCATCATTTATGACCGGCGTAACATTCATTATTTCTTTAGCATTTCTCTTTTAAATGGCCATGCATTCCAATGGTTTGTGCCTAATCTTGGATTTGACGACTGCAGTGTTTTATCTTTTTTGGAAGCTTTCTTCCTTTCCTGTTTTGCACTGCAATGTTCTAAGAGTTCAGATACTTCGGCTTCCATAAAATCCAAGACTGTCTCAGTTTTTCTGGATTCTTCCATGTGACTTCAGGCATGGATCCAAGGCTGAGTTCTGGGAGGGGGCCACAGTTCCTTCTTACTTTCTCGTCCCCTCCCTCTTCCCGAAAATGCTGGTTGTAACAGGTACAAGTCCTGATATTTTTATTGGTGACTGATGACCATTTACATCATCTGCAGACCAATAATTATAGGAGTAGTATATTTTTAGTTTGTTTACTGCCTCTCTATACATATGGCAAGAGTAATCTGTAAATGCATATTTTCCCTGGGGCAGCACATGGACACATGGATGCATAACAGGTAGTCTATATTACAGGCACAGTTCACTTAGTGATGCAGTTCCGACCATGCAGAAAACATCAAGTACTAAATTATTTTTGCGAAAACTGTTCAACGCAGAGAAAAAACAACCAACTCACTGATGTATCTACATATTAAGGTCCACATATAAAAACTTTTTAGTAGTCACCACACAGAAAACTCATTGCGAAACGAAAAACCTATAACAAAAAGGATGGGGGAGGGGAGAATGTCAAACTAAGAACTGCTAGGTGTTACATGCCATCGATCACATGACGTAGCAGTACCTTGAAAAGGTTACTGAAAGCGCTGCTATCGGTTCCAAATTTATCGACGATGGAATCCGTAATGTTGCCGAAAATTGCGAACGTTACAACTCTAAATGCCGTTGTTGTATGCCTAGTAGCAATATCCAGGATATACAAAAGACAAAGCGCTCACGATCAAGGTGAATCGAGAACTCATAACCATAAAAGCCGAAGCCACAGGAAAGGAACAATCCCAACCCATCACTTGCAAACAAGTCTCAACACCATTTAAGCCACGAAAAGCGCCAGCGTTTGACAATAGCCACTCTTAATTCCTAATAATGTGCATAAAATATGCAAAAGTATGGGTGACTCATTTCTACACAGACATTACGCAAACCGTCAGTATATCACAATAATTTAAACACTCTAAGGTAATCCCTATATCAGATTCTCGCAAACAAGCTGATAGCCCTGCATACCAATAACAATACTATCTATGACCAACAAGCTACCAGAACGACTTATTCATAATAAAATCAGTACTTCAATATTTGAAACAATCCCAGTCGGACAAGACGAACTTGTGGCCAAAACGAAGCTGCCACTTCCCGCATACCTCGGGGCAGGATTTCAAAGAAAACATAAAATCGCAGCTACATTCATCGACTTATCAGAGGCCTGCGTCAGAGTGACTATATAAGGCATTACATACAAATCGTGTAATCTTGCAAGCCATTCGCTCCACTAATCGAGAGTGTTCCAAGTTATCATGCAATCCGTGATCGGCTCCCCAAGAAGGGTATCAGACTTTGCTCCACTTCTCACAGAAGTACAAAAAGCATTGCTGAGGAAGTTCGGCTACGCTGACGACTCGATACTTGCAACAAGATTTAGCTCAATTGAAGTCAGAAGAAATCCTAGCAGAGCGCATATAAGTAATGGGAAAATACTTTCGCAAGTGGAGACACCAGCAAACACCACCAAAACTGAGATTTCCTGCTTCCATCTGAGTACACTCGCTGAAAGAAAACTCAATATACAGTTTCAAAATACTACAGCTACAATGTAACACAAAAAACTGATAGAACAGTCTCCCAGACAGCACCTAACAAAAACAGCCGAAAAATATAAAATAGTATCATCTAAATGCTATATGGGACAACTTGTGAAACTTGGGAATCCACCTTGCGTTCTTATGACCTGGTTCTTGTCTTTCCAAGCGTAATATCATAGCCGGATCGACTCTAGAACAGGGTTACACAAATTGTAAAGCGAATAAATGCTCCGCAAAGAACTATTAATAACTTGGCAGTTCTTTTTTCGACTTTTTGACGACGTCAATTTTTTTCAATTTCATTATGATTTCTGAGTTTCCAGTTATGATTTGCAACTCAAGTAATCACTGAAAAAAAAACAAGTTTTCCTAGTTCTTTAAAAAATTATAACTTTCAAAATAAAAAAGGTTTTCCATCAAAGCACTCTGATTCTCAAAGCCGTCCGTTAGAGGAAAGTTTGGAAATCCCTCCTCTAGACGACCAGTAACAAAGACAGCAAGGATAGCTGTAGAAGACCGAATTGAATCTTGCCAACAGATGGACTCGAGATTGGAGTGGACAACAAAGTTATCACCCAAAACATGGTTCTTGATAAAGAGAACTGGAACCCAGCCTGGCATATGGTTTTTTTTACATACCTAGAGTAAGGAACTATCCTCACTTTGTGATTGCAGAGAACCACAAAACAAGAGAGGCATCACCAATACGATGGTAGACCAGAAAAACCCCGTCTACGACCTCAGAATTGATAGATTACATAAATATCCCAGAAGTTCGATTCTAATTTGGTATATTATGTATATTATTCTGTTATTACTTCAAAGTTTGTATTTTTTGAGTCACCAGCCCGCCATGAATTCCTCTGCTGTGCCAACCTTTTCATCTCAGAGTAGCTACTTGCAATCTACATCCACAATTATTTTCTCGATGTATTCAAACCTCTGTCTTCCTCTACCGTTTTTACCCCCTACAGCTCCCTCTAGTACCATGGAAGTTATTCCCTGATGTTTTAACAGTTTTCGTATCATCCTGTCTCTTCTTCTTGACAGTGTTTCCCGCATATTCCTTTCCTCTCTGATTCCGAGCAGAACCTCCTCATTCCTTACCTTATCAGTCCATCTGATTTTCAGCATTCGTCTGTAGCACCCCATCTCAAATGCTTCGATTCTCTTCTGGTCCAGTTTTCCCCAAAGTCCGTGTTTCACTACCATACAATTCTGTGCTCCAAACGCGCATTCACAGGAATTTCTTCCTCAGAGTAAGGCCTATGTTTGATACTAGTAGACTTCTCTTAGCCAGGAATGCCATTTTTACCAGAGCTAGTCATCTTTTTATGTCCTCCTTGCTCCGCCCGTCATTGGTTAATTTTAAGCCGAGGTGTCCATTGCAGCAATTTTTCCTTGTCTTTTGCAAACCAATTACGCTAATTTAATCTTTATTAATGATCGTTTGCTGCTTGAACTACAAGTATTTCAACCACCCATAGGATGATGAAGTCTCGTACCACTCCCTCGCTCTGCTATAGAAGCAACTCACGTAAGTGGATAATGACGATTCAGTTTTTTAGGAGCAGAGCACTGGCTGTTAAGTACATTGTGTAGGGCTCGAGTCCTGGCGTGACAGACGGCTTCAACTTCTCAGAGAGTTTTTATAGGCAAGATGGACAAAAACATGTTCGTAGTTAACCGCAACGACGTTTACACGAACCATTATCTGGAATGGCATTGTGCCGGTGTCGTCGATGCGATGAGATTTGCATCTGAAAAGGGATTATACAACCGTTTCAGTTGAATGCTCATCTAATGAAACGAATTAAATATTTTAAGAAACTAAGGATTCTAAAGTCATGATTCAGGCGTATAATGCCCAAAAAATGTATACTACGAGGACACCCGAAGAACTCGAGGCCGCAAGACGAAATGCCACCTAGCGGCGGGACTCCTAAGCTATGCCGGCTACTTTCGCCGCTAGTGCTGCCACCAGCGGCAGTTTATGAAACTTACAGCATCTATGTCTCGGACGAATCCGGACGCAGCTTCAGTTTACAGCGGGCTGACGGTGGGAGTGGTAGCAGAATTGGAAGCGGACGAGATTTCAGAGGGACGCGCCTGACTAAGGGGGTGGTGCAGGGCCATGCGACTGCGATGACGACCGGAGCTTGCTGCGTAGTCGTGACGCTGTTAATAGCGGCCGCCGCCGCTGACAGCACAGACTTCTTCCTCAGGGAGATCTTCCAGAAGTATGGAAACAGCGGAGTCATAACCTACGAGGTGAGTTTAGGGCGCAGCCGGCACACTGCGGGGTGGGGGTAGCAACCCTCGCCTCCGGCGCGCGCTTTGATTTCCCACTACGTACCATGTCGCGAGCTGCTTTCAGTGTAATTGCAGCGCTGTTATATTGACTGCGTACTAAAGGTTGTGATGTCGGTAATTGTGCTTTCTGTTGGATATTTAAAGTGTTTGTGTGTGGCGCGTCTTGAGCTATGTTGAGAGGAGAACGTGCCGATGTTGGATGACACATGGAAAAGTATACGCCTGCATTGATAATAAAAATTATCACGTGATGACGACCGAATTGAACTAAGGAGATAATCATAGTAGCTGGTTGTTATTCAGAGTGCATTCCAATATATTCAGTTTCAGTGAATGAAAGTCGTTAGAAATAAACAATTTTTTTTATTTTTAATTAAGCTGTTAATTTTGTATATTATGCGTGTACACACGTAATATCACTTGCGTGCTGTAATCATCAATTCCTGTACATTGTTGCTGCTTCTAGCATTCTCCGAGAGCTCTGTTACAAAATGACTTTAGGAGAATTGGACAACTATATTCTATAGTTTAAATTACATCACTTTGCGCCTAACAATGACTTATTATACACGCCAGTTTTGATTCCTGCGTCAACTAAACAAGGAATCTTTTCGCCAAAAATAGCGTTACCAATTTGCTCAGAAGTGCATTCTATGTTTGTTTATCCTGCAGATCTAATGTTGTGTTATATCTGCGGATACTCTAAAATTTTTTAGAATTGTTAGGTTTATGCTTTACAAAACAGCTGCTTTATTAGCGAGAGGGTGGAAAAATAAACACGATAACGGGATTTATTTTATTGTTTTAGTGAAAAATCGATGTCAGGGCGATGTCCTGAACAGCGTCAAAACCCTAGACGAAAGCTATAACGAATTTAATGTAAATATAGAGAGCTAGAACTGTAAATACAGTGAAATAGAACTGAGAAAAATACACATCGTTGGCACGTACATGACAAAACGCCTGAAATGTTTCATATCCATTGGAAGGTATTACCTTGTTTGTTTTCTTGTGTTAAAACACTGAGACAGTGGATTCACGCTCTTCTGCATGTAAAACGAATAGCATTTTACAATTTACGCCGATGGGTAAGCAGGTTTGGCATATGAATATTTGTTGTCAGCTGATTGTCGCCGGAGATGTTTTGGCTGCCACCGAGGCCACGGCTAATGGCGGCCCCGACATTGCTGCGGACTCCGCCAGCTGTCCATAGAGTGATAGCGTACAGCGGCGCCCCCTCTGCTCGACGCTATCTCAGATCTCACCACGTCGAGAAGATGACAACGCCACTAGTCGCTCACCGACATTCAAGGCTCTGTTTGTAACTAATCATTTATTAAAAACGAAGGCACCGTAATTTCGAATGAACTTGAGCACACAAAAATTGGGGATTTGTTGACGTGACAGTATTTGTGTTGTTAATTTTGAAGCAACATTTGCACAACGGTGGAAATATTTCATCTGATTTCAATAATTCCAATTCGAAACTTTCTGTTCCTAATTAAATGCAGTGATGCATTCCGTACTGGCAGTGCTGATTTTATCTGTTACACAACAGCAAAACTCAGAATGAGAGGTTGAGAACCCTGTGTATTGGTTTATCAAAACGTATCGAGAGTTGGGTGGTGCGAAATTTAAACAGTGCACTCGTCAGTATTTTTTGCATCGTTGGGCCCGCGGCATCAAACGCAGTAGTGCCTGAGAATTGCGGTACTGCCGAAATAGGCCTATTGTACGAAATATAATAAAACTATTTGCAGCTAATTTGGAAGATTCATAGCACTCCATAGTGTATCTTCACTTGCGACAAGTCTATTATTCCTGCTGTAAAAAACATGTGCATTTGAAGTTGCTATATATTTCCGCGTTTAGAGGGCTGTAATTATGTGTGTGTTTATTGGAGTACAGCTACCAATTACATGATATGTTTCCACCAGATTGTTCACAAACTGGATTAGGGAAAAATAAATGATAAATATCTCTTTCGAAAATTTCGCTTCCACAAATTTTGTCGCGCTATAAGAAGTATTTTCGTCGCTACATAAACAAGAAACAGGGCAGAGGACAACACAAGCCAAACAATCCATTAGCTGAATACTGTACTTTGGTCAGATAAAATTTAAAAAAAGACAAAAAATGGTTATCTGAGTCAGTAGTACAAAGAAATTGTTTATATCAGCGGAATCCTGGAAAATGATCGAAAGAGATAGTAGCAGACTTGAAGTCGTGCAAATGTATTTTTTGGTGTAAGGAGTGACAGAGTTTCAAGGCGAGAGAAAATCCCATATACAGAAAACAGCAAGCGAATGAAAACCCCTTATACATCACGGAAGATGTGGACAAACGGCGTTTAAAATGGTATGGGCATATGATCAGATTATGGGATTACCTTAGGCAAAACAAATTACTATAAGCATTTTTGGAAGGTGACTGCCAACAGCTGTTAAGTAATGTATGAAATGCATATTTGAAACCAAAGATTTGTGTTTACAATAAAAATAGATGATGGTTCAAATATGCATTTTATACATAGAAAGTACTATGTTGGTAATCCCCACGCAAGAGAAGTTGACACTAAGCAGAATGGAAGAGTAAAGTGGAGGACGATGTGCAATGAAGAAATTTGAAAGAATATTTGTACAAGGCTCGAAAGACTTGGATACGAAGCTGAGGGAAACGGTCTAAAGAGCTGTAAACAACTTGGAAAAAACTCCGTATACCACTCACGAAAACTTATTTTCACTTTGAGAAGATGCCTAAGAGACCAACAATCGTGCCGATCATAGTATCTGTTACAGTAATAGCAACTTAGATGTCTGCCACATTGCTGCGGTCGGTAAATTCCTTCGTTTCCCTCGTTACGTGATGGTGTTTGAGAGCCGTGACGAAAGGAATAATTCAATACGGTTTTGTCTTCGGCGCTTGTCAGTTAATCATAACTTACTTCTATGAGTGATGGAAATAAGTACCACAAACAGGGGAGACCGAAGCTGCTATGCAAATCGACACACCCTAGTTACACTGATTAACTGGTATCGAAGAAACCAGGTGCAATATGTTGAATTATCGTCAAAAGTAAATTATGCACTTCTTAACTACCTAAACATCCTTATTAAAAATATCTAGTCAGTGTTAAAAATCAAGGAAAAATTATAACAGACGAGAAGAGTTTTTATGCTTAATCACTATAATATTTAGACTCTTTGAAATGTGACGATGGAAAACAGTAGAAAACGATCTGTCCCTAGTCATAAGCCTGAGCCACTTGTCAGCAGTATTGTACAAATTACAAGATATTACATATTTCCCTGAACAGTCTTTTCCTGGAGTGACACGTTATCTTCAAATTTATGCTACGTCTCGCGTTAGTTTAGTGAAATGGTGATTTAGATGTAAAAGGGAGATCATGTTTTTCATACAATAGCTGTATGACGCCAATTGGAGCTGCATCCAGCCTCAGAAAAGATGTGACAGAAACAATTGATTTGAAGATATTGTTTATGTGTGTCGCACGATGGAAACAATATACTAACTGTTACGAATTTCCGTAGCTTGTTTTGAGAGCTAAGTGTGCGGCTATCGTTAAAGACGAAACACTGACTGTATCGAACATCTGTCGCTTATGTCTGCAGAAGATTCATAGATCCTGATGTACAGTTCTGGTGTGATGTGGTAAAACGAGGGCGTTTGATTAAAGCATAGAATGGCGGAAAATTAGTGGTATTGGTGACGTTATGCTCATAACACTGATGTTGTGAACCTCTTGTTTTGTTTGATTTATATCTTTTCCATGAACGAAATGTAGACCTTGAGTGGATCCTTACGGGCTGGTAAACGGCGGCTTGCAGCGGCAATGAGGTGACAGTTTGGTTGGAGTTGGCTAACCGGTCGGTTCACCATCTCCAGAACGCATCCTGCTACCCTCAGTACACTTCTTTCTGATATTTCCGGCCAAACAACTCTCAACGCACACCCCAGCACAGTGCAGGGAGGACCCAGGAGGAAGGAAGAAGTTAATACCGGTTGAGAGACTGCTAAGTGGATCACTTTCTACAGTTTCTCACGGACACAAAACCATCGCGAAACCCGCCTTGGCTATGTACGTCCGTAATGAAGACTTTTCCTATCGTCGCTGCGGAACACGATCCAGACTATATCTCATCTTTGTTTCCGTGATTTATGGTTTTCTCTGATTTGTCAAAGTGGATACACGTTTGTGAATTTCAAGGTGCATCATATGAAAGAAACAGTTTTCCTTTATTCTTTGGATTCTCAGCTTTTACCACAAATAAGTAACGAACAATCTGCTAAGACGAACTGTCGAAACAGCGTTTGTATCGTAAACATTTCGACAAATAAATCTTGCGCTAGTTCTCTTGTTGAGTAGCACCAGAAAATTATACACGTTTTATGAAGTAAAATGTATGTCTGGGGCTATGAATTCTGTCAGTAATCTATCGTCTTCTCTGCAATGTATAGTGACCAGAATACTGGCCATACTTAATTATTGACTGAAAAGATAGATATTCCTCTAAATTAAAACTAAAGCAGACTACAGTGCAGAGGTGGATTCCTAAGATTTAGTTATAATAAAAATACCAGACTACAGAAATATTTTCCTTTGATTTAGTTTCACAGCAGAATTTGATCTCCAATCAAACTTCAACTCAAAATATGAATGCCCCATATTGTTTCTCAAATGATTACACGTTTCTGCTTATGAAGCACATATACGAAAATCTTTCTTATAAGAAGGCAAAAAAAAAAAAAAACACCGCTCTGGATGTAGAAAGTCTTTCCTATTAAAATCACGATCAGCTTCACGCCAATTTAAGTGCACCCTTAGTATTTTACTTTCTTTTTACACTGGCTTAGTAAATATTATATGGAGTAGAATTCTCCTGTAGATAATGTATTTTCACAAATTATGTTTGAAACACTGTTTTACGCTGTTCTGAAGCCTCGCCCCGTCCTTCACGTCACTGATAAATCAAAACCCGCCAGAAGAATTTGTCAAATTGATTGAAAGGCGTTCCTAAAATAAAATAATACGAGTATTTGGTACTACAAGTCCTGCAAAGTGTGCGAAAATGTACACATGTCAAAAAAAGTTTTGCATCACATCGGTTCCGAGAGTTCCGGAACCTGTACAGAAAATTGGAATAGAGATCAACATAAACAACATCTCTGCCCTTCTTATTGCTCATGAAAACCACACATTGCATATTGTACAGCGAGACCTTCAGAGGTGGTGGTCCAGATTGCTGTTCACACCGGTACCCCTAATACCCAGCAGCACGTCCTCTTGCATTGATGCAGCCCTGTATTCGTCGTGGCATCCTATCCACAAGTTCATCAAGGCACTGTTGGTCCAGATTGTCCCACTCCTCAACGGCGATTCGGCGTAGATCCCTCAGAGTGGTTGGTGGGTCACGTCCTCCATAAACAGCCCTTTTCAATCTAACCTAGCCATGTTAGATAGGATTAATGTCTGGAGAACATGCTGGCCACTCTAGTTGAGCGATGTCGTTTTCCTGAAGGAGGTAATTCACAAGATATGCACAATGGAGGGCGCGAATTGTCGTCCATGAAGACGAATGCCTCGCCAACATGCTGCCGATATGGTTGCACTAACGGTCGGAGGATGGCATTCACGTATCGTAGAGCCGTTACGACGTGTTATGTAATTAATTTTGTTCTCCAAGTTGATCAGCGAAATTCACGTTTTTTGCTGTTACAATGCAGAATTTATCCGCTAGATATTTCTGTGATGTTGTAGAATCTTTGATTATGAAACGCAGAAATGATCACATCTTGAGACCTTGAGATCTGAAGACAGGACTAGAAAAGTTAAAAGGGGGCTGCGTCGACAGTATTGTACCTGCTAGTACTTAGGTGAATAGGTTGCCTGACAAGAAGGAAAACTGTGAAAAGTGTGTGCGTGCAGACACTGAACAGACAGTTCGCGTTATGCAGTGCTTCGTTAATTATCAGCCAGAAGTTGGTGTAAAAGGATGTTTAGGAGTGAGGAACTGGTGAACAATTTATAATCTCGATCTGAAAAATAAATAAATAAACAAACAGACCTGAAGAAACTCACTACATCCCAGTTGTGTGCTGTAGAGGAAGAGGCAGATGGCTGCATTACCATTGCCATTCTGGACATATCTAGTTGACCCAATATGACTACAGAGTGAGATAATAGGTTAGTCATAATAAAAGCAACAGCGTGGACAAGGAGGAAAGTGACCATCGTTTAAGTAGCAGGCGACGAATACGGAAGTCAATAGTGAGCGTGAATAGCTTTAAATATATGGGCAAATAGGCGAAGACAATTGGATGAATGAAGGCGGGAAATAAGAAACAAAAAGTGGAAGTACCATTCCAAGCCACACGAAACGTTTCCAACAAAAAGTGCCTTTCCAAAAAATCAAAATAAGACATTGCAAAACCAGTGTTTCTATGCATAAGAATATCAGAATATCTTATCGTCTCTGAGCGCACACGAAAGGAAAGAAAGCGAGAGAGAGAGAGAAAACTAAAACAATATCCTTTGTTCAGATTATAAAAAAGTGGATCTACATCAGAGAAACCCAAACAAGAAATATAGTCTAAATAGAAAAAAAAATACGGACACAATGCGCAAGCGCAGATTTCGATTTCATGGCCACATAAAAGAAGTAATGACTTTAAATGGACGAAAGGTATTTTCGACATTTTTTACTCGAAACCGAAAAAAGAATAGCGTCGCATACAAACGCCAAAAAAGGCGGAGGAAATTGGTAAAAAATATCAGAAGACACACTAAGCCGAAACATCTTCAGAAAAGCTTTAGTAATATTTGGGTCTTTCAGAGATGAGGAATGAACGACTGGTGGCAAATGGTCAGATGGACGCCGTTCTTAGGTACTGTGTGTTCATGAAAGATATGAGTAAACAAAAACTGACAACGATTGATAAAAATTGGTCATAAGATTACCGTGATCTCTAGATGTCCGTGTAATGGAATGAGTAAGGCAGAAATAATATCTAAGTGAGCTATAATAAAATAGTTGAGGTAAAATTGAGAAAGTGGTAGCTTTAAAGAAGATGAAACTGAAAAATTGAAGTACAGAAGGAATACAAACCGGCAATGTAATTGATACGCACAGAATTCAACTGCTACAAGTCCTTGGAAGAAGACAGCATTTTGAAATACAGTGCAAACGGCTGTATCTCGAGAAGAGCAAATCAATCAAATGTTTTTAAAGCGTTGGGCGCTACTGACTATAATGTACGATACTTAATTCGTGGCGAATAAAAGTTTCTTTCATATCTAAAACCGTTGTCTTTGGGTAAAGCCTATGAAATGAAGTATCAATAAGATATTTTGGTACTGTTTGAAACAAGAAATGCACTGTTAATGGATACAGATCTTGCTGAGTGAAAAAAAGCGACATGTGTTCAATATACTCATCTATTAGCGCAAGTCGCTACGGTCGCAGGTTCGAATCCTGCCTCGGGCATGGATGTGTGTGATGTCCTTAGGTTAGTTAGGTTTAAATAGTTCTAAGTTCTAGGGGACTGATGACCTTAGAAGTTAAGTCCCATAGTGCTCAGAGCCATTTGCACCATATTAGCGCAAGTGTGATGTGCGACAGCCGCGTAGCGTTCGGGGTATCACTATCAGTATCGCTGTGAATTACGACAGTGCGCCCTCTGGATGTTGAATTTCATGTTGGTACTCTCACGTACCTGCAGTACGTCTTTGATTGACAAATTGTCTTTGACTACAACGCTTCACGGTTAGGAAGTGTACAATAAAATGAGGACCAGGACAGAGGAGCACGTTATCGTGATATACCAGAAGTATGGTGGGGAAGGCGAGTAGTCAGTGATGGAGAAACTGATCAGAACGAATAATGGCGTCAAAGCTCTACATTAAACGAAGCAACAAATATTAAAAGACAGTACACTCATGTGCAGAAATACATATACTGAAAGTGCTGCAAACAGAAAACAAAAGAAGGGAAACAATCATTGATTGGAAAGAATCTGAAGGAACTTACTCCTCGTCGTCAGAGACTGACCACCAAGTCAACTACGTTGCCCTCACTCATCTTACTAGACATCATTCTCATTGTATGGTGTTTATTAAAATCAAGAAGACGTAATGCTACTTTACCCAGAGACGTCGCTTTACATGTTTCTAGTCTATATTTTCTTAATTTAATGATTTTTAAAAGAGGAGTGCTTCAAAGCAATAGCATCTCTTAAGAATGATCATAGAATATATCTGACTACTCCATCAGTTGATGGTTACATCTTTCCAGGCAGTGTTCTACGTACTGTTATTCATTAAGTTTGCTACATGCGTCGTAGGTGGGTATGGTATTCTGCCGGCTAGGTAGTGTTTTAATCGTAGTACGAATAAACTATATTGTCACAATACACAGCTAATATGAAACTTTCTGGCAGATTAAAACTGTGTGCCCGACCGAGACTCGAACTCGGGACCTTTGCCTTTCGCGGGCAAGTGCTCTACCGTCTGAGCTACCGAAGCACGACTCACGCCCGGTACTCGCAGCTTTACTTCTGCCAGTATCTCGTCTCCTACCTTCCAAACTTTATAGAAGCTCTCCTGCGAACCTTGCAGAACTAGCACCCCTGAAAGAAAGGATACTGCGGAGACTTGGCTTAGCCACTGGCAGAAGTAAAGCTGTAAGTACCGGGCGTGAGTCGTGTTTCGGTAGCTCAGACGGTAGACACTTGCCCGCGAAAGGCAAAGGTCCCGAGTTCGAGTCTCGGTCGGGCACACAGTTTTAATCTGCCAGGAAGTTTCATATCAGCGCACATTCCGATGCAGAGTGAAAATCTCATTCTGGAAATATACAGCTACATTACTAACATATTCTGAAAAATTCAGCTCGCTTTCCACCTCTTCCAGTTCCCACCATTCTTTGCCGTTTGGTACACAATGAGATTGTTAAATCTCTGTTTACAGTTCTTCCTTGATTTGTTGATCGAGTATCATCGTGTCTTTTACGCTTGACACACAAGAAAAATAATAAAAGCAATGGCATGAACAAAGAAAGGTAGTGACCATCGTTAAAGTTGCAAGCGACGAATACGGAAGTCAGCAATGAGCGTAAGTTGCTTTAAATAGAGGGTATCCGGGAAGCAGGGTCGAATATTAAAGTGCTATAGAACATACAAAATTTATTGAAAACTTAATTTTTTTTTGACAGACATTAACTTCTCCCACTTATCTATGAAAAATTATATCCTCTAACTGACAACCCAAGGCTGCGCAGCAATGAGCAATGCTTTCATTGAAGTTCTCGATGAAGCGTTCACAACCAGCTGGTGGGATGCCTTTAATAACCCTTTTAATTTCATCCTTCAAGTGATCTATTGTTTGTGGTTTGTTCACGTACACTTTTGTTCTCACAAAACCCCACAAAAAAAAACGTCATAGGGTGTAAGATCGCATGATCTGGCAGGCCTTTCCTGGTTGTCACGCAAAGAGATGATTTTTTGAGGAAACTTTTCATTCAGCTGAGAAATCGTTCCACGGGATGTGTAACATGTCGCACCATCTTGTTGAAGCCGAAAATCGTCATTTTCGCCAATAAGAGAGAAAAAAAATCAGACTAATGGTAGCTCTCTCATCATTTTCAAAAATGTGCGGGCCGATCACTTCTACTGCCCAATCGTCCATTGTGGATGCTTCTCACCTTCCATAGTCACTCGCGGATTTTCGTTACCTTAGAGTCTGTAGTTCTGCTTATTGATGTACCAGATGAGGTGAAGTGCGCCTCATCTACGAAAATTATTCTGTTTTGAAGTTCTCGATCACAGCTTGTCAGGCCAAGACCCATTTAGCAAACCGATGTTTCTTTCCATGATCTGCTGTCTTCAACTCTTGTGTACGTTAGATCTTGTAAGCATGCATTTTCAGATCTTTTCAAAGGATTTCATGCACTAAACTTGGTGATAAATTCGATTGTGAGCTCGTCGGCGAACTGATTTTCTGTCACACTGTCATGCACGACAGCAATGTTTTCTTGTGTTCGAACAGAAGCCGGTCGTCCTGTTTTCTTAACGTTTGAAACGTTTGCCCCTGGTAGCTGAGTGGTCAGCGCGAAGATAAGTCATACCTAACGGCTCGGGTTCGATTCCCGGCTGAGTTGGAGATTTTCTCCTCTCAGGGACTGTGTGTTGTGTTGTCCTTATCATCCCCATCGACACGCAAGTCGCCGAAGTGCGTCAACTCGAAAGATTTGCGCCAGGCGAACGGTCTACCCGAAGGGAGGCCCTAGCCATACGGCATTTCCATTTCCGACGTTTAAAACAAACTTGTGGTCTCAAACTTCCGGATCAACTTCCGAACTGATGATTCGTTTTGAGCAGCATTACGTCCGAGTGTCATAGCAATTCACAAACGGTTGCCGTGGCTCTTTCACTGTTTTTGTAATAACTTTCACCACTAGGATACGTTGCACCGTTGTCATCTGCTCCATGACGAAAATAAACATCAAACAACAATGCTAACCACACAAAAGCTATGAGGCTACTAATAGGAAGGTTTGCAAATAACAAATACAAAAAAAACCACGGCTGCCAACCGTCATATGATGACAAAATGGCGCAAAATTCAAATTCGTCCTTACTTCCCGGACACTCTTTATGTGGGCGAATAGGTTTCAGATAGTAGGATGAATAAAGAAGTCTTGAAAGAAAAAAAAATGGAAAAAGGTTCCCAAACCACAAGAAACGTTTACAGCAAAAACTGCTTTTCCATAGAAATATAAATACATCATTGCAACTGTCGTAAGACCAATGTGTGTGTATGCATGTGGGTGTCTTGTCGTCTGTGAGCGAATTAGAAAGGAAAGATAGGCAGATAGAAAGAGACAGAGAGAGATAGAGAGCTAAAACAATATAATGTGTTCAAATTATGAAAACTAGATCTACGAGAAAATATCTAAGTATGAAATATATCCCAAAACACAAAAAATTACGGACACAATGTGCAAGCGCAGAGTTCGATTTTATGGTCATATAAGAAGAATTAATGGCTTTAAATAGACCAAACGTATTTTCTACATTTTTAGCTTTAAACCAAAAACAAGAATAGTGTCGCATACAAACGTCAAAAACAGCCAGTGGAAATCAGTCAAATCATCAAAAGACACACTAAACCGGAACATCTTGAGAAAAGGTTTATTTGGGTCTTTGGGAGAGGAAGAAAGAAAAACTTGTGCCAAATGGTCAGATAAACGCCATTCGTAGACGCTAAGTATTAATGAAAAACACCTGAGTAAACAAGAACCGACAATAATCGTCATTATGGTTGTAAGATTATCGTCATCTCTAGAACTACTTCTCTCCTTCATATCTGCCACATACTTTACAGACCTAGCTCCCGCTCTCTGTTCGGTGAGACTGTGATTCTTTCCAGAATTCTGAACAGCGATCGTGAAACTTCATTGCTCTCTACTCTTTTCCTTGCCTTATCATAGCAAGCTTTTTCGTTCTCCGAACAAGTACTGAGAAAGCCAACTTAATTCAAAGAACATCGCAATCTGTAATCGATTTATGTCAAGTCAAGCAGCCATCAAAATAATGAGTCAAAAATGGGTATTTTAGAGAACGAGAACTTCCGGTTTCTGTATAAAATAAGGTGTTATGACAGATAAAATACGATAAAAAGATTAAAATAAGAAAATAATACTGATATTGACGACGGTCTGTGCATCAACTCGCCAAAGTAACAATAAACAAGTTATATGTAAGCAAAATCTACAAGAAAGACGTGATCAGTAAAGTGAGAGTTTCTACTGAAGGTAAACACCGAAGATGGCCGGAGTATGAAAGAGCCTAAGGAGAAATAGATGACAAAACATTGCCGTTTACAATGCTTAGTGCTGACCTCTCCAGAAAGCGGGCAGAGGGCCAGTCACTCAGTATATTGTGAATAGTCCATTGTGCGTAGTAAGAATTACAAAGTACTTTTCCAGAAGAGAATTCCAGTAAAACAGCAAGCTCTAAAAATATCATCATCAATCAAACAGGATACCAAAATGAAATTAAAGTAAAACTTGCATCCGCTTCCACGACGTAGCTCCCATGATCGTAGTCAAATGGCACTGATCATCGTTGATAAAAGGATCAATAAATAAAATGAAACATCTTTTCAGAGTTCAACACTGTAGAAAACTGTATGTGACTGAAATGAAAAAGTGATGCCAAATTTTTCGTTCGAAAATCTAACAGAGGTTCATAAATATTCACCTAAATACGAAACTGACAGTTACTGAATTAAAAGGAAAGGAAGAAAAAAGAGGAGGTGAGACTCAGTGTGGGCCAGTAACAGGAAGAGTAGCTGAAAAAACGAAGGATTACGACGAAGCTCTGAATTACTGGGATCATTGGGTAAACTAACCATGACAAAACTATTCCACCTGGTACAAAAGATTCACGAGAAAGGCGAAATATCCTCAGACTACAAGACGAATGTAATACTTCCAGCTCCAAAGAATACACTCCTTGCAATTCTGAAGGTAACTGGGGCAAAATATAGGCAGGAAATAGTTACCTACAACTTGTATAGAAATCAAACAACAGTTATGAGAGTCGAAAGGTATAAACGGAAACAAGTGGCTTGCAGCAGAGTGAGACAGTGTGTGCACTGAGTAAGCAGTAGAGGAAATCAAGAAGAAATTTGGAAAGAGAATCAAAATTCAGGGAGAAGAAAATAAAATTTTGAGATTTTACGATGGCACTGTCAGAGACGACAAAGGACTTGCAAGATCAGTTGAACGGAAAGGATGGCTCCTTGAATATAATTTATAATATGAAAATCGACATAAGTGAAAGAAGGGGAATGTGGTCTAATTAAATCAAACGATGCTGAGATAATAAAATTAGGAAATAAGATACTAAATGTAGTGGATGTGTTGCTATTTTGGAAAAAAGCTGGTAATATCCGAAGGATATAAAATACAGACTGACAGTAGCGGGAGGATGATAAATCAAATAGAGAAAAGAAATTTATGCTACAGTTTGACGAAAAGAAGGGATCGATTGATAAGACATATCCTATATCGTCTAATCAGTTAGGTTATATATATATATATGTGTGTGTGTGTGTGTGTGTGTGTGTGTGTGTGTGTGTGTGTGTGTGTGTGTGTGTGTGTGGAGGGGGAGAGGGGTTGAAAATGGTAGAGGGAACCAAGGGGGTCAAACAGATATGACCTGCAGAATTTATGCAAGGATGAAGAGACTAGCGTGGAGAATTGCATCAAACTAGTTTTTGACCGAAGACCACAACTATAAAATGACGAAGCTCGAAGTGGAAGAGCCTGATACAAATCCTGTCACCGTTGAGATCATCATGGGCTGTGGACCGAGTACGCTATCTTTTAATGAAAGAATGCTTGGGAGCGGTATTTGTTTATGCGAACTTAGTACGGCAACTCTCTTAAAAACACGTTCAAGCTGGTTAGTTTATCAGCGGCAATAGGTTCTGCCACACTCGATAAGAGGGAGCAACACTTACATATCCAGATTTGAGTAATGATACAAAACCTTCCCGTGTCGTATCATCAGGGAAAAAGAAGGGACTGTTGATACCAAAGTAGGTCATACTACATCATGTCTCGTGCATGATAAAGAAAATAGAACTTGTTCTTTCGCGTTTACTGATATGTTCATTTTTAGATATGTGATGCGCTCGTTTGCTTGTTATAAAAGACTGCAAAACTAACAGTAAACAGAGCACTGTGTTTTCGTGCTACGCACAAGGTACGCCCCTTCTTTGCGTAGGATATTATTTTAGTGAAACCGAAGGTGAGTGCGGAAAAGTGCAACGGCAGTTAAGTGGCTTCGATAGTGAGCGTGTTAGCAGTTGGTGTGGAACATTTGTGAAGTTGACGTAGGCAGAAATGCGGTAAGTTTTGACGAAGTAAAAAGAGACAAACACAACACTCGTGACACAGTTACTAACATGAAGCAATTGGCTCTGTTTTTGCGTATTTTCTCAAGGCTGGAGTTTTTATTTGGCTTTCGTTCTACTATCGCAACCATGACGATCATACTCATTGTGTTGGTCTCAGTGAGACACTCATTGTGCTGGTCTCAGTGAGACAACGTAACCTTTGTTGCGTGTTCACTGGCGAAATTCCGTGTATCACAATAGGTTGTCTTTGAAAAAAGAGCACGACCACAAATTGTTCGTGCGTGTAATACTACATCAACATTCTATGATAAAACTGTATGTGGAAATGGCTGCGTTAAATGGAGATACGCAAATGAAAGATTCTGCTTTAATAAATCCCAGGTAACTGTCTCGACTACAAATTATGTAATAGCGATGGAAATACTAGATTTGCAAATTTATTATGCGATTTTTGTATTCTTCTCATCGTCAGTTCTGAGATACAAGCTGGAGTATCTCTGTTGCTTCATATTTCTAGACGGGACCAACACTAACAGGACGCTGGTGCGAGGAGTCAAGAATCCTACCGAGGTTTCGGTACGCTCTGGCGATTGTTTTATATCAAAGAAAAGCAATTTTCACGTATTTAATGACATCGTATTCAAAGCTAGACATGGATCGTGCAAGAAACTACCTCTGCTTTACATTAAGACGATCTACTACAATTATTTGTATATGTTTGTATGCAAGAGTCTTAACAAACTTAATAAGAAAGGCTTCTACATATATATTCTCAATTGTGGTTAAGACGTTCTTCTCAACACTGGAATGTTGATTATTCAATTAACCTCATTTAATATGCAGTAGCGGCAATTCTTCCATGAGTAGTATAACTGTGCTTTGTACTAACTTTGTGATAATCAGGCCTAAGCGTCTTAACGTAACATGTACCGTACACTTTCCTTGTGTTGTAAATATTCGTGATTTTCTTAGTACGAGTGAAATGTCTTGATTATTTTTACATTTTTCTTTAATTTTTTGGGTTAACTTGGCAAACTTACAGTATCCATAGGTTCTCTTTACCGACAATGATCTTGCCGCAGCTTACATAGGTACGCCTAACACGGTAAATTATTTCCTGCAAACTTTTTCCGAATGGTGAATCGAGGGCTTGAAGGATCTATTCTGGCATAGACCTGAACGTATCCTATTCTGTTGGACTGTTAATGTAGATATTGAGATTATATGTATCATCTGTGATATCTGCAAGACTCCAACTTGTGTACCTGAACTCTTTTTGTAAGCATCCCATATGGCGAATAACCAGGAACATGAGCTATAGCGTAAGTCGGAGTGTAGTACAATTATTTAATTATATCTTCAATGAATGTTTTGACTGATTAGTTTTTCTGCTGCAAGACAGAAGTTTATGAAAGAAAATTGCATTGTTATTTGAAGACTGCAGTATTCTGAGTAGCTTCGGGCTTTTTGTTTCCGTATGGGAATGACGTAGTATTTTATAGAGTCTTATACCAAATTTATTTCCGTGGTTTCCCTAAATGGTTTAAAGTAAGTGACGGGAAGGTTTCTTTGAGAAAAAAAAAGTCACCACCTTCTACATTCTTTCTAATCTGAGCTTCGTGTTCCGTCTCTAACAATCTCGTCATCGACGAAACGACATACTCTGATTTTCCTTATTTCCTCCCTTCCTTCAGACAGATTCGTTGTATTCAAATTATACCCTTTGTATTGATCAATTGAGATCACGTGATAACTTCAGTTCCTCATCTTTCATTGTTGTCTCTTATTTTTGCGGTATTCCTTCACTTTCTCTCCGTGTTGTATCGTATTCATGTTGTTTCCCAATTCTTATTTCCCCTGTCGTGACTATTTTATTCTTAAAAGTGTTTCTTTCTGTTATTTCCGATTATTTGATACTGTTTCTTTCTAGTTATTTTATTATTTATGTAATGGATATTATTATACATATATAGTTTTTTTTAAATTATGTGTATTCTTCTTCAAGAAGTAAGAAAAGCCACGTTAACTAATTGACCCATAGTTGCCCCAGTGGACTGGGTGGTCACTTGCATCTGTTTTATCACAGAAGAAAAATCACACCTTTGACGGATTCAATATAAAATGTGTACTAAAACGACAGCCAGGAAAATAAATTTCCAAAAATACTGCCCATGTTCTCGAAGCAATCATCGTAATTTGGTCATGGTGTTTGAAAAGTAGTACTTGTCTCTAGACTCTGTTGTGACCAAAATGGAACTACATAACGTCTCTATCAATTAAATTCTACATACCCCTTGAATAATTGTTGCAGTTGGGAAGTTTTTCTTTCTTCCATAACAGAAGAGTTGGCGTGTCCCGAAATACCTACATTATGGTTGTGAATATGAGTAACAAGTAATAGTCCAGCAGATCTGTCAGCCAAGAAAAACCTGCTGGTCCCTTTCCCCACCTAGGACGTTCTTATTGTTCTCTATAGGTCACCTTTACCCTGTTCAAAGTAGGCGAGTGTTTAAAAAATCTGTGATAATTTGCGGCCAGTAATATTGTAAACTACACGCTCATCAGTCACGGGTTACCTGCACCCCGAGAATTCTCGACCACCGGAAACGCTCCTTACGAACCACCGTCTATTTGCACTCGGGAATTCCTTGTCAGCCTCAGTAGATGATCCTTAGTACGACTCTTAACTTCAATAGTGTTCAGTTCGTGCGCAAGTGTGTTAGAGCCTATAGGTTCGATACGACAGTGTCAGTCACGATCCGAAATAAGCCATGTGACCATTACGAAGATTACTCGTATATCATAAAGAGAACAAAAGTAGATGGTCTTGGCATTTTAACACAGTCATTAAAATCTATTGGATGTTCATCATGTAGGTAATAGGCCTATGAATTCTGCCGGCTTAGCTGTTTAGTCCCCCCTTAAACATCCCAACAACCACCACCACCAATTCTGCCGGTATATCATCAACTGGAGTGGCTTTCTCAGATTTCAGCAGGCTGACTGCAAGATATGGTTCCCTAGTCTTCCGGATCGACTTCTTCAGCGTTCCCCAATTCCAGATCTTCATCATTTCCTGCATATTTCTTTTCAAATAGTTTCCATTTTTCTGCTACTTCTTTTGCTTATATAATACCATTCCTCTTTTCGGCTCCATTGATTTCATTCGTAAGTTTCCACAGAACTGTTTAACTGATTTATAGGCACGGTCCCGTTTCCATCCCTTGAACATTTCGTTCACGTCTTTGTATTCATTCTCCAAAATGTTCTTGACTCTCGGCTGATTTCGTTGCTCAACGCTCAATATTGCCATTGTCGTTCGTCAACGTTGTTTTGGAAAAAATTGGAAATTTGCGGTAAGATCTTATGAGGCCAAACTGCTGAGGTCATCGGTCCCTAAGCTTACACACTACTTAAACTAACTTGCGCTAAGTAAACACACATACCCATGCCCGAGGAAGGGCTCGAACCCCCGACGGGAAGGGGGTTCGGGGGGTGGTGGGGGGCGGGGGGGGGGGGGGGTGAGATGCCGCTCGCACCCCGTAACAAGACGCCTTAGACCGTGCGGCAACTTATTTGAGCTTAAATCTGAAATGTATTTTTGTTATTATGCTTTCTATAAGCTATTCTTTTTTATGCTTTGCATTTTGTCTTCCGACTACTCCATTTGCTGCTCGTAGAATATTATTTTTCAGGGCCTCACATTTTCCATCAACATTTCTAGTGTTGTTCGTAACTCCTATCACGTTTGTTTATTCAAAATTTACAAGTGCTACGTTAGTCTGTCCTCAAAGGTAAGTCGTAGGATCAGTGTCGCCTCACGTGTTCCTACAATTCTCGGAACTCTTAACAGATCTTCTGAAATGTCACCTTCTACCAGTTTTTCCGTTCTTCAGTAAACTAATCGTATTAATGTGTTGCAGCTATCACTTATTAGACTGATAGTTCGGTAATATTCACATCTGTTAGCATCTTCCTTTTTTGGAAATGGAATTGTTCCGTTCTTCTTGCCCTTTGAGGGCATATCGCCTGTCTCATAAGCTTGCACATCAACTGGAATAGTTTTGTAATGTCTGGCTCACCCAAGCTCCTCAGTAATTATTCCAAGAACCTCAGTAAATCTGAGGGAATGTTTCTAGTCCGCAGCTCGTGGTCGTGCGGTAGCGTTCTCGCTTCCCGCGCCCGGGTTCGATTCCCGGCGGGGTCAGGAATTTTCTCTGCCTCGTGATGACTGGGTGTTGTGTGATGTCTTTAGGTTAGTTAGGTTTAAGTAGCTCTAAGTTCTAGGGGACTGATGACCATAGATGTTAAGTCCCATAGTGCTCAGAGCCATTTGAACCATTTTTTTGAATGTTTCTACTCCAGGGGCCTTGGCATGACTTACGTGTTTCCCTGTTCTGTCCAATTCTGTTCGTAGTATCGTTTCCCATCCCATCTCCATCTGATTCTTCTTATCTTTTTATAACATCGTCCTGAAGTTCATTTCTCTTGCATCGCTCTTTGTATCTACATCTACGTGATTGCTCTGCTATTCACAATAAAATGCCTGGCAGAGGATTCAATGAACCACCTTCAAGCTGTCTCTCTACCTTTCCACTCCCGAACGGCATGTGGGAAAAAGCAGCACTTAAATTTTTCTGTGCAAGCCCTGATTTCTCTTATTTTATCGTGATGATCATTTCTCCCTATGTAGGTGGGTGCCAACAGAATGTTTTCGCGATCGGAGGAGAAAACTGGTGATTGAAATTTCATGAGAAGATCCCGTCGCAACGAAAAACGCCTTTGTTTTAATGATTGCCACTGCAATTCACGTATCATGTCTGTGACACTATCTCCCCTATTTCGCGATAATACATAACGAGCTGCCCTTCTGTGTACTTTTTCGATGTCATCCCTTCCACCTTTCAGCTGTCTCTCCTCTTCTTAGTACTGGGCTTGCCATCTGAGTCCTTGATATTCATACAGATGCTTCTCTTTTCATTAAAGGTCTCTTTAATTTTCCTATAGGCGGTGTCTATCTTTCCTCTCGTTATTCGTGCTTCTACAGCCTTGCATTTGCGTTCGAGCCATTCCTGCTGAGCTATTTCGCCCTTCCTAACAAGCCTTTTTGTACGTCTTTACTACTTTTCGCCTACTTTATTTGCTGCATTTTTGTATTTGCTCTATTTGTCAGTTACATTCTGTATCCTTTTCTTATCAAGGATTTCTACTACACCGTGTTGCTGCCTTCAGTACTTCAGCAGTCATAGCTACACATTCATCTTTCACTGCTTTAGTTTCCCCAGTTTCGGTCAATCGTTGTCCTATGCTCCGTCTGAAACTCTCAAAAAGCTCTGGCTATTTCAACTTATTCCAGATCAATTTCTTCAGTTTTAATCTAAAATTCATAATCAATAAATTGTGGTCAGAGTCCATATGTGCCTAGGCAAATGTCTAACAGTTTAAATCTGGCTCCGAAATCTCTGTCGTATATTATAAAATCAATCTGAACCTTTGGTGTCCTTGCGTCTCTTCCACGTACACAACCTTCTTCCATGGTTCTTAAATCAAATTTTAACTAAGATTAAATTATGCTCTGTAAAAACTTGTATCATACGGGTCCCGTTTTCACTCCTTTCCTTGCGTCCATGTTCTTCTACTATTTTTCCTTGTGTTCCTTTTCCAGCTACCCAATTCCAGTCACCCATAACAAGTAAATTTTCGTCTTCTTTGACTATCTGAATAATTCAGTTTACCTCATCATACATTCAGTCTATTCTTATTTTGCGATGCTGGTGGGCATAAAAACTTGTACTACTGTGGTGGGTCTTGGCGCCTTGTCTATCTTTACTACGATAACGCGTTCATTATACCGTTCATAATACTCGTAGCTTACCCGCATGCCTGTTTTCTTATTATTAGACGCACTCCAGAATTACTCTTATTTCTTTTCGTGTTTGTAATCCTCTACTCATTTGACGTGTACATATCTTCTTCCTGGCACTGCAGTTCGCTAATTTCCATTATATCGAACTTCATTCTATACATTTCCCTTTTTGAATTGTCTAATCTACTTACCCGATTAAGTGATCAAACATTCCACATCTTCCGATCCCTAGAACGCCAGTTTTGTTTTTCCTGATGACAGCGTCCTCTTCAGTAGCCCCGCTCGGAAATCTGAATAGGAGACTGTTTCACCTTCGGAATACTTTATGCAAGAGCGCGCCATCATCAGTAATAATCATAGTAGTACATTCCTGGCGAGGTATGATATGGAATCTCAGCCGTGTTATGTACAATTCTGTAGCAAAGTAAAAAAAAATTCTGAAACGATTTTGGAATGCGCCTACCGTGTTGCAGGGCCAGAGAGACAAATCAGTCCGTGTACACTGCAGTATTCACTACTCTTTGCTACTACATCAGTCGACGGATCCAGTATTTAAATGAGTTGAAATACGCATAGTTATGTCACAAACTATTTTTGGAGAGTCATTCGTCTTAAATGTTAATGAGATGTGTTATCCGCTATCGTTATTAAAAATCAAATGTGTATGTATCGTGGCATTCAGAAGCTGTGCTTGGCTAAGTCTAGTATGACGTGAAGGGCAGTCAGGTGAAAACGAGACAGATGTGAGAACAATAAGCGGCAAAATGTTTATTATTTCAAAAGTTATATTGCCATAACTGTTGATACATCTGCCTCACTGTGAGACAAGACGGTCAGTACCTTCATGGAAAAAGGTTTGCGGTTGGCTGCTGGACCATTGCTGTACCCAGGGGTGCACCTCATCATCCGAAGCAAATCGACTCCACGAATGTCTTTCTTCAGGGCTCCAAAAATATGGAAACTGCATATGGAGAGATCGGTACTGTACGAAGGATATGTAAGGGCAACCTGTGGGCAGGACCACTGGGGTACGCTGCAGAAGTTGCGCTGGGAAGCCCAGACACATCCTCCATACAGTCTCGGTCTCTCCTCACACCACTTCCATATTTTTGGAGTCCTGAAGAATGACTTTCGTGGCGTCGATTTGCTTTGTATGAAGAGGTGCACGCCTGGGTTCAATCATGGTTCCGTAAGCAACTGCAAACACTTTTTCATGGGGGCGTTGACTATCTCGTCTCACGGTGGGATAAATGTGTTAAGTTATGGCAATTACTTTCCGTTTTCCTTCGATTGCCCCTTATACATATCACCGCCATGTCGCGGATTGCGCGGCCCCTCCCGCCAGAGGTTCGAGTCCTCCCTCAGGCATGTGTGTGTGTGTGTGTGTGTGTTTTGTTCTTAGCATAAGTTAGTTTAAGTAGCGTGTAAGTCTAGGGAACGATGACCTCAGCAGTTTGGTCTCTTAGGAATTCACACACATCTGAACATTTTCACCGCGCATGCTGTCGGCCTACTAATGATGACGAAGAGTAAAAAGTATAATGACTTCACTGCGATAACTCTTAATATACGCATGGATGTATCAATAAATAAATAACCTCTTCATCACAAATCCGTATTATAACACTTACTAAATCTCAACACGAACCATCTCTATTATTATGATTATTATTATTATTGTTGTTACTCCTTTCCGAAGGAATGTGATTCACTGTAGCGATACAAGTCTTTCGAAAAAGTTACGAAAAAAAGTACGACGGGAGTCGAACGCAATACGGGGAGACTCCTAGGGTGTCACCTTAGCCAATTCCCGGCACACTCGGTTGGTATTAAATAGGTTCGTAAAATTTTGAACATCGGTTTCCTTAAAAAGCAATTGTACTGGTGCATAATTTTCTACGTCTAAATATGTATTACAGTCGCCGATAGATCTGCAATATCGGTGGCTCGTAGGTTGTATGCCTTGTGAGCCTTGTTTCGATACAAATCAAGGCGCTCTCCCTTAAGACCAGAAAATTTTGCGTCAGAAATTTTTCTACTGCGTCACTCGTCTGCCGGAGTACTACTATTTCTTTCGAAATTTTCCTTCTAGCCTCTAACAATCTCGTTTCGAGATTAGGCATCTAATTGCTCGCTTCTCTTCAGTGTTAACTCGCCAGCACTACGTCAACCCTTCGAATTGGAACGTGTACGGGAAGGGCAGGATTGGTGCGATAAATTGCGCTGATACACGCTGCGCTAGCTAGCAGTTCGTTAGCTGCCAGACAATAAGGTAAATCACCCCTGGGTCGCATTTATGACGCATTGTGTGGGGATGCGTATCCATTTGTTCTTTACCTCCCCTGCAGTGAGAGCTACAATGTACCAATGATTACACCGGGGCTGCTGTTTAGCCTCTCGGTGAACTCGTGGCTCTCAGGTGTTCTATATGGTGGTGGATCCGTGTGAGAGTAGCCCGAAGGGAAACAAAATGTTCGTTCCACACATCTCGGACTGAAGCAAACTTTCACAGCCTCTGTCTATAAGCCTTCCGTTAAAACTGCTCCAGCGAAACTGACGCAAAAATTGGTGAAAAACTTATCGACAGATTATCACTGAAAATACAGGGTGTGTCAAAAGATATGGTACAACTTTAATGTGTAATAGCATCCAAACTAATTAGGATATTATCACCACTTTTGGCTAATGTGACTGTTATGTCAAAAAGTTTTTATGCAATTCAGTCAACTTCAACGTGTGCTCCTTTGGTGGCAAGAACAACATTCATTCTGTATTGCAGCCCTATCCACACTCAACGCAACATATTCTCACCAACTGTGGCAATGGCAGCAAGTATTCGGTTCTTTGATTCACTGATTAGATTGACGTGCGTTTGGTAGACTCTGTCCTTGACATACACGCAAGGGTCGCTGATTCCTACGCATACCGTGTTTCAAAGTTCCTTTGAACCTGAGTGTCCGATTTGGCCTGAATAAATCACATCACACACCCAGTCTTTTCTTGAACCGTTGTCATTATGCTTCACACACGACGACTTGGAACACATACAACGAAAACATTGGGAGTTTATCTCCCACATAAGCAAAAAATGATGTGAAAATTTCAATTACTTTGGGTGCTACAACACATTGAAGTTGTGGCGTACTATCTGAGGTACCTTGTGTAATATTCAGTTTCTTTTGCGTCTCCCTCGTATGTCAGTATAGTATATAGTTTAAAGCGACGTGTGTGACAGCGTTTAGGTATCGTCAAGTATATTCGAAGAACTGTAGCGCGAGACAATTCGCAATTCACAGGCAATTATCTTGAAACAACAGTCATTGGTGAGCGGGACAATCATCCCTACAAGACTGAAAGTGATTTCCTAGACGGAGACTAATGTTCCCAAGGTGCCTCGCCAACTCAAACAGTCAAAGGGCAGGTCCATGAGAGATAAATAAACAACCTAAAGTAGCTCCCGTCGGACGCTTCTCAAATGCTCCTCTGAATTGGATAATCTCACAACAAAAGTAGCTAGCCGTAGTGACTTCAAAACAAGATTCCTGCTACCGCCTATAATTCAGTGGCAGAAAGTTTTGCATTAGCGCCGAATGTCCAGTAGACTGATCATAATGACGAATGAGATGTATAAGAAACGTGCATAAGAATTTGGTATAAAAGGTATTATCAGTGCAGTCAAAGTTATGTTGCATTTCGTTTCCTGTCTCCTAAGAGAACTACTTGTCAGTCTTTGAACAAAGTTTGTAAAATTCCACGCTGATTTTGTTCTAGAGTAGCAAATTTAATAAGGAACGACTGATACTAGATGACGAGTTTCCTTTTGATGAGATCCTCTTTCTTGTTGCCTCATAACACGGCACACAGCCTTCTTCCATTTCCATCTCGTTTCATTTCAATTACTTAATTTACGCCTTACTCTAGGCATCGATTATCATTTCCCTGTGGCAATCAAAATTTAAGAACGTCGCTGGTAGTATTCAACTTGCATTTTGATGTCATTCTGTAAATTATTCGTCTTCGTGTAATAGCTGTTGTGATCCGACAAATGCCTTGACCGATCCTGTTCTCGGAGCCTTCGTGGATAAGTTTTAAAACAGTACTCCTGTGGAATTTGCTGTGCTCTTCTCGCATTTTAACGTAGGGTTGTAAGTCGGTGTAGCCATAAATCTGTGTACATGTTTTCTTGTAAGAAGTGTGCCAGGCTCAGTAGGCTGTCACCTTCTTGGCTGAACTTGTACACCAAAGTATGCTTATTGCCGGGTAGTGATGCACCGGCAATGTTAGGGCTCTCGTGGCGCCACTGCGGAATGATTGAGCCACAGCCTCACCTCTGTTTGCACCTCTGCATCACTGTCAAACTGAAGTCCTCGAAGGTATTCTTTAAGAGATGAAAATCGGATGGGACCAAGTCGAGACTTTTCTCTCCGAATTCGAAACTCGATTACAGCGCGGTGTTTATAGCGCACGGGCGTCGTTACGTCACACACTGCCATGTTACACGCTACATTTCGGAGCCATCTAGCGGTACAGGGCTGTAAATGTGGAGACAAGAAGAATAAAGATGTAGAATGTTAATGGTGTTAGCTTTATTTAAAAAGCTGCAAGGGTTTTCACATAAAAAATTCGGGGGCATTACTTTTCAGCACGCCCTCGTTAAATTACGTATGAAGTTTATCGCGCCGCCTAACCTATGGTCTTCTCACAATCTCTTATCTGCCGTGTGTCTTTAGTCTTTATTACATCCGTCTTTCCTGAAAGTTTATTTGGAGTTTAGCCCTATACAGAAGTGAAAGGATGACGATAAGAAGCTCATACAACACGATAACCTAAGATTTGAAATTTGATTTTACAGAAGAATGCTCAAAAAAACTAATGAGGAGGTACTGAGTCGATCTGGGAAGAAAAGACATTTATGGTACAACGTGCTTAAAAGTAGGGATGTCTGGATAGGACGCATCCTGATACGTCAAGGAACAGCTAATTTGGAAATGGAAACGCGTGAGGAGGATAAAAATTGTGCGGGGAGACCAACACTTAAATGATCTAATCAGATTCAAATTACTATACGTTGCATAGACATGCGGTCTTGCACAGGATAGTGTGGAGAGCTACATCGAACCAGTCTTCGGACTGAAGACCACAACAAACAATTTAGTTTTAAATGTGAAGATACGACACACAGCTTGAAAATCTGGAATGGAGTACAGCCACATATTCTCCCCTTGTCGACTTAATTTCGGTGCAAATGTTTACTAAACAACGGGATTTAAAACTAGTTGCCTCGACCCGGCACAGTATTATCCTCGGACGACAACGATATAGCGGAAAACTTTGGATAATGGTTAGCAGAGAAATGATGTGCCATTTCTGGCACATGTTTGGTGCAATACACGTGTTATTCTGCGCCAGACAGTAACCATCCTGCAGTTGTCTTTAGGAAACCGCTCTAAAATGTTGAACAGTGGTAGCTTGAAAAAATTATATAGCGTTCATTCTTTCATATGTTCAGAGAGCTTACTACACGCGGCGCTTTACTGCTGACAGCTGAACAGAACCCGTCGTGGTAGGAGCCGCCTGAGGTTTTTTACGTCTGATCGCAGCCATGCTCAACGTGTGTTATCACGCTGAATGTTGACTGCTCTGTGCAACGTCTAGCGAGAACGTGTTCTCATACCGTCTGCATGCTCTTGCCGAATTTATCAGTCAGTTTATAAACTCGAGAGTAATAAAGACTGTCTGGAGCGTATTTCAGAGGCAGTGTGTTCGACGACTACAGCCGAGCTTCACAGCCAGCTTGTGAGGGTACATGCTGGTAGTGGATCTGAACTGAAGTTGAAAGTTTGCTGCAGCACGACGCATATGGGGCAGTTGCAAAATACCTTGGCTGTGGCTGACTTGAAACTACTGGTTTCTGTAGCAAGCTATTGCGAAACTTTTTTAAGACGGGGTAAAAAAGTAGACTTCAAAATTACGTCAGTTTGAAACGTCCCCTTTGAACAATTATACATGACTGTGCTTAAACTGACACACAATATTTTTAGGGCAACGGAATCTGACTTTCAATAATCGCTACAAAAGAATGGCCCTGACTAGCATTAAACTATACCTTTCACAAATCACTTACCTCACAAAAATCTTCGTTACTCGAACTACTGCAATACAGCGAGCGCCACTACTGCCAGCTAAATAAAAGATTCAAACTACTGAAGGCACTAACTGCTGATAGGTATAGTTAGCAAATGAAAGATTTTGATAGAGAACAAAAAATGTATTTACCTTAATAGTGTTCAAAAGTCATAATATATATAGCAGTTCATGACATCCAGTCTTACAAATGTATTGTCTCTGATGGACACACGTCCAGATCATCGGCTCTCAAATTTCCGCCATCTCTCTCCCCACATCCACCGCTGCTGGCGGCTAACCTCCAACTGCGCAACGCTACGCGCTGAAAACAGCCAACTGCCCAACGCTACAATGGCGAGTATTACAACAATGCCAACCAGCTACAGACTGCACACAGCACAGCCAGTGATTTTCATACAGAGCGTTACCAATATAAGAACCTAAACAGCCTACTTACAAGTTATATTAACAGATCGACTGCCGCGCGGGATTAGCCGAGCGGTCTAGGGCGCTGCAGTCATGGACTGTGCGGCTAGTCCCGGCGGAGGTTCGGCTCCTCCCTCGGGCATGGGTGTGTGTGTTTGTCCTTAGGATAATTTAAGTAGTGTGTAAGCTTAGGGACTGATGATCTTAGCAGTTAAGTTCCATAAGATTTCACACGCATTTGAACATTTCTGAACAGATCGACTGTTGAAAATTCTCCCTGGATGAACACCAAAAATATTGTACACCTTAGACACTGGACTCGCATTCGGGAGGACGACGGTTCAATCCCGCGTCCGGCCATCCTGATTTAGGTTTTCTGTGATTTCCCTAAATCGCTCCAGGCAACTGCTGGGATGGTTCCTTTGAAAGGGCACGGCCGCCTTCCTTCCCCATTCTTCCTTACTCCGATGAGACCGATGACTTCGCTGTCTGGTCTCCTTC
Organism: Schistocerca nitens; assembly: GCF_023898315.1. Lineage (NCBI taxonomy): Eukaryota > Metazoa > Arthropoda > Insecta > Orthoptera > Acrididae > Schistocerca > Schistocerca nitens. The sequence continues at coordinate 450,722,748 of NC_064615.1, forward strand.
CCCAAAAACAACCAACCAACCAACTATTGTATACCATGATAGCTAGAAAAATTATTCAATTACTAACATGAAAATCTAAAATGTGTAACACATTGTTTCACAACGAAAAAAAACTCTCTTTTTTCGTTATTAGCTGTTTTCTTTACGTGACAAAGATTGTATAGTGTGAGTTCATTTCGGATCTGCATTCGTTTGTGGAGGTTTCCGCAATGAATAAAACTTTAAACTTAGATTTATCCAGTTTGTGGAATTGGATGAAGTATGCGAGAGCCTTTCAAATTTTACGAACAACACTTTTCTCCTTTTGACTCTTGTTTATACGAATGTTTGTACTGACACGACGCGTTACGGCAGTATGCCGCCATATCCCGGCGACCAACTCACCCGTCCGGATAGCCAATCGAGTTAACTGCTGTTTCCGGGATTTGAGAAGGCGGGACCTGCCCCGGAGATTCTTCTAGTGGATTAACGATGAGGGCTGGTGACTGGACAAAAAAAAAATGGTTCAAATGACTCTGAGCACTATGGGATTTAACAAAATGGTTCAAATGGCTCTGAGCACTATGGGACTTAACTGCTGAGGCCATCAGTCCCCTAGAACTTAGAAATACTTAAACCTGACTAACCTAAGGACATCACACACATCCATGCCCGAGGCAGGATTCGAACCTGCGACAGTAGCTGTCGCGCGGTTCCAGACTGAAGTGCCTAGAACCGCTCGGCTGACTGGGCCAATCTGGATATTGTTCTTAGGCGGTTTTCTATATCTGTCTAGGTGAAAAGCGGGCTGATAACCCCAGTCCACCTCTTATACACACTACGCAAAAACTTCAAACACGTTCTCACACTTGAACAAGGGATTTACTCTAGACGAAAAAAATGGGGTACACAAATTCTCTCCCGAGGACAAAAGGGAGAGGGGAGTGGTAACGTCAGGAAGGGCAAGCGGCCACCAACTGTCACTAACACTGCCAAAACCGATGAGGCAATGCCGACCCCGTACGGAAACTGGACAAAGCAAAGAAAAAGAGGAAGATCTTGTTATCCATTTCTAGTTACAGAGTGCGATAGAAGCACTCTAACTGGCGTTTCTGATCGTCACATACGCTCCACCTCGTTCCTCGGACTTTGGTGGATAACTGTCGGTTTATTACCCCATCTACAACTTTTTCTGTCAGAGCTTCAGTTCTTGCCTGAAATTTTATACTGTAATACTGTAAGTCAATCATCACTGCCTTACAACTGATATGTCTTTCATGTTTCTTACCAATCTGCATGGGGACAAACGTGTTGAAACACTCTGAAGTGAATGACTGTGCGTTGCTTTGGTTGAATCAAATAGAATTACCTTTAGCGTGATGTTATGTTGTATAAGACAGCACACGTATACAGTAGCGAATGTCGTATAAAATACTTTTCCTAGTCCTCCACCCAACGTGTCCAAAACTTTATTAGCGCTTACTCTTCCACGCTCTAAGGTCAGTGTAGTAACATTTTTTTTTCTTTGCTTTAATCTTAATACCTCGCAAGTATCCAATTCCAAACGATCGCAGCACATTTCCCACATTCATAATTTTAAAAGGCAGAACCGTAATCAAATGCAGATAAAAGGCCGGCCGCGGTGGTCTCGCGGTTCTAGGCGCGTAGTCCGGAACCGTGGGACTGCTACGGTCGCAGGTTCGAATCCTGCCTCGGGCATGGATGTGTGTGATGTCCTTAGGTTAGTTAGGTTTAAGTAGTTCTAAGTTCTAGGGGACTGATAACCACAGCAGTTGAGTCCCATAGTGCTCAGAGCCATTTTTTTTTTTTTTTTTTTTTTTTGCAGATAAAAACAGTGCCCGACACTGGTTTGTACTGAATAAAATTAGTGAATGATTTCCTTCATTACAGCGTCACCTAGTGCAGACACGGTTTTCAGATTCATTTTGAAAAAAAGACTTTATTTCTAAAAAAATTTCGCTGCTTTGAGACTGTGTCAGTACAGGCCACACGAACGTGTAAAGAGAGATTTAGAGAAATTAAATGGTAATGTTCGGAAAAAACACACGTTGTGCTTCCGAAATTATTTGGTAAATCTAGAAAATCTGTGTTTGAGGAGGACTGTGCCACCATTATGCTGCAGCTACTGTGTGTCTCACGTATGGATAGTGAGAAAAAGGTAAGGGAAAGTAGAGACTACATACTCGTAGAGGAATTGTTCCTTCACTCACTGCACAAACTGAATGCAGCAGGAAGACGTTAATATTGTTACGAGTGCCCTCTGTCATGCAATCTAAAGTGGCTTGCGGAGTGGAGATGAACTTGTAGTTATTCAGTTTGAAGTTTGAAAATGGTGAAAGTTCCATTAATAGATCAACGAATAAACTGTCTTTGATGTTACGAGGAAATTAGCCTTACCGAAAAATAAATGTATGCGGTTACTGGGTAATTGAACTCTCAATCTTATATACAGAAAAATATGCTAGAGATTACTGATAATTTACAGGAGTGTGCCTTATTTCTGAAGGAGGCTACAATAATCGCTAGATGCAGCCTTCAAAGATGATGTTGGGTTAATTTTCATTCGCAATTTTAGGTAATATGTACACTTAGGTTATTTTCTTTTTAATCGTTTGTTTTTAACTGTTGATGGCTGAATGTTGTAGTTGCTGAAGGCTATTTGACTAGAGTACCGACGCTGAAGACCAAATAGGTTAAAAGAAAACTTTATTCCCAAGTGTTCAATCGAGCGAACGATCGCAGCAGTGACATTCCGCCGTGCGTATGAGACGGCGAAAAAAAGGCCACTGAAGAAACTCCTGGGTGGTCTGCGTTCTTTCTGTGTTAGACAAGTGCTCATGAAACAGCTATCAGCAGAAGTGCTTGCAAGTGGCGTCTCAGACAGCCCACCGAGAATCCGTTCTGATCGTAAAAACAAAAAATGAAACTAAAGGACGTTTTTCTGAGGGCCGCGGTGACCTCGCTCCATTGGTCCTGCCCATTACCTTCACCGCGAAAGTCACTGGCCTGGCACGTCTCGTTCTCGGCAGTCCGTTCAGAGAAGATTTGGCAGATTTGAGGCCTTGCTCAAGGCCTTGAGGTGGGAGGGTCTAAAACTGCGCCCAGAAGTGCATTTAGCATGGAGGTTGTTTTTAAGGATCTGCTATGTCTATTCAGGTTTAGAGAAACACTCTAAGGTACGCGGTAAGCAGTTCTGGTTATTGCAGCGTGTTCGGGCTTCTTCTTTTTCCAGTCACGAGTGGACTGTCAGCACTGTATTAATATTTGTAATAATATGAGAGAGCAGCGTTTGAAAGCCATGATTAACGCATTTCTTCTCAGTAGCAGATCCCGCATCAGCCTCTTGGGCTAAGAGGCGTGGAGAGAACTTGTTTATAGCTGGCAACAAGGAACCGACCAAACAATGAGTGCATCGATCCCGTCAGATTAGGGAAGGAAAGCGAAGGAAGTCGGCCGTGCCCTTGCAAAGGAAACATCTCGGCATTTGCCTGAAGCTATTTAGGAAAATCACGGAAGACCTAAATCAGGATGACCGGACTCGGGTTTGAGCCGTCGTCCTCCCGAATGCGAGTCCAGTGTGCTAACTAAAGCACCACCTCGCTCGATATACAGGAATAGCAGAAAAGAAACAGATGCATATGTTAATTTCAGTAACCTCTGTTGAAACATTAACAGCCTGTAGCCGGATCCGAGGAATGGTCTGTGTCTCTACTTCACCAACAGGACCTCTGTGTATTTTGATGTGATTCTACGCTGCAAAACATACGCGTTTCAGTGGATGATATCCTCATGTTAAAACTGCACTGAATCAACGCCTAAGATTTGCCAGAAACAATATAATCAGGTGCCCGATGACCAGTATGAGGGCCTCATGCCTAAAACAGTTGAGTGTGTCAGTTATGAAGCGTTTTTGAAGGTCCAGTGAACACCGCACTAAACAAAAGAATCGCGCCGGTGTGGATCGCTGCGGGATGCCTGAAACGACGTCCTTTGACGAACCGTCACCGGCTCACTGTATTGCATTTCCGCAGGTATGGAGGAAATCGCCTAGACGAAGTATGGTTCAAATGGTTCAAATGGCTCTGAGCACTATGGGACTTAACATCTGTGGTCATGAGTCCTCTAGAACTTAGAACTACTGAAACCTAACTAACCTAAGGACATCACACACATCCATGCCCGAGGCAGGATTCGAACCTGCGACCGTAGCGGTCACGCGGTTCCAGACTGAAGCGCCTAGAACCGCACGGCCACACCGGCCGGTAGACCAAGTATGATTTAAGGTGAAAGCCTGTTTTCCATTATCCAGTACAGGAATTACAATCGACTGGAAGGCTAAGGTCCAAGAACGTTATCTTACAAAGTAAATAAATGAACAAATGCAGCTGGAAATAATAACTGCTTATTTTTCGCTATACCAAATACTACTCTAATCGTACATCGCAGTCCTTACTCCTATAGAGGTTTTCGTCCCTAATAACTATTTATAAGAAGATTCTGACTAGATAAACTTTTTCTCAGAGCATCTGGTCGTAGATAAACAACTTTTCCTTTGTCCCTACAGTGAAACGAAACCTGCGATTGCTGTGCACATCGCAGAGAAAATTAGAACTTTACAGTGCCAAGGAAGTCAGTGACACAATAATCGATGTCCGACACAGGAACTGAATTTGAGACTATCAGAGGAAAAGCAAAAATACTGAACACTGTTTTCGTTGCAGGAGTGTTGCTCCAGTTTAATTCTAGCACCGCAAAGATAATGCATACCGATACTTGTGTCAGCGGCATTAAGAAAGAGCGGATGCCACTTTAAAACTGAAAACAATCCCAGGGCCTGGTGAAATTTCTGTCAGGTTCTGTATAGTGTTTGCGGCTGAGTTAGCCCATATTTTAACAATGATGTATCACCGATACCACGAAAAAACTGTGCCCAGAAGTAGGAAGAAAGCACTAGTTACACCCGTCTACAAGAAGGTTAGCAGAAGTGATCCACGAACTATCGTCGAGTATCACTGGCATCTGTTGTAGAATCTTAGAACATTTTACGAGCTCAAATACAGTGAAGTACACTCCTGGAAATTGAAATAAGAACACCGTGAATTCATTGTCCCAGGAAGGGGAAACTTTATTGACACATTCCTGGGGTCAGATACATCACATGATCACACTGACAGAACCACAGGCACATAGACACAGGCAACAGAGCATCACAGGCAACAGAGCATGCACAATGTCGGCACTAGTACAGTGTATATCCACCTTTCGCAGCAATGCAGGCTGCTATTCTCCCATGGAGACGATCGTAGAGATGCTGGATGTAGTCCTGTGGAACGGCTTGCCATGCCATTTCCACCTGGCGCCTCAGTTGGACCAGCGTTCGTGCTGGACGTGCAGACCGCGTGAGACGACGCTTCATCCAGTCCCAAACATGCTCAATGGGGGACAGATCCGGAGATCTTGCTGGCCAGGGTAGTTGACTTACACCTTCTAGAGCACATTGGGTGGCACGGGATACATGCGGACGTGCATTGTCCTGTTGGAACAGCAAGTTCCCTTGCCGGTCTAGGAATGGTAGAACGATGGGTTCGATGACGGTTTGGATGTACCGTGCACTATTCAGTGTCCCCTCGACGATCACCAGTGGTGTACGGCCAGTGTAGGAGATCGCTCCCCACACCATGATGCCGGGTGTTGGCCCTGTGTGCCTCGGTCGTATGCAGTCCTGATTGTGGCGCTCACCTGCACGGCGCCAAACACGCATACGACCATCATTGGCACCAAGGCAGAAGCGACTCTCATCGCTGAAGACGACACGTCTCCATTCGTCCCTCCATTCACGCCTGTCGCGACACCACTGGAGGCGGGCTGCACGATGTTGGGGCATGAGCGGAAGACGGCCTAACGGTGTGCGGGACCGTAGCCCAGCTTCATGGAGACGGTTGCGAATGGTCCTCGCCGATACCCCAAGAGCAACAGTGTCCCTAATTTGCTGGGAAGTGGCGGTGCGGTCCCCTACGGCACTGCGTAGGATCCTACGGTCTTGGCGTGCATCCGTGCGTCGCTGCGGTCCGGTCCCAGGTCGACGGGCACGTGCACCTTCCGCCGACCACTGGCGACAACATCGATGTGCTGTGGAGACCTCACGCCCCACGTGTTGAGCAATTCGGCGGTACGTCCACCCGGCCTCCCGCATGCCCACTATACGCCCTCGCTCAAAGTCCGTCAACTGCACATACGGTTCACGTCCACGTTGTCGCGGCATGCTACCAGTGTTAAAGACTGCGATGGAGCTCCGTATGCCACGGCAAACTGGCTGACACTGACGGCGGCGGTGCACAAATGCTGCGCAGCTAGCGCCATTCGACGGCCAACACCGCGGTTCCTGGTGTGTCCGCTGTGCCGTGCGTGTGATCATTGCTTGTACAGCCCTCTCGCAGTGTCCGGAGCAATTATGGTGGGTCTGACACACCGGTGTCAATGTGTTCTTTTTTCCATTTCCAGGAGTGTATTTCGAACAGAATGACCTTCTCCGTGACAGACAGCGTGGATTTCCGAAAACATTGGTAATGCGAAATGCAACTTCAGCTTTTCTCACATGACATCTTCAAAACCATGGGTCAACGTAATCAGGTAGGTAAAGTAGTATTTCTTTGCTTCCGGAAAGAACATAATTCAGTGGCACAACTCCTATCAACGAAAGTGCGATCACAGAGAGTATCAAACGAAATCTGTGGCTGGATTTAGGATTTCTTGGTAGGAAGGACGTAGCATTTTAATCTGGATGGAGAGTCTTCCACATATATAGAAGTAACTTAAGACGTGCCCAGTGTAAGTGTACTGGGACCCTTATTGTTCGCACTGTATGTTAATGACCTGACTACAATGTTAAGAGTAACATCAGACTTTTTGCCTATGATTCAGTTATTCGTAATGAAGTACTGTCTTCAAAAAGCTACACAAAAGTTAAGTCACATGTTGATAACGCCTCAAAGTAATGTAAAGTTTACAACTTGTGTGTGTGTGTGTGTGTGTGTGTGTGTGTGTGTGTGTGTGTGTGGCTTAACATTTGTGTAGCTTTTATATATATAAATTACACTTCACAAAACGTAAAGACACAGAATCCTATGACTACAATCACACCACTCAACAAGTGGCAGACTTTAATTCACTGTGGCGGGGGCAATGATTCTCCTCGCGCTCCATTTGTGAACTGAACGTATAGAAACCCTAACACGCAGTACAGCGGAAAGTTTCTTTTGTCATGCATATTACAGTAGTTCCCTGCGTACAAGTGTAGATACTCATGAGCAATTTAATCGTGTATTGGATAGCGAATATTACCTGCATTTTCCATTATAGTGGCGAAGGCGCGTCATTACATGATCTCCATGAGAGACCAAAAGCGCCGGAGAGCAATCGTGGTAGTTGACATCTCGAGCAGCGCCTACTACGCAGGGAGATTAGTTGAAGCTGGTTCTGAGACTTTTACATCGCGCTTGATTGCGTGCAGTCGTTCAGAGGTTATGGTGACGTAGGAGGATCCACACAAGCACTGTTAATGTACGTGAACTGTTCCTCAGGCCATTCTGAACAATTCTGGGAGCGATGATGGCGATGCATGATTACCTGAAAGTATTGGCTGCTTGCGGCGTACTTCAGCTGAACACATGTCCATAGTCGAATAGTGGTACCCGTAACGTTTTCCTGTGAGAGGTGGTGACAGACGTGTCAGTACTCGTTTCAACCTGTGTGAACATTCATCACTATAGAAAGCCACTACTTGCCCAGAGGATGCTCTATTGGCATCAGGGACGCATCAACTAATGTATACATCTGCACATTAAAACGTCAACACCATTGATAACAAATAACGAAAAATTCCTTTTTGTGCATATACGACGTAGTTGGAAGAGTAAGCGGTTCAAATTTGTGAGTGATGAGGTATACAGATTGCGAAATTTAGTAAACAGAACTGCCCCTGCTGGCAGCACCAGTAGGACTAACACTGCTAGGCATCGAGTAAAACTGAACTTGAATGACATACAGGTATACTGGTAGGTCGTTTCATGCTGCTTCAGCTCAGTCAATCCCAGTGGCTGGCGAGTGCTAGCCTGCCAGTCTCTAGCCAGAACAGGTGTATCTGTAGAACATACTGGACAAGGCAATAGTCAAACATCCTCTCTATCGAGATACGTCAGAACAGCACGGAAAACAGTCTTGCATTATCTTGTTGAAAGACAACGTCAAGGAGAAATACAGAAGGCAGGGAATAGCCACCGGCGTTAAAGTTTGAAAATGTTAAGGCTGCTGTCCGCAATACCGGTCGTGCAAACAAGAGGTGACCGTGTTGTGTACGTAACGATACCCCTTACCATCGTGTCAGGTGTCCAGCCCGCATGAAAATTACTAATGCAATCCTTGGAGCTCCAACGTACGAATATATCCATTGTGATGCTGTTTCCTGAACCAGTATTCGCCAGAAAGGACGCGATGCCGCTCCTGTGTCCGATTTTGACGTGTAGTGCACTATTTATTTAATCGTATGGCTAGGGCCCCCCGTCGGACAGGCCATTCGCCGGGTGCCGGTCTTTCAATTTGACGCCACTTCGGCGACCTGCAATCTATGAGCATGATAGAATGATGATGAGGAGAACACAACACCCAGTCCCTGGGCGGAGAAAATTCCGCGACCCAGCCGGGAATCGAACTCTGGCCCAGAGGTTTGACAATACGTCACGCTGACCATTCAGCTACCGGGGGCGGACTATAGTGCACTACACTAAGGTGTCAAAAGTCGTGGAATACCCCGCTAATAAAGCGTCGAGCCCAGCACAGTGCAGCAACTCGGCGTGGCATGGACTCAACAATTTGTTGGAAGTCCCCTGCAGAAATATTGAGCCAAGCTATCGCTATAAACGTCCATAATTGTAAAAGTATTGCCAGTGCAGGATTTTGTGTACGAACTCACCCTCAATTATGTCCCATAAATTTTAGATATGATTAATGTCGGGCGAGCTGGCTATCCAGAATGTTCTTCTAACCAATAGTGAACAATTATGATGCGGTGACATGTCGCATTGTCATCCACAAACATTCCATGGTTGTTTGGCAACATGAAGTCCATGAATGGTCTCCAAGTGACCGAACATAACCATTTCCAGTCAGTGATTGGTTCAGTTGGGCAAGAGGACCCAGCCCATTCGATGTAAACACAGCCCACACCATTATGAAGCAATTGATTCCATTGCTTCGTGCAGTCTTATCCACATTAGAACCCTACCGGCAGGCCTTACCAACTGAAATCGACTCATCTGACCAGGCCACGGTTTTCCAGTCGTCTAGGCTCCAACCCATATGGCCACGAGCACAGGAGAGGCGCTGCGGGCGATGTCCTGCTGCTAGCAAAGGCGCTCGCGTCGGTTTTCTACTCCATAGCCCATTAACACCAAGTTTCACTGCACTGTCCTCAAGAACACGCTCGTCGTACGTCCCACATTGATCTTTGTGGTTATCTCATGCAACGTTACTTGTCTATTAGCACTGACAACTCTATGCAAACGCCGCTACACTCTGTCTGTAAATGAATGCCTTTAGCCAGTGTGTTGTCTGTGGTGAAAGGTAATGCCTGAGATTTCGTGTTCTCGGCACACTCTTGACACCGTGAATCTAGGAATATTGAATTACCTAACGATTTCCGAAACGGAGCGTCCCGTGCATGTAGCTCGAACTATCATTCACGTTCAAAGTCTGTTAATTCCCGTCTTGCGCCATAATCACGCCGGAAACTTTTTCAAATGACAGCTCAGCCAATGCATCGCCCTTTTATACCTTGTGTACGACATACAGCCGACAGCTGCATACGTGCATATCGCCATACTGTGACTTTTGTCACCTCAGTGTAATGTCTGCGGCCGCGTCAAGGGAAGCCACAACAGGAGTCACTGCCAGTGCTCCAAGTCCGTGATACACCAGATGGCATCCTAATGCCCGTGTGAAAACTTATTTTTCAGCAAAACATCCGTTTCCTGACTCAAAGCACGTGGCAAAGCTGTACCATCAAGCTCGACCGAGGGAACAACACGGCTGTTCTCTCAGGCTAAAATCGCATGAGGTCATTGCAATCCGTCGATTCTGTATTCTCCTGGTAACCGTGGAATCCCGACCAAGGCAAGAAGTAATATCGCAGAACATTATATCACAGCTTGACAGGCCACAGACCTGTCGCCTTCCCATTCTGACTCGTGTTGGTACACGTTTCTCCTTCTTAAACGAGGCATAACAATCATCTACAAGTACGATTTCTTACTGCGGAACACGTTAAGTAATCGTGCATTATGGCATGACTCCCACCTACTTAGTGCGCTTGTGTTGAAATGCTAATCCTTAACACATTCAGACTTGTAATACATTTCGTGCCAGTTTTACGTTCGTCGCATGTCGTCTTCTTGGTACTGCAATGTTAATGGCCAGCTTTGTATTATAAAAATAAGTTGGTGAATAACTACGTAGCGTTTTTGTTTTACATGTTGGTATTCCCGTTGCTATGGGTTTATTTATCGAATGTCACTTTTTATTTGTAGTTCAGTGTTGCTATTTGAGTTTACATGTTGTCATTTGGAGAGATTGAGTGGAGCTGCAGACTCTTAGAAAATGAATTGCCGAGTGGAGAAATCTGATGGGGATAATGCCACTGGACGGAGCACGGCAAGAAAATGGTTTTCTCGTTTTAACGAAGATCGTGTTGACCTTCGGGGTTTGATGAACAACATTTGAACGCAATCATCCACGTCAGTGTATCGAGAACTGGCAAATGTGATGCACTGTGATCATTCCACCATCGACCGACATTTATATGTAGCGGGGAAGAATATAAATTTGGGGTTGGGTACTGTATGTCCTAAGCCACAATCACAAAACTCAGCAAGTGGCCATAAGTCGTTCTCTGTTTGCTTGTCATTAGTTGACTCGTGAACAACGCGAGCCATTCCTATCCCGCATCGTTTCTGGTGAGGAGAAATGGTGCCTTCATGCTAACAAAAGGAAAGGAAAGGAAAGTAGAGGAATAGCATGGCGGAGCCCAAACAAAGCAGCAACTCCCCGAACAAAGACCCAAGCGCATCCACAAAAAATAATTGTATGCATCTAGTGGAACACCAACGGTGTGGTGTACTACGAATTGCTTCCCCGATGTGTAACCGCTACTGCTAATTTATTTATTTATTTATTTGTCAACAACCGAGACGTCTTGCAGACGCAGTCCAAGAACAACAACCAGGAAGACTGCATTCTGACAAAAGTCACCACACAGGTGTTGGCTTGGGAATGCATTCCACGTTATTCACCTCATCTTGCACCCTCCAGATTGGGTGCAAATCCGCTCCGAACATGGTTCGATGAGTTCTTCGCCTAAAAGCCACGTAATTTAGTAGCGGAATCGTAAAGTTACCCCAGGGTTGGTAGAATGTTGTAAATAGTGAAGTTGAATATATTGTTGATGACTAAAGTCTCTGTTATGTGCACCTGTTGCGTTTATTAAATTTATAGAAAAACGCAACGAAGTTATACACCAATCTAATAGTTTCGTACGTCTGGCACTGGCCTTTGACGACGTGTACAGCTACGTTTCAGCCAAGGCGTCTTTTTTCTGTGCATCGAGGTGCAGTGGCGGTAGCCCTATGCCCAGTCTATACTCCGATTAAAATTACTATGCTATTGACATTTCAGTGAGCCGAGTGGCAGTGCCGGATGTCAACCAATAGCAGCTGCTTCTCGGGCTCCACTGGTCGCTGTGTTGCCTGTTCTGGGGCACAAGCAGCAGAGCTTTGCCAGGTGGCGCGACATGCGAGGGGGATTTGCATCTTATGTATTATACACTACTGGCCATTAAAACTTGCTACACCAAGAAGAAATGCAGATGATAAACGGGTATTCATTGGACAAATATATTGTACTAGAACTGACATGTTATTACATTTTCACGCAATTTGGGTGCATAGATCCTGAGAAATCAGTACCCAGAACAACCACCTCTGGTCGTAATAACGGCCTTGATACGCCTGGGCATTGAGTCAAACAGAGCTTGGGTGGCGTGTACAGGTACAGCTGGCCATGCAGCTTCAACACGATACCACAGTTCATCAAGAGTGGTGACTGGCGTATTGTGACGAGCCAGTTGCTCGGCCACCATTGGCCAGACATTTTCAATTGGTGAGAGATCTGGAGAAAGTGCTGGTCAGGGCAGCAGTCGAACATTTTCTGCATCCAGAAAGGCCCGTACAGGACCTGCAAATCCGCTCCGAACATGGTTCGATGAGTTCTTCGCCTAAAAGCCACGTAATTTAGTAGCGGAATCGTAAAGTTACCCCAGGGTTGGTAGAATGTTGTAAATAGTGAAGTTGAATATATTGTTGATGACTAAAGTCTCTGTTATGTGCACCTGTTGCGTTTATTAAATTTATAGAAAAACGCAACGAAGTTATACACCAATCTAATAGTTTCGTACGTCTGGCACTGGCCTTTGACGACGTGTACAGCTACGTTTCAGCCAAGGCGTCTTTTTTCTGTGCATCGAGGTGCAGTGGCGGTAGCCCTATGCCCAGTCTATACTCCGATTAAAATTACTATGCTATTGACATTTCAGTGAGCCGAGTGGCAGTGCCGGATGTCAACCAATAGCAGCTGCTTCTCGGGCTCCACTGGTCGCTGTGTTGCCTGTTCTGGGGCACAAGCAGCAGAGCTTTGCCAGGTGGCGCGACATGCGAGGGGGATTTGCATCTTATGTATTATACACTACTGGCCATTAAAACTTGCTACACCAAGAAGAAATGCAGATGATAAACGGGTATTCATTGGACAAATATATTGTACTAGAACTGACATGTTATTACATTTTCACGCAATTTGGGTGCATAGATCCTGAGAAATCAGTACCCAGAACAACCACCTCTGGTCGTAATAACGGCCTTGATACGCCTGGGCATTGAGTCAAACAGAGCTTGGGTGGCGTGTACAGGTACAGCTGGCCATGCAGCTTCAACACGATACCACAGTTCATCAAGAGTGGTGACTGGCGTATTGTGACGAGCCAGTTGCTCGGCCACCATTGGCCAGACATTTTCAATTGGTGAGAGATCTGGAGAAAGTGCTGGTCAGGGCAGCAGTCGAACATTTTCTGCATCCAGAAAGGCCCGTACAGGACCTGCAAATCCGCTCCGAACATGGTTCGATGAGTTCTTCGCCTAAAAGCCACGTAATTTAGTAGCGGAATCGTAAAGTTACCCCAGGGTTGGTAGAATGTTGTAAATAGTGAAGTTGAATATATTGTTGATGACTAAAGTCTCTGTTATGTGCACCTGTTGCGTTTATTAAATTTATAGAAAAACGCAACGAAGTTATACACCAATCTAATAGTTTCGTACGTCTGGCACTGGCCTTTGACGACGTGTACAGCTACGTTTCAGCCAAGGCGTCTTTTTTCTGTGCATCGAGGTGCAGTGGCGGTAGCCCTATGCCCAGTCTATACTCCGATTAAAATTACTATGCTATTGACATTTCAGTGAGCCGAGTGGCAGTGCCGGATGTCAACCAATAGCAGCTGCTTCTCGGGCTCCACTGGTCGCTGTGTTGCCTGTTCTGGGGCACAAGCAGCAGAGCTTTGCCAGGTGGCGCGACATGCGAGGGGGATTTGCATCTTATGTATTATACACTACTGGCCATTAAAACTTGCTACACCAAGAAGAAATGCAGATGATAAACGGGTATTCATTGGACAGATATATTGTACTAGAACTGACATGTTATTACATTTTCACGCAATTTGGGTGCATAGATCCTGAGAAATCAGTACCCAGAACAACCACCTCTGGTCGTAATAACGGCCTTGATACGCCTGGGCATTGAGTCAAACAGAGCTTGGGTGGCGTGTACAGGTACAGCTGGCCATGCAGCTTCAACACGATACCACAGTTCATCAAGAGTGGTGACTGGCGTATTGTGACGAGCCAGTTGCTCGGCCACCATTGGCCAGACATTTTCAATTGGTGAGAGATCTGGAGAAAGTGCTGGTCAGGGCAGCAGTCGAACATTTTCTGCATCCAGAAAGGCCCGTACAGGACCTGCAAATCCGCTCCGAACATGGTTCGATGAGTTCTTCGCCTAAAAGCCACGTAATTTAGTAGCGGAATCGTAAAGTTACCCCAGGGTTGGTAGAATGTTGTAAATAGTGAAGTTGAATATATTGTTGATGACTAAAGTCTCTGTTATGTGCACCTGTTGCGTTTATTAAATTTATAGAAAAACGCAACGAAGTTATACACCAATCTAATAGTTTCGTACGTCTGGCACTGGCCTTTGACGACGTGTACAGCTACGTTTCAGCCAAGGCGTCTTTTTTCTGTGCATCGAGGTGCAGTGGCGGTAGCCCTATGCCCAGTCTATACTCCGATTAAAATTACTATGCTATTGACATTTCAGTGAGCCGAGTGGCAGTGCCGGATGTCAACCAATAGCAGCTGCTTCTCGGGCTCCACTGGTCGCTGTGTTGCCTGTTCTGGGGCACAAGCAGCAGAGCTTTGCCAGGTGGCGCGACATGCGAGGGGGATTTGCATCTTATGTATTATACACTACTGGCCATTAAAACTTGCTACACCAAGAAGAAATGCAGATGATAAACGGGTATTCATTGGACAAATATATTGTACTAGAACTGACATGTTATTACATTTTCACGCAATTTGGGTGCATAGATCCTGAGAAATCAGTACCCAGAACAACCACCTCTGGTCGTAATAACGGCCTTGATACGCCTGGGCATTGAGTCAAACAGAGCTTGGGTGGCGTGTACAGGTACAGCTGGCCATGCAGCTTCAACACGATACCACAGTTCATCAAGAGTGGTGACTGGCGTATTGTGACGAGCCAGTTGCTCGGCCACCATTGGCCAGACATTTTCAATTGGTGAGAGATCTGGAGAAAGTGCTGGTCAGGGCAGCAGTCGAACATTTTCTGCATCCAGAAAGGCCCGTACAGGACCTGCAAATCCGCTCCGAACATGGTTCGATGAGTTCTTCGCCTAAAAGCCACGTAATTTAGTAGCGGAATCGTAAAGTTACCCCAGGGTTGGTAGAATGTTGTAAATAGTGAAGTTGAATATATTGTTGATGACTAAAGTCTCTGTTATGTGCACCTGTTGCGTTTATTAAATTTATAGAAAAACGCAACGAAGTTATACACCAATCTAATAGTTTCGTACGTCTGGCACTGGCCTTTGACGACGTGTACAGCTACGTTTCAGCCAAGGCGTCTTTTTTCTGTGCATCGAGGTGCAGTGGCGGTAGCCCTATGCCCAGTCTATACTCCGATTAAAATTACTATGCTATTGACATTTCAGTGAGCCGAGTGGCAGTGCCGGATGTCAACCAATAGCAGCTGCTTCTCGGGCTCCACTGGTCGCTGTGTTGCCTGTTCTGAGGCACAAGCAGCAGAGCTTTGCCAGGTGGCGCGACATGCGAGGGGGATTTGCATCTTATGTATTATACACTACTGGCCATTAAAACTTGCTACACCAAGAAGAAATGCAGATGATAAACGGGTATTCATTGGACAAATATATTGTACTAGAACTGACATGTTATTACATTTTCACGCAATTTGGGTGCATAGATCCTGAGAAATCAGTACCCAGAACAACCACCTCTGGTCGTAATAACGGCCTTGATACGCCTGGGCATTGAGTCAAACAGAGCTTGGGTGGCGTGTACAGGTACAGCTGGCCATGCAGCTTCAACACGATACCACAGTTCATCAAGAGTGGTGACTGGCGTATTGTGACGAGCCAGTTGCTCGGCCACCATTGGCCAGACATTTTCAATTGGTGAGAGATCTGGAGAAAGTGCTGGTCAGGGCAGCAGTCGAACATTTTCTGCATCCAGAAAGGCCCGTACAGGACCTGCAAATCCGCTCCGAACATGGTTCGATGAGTTCTTCGCCTAAAAGCCACGTAATTTAGTAGCGGAATCGTAAAGTTACCCCAGGGTTGGTAGAATGTTGTAAATAGTGAAGTTGAATATATTGTTGATGACTAAAGTCTCTGTTATGTGCACCTGTTGCGTTTATTAAATTTATAGAAAAACGCAACGAAGTTATACACCAATCTAATAGTTTCGTACGTCTGGCACTGGCCTTTGACGACGTGTACAGCTACGTTTCAGCCAAGGCGTCTTTTTTCTGTGCATCGAGGTGCAGTGGCGGTAGCCCTATGCCCAGTCTATACTCCGATTAAAATTACTATGCTATTGACATTTCAGTGAGCCGAGTGGCAGTGCCGGATGTCAACCAATAGCAGCTGCTTCTCGGGCTCCACTGGTCGCTGTGTTGCCTGTTCTGAGGCACAAGCAGCAGAGCTTTGCCAGGTGGCGCGACATGCGAGGGGGATTTGCATCTTATGTATTATACACTACTGGCCATTAAAACTTGCTACACCAAGAAGAAATGCAGATGATAAACGGGTATTCATTGGACAAATATATTGTACTAGAACTGACATGTTATTACATTTTCACGCAATTTGGGTGCATAGATCCTGAGAAATCAGTACCCAGAACAACCACCTCTGGTCGTAATAACGGCCTTGATACGCCTGGGCATTGAGTCAAACAGAGCTTGGGTGGCGTGTACAGGTACAGCTGGCCATGCAGCTTCAACACGATACCACAGTTCATCAAGAGTGGTGACTGGCGTATTGTGACGAGCCAGTTGCTCGGCCACCATTGGCCAGACATTTTCAATTGGTGAGAGATCTGGAGAAAGTGCTGGTCAGGGCAGCAGTCGAACATTTTCTGCATCCAGAAAGGCCCGTACAGGACCTGCAAATCCGCTCCGAACATGGTTCGATGAGTTCTTCGCCTAAAAGCCACGTAATTTAGTAGCGGAATCGTAAAGTTACCCCAGGGTTGGTAGAATGTTGTAAATAGTGAAGTTGAATATATTGTTGATGACTAAAGTCTCTGTTATGTGCACCTGTTGCGTTTATTAAATTTATAGAAAAACGCAACGAAGTTATACACCAATCTAATAGTTTCGTACGTCTGGCACTGGCCTTTGACGACGTGTACAGCTACGTTTCAGCCAAGGCGTCTTTTTTCTGTGCATCGAGGTGCAGTGGCGGTAGCCCTATGCCCAGTCTATACTCCGATTAAAATTACTATGCTATTGACATTTCAGTGAGCCGAGTGGCAGTGCCGGATGTCAACCAATAGCAGCTGCTTCTCGGGCTCCACTGGTCGCTGTGTTGCCTGTTCTGAGGCACAAGCAGCAGAGCTTTGCCAGGTGGCGCGACATGCGAGGGGGATTTGCATCTTATGTATTATACACTACTGGCCATTAAAACTTGCTACACCAAGAAGAAATGCAGATGATAAACGGGTATTCATTGGACAAATATATTGTACTAGAACTGACATGTTATTACATTTTCACGCAATTTGGGTGCATAGATCCTGAGAAATCAGTACCCAGAACAACCACCTCTGGTCGTAATAACGGCCTTGATACGCCTGGGCATTGAGTCAAACAGAGCTTGGGTGGCGTGTACAGGTACAGCTGGCCATGCAGCTTCAACACGATACCACAGTTCATCAAGAGTGGTGACTGGCGTATTGTGACGAGCCAGTTGCTCGGCCACCATTGGCCAGACATTTTCAATTGGTGAGAGATCTGGAGAAAGTGCTGGTCAGGGCAGCAGTCGAACATTTTCTGCATCCAGAAAGGCCCGTACAGGACCTGCAAATCCGCTCCGAACATGGTTCGATGAGTTCTTCGCCTAAAAGCCACGTAATTTAGTAGCGGAATCGTTATCCTGCTGAAATGTAGGGTTTCGCAGGGATCGAATGAAGGGTATAGCCACGGGTCGTAACACGTCTGAAATTAACGTCCACTGTTCAAAGTGCCGTCAATGCGAACAAGAGGTGACCGAGAACTGTAACCAATGGCACGCCGTACCATCACGCCGGGTGATACGCCAGTATGGCTATGACGAATACACGCTTCCAATGTGCGTTCACCGCGATGTCGCGAAACACGGATGCGACCATCATGATGCTGTAAACAGAACCTGGATTCATCCGAAAAATGACGTTTTGTCATTCGTGCACCCAGGTTCGTCGTCGAGTACACCATCCCAGGCGCTCCTGTCTGTGATGCAGCGTCAAGGCTAACCGCAGCATTAGTCTCCTTGCTGATAGTCCGTGCTGCTGCAAACGTCGTCGAACTGTTCGTGCAGATGGCTGTTGTCTTGAGTCCCCATCTGTTGAGTCAGGAATCGAGACGTGGCTGCACGATCCGTTACAGCCATGCGGATCAGATGCCTGTCATCTCGATTGCTAGTGATACGAGGCCGTTGGCATCCAGCACGGCGTTCCGTATTACCCTCCTGAACCCACCGATTCCATATTCTGCTAACAGTCATTGCATCTCGACCAACGCGTTCTCCTCCTTACACGAGGCATCACAACAACGTTTCACCAGGCAACGCCGGTCAACTGCTGTTTGTGTATGAGAAATCGATTGGAAACTTTCCTCTTATGAGCACGTTGTAAGTGTCGCCACCGGCGCCAACCTTGTGTGAACGCTCTGAAAAGCTAATCATCTGCATATCATAGCATCTTCTTCCTGTCGGTTAAATTTCGCCTCTGTAGCACATGATCTTTGTGGTGTAGCAATGGCCAGTAGTGTATATATAAACTAAGCAAAATTGTATCTATTGCTCAAGTTAGTACTTTGGTAATCTGCACAAAAATACTGAAAAGAACAACGTCAGATTCACAATCTTTGTCAAGCAGTGATAAACAAACTGGTCAAAAACTTTCCCATCTTACAGCTTCACATCGTCACTTGCCATTAGCGCTCATAATTATTATGTTGTATTTAAATAAAGAATCCAAAGGCAGTCAATTCGGAAAGCTTGCAGTGAAAACTAAGGTCGCTTTGTATTTTACACCGACGTCACAAAAGTTATGGGATAGCGATATCCACGTATACAGATGGCGGTAGTATCGCATACACAAGATATAAAAGGACAGTGCATTGGCGGAGCTGTTATTTACACTCAGGTGATTCATGTGAAAACGTTTCCGACGTAATTAAGGCCGCACGACAGGAATTGAGTTTTTCAACACGGAGCGTCAGTTGGAGCTAGACGCATGGGACATTCTGTTTTAGGAATCGCTAGGGAACACAACATTCCGAGATCCACAGTGTCAAGAGCGTGTCGAGAATACCAAATTTCACGCATTACCTCTCGTCACAGACAGCGCAGTGGCTGGCCGCCTTCTCTCAACGAGCAGCGGCTTTTGCGTAGAGTTGTTCAGTGTGAAAAGCAACGCTGCATGAAATAATCAAAGAAATCAATGTGGGACGTACGACGAACGTATGCTCGAGGACAGAGCGGCTCAATTTGGCGTTAACGGACTATGGTAACAGACAACCAACGCGAACGCCTTTGCTAACAGCACATCGCCTGCAGCGCCTCTCCTGGGCTCGGTTGGATCCTAGACGAGTGCAGAACCGTGGTCTGGTCAGATGAGTCTCTATTTCAGTTGGTAAAAGATGATGGTAGGGTTAGAGTGTGCCGCAGATCCCACGAAGACGTGGGCCTAAGTTGTCAGCAAGGCTCGTGTGAGGTGGTGGTGACTCCATAAAGATGTGGGCTGTGTTTACGTGGAATGGACTGTCCTCTTGTCCAGCTGAGCCGCTCACTTACTGGAAATGGTTATGATCGGTTACTTGTGGACCAGTTTCAGACGTTCATGGACTCCATGTTTGCATAGAACGATGGAATTTTCGTGAATGACGATGTGCCTTGTCACTGGGCCACAACTGTTCACGACTGGTTTGAAGAACATTCTGGACAGCCAGATCGCTAGACACGAATCCCATTGAACATTTATGGGACATAATCGAGGGGTCAGTTCGTACACAAAATCCTACACCGGTAACTTTTTTACAATTATGGATAACTATAGAGGCAGCATGGTTTAGTATTTCTGCAGCGGACTTCCAATCAGTTGTTGGGTTCATGCCACGTCAAGTTGCTGGACGATGCCGGGCGAAAGGAGGTCCACCACGATATTAGGAGATATCCCATGACTTTCGTAACCTCAATGTATATTGTTACACATGAAATGCAGTCAGCATACCGAAGTTGTTTTTAAGGGTGGAAGGAGAGCACTATCTCATTACAGTGTCGAGTAAATATTATTTGCGTAGTCGCAGGACATCACTATGCGCCACAGTCAAAGTTTAACGAAGGAAGGAAAATTGGGTTTAACGTCTCGTCAACATCGAAGTCATTAGGGACGGAGCACTAGCTCGGTGTCAAGGATGGGGAAGGAAATCGGCCGCTCTTTCAAAGGAACCTGGGGCAATTTATGGAAATCATGGAAAACGTAAATCTGGATGGCCGGTCGCGGGTTCGAACCATCGTCCTCCCGAATGCGAGTCCAGTGTGCTAACCACTGCGCCAGCTTGCTCGGTGGAAGTTTAAGAAAACTATGTACTCGTAGTAATGGTGTCATAAAAATAATGGCTCTCATTTTAGTTAGTATTAACCCTTGCATCAACAAACCGAATGCTTTATTGTATTTCTAGATCCACTAATGTAAAAAACTGAACATTTTAGCTGATGAATGTAAAAATGCCATGGAAATGTCTCGGCTAAAAGAATATAGAATTGGAATCTGTGCATCGTTCTGCAGCTCTTGTTGATATCGCAAGAAAATACATTTTACTTCAGAGTAATATCAAAATTTCGGATTTCCTAGGCATTAATTCTTCGGGAAGCGGGTAAATATCATTGACAGGAATTTAATGTGGCATATTTATGACGATATAGTACGTGACCTGCGTAGCAGAGTCTAAACTCTCAGAGCAAATACGCTGGTAGTTTACGGTAATTTTGGAAAAGGGAGAGAAGTAACATTTTGTTTAAGGGTCAGTTGGATGCAGACTACAATGGCCACAGAGATAAAGCTGCAGTTCCACGATTAGTTGGCTTTAGCGGCGACATGGAAGTAGTGTAAGGCTGCGGGGGTAGTGGCGCCATGTCACGAATTGCGCCGCCCCTCTCGCCGGAGATTCGAGTCCTCCCTAGGACATGTGTGTGTGTGTGTGTGTGTGTGTGTTGTCCTTAGCGTAAGTTAGTTTAAGTAGCGTGTGAGTCTAGGGACCGATGGCCTCAACAGTTTGGTCCCTTAGGAATTCGCACACTTTTTGAAATAGTGTAGGCCGCTGAGTGATAGCTGATTACGGTATCGCAGGAATAGCCGTCCTTACACCAACAGCGACCCCCACCACTAGCCTCCCAACAGTCGGTAAGTAAACGCCATTTTCCTTTTTGGGTGCGCGCGCAACTATCGATCGCATGAGCACGTGGCTTGTTGTGTACGGGCCCGCAGCTCTGCTCCCCACCACTCCCGTCTATCAAAGTAATTATAATCGGAGTATAAACTCTGTGCTGTGCGAATTTCAGTAGGAAGTGGAACACTTATGGGGCGGTTGGTTCTGCACCCCATTGCGTGAAGTGGTTCTGCATTGCGTAGCTGGCTTGTTGTCTAGCTTGGATTGGAGCGAGATTTGCTGCAAGGTTGCCAGTCTGTCCACGGTTACAATGAGCAATAGCCGACAACGTCGTTGCTCGTAACAGTTAATTGACGACGGCGTTTTCTCCTAATCTAGATACTCACTTAACACAGTTGCACGTGAGAAGCCGAGTGCTTGCACCTCCTCGGAGATGGATCTGTCACACTCTCGCAGTACGGCCGTGAATTAGTGCAGCAATGTTGGGCGTCTTTCTCATCTGCGATCGATTGCGATGCCGACGGCCAATACAAAACTCTCGAGGAGAACACGGCAAGTGTCATACCCGATTTCCCAGGAACTTCTTAAGGTGGAAGAGGAGTCAAGGTATGCAAACACATGTCTTGGTTTATCCTTGGATACTCGACTGTTTCTGAAGAAACGAAGATCAAAGCTTTAGAGAATTTTTGAGGTACTTCATGTGCCTTTTACCGCGTGATATCCTCAGACGAAATAATGGTTCTGTGTTCGAAACCTGATTGTTATTCTTATTTATTTTATTTTTATTGTTTTCATTTATCTACCTACACTATGTGATGAAAAGTATCCGGACATATGGCTGAAAATGACTTAAAAGTTCGTGGCGCCCTCCTTCGGTAATGCTGGAATTCAGTATGGTGTTGACCCATTCTTAGCTTAGATGACACTTCCACTCTCGCAGGCATGCGTTCTATCATGTGCTGGTACGGTTCTTGGCGAATGGCAGCCCATTCTTCAAGGAGTGCTGTGCTGAGGAAAGGTATGGATGTCGGTCAGTGAGACCTGGCATGAAGTCGGCGTTCCAAAACATCCCAAAGGTGTTCTTACAGGATTCAGGTCAGGACTCTGTGCAGCCCAGTCCACGACAGGGATGTTATTGTCGTGTAACCAATCCACCACAGGCCGTCCATTACGAACAGGTGCTCGATCGTGTTGGAAGATGCAATCGCCATCCCCGAATTGCTCTTCAACAGTGGGAAGCAAGAATCTGCTTAAAACATCAATGTAGGCCTGTGCTGTGATAGTGCCACGCAAAACTACAAGCGGTGCAAGCTCCTTCCATGAAAAACAAGACCACATCATAACACCACCGCCTCCGAATTTTACTGTTGGAACTACACACGCTGGCAGATGGCGTTCATCGGGCATTTGCCATATCCACACCCTGCCATCGGATCGCCACATTGTGTACCGTGATTCGTCACTCCACACAACGTTTTTCCATTGTCCAATCGTCCAATGTTTACGTTCCTTACACCAAGCGAGGCGTCGTTTGGCATTTACCAGAGTTCAAAAATGGCTCTGAGCACTATGGGACTTAACATCTACGGTCATCAGTCCCCTAGAACTTAGAACTACTTAAACCTAACTAACCTAAGGACATCACACAACACCCAGTCATCACGAGGCAGAGAAAACCCCTGACCCCGCCGGGAACCGAACCCGGTAACCCGGGCGTGGGAAGCGAGAACGCTACCGCACGACCACGAGCTGCGGACCATTCACCAGAGTGATGTGTGGCTTATGAGCAGCCGCTCGACCATGAAATCCAAGTTTTCTCACCTCCCGCCTAACTGTCCTAGTACTTGCAGTGGATCCTGATGCAGTTTGGAATTCCTGGGAAGATGTTTGCCTGTTACACATTACGACCCTTTTCAACTGTCGTCAGTCTTTGTTGGTCAACAGTCGACTTCGGCCTGTACGCTTTTGTGCTGTACGTGTCCCTTCACGGTTCCACTTCACTATCACATAGGAAACAGTGGACCTAGGGATGTTAGGATTGTAGAAATATCGCGTACAGACGTCTGATACAAGTGACACCCAATCACCTGACCACGTTCGAAGTCCGTCAGTTCCACGGAGCGCCCCATTGTGCTCTCTCACGATGTTTAACGACTACTGAGATCACTGATATCTCATAGTCTTCTTAGTCTTCTTTTCCCCTGGCAGTAGGTGGCAGCACAATGCACCAAATTATGTTTTTTTTTTTTGGGGGGGGGGGAGGGGGGGTCCGGATACATTTTATCACATAGTGTATGTAAGTAGGTTACTGCACAAATGTTTCTTATCGCATTAGGCGATAAAAGGTCGTTATATTGATTGCAAAATTAGAACTGGATTTCACAATAAATGACACATGTTAAGTATATAATATATGTGTGTGTTATGTTACGTTGAAGAGATACAAACTTTGTAAATACTAATATTATGACATTTCATTTTCATATCAGTTCTTATATTAATTCACGTACTTCATTCATAGGTTTATTCTTCAGGAACATTTGGAACATTCCCGTGGCTGACACCGATTGTAGAAACATTCGAAACACATATTCCAAACACGAAGAGTATCGTTCCAAGGCAGGTTTGCCACAGTGACATTTCTTCATATGTATGTCACTCTGGAAAGAAACGTCGTTAACATTGGTGAAGATTTCATGCGTTGGCAATAATTTCGCGACAAACCATATATAACGTATCACTTCTCCGAAAACTACCGCTTGCAACTGATTATGAATCAAGTTTCATGTAGGAATTTCTCTGAAAACATTTTCTCGTTTCTTTTTTTTTTTTCTTTTTTTTAATTCATTCATCTGACATACAGTTAGTAGACGAATAAGTACAATGTTAAATCGATATACACTGGAAAGCATTCGTGTAGCAATTTTCTACAAACAATGGTATACAAACGAAAGACAAAAAAGTAATAATCGTTTTTCGAACACTGGGGACGAAGTTGATAAGCTGCGACGCTTAACCACAGTGCCACCATTTCGTCTGCGGCTATCGCGCGGTAAAAGGGACATAAAACACCTGGAAGATGCCTGTAAAACTTTGAGCGTCGTTTTTACAGAAACGGCTAAGTGTGTAGGGATAAGCCGTGGCACGATTCGCTTATTGTGATCCTTCTTCCACTGAGTAAAGTTTCTGGGAACTCTGGTTATCACACTTGCCGTGTTCCCGTAGTCAGTCGGATGACGTGCCGAATGTTTCATTCTCTGTGTTGTCAGATAGGCGCTCTCTCCAATACATCAGCTGCCTCCAATTAGCCCAGTTCACCTCTACCTCTATTTCCTTGCCTAAAACATAGACCTGAAAAAAGAGTAACGCATTTCGTCTAATCGGATTTCGCGGTTGGCAATGGAATGCGGAAACAACTGGCAATAGGTAAGCATCGTACTCAGATACTTGTGATACAATTGACACTATCTACAAGAACAACGCTTCACATTTTCTCTATTTGGAGTTTCCGATGGCAACGGCTACGAGGCCATTAAAGATTACGGTTTGATGAAGTTTGTGGGTTTCTCGGCCGTGACCTCCTTAAGGCGCTTATTCTGTAGATCGGCAAACGCACTAAATGACCTCCTTCCTCCTGACAAAAGCTTTGTTTTCTAATGATGCGTCTTTACTAGACTTGATTTAGAATATCTCTATATGACAGATTATCGCGTGGCGTTAAACCTTACAAAGCCATGCTCACAGTATTACTTTCGTAACGATCATGCAGTCGTTGCGAATAGCACATATGAAAGTAATGCTCAGTGAGACGGTGCTAAATGAGTCACAGGAACTGTCAGAAGGACAAAATCCAATGCGGCCTGTCTACAGTAACCTTATTCAGTGCAAAGAAGTGTCCCCATCATGCTTACAACAGCTAAATTCCTACCGGAAGGCAGACGCCCAATGGTGGCAGTAATAGTCCCCAACAGCAGGTCAAAGATCGTGAAAATCACTCAGCTGTGCGATAAGCGTGCCACAGGCGTAGAAACTCTCACTGCAGATATCACTTTATTTGTAGGCACTATGTACTTTCCGTACTATGAGAAATTAATCCATAGATGCACAGCAGGTGTCTTTGTAGACCCGGTAACTTTTCATTTTCTCTATGATTCGTCTTTTAATTTGTTTATTTTAGTTGAGATCCTATGTAATCTTTGGAAATGTAATTGACTTTCTCTGGAAAGAACATTACTGATTGCAAGTCAGATTAGTTACTTTATTTTATCTACTTTGTAATCGTATGTGTGTAGAAGACCCCTTAAAAACTAGCTGTCTTCCCAATAGGTTATTTATGACTGATCTGAGTGGCGTATGAATGTAGTAACTTACTGATGACAGTTATCAGTTCTGCACAGTTATATTCTTTGTTGAGAGGTCAGTGGAGCACGCTTATGAAGGTAAGTGTATTTTCTGAATGTCAAAATATTTGAGATGTGTATAAATTTAGTTTCATAAATACAATAATTGAGTTCAAATGGTTCAAATGGCTCTGAGTACTATGGGACTAAACTCTTAAGGTCAGCAGTCCCCTAGAACTTAAAACTACTTAAACCTAACTAACCTAAGGACATCATACACATCCATGCCCGAGGCAGGCTTCGAACCTGCGACCGTAGCGGTCGCGCGATTCCAGACTGTAGCGCCTAGAACCGCTCGGCCACCCCGGCTGGCAATAATTAAGTAAGACTAAGTCATATCATACTACCAGTAAGAAGCAAAAGAACATCTGAAGTCAGCAAAAGTGATGGAAATTTTCAGTCGAGTATTACTGATTGGCGTGAAGTTGAAGCTCTCTTTGATCAAGACACTAATGGACCCCAGAACTATGACCTTCCGACCCAAGTGAAACAAGCAGTGAAGAATTAGATGATATAGACTACAGAATTGCTGATGTCCTTAACGGTCATGATGGAACTCCATAGACTAAATCACTACCACCACTGAGCAAAATACGTATACACAGTATCGTGAGCATCCCCCCCCCCCCCTAGTAAGGGGTAGCGTAAAAAAACAAAAAGGAAGTTCCACCAGAACTGAAGGGTTACACTTTCAGAGAAATTCTATCATCATTTTTGTTTGAAAGACAATTTGACAATTGTACGTTATGTGACCAAAATTAACAAAAGTGTGATGCTAAGTTCTCAGCAACAGAACACTGTAAGTAAGGACTTAAAAACAGATGAGAGAAAGTTTTGTTCTATAATCAATGTAGATCACGGTAAGTTTCTCTTGTCCAGAAGACACTTAGGTATACCTGAAAAGGGCAGCCAAGAAAATGGTATTTTGTCGTATGGACAGAAGCATTACACATAGTAGCAATAAATGTCTTACGGTTATTTTGTCAACCGCTTCCCACCTACATGGGAGGCAGATCTTACAAAAGGAGAATTTTTCTCATGAGGAGTGGAGAACCAAAAGAAAAGTCAGCAAGTCATGGCACGGCTCGCCAATAGACGAAAATTGCTGGAACTGGAAGATCACCAAAAAGAAGATGCTACATGCACCCGCATCGATTATGCAGAAAATGAATTAAACACCTTGCAAATGCATGAAAAATATGCCCAAAGAATAATGTGAAACTACTTATAAGAGGATTAAAAAATAGGCAACTCTTACGGTGAGTGTCAGTTAACGTAAGATAGTTATACAGCCTCAGGAAAATTGTATCGTAATTTATAATATTGTATTCCATATTATACTAAAATAAGGGTCATAGTATCATAATAAATAGTTTCTTATTCGTTCTGTGCTACTAACACCTTTTAATATCCACCTTTTGCGTTTGTTTTCGCGAGTCCAGCCGCTTATGCACCCAAGAGTTAAAACATGTTTCTCAGATTCTTTATTGTTCTGGCCTTCCACCCGAAATCTGTTTTAATACAGCTCTGCACGTTAGTCTATCTTGTGCGAGCCTCGTCATCTCTTGCATAGCTGCTGCGACGTACATCCGCTTGAACCTTCTTACTGCGTCAAGCATTGATCTCGCTCTATAATATTCATCCCAAAAACGTCCATCCATCACCAAATTGACCATTTCCTGCTACCCAAGAATGTTTTCTGTCAACCGAGCCCTTGTTTTAGTCAAGATGTGCCTACAATTTTGTTCTCCCAATTCTATTCATTACCTCTCATTAGTTATGCTATTTATTCATCCAATGTTCGGCATTCTACTGAGGACCGCATTTGAAAAACTTCCATTCTCTTCGTATCTGTACTGCTTATCGTCCACGTTTCACTTCCGCACAGGGCTGCAATCGAGACACATGTCTCTAGATTAGATGTCGTAACACTTAAATATTTCATGTCTGATCGTATTTGATATTAACAAATTTCTCTTGATCAGGAACGCTATTCCTGCTTCTTATATCCTCTGTGTTTCTGCCAACGTCAGTTATTTTGCTATGCAAATGGCAAACCTGTCTCCCCCTCAACTACTATCTCCCATTCACGTTCTTCGGCTCTTCTGACTGAAGTCTGATTTCTGCACAAGATGTTGATAACACCGCGCTCCCTGTACTTCATCAGTGATGCCTTCACTATTTCAGAGATTATAACTTCCAAATACCCCGCTTAAGAACTTGATTTCTACACATATATAGTAAAATATCAGCACACACTCCGCTGCAGAGTGAAAGCCCCATTCTGGAAACCGATAATGTTCGAATACAGTAGTGTACTGCTTGACACACTCACGTCGATTAAACATCGAGGCACATCGTTGCAAAGCAGTACGATATGGAATGAGCATGTAAGGACAGTAGTAGGGAAGGCGAATGGTCGACTTAGGTTTATTGGGTGAATTCTTGGAAAGGGTGGTTCATCTGTGAAGGACACTATGCGAATCATTGTTGAGTACCGTTAGAGAGTTTGTGATCAGCACCAGGTCTACTTAAAACAAGACATCGAAGTAATTTAGAGGCGGGCTGCTGGAATTGTTATCGATAGGTTCGACAAACACGCAAGTATTACGGAGATGTTCCGGGAACTCAAATGGGAATCATTGAAGAGAAGTCTATGTTCTTTTCAAGGAGCACTATTGGTAAAATTTAGAGAACCGGCATTGCAGGCTGAGTGCAGAATTGTTCTACCGCCGCCAACGTACATTGCACGTAAGTACCATGAAGATGGCCCGCCCGCTTAGCCGAGCGGTCTAATGCACGGCTTTACGGAACGGGAAGGAGCGCCTGATCCCCGGCACGAATACGCCCGGGGGACTTGGGTCGAGGTTCGGTGAGCCGGCCAGTCTGTGGATGGTTTTTAGGCGGTTTTCCATCTGCCTCGGCGAATGCGGGCTGGTTCCCCTTATTCCGCCTCAGCTGCACTACGTCGGCGACTGCTGCGCAAACAAGTTCTCCACGTACGCGTTCACCACCATTACTCTACCACGCAAACATAGGGGGTACACTCTGTGAGACGTTCCCTGGGGGGTCCACCGAGGGCCGACCCGAACAATAACCCTGGGTTCGGTGTGGGGCGGCGGAGGGGTGAAGTGGACTGCGGTAGTCGTCCTGGGGCTGTGGACCACTGCGGCTGCGGCGGGGACGGAGCCTCTCCGTCGTTTCTAGCTCCCCGGTTAACATACAATACAATATCATGAAGATAACAGATATCAGGGCTTGTAAAAGGGGGGGGGGGGGCATATTGAACTCGTTTTTTCCCTCGCTCTGTTTGAGAGTGGAACAGAAAAAAAAAACTGACACTACGTAGTAGAGGTACAGAATACACTGTGCCATGCACCATACGGTGACTTGCGCAGTACTAGGTAGGCGTAATATAGTTTACCTGTTTTTATGACATGAAACGCACACTGGTAAAACGATCCGCAACTAAGCAGTCGGCAGAAGCAGCAGCGGCAGCTTGCAGCGTAACAAAGTGGCTATTACAGCTGTAAAGGACCCGCCAACTAGGCCCATCTGCGCCGTCGTTAGACTAGTAATGGCAGTGCGCCTGCGCGGGAGTGGTCCGGGAAGCAGAGGCTGCGTGCACGCCAACCAACCAGCCGTCCGCCCGATAGCGCCCACCACAGCTATTAGGCCTGCGTCTACAGCACTCTAATCAGCTCTCCAATGTAGGTCAACCAGACCCAGAAATCTGTATCGTAACAACGGGAATGCTGCGGATGCCGCTCTCCACAAGCACTACTTCCCTGCTGCCCTAGCAGTGCCGGCAGGAAAGGTATCTGCTTTGAAGTAGGACTAGTAAGGAAATCTGGACGAAGATGAAAATAATCTGACGCAGGAGCAAATGGAAATATTAGGAAATCTGCCGAGAGGATAGGAATGGGTACAAGGTAAATAAAAAGAGAGCTAAGAAATTAACAAAAAAGTGTAAGGAAGAGGAATGGGAAAGAGAAACGGAGGTACTGGCAGAATTGCAGCTGTAAGGACAGGTCGTGAATCGTGCTTGGGTAGCTCAGATGGTAGAAGACTTGCCCGCTAAAGGCAAAGGTACCGAGTTCGAGTCTCGGTCCGGCACACAGTTTTAATCTGCCAGGAAGTTTCATATTAACGCACACTCCGCTGCAGAGTGAAAATTTCATTCTGGAATGGTGCACTCGCTTGGGTATAGGAGATCGACAGAGGCATGAAAGATAAGAAGAAAATGGGCTTAGAATAAATATGAGCAAATCAGAACATCTAGTAATGGGAGGAGATAGAAGGGATATAGTGCTACCCCAAGGAACTATCAGTTCTGTAAAGATGTTTAAATACTTAGGATCGATTATCCATTCACAGGGAATCTGTGAGACAGATAAAGACGCGGGGTACAGAAAGAAAGAGGAGCAATTAAAATCCTATACAGAGTTATGTGAGCCGGGGAATACCAAAAGAAACAAAGAATAGAATTCTGCAAGCAATAGTGGAAACTATAGCAATGTACGGTGCAGAAGGATGGACTTTGGAGGAGCGGCAGATTAGCAGAATACAGACAGTGAAGATGGATGGAGGGCAGCCAGTTGCGCAAAGGACCGAGAATAGAACTCTTCAGTGATATGGCCATGTACGGCGAATTGAGTAAGGACGATGGTCAAAAGCAATACTGGAATGGTCGCCACCGGGAAGGCGGAAGTGTGGACGGCCGAGGTCAACATGGAGAATGGGAGTAATTACAATGATGAGCAAGAGAAATCTGAAAGAGGAAGACTGCCATGATCGTGAGAGCTGATGAAAAGTGATACAGGGAAACTGTTGAAGGGTGGAGAAGCCCTTAAAAGTAAAATTAAGGGAACTTAGGAAAAACACAGACGTAGAACTACATAGAAATAAATGTAGAAATGTACCAAAGAATGACGACAACGCCGTCATTGGATTTATGGTGCTCAACAGCATAGTCGAGAGCGTTCTTACTGGATACTAACATACACATCCTTTGATTTTGGCGACGTCTGTTTCCACTAGCGACATTCTGCGACGATTCCTCGGGAACAAATATAAGCAGTTGTCTTCAAAATTTCGAGCTATGTCAACATAAATGTGCGGTTCGTCGCTGACAAAATTAGTTGATCAGTTATGTTGTGATTTATTAAAATCCACCAGTTATTTTGGGAAAAAAATCACACAGTGTACTATGACATTTATAATATTCAACTCATTGATTCCACGAAGGGAATTTAATTAATGTTTTCTTCCATACTGGAGACTTTACACGCTGACGGAGAAAGAAATCGCAACATCAAGGAGCTGAGCAACATAAACGAAACTTGGTAGCCGTGTTTATACATCTGAAAGATGATGTCTATTCAAATTTGAGATTGGGTGTGTTGAGCTGATGTTAGTCAAGAATGCCTTTAAGGGACAAAGTCGCCATTATCAACACCTCACTGAGTTTGAACGAGGTCGTGTAAAATGGTTCATGCCTGCCCTTGCTCGATGGTTTGGCCTGGTTCCTGCCATTATCAACCTTTAAATTCTTATTCTTTTCATCTTCCGTTGGTTTTCTGTCTCCTTGCCGTTGACCTCTTTCCTGAGATTTTACCAATTTGTCTGTGTTGCTAGTTTTTCTTGGGGGGTTTGTGACCCATCGCATAACATGTCCTGGGGGCCTCCAGGTGTTTTCTGAGCGGAGCAACTCACCCATCTTCACACTTTACCTCTCTCTCACTTCTACGTGTGTCTATCCCTTCCTTTTATTGGTTCTCGGTTACAAACAGGTTTATCAGTATTTGTCTTCTGTGCCCATTCTACTTGAGTTCTCTTCCCGACTTCATGCATATAGGATGGAGGGATTGATGACCTCGCAGTTTGGTCCCTTTAACCCCCATCAAATCGGTCCGAACTTCGTGAGCGTCATTCCTTCCACTGATACATGATCCTCCTGTTTGACAATGAGACATTAGAGATGGCGGCGCCCCACGTCCAATTGCCTCCTCCACACGCTTCCTTTGGTTCAAATGGCTCTGGGCACTATGGTACTTCACATCTGAGGTCATCAGTCCCCTAGAACTTAGAACTACTTAAACCTAACTAACCTAAGGACATCACACACATCCATGCCCGAGGCAGGATTCGAACCTGCGACCGTAGCAGTTGAACGGTTCCGGACTAAAGCGCCTAGAACCGCTCGGCCACAGCGTCCGGCCCTTCCTTTGGTAGTTTGTCTGTCGCCTCATTTCCCAATGTCCGGACGTGCCCCGTATTCTGCAGTACATCCCCTTTCCTTTTGTTTTTGTTCGACTGTTCAAAAATGGTTCAAATGCCTCTGAGCACTATGGGACTTAACGTGTGAGGTCATCAGTCCCCTAGAACTTAGAACTACTTAAACCTAACTAACCTAAGGACATCACACACATCCATGCCCGAGGCAGGATTCGAACCTGCGACCGTAGCGGTCGCGCGGTTCCAGACTGTAGCGCCTAGAACCGCTCGGTCCCCCCGGCCGGCGTTCGACTGTAAATCGTCTGAAATACGATACGTTATGCGATTCGATACGAAACGCGATTCGCGATACGACTCAGAAACATCCCGCACTGATGAAGCACATACAAAGTAGTTGAAGGGATTTATCTGGTTCACATTGGACACTAGCGGTACGATATCAACACGTATCTCTGTCGTATCGACCGGCTCATCGGCGAGTGCTGGTTGCTCCATGCACCTGTATCGTACGATACGATTTCGTGTTATCACCTGTGCCTCGAAAAAAAAATTTCTTTTCTTATGGAACCAAACTGCTAGGGTCATCGGTCCCTAAGCTTACACACTACTTAATCTAGCTTAAATTAACTTACGTTAAGGACAACACACATACCCATGCCCTAGGGAGGACTCGAACCTCCGACAGGTGGAGCCGCGGGAACCGTTGACAAGACGCGGCTACTCCGCGCGAGGGAAAATAAAACTGTTTACTGTAAAAGAAGCAAAGCTAGATCTGTCTCTCCAGTTTCTCAGCAAGACTTTTAAATTTTGGTGTAAAAAAATTAAAAACTACGGTTTTCAGATCCGCATGCGTTGTTTGGTGTGTAGTCTTTCTCATTCGACTCTAAGGAAATATTCGGGAAAAAAATTATTTTTCTGCGTCTTGTAGTCCCACATCACAGCTAGGAAATAAACTGGTTTCTTTTCCCTATTGCCCACAGTTATTATACTTCGCAAATAAATGAACCACTGGATATAAGTTTGCAGTGAACAATGTTGTCGCTCACCAGTTTACTTTTGGCGTTTATTACGTTACACACTGCATTATGCGAAATGTTCCTAACATATAGAAATTGTTTTTGGCGGTGAAAGGAGGCGTACCTCTTCCCAAATGGTTCAAATGGCTCTGAGCACTATGGGACTTAACATCTGTGGTCATCAGTCCCCTAGAACTTAGAACTACTTAAACCTAACTAACCTAAGGACATCACACACATCCATGCCCGAGGCAGGATTCGAACCTGCGACCGTAGCAGTCGCGCGGACCTCTTCCCATTCTCGAAAAAAATGCGTGAGATATACTGAAGACTGTCCGCGATGAGGCTGGCAGCTAGGCGCCACTTGCTGCCTCCTTTGGTCTGCTATGTGGAGTGCGGAGATGCCTTGTGTTTCTGTTTTTCGTATGGTCCCGATACAAGCAGAAGCTGAAAATAAAAATTTACTGTAATGAAAGGACACCGGGAATCATCAGCTGATGATGCTGACTGATGTTTTTTTCAGTTTTTGCTCCCTGATTTCCGGAAAGTTTGTGGCAGGTGTAAAAATTACTCCTGTTACTTCTGAATGAGCAACTGGAAGAAGCCGAGGAGGACACGTCGGGCTTTTCCTTATCATGCATGGGCTTCTTCGACTTCTTCAAACACACTGTCTACCACTACGCAGAATTCACCGTCCACTGCTATACCATCGAAGGTGACTGATCTCATTTTAGACCCAGCAACATTTCTTCTGAACACTTCTAAAGCAGAATCATGTACTAGTTTGCAAAGTTTAACTATTGTAGATATATACAATAGGTTATTCATTTTTAATCGTTATTTAGCAAAATTAACATGTTATTTAGCACATTTAATGAAATAATATATTAAGTGGTCTTACAAAAAATTAACTTTTCAGTGTGGTACTTTTAACGTCATTCACACTCTTTCACTTACTTTATTGTTATGAATAGCTTCTCAGCAGGAGGAGTAGTAAGTCGGGCTGGGTGGGGGGGAGGGGGTGGCGGCAGGGTGGTTGGAGTTGGGGCCTCTCTCCCCACATAACACCAAGTCTGGGGGTCCCTCGACTCTACCTCGTTCCAGCTGTCTTGGTCATCCCTCTTTTAGTCTGTTTTAATTGCTATTACATAGTTTTTTTTGCTGCACCATATTTTCCGTTTTATGGGGTAGCACTCCGACGAATAGTGGGTGCTGTTCCCCTCTTTACACATTGAGGATGGGACGGTCACCGTCACGTGCAGTCCCAGGGCACACACTCCTGGCCCAACGCACCTACTTATCTGAATATTTG
Source organism: Schistocerca nitens (assembly GCF_023898315.1). Classification (NCBI taxonomy): domain Eukaryota; kingdom Metazoa; phylum Arthropoda; class Insecta; order Orthoptera; family Acrididae; genus Schistocerca; species Schistocerca nitens. Next base: position 450,757,064 of record NC_064615.1, read on the forward strand.
CCGCGTCTTATTTCATTCCATTCATTTGTTAACATCGAGTATAGATTTAAGTGTCAGGAAGTCATTTCTGAAAGTATTTATATGGAGTGTAGCCATGTATGGAAGTGAAACATGGACGGTAAATAGTTTGGACAAGAAGAGAATAGAAGCTTTCGAAATGTGGTGCTACAGAAGAATGCTGAAGATTAGATGGGTAGATCACATAACTAATGAGGAGGTACTGAATAGGATTGGGGAGAAGAGGAGTTTGTGGCACAACTTGACCAGAAGAAGGGATCGGTTGGTAGCACATGTTCTGAGGCATCAAGGGATCACCAATTTAGTATTGGAGGGCAGCGTGGAGGGTAAAAATCGTAGGGGGAGACCAAGAGATGAATACACTAAGCAGATTCAGAAGGATGTAGGTTGCAGTAGGTACTGGGAGATGAAGAAGCTTGCACAGGATAGAGTAGCATGGAGAGCTGCATCAAACCAGTCTCAGGACTGAAGACCACAACAACAACATTTCATTCCTGTCACTCCACCTGACGTCCATTATGTTCTTAGCCTTTTTGCTTATTATTACAAATAATCTGGCTAGAAGGCATTCTGTACTCAGTAACTGTCTTCGCCCTTAATCGGATCGGCAGGGTGTCGGATGGGAGTGGAGCGTTCGGATGCTAGTGGGTTCTCTCTCCCCATCGATAGTCTCTGGGAGACTTCTCGTCTGAACTGGCCCACCTACAGGCCCCCTCTGTATACTTCTCCATAAATTATTTCTTATCTCTGGCATCAATATTGCTTTCAATGCCCCGATTTACCACTTCTACATACTTTCATAATCCGATCAAATTTCTGACAGACATCACTAGCTCCAGGTGAACTATTATCTTGACCAAGGGACTGAAGACCTCCTCACTGTTTAGTCCCTTAATTCTAACTAACCAACAAATGTGTCAGTGTTGTCACCTTCACCTTAGGCAGAATTCACAGCTCCAAAACATATGCACGTTTGTCTCTCTGCTATCGTCTGCTAGCTATACTCGTCGATTTTGTGTCAGCACTGTAGCACCGCAAAGGGGTTCAACCGACACCACAGGGTTATTTAAGAAACGTCGATTAGCGCTATTAGCTGTGATCCAGATTTGTGACAAGCATGCTACTGCGCCTGTTGCTGTTATTTGTAAACCAGAACTGCCCCAGATTGCAATAGGCACGTCAACGCCACTGTTCGTGTGTTGTTTCTATCTGAACTTCACAGATGACTCCATACTTGTTAGAAGCTACCTTGGTGACTGTTAAAAGAAATCCACTAATACAAAACATAGGATACACTACGCGCAAACATTTTTGAGAATGGGTGTTTGCAGCACACCACTGTATGGAAACGAATTATAGACTGTGCGAAAACCGGAAGAGAATCGAAGCGTTTGAGATGTGGTTCAATGGAAGGACTTTGAAAATTAGATAAGAAATGAGGAGGCCCTCAGCAAAAGCGGTGATGAAAGGGAGATGTGGAAAACACTGACAAGAAGAAGCAGCAGGATGTTAGGACATGAGGGAACAACTTTAGTGGTCTAGTTGGAAATGTAGATGGTACAAACTGTACGGGATGATAGATCCAACAATTAATGGAGTTGGTCAGGTGTAACTGCTAATTTGAGATGATGTTGACACAGGAGATGAATTCGTAGCGGATTGCATGAAACTATTCATTCTGATGACACATTTCTGAGCAACATATTACTCCAAACGCAAAGTGTACCTGTTTCGGGTATGTCCTTCGGACATGTCCCTCGAGCATGTGCGGGGTATCGTAGGTCGATAACTTGCTAGTCACGGTCGTCCAGAAATCGTTAGAACGGAACGCTATTCATATTGATACCGTGTGAACGAAGATTTCCCAAGAACACGTCCAGAAGAACTTGGATTCCATGTCATAACTTTAAGGAACTCAGGTTGCAGCACGTGGGAGATTCTCTCCACAGTGAATTCCCAGAGACAAAGTACAGTTCTGTAATCCTACTTTTTTGTGTACTCGTAATTTCATGTACCCATCATCGTGTTAAAATTCTCACTACAATCGTGTGTTAATATATTTATTGAGCTATCGCCTGATTAACCAGTTTAATATTGCACTTAGTGTTACTTACTTTGAGTTTATTTTCAGGAAAAATTCGTCCACTTTACGTTTATGTTTTTCATTCCTTGTTTCTCCTTTTGGCGATTCTTATATTCTTGAGAGTTAAAACATCAGTATAGTCAAACGAATTTTGTACTGCCTAGTGTAATAACAGATCGACAGACGTCGTCGTCTCAGTCGCCTCGTTCTCGGACTCTTTCTCTAGCGAACACATTTTGTTCACTACGTCAGTTAGCTGCTCAAAGCACAGTTCACAGACATCGCTATGTAACCAGTTGCAGATGTTTCTGTCATCAACGGCTTCACGACCAGATAACTGAATTCTATACGAACATGTTGCTTCTATTTTTCCAAAAACTGGCGACTTGCGCACGGATATTAAGAAAGCCGGCTAATTCGCACCAGGAGGATCGAGCTTTGAAGCTCTAATTAGTTACACGACTGATAATTTTTAAAATGTTCCGTGCGATCTTCAAAATCAAGATGCTTCACAACAAATAATTTACGATACCAGTTCCCTTCTCACTTGCTTTCTTCTAACAAAGGATGTAGTCTCATATACGCACATGGTTACCAGGTCAGCAGAGAACAACACGAATATCAGTGAAGAGCGCACCCTGCGTCAAAACAGTGGTACACTGTAGGAGGACTCAAAGTGCTCGCTGGGTGACCCTATTCCCAAAACTGTCACGTATTCAAAGCACCGCACTAAGCACTGCTGTCGCAAACAGTGCTAATGAGAAGTTTTCCAAGAAGCGATCGTTCTGCCGATGTCGTCTGTCACTTATGGGCCAATGGTCCCAACTACCGGCGGCACATTTATACCGCGTATGGAAAATAATAGTTACTGAATTTTTCTAAAGTGAAAACCATCTGGCTTAAAAATAAGTTGCATTCCATTTGCACGGAAAAAATGGTTCCATTATCCTCTGAATATCCGAATCGAAATGCTTGCCTTTGCTAAATGTGACGTACGTTGCATTGAGAACAATAACCAGAACAATGTATGGGGAGGGGGAGAGGAATACTATTGTGTGGAGACTAGTCTTCCACCACAGAACAACAGCATACTCGCTAGTGAAAAACTGATTGTGAACAATTCAGTTTGAACTTCGGAAACTGCATTATCATCTTAGTCGGCAGTACTTTAAATTTCAACTTTGCCACGCGTTGTGTAAAACCCCGCTTGCCATCTGTTACTCCTGGACTACAGCCTCCCTCAATTTTGTTCTTTCTACTTCGGCCTCCACCGTTTACGATCAACATTACTTGGTTTTCTTCTCGGTCTTTCTTCCGTTCCCAGTGAAAACGTTTTTGTTTTGCCCTCGTAGTCTTCGTGATTATTATTTCATAGATACGCTTTGCAGTGAACTACACAGCTCTCTATTGCACCTGGAATCTCTTTTTTAATGTAAACATTTTTGCTGTTTACATCATGTCTTGTTTTACCGACAAGGCTCGAATGTAAAATTACTCATGTGCTTTGGGGAATGAGGTTCAGAATACCCGTCTGTCAATCGCAAATGAGGTTTTCCGCAGTCTCTCTGGCACTTATGGCGAATGGGGGAGGGGTGAGGTCGTTCAATAAAGGTATCTCCATTATCCTTCCCCCCGCCCCCCTGCCCGTGCACACGCACACACACACTGCTACACAATAAAACTTGTGGTCTGGGCTTGACTGCTAATGTTGGCATGATAGTGATCTTTTTCTTATTGAAGCACAAAAATATAAACCGACGTTGGTAAATGACACTCGAACCGGAGGTAGCCAGATAGTCAGTCCGCTGTTGCTTGTGGGTTGAGGGCACATGACACTCCTGAGAGCGATAAGGCGGCAGCATTTTGGTGGTGGATTACAGTTGTGGCTGTGGGGCAACATCGGAATGCACTCGTTCTCCTCTGTTGCTCTGCGTCACCAACAACGTAAAACAAGACACGAAACACTCTCTCTCTCTCTCTCTCTCTCTCTCTCTCTCTCTCTCCTATGCTGGAGTCATGAGACTGTTATGAACGAAGTAAACCTTTCTTTTTACCGGTATGCTGCGTTGTCGAGCTATAGAAGAACAGTATAATAGGGAAACTGTCACAAGATCTTGAGTACATCGTGGCACTGAACAGTGCAGATTTCTTTGAGGCTAAGCTACTTCGTTGGCTCTCAAAAATTATGTTGCAATAGAGGCGTCTGTCAAAGTTAACGTAGTTAGGGTTATCGGGAAGGACATATCCAACAAAGGTATGCGCTGTTGGTGGAACTGTGCGTGCTACAGGTTACGTTAAGTTGGCACACCTTTCCTTCGCTCGTGACAGGGCAGCCAATAGGAGCAGAGCGAAGCTGAGAAGGTGTTGCCAATAGCAGGCAGTTCCAGTGTTAAGTTCACGAGAGTAAAAAGAATACAGTCTCGTTGCGTACCCCAGGATGAAACGACGAAACGGGTTACAGACAACTGAAGATTGTCACACTGACAACGCCTGTCATCGTAAATCTGAGACTATTTTTGGTTCTTTTCGAGAACATGTGGAAATGATGAAAGCAGCTATCATCAATCGTGATATCTCAGCATTGCTGTCGATTTGCATCATCATTTCGAGTAGTGATAGAGAATCTGATCTGATGCCACTTGGTGGGTCTAAACCAGAGGCCAGGTTGGTTCTCTGTGAGATTCTTAGGGCCCTCATTACTGCGGCGGAAAGTTCTCGCATTTGCAGGATGTGAGCAGTTCATAGTGGCGTCGCATGAAATAGTATATGTTATAGGAATCTGCAACAGACGGAGGTTAGCATTATTGCTCTTTAATTTTGTGCATACGTTGTTTTATCCTTTTTGTTGAACAGCTGCATTGCAGTAACGTCTCGATAAAATTGAACTAGGAAATGGTGTAATTCCGCAGTGTATTGAAAGTAGATTCCTGCAGGGTGTGGCTCCTTACTTTCTTTGAGTAATTGTTTTCTTGTACAGAATGTGCTTATTTCAGCAGCCCATTTGTTAATGTGTGCGGCGGTCTATCCTCGGTGTGGTACGGTATCCTATAGTGTGTAAGCCGATTTATAACTGTGGGATTTAATATTTAAACACTGATCAGGTGAAGTTTCAGACTGCTTTAGTACTCTAAAGTAGGGTTGACTTTTCGACAGGCAGCGTGGCAATGTGGTAGAATGCTTGTGTTCAACTGAGTGACCTGGTGATTTAAACAAAGTTGCATATTCTACGACCATTAACGTGGAGAGTAAAACACATAAAAATTAAAAAAATAATTTGTAATGTTTTTTAATTCGAACGCTCTGTATTAATAATCTGTCGTAAATGCTCGGGAAATAAAAATTAATGTTTGCAATCAAAACTGGAGTTCTGTGTAAGATACGTAATTAGAAATTGTGAGACGTACACTTTTTCTTAAACGTGACCATTAAATACGTGTTAATTATCATATATTTGATGAGTTTTACATTTAAATGATGTAGATATTCGAACTGAACGAAAAAAACGAAAAATGACCGAAACGAGGCGCGAACTAGTGATAGAGTTTTTACTAGTCTCAAACGTTATCGATTTTTTCCATGTTACTCATTTACGTTTCATGGAAGTGCCTGCAGAATTAAATTTTGCAGAGCCAAGAATCAATCCCAAACCGCCCATTTGTAGGCGCACATTCTACAGCAGACCCATGCTACCTGGTGAAAATTGACCAACCTTAGGGTACTAAAACCACTAACAAAAAAATTACAAAAATCCCATTGCCGTTTGGCTCCTTTTTAGTATGATGTTTCCTCTTAAGTTATTTCCGCAGTCCCGCGCCCGGGTTCCCGGGTTCGATTCCCGGCGGGGTCAGGGATTTTCTCTGCCTCGTGATGTCCTTAGGTTAGTTAGGTTTACGTAGTTCTAAGTTCTAGGGGCTGATGACCATAGATGTTAAGTCCCATAGTGCTCAGAGCCATTTATTTCCGCAGTGTAGAGCTATGCAAGTTGTTTTCCTCCAGGAATATCGTTATGAGCAAATACAGAGGTGATAGAGAATTACTGCTTATGACCCGCCTGCTTCCGGGTAGAAAATGCCTGAGGATTTGTCGATTTTTCATTGACAGTAGTATTGTGCCTTGTGGCAGTCCAACCCCATTTTCGACATTTTACTATTACGGGAAGGAGGTATAATAGCGGAGCTTTCCGAGCTCCAGCATTTTTCCTTTGCTGTTTCCCCATTTGGTTAGTATTTTTGTTGCCTGTGTCCTCAACTGAACAATCTTGTAATTGCTGTGTGATTCTCTCTGTGCCTGACTCATTACCTCTGCACTCTCTTCGCTATTTACTTCGTCACTGGGAGGAGCTTGTTAGACTACCAATTTTTCGCGTTCTTTATCGAACCTTGCCTCTTCAGGAAACTTTTGTTCACATACTCTGCCATTTTTCTGAAGACTTCCGCCTTTTCAACTTATGCAGCTATTTTTCATTGCCCATGGCGGACTGCTCATACAAGTGCATGAGATTTGTTTCAAAATTTTCCAATATCGACCGGATCTTCTGTAGTCTATCGTCGTACAAGTTTCTCTTGGAATTCCGCCAATTCCTATGTTATGGTCCGCGGTAGCGTTCTCGCTTCCCGCGCCCGGGTTCGATTCCCGGCGGGGTCAGGGATTTTCTCTGCCTCGTGATGACTGGGTGTTCTGTGATGTCCTTAGGTTAGTTAGGTTTAAGTAGTTCTAAGTTCTAGGGGACTGATGACCATAGATGTTAAGTCCCATGGTGCTCAGAGCCATTTTGAACCTATATTATGGGTGTGTTTATACTGTCACATTCCGTCCGTATTGGTCGTTTTTGGGTTCGTCTGCACAGTTTGTACATGCGTCGCTTTAACGCAGTGTTTTTCTTTTAATGTGTAGAATCCTGTTCTTTCGTGTCCTTGGCCTATGTGCCCTATTTACTTTTGAAGGGCATCTTCTCTGGTGCTGATTTATGTTGCTCTTGTTATACTATCGTTGTAACCTTAGAGTGATTCTGAGATTGTAGTATTCAGCAGTCTATTGTTTACAGTTAATTAAACTTCCTCTGATCGATTCTGCTTAGATTGTACACTATTTAGCTATTTTTTACAGTGGGCAGTTTTCGTTAGTTCTACGGTAAAAAGCAGGGGAAGGTGATCCGCTTCTTGTACCGTCTCCTATCCACTTCCGCTTCAGTAGATTTCTAAGTAGTTGCAACAGTCTACGCGGTTGGCACTGAGCTGCCAAGTTGAAATAAAAATTGTCATCTTGTTTCCGAAGCGCATGGCCCTTGCGACCTGAATGAGGTCTTCTATATCACTCACATTAGTGTTTCAACTTTTAAACGTGATAGTCTAGAGCGCGACTTCAGTGTTTGAAATCTATATCAGAAAGCCTGAGAGAAGACACCGTAGAAACTCGGAGAACCGGCGCTACGAGCTACGAAAGCATAACAGACCTCAGTGAACGTAGATACAGAATGGAATCGATTCACTATATTAGTTCATGACTGGTTCCAGAAAGTAAGTCGGACTACGCAGCTAAACATTTGTATGGTGAGCCAAGGAAATATTTAATGAGTATCCCTGAGCATGGGTAACGTCCTTGCAGTTCGATCAGATGAAGCGGGATACGTTAGACACTGACTGCGTTGTATCACGCCAGTATCTGCTTTCAGATGGCCCGTCACATTCAGAAATTGGCTTGATTTGGAGTCAGTGGCGATCGCCGCAGAACAGCGTTGGACAGGCAACGTGACCCAATGCGTGCTGGGGGAAGACGAAACCAGACGCCAGACAGGTTATTAGAGTGACAATCTGTTGCCGGCGGAACTCTGTACTGGACTCGGGGGAATCGCTCGAGGTGAGGTATGGGTCAGAGTTCAACGTCCCATTGACTTCTAGGGCAATAGCCACCAAGCACTGGCTCAATTCGATAGAGTCGGTAAAATAAAGTTGTGCCTCTACCAAACGAACTGCCTCTTCGTCAATTACTGCAACATTTCGTTTGGTATGTTGACACAAAGAAAAACATTTCTCTAGTAAGTGAGGTTAGAAGAATATAAGCGATATGAAATAGAAGGAGCACGTAAGGTCTGTCGTAGGGAAGGCGAATGACAGACTCCGGTACATTGGGAGAATTTTAGGAAAATGTAGCTCGTCTTTAAAGGAGATCGATGGCGTGTAGAACACTAGGGCGACCCATTCTTGAGAACCACGCGACTGTTTGGGATCCTCGCCAGGTCGGTTTAGGGAAGACGTTGAAGCAATTAAGAGACTCGCTGCTGGATTTGTTACCGTTAGGTTCGATCAACGCGCGAGTATTACGGAGATGCTCCGTGAATTCAAATTGAAATACCTGGAGGAAAGACGATGTTCTTTTCGCAAAACTCTGTTGAAAAACTTTAGACAACCGGCATTTGCTCCTTATTGCGGAACTATTTTACTACCGCTAACGTACATTTCGATGAGTACCACGAACACAAGTTAAGAGAAGTTAGGGCATACAGACAGTCGTTTTTCCCTCGCTCGATTTGCGAGTGGAACAGGAAATGGAATGACTAGCAACAGTGCGAGGGTATCCTCCGCCACGCACCTTACAGTGGTTTGCGAAGTATGTATGTAGACGTAAATAATGACATTCTTGTTATTGGAAATGACAGTGCAGAGATTGATGGAAGAAGTTAGAGGAGGACTCTGCCCAGCAAGAGGCGCTAGCGACGAAACAATAATTGAAAGTTGTTCCAGAATCGTGGCACAAGTAGCACTAGTGTTTTGTATATGCGCTTCTGGTGAGCTCTAAATGTGGTCACTGTCATTGCAGTGCGTGTAAAATGAACTCCTTGGGATGACTTCTAGCTCAGCCTTTTATGATGAAGGCAAGCGATAGTTTCAGTTAACCTGGCGAGGGTGGTGATGGAGTTGTTGCTGTTGTTGTTGTTGGTGGTGGTGGTGGTGGTGGTGGTGGTCGTCGTCGTCATCGTCATCGTCGTCGTCTTGTGTGAGTCATGGACGGCGGTGGTTTCGAGATAGCTTAATTCACGTTTGATTTCGCTTATGTACGACCTTAAAATGGAGGGAAAAGAAACTGTAGTCAAAATATTCAGCTTACGTTTTTCTCTCTTCAGGAATATTCCACAAAAACCGGTGTTGTAGAATTAGGTATGCCACTTCTTCCTGCGCAGTATTCATGAATGGCATAGGACATAAGACAAATAACTCTGGTTGCAATAACGCCGCTTTTTAATTGAGCTATCGAAACATAAGAGAAAATGCAGCAACCAAACATTTTTAACTGGTCAAAAAATTTTCCGGACAATACTCAGGTAGCCTTTTACAACAGGCTATATAAATTATTATTACTGGTTCCAGGGGACTAGACATCCATGGTGATCAGTCTCATAAAAGACAATGTCCTGACTGCCTCGTCATCGCCCAGCCCAAACCACTAAAAATACAATCTTGAACTTTGGAGAGGGCTTGATCTTAAACTGTAAGCGTCGATTAAGACAGAATTTTTCGAAATTCTACTCCTAATGGAATGAAACAGGGGACGAAAGCCTGTTTGTAAACATTTCGTTATTAATGCAATTTTAAAGCCAGAAGTACGAAAATTGGTTTTTGGTTTGCATTTTTGGCAACTCAACCACTAAGGGGGTAAAACAGTGTCTCCGTTAGACATAAAAAATAAAAGAGTCACAGTTTTCGGAAATTCAACCCCTAAGGGGAAGAAATAGGGGATCAAAATTAAGAAAGTATTTCGTTAAATTAAAAAAAAATTTTGAAGCTAAGTTTATGAAAAGTGGTATTTCATTTCTCTGTTAGATATGAAGAAATGTGTGTTAAAAGATGAAAGTTTGTGTGGAAATATCACGACAAGACAACATTAACGAAAACCTTGGACTCTAGCTGTCAGAATCGCTTTTTAGTCAGAAGCACATGTGTAAAAGACCATGATTCTGTGGCTTTATTTAGTGTGAAAAATGTAGGTGTTGCTGTTTGAAAACAACATAAAAATTGGATTAAAGAGGAAAAAAGAAAGATCTGCGTGGGGACTACACAGTCCCTGCGAGTGAAGCACCAGGCGCTAAACTAGTCAGTTCATATAGCTTGCGCTCGCTTCATGTGCATTTGTCTGCAAAATCAGTTTTGTGTCAGTTCGGTAAGACTGCAAATTACAAAAAAGTATCTAGGAAACTACCGAGCGAGGTGGCGCGATGGTTAGCAAAATTGGAGTCACATTCGGGAGGGGGCCGATTCAAATCGTCGTCCAGCCATCGAGATTTAGGTTTTGCGTGATTTCCCTAAATAGCTGCAGGTAAATGCTGGGATGGTTCCTTTCACATGGACACGGCCGATTTCCTTTCGTAATGGAGCTTGAGCTCTAATGATCGCACTGTCAATGGGGCGTTAATCTCTAATCTTCCTTCTTCCTCTTACGAAACCTACTCTAAAAACAACTTCAATAAATACCTATAATTTACCTGTATTGTCCTTCCTTTGGTGACCAGAGAGCTGAAAATAATTACTTATTTTCGCAGATAAATCTATAAATTTGAAGACGCTGATTAGAACAATGACTGGTTTTTAATATCGTAGTAGTGTGTATTTGAGCTACTCTCGACGTCAATCGCTTCACGGAGTGCATCTTCCTAACATTCCACACTGTATTCCAAATGGAGGCATTCACATCAACTAACAGAAGGGAACAACATAAAGCAAAGTAAACGTCATGGATTCTCTGGAAGAAATTTTTGATACAGGCGGAACAATGTTTTCATGTATGACCTTCTCCTAACATTTAATTGAAACTACTCTCGTTGCATTTAAGCATCATCAATAAGTTCTACTCTTTTGTGGCTTATTAATCTTTATTTTATTACTTGCTTTCCTTTCATGACACATTAGGAATAGTTGTACAAGAAGTCGATATTTGTTTTCCCGGAAGATACGCTGTATCATTGACCCAGTGATATTCTTTCTATTGCCAACTTGACAGTTTTGGCATCGCCACATATATCGCCATCAAGCGGAACATATTTTTAAATATGCATACGCAAATATTTGTAACTGCAAAAATCGTAATACATTGTTTGACAAGAAGGTGAAGCCCCGGAAGGGGAGGAGGAAACTAAATGTAAGTATACGGGTTGAGAAGATGTGTAATGTTATGTTAATTGAGTACAAATTCGAATCAAAATTACAAAAAACTTGGCTGCATGAACCCACTTGTCAGTCTGACGTCCCATCCTGCCTAGTCTGAATGTATTCACTGATTCGGTTAGGAACGTCGTCATAAAACCATTGTATCCTCTTCTGAGGCAAGCTGGCCCACTACTGCGACTTAGTCCCACACATGCTCTGTTCACGCAGACGATTCATAGAGACGCGTGCCACGTGTTGACGAGCACTGTCGTGTTGAGAATTGGCACAACGGTACTGTCTCAAGAGAGCTAACACACAAAACACGCAGGATCTTCATAAAGTACCTTCGTGCCGTTAGTTCCCTCAGTCACTAGCACCAGTGGCTCCCCACACTATGACGCCAGGAGTAACACCACTGTGTCTCACCAAAACATTGACAGAATTGTACTTCTCCCTAAGTTGCCGCCAATCTCACTGTAGATAGTCATAAGGGGAAGCGCAGGAACACGCGATTCGTCAGCCCGGTCACGGCACTACTCCAAACGCAGCCGTTCGTGTTATGTTTTTAACAGCAGCGTACACATAGGATAATAATTTCCAGTTCCAGCTGCTGCTAGTCTCCGTCCAGTTGTGCGGGATAACAGGATGTAGCAGGGAATCCATCACTTGTTCTCGGATGGCAGGTGCATATATGAAGGTGTTACCATATGCTTGGTGCACAGTTCGTCGGTCCTACTTTGTAGAGGTCAGAAAAATGGTCGATCGGAACTGACGACGAGTCTTGTAGTCATCATTATCTTTGGCGTTTGTCCCGCCTGTGGCAGGGTCCGTTAGGTGGATTCGCTGGCTCCATTTTGTTCGGTCGCTGACCGTGTATGAATGAAGACTCACGACCCGCAGGTCGTTGAGCAGTGTGTCTGCCCATCGCTGTGTAGGTCGTCCCTTGGGTCTCTTTCCCATGATTTCCACTGTGTACGCTGCCTTTGCAGTGGTATCTCCGTCTGCGCGCAGCACATGCCCAAACCATAGCAGACGGTCATCTCGCATTTTCTTTTGTATCGGTGCGACCCCAAAACGTTTCCTGGTAGTAATTCGAAACGTGATACAGTCGAGTGATGCCACCTTTCCGTCTAACATCTTAGTCTCCACGATGCCCAATCGTCGTTTTCCCTGTTTTGCAGCTGGCCAACACACTATGCTGAAGAGAGCAACAGGGCGGATGACAGTCCTGTAGATCTTTGACTTTAGATGGTGCTTAATCCGTCGATCGCAGATGACGCCTGTAGTCGTTCGTCACTTCATCCAGGCTGTCTGCGTCCCTTGCGTTGACCTCTTTCTAAGTTGGCCATCGCTAGAGATTGTAGATCAGAGGTAATTAAATTCTCCTACTATTATTAGATCTTCTCCGTCAACGTTGATGGTCCCAACCTCTTTCGGATCTGACGTCACCTACTCAGTTTTCTTTGTTTAACCGAAGACCATATCGCATGAGTCGGTCGTTCCATTCATGGTTTGTTGCTGGAGATCAAATTTGTTCTCCGCAGCCAACATGACATCATCGGAACGGAGAAGTGTCCACGGTAGTGACATCTGCAGACGGTGCCCATCACAATAATAAACAGCAGTGTATGGTAAGGCCAAACATAGGTGTACTCCTGTGATGCGAAAATCATTAGACGCTACTGCAGCTGCTTCGACAAAGCTCCTCGGTTATAAGTACAGAAGCCGTACCCAGTTAACAAGGTACTCCAGAAAGCCATGGTCTCGAAGCGCTAACTAGATTAGGTCATGTGTTACCCGATCGAAAGCATTTTCGAAGTCTAGAAAGACAAGGTGCAGTGGCTCGTTCTTTTCGAGGTATTTTTTCAACCAGCATGAATTTCATCGATTGTGCCATAATTTTTCACAAATCCGGCTTGATCCCTTGTGATTTGAGCTATCTCTCGAATCCTTCAGTCAAAAATGCGTTCAGTGAGTGTTGTAGTGTAAGAAATAAATAAGGAGCAAGAAAGGATAAGAAAATTCTCGTATACGCTCATTTGCATTTTTATTTATTTTTTCTTCGTCACAGCAAGATTGCTTCAGCGCAAATACAGTGACATAGAGACGTGCATTCGCATATGCCGTTATTTAAATGTTAACAAGGTTCTCTGAAAAAAAGTATGTGCAAGAGCACTTTCACATTTTTTAGATCAGAATATGTCTTTTGTTCTTACCGACAGGGAAATATGTTGCTGGAATATTAACAGTATTCCCTAAGTGAAAAAATAGCTTAAAGTTAATGCAAACATATTTTGTCAACCGATTTACTACAACACGCCGGAAACTAAGCCATTTACATGGTCTGTATTCTAAACAAGATAAAAAAAATACACCCAGGTGGCAACCAGCACGTCATAAAAACCATTAATGTGAAAGTCATAAATCCCTTTTATAATATGCCTGCTCTGCAAAGAAATTTTGGGAATTTGTTACTGTAAAGAGTAATGTTAATGAAATTGTACTTTATCTTCCCCTTACGATGCGCACCATAGGCGTAGCCACAGCTCCTCATTGTAGTGTAATTTCACGAGTGGAACGTAATAATACAGTCCACATATCTACATAATTCGAAATTTTCTCAGTCAAAAAAACTGTCTATAATAAAAATTATCACTTTCTAAAATTAGTCTACAGTATGCCTGTCCTCACGTTCCATAGACTCCAACGTCGGGTGACTGTTATATCCGAATGCTTCACAGTTGTGATAATTGCACGATTCGAGCAGCCAACCTAATGGATAGATATGATGATCCGTTTGAAACCCTACCAAGTGCTGATAACACTGTCTCACACGAGTAAGCGGCGTCTCTGGCTCCTTCAGTAATCACTCACAAACAGAAGCTGTTCACGCCCCTTATATGCCTTACCAGGACTGGTAACAACACTGAACACGATCAACATTAATGCACTCTGGTGGCCGTTCTAACTACCACACACTATTGCAACTCTAATCACTTACATATGAGCTAATGCCGTGTACGAGTACGATGTTACGTTAACATATCGAAGGTAGGCAATGAAAACCTCGTAACTCCATTCCATTCAATTTTGCAGGTGACGCAAAAAAGGTTTCTTAAAAAATAATATAAACGGATACTGAAGGTTGCTACATGTGTAACTGTACAGTTGAAGCCTAGTTATTGACAGATTAGAGAAAACAATGAACTTTCAATTCTCTTATGTTTATGGAGTTACTGGAATTAGATTTTTCACAGACTGGTGGAGTTAAGAGGTTTTTATTGCCCACCAACGATATGACTGTCTTCTGGACACTTCACTTCTGCTGTCAGGCAGTGTATTAACTTCAAGAAATATTGATAGTACTCAAGACATTACAATATTGGCGTCCTTTTTAGGGTCTTTAGGTAGAGATGACGATTATCGCTAAAACAACCGGTTTTAGATTATCTCGTTTCCTTTTTTTTCACGTCAATTTAATCTGACTGTTAGAACCGCTCAAAATAATTAGTTTCTGAAATAACAGATTTTCGTTTTTTTATTCCTACTATCTTTTGTGATAAACATAGAAATCGAACAAACTTCGAAAAATTTTGACTCAGTTTCAAGATACACAGAATCAGGATGTTAAATTAACGAGACAAATAAAGAAATACTTAGTCCGTCCACCGGTCGCTGCTTTTCTCGAAAAGTAATAAGCGGTTGAGTACTAAAAAAAATCATGAGTAGTCTTCCATAGATTCTAATTTTTTGAAACTCTCCTCGAAAGCATTGTAACAGGGGATCATACCACTATTTGGGCATTACGAATACTCAGTGCTAAAAGATGAAAACTGTTTTTCGTGATAGTTCATCCGATTTTAAGGGCTACAAGCAGATAAAGGCGTATTATTTAGACACTGGCAACACATCAGCTGCTTACTCTTTTTATTGTATACTACGAATTAATTGTTAAGTTTTTAATTTATTGCTGAATCAATAGAATCATAGAAAACAATCTTTTAAGAAAATGAAACATTGTACTTTATTGCTACGACATTTTGTAAAACTATTTCCAGACTATGCAGCGAGAAACTACCGTGCAGACTAGGTGGGGGCAAGTCTCGCACATTGCACGAAAACGAGTACCTTAAGCCACGACACACGGCAACAGGGACGTTCTTGTCCCAGCAATGCTGTAACAATTCTTATGCCATGTGTTTGTTTCTCGTCTCTCTCGGCATTGCTATTAAAATAGCACTGATCGCTTTTCCCATTTTACGTAATAACGTAATATTTCAAACCAATGCATATTTTACGAATAAAATTTACTTCTTTAAAAAAAACGTTTAGTTAACAACGAAAAATGTAAGCACTGCTACGGCTAACTAAAATTTTCGTTTTTAGTAAAAATAATAAAGTCCTGTTATAACCGGGACCAAATACCGAAAATACTGGTTTCTCAGAACTAAAATACCAGTATCGGATTTTACCCATCGGTTTTTCCCATCTCTGCCTCCAGGCCGCACAGCCAGTCGCACCGCTCTCTGTAGAGCATTCATAACGCGCGCTACGCTCTGTCGGCGGTGGAGCACGGTATGACGTACAAACATCTGATGATCGCGCTGGCCTTTCCAGAGCACAGCTATATTTACATCTCAGCGTGCACAGTTCACAGCTCGCTGCTACTCCGTCGCGTGAGCAGTGAAGCTGCACGTGTACTCACTTGGAAAAATCGGCGTCTGGTATTTGCCCGTAAATTCCAGGACCGCAGCTACGATTATTCGAAGCGCTACCAGATTCACGAACAAAACTGTAAAGAATTGTAATTAACAAATGATCAGGTTCACGTGGAGTTTGATTAAAAATTACGAGGACTCACCCTCTCCCCAACCTCAGTCGTACGCAAATTTGAATTGATGTAAAGAGGTATGTGACATTGGTGGTTGGAGAGACTTAGAAATGTTTAGGCACCTACTGAGAAAGGGCTTTTCCTCCACGCACAATGGCCTCATTTCTCGTGGAGCGTGAGATTTTTATCTTGAGTGTATGTGTTCAGCGCAGCTAACTGTAACAGGTGTGAGAATAGTGTAGTGTGATGTTTGTGTTTGTGATGATGAGGGAGGGGAGAAAATGAAACCTGGAGGCAGCCCATAGCCTACTCCTCTCGTATAGCATCAAGGAGACCACCAGCCTTAACGTCCCCATCCTATGGAGAGATCAGTGACACGTGCAGCGGAGAGACTCAACCACTGGCGGTCAAAATTTCTTCCACCGCTAAATTTCGAACAGGTTTCCACGGAGCTGAGCGCCACCGCACAGCCGTGCGTTAGTGACCTTTGTCTGGGCTTCGTTAAACTGTCATACTATTCCTGAAAAACGCGGAATAATTCTGTAATCATTGTGCGATGTGCGACAATCGACATGAGTTTATTCAAATAAATTACGGGAATGCATACGGGAAATGTTCTCGACAACCACCAGTGCCGTGCACAGCCATCTCACGTTTCATTTGTGACTAATGTGTTCTTTAGCCGAAATACAGATGTGTGTTGGGGACATTGGAGGTGGCGCATACCAAGACATTGGTCTGCCGTTCGGGACGAGCGGGGTTCATATACCCATTGGGCCACCCACTAACTTTGTTTATTTTCAGTGCGTCCCTAAATCGCTTAAGTCAAATGCCGGGATGGTTCCTTTGAGAAGTACATGGCCAGTATTCTCCCTTAGTCTTCCCTAGTTCAACCTTGTGCCCTTCTTCTGATAACCTCGTCGTCCACATTATGTTAAACCCTATTCTTTCTCCTCCTCCTTTTAATACTGTTACAGAAGGGTTGAAGCAATCTATATATAAATACAGCCGGAATTCATATAACTTCAGTTTCAAGACAAGAATGGCACAAAAGCAATAAACAGATTAAATATTGTCAGGAATAAGGATCCTTTTAACAGAAACATTGGGCTAGGTTTGCAAAAGGTTTTGCTAATATGGGACGGCTTGATTTGCAGCACTTGACCCTTCTCACAGGGTCGTTAACTCCTCGTAGTGGCCCTCAGCGCGGGAACAAAGCCATCATCCGCTTATCTCGACACGCACAGTAATACCGACAGCTAGCGATATTCACGGACATCGCGGGTTGACGGCCGTGGATCCAGCTGCAATGTTGCACCCAGCTCAGTGTCCGACGAATCGGCAACTGATTCGTAACACGTCTGTCTCCAGACAGAATTTCTCAAGCATGCGCAAGGAAAATAGCAACAAATCAGACATAACAATGTCAGCGCGATAAGGCAGGAATAAGCATTAATTATTAGCTTCTCTATGTTCGGAGAGTACTACTGTTCCGCAGCTGTATACGCAGATAATGAGAGGTCGCTTCATTTCCTGATATACAGGGCAGCTCTCCTCAGAGTCGTCAGTAGCATTTTTTCTAGTGTTTCGGCAGATATTTGCAGTTTCGTTTATGTGATACGTAGCCGAAGTCAGCGTAGACAAGTACCGCTCGTCACGTGTCTCATACAACGCCCAGTGTCGACGGAAAGCGTCGGTTTCTTTCCCGTTTCGAAGAAAATGATTTTTAAATGGGAATCTTACATTCGCGTTCGACAGACAGGTCTCAAATTTGTGTAGTGCGAGATTCGTTTTATCGACATATATTAACATGAAAGTAAAACACGAAGAATAACCCGTACTCCAGCAGCAACACCACCGCCCGTGCCCACAATGACTGCTACCGCCTTGCAGCAGTGCTGCCAAGTCGCTGCTTGAGTCCTTCGTGATTTTACTGTCCCTGTCAATGCATAACTATAAAACGAATATCGCACTAGACTCATTTGGGACCGCTCTATCGAAAGGGCATGTAAAATCCGTTTTGAAAATCATTTTCTATGTAATTGGAAACAAAGTGACGCGCAGTAATTGTTTGGGCTAGCTCCAGTTACACATCGCATAAACAAAACTGCAAATATCTCCTGACAACCGATAAGAGAGACACACGGTATACTTTGAAGTTCACGAGTGGTGTCGGCCTTCACATCCAGGCCATTTTTAGTTTTCAGCACTGTTTTCAGATCCATTTGAAAATGGCCTGGACGTGAGGAACATTACCAGTCTTTGATTTAAATAGTATATACCAGAAACTGGAGCGGACTTTCATTAATTGATAAGGGCTAAGGCAATAAGACTGTCGCCAGTGCATGTGAAGTCTTTCACCACCTTACGTTTCCCCATAAAGTCTTCTCTCGAGGTCTTGTGATTAAATTTTCGGTATTCTTGCGCTCTCTCTGTCAATTTCAGACGTCGTTTCTGATTATTATCGTTGCTCGTGGTTCTCGTCCATTACCTTTAACAGTTTTTACTGCGTTGCAACCGATTTTCTGAAAAATCCATTATGCACCCAGTACGAGACACTTTCTGTTGTATCGTATGGAACTGGGGACCTAGAAACGACGGAGAGGCTTCGTCCATGCTGTAGCCCGCAGTGGTACACAACCCCACAACAGGCTACAGTAGTCCACACACTTCACCAACCGCCGCCCCACACCTAGCCCACGATTATCAAGATTTAGGAAGTTATACCTGGACAAGCTTGCCAACAGTCTCTTCATGAAGTTAACATTACCACTAATGAATTGAACTGAGTCTTAACGTTGTCCTGTAGCTCCTCGTTAGTTTGGAAGCGCTGCTCTCGTGGCCACTTTTTCAGTCCTGGGGGAAGATGGAAGTAAATATATGGCGGTTGCTCGAAATCATCCAACTGACACCGCTCAGGGGGCTCCAGAGCTTTACCAGCACTGTGGGGATGTGTGGTGTCACGGATCAGAACAATTCCAGAAGTCTGCATGCTTTTTTTGTTTTGAATGGCTCTCACTCGTTCTTAGATGAATTTCTACTTGCAGGAAACGAATAACATATCTAATTTCCGGTAGCAATTGATTGTCGGCAATATTTTATGAAGAAGGTTATGGAAAGCTTGTATACAAGTACAAGCTCCAGAGCTTTACCAGCACTGTGGGGATGTGTGGTGTCACGGATCAGAACAATTCCAGAAGTCTGCATGCTTTTTTTGTTTTGAATGGCTCTCACTCGTTCTTAGATGAATTTCTACTTGCAGGAAACGAATAACATATCTAATTTCCGGTAGCAATTCATTGTCGGCAATATTTTATGAAGAAGGTTATGGAAAGCTTGTATACAAGTACAAGCTCCAGAGCTTTACCAGCACTGTGGGGATGTGTGGTGTCACGGATCAGAACAATTCCAGAAGTCTGCATGCTTTTTTTGTTTTGAATGGCTCTCACTCGTTCTTAGATGAATTTCTACTTGCAGGAAACGAATAACATATCTAATTTCCGGTAGCAATTGATTGTCGGCAATATTTTATGAAGAAGGTTATGGAAAGCTTGTATACAAGTACAAGCTCCAGAGCTTTACCAGCACTGTGGGGATGTGTGGTGTCACGGATCAGACAATTCCAGAAGTCTGCATGCTTTTTTTGTTTTGAATGGCTCTCACTCGTTCTTAGATGAATTTCTACTTGCAGGAAACGAATAACATATCTAATTTCCGGTAGCAATTGATTGTCGGCAATATTTTATGAAGAAGGTTATGGAAAGCTTGTATACAAGTACAAGCTCCAGAGCTTTACCAGCACTGTGGGGATGTGTGGTGTCACGGATCAGAACAATTCCAGAAGTCTGCATGCTTTTTTTGTTTTGAATGGCTCTCACTCGTTCTTAGATGAATTTCTACTTGCAGGAAACGAATAACATATCTAATTTCCGGTAGCAATTGATTGTCGGCAATATTTTATGAAGAAGGTTATGGAAAGCTTGTATACAAGTACAAGCTCCAGAGCTTTACCAGCACTGTGGGGATGTGTGGTGTCACGGATCAGAACAATTCCAGAAGTCTGCATGCTTTTTTTGTTTTGAATGGCTCTCACTCGTTCTTAGATGAATTTCTACTTGCAGGAAACGAATAACATATCTAATTTCCGGTAGCAATTGATTGTCGGCAATATTTTATGAAGAAGGTTATGGAAAGCTTGTATACAAGTACAAGCTCCAGAGCTTTACCAGCACTGTGGGGATGTGTGGTGTCACGGATCAGACAATTCCAGAAGTCTGCATGCTTTTTTTGTTTTGAATGGCTCTCACTCGTTCTTAGATGAATTTCTACTTGCAGGAAACGAATAACATATCTAATTTCCGGTAGCAATTGATTGTCGGCAATATTTTATGAAGAAGGTTATGGAAAGCTTGTATACAAGTACAAGCTCCAGAGCTTTACCAGCACTGTGGGGATGTGTGGTGTCACGGATCAGAACAATTCCAGAAGTCTGCATGCTTTATTTGTTTTGAATGGCTCTCACTCGTTCTTAGATGAATTTCTACTTGCAGGAAACGAATAACATATCTAATTTCCGGTAGCAATTGATTGTCGGCAATATTTTATGAAGAAGGTTATGGAAAGCTTGTATACAAGTACAAGCTCCAGAGCTTTACCAGCACTGTGGGGATGTGTGGTGTCACGGATCAGAACAATTCCAGAAGTCTGCATGCTTTTTTTGTTTTGAATGGCTCTCACTCGTTCTTAGATGAATTTCTACTTGCAGGAAACGAATAACATATCTAATTTCCGGTAGCAATTGATTGTCGGCAATATTTTATGAAGAAGGTTATGGAAAGCTTGTATACAAGTACAAGCTCCAGAGCTTTACCAGCACTGTGGGGATGTGTGGTGTCACGGATCAGAACAATTCCAGAAGTCTGCATGCTTTTTTTGTTTTGAATGGCTCTCACTCGTTCTTAGATGAATTTCTACTTGCAGGAAACGAATAACATATCTAATTTCCGGTAGCAATTGATTGTCGGCAATATTTTATGAAGAAGGTTATGGAAAGCTTGTATACAAGTACAAGCTCCAGAGCTTTACCAGCACTGTGGGGATGTGTGGTGTCACGGATCAGAACAATTCCAGAAGTCTGCATGCTTTTTTTGTTTTGAATGGCTCTCACTCGTTCTTAGATGAATTTCTACTTGCAGGAAACGAATAACATATCTAATTTCCGGTAGCAATTGATTGTCGGCAATATTTTATGAAGAAGGTTATGGAAAGCTTGTATACAAGTACAAGCTCCAGAGCTTTACCAGCACTGTGGGGATGTGTGGTGTCACGGATCAGAACAATTCCAGAAGTCTGCATGCTTTTTTTGTTTTGAATGGCTCTCACTCGTTCTTAGATGAATTTCTACTTGCAGGAAACGAATAACATATCTAATTTCCGGTAGCAATTGATTGTCGGCAATATTTTATGAAGAAGGTTATGGAAAGCTTGTATACAAGTACAAGCTCCAGAGCTTTACCAGCACTGTGGGGATGTGTGGTGTCACGGATCAGACAATTCCAGAAGTCTGCATGCTTTTTTTGTTTTGAATGGCTCTCACTCGTTCTTAGATGAATTTCTACTTGCAGGAAACGAATAACATATCTAATTTCCGGTAGCAATTGATTGTCGGCAATATTTTATGAAGAAGGTTATGGAAAGCTTGTATACAAGTACAAGCTCCAGAGCTTTACCAGCACTGTGGGGATGTGTGGTGTCACGGATCAGACAATTCCAGAAGTCTGCATGCTTTTTTTGTTTTGAATGGCTCTCACTCGTTCTTAGATGAATTTCTACTTGCAGGAAACGAATAACATATCTAATTTCCGGTAGCAATTGATTGTCGGCAATATTTTATGAAGAAGGTTATGGAAAGCTTGTATACAAGTACAAGCTCCAGAGCTTTACCAGCACTGTGGGGATGTGTGGTGTCACGGATCAGAACAATTCCAGAAGTCTGCATGCTTTATTTGTTTTGAATGGCTCTCACTCGTTCTTAGATGAATTTCTACTTGCAGGAAACGAATAACATATCTAATTTCCGGTAGCAATTGATTGTCGGCAATATTTTATGAAGAAGGTTATGGAAAGCTTGTATACAAGTACAAGCTCCAGAGCTTTACCAGCACTGTGGGGATGTGTGGTGTCACGGATCAGACAATTCCAGAAGTCTGCATGCTTTTTTTGTTTTGAATGGCTCTCACTCGTTCTTAGATGAATTTCTACTTGCAGGAAACGAATAACATATCTAATTTCCGGTAGCAATTGATTGTCGGCAATATTTTATGAAGAAGGTTATGGAAAGCTTGTATACAAGTACAAGCTCCAGAGCTTTACCAGCACTGTGGGGATGTGTGGTGTCACGGATCAGAACAATTCCAGAAGTCTGCATGCTTTTTTTGTTTTGAATGGCTCTCACTCGTTCTTAGATGAATTTCTACTTGCAGGAAACGAATAACATATCTAATTTCCGGTAGCAATTGATTGTCGGCAATATTTTATGAAGAAGGTTATGGAAAGCTTGTATACAAGTACAAGCTCCAGAGCTTTACCAGCACTGTGGGGATGTGTGGTGTCACGGATCAGAACAATTCCAGAAGTCTGCATGCTTTTTTTGTTTTGAATGGCTCTCACTCGTTCTTAGATGAATTTCTACTTGCAGGAAACGAATAACATATCTAGTTTCCGGTAGCAATTGATTGTCGGCAATATTTTATGAAGAAGGTTATGGAAAGCTTGTATACAAGTACAAGCTCCAGAGGTTTACCAGCACTGTGGGGATGTGTGGTGTCACGGATCAGAACAATTCCAGAAGTCTGCATGCTTTTTTTGTTTTGAATGGCTCTCACTCGTTCTTAGATGAATTTCTACTTGCAGGAAACGAATAACATGTCTAATTTCCGGTAGCAATTGATTGTCGGCAATATTTTATGAAGAAGGTTATGGAAAGCTTGTATACAAGTACAACTAATGCCACAATCTTTATGGTGATTATGTGGAAAAGTAACCGGAAGTTCACGTAACTTTCAGTAATAAAATACTTTTATATACATGTATCTTTTTATTTATGGCCTATCGTAGGGTGAAAAAAAGCTCTCGTAGATCTGACAGCAATCGATAAATGCAATTTTCTTCAAATAAATCTTCAGAACAGTCTTCCCAATTACGGCTTATCACCCCAGGGTAGAGCTGTTCAGTCGGGCCGCCCCAAAAAGCTGTTTGTCGATACATCTGCTTTTATTCACTACTTGCAGTAGTTGTCAGTGAGTGCTTCAACGTACATGAACAAAAACGAAGATAAATATTTTGATGTTTTTTTCTGTTTAGGAGAAGCACTGAATATAAAATTCTGCTGTAATTTGTAACATGTACACCGAAATATCATCTCCTCCTCCTCCTTTTCATCTTCAGTGATGTAGCCATTATCTCCTTTCTGGTTACAAGAAATCTGTCGCTACCGTCAGTGCCTATCTTCTGCCTTTATCTTTCCAATCTATGGCTGGTATTCTGCTAACACTCTTTCTTTCAATGTGTTCCTTGATTTTTCCCTTACATTTACTTATGCGTTTCAGTACTGATTTCACTATTTGTTCATAATGCACGTCTCTTCTGTTTATTTATATCACTATCTAAAATATTGTTGCGTCAAAACCTTGAGAAATAAACGCACACGTGGGGCTTAAAAGCTCTTGTAATAAACCCTATTTGTGCATCCACGTAGACACAACATGCGCGGTTTACAGGGAGTATGTTAATCCCCAACGGGAAAGGATTGGGAAAGAGCAGTCCGTCAGAAAATCACGTTTCTCCATTGTCTGGCTGCTGTACGAAGAGTCACGTGATGTATGACGCCTCCATAAATGTATGACGCCTCCATAAAGAAACGAATCTCGTAAATAGGACGATCGGGGATCAGACTTATTTGATGAAATAACTGCCGAGAAGTCACACTTCTAACTAATAAGAGAAATTAAGTCTGAATTTTGTCTGCAAACACAAGGGGTCAAGCGAGATGTGCGACGTCGTGACTTTACATTGCGAAGGATATAAGCACCCTGTTACTAAATGCTATCGTGGTTGTCGTAGTAACGCGTGTAAACTGTGCTCCAAATATGGCGTAATGGGTCAAAGAAGATGGGTAGAATCGGACCTTGCTATATTCCCGACACAAGCGTGCGTTTCCACTGCCCTTACGGGAGTTACATTAAACTGTGGTTCGTGCACTGACTGCCCCTCGCAGCAGACAAAACTGCTCGCCGGCCTATGAATACGCTATGAGCTAGCGCAGCACGTCACATGAACAGACAGGAAACGTCTGGGGGAAAACTAAGTGGATTGTTCAGACTCCACAGTCTCATTTCTGCACTGTCGTCTGCTCATTAAAGTTTCAGCCTAGGGATTGATTCGGAGTATATTGTTCATTGCGTGCTTCCGTGTGGGCGCGTGGAATCGCGGCCGATAAAACATCCCGCTCCTTCCTTCCCCGTGCTAAAGTACAGTGTGGAAATATTCCGTGTCGCCCTGCCTCGCTGGAGCCGGTCTCATTATAAATAGCCGAGCCTGTGGAGACTCAGACCTTTGTAGCGTCCTTGGTTAGTTACGAGCTGCCAATAGAGAAAGCAGTCTCACGTTTTATTTGATTGTAGTTAGTTACAAATGAGGAAAAGCCTTAACAAGCTTGATTAAAGTGACGCTAGACATGTATTGAAGAAAACTTGGTGACTTTTCTCAGAACAATTTTGTTCTGTCGTGCAGTCTAGCATCAGTTTACTCGTTGTTAAAGCGTAAGAAGAGAATCTCCACTACATCCTCTGGTGTAAGTTCAACATATCATTCTGCACTAGGCAGGAAAAATGTGTTTCACCTTTCACGTTTTCGTAAATTTCTTCTGAATAGTGTTAATCATATGTTTTGGGATATTACCAGTTTCGATAGCTAGATCTGGGAGAGTTGAGTTTGCAACTCACAGTATCCTTTGCTTTCAACAAAAGATCCAACTTATTTTAAAATTTTTTTTGTAGCGGTATGTGTGTTTATAATGATTACCGGTTTCCTTCCGTCTTAGAATATCTAAGGATATGTTACAGCAAATAACACATACTAAGATTTGTCGTACACAACTAATCTAAAACACACAGTTGGTACATACAGGGTGTTTCAAAAATGACCGGTATATTTGAAACGGCAATAAAAACTAAACGAGCAGCGATAGAAATACACCGTTTGTTGCAATATGCTTGGGACAACAGTACATTTTCAGGCAGACAAACTTTCGAAATTACAGTAGTTACAATTTTCAACAACAGATGGCGCTGCGGTCTGGGAAACTCTATAGTACGATATTTTCCACATATCCACCATGCGTAGCAATAATATGGCGTAGTCTCTGAATGAAATTACCCGAA
The DNA here is from genome assembly GCF_023898315.1 of Schistocerca nitens. NCBI lineage: Eukaryota > Metazoa > Arthropoda > Insecta > Orthoptera > Acrididae > Schistocerca > Schistocerca nitens. The sequence continues at coordinate 450,782,573 of NC_064615.1, forward strand.
ACCTTTGACAACGTGTCTGGCGGAATGGCTTCACATGCAGATGAGATGTCCTGCTTCAGCTGTTCAATTGTTTCTGGATTCTGGCGGTACACCTGGTCTTTCAAGTGTCCCCACAGAAAGAAGTCACAGGGGTTCATGTCTGGCGAATAGGGAGGCCAATCCACGCCGCCTCCTGTATGTTTCGGATAGCCCAAAGCAATCACATGATCATCGAAATATTCATTCAGGAAATTAAAGACGTCGGCCGTGCGATGTGTGCCGGGCACCATCTTGCATAAAACACGAGGTGTTCGCAGTGTAGTCTAAGGCAGTTTGTACCGCCACAAATTCACGAAGAATGTCCAGATAGCGTGATGCAGTAATCGTTTCGGATCTGAAAAATGGGCCAATGATTCCTTTGGAAGAAATGGCGGCCCAGACCAGTACTTTTTGAGGATGCAGGGACGATGGGGCTGCAACATGGGGCTTTTCGGTTCCCCATATGCGCCAGTTCTGTTTATTGACGAAGCCGTCCAGGTAAAAATAAGCTTCGTCAGTAAACCAAATGCTGCCCACATGCATATCGCCGTCATCAATCCTGTGCACTATATCGTTAGCGAATGTCTCTCGTGCAGCAATGGTAGCGGCGCTGAGGGGTTGCCGCGTTTGAATTTTGTATGGATAGAGGTGTAAACTCTGGCGCATGAGACGATACGTGGACGTTAGCGTCATTTGGACCGCAGCTGCAACACGGCGAACGGAAACCCGAGGCCGCTGTTGGATCACCTGCTGCACTAGCTGCGCGTTGCCCTCTGTGGTTGCCGTACGCGGTCGCCCTATCTTTCCAGCACGTTCATCCGTCACGTTCCCAGTCCGTTGAAATTTTTCAAACAGATCCTTTATTGTATCGCTTTTCGGTCCTTTGGTTACATTAAACCTCCGTTGAAAACTTCGTCTTGTTGCAACAACACTGTGTTCTAGGCGGTGGAATTCCAACACCAGAAAAATCCTCTGTTCTCAGGAATAAACCATGTTGTCTACAGCACACTTGCACGTTGTGAACAGCACACGCTTACAGCAGAAAGACGACGTACAGAATGGCGCACCCACAGACTGCGTTGTCTTCTATATCTTTCACATCAATTGCAGCGCCATCTGTTGTTGAAAATTGTAACTACTGTAATTTCGAAAGTTTGTCCGCCTGAAAATGTACTGTTGTCCCAAGCATATTGCAACAAACGGTGTATTTCTATCGCTGCTCGTTTAGTTTTTATTGCCGTTTCAAATATACCGATCATTTTTGAAACACCCTGTATAAAAGTGTATACGATACCTACTGCAGTGGCAGAGCAACCTGACAGGTACACATTCTGCTCTCAATCTACGTAAGTCGCTGAAATACATACATTATAAAGTTACGAATTAAAAAAGAGTGTGGGTGAACATGTTATGAACTGTCGATCTCTATATGTTGTACATCAAAATGATGTATGTTTAAACAAAACAAAGGTAAAATAAAATTACGAGTAGAATAGAAGAGACTCTCTCAGATCACTTGTCGAGCACATTTTTTTCAGTTTTGCATATGAGTATGCTTTCTCTGCGAGTATTCCACCAGAGGGTTTTGTTTTTGTTGGCCCAGGAACACACACAGCCTGCAGTTCAGCTACCATGCGGGGCTGATCTCGTCGCCGGGCTTCATCATCATGATGTAGCACATATTGAGGGCGACATCTCATAACACGCTCGCCCACACTCCTGTACAATTCCCTACTATGTGTCGCATGTACTCGTAAATTAGTGAATCATCGAGGCTGAACTCAGCAATATAACTTTACTATCAGATTGCTGTGCGACTGCAGTAGGTATCGTGTCTACATATTTATCACATGAGCGCTTCACATTATTTATGTAAAATAAGGATTAGCGTGTCTTTGTTTTAACAAATCTGAAGATGTTCGAAAATGGAACGAACCAGTAGTCATTATCAACATAAATGGGGCTAATGACTGAAATAAATAACTAATAAAATAATAGTTGTCACTGATGTCTCGACTTGTCATGTCAAGCTTTCATCGAACCAACTTATATTTGTTCTGCAGCAGGGGAACGAATAGAAGGCATAGTTACGGGAGAATATGGCCTCAGCAACAGGAGTGAGGGGGAAAAAGATCCCTTGGGATCATCAATAATTATCAGTTAGCAAATACAGTGCTCAAAAATTGCAAGAGGATAAAGTATTTTGGAAAGAGGTACCGGCAGTTCCCAACTGGATTACATCGCTGTGAGATGGAAAATCCGAAATTAGCTAATACTGGAAATAGACTCGGGGCTGAAGTTTTAAAAAATGGCCAGGAACAATCGACGCACAAGAAGATGGCTCATTGAATTATTGAAGTACACTGATATGCGCTCGAAGTTCTCCGAGGCTGCGGTTACTGCGATAATGAAAAACACACAGGAGGTAATTCGTTTTAGTAAAACTCTAAAAAGTGTATCACTTAAGTTGGAGAGGAGGTATAGGTACAAGAAAGTAACAGGGAAAGTAGTTTTGAGTAACAGAAAAATACTTAAATTGTTCGACAAAAAAGGGGAATACCTTATGACGAAAAGAAAAGGAATGAAACAATATATGAGAACATGCGTAAAAAGTACTGCCTCTGAATTTTTTATGTGAAAATCTTTCATGCTTTTTGAATAAAGCAAAATTTATTAACGTCCTACATCTTTGTTCTGCATGTCTACATATTTGTTTCTCAACATAGTCACCCTGGCGACGAATACATTTCTCTAAACGAGGAACCAGTTTGCTGATACCGTCACTGTAAAATGTTTCACCTTGATGGAGCCGCTGCTTGCACTCTTCGGCTCTGACAAACAGATGTCCTCTAAGGTATTCTTTAAGTTTTAGAAGCAGCTGAATATCGGATGGGGCCAGACGGATGACAGATAATAGATGGATGGCGGCTGATCGATGACAGTGAACCCAAGGCATCGGACGACTGCAGATGTCGCAGCTCTCCTGTGTCATCTGGCATTGTCTCGCTGAAGGAGAGGGTGCCCCATGTGTGGCCGAACTCTTCGAATTCATGCTTTCAATTTTCAGAGCTATAACTCACACGTCAGCACAGTTACATTACACACCGTCATGTTACACGATTCAATTCGAAGCCCTCTAACAGCAGAGGATTGCAATTTGCATCAGCGAATTGGAAAAGTCAACCGAGTAATAAGCATATGATGTAATACCTCAACCGATATTTAGAACAGAATAAAAAATTCTTAGCCATTACTTTTCTGCGCGATCTCGTGCGCCACTCATGAATACCGTTAACAGAAATTGCAAGGACGCTGAATTGAAATGGCTGCGGGAAAATCGCGAAGTAATGGTCGTCGAAAGGACAAAAAAAATGGTTCAAATGGCTCTGAGCACTATGGGACTTAACTGCTGAGGTCATCAGTCCCCTAGAACTTAGAGCTACTTAAACCTAACTAACCTAAGGACATCACACACATCCATGCCTGAGGCAGGATTCGAACCTGCGACCGTAGTGGTCGCTCGGTTCCAGACTGTAGCGCCTAGAACCGCTCGGCCACACCGGCCGGCCGTCGAAAGGACAGATTTAGCATATACAAAAAGTGGAAACGACTCCTGATAAATTTAAAAGGAAGTGGGCCTGCATTAAGAATTTAAAAAGAATTCAGTGATAACAAAAAAAAGTGGTTTTAAAACTCTGGGTGAAAAGAGACCAAGAATCGCTGATAACTTTGCTATCCTTTGTTATATTGTAGGAGGATTACAGACCCTATTGAACGGAATGAACGGTCGAATGAATACAGAATATGGACTGAGAGAAAACCATATAAAGATGAAATGATGAGGAATAGCAGAAATGAGAGCGATAAATACACCACCAAAATTTGTGAACACGAAATAGACGAAGTGAAGGAATTATATTACCTTGGAGCAATAAATGCATGACGGACGTAGAAAGGAGGATACGTGAAGTAAATTAACATACACAAAGCGAACATTAATCTCCAAAATAAATCTACACGTATAAAAGACAGACTTTTATTTGAAAAAGAATGAGATTGTACGTCTGGGAGCGGTATAAGGAATGTGGGGAAAACTGCGTAAGAGAATCGACGCTTTTGAAACATTCTGTTAGAGGAATATTTGGAAAACACTAACGAGGAGAAGGAACAGGATGGTAGAGCATGTATTAAGATATCGGGGAATAACGTACGGTAGTAGAGAGAGCCGCAGGGGGCCAAACTAATGGGCCATACTAATCTGTCTTCCTCTGCAAGAAATAATTGAGAACGTGTGCTGTTGGTGGTATACTGAGATGAAACTGATACAAGAGATGTAATCGTGGCAGGTCACATCAAAACAGTCAACACTGATCAGCCAAAAACTGGTAATCTTATTGAATACGTAAATTTATAACTTCAGATTACTGTTACTGAGAAAATTATGGGCATAGCTGATTGTTAGGAATCGCTGTGACATGCGCTTGGAATTATTTGGAAGAATCTTTGAAAATCAAAATGGGAAGAGCTATTCCACCGTGAGTCACCAGACGTAAAGCCCGCTTTCCGTACTTCGAGCATCCAGACGCAGTGTCCGCCCGCAATAATACGTTGGGCAGAGGCAGACTTGTGCTGCGATCAGCCCTGTATCCGACAGAGGCGGAATGTTTCTGAATTACATGCTTACTGATCCCCTGTAGTTGTCCTTGTGGTCGTCGACGTCCAGCTTTGAACTGGAAAGTGGTTTTATGAGCTGTGCTCATCTATCCACGATTACTTGTCGAGAACGCGTCGTTCTCCACAGCAGTTCACTTTCAGCTGCCTTTTCACCGAGTCTAGGTGCTTAAGGCACACCCTTGACCCGGTTTCACAAATTCAGAGATGGAGTACCCCATACAGAGGTCACCTACGATCCGGTTGCAGTCAGAGTCACCCATACTTAGAGTTTTTTCGACTCTGCGTCGGATTACCGCAGTACAGTGCCTGGTGACATCGTATTCATGTGAATCGCCGAATAGTTCCATTCTCTGCGGCTACAGGAGCGTCGAAGGCAGCAGCTGCCTCAATGGTCATGTGTATACCATAAATTTCTTCCATACCAGTAAAAATCCTGTCGAAACGTAACGTTACCTTCGAGCACGATAGACAGTAGCCGTATTCATTGGACGAAAATATCTATTACTTTCAACTATGTGCATCATTTTACCTATAAATCTGAAGAGAGATGATGGACGGATACTGCTTTGTGAGATTGTTGTTGTGGTCTTCAGTTCAGAGACTGGTTTGATGCAGCTCTCCAAGCTAATCTATCCTGTGCAAGATTCTTCATTTCCCCAGTACCTACTGCAACCCACATCATTCTGAATCTGCTTTGTGTATTCATCTCTTGGTCTCCCTCTACGATTTTTACCCTCCACGCTGCCCTCCAATACTAAATTGATCCCTTGATTCGTCAGAACATGTCCTACCAACCAATACCTTCTTCTAGCCAAGTTGTGCCACAAATTTCTCTTCTCCCAATTCTATAGAATACCCCCTCATTAGTTATGTGATCTACCCATCTAAACGTCAGCGTTCTTCTGTAGCACCACATTTCGTAAGCTTCTATTCTCTTCTTGTCCACACTATTTATCATCCATGTTTCACTTCCATACATGGCTACACTCCATACACATACTTTCAGAAGCGACTTCCTGACACTTAAATCTGTACTCGGTGTTAACAAATTTCTCTTCTTCAGAAACGCTTTTCTTGCCATTGCCAGCCTACATTTTATATCCTCTCTACTTCGACCATCATCAGTTATTTTGCTCCTCAAACATTAAAACTCATTTATTTCTTTAGGTGTCTCATTTCCTATTCTAATTCCCTGAGCATCACCGGATTTACGTTCCATTATCCTCGTTTGCTTTTGTTGATGTTCATCTTACATCATCCTTTCAAGACAGTCCATTCCGTTCAGCTGCTCTTCCAGGACCTTTCCTGTCTCCGATAGAATTACAATGTCACCGGCGAACATCAAAGTTTTTATTTCTTCTCCATGGGTTTTAATACCTACTCCGAATTTTTCTTTTGTTTACTTTACTGCTTGCTCTATATACAGAATGAATAACATCGGGGAGAGGCTACAACCCTGTCTCACTCCTTTCCCAACCACTGCTTCCCTTTCATGCCCCTCGACTCTTATAACTGCCATCTGGTTTCTGTACAAATTGTAAATAGCCTTTCGCTCCCTGTATTTTACCTCTGCCACCTTCAGAATTTGAAAGAGAGTATTCCAGTCGACATTGTCAAAACCTTTCTCTAAGTCTACAAATGATAGAAATGTAGGTTTGCCTTTCCTTCATCTATCTTCTAAGATAAGTCGTTGGGTCAGTATTGCCTCACGTGTTCCAATATCCCTACGGAATCCAAACTGATCTTCCCGAGGTCGGCTTCTACTAGTTTTTCCATTCGTCTGTAAGAATTCGCGTTAGTATTTTGCAGCCGTGACTTATTAAACTGATAGTTCGGTAATTTTCACATCTGTCAACGCCTGCTTTTTTTGGGATTGGAATTAATATATTCTTCTTGAAGTCTGAGGGTATTTCGCCTGTCTCATACATTTTGCTCACCAGATGGTAGAGTTTTGTCAGGGCTGGCTCTCCCAAGGCTGTCAGTAGTTCTAATGGAAGTTGTCTATTCCCGGGGCCTAGTTTCGACTTAGGTCTTTCAGTGCTCTGTCAAACTCTTCACGCAGTATCGAATCTCCCTTTTCATCTTCATCTACATCCTCTTCCATTTCCATAATATTGTCCTCAAGTACATCGTCCTTGTGTAAACCCTCTATATACCCCTTCCACCTTTCTGCTTTCCCTTCTTTGCTTAAAACTGGGTTTCCATCTGAGCTCTTGATGTGAATACAAGTGGTTCTCTTTTCTCCAAAGGCCTATTTAATTTTCGTGTAGGCAGTATCTATTTTACCCCTAGTGAGATATGCCTCTACATCCTTACATTTGTCCTCTAGCCATCCATACTTAGCCATTTTGCAGTTCCTGTCGATCTTCTTCTACTGTATTTCTTTCCCCCATTCTTGTCAATTGTTCTCTTATGCTCTCCCTGAAACTCTGTACAACCTCTGGTTCTGTCAGTTTGTCCAGTTCCCATCTCCTTAAATTCTCACCTTTTTGCTGTTTCTTCAGTTTTAATCTACAGTTCATAACCAATAGATTGTGGTCAGAGTCCACATCCACCCCTGGAAATCTCTTACAATTTATAACCTGGTCCTAAATCTCTGTCTTACCATTATATAATCTACCTGAAACCTTCCAGCATATCAAGGACTCTTCCATGTATACAACCTTCTTTCATAATTCTTGAACCAAGTGTTAGCTATGATTAAGTTATGTTCCGTGCAAAATTCTACCAGGCGGCTTCCTCTTTCAATTCTTACCCCCATTCCATAATCACCTGCTAAGTTTCCTTCTCTTCCTTTTCCTACTATCAAATTCCAGTCACCCATTTCTATTAAATTTTCGTCACCCTTCTCCATCTGAATAATTTATTTTATCTAATCGTACATTTCAAAATTTCGTCGTCGTCTGCGGAGTTTGTTGGCATATAAACTTTTACTACTTTTGAGATTATGTAGCTTATTAAATGGTCTGCACGAGGTTTATGACTTAGCAGAACAGAAGGCCATGCAATAACAAGTTGACCTAGTATGACTTTAGGAAAAGAGAATCACATACAGGTGCTGACCGTGGACAATATGCGATGATCCCTGATCAGACGTCAGGTGTTTCAGATTAGCAGCTGCTGCCAGTATGGAAATGGAAGCCAGCTCACGGAGCCATCATTACGCCACGCCCCTGTCATTCCCACAGTAGCATATTACGGGACACTTGCACCTTGTAAAACTGCTCCAAGCAATAATACCTTAAATCTAGCATAGCCTCAATACCTCTCCCAGGGCTTATTTTTACAGACGATAGCTCTTGCATTAATCGTTATAGTGAAGTATAGTTTCGTAACAGAACTATTAGTTGTTCTCATAGTTTTGTGAAAAGATAACCAGACTGCCCTTTTTCCGATGTATTACAGTTAGGAAACATTTCCCTATCTGAAATGACAAATATCCAACTTAATTTTTCGTTAACCCCATCCTGAAAACTGGATGCGCTAACTGATTGCATTAGAATATTAAATTTTTACAGTCGTTATGATCTTGTTCGAGCGACCGTAGCTGTCGGTTTTAATTAAAATGACAGATGTTCTAATGTTTCTTATTTAGCTTGGAAAATATTCAAAACAATACACGAATGTGTTAAGAAGGTTGCACAAGAGGCATTGCAGGATGTCGTTTCTGTTTAATTTTTGTTATTAATAACAGCAAACGTTTCTTTGTCCCGTTCTGTATCAGCTGGAGTGGGGACGAGGTAGGAAAGACTTGTCACGGGAGTCGACTGCTGCCAGCCGCAGTGACCTGTTCAGCTACAGCCTCGGAGTGTCCGATAAATAGAGTAAATAATCACTCTCCGTGCCATACGGGATGAAAATGAGATTAACCGTTGTAATATGTCTCAGCTATTTTGATGGTAAATATGAGTAAGTTCACCTTCTAAAGGCGAACATGATGAAGTGCCTTGAGTCTCCCATCTATTGATAGTCTCAGAAATGTGATAGTTTTGCTTTTGAGTAGCCTACCACCTTCTAATGGAAACCACCTCAAGTTGTGTGACGGGAGGTAACGCTTTTCCCCCTTCCAATCCCAATCGCGAAAGATGCGTGGAAGGAACGGGTGTCGGTAAGCCTTCGCATGAGCTGGAATTGCCAATACAGGACTGAGCATATTGCCGCAGACGGACTTGTGCGTCAAAAATGTAACGAAGTAGCGAGCAAAAATTGAGAATGGGAGTAAAGTGCAAAGGGAGCATACTTTCGCAATTGAAAGTGAGGAAGAGTTTGAAACAGCTGTAGTCTGCAGAGAATAACCAACTTGCCACAAAATTTGCATTGAGCTTAAAAGGTAGAGAAATGCGGTCTAATTTTCATGTAAACAGAAACGCAGAGGAACTAATCAAATAAGATCGCTCAAGAGGACTGAAGTAAGACAGAGATTAACAGCGGACTGATTCCAGCGAAGAGAGCTGTGGTTCATAAGTGAGGTTTGCTGGAACGTTATTGATACGGAACTGATAAATATGTTTCTGAAACAGTGTTCCAGGAGCGGAAAATGTTGTGGAAGTGAAGGGTGGACGAATAAGAACCTGAAGCAGTAATTTAAAATATATAAGCAGTAATTTAAAATATATAAGCAGTAATTTAAAATATTTACTTCAGGAAGTTAAAGAGTCAATTGGACATATTAGGTATGAAATAAGAAGGAACAAGAAACGATGGGGGGGAAAAAGATCACTTTATATAAAACCCTATCACAAGAACAGGGTTAATCAGGTATCTGCTTGGTCATCGAGAAACAAAATATGGGCTGGGTGTTGCAGTAGACGGAGGGAGTGGAGGGAGGAAGTGCGAGATAGTACAGGCACAAAATGTGGAAAACGCAAAGCCCGTTTTGGAGAACATTGGGAACTGCAGGAGAAAAGACTTAGTGTAAAGAAGGCGATGGTAGACAGTCAGTTCTCGTAAGCGAAACACATGGCAATCGGATTTTTGTAATTTTTTTATATTTATAGTACGTGAAGTTCAGAACTCAGATATTAATTCCCCAAAATAGCTCGATGCGACTCTCAAAAATTTTCGATGAAATCGACTTCGAAGTTTTCTGACCGTCCTTAATATGCTAAAGCAGAATCGATTTTTTTCGACAGGCTGTGTGGCTGTGTGGTAGAATGCTCACCTGGCACGTAGGGGTTTTATGTTCTATTCCCCGCTGATGCAAGTTTTAAACAGAGGTTCCTATCCCACTAACAATTCCATGAAATTTATAATACATAAAGAAAAAAAACAGTAGCAATCGAGACAGGTAATCGTTGATTCGAGTTTCGAAAAATGCATCCCTTCTTATTTCTAATTACATATCGCGCACAAAACCCCTTTTTGATTGTATATATAAAATTTTAATTACTGATCATTTATAAAAGATTGTTTAAATTTTAAAAATACAAATTAAATTCTTTTTTATCCTTACATATTTTACGCATCACGGAAATGTTCATAGATTGCGCACGTTTGTTTAAAATTTTGCCAGTGTTGGAAACAGAACCCACTGCACACACGTGGTAGGTTAACATTCTACCACACAGCCACAGGACCAGTAGAGAAAAATCGGCCTTGTTTTAGCACATTGAAGACGGTCGGAAAACTACGAAGTCGATTTTATCGAGACTTTTTGAGAGTTGCATCGATCTTCTTATGATAATTGATATTTGAGTTCTGAACTTCACGTGCCATATACGTAAAAAAAGATTGCATGTGATCCCCTTGTCAGTAAAATATATTTATTAAAATAGAAAGAAAACAGAATGATAAACAAGCAGAGAGACTGCAAAGAAAACCTATCTCTACCATTTGCACTGTTAATTTGGAGTCTGAGAGCTACTTTTTTTCTACAGTACTATCATTCTCTGTTCCTTTTGTGTGTTAGTCATGAATTTTAACCACATGGAAAAAAGTAAGAGGGTAAAAGTTCATAATATCAGATAACTGAACATTTTGACTCTATCAAAAGGCTAAAGTATCCACATATAACTATGGTTATCATGTAGATAAGGATGAATATTGTCCTTAGTTTGCAACTGAATGTTCATTTAGTTTTGAAACAAATGTGTTTCACCTGTTTAGACCCATCAGTGGCCTATAAAATAAAATAAATCATTGTTTATCTTTTCATATGATGCTATATGTCGCGTTTCCTGGCAGCACATTTAGCTCGTTTTACTACTTACAGTTTGTGATTTAGCACTTACTTTTGTTTCCTAAGTGATAAGTCACAGTCCCATACTTTTAAATAGTAAGACAATCTAAATGTGTTGCCAGGAAACGCTTCGTGTCTCATGACACGATATGTATAGTTAAACAGAGATCTACTTTACAGACACTGATGATGTCTAATACTAATAGGTGAACACGTTTGCCTTAAAACAGAATAAATATTCACCTGAAAGATGCAGATAATATTTGTTCTTAGTTACACGATAAACGTAATTGAAGTAGCAACAGGGGAAGAGTAGCTACAAGTATAAACAATAGCATAGTATTAATCAAGGAAACTGTATGAATTGGGAGGCACAAGTAGTAGGGGTTGTAGAGGCACTGAATGGTTTCAAACGAAATGCAGCGTACGACAAGCGGTTCTTGTGCTCCTTTGCTGTTTTCAGTGTCTTTATCATGTCAGGCTGAAGGGAGATGTCTGAGAAACTGATACACGTGCTGCATGGTCGAAAACTGGCGTTTCATCGCACTGAAAGTTTTGAAGATGAGGTAACTTGAAAACAGAAATGGAAGCTATTCTAGCTAAAAACTGTGGTATACGTTTAGAGAATCAGTATTCCAGGAAAACCCTAAAGTAGTTCTTCTTACGAATATGAAGAGTTTTAAAAGCATACGAGGGGATAAATTTCTGCCTTTCTCTGAGCAGGAAATGAACGATAAAGGGCGACTAACAATGTTGGAAAGTAATCCCCCCCCTCCCCCCACCTCTTCCTGTCATATAGTGCTTTTATGAGGGTCGTTGTGAATCTAACGCCTTACATTTATTTTTATGAGACTAAAATAGATATAGTAGGCACAATAACACAGTTAATGAGAGTGAGATTTCATCAACACACTATCATTGTCCACAAAGTGCCCGCCATTCGTTATTATTTTGTGTAGCCAACAATGATCTAGAATCTACAAGCTGCGTTCGTAGCAACCTGAATCAGCTGGTGTTAGCCGCTGTCCTACCACTCTGACGACAGCATGTAAGTCAGGAATATGTTGGCCACGTAGTAAAACTCCTACAGTCTCAAAGAGACGGAAGTCTTTTTGATTGGCGACTCCATGGCGTGTTGTGTGCACCACGACCAAATGGTGGATAGAATTGGAAGGAAAATCAGCATTGGCCGTATTTTGTTGTTTTATTGTCAGCAAAATCGAAATTCGGTCACTTAGAGACCATCCTCAGTGCTGTAATATACAATTAAAATTGGTAGGCATTGGTATCAAGCTATAACCATAAGCTTACAGCGATCACATAAACTCGCTCTAAGCTTGTGGTTATAGCTGGATACCAGTGCCTACCAATTTTAATTGTATATTACAGCACTGAGGATGGTCACTAAGTGACCGAAATTCGATTTTGCTGACAATAAAACAACAAAATACGGCCAATGCTGATTTTCCTTCCAATTCTAGACGGAAGTCTGTTGGTGCTAAATCAAGACTGTACTGCGGATATGGAAAGACAGTCCAGCTGTGAGTTCCATTCTCGCAAAACTGTCTGGGGCCTGGCGTTATCGCGTTGTAAGCGCAAGCTTGTCTTGTTCTCTTACCCGACTATGGAAATGCAGATGCTCACACAAGGGAAAAAAAATCATCGAACAGAAATTAGTCGGAGCCTGCTCAGCGAATAGGAGACTAAGGGTTATAAGTTTCTGAACACATCAGTGGAGATGAGGCGTAGTGTCATCACTAAGAGCAGGAACCCAATAGACAGTCCGTAAAGAAGCGGTATGTGAAGGAATTTAGGACAACATTCTGGCACCAACATTCAACTGTGCACACGACTGTTTGGTCTAATCCACCGAGCATCACGGATGGGTTGATAGAGGCAGTGTTGCTTACGAGGGTTACGAGCTGACCAGGTTCGACTGGGGCATTGCTAGTCGTGCACGTTCTTTTCGCCGCTACAGAAACGTAGTACCCAGATCTGGATCAAAGGGGGAGGAGTTGAGACGATTTTTTTCTGTGGGGTCACGACCTTCCTCAAGAAACATTCCTTAGAAAAAATGGTTCAAATGGCTCTGAGCACTATGGGACTTAACATCTGAGGTCATCAGTCCCCTAGAACATAGAACTACTTAAACCTAACTAACCTAAGGACATCACACACATCCATTCCCGAGGCAGGATTCGAACCTAGAACCGCTCGGCCACCAACATTTATTAGAAGCGTTTATATTTTCAGATACGGCAATTTCCATATTTCAGAACTAGCTTGACGAGAATTAAAGATCACGAAGACTGGAAATCGCAAGGATTTTTAGATATTTCAAGCTACTTTCAACACAGGATACTTTTCATTTGCTTTTGTGAGGACCTGCCCACGCAGTGTGCTTGCATTCTGACTGGTAACTTCCCAGGTAGATAAAGATTCACATTCACATGCTGATTGTACCTGCTGTCGGCAACAATCCTGATTCAGAGTAAAGCAGATAATTTTTTATTTCGTCCGTCTCAGTTACATCGATATAAAATTTTTGCTGCAATGGTTACCAATTTCGGGCTGACACGCCCATTCACAAACCACACGCTGTGTTATTAGCCGTAACTAGTCATACAATATGGTGCTTAGCCTAAGTGTCTGTTGCACGTGACTGACACAAATCCAAAACATAAAGAACACCATCGTGGCAATTTTATAGTGATGAAGCTGTGCAAGCAAACCTGAGGTTGTGGCTCTGTCGAAAGTCAAACATTCTACAGTGATTGTATCAACCAACTGGTCTGTCGCTGGGAGAAATGCGTTCGGAACCAAGGTGAATTTCGTTAGAAATAAATATGTAGACGTCAAAAAAGACGATGCAACACGTTAATAACGTTTGCCTTGTTTAAAAAGCTTTAGCAAATATCCTAAAAAACTGACTAGAAGGATTGGCATCCTGAACCTAGGCTTAAATATTTGAGAGAAACACGTTGACACGTTAACTGCCGCGAGGCCGCAGGCGTGAACAAAGTCACAGGGCACCGTCTGATTGCCGGGACCACACGCCCCATTCTGTTCAGGGTAGGTGGGCGGGTGCGCTCATACTCGGGGGCCTAGCTCCCAAGGAAAGAAAAAAACTACCGTGCAGTCAGGTGTTTTTCTTTCAAGAAAATTATTTAAAACACGGTATCACGTAGGTTTTTAACAGGGTCTGAACTGTAAATTTTTTATGTGGCTACTTGCAAGTCGCCATCAGTCTTCCAAAACATTAAAAATACTTAAAAACCCGCTCCCCCCCCCTCCCGGGTTGCACTCCTCTCACACATTAAAGCCTATCATATGGCTGCTCTTGTAGGCGCCCCGCGTGCGATAAAAACCCGGTCCGAGTTTTTGAATTGACTGACTTGGAGAAAGCCTATGACACCTGCTGGAGGACTAGATCCTCCGTGCTCTTTACACGTGAGGCTCCCGTGGCCGCATGCCCCGTTTCCTTCAGTAATTTTTAGAAGACTGGGTATTCAAGGTATGTGTAAGTTCTGCCTTGTCAGACACCATTATCCACGAAAATTGTATGCCCAGGGTTCCGTCTTGAACGTCGTCCTCTTCGCTATCGCCATTAATCATATTATGTCCCGTCTCCCGCCAGGCATCTCCCATTTCGTTGACGATTTTGCGATCTGTTTCAGTCCTCGACGGACTTGTCTCCGTGAGCGGCGTCTTCAGCGATGTCTCGATCGTCTTTCGTCATGGAGCATCAACAATGACTTTAGCTTTTCCACTGACAAAACTGTTTGTATGAATTTCTGGCGGCGCAATTAGTTTCTTCCGCCGTCTTTACATTTTAGGCCTATCTCTATTCCGTTCGTTGAAACTACGAAATTCCTGGGGCTCAAGCTCGATAGAAAACGTTCTTGGTCCTCCCACGTGTCTTACCTGACTGCCCAACTTATGCAGTCCCTCAATGTCATACGTGTTCTCAGAGGTACTTCCTGGGAAGTGGATCGGACCACCCTCCTACGTTTGTATCGGTCCCTTGTCCGTTTGAAATTACAGCGTGGATGTTTGGTTTATGCATCTGCACGTCCGTCCATCTTACGCTGTAATACTATCCGGCATCGTGGCATCTGTTTGGCCAATGGCACCTTTTGCACTAGCCCGGTTGAGAGTCTGTGTGCAGAAGCTGCCGAACTACCGCTGTCATACCGCCGTGACTTTCTCCTCAGCAGATACGCACGCCCTTGGTCTGCCATGCCTGGCCACTCATCCTAAGCCTCCTCCTTCGATAACTCCTTTGATCGCCAGTATGGGGTGCGTCCTTCTTCTCTGTTATCTCTTGGAGTTCACTTTCAGCTCTTGCTCTGACAGCTTCACCTCAC
The DNA here is from genome assembly GCF_023898315.1 of Schistocerca nitens. Taxonomy (NCBI): domain Eukaryota; kingdom Metazoa; phylum Arthropoda; class Insecta; order Orthoptera; family Acrididae; genus Schistocerca; species Schistocerca nitens. The sequence goes on from NC_064615.1 coordinate 450,797,810, forward strand.
GCTACGTGCACTTTCCCTATGGCTGTGAACCCTTTACCACTTTGGATTCGTATGGCGGCTCGTGCTCACCTTGAACTTCATTCGCTTCTTAAGGTCACTACTCCAGACTCGCTTTATCGCCTTTAGTTTCACGACCTTCGCACGAAACTTCGCGGTAGTCCCTTTGTGTACACTGATGGCTCTCGGACTGGCCGTGGTGCCGGGTGTGCCTTCGTCATTGACACCGACGATTTTCGGTAGCCGGCCGAAGTGGCCGCGCGGTTCTGGCGCTGCAGTCTGGAACCGCGAGACCGCTACGGTCGCAGGTTCGAATCCTACCTCGGGCATGGATATGTGTGATGTCCTTAGGTTAGTTAGGTTTAACTAGTTCTAAGTTCTAGGGGACTAATGACCTCAGCAGTTGAGTCCCATAGTGCTCAGAGCCATTTGAACCATTTTGATTTTCGGTATCGGCTACCGAAACACTGCTCAGTATTTACTGCAGAGCTCTTCGCCCTGTATCACGCTACGCAGTACATCTGGCGCCGCAGGCTTTTCAATTGCGTCACCTACTCCGACTCTCTCTGTGCCCTTCAGAGCCTCTGTGTGCTGTAAACCGTCCATCCCTTTGTGCAACGGGTCCAGGAAAACAGTCACTATCTCACTCTTGATGGGGCCACTGCGATGTTTATGTGGGTTCCTGGTCAGGTCGGCCTGCCGGGAAACGAGGCCGCTGACGCTGCTGCCTAGGCTGCAGTCATCGTACCTCGGCCCGCTAATTCTTCCACTCCCCTCGATGATCTCTGTGTTGCTGTCTGTCAGCAGGTGGTGTCACTTTGACATCACCACTGGTCCTCCCTTCGTGGGGACAAGCTTCGAGGAAGTAAGTGTCTCCCAGCGGCTTGGACGATCTCCTCTCGACCCTATTTAGATTGGGCACTGCCTTTTTAGCCATCACCATTTGTTAAGTGGTGCTCCTCCACCACTCTGTGCTCATTGCCCTCAATCTTTGACGGTTCGCCATTTCCTTACGTTCTCATTTATGTTTTCCGTCTGAGTTACCGGTCGTTTTAGCGAACGACGCGCGGGCTTTCGACTGCGTTTTACTTTTTATTCGTCGTAGCAATATGGTGAAGGATGTCAGTTTGTGTATGACGTGGTTTATGGACCTTTCTCAAAGTCCCTCTTTTTAGCTTTTTCTTCCCTTGATTGGGCTTAACGTTTAGTAATTTTTAACTCCTTTTTGTCTTCGTGTTCTACTGTTCTGACATGGGCGCATATGACCGTAGTTGCTTTTGCTCCCCAAAACAAAACGAACAAACAAACCACGGACAACGCAGTGACCGATGGCCTTCACTTAACGACCGAGAGCAGCACGTATGCTTAGAGTTGTCATTGTTAACAGACAAGCAACTCTTCGTGAAATAGCTGCAGAAATCAGTGAGGGGCGTACGAGGAACGCATCTGTTAGGTCAGTGCGGCGAAATTTGGCGTCAGTGGGCTATAGCAGCAAATGACTGACAAGAGTGCCTTTGCTAACAGCACGACCATATTGGTTGGACCCGAGAGAGCTGAAAAACCGTGGCCTGGTCAGATGAGTCCTGATTTCAGTTGGTAAGAGCTGATGGTAGGGTTCGAATGAGGCCCTGACCTTACGGAGCCATGGGCCCAAGTTATCAGCAAGGCACTGTGCAAGCCGGTGGTTATACTGGTCTAAAGAAACATCAGTGTAGCCTCACAATACAGTAAAAGCTGTCCTGCTGTTACATATAGGTTAAAAATTTTACACCATGATTTATTCATTGTAAAGATCATGGTGTAACATTTTTTTAAAACATAATTGTAATAGCAGGTCAGCGTTTACTGTGTAATGAGGATACAATGATGTTTTTGTTGTTACCAGAGTACCGGGACGCATTTTCCTAATCATCATTACCTTACATATGTTTAAGTTCTTTTTGCCTATTGCCATATTGTTATTCATTAATAGCTTATTTTCTTTCCTTTTACTCAATTTTAAATTTTATGTTATCGTTTGATAAAGCTTATTTGTATTTTCGATATGCCTATGGTCTGGAAATAAATATTGTACACAAATAATTGTATTTAGACGTTATTTAACGTGTTTTACGGCCATTGGCAGGCAATGACGTAATATCGGAGACGGTGGGTGGAGCTTCCACTATGTAAGTGATGTAAATTGCATGTTATGCAGCGTGGTTGTATGCCTTCTAGAGTGGTGCAAGCTCTATGAGTATAGCTTTCTTTCGTATACGTATTTGTTGACGTACATGTTTCTTTATGTGCTTGTAGTTTACATTCCACTAACTACATCCATGTTACTCTCTTCAAAGAGTAAGTATTTTGATGATGACCAGAACACTGGTCGAAAACTGTCACCAGAAAATAAACAAACATTTTTATGCAGTTGCGACTGTTTTATAATAAAAAAAATTTAACATTCGTAATAACCGCTGACTTTCCAAAAATAAACATGGTAAAATGTTTCAAAAAATGCTATCTGATACAGGTTTTTCCGTAATTACACAAGGTATTAGCACTCTACGAAGTTCTGTATTATTGAAAGTTGGTCAATTAGATATTGGTCATTTTACATGCTTCTGGGTTATGCTATGAAAAAATAGCCCTCGTATAAACGTCACAGCAAGTTCAAAGTACAACGTTGTTTTCATTTCTGCGATAAAATCGATGTAACATAATTCATAACAGATGCCAATTACATTTTGTTAATTTACAAATACACATTATGTGTAGCTTGTGACGTGGCGTATTTCGGAAAAATAGTTAATTTGTAGAGCTGTTTCTAGTTCATGACGATATGATACAACAACCAGTATCAATTGTTTTCAAGATATAGTCTTGGCTGTTTTGCAGTCAAGCTTGTGTATCCCTAGAAAAAAATAATTTGTTACCAAAATGAAAGCTTTTGTTTATATTATATTTCTAAAAGTTTTTATTTCCAAAAGAATAGTTGGATTCAAATGTCTCATAATTCTTAAAAGTAGAAATATTCTAATTTTTAATTTGATTTACCCAATGTTCTCGGTGTTTCTAGAATAAAATGTAATTTATATACAGGTACACTGGCGCCAAAGATTTCAGTTAATCACTTCTAGTCAGTCAGTTCAGTTGTTCACTTCAGGACGGTGTCCCCTTCTAAGCCTTTGTAACAGCGAGATACAGCGCAACATGCCTTTGATTAAACATTAAAACATAGTCTACACGAAAATCCTTCTGTGTCATGTGAAAATCTTCTTTACGAAAAGTGATATAACAGTAAAATATGTTAACACCAAGTTTTATTAGAGCAAACATCCTGGATCAACGGCATATAGCCCGAATTAAATATTCGTGCGGCCTGCGGTTCTCAGCCGTATTTTATAACACTGTGTATATAGCAGCTAATAGTCCAATCCAAAAAAACTTCAACTGACGTTAAGAGCTTCTTAAGTGTGTGGTTTTCCCGCTCAGTAACAAATAAAAATATATACAGAGAGAGTAATATTTTAACATATAGTAACCTTTAATTGATGCTGGTGAATTCAGCTTACCTCAGGAGAGAGGAGGAATGTTGTACTGTTCGCCTTCCGCTACTGACAACTCACGGGCATGCTCGACTCGTGGCGACCAGGTACTACTGTATAAATTTTGAAACGGACGTAACTCGAATTCGTCAAGGCGCATTACAGAGCCGGTGTTCTTCAAATGTGGTACTTACGTGTAGCAAATAACATTTAATTAAGCTGTTGTAATTAAATGCAGTGAGTAGAAGAAATATAGTATGTCATTTATCAAACTACTACTTCTTTCATCACGGCCTAGGCAATAGGCCTGTTCCGCCTTCTGACTATCCAGCCATCTTTCCATTGGTCTTCCAACGGATGTTCTGCCGAAAAGTTTAAAATTTAAGGGTCGTTTTGGTAGTCTCGTTTCTGGCTCCCTTTGTAGATGTTCTAGCCAGCTTTGACGATTAGCCTTGATCTTCTCAATTGTAGCATATATCCCAATACCTGCACTTATCTCTTCGTTTCTTGGTCTATCTAATCTTGTACACGCTACGGTCGCAGGTTCGAATCCTGCCTGGGGTATGGATGTGTGTGATGTCCTTAGGTTAGTTAGGTTTAATTAGTTCTAAGTTCTAGGGGACTGATGACCACAGATGTTAAGTCCCATAGTGCTCAGAGCCATTTGAACCATTTTTTAATCTTGTACAGCCCCTAACTCCTCTTAGAAGTTTCATTTCTACCACTTGGATTCTACTTTCTTGCTTTTTAGTTGTTGTCCAGGTTTCGTTTCCAAATAGCAAAGTGAAGCTGGCCATTGTCTTGTAGAACTTGGTTTTTGTGTCTTTTCTGACTTTATTTCTCAATGTTCTGTTGATTGTTCCGCACATCATTTGATATTTCTTGAAGTTTGTTGTCAATGTAGAGTTCACTCTGGTAGCCTATAATACTTCAAAGGTAACTGAAGTGACCAACTTTTTATCAGTGGGTTTGTTCCCTACTATGATCTCAGCTGTCAGTGGTTTTGTACATTTGAAAGCGAACACTTTAGTTTTTGGAGTGGATATTTTCATATTATATTCTTTAGAAATCTGATTCAGTCTATCGGTGGATCTTTGTAGTGAAGTCACGCCTTTCTGTAAATTTGCAAGGCCATCTGTGAAAAGCATCATATTAAAAATGTCCTGTAATAATCTCTAGCCAGGATGATTTTGTTTCCATGTTTCAATCATATCGTCAATGTATATATAAAAAAGTATGGGTGATAAGCTACATCCCTATAGAATCCCTTGGTTTACCGATATGTCTTCTGATATAGCATAGTTTGTCATTTATTTTTGTACCTTTATATCACTTTTATTATTTGCTGAGGATATCCATTCCTGTGTAATATGTTCCATAAGATTTTCCTATCTGAATGGTCGAAGGCTTTCTCTGACTCAGCGATATGTGTTTCCCTGTTGAACTCTTTATTTTTCTATAATTTGTTTAATGTATGAAAACATGATCAATACAGGATCTTGCTTTTCTGAAACCATTTTGTTCTTTAGATAACAGATTTTAGACGATAATTTGTAGACATAGCTGTGTCAGCTAATGTTATACCACGATAATTATTGCATTCATTTCGTTTACCTTTTTCACAGATTGAAATGACTTCTGCAACGGGCCATGGTTTCGGGATTTGGTATCTTTGCCAAGACATGTTGTATAAATAAAGAAGTCTACTAAGTTTTAAAAATAAACCTGCGTATTTAAGTATCTCGGCGGTTATGCCGTCGGGACTGTTGCTTTCAGGTTTTTTGTTTTATTTAAGGTCTTGTTTAGTTCTTGGGTCATTATGAGATCACCGTCATATGGTTCACCCATTTCAGCAGGGGGGAGGTCTTTTCTCTAAAGCGTGGTTTTCGTTATATCAGAGATGTTTGTAATGTGTTACAGGTGTAGATTCTGGTATTATATTTAGGTTTGTTGTATCTTTTTCAGTTTTCTTTAAATGCTATATGATCTTGCAAGGTATGGACTGTCTCCATGGATGTCATGTTCAATTCTGCTTACGGAGGTATTCTGCGATTCTTCATTTGTTTTCCTGAGATCGGATTTTGCTGTATTTCTTTTCTCTATATTCTTATTTCACAGAATCTGTTTTCGCCTGTAAATATATCTGACACGCTCGTTTATTTTCCTCAACTGCTTTTGTGGTATCCTCATTCCATACTCTATGTCCCTTCTTACTTCTTCACTTATTATTTTTTCCTAGTGACTCATTTGCGGCCTGTCCAATACATTGCTTTATATTTCCCCATTCGGTTTCTAAACTAATACTTGTGTCTGTCTGGTTTAGGCAAAGATTCAATCTGTTTCGGTATAGATGTTATATGCTCTCATCCTGCAACAGGTAGACCTTAAAACCTTCATGCCTTCTTGCCTCAGTTCTTTTTGTCTTCATCCATCCAGCGATCAAGCTATTTTCATTACTACTAGGTGGTGATCAGAGTAAACGTCATTTTACTTATAAACATTATACGGACACATACTATTATTAATTCAAGTCATCTGCACACATGGTGAAACCAACATCACTTCATCACGCGCCTGTAGCGTCTCAATTGTTCGACTGCTCAGGTTGGCAGTAATCTGAAACAGACCACAATTAATACGAAGTGTTCCGAATGGTACCGACATCTAGCGATCAGCACTTTGGGGCTGTCGGCCAACTTCTCGCGTTTCTGTAGTGTGCCGGCCGCGGTGGTCTCGTGGTTCTAGGCGCGCAGTCCGGAACCGTGGGACTGCTACGGTCGCAGGTTCGAATCCTGCCTCGGGCATGGATGTGTGTGATGTCCTTAGGTTAGTTAGGTTTAAGTAGTTCTAAGTTATAGGGGACTGATAACCACGGCAGTTGAGTCCCATAGTGCTCAGAGCCATTTGAACCATTTTTTTTCTGTAGTGTAATAATAGCATCAATATTAAAAATGGGTAATAGTTATTGAAGTTGTAATTTCCGAGCATGTGAGGCCTAGGTTTTATTTAAAATTTTGTCGATGTACTTACCACAGGGTAAATGCCTCAGTTTACCTAACGTGTTGTCGATGTTAATTGCAACTACAGTGCGATTAATATTACATTGCACTTGAGGGTTAAGAGCACGTGTTGCTTACATCTGACTGGGCCAGTCATATCTTGCAGTCTAGCATACGAACTCTCCATCGTTGACATCTTCCTCATGTGAGCTTTTTACAACTGTGGGCGCGCCGGTACAGATGGCAACGCAGTGCGTCCATTTCGTCGGTTGCAGGTATAAAGTAATTTTAATCGCACTATGAGAATGCTGTCTGATCGTGAAGTATTCCGCATTTAGGAGACGCAACATGGACTGTATACATTTGAAAAGGTGCAAATATGGACGAGAAAGCCAAAAAAGTACATCACAAGACACAGTAGTTAAGTAATCTTTATACTTAAATTTACCAGTAGAGAAGAAATACTTACTTTTTACAGTTGATGGCGAAACCTGACTCCGTTGTCGGAGTGCGATTGGGCTACTACAGGCCCGAATCTACGATATTTCCGAACCGGGGAAAAAACTTGCTGGTGGCACCCCTCCCTCCCCTCCAAATGGAGCGTTTGAGATAGGACGTCAAAAAATTAAAATAGATTTTCAAAAATATGTTCATTTTATAGCGCGCATCTTTCTGAAGAGTATGACATATAAAATATGTATGTTCGAGGAAATGTAAGGCATGTTGTTCGGTCTTAAGTGTACCAAAGTGCAGTGCCACGCTTCTTCACACACCATTGTTCTATCGCACGTCACTGTATTTCGCTCTGTGGAATTCAAACGTATACATTTTGTAAAGGAAGTCATCAAACCTATATTCAGGACAGTGGAAATTAAAATGTCCTGTGGTGCCTCTCCTGCACAAACTCGGCCGGTTTGACATCCTACTTCCCTCAAAAAGAAAAAACAGAGCAATTAATACTGTATAGGATTATTTGTGACCGGGAGAATAATAACTCGTCAAAAAATTTACACCCTTTATTGCCTATTAACTAATAATTGTCACTACTGTGTGACATAAAATTAAGTATAGGAAACATAAAACCAGTAAAGACAAGCAAGACAGTACACATTTCTTCAATCTTAGGTCCCAGCATTTTTTTCTTTCTATCTTGGCACAGCCTTAGATGGCGTGCTTTCCTTTATGCGAAAGACTATTACCTCATCGCAGTTCGTCAAACGTTTTGCTGCATGAAAAATCAAAATGTCGTTGTCAAATACTGAAAAAGCTGTTAATACGAATAGTGCCAAAGACTAATGTGGTTTCTCGATTTGATTACGTTTATTTTGTCACTGCTCGATAAAACTAAATAGGCTTTCCTAATACTGCAGCAATTGTAGTACACGCCAAATAAGCAAGACTGTTTTGGTAAAAATGGCTATTTTTATATACCTCATTTATGTAAATAACACGACAGAACATGATTCCCGAAGTGCCAATATCAAATGCCTATAAGGCGTACAACAAGCAGAAAGTTTTACGTTAGGAAATAGTTTCACATTTCATTCATACGACCGAGCGAGGTGGCGCAGTGGTAAGACACTGGACTCGCATTCGGGAGGACGACGGTTCAATCCCGCGTCCGGCCATCCTGATTTAGGTTTTCCGTGATTTCCCTAAATCGCTCCAGGCAAATGCCGGGATGGTTCCTTTGAAAGGGCACGGCCGACTTCCTTCCCTAATCCGATGAGACCGATGACCTCGCTGTCTGGTCTCCTTCCCCAAAAAACCAACCAATCATTCATACGCTCCAGTTTCTCATGCATGAGATCGAAAAGTAGTAGTACGAATTTTTATACAAATTTGAAATCGTCATAATCTTCCACATAACAGTCAATCTTGTCATCACTAATTCTGTAATTATTCCTGCCAATGGCAAAACTTACTCTCCGGTTAACTTCACTAATCCTGCCAAAATCACCAGTTTAGTTATCCAGCGTTTATTCTGCGGTGAGGCGTTATTACGTGTTCGTGCAACACATTTTCCGCGCCTATTCCGAGAATAGAACTTAAGCGGATGCTAACCGGGGACTACACAACTGGCCCTGAGCACTGTATCAATCTGGCAAAACTAAATTTTTTCGAAACGCCTAGAAAATTAATACGTAATCTTTCTTATTTGTTATTCCTGTTAGTCGTTTATTTCCACTCGGGTAGTCTCATTCTATGAATTTCGCTAATGATTATAACCACGCTGATCATTCACACTCCCAATCAACAACATAAACAAAACAGCGATTGGCATTCACCTGTTAGGGGTTACTCGGCTCTGGTCATATAGCTCCGCCTCCTTTTGTCTGCGGGAAAGTTTTTATTTGTAGACGCGACGGGGATTCCTCCGGCAGAGATATCAATTATAGTATGCACGCATTCAAAAATGAAATGATTCGTTCAGAAATCAACTTAGAATGTGTTCAAAAATGTTCAAAAACCAACTGGGATGCGTTTCAAAATCGTATGATTGATCTACAGACCAACGTGCGCTGGGTGCTAGTACAATAAGGTTTTCTTCTTCAAAAATATGAATTTGCCCCCCCTCCCCCCCCCCCCGAAATAGCCGCTCGGGGCAGATAACCCCGGTTTCCGGTTTCCCTCCCCCCTTCGCCCCCCTTTCCCCCAAAAAAAGTCAGGGCCTGAGCTGCTATGAAGATTATAGTGAACGTCTTACTGTAGCCAAAATAGTCACGAATACAACACTCGCCACATTTTAAAAAGTGTGATGTTTTACCGCCAAGAGCTGCAGCTAAGTATTCTTTATTGAACAACCTGTTTCGGTCCAAAGACCATCAACACTTTCGTAAAACATTGACATCTTCCTGGGGGATATAAAGTGAATGGCGCAAAATAATTAAATCCATGAATTCGTCACTGTTGTCAAACAATAACATAAATTACACCGTTAATCATAAAAATGTGCCGAACAGTCCACTGGTTCATATTATATAAACAATCAGCATTAACGTTACGTAGGCATTCTACATACTGCAATACTGACTAATTCATGGATTTTATTATTTCGTGCAATTGATCGTCAGGACGAACAAACTTCACGAGCTTTGTATAGTTTCCAACACGAAGTTGTTACAGCAAATAGGTTATTAAGGAGGAACCTAGTGGAAGTAAAAGAAAGTAACTTGACGGTTCCATATGAACCTGTATGCATATAATTAAACAAGTAACTGCACATAAAGTAAATACACTTGGATTTGACGTTTTGTCAAAAAGTCCGTTCAGTATAGGCGGCAATTCGTCACATTGCTATGAACACCAATAGCGTTATCCAGTGAAGTACAGACTCAAATTGGACGCTTTATTTTGAGAGTGGTGTAAGTCAATTGGTAATCAATTATTGTGCCGCCCTAACATGATTCTCCGCCAACGGCAAATGAGATTGAGCGGCAGGTCTGATTACCTCCCAGCTATGCTACCAGCGAAACAATAACGTATAACGTATTACTTATTAGCCAGGCGCAACGAACCGCTGTGAATGAAATTATTTTCTGCGACTCTTCAACGAGAGAGCGTTTTGAACAAATGAGATATCGCGTAATTTGTAGCCATTTTAGCAATAGGTCGGTGTATTAAAATAGAAGCCTCGAGCGTTTGAATACTGTCGACGCCCCACGATGAGAAACACGAAAAGCATCGCCGCCAGATGAAGTAAAGTATGAATAAGCGCGCCGCCCCACGGGGAGAAAAACCATTTATCAGCACCGGCGTGAAAATGTTACATATAAGGTCCATTACTGTTAAGTTAAGCAGCTGCTCACACAGCAATACAACGCTTTGTCAGGCAGTTACAATGTCACAGTTTTGGGCCTGTGAGTGTGGCAGCAATCTGAAACAGAGGACAGTTGATCTGAAGTGTTTTGATTGATACCAGCTTTTAACTATGGGGACCGTCGACGACAATATTGCAGTCTTACCATAGGTAGTCATTTGGGGGCTCGTAACATAGTAGTTTATGGTTGTAGCAGTTATTGTTAATAACATTGGTACATTAGCGGCCCGAGGTGTGTCCACACAGTGTCATTATTGGCCCTTGAGCAAAGAAGTCTGACGACCACTACCCTGGATCATACCCAATTTTAAAAGGTTATGCAATGTAAGTTATGCCTGGACGCTCAAGCCAAAATCAAAGTTATGTTAATAACGTATTGTGTTCCCTTTGAAAAACGTCACGTTTGTTGCAGGAATAGTGTATAACACTAGACTTCAGCAAGACTTTGTGTGTAATACGAAGTATCTAAGGGAGGGTGGGGGGGAGGAGAAGAAGGGGATTACCACCTTTGCCCCTCTCCCACCTGAACCGAACTAAGAATGGAAAAAACCGACCGGTTAAAAGCGGCCGGCCGTGGTGGCCAAGCGGTTCTAGGCGCTTCAGTCCGGAACCGCGCGACTGCTACGGTCGCAGGTTCGAATCCTGTCTCGGGCATGGATGTGTGTGATGTCCTTAGGTTAGTTAGGTTTAAGTAGTTCTAAGTTCTAGGGGACTGATGGCCTCAGATGTTAAGTCTCATAGTGCTCAGAGCCATTTGAACCATTTGGTTAAAAGCGATACCGGTATTTTAGTTCTGAATAATCGGTATTTTTCGACATTTGTTTGGTCGAGGTTATAACAAGTGCGTTTTTATTTTTTCGTAATAAACAGGTAAAAAACCGAAATGTTAATTAGCCATAAAAGAAGTGCTAAATTTTTGGTATTTTTAATAAACGTTAGAAACATTACAAATGGAAGCTGCTCCTTTTTTCTATTGCTAGGTTGGTTGGTTGGTTTGGGGAAGGAGACCAGACAGCGTGGTCATCGGTCTCATCGGATTAGGGAAGGATTGGGAAGGAAGTCGGCCGTGCCCTTTCAGAGGAACCATCCCGGCATTTGCCTGGAGTGATTTAGGGAAATCACGGAAAACCTAAATCAGGATGGCCGGACGCGGGATTGAACCGTCGTCCTCCCGAATGCGAGTCCAGTGTCTAACCACTGCGCCACCCCGCTCGGTCTTCTATTGCTTCGACACATTATTATAGAAGATGAGAATAGCTACCAGTGGTGTTTTAATTACAACAGAAACACATGGCATAAGAATTGGTGTAGTATTTCTGAGAGCATAATGTACCTGTACCATGTGGCGTGGCCTACTTGATGATGGTGTGTATACGCAGTGTACGAGACTTGCCCCATGCTATCTATACTGTAGTTTCTCGCTGTCGTCGTCGGACATTTGTTGTATTACAGAATGCCTCCAGCCCTAGTCTGGAAATGTTTTACGTCGTCGGACATTTGTTGTATTACAGAATGCCTCCAGCCCTAGTCTGGAAATGTTTTACAAAGTGCGGTATCAGCAAAGTACAATCCCCCATATGCTTTAAAAGATGAAGAACGAGAGGGTTAACAACAAACTTGAGACATCATATAAGGAGAAAACTTGAAATATAACAATGCGGTCATACTTTGTAGTAAATATAGAAAGTAACTGATATGCTGCCTATGTCTACATAATACTCGTTTATCTGCTTGTGAGTTTTGAAAATGGACAAACTAACATGAGAAACTTACTTCATCAGTCCCAGTTTTCACTCTTTAGCACTGACTCTTCGTAAAGGCGAAGTAGTGGTATGATCCTCGATCACAACATGATTTCTAAGCAGAGTTTCAAAAAATTAGAATCGGTAGGATACTTTTTTTTTAATATGAAATCACTTCTTACTTTCTGAGAAAAACAGCGAATGGTGGACTGACTAGTTGTCTTTTATTTGCCTATTTAATTTAATATTTTGATTCTATGTATCTTGAAACTGAGGGAGTCAAAATTGTTCAATCTTTGTTCGATTTCTACGTTTATTACAGGAACTAATAGGAACAACAAATTCGAAAATCGGTTATTTCAGAAACTGGTTATTTTGAACAGTTTTAACACGGGGTTAACTGGCGTTGAAAGAGACCAATGTAACCGAAAACCGGTTGCTTCCAAGATAACCGCCATCCCTAAACCGCTTCTCATCCGCGTCTACTGTGTGTCGTCTCCTTACAGCTTTAGCATACGTTGATGGATTTCAGTCGGCGCAGTTTGTTCAGCAATGACGAATTCGGTGACACATAGGTTTTATACGCACCTCAGTGTCTGACACCACTTTGTAAAGCTCTCTTGCTATTACCTTCGCATAATACCGCAGGACAACGAAACCAGTTGGACATTAGTGACAAGATTTTTTATTATTTTATTTTTTGTAAGTAATACAGCAACATAATGTGGCTCTGACTGTCAACACAAAAAAGTAGGCGGCATTGGTTTCGGAAAGACTTCGTATGTGCAGAGGTAGGCAGCTGATGTTGGTGTGTGGGTACCTCCCTCCCGCTTCACCGGGGACGGGGGACAGGCCGCTGTCACCGCCATGGGACAAGTCGACGTCTCGCTGGCTCGCCAGCGTCATCCTTGCCGCCTGGCGGAAGGCAGATAGCGCCACTGCCCCTCCCCCTCTACACCCCTCCTGTGTCACAACACAACACTGTGGCTGGTGAAACATTCTCCCCCCACTTGCCTATCGTGCGTCCTCCAATAAACATCTGCTCTTTCTCTAGAAGCACTCAAGTGTTGCTAACCCATAGTGTTCTGCTGTGGGTGTGAATGTGAAAGATAAAAGATGTTATGCCGATAAACGAACTGCAGAGTGTACACCGGAAAGTACAGCGTATCATAGACTGTACAGCGAACAAGCGAACACTGCCGCCTTTAAGAGTGTTGTTTGCGGTTAGCCGGCCGGTGTGGCCGAGCGGTTCTAGGCGCTGCAGTCTGGAACCGCGCGACCGCTACGGTCGCAGGTTCGAATCCTGCCTCGGGCATGGATGTGTGTGATGTCCTTAGGTTAGTTAGGTTTAAGTAGTTCCAAGTTCTAGGGGACTGATGACCTCAGAAGTTAAGTCCCATAGTGCTTAGAACTTTTTTTTTTTTTTTTGCGGTTAGCTTAGTAACCTGTGCACATCACCTCTAATGCGACAAGTACTCTGGAATAATGACAATCATTTCTTCAAGCTTAGTGTAGTCCATAAGTTCCCAAAACACATTAATTAAAATTAGTACATCTTGGTTAGGTCTTATTTGCACCTCCACCTTCTAAGTAGTCAGTTTGGGAGTTGATACACTGATCCCGACTTTGTCTCTCTTCGAACGAATGTTGGAACGCTCTGTTTGTATAGGGCATTTAATATCTTAAACGATTCCGCTTGAATCTCCTCACTTACATCAAATCTTCGCCATTTCAAATTGACTCTTACCTCGGGAAAGAGGAAATAGTCGCGTGAAGCTAAATCCGGTAAGTACAACCGGTCCTGAATACTTTAACCAGTACGCGGTCGTGCATTGTGATTGTGGCATATTGGGTCGTTCGTGCGCCACTTCTATGGGCATTTTGACGATTGCTGCTTAATTTCAGTGCATTATACTTCAGACCAAGCGAGGTAGCGCAGTTTTTAGCACACTGGACTCGCTTTCTGGAGGACGACGGTTCAAACCCGCGTCCGGTCATCCTGATTTAAGTTTTACGTGATTTCCCAGATCGCTTAAGGTAAATGTCGGGATGATTCCTTAGAAAGGGCACGACCGCATTCCTTCCCCATTGTTCCATAACCCGAGCTTGTGCTGCGTCGCTGAGGACCTCGTAGTCGACAGGACGTTAAATACTAACTTCCTCCTCCTCCTCCTCCTCCTCCTCCTCCTCCTCCGCCGGCCGCGGTGGTCTAGCGGTTCTAGGCGCTCAGCCAGGAACCGCGCGACTGCTACGGTCGCAGGTTCGAATCCTGCCTCGGGCATAGATGTGTGTGATGTCCTTAGGTTAGTTAGGTTTAATTAGTTCTAAGTTCTAGGGGACTTATGACCACAGATGTTGAGTCCCATAGTGCTCAGAGCCATTTGAACCATTTTCCTCCTCCTCCTCCTCCTCCTCCTCCTCCTCCTCCTCCATTTAATGTTCAGTGAAAAGGAAATCATTATTGAGCCCATCATTCAACCAGACCTGAGAACTGATAGTTGCAATGGCAAATGCAGGGAGCCTCGCGAAATTGGAAATGCGGTGAGAAAATCATAATAAAGATCAGTTACAACACGTCAGCGATCAGGTTCTGGTCATCTATTCAGATAGACAGCACTACAGTAGCTTGGACAGGCTATAAGCATAATAAAATTTGTGGCTTTCACTGCCAGAGGTCGCGCCATTTAAAAGGCCATAATAACCGCACAAGCTAACCAACTTTTAATTATTTGTTATTCCTCAGTTTCTCATCATGTGTGCAAGAGAGTTGTATCTCTGAAATTGTTCCATACAAATCTGCTATTGTGGTGCAAAAAAACCGCCATCGTTCTATTAAAGAAACGAAGTTAATGACTATACATCCGTGATAAAAGTAGTGGCGTAAACCCGTTCGTCTGTTCAAAAAAATGGTTCAAATGGCCCTGAGCACTATGGGACTTAACATCTGAGGTCATCAGTCCCTAGAACTTAGAACTACTTAAAGCTAACTAACCTAAGGACATCACACACATCCATGCCGGAAGCAGGTTGGTTCAAATGGCTCTGAGCACTATGGGACTAAACTGCTGAGGTCATTAGTCCCCTAGAACTTAGAACTAGTTAAACCTAACTAACCTAAGGACATCACATACATCCATGCCCGAGGCAGGATTCGAACCTGCGACCGTAGCAGCCGCGCGGTTCCGGACTGAGCGCCTAGAACCGCTAGACCACCGCGGCCGGCGCCAGAAGCAGGATTCGAACCTGCGACCGTAGCGCGTTCGTCTGTATTTCATATGTCTCTGCTCACTGTTCATCCAGGTGAAAATGAAGTTATTTGAGGTAAAAAAGTGAAGGCGAAGAGACAGGCGGCTATCCAAGCGATACACGCAACAGCGCTGTCGTTGCCAACTTACCCGACTGGGTCTTTGGCAGCGCGGTTATCACCGCCCTCGCATTACCACAGAATATCTGCTGCTCACTGTGTGTAGAACGCGACCCCACGAGTCTGTTGAAGACAGAAGCAGTCGGCTATAGTCAAATGTTGCAGTGTATCCCAAATAATAATTCTTTTACAATACATTGTATCTTTCTGACCGACCAAAGATATGTGAAGATGATACAGTGAATATGGATAGTCTCCCAGATTTCACGACACATGTCTTCAAAGGGCCTCACAGGAGCTGTAGATCTCTAGGACGACTCTACACACTTCTTCGAAACTGTTTTGCAGCAGTATTACCGATTGCAACTGCTGCAGTCAGTGATACCCGTTGACGAGGTACAAGGAACGGAATTTTCTATGAAAATAAGAATTGTTGTGTCCTAAAGAACGTGGCATTTCCCACCAAATCCACTTTTCACGTATGCGGTGTGCCTGGGCACAAACAATCGGCAATGGTAGGCGACAGCTCTAAAACGAATGTGCGGCCGTGTCTGATGGTTGATCGCATTGTTGGGCAATTATTTTACTTTCATAAACTTTTCTTGTAGAGGGTTGATGACACTCATCACGTCCAATACATTTTTTCAATACCGTACCAAATCAATTCAGTATTCGCTCTCAAAAGACGAAGGTTACACACTGCTCACACCTTAGGTTCTTAATAATAGTATCAAATGTCGCTTTGAGAGTGAAGAGTAAAAACGTATCCTTTGTTCATTGACAGCTAACGACTTCTGGTGCGGATAAGCTCTTCTAATTGAGCTGAGAACAAAATGGTATCACGTCTATTACGTTATTACCACAATTATCCCTGCAAGTTCTCGAGGAAACTATAGTCTACTGAAATTTCCATTTTATGCTTCGTCACAAATTCATATTTGATGGTATTCAATTATCCATTAAAATACCACTCGCATCATGCGCTCATTATAATGAAAATAGTTCCTTAGCGCTCGGCGTTTCAGATACGGCAGAAACCTATATATCACTTATCGCAACCTGCTTATCCTTCAGTAGTGCTATCAAGCATATTCTGGTACCAGCTGCAGCTGCCATTTCCACGCCGCGGTGCAATACATGCACATTAAGAAAGAAAAAGTGTTTATATTGAGCTGCTTAAAGTATCACTAGAAACAGCACAGTATAGAAATTATTGCCCACAAAATGTTTGAACATTTATAAGAATTCGATTTGAGTTGATTTGTACACTGTCGGTGTAAAGTTTCTTAAGTTCACCTAGTTAAATATTCCTTTCACTATCTGTTTGTAAGTTACAGACGAAAACATCGTGTTTGGAGCACCCTGAATATGGTTTAGAATATCTAATATTTAAGAAATAAAGATTTTGAATAAAATGCTTTCTAAAAAAGGGGAGGAATGGTTTGTCGTGTACTTTACTTAGTGAGGCAATGAGGCATGTAGGATCCTTCAATGGAACTAGATATTTTTAACGAATTTTTATAGCTGTTGAAAAGGAGATAATAATACGATACTACTTGCCGATGAAACTTTTTGCAAGAAAAGTAGTTGAAGTACTCCAGCAGCATCGTTACCGGATATTTACGTGGTGAAGTAGGGCAGACCACGCTGTGTGTATAGCTTTGCTCTTCACATTCACACTTCTGCAAAAAATTTTACAGCAGAATTAAATAAGGTTACGCACCTCTTCTACTATTGACACAATAGTGCAGGCTATAATTGTATATATTTGGGAGGTATATACGTCATACTGTACATTTCCGTAAGAGCGCGACGCTTATTGACTTTTGCTTCAGCGCGGATGCACTAATAACGTTCAAAATCCTACTGCAATCAATAATTCCCGAGTAGGGGGTTAATGGACGAGGGACGCTGCATTGCAGCCTACGATAAGTTGGAAGTTTGAGTCCGTCAGGGACCGTGTCCGGATGGCCGAAGCGGTTAAGGCAACCGCTCGTGAGAAGCCTTAAATCCGGGTTCGAGTCCCGGTCCAGCACATTTTCAACTTTCTCCGTTGCATTGCCACAATGCCCTGCGCGGCTGGAAGTCACGAATTCCCACCCGTCCATTCCCTTTTATTCCCATTCTCTATTTCATATCAGCGGATAAAATGAAGAACACTAACCATGTATCAAAGTACTGAACCACCAACCCGCGCTCTCCCTCTATTCCAAAACCTGATGCTCATGCCTTGAACTAGTTATGGAGTAACAGGGATGTCTCGTATAGCCTTATTTAAATTAGTTGTTATCTGACATTTAGGATCTGAAATTGCGAAGTTGCCACACCAGATACTGTCTGAAGGCGGTCAAGAGAGCGTTCCCATATCAACAATGATAGAAAACTGCTTTCTTTTCCATCTACTACAAAAATTTATTGTAAACATTAAAAAATTCACATTTGGTGTATTTCTTTAGTGCTTCATAATATTTTAAAAAAATCAGTTGTTAATTTTAAATAGGGCCAGAGTTAGGTTTTTTCTTGAAAAAGGTGAAATTTTTACATTCGGAAAAGTTGAGGACTGGCATGCGGAATGCTTCGTGCAGTGGAAGTGGGAGCCTACAGTGGTTGGCTGCCATTGGTGTATTGATGGTGGGAGCAGTTAAATCAGTTAATTGTAAAATGACAACTACTTTAAATCGGATTATGGAGGTTTTGGTCATAAGGAGGTCAGTATTTGGCTCATCGCTAGCGTGTGTCACACACTTTGCGCAACGGTTTCCAGAAATGCTCCAACTAACATGTCTGGAACGCTCTCTTAGCTAACCGTGACGCCGTCACTGCTGCGCAGAGCCTTTGATTTGACTTTACCCAAAGTTTTCAGCGCCGCCTGTGGCTACGGGCTTCGCTGCATGACAACCAATTGTCGCGCTGAATACCCACGCTCAAGCAGCGGGCGTTTCCACAAAAGCTGTGCCAAATCAGTGCCATAGGTATTTTTTTTTTTAGCTTCGTTTTCCTTAGAAACTGTCCCGGAGCAGTGTGGCCTTCAGAAAAAAGGAAACATTTAGAGTGAAAAGGTGAAACATAAGCTAAACAAAAGAGTTATAATTGAGTCCCCTTGAACGTATCTCGCCGTGAGAACTGTAGGTGACCAGGTGTCCAGCATGCAGGTTTCCTCGAAACTTTAAGTGGAAAATGTTTCCCTTCTTAATAGATAGATTAGATATTTACGAAGTGTGAGGACATCTGAAAAGAATTAAGGTCGGTAAGACGTTTGCAGTTTACACTTAATCTTCATAAAAACGCAACGGTTTATTTTAAAAATTAGTTTTACATGGAATAACACGACTTCTACGATAATCTACACATAGAAATTTGATTGGTTTTGGCGTAGACCTTACTCTCACTGAAGCGGAGAGAAAGGCGACTCCACTTCCAAATGTTATAGTTTTCGCTACAATTTTGGTCTTCAGCGGTCACCAAACAAGGTTAACGGTGGTTAAGGCACTGGATTTGTGTTTGAAGGAATGAGGTTCGAAATCACAACAAGCCATCTAAATTTAGTTTTGACAGATGGCCTTTGTAGTCTGGTCCCTTCAACCCCACAAACCAACCAACCAATTTAGTTTCCCGGATTTCCCTAAATTCATTAAGCTGAATGCTGAAATGACTCACTTGAAAAGGGCAAGATTGATTTCCTGCTAATCCTTCTTCAATTAGAGCTCGCCGTTCGTCCGTATTTTCATTATTATGCATACAGAATGACTTCAAGAAGAATATAATAATTCCAATCCGAAAGAAAGCAGGAGTTGACAGGTGTGAAAATTACCGAACTGTCAGTTTAATAAGTCACGGCTGCAAAATACTGACACGAATTCTGTACAGACGAATGGAAAATACTCGTAGAAGCCGACCTTGGGGAAGATCAGTTTGGATTCCGCCGAAATGTTGGAACACGCGAGGCAATACTGACCCTGCGACTTATCTTAGAAGATAGATTAACCCTTCGGTGGACGCGGCTTTCATACTTCCATGAGTGGGCGCGTTGCGGCTTTTGCACCGCAATTAGTTTAGATTTTTAACCTAAAGAAAAATAATTATCCCATCAGTAATACTTAGGTAAAATGCATCAATTTCTTTTTCCGTAATTTCAGCACTTGCTTTTGGTCCTGACAAAACTTTTAGGATGTTCTTGGCCTTGGTTTTAGGAGAAGAAGGAAGCGGTTCATTTATCCAAATAGTTTCTTTATTTTTTCCTACGTAAAATCGGTAATCCTCTGTTTGTTGTCTCCCCTCTTCAAACAGGTGGTCATCTGTTTCGTCTGTTGATTGTTCGGAGTCACTGCTGTGGTTTTCTTCTTCAATAACTTCCTCTTCTGACTCAGAACCACATGAATCTGACAACTTTTGCAATTCTTCTTCTGACAATTCCCGCAGTACTTTCTCATAGTCTTCAGGACATACAGTTAGATGGTACCTTCAAATGCCTTCTTTTTCTCCATTTCCGCGCTTTTATGAGACCTAATGAAACACATGTTTTTTGTAAAAGTAATATATTGTGGAAGATTAATATCCAAGATTGAAAAAAGTATTGAAAATTGCATATGAGAACTTTGATTCGATTCGAATATTCATTATATACTAATATAAAAGAAAGATTGCCTTGAGGCGAAAGAAAAACACAAGTATAGAAAATACTTAAGTCACGAGGCGCATAACGGCGAACACACCGCAAACGCAACACTCACGTTTCAAACAACAATAGCGACCAAACTGCTGAAAGCATGAATAGCGCAAATGTAGTAAGTGGTGACATCTGTTGAGAACAACAAATACGTATCTGGACGTGGACACAACTGTAACGGTATCTGTGATACTAACAAAACTAAATCTTGCGGCTATCTGCCGCAGGCGCGCCCACTGAAGGGTTAAGAAAAGGCAAACCTACTTTTCTAGCATTTGTAGACTTAGAGAAAACTTTTGGCTATGTTGACAGAAATACTCTCTTTCAATTTCTGAAGGCGGCAGGGGTCAAATGCAGGGAGCGAAAGGCTATTTACCATTTGTAAAGAAACCAGATGGCGGTTATAAGAGTCGAAGGGCATGAAAGGTAAGCAGTGGTTGGGAAGGGAGTGAGACAGGGTTGTAGCCCATCCCCGATGTTATTCAATCTGTATATTGAGCAAGCAGTGAAGAAAACAAAAGAAA
Organism: Schistocerca nitens; assembly: GCF_023898315.1. NCBI lineage: Eukaryota > Metazoa > Arthropoda > Insecta > Orthoptera > Acrididae > Schistocerca > Schistocerca nitens. The sequence continues at coordinate 450,818,449 of NC_064615.1, forward strand.
AATTCGGAGTAGGAATTAAAATCCATGGAGAAGAAATAAAAACTGACATTGTAATTCTGTCAGAGACAGCCAAGGACCTGAGAGCAGTTGAACGGAATGGACAGTGTCTTAAAAGAAGTATGTAAGATGAACAACTAAAACAAAACGAGAATAATGGAATGCAGTCTCATTAAATCAGATGATGCTGAAGGAATTAGATTAGGAAATGAGACACTTAAAGTAGTGGATGAGTTTCGCTTTTTGGGGAGCGAAATAACTGATGATGATCGAAGTAGAGAGGATACAAAATGTAGACTGGCAATGTCAAGGAAAGCGTTTCTGAAGAAGAGAAATTTGGTAACATCGAGTTTAGATTTAAGTGCCAGGAAGTCTTTCGAAAGTATTTGTATGGAGTGTAGCCATGTATGGAAGTGAAACATGGACGATAAATGGTGTAGACAAGAAGAGAATAGAAGCTTTCGAAATGTGGTGCTACAGAAGAATGCTGAAGATTAGGTGGGTAGATCACGTAACTAATGAGGAGGTACTGAATAGAATTGGGGAGAAGAGGAATTTATGGCACAACTTGACTAGGACAAGGGATCGGTTGGTAGGACAGCTTCTGAGGCATCAAGGAATAACCAGTTTATTGCTGGAGGGAAGCGTGGAGGGTAAAAACCCTAGAGGGAGACCAAGGGATGAATACACAAAGCAGAAACAGAAGGATGTAGGTTGCAGTACTTACTCAGAGATGAAGAAGCTTGCACACGATAGAGCAACCTGGAGACCTGCATCAAACCAGTCTCTGGACTGAAGACCATAACAACAACATACAGAATATATGTTGGTAGGGTTTCGTAATACTGTAAAGTAGTCCATTAGCTTTAAAATGAAGAAATGTATGTTGTCGGACTACATACACGGTCTGATCAAAGATGAGAAAATAAGCAAAAAAAAACTGTAATATCGACGAGAAAAATATTGTTAAATAGGTATGGTATCCATTCTTTCGGAAATGTTTATACTCTCATCTACACTGATCTCTCGCAGTGCTCGCCGCGCTCACGGTTGCGTGTGCTTTTTTTTTTTTTTTTTACTGTTCACAAGAACTTTGACACTGGTCTTCATGATTTACAAATGCTTTGGAGTTTCATGCAGAATACAGCACTCACTTCTTAAAGATGACATCATTCAAATGAGCACCGCTTTTATCGGAGTAGCTACTCAGTGTGTCCTCCAGTACGGTAAAACGAATACCGGCGACTTGTCTACGGATATCGGCCTCTAGCGTCTGCAAGTGTTCGGGCGATCTTCGAACACTTTGGAAGAATGAAGAGGAAGAAATTGGGAACCGTCAGATAGGGTGGACGTGCCGGCCAAGCCATATCACCAAATCGGGAGATGGGACGTCCAGGAAAAGGTTCACGCAGATGGCCATTGACAGGTGGGCGCTGTGTGCAGTTCCACCGTCCTGCTGATTGCACGTAATTGAATGGGGATGCTGTTGTAGCGCAAGGACGTCAAAATTTTTAATCACAGACCCAAACCGCGTTGCCACATGGACACGGTCTTGCACACTCCTTTTTTCCATGGTAACTGATTTTCACACTCCCTTGCAATGCTGCTAGCGTGGCACCGACTACGTGCGCGTGCACTCGCAGGCACAGTAACCAATAAAAAAGGGGCGTTCTTTCTGACTCAGCCTGTATATGCGCCTGATAGCATATCGATCTTTCAAAGCAGACACACAATAATGTCCGACCTCTCGCGGGAATACAGTAGCGCCGCCAGCGAAAAGGAATAATGAACAGGAGACACTACGCTGTAGTATGTGGCATATGGAGATTTGGGTCGGGCGGGAGACGTGCTCGGATAGCCGAAGCGATTAAGGAGACCGATCGCTTAAAGCGGGAAATCAGAGTTCGAATCCCGGTCCGGCACAAATTTTCATCTCTCGCCATTGACGTACTTAAAGCTCCAATGCAGCAAAAGTCATAAATTTCTTAGGTCAAGTAGAAAATATTCTCAGAATGAGATTTTCACTCTGCAGTGGAGTGTGCGCTGATATGAAACTTCCTGGCAGATTAAAGCTGTCTGCCGGACCGAGACTCGAACTCTGGACCTTTGCCTTTCGCTGGCAAATGCTCTACCATCTGAGCTACCCAAGCACGACTCACGCGCCGTCCTCACAGCTTTACTTCCGCCAGAACCTCGTCTCCTACTTCCCAAACTTCACAGAAGCTCTCCTGCGAACCTTGCAGAACTAGCACTCCTGGGAGAAAGGATATTGCGGAGACATGGCTTAGCCACAGCCTGGGGGATGTTTCCAGAATGAGCTCAGATGGTAGAGCACTTGCCCGGGAAAGGCAAAGGTTCAGAGTTCGAGTCTCGATCCGGCACACAGTTTTAATCTGCCAGGAAGTTTCAGAAAATATTCTGCCAGAATATAGTTTCATCACTGGCAACTCAAGTGGTGATATTGTTGGGTGTAGTCGACAGATGAAGAAAACTAATAGATGACTGCGTTAAAATCTGTAAAAAAACTACTTTCTATAGAGGTATATTTTTTAATAAGAGTGTGTCCTTCGTATTTCGTACGTCATGTTAATATATATATCCAATAGAGGCAACATTCGGTCACGTAAATTTATAGCATAGCTTATTCATGTAATAACCATAGAAGTCCAGTGACATTTAGGTCATTTAACAGCTAAGTAAGAAAGGCTTATTTACGGGTCAAGATAATATTTCTTCTTTTAGAAGCACGGTTTTTGTTAACACTTTGAAAACTTCCCTTCCGCAGTATCTTTTTCCGATTTTTTGGAATCTTTAACTTGGTCTTCATACACATACTGTAAGCTGGTCTAGAACATAACTGACGATGTTACGAGAGAACCATCGGCTTACACCAGCAGTCTCCAGTGATGTAGATGGTCAGTCAATCTGTGTACGCGTGTGTTCAGCTTATATGTTTATAAAACTAAGTGAGCAAAAATGACAACCGTCCTTTCGTTTTTACGAATGCACTTAACACAACGAACTTTAAATTTAGCGAGGCGGTGAATATTATTGAACAACCTGCACTTTTCAGCATATGTGTTCTTTAATACAGCGATTCACTATCGCTTCTCGTCCGCTGTAGAGCCTTCCATGTAATGTGTACCTAAAGAACAAAGCTGCAAAAAAAAAATAATTTCTTTCTCTGTGGGTAGTCGTTTACATTAACTATTAAACACTGCGCATATGATCGATGTCCCCAGTGAGTGCATGTATTCTTGATGTTTGTGCGCTCATCTGCTCTTACATTGATCTTTCGTAGATTTTGGCGTGCGCTTGTGTATACACTGGTATCCAAAATTAAAGCAGCAAACGGAAATTTCGCAAGGTTGCGTTTATTTTGCCATTAAACAGTATAAACAGGTGATGGTGAAGTAGAAACACGGTAAAAAATACAGAACGTAAACAACCACAGCAAACAAAACGTTATACAAAAATGTTCTTCGTTTTTTTCCAGCTTAACTGATTTACACACACATTCCGACAACTAGTTAATGTGCTCAGTATGGGGTGTGACCACCTCTGGCAGCAATACAGGCCTGACAACGACGGGGCATGCTGTGAACGATGTGATCAGTCTCGTGTTGAGGCAATAACGCTCATTCTTCCTGCAGAGCTCCTCGCAGTCTTGGAGAGTGGTTGGTGGATGCTGTCGTGCTACAATCCATAGCAGCTCACGCCATGTGTGCAATATCTTCCGTTTCCAAGAAAATGTCAATCAACCTGTGCTCTATTAGGTCGCGCGTTATCGTCCATCAAGTCTGCGCCCACAGTAACTCGCAACAACCGCAAATGAGGTCCCAAGATCTCGTCAAGATCACCTTGTCGATTCACCCGTACAATTTTATGAAGAGAAGTTAGAGTGGTAAACGTAATCCCTGCCCACACCATTAAGGATTCTCCTTGATACCTATCTCTTTCCACAATGTTTGGGTCCACAAATCGCGTTCCACGTTCCCTACAGATACGAATTCATCGAGAATCCCTCTCCAGACTAAATCGGGACTCATGTCTGAAAACTATACTGGCCTACTCTCCGACCGTACGGATGGCATGTTTATGACTCACTCTAGACGTTCCCTTCTGTGAAGACGCGCCAGATGTAGACATACAGCAGGTCTCAGACAGTAAAGGCCACTCTGCCGAAGCCTTCTGCACACGTTTGTCTCGATACATCGAATGGATGCTACGAGCTCACATGTCAGTTGCCGTGCAGTAATAAGGCGGTACTGTCGTGCCCTTATAGCCAAATAATGGTCCTTTTGCAGTCATACATGGTCGACCCTGCCCTGGTCTTCGGGATGCAATTTCGATCTCTATAAGCAGTCGCAGAAACTACATAACGATTCACATTAAGCCATCGAGCCACATCAGTCTGCGACAATCCTGCTTCCTTTCTTTCCATGGCCCTCCACCGCAGAGAGTCTGATAGGCATTTTTCTGCGTCATACTGCACCGTCTGTGACTGTGTACACAGCGATTGTGGATTCGGGGCTACCCAGCAAACACTACTTCGTTCAAAGTTGCCCTGAAGTCATCGTTGGCATGGATGCCCGTTGACCAGAATGCGATCTTCCACACAGAGCACCATCGTACGGACATCTGGTTGACATTTCGTATGGTTATATCGTGAATGAAACACAGGACGGGGAAATAGCGGTTTGTTGCTTTAATTTTGGACACCAGTGGGTGTATATATATATGATGGTCTGTCTCTTCTCACATCGGCTGACTTTGTCGTAACTGTAGTGGAATAAACAGTCATTTGGTGGGCAAGATGCATAATGTAATGGATTATGTGGATTAATATCGTAAAGAGGAGATCAGGAGAAGAAAGTGTGAGAAACTGTCTGGGAGATTATTCATGTAGTTAAAGATATAACTTATCCAAGATTTATCATCGGCATGGAGCTAATCAGCACAGCGCGTGCCAGTGCCAGTCTAGTAACCTGAAGTGGTTATTGGATCAATGACCCTGCTTTATCTTTCACGATGAGTTCCTGTTTAGTCTTGAGAGGTGTTCTATATAGCGTATCTGTATCTCGAGAACTTCCAGCGAAAGATAGAGCCGCAAGTGGTTCATTATACGTGGGACATCATTTTTGTGCCTATGATATACCCTGTACTCAGTAAAACGTTACTTGCAACTACGTGGATGATTTTTTGAGCGTGTAACCATTCGGGGTCTGGTTTTGTGGAGAACTGAGTGTCAGATTGCAAATGCCGGCCGCGGTGGTCTAGCGGTTCTAGGCGCTCAGTTCGGAACCGCGGGACTGCTACGGTCGCAGGTTCGAATCCTGCCTCGGGCATGGATGGGTGTGATGTCCTTAGGTTAGTAAGGTTTAAGTAGTTCTAAGTTCTAGGGGACTGATGACCAGAGATATTAAGTCCCATAGCGCTCAGAGCCATTTGAACCATTCAGATTGCAAATCCAAATATTCAGAGTTCAGTAATCAGTGACCTAGTACTTTTTATCCCTCGTTGCTTCCTTCACCTCTGACGATTTTTATAGAGCTATGAGAAAAGTAATGAGACTGGCAACTGTGAGCGAGCAGACAAGCTGTGTTGAACAGCGGAATTTAAAGCAACGTTATGCCATCAAGTTTTGTATTAAACTTTGGGAATCAGCGAGTATGACCTTTGAAAAGTTGAAACAGCCCTGTGGGGGACATTCCTTACCAAGAGGGCAAATTTTTCGATGGCACTAATCATTTCTGGAAGGCCGAGAATACATTGAAAATGAACCTCGCTCAGGGATAACTTCACCTTCAAAAACAGATGAAAACGTCGAAAGTGTGCGTACTGTTGACAAATTAGACAAAATTTGTTCCTCTAGAACAGGGGTTCCCAACAAAATTTTCTCGAGGACCCGTCATCGAGCATGTTTGGTACCTTGTCATATCACAGTATCAAGTACCTAAAAAAGCCAAATTAAGAGTCTTTTTATACGTTTTCTATGTTTGGTACTTAGAAAAAACATTGACATAGTCATTATTGAAAAAATATTGAGCTTAAAACTCTTTCAATTTAGCCATCATTCTTATTGTTAAATTTTGGATTATTGCTCAAAATCTTTGTCTTCAAATCTGGGTGTTTAGTATAACAAACTCCTTAAAAAAATAAAAATTGAGTATGAACTGAAAATGACAGGAACAAATTAAAACTGAGTGTATTGGTCTTTCAAGTGTACTACACTTGAGATTGCATTGAGTAAATATGTGTGTTAAATAAGAAAAGCGCGCAGTCTAACGGCATACAGCAAAACTATTTGCCTCTCTCTAATTCTAGTTTTGCGCTAGAGTGTGCTAGTGTCAGCTGGCTCTAGGAACACGCTAGACGCAGAAGTTAGCGTTCGCTGAAGCTCTGCTCATGCAGGAAGCGGCCAAAACAAAAAATCTGTTATCATACGAAATATATTTAATATATTTTTTTATTCTAATAGCATCTTGCGGACCCCTCTGGCATAGCTCGCGGACCCCTGGGGTTCCTCGGACCACCTGTTCGGAACCACTGCTCTAGAACAAACTGTCCTTCAAGTGCTTCACAAAGATGTCCTTGATAGGCTCAGGAAATGATGGACCGAGTGAGACCGGAAATTGCAGACAAGTGGATGCTGCATCATGACCACGCCCTATGTCACATGGCTACTTCCATCACGGAATTTTTGACCTCAGAAAGCCTTCCTGTTTGTTCCACAGACCCTCTATTTTCCTGATCTGAATCCTTGTGAATTTTTTTCTTTTCTCAAACTTGAAAAATGTCTTAAAAGGACGTCATTTTGGAACTCTGAAGAACAATGAAAAGAATGTGACTGACATGTCAAAAGCCCTATCAGTTAAAGCCTTTGCCGGCCGGAGTGGCCGTGTGGTTCTAGGCGCTACAGTTTGGAACCGAGCGACCGCTACGGTCGCAGGTTCGAATCCTGCCTCGGGCATGGATGTGTGTGATGTCCTTAGGTTAGTTACGTTTAATTAGTTCTAAGTTATAGGCGACTGATGACCTCAGAAGTTAAGTCGCATAGTGCTCAGAGCCATTTGAACCATTTGGTTAAAAGCGATACCGGTATTTTAGTTCTGAATAATCGGTATTTTTCGACATTTGTTTGGTCGAGGTTATAACAAGTGCGTTTTTATTTTTTCCTAATAGACAGGTAAAAAACCGAAATGTTAATTAGCCATAAAAGTAGTGGAAATTTTTGGTATTTTTAATAAACATTACAAATGGAAGCTGCTCCTTTTTTCTATTGCTTCGACACATTATTATAGAAGATGAGAATAGCTACCAGTGGTGTTTTAATTACAACAGAAACACATGGCATAAGAATTGGTGTAGTATTTCTGAGAGCATAATGTACCTGTACCATGTGGCGTGGCCTACTTGATGATGGTGTGTATACGCAGTGTACGAGACTTGCCCCATGCTATCTATACTGTAGTTTCTCGCTGCATTTGAACCATTTTGAACCAGTTAAAGCCTTTCAACGTCGGGAACAACGAATCCGCCGCCGTATAGGTGCAGCAGGTAATTGCTTTGAAGGGAACAATATTGTTGTTTGGGATATATATAAACTTTGGTAGATAAAAAAATCAGTCTCGTTACTTTTTATCACACACCCCGTATGTGAGAAATGCTGTGTTGTACCGTGATTCTTTGAGTCCATTTTAAATTGTAGGTGCCGTATAATTATCTGGGTAATGCAATTTAATGATCCGAGATTAAAGCTCTGTAGTGTTTAAATGAACTTTCGGGTTCAGGGAAATTGTAGTTAATCTATCGGGCATCTTACATGTTGGCAAACTCACTCACTTGAGAGCTGGATGGACCACAGCATCTTGTTTACAGTTTGCGGCAAATGTTCCAACAAGATGAAATTACCTATCGACAACATAGTTGGCTGCCCTATCCGCAAAATGGACACGTTTATAATCAGTATCCAATACACTGTAATGACGGCATTATTATTCAGGGATATGCTAAAGGTTTTTTGTAGTTTAATATTGCCAGAACGGCTAAGTTTAGACAAAGTAGTTTTTGCTCTTCCTAAGTGATTCTGTGATTTGCTTTACTGTTGACAGATACGATAGGACTACCTACTGAATGTACTCGTGTGGTTCTCTGTGAAGTTAGAACAGTTTGGTAGTGCACAGAAACAATGATGATTTACAAAATAATCATGTACAGGGTGTCCCGACCTCTTGCGACAAAATTCAAGGGGTTGTAGAGGGTGTCTTGGGGAACAAATCGAGGATAGGGACCCGTGTCTGGAAATGTCATCCAACGACGCTACAGAGCGTCGAAGTTATAAGCGCCGGCGTCTGTCACTAGGCCATCCCTTCTGCAGCAAACGTGACTTGTACGCCGAGGAACCGTAGGCGGAACGCCTCGCAACGTTTTTTGTTATTCAGAGATCGCAACTGTTTGCCACGATCGCCCGTGGAGAAGATGAAGTTAGATGCTGCGTAAAAAGGCTTTGTCGCCTATGAATGCGATGCTCTGTTGCCTTGGTGGGTGACAGTTTCAGACATAGGTTTCCATTCACAATCTGTTTTTCTCAGGAAACCCTCTAAAATTTCCAACGCTTTTCTGTATAAAGGATAAAAATAAGCTGTAGATAGAAACCCGAATCAGAAACCATCGTCAAGCAAGCCAAAAGAGCGTCACATTAATAAGAGAGAAGGCCTGTCTATGTAGGAGCTACGTAGCTCCATCTTCTCCACTGTCGATCGTGGCAATCAGTTGCGATCACTGAATAACAAACGACATTGCATAACGTTCTGCCTACGGTCCGTTTACGTCACGTTTACTGCAGAAAACGTGACCTAGGGGGCAGGCGCTGGCGCCTATAATAACTTCGACGCTACAGAGCGTCATTGGATGATGTTGCAGAAACGTGTTCCCATCCTCGATTTGTTCCTCGAGACACCCTCTACAATCCGTCGAAGTTTGTCGAAAATTTCTGGGACAGCCTTCACAACTTATGTACCACGTGTAGGCTTACTGTTTATGTATTCTATGCAAACCTCAAAATAGTAGAGTCTGGATCACAGCTTTAAAAAATAAGAATTCGACCTATTAAAGCAAGATAACTGCACCAAAACTGTAATCAATAAATCCTATTTTAGTGTCTGGAAATGTATAACACTCAAAAAGGAGCGAGTCACGCTATATAAAATTCACTGTAAGTAAAATTTGACTTGTTTCGATTGGAAGTAAGTTATCAAACCTAGTTTAAATGTAACAGTTGTTGATATTTTGGATTTTGCAAACCGTGGACTGGACTTTGTATTTTATAATTTGTATATTTTACCAGTACCAGAATTATGCAGGGTGGTCAGAGGCAGTCAGAAAAGCTTGTAAGGATGTTGGAGGGTAGGTTGTGCAGAGAAATAATTGTTAAAAAGAAATTTCGATACGTTGCGCCGCTTCAGAGTCAATTACCATTGAAATTAGCCAATCAGGACGTTGCACGCACAAATTCAAGCGGCCTGCCAGAGACAGTGTTGTAAAATGTGTTCTTCGTTTGGTTTCCTAAAACTGAACAAGAAAGTGATACAAAAAAATGGACATGGGACTGTAGTGAGGATGGAATCAAAGCCAAAGGCTAAGCAGTCTCATGTGCGATCACCTTCTCTATGAGAACAACTGACACTAATTATATCTGCGCGCGCAGTGGCTTGATCGGCTAACTTCAGTGGTAATTAATTCGGAAACGGCGTAACGTACCGACTTTTTTTTTCTTACCCGCTTTCCTCAGCACAACCTAACCTGCTACAACTTGAAAAGCTTTTCCGACTGTTTCTGACCACCTTATATGTGTATCCAGTAGTACAACATTTTTATAAGAAGTTAATGCATACTGACATGTTGTCACGTCACAGGCAAAAGAATTATCTGCTAACAGAAACGTAAGGTTGTTGCATATTCCGGTGCAGGTGCTCATTTACAGAGCCTATCGAATCTTACTACTGCTGCTGTCTGTCCCACATTGAGAACTTCCACTGCTCAGGGAAACGCTGCTACATAGTTGCCACATATGGAACATCGACTTTCACAATCGATGCCTTTGATTCGTTTGACTGTTTCATTTCTTCGATAACGTCGCCGTTATGCTGCTTCTCGAGCGCTTAATGGCGTCCCCGAGCGGACATTAAATGCCATCAGTCGTAATTTCTGACAGTCGTTAGTAGGTGCGGGCCAGCAGTTTTATCAAAGAATTACAGGATTTCTGAAGTTAAGGGCAGCGAAGGTGACGTGCTGCGCGTACTAAGAATTTTATGGGTCTCCAAATCCGACTTATACGTACGTAGGAGGTGTGTGATAGGAGGCGCAGCTTAACGGTGGCTAGTAACTTTGGTTCATCACTAATACCCACGTATTCGATTATGTCGTTACTGTAAGCAGTTTTGGGGGGTTGTTTGCTGTTGAGGAGTCCAAAGCACACCACAGAGCCAATGGGAAGAGCTAGCTGGGGTGTTACGTGACGAATTTTAAATAATTTTGTCGTTACATATAATGAACATAATTATTCTCAACAAACGTTTAGGAATGTTAACTTTTGAAGGCATGTCGAAGTGCTAAAGGAAACTTCAGAGTTTACGTAAATACTTAGTGCATTTTAAGTACCTCTGCCCTTAATTTTTTTTAGATTTGACCATTTAAAAATACATGGGAAACGTGCTTTTTTATTTTATTGTATTTTAAACAGGCACAACGATTATAATGTTGGATAAATTGAGCCCACGGAACATAGAAATGCCTTCGCTTTCTTTTCTGTCATTTAACCAGACGATAATCAAAGGTTTTGTTCATACAGTTACGGGCTACATCTGTAATCTACAGTTACCTTCATATGTGATTAGTTTTCAGAAGGTGATACAGCATGTTGCGCTGTTCGTTTCCAGGGGTCTTACCGCTAAGCTTGTTGGTAACTTATCATTTGCCACGTTCTTGTAGTATTGCGCACTCGAAGCATTGTTATTAAGAGATAGCTGCAAAAGTTGCAATTTTATTTATTGCAGTCAATGACTGCCACAGATAAATCACAATATGGACAAGCTTTTTAAGATCGTACATTGTGCAAAATCAGTAACGGTTCCTTCCATCCTTTTAATTCGCCTTCTCCCCTCCCCACAACCACTTTACTAAAAATGTCCTTCCTGTCTTTTCTACTTGATTTACGTAATAAAACTATCTGCATTCTTTTGTGAAATTTGAGCCCCATCTGATGGCGACTTAACCAAAAAATTGAGACTTCATATAAATATGTTGTAACTATGACAATGTTTCATACTGAAGTCAATAGTGCCTCGTATCCATATATTCGCAGTGACCTCGCAAACAACTCGCTTATGGAGCACTGTTTACTAGAACATTTTTGCTTCTGTTATCGTATACTCTCACCAGTGTTAATATTCGCTATTAATCAATGTACAGCGCTTTATGATCGAACTGTCTCACTCTAAAGGATGCGCTCATTTACGGTGATTATCGTTTTAGGAGGCAGCAACGATTGTCTCCGTATCTAGCGGCGCCGTGTCACAGCTGATTAGCAACCTCGACGGTGGGGGTGGGTTAACATTTCATAAGTGGAGCGTTGAGCAGCTAGTCTGGTCTCGAGATATTGTGTGTGACTCCGAGTAGCAACTACTGCGCATTAGGCTGTACGAACTCCACGGCAAGAACCGGCACCTATTCATCGCCATGCTATGCGCGAAACCACTACCTGAACCTCAACTTATCAGTAACTTATGTCATTATAACGTCGTAAATGAATGGTCACAAAATATCACCCAGACAGAAGTAGTTCGCACCAGCGACAAACAAGCGAATGGAGAATGTAAACAAACATATAGAATTAAAGTTTCAGTACAGCAAAAGATGAAAACGAAAGTTGAAAATCCTAGCAATGCTTTCGGGATAACTATGTTCAAAATGCTTTTAGAAGGGTATTTATTAATTTTTGTTGATATAAAATTGTTTAAGTAGTTCCAATGTTCCAATGTGTGTGAAATCTTATAGGACTTAACTGCTAAGGTCATCAGTCCCTAAGCTTACACACTACTTAACCTAAATTATCCTAAGGACAAACACACGCACCCATGCTCGAGGGAGGACTCGAACCTCCGCCGGGACTAGCCGCACAGTCCATGACTGCAGCGCCTGAGACCGCTCGGCTAATCCCGAGGAAGCCCATATTGCATGTTTATGACCTTCATGCGCTATTAAGAAGTTTAAAATTACAAGATTCACCGAGATATATAAGACACTGTTACGCCAAATATTCAGTTATATTGCTAACGACGATGAATATAACAGTGAACATGATGAAATAACGAACATTGCACAAATTTGCTCTTTGAATTTAGTATGATATTATGCGCAAGAGGATAAAGTTTCTGTAACAGTACAAAATACATGAATTTGCTACTGTAAGCTACGTATAAATCCAGTCTTTATAAATCTGAAGGAAAGAGGACAATCGACTGTCGTCGTCGTCGTCATCAAAATCTTCATGCATTAAATCCTTCGACGTGAGGGGATGATTACTGCCTCGATTAAATATCCCCAAAAGAGGCGTAACAGGCGTAAGTATTCTCACCCGATACGAGGTTTATAATCTCGGACGATCAACACTGCTTCACTCCTGTGTGGCATAAACACAATAAGATTATTGATTCGCTTGTGCCGGCCGCGGTGGCCGTGCGGTTCTGGCGCTGCAGTCCGGAACCGCAGGACTGCTACGGTCGCAGGTTCGAATCCTGCCTCGGGCATGGGTGTGTGTGATGTCCTTAGGTTAGTTAGGTTTAAGTAGTTCTAAGTTCTAGGGGACTTATGACCTAGGATGTTGAGTCCCATAGTGCTCAGAGCCATTTGAACCATTTTTTTGATTCGCTTGTATAGCGCTGTACAGTGGCTTGCGGAGTACGGCGCACCGATGCCCTTGGTTTAAACGCCAAACATCTCCAGCAGTTCCTAAACGCAGTGAGATGCTCGTTACTTCCCGAAAGGAATAGGTTTTGTGCCAGCACCAGATTTACCCTCACCACTTTCTCATCAGCAAAAACACGATACTACACTCATCACTATAGTCAGTCTCCGCTAAATAGGTATGCTCAAGACACACTTATCGAAACTGAGATGGCAATGTGTGCGTAAAGCCGGCCGGAGTGGCTGAGCGGTTCTAGGCGCTACAGTCTGGAACCGCGCGGCCGCTACGGTCGCAGGTTCGAATCCTGCCTCGGGCATGGATGTGTGTGATGTCCTTAGGTTAGTCAGGCTTAAGTAGGTCTAAGTTCTAGGGGACTGATGACTTCAGAAGTTAAGTCCCATAGTGCTGAGAGCCATTTGAACCATTTTGTGTGCGTAAAAATTATTTCTTTCCCATCTGACGGCTACACCTAACCTTCAGTCTGGCAACCAACAGTACAATACGACGTTAATTTAATGAGATTGCTGATCGTTACCTGATGGGCTTCTTTTTTTAAAAAAATTCAGGAAGAGCTTTGAAGCAATCACGAGTAGACCTGATTTAACAACAGTGCTGCTTTCCCAAGAATAACAATTCGTCTCTAATGACCTTGATGTGTTGGCGGGACGTTAAACCTTAATCTTCTTTACGAACAACAAGTACTCTCAACGAGACTGAAGTCGGTCTGGTGGTGCGGCCTTCCTTCTGAGGAGATAACTAATTTATGAATCCCGAGACTGATTAAATTCACTTGTTATTTATTCCCTCTAGCTGTCTATAGTAAATGTGTTTTAAAGAAAGTGATTGGATTTCGTAGTTTGACATTTTTGCTCATAATCTGTAGCAGCAACACGGCAGGGTAGGGACCTGTGACAGTTGAACTATCCATATTTAAATTAGGTGGTTCTTAAAACTTTTGTGACAGATATACCTTGATGCAAATATCATCAAGCTGCCCAATCTAGTAAATATGCTCAATTCGGTGTAGTGAATTATGTAATTTGATTCATTACACTAAATAGTTTAATCATCTTGTGGTGCAGTATTTCTTGTTATGTCAGTGCTTGCTACGAAAATGGGATGAGAAATTCCGGCTTATGCAAGACACTTTTTTATAGAAAAACAAGAAAAAAAGGCGGAATTCCTCATCCCACCCCCACTAAATAGTTCACTGATAAAATTCTTTCCTCCTCCTTATCTTGTTTGCACGTGAGACAGGTTCAAAGCCTTTTACTATCAATGGGGAAATAAAAATGTTACATGTAATTTTGAACTGTATCTCTGCAACACTTTTAAGTACTAAGCCGAAATGCTAAGCTGAAGATGTAATAACATTTGAAAATACACGTTAAATGTCGGTCAGGGAAAGTCCCGACACACCAACCAGCGTAATAGTAACCATCCAATTAAGCTGAAATTATTAAGCAAATTCAGTCACAAAAACGCATATTAACAGCGCGTAGAATGTATTCAAACATTCGTTGAACCCAGTCAGTCTCATGGAGCCGTCGCGATAGCTGCCTCAACAACAATACTGTGCCGCCGTTGTAAAGTTATAGTAAAAACTAAGCACATAGTTAGAATGCTTATCTGGCTTGTTTGCGATCTCCTTCTGAACTTTTTTTAAAAACTGGGAAGTTTCAAATTCCCGATTATTATTCATGTCAACGTTTGCTCTATTAGACGCTGCAGTAAAGTCCTAAATCAGCGGACTACGCAAATATGGGTTAAATGTTTTCAATGACCAATTAGCCCTATCTGGTCCTGCATGCCGTCATAATCTTGAAGAATAGAAAAGAAAAAGTTTGCAATCTGAAATGGACGTACCGTAGCAACTTACCTAATCGTTCAACGACGATTCATCTGCGACCGATAATTTTGAAACAAACAACTCTAAATAATGGCTTCTTCTTCTGGTCTTGGTCATCAACACACGCCGAACCCTTTTAGATGCAAATCATGAATTTTCAAAGACCACGCAGCATACAGTCGCCTCTTCTTTACTTACTCGAATCGAGTTCAGCTGTTTCCAAAGATGCTCTATTTTCTTAGCAGTTATCAACATTTCCTTAGTTCAGGCAATAAGGATTGTAAGCCTTTCGTCGATATTTTCATAATTAGAACAACAAAAGCAGTAAATAACATTTGGAAATGGTTACTCACGAACGATGGCAACACAATTTAAAAAGTAGATCTGAAAAAAGTGAGGAAAATATCTACATAAAGTTCAGGTTGTAGTTAAGACATGTTATGTTAAAGAAGAAAAAGTTCGCCACTGTAATCGAGCGATATCCTCACCTTTCAGTATGTTGTTACATTTGCTTTGTCGTAAAATCTTACAGGCGGACCGCGCCTACCCGTTATTTCAGGGCTTGGCCACAAATGAAAAAGTGAGAGGTCCAAATGGCAACACTTTTAGGAAAAAATATCATTTGTAACGGCGGTCGGGCGAGGCATGATCCATTTATGGTGGCATGGTTTCCAGAAAGCTGTTGGCGCAGCGGAAAGGAAAAACAAACTGTAATCCGAGGATAGTGGGCAGACTTTTTATTTTTATTTTTACATTACTCACATTGCAAATTAGCCGAAATATTGCTCGATATATTGCGTTTATTGAAATATTTCAGAAGTCACTCAGCGACCATACTGGCACCGACAGAAGGTAATAGAAAGCCGAAATACTGCATTCGGTCTTCCGAAATTGTTTCACCGCGGAAGGTCGTAACACGATATCTCCTTTCAATCGTCGCACGAACGTTGAAATGGCAGATACTGAGATAATCGATCGCGGAATAAAATCGTTAAGTAGTGGAAAGGCGTCAGGACTAGATGAGATATCTATAAGACTCTACAAAAAATATACGAAAAAACTTGCACCCCTTCTAGCACTAATTTATTGTAGATAACTTGAACAACGAAGGGTACCTAGCGACTGGAAGAAAGCGCAGGTCGTTCCCATTTTTAAGAACGGCCGTAGTACAGATGCACACAGTTATAGACCTATGTCGTTGACGTCAATCTGTTGTAAAATTATGGAATAAGTTCTGTGCTTAAGAACTATGGCATATTTGGAGAATGAAAAAGTCCTCTATAAAAATCAGCATGGATTCCGCAAACAAAGACCCTGCGAAACTAAGATCATCTCTCTCTGTTCCTTCATGAGACCCACAACGCCGAAGTCAACGGCGCTCAGATTGATGCCGTGTTATTAGGTTTCAGTAAGGCATTCGACACCGTCTAACACTTCCGTTTAGTGAAAAAAAATACGAGCTTATCGAGTGTCGGAGCAGATTTGCTACTAGATTCAAGACTTCCTTGCAGATAGAATTCAGTATGTCGCTCTTAACGGAACAAAACTGACGAATGTAAGGGTAATTTCCGAAGTACCCCAAGGAAGTGTGATAGAGCCCTTATTGCTCACGACATCTATATAAATGATGTAGTAGAAAGTGTCGGATTCTCTTTACGACTATTCGCAAATAATGCAATTGTCTGTAACAAAGTAGCAACGCCAGAAGATACTATTTCCAGAATGACCTCCAGGGAATTGAGAACGGTGCAGGCTCTAACAGTTGACACTGAACGTAAGTAAATGTAACGTATAGCGCATACTTAGGAAAAAGAAACCTACTATTGAACACCTACATTATTGATGACAAACCGGTGGAAACAGTATCTAGAGTAAAATATCTAGGCGGAACTATCCAGAACGATCTTAACTGGAATGACCAAATAAAACAAATAGAAAAACAGACGCCTGACTCAGATTCATAGGAAGAATCTTAAAGAAATGTAACTCAGCCACGAAAGAAGTGGCTTATAAGGCCCTTGTTCCACCGATTCTTGACCTTTTTCGACCGATTCTTGAATATTGTTCATCTAGCAGGGATCTCTACCAGGTAGGGCCGATGGAAGAGATGGAGAAAATCCAACGAAGAGCTACACGTTTCTTCACGGGTTCGTTTAGCCGGCGCGAGAGCATTACCGAGATGCTCAACAAACTCCATTGGCAGACGTAATAAAAAAGCCGTTGTGCATCGGGGAGATATTTGCTCCTGCAGTTTCGAGAGGGCACTTTCCGGGAATAGTAGGACAACATATTACTTCTCCCCACACACATCTCGTGTAATAACTGCGAGGGGAAAAAGAAAACGAGAAATTAGAGTCAATACGGATGTTTGCCGACAATCATTCTTCCCACGCACTAATCGCGAGAAAAACAGGGTTGGAGGTCTCAGTGGTATAAAAGTGCTCTCCGCCACCCACCATTAGGTGGGTTGCGGACTATGATATAAATGTAGATCAAGGAAAGGCGAAGGAAAATGTGATATTGCAAATAAATTTACTGAAAGGTATTATAAGGTGTTAAAGAGATTTTCGGATATAAAATTACTTTTATTATTTTATAGTTGATGATGCTGCGGTGAAATTCATCGTAAAAACAGGGGAACAGTTATTTCCTCGGTATCTTGCCCAGGTTACAAACTCCGCATTCTTACAAGTACGTTTTCTATAGAAAAAACAAACTTGGTTTCCATTCATAAAATGCTCTCCCTCATCACACTGACATATCGGTGAGGATAGCTGGTGGCCGACAACGGAATTATTTTGATACAGTTTTTTCAGGAAGTGATTTAGTTTTCTCTCACGATGTAACAAGAACAGCTTTGAAAATTTTGATCAAATTATTTACGTTACAATAAAAATAGACATTGCAGGGTTCCATTAGTGGAATATTTAGGGGAATCGGTTTAATACTGCACAAGACAATCCACCTTTATCTTACAAAAAACTTTTCGCATAGTTGCGGATTTCTCTCCTCTCCCAGTGACTCAATTAACGGAAGAAATTTGTTCCCCTGCATGTAGGGCTTCATCACATTAGTCAAAAATTTTTTGTAAAAGTCTGTTGTAAGTTTCATTTTGGCGCATACTCATCCACCGTTTCTTAAACCCACATTCCAAAAGAGTCAATACTCCCATCTAGGCCCGTAGGCTATTAGCAATAATTTTCCAGAAAGCGTTATAGCACGTTTTACTATATACTAGTGGTTTACTTTGTTGATTCCTGTTTTTTCACGAGATGTACTTTGGCCCATTGATGGTCCAGGATTCGGTTATAAGTCGATTGTTATTGAAAACCTGGAAATAGAACAACGAATTGAAAAATTTTATTACAGTGACATTAAAAAGAGTATTTAGACTGAAGTCGATGAATGGGAATCTTCGACTCAGCTGTTTGATCGGACGTTTTTATTACAATCCCTTATGGGAAAGTTCTTTGCAGAGTGCTCGTGGACGCTGTTAGTACAGCCCATTCTTCGAAATTTATTAGCAATACTAAATTTTCGTTTGCCTTTCCTTTTCGTGCCTTTTATGAAAATATTAATAAATACAAAAATCTGAGCATTATTTCGGTTTGTTTGCGGTGTGTGTAACGTACAAGAGAAAAATAAAAAAAAATTATTTCCCCCAGAGGGTCGCGAACTGACGACCCTCTGATTACTGCTCTGTACTCTCTGCTTCACCAGCCTCTGCTTGGAAACTGCATGAGATGAATGACTATTGCATCGCCCGACCCGCGTCAGAAATGTCGTTTTTTTTCCCAAACGCCTTGGCATCTGGAGCTACCACTTCTGTCTCTTTCATTTCTCGCCAAGCCCTGCATATATCATAAATTTGGGATGACATCGGTTATGACGTAAGCGCAGCCTCCTTACTAATCGTCAAAAATAATTCTTGTTATTTATTCGTCTTGGCCCTGACATAAGTTAAGCATTACAGTATCTGATATTTTCATGCTTAAATGTGGGATTGTTTCGCATTGTACGTCTCTGGAGTACAAACATCAAAGTCTCTAGCTCAATACTAATTCGTGACTCTCCAAAGAACAAGACACAGGGCCTATTCGTTGTGTGCCTGACCTCAGTGTACTTCCGTCCAACGTCTTCGTGTTCAACCCACCTTCACGAAGATTATTTCGGACGGATATTATGAACCTTGTTACTGATAGTATAGCTCGCTGCAGCTGAATTGCATTTTGCCGCCTATTCCGACAGACTGGGCGCCAGAGCTGAATGCCATATTGATGTATTTGCTCGAGGACGACCTTGCCTCTTAGTGAACGTTTAGAACTTAATAAGCGGCAAGTAACCAAAGGCAAAACGAGAAAGATTAAAATATTATCTTTGAATGTGCGTTTCAACACAGGCATCAGTTTGTAAGAAACCTCCTGAAAGACAGCACCGAGAGACACCTCATAATTAAATCCGGGCCAACGGAATTCTCAGAGGAGTGCAGGGACTACTCTTGTATCAGAGCCATGGCTGAATACAAATTCGTCATCAACAGTTGTAGCTATCGAAACTTGCGAAAGTTAACTTACAAATGGCACAAACAAATACGCACCACACTCACAAAACAAAAAGGAAATCATAATTTTGAAATACAGGAAGGTCGTGATAGCTCAGATCTTTATTTAGCGATACGTGTTTCAAACTTTCATCATCAGACTGAAGCCGTGGAATATAGTGTACAAAGAAATTAACAAGAACAAATATTTTCACACCAACAAAATTATGCATCTTAGTGACGCGTATACAGAATTATCATTTAATATTGTACTTACATCTTCGGCCATAAATATAATAGACTGGCCCTGACGTCATTTTCGTGGCTCCAACATCTCTGGGCTAAAGTCACGTGAATGTTGGCAAAACATGGTTGTTTCGTGTTGCGCTTATGGCTGTACTCAGCGTTTTGTCGGGGGAAATGGCATTACATTTCACGTGTGTTTCTATGATAGTGCAGATGCGTTTATTGAAATCTGCTGAAGTGACTTTTATATGTTTTTTACACGTGAAATAAAGTATCACGTAATTAAAGTGTTGAAAGTGATGCCTGTAAAGTCAGACTCATATTACGTTTTGGAAAGTATCTGTGATAATTCGGTTACAGAAATAAGTATAACTGTTTCTCGTTCCTACTCATAGGTTCCCTAAGGATGAAAACAGGCTCTGAAACGGAAAAACTTTAAGCCATCTACACATACGCGCATTTTTGTATATACAAGTGAGATTATAATAAGGTAAGAGCACCTATAGTCGAAACATGAAGAGAATTTTTTCTACCTTCTAATACTATTAAATAAATGTAGGCTCCAAAATTATTTTCTGAAACTTCAAAGTCTCACCTTTCATCTAAAATGTCATTTTTTTTAAACTGATAGTTTAAACTTTTGTAAAAATAGTAGGAACTGCACCTTTGAAGTGCACCTAAAATTGATACTCTAAAATGGACCTGCTCCTAAAGTCAACAATTTTGGCACCTATAGTTGACATAATTCCCATATCCCATTTTCTTTTATAAGTGACTAGAGCTCAAATCGCGGTGAATCCAGTATTTAAAGTTTTGACACGAGCCCACTCTTATTGTTCAAAAGAATTTTAACGACATTTTACTTTAATTGATAGTTTATAGTAATTTCGTCCCGCTGCCCACCAGAGGGGCGTTCGATGTATTTGTTAGATTTTATAAATGGTACTGTGAACAAATCCAGGTCAGATGTAGTTCTGACATTCTTCGAAAATAAAAAAGTAATTTTTGTTAGAAGCGTTTGGCAGTCAATTGAGAAATGTGGGTAAAATACGATACAAACATAGAATGGTCACGTGGTTTATGTTGGAGCCACACCAGCCCTATAGCTTCTGCACAGCAAGGCCAGTCTACTAGTATCTATGGTCGAAGACTTACATTTAAATCAGACTTGAGTGAAAAATTCAAGAAAGTAAGCACATAGACTGAACATAAAACAGATCTCATCTCGTTTAGGCATATTTGACAGTGCCGTTGTCCATTCGAAGAGAACCAATGCCAACTGACTGTGGCGATTAAGCTATCTAACAAGTAACAAAACACCGGTAGGTGGCGCCAGACCACAGAAATGAAGTCGTGTGACTAGGGCCTCCCATCGGGTAGACCTTCCACCGGGTGCAAGTCTTTCGATTTGACACCACTTCGGAGACTTGCGCGTCGATGGGGATGAAATGCTGATAATAAGGACAACACAACACCCAGCCCCTGGGGGCCGAACCGCACAAGAACCCCGGGGTTCGGTGTGGGGCGGCGGTGGGGTGAGTGGACTGCTGTAGCCTGTTGTGGGGTTGTGTACGACTGAGGACTACGGCGGCGACGAAGCCTCTCCGTCGTTTCGTCGTTTCTAGGTCCTCAGTTCAATACATACATACATTCATATTAATTATATTGTACGAAAATTTACAACATACATTCGTTATTGGAGAGAGCTGCGTGGAGAACAGTGTGCGACGTCTAAAATCAGCAGACACGCATGCCTCATGAGGTGTAATAAAACACAGGAAAAATCCCCATCTTGTAACGTGTTAAGAAAACTAAATTACATTCTGATAAGTTGACCATAACGACTGTGCCACTCCGACACCTCTCTCGACCCTATCTGAGCAAAAGTATGCAGACATCTTTACGCAACACCAAACTGACCGTTAAACGTCACAAGAGGCAGACGCGCCTTTATAAAAGGAGGCAGCAGAAAAGCAGTAACAGCAGATTGGGTCGACCAGCAGAGCTCAGCTACTTCGAACGTGGACCAGCTTTTGGATTTCTCGTAAGTAGCAAAATCCATCATGGATACTGAAACCGTTATGAAGATGTCCAATTCGATTGTTTGTGATGTAACTGCGAAGAATAAACGCGAACAGCAGCAGCTAAATCGAGACCAGGCGGACCTCGTGTACATGACGGACAGGAACCGTCGAGCATAGCGGTGGATGGTTAAACTAATCGCATGAAATCAGCGGGAAGAATCATTCGTAAGTTTCAAAGTGTTCCCAGTAATCCAGCTAGAACAGTGACTGTGCACAGGGAGTTGAGAAGAATGGGGCATAACTGTCGTGCAGATCGTAATAAGACACACATTTCTGTAGTTAATGCTAAACGACGTTTGAGGTGGTGCAAAGGGCAACGCAGCTGGACAGTGACCGGAAACGAGTGATTTAGAGCGGTGAATCACGCTTTATCCTGTGGCAGTCCTATGAACAAGCTTGGATTTGGCGAATACGTGGAGAATGTTACAGTCGCGTGTAGTGCCAACAGTGAAGTGCGGAGGAGGTGGTATACGGTGTGGCGGAGGTTCGTGGTTAGGGTGTGGTCCCCTTAGTGCAAGTAAGATAACACTAATTCCGAAAAGATATGAACACATTTTATAGCATTGTGTACTGACGAACAATGCAGAAACCACGACTGCATCAGCGTAATAATGCACCATATTATAAAGCAGCATCTTTGAAGCAATGGTTTCAGAACAATGTTGTTGTTGTTGTGGTCTTCAGTCCTCAGACTGGTTTGATGCAGCTCTCCATGCTACTCTATCCTGTGCAAGCTTCTTCATCTCCCAGTACCTACTGCAACCTACATCCTTCTGAATCTGCTTAGTGTATTCATCTCTTGGTCTCCCTCTACGATTTTTACCCTCCACGCTTCCCTCAAATTGGTGATCCCTTGATGCCTCAGAACATGTCCTACCAACCGATCCCTTCTTCTAGTCAAGTTGTGCCACAAACCCCTCTTCTCCCCAATTCTTTACGCCGGCCGCGGTGGTCTAGCGGTTCTAGGCGCTCAGCCCGGAGCCGTGCGGCTGCTACGGTCGCAGGTTCGAATCCTGCCTCGGGCATGGATGTGTGTGATGTCCTTAGATTAGTTAGGTTTAAGTAGTTCTAAGTTCTAGGGGACTGATGACCATAGATGTTAAGTCCCATAGTGCTCAGAGCCATTTGAACCATTTTTTCCCCAATTCTATTCAATACCTCCTCATTAGTTACGTGATCTACCCATCTAATCTTCAGAATTCTTCTGTAGCACCACATTTCGAAAGCTTCTATTCTCTTTTTGTCTAAACTTGTTATCGTCCATGTTTCACTTCCATACATGGCTATGCTCCATACAAATACTTTCAGAAACGACTTCCTGACACTTAAATCTATACTCAATGTTAATAAATTTCTCTTCTTCAGAAACGCTTTCCTTGCCATTGCCAGTCTACATTTTATATCCTCTCTACTTCGACCATCATCAGATATTTTGCTCCACAAATAGCAAAACTCCTTTACTACTTTAAGTGTCCCATTTCCTAATCTAATTCCCTCAGCATCACCAGACTTAATTCGACTACATTCCATTATCCTCGTTTTGCTTTTGTTGATGTTCATCTTATATCCTCCTTTCAAGACACTATCCATTCCGTTCAACTGCTCTTCCAAGTCCTTTGCTGTCTCTGACAGAATTACAATGTCATCGGCGAACCTCAAAGTTTTTATTTCTTCTCCATGGATTTTAATACCTACTCCGAATTTTTCTTTTGTTTCCTTCACTGCTAGCTCAATATACAGATTGAATAACATCGGGGAGAGGCTATAACCCTGTCTCACTCCTTTCCCAACCACTGCTTCCCTTTCATGCCCCTCAACTCTTATAACTGCCATCTGGTTTCTGTACAAATTGTAAATAGCCTTTCGCTCCCTGTATTTTACCCCTGCCACCTTCAGAATTTGAAAGAGAGTATTCCAGTCAACATTGTCAAACGCTTTCTCTAAGTCTACAAATGCTAGAAACGTAGGTTTGTCTTTCCTTAATTTATCTTCTAAGATAAGTCGTAGGGTCAGTATTGCCTCACGTGTTCCAATATTTCTACGGAATCCAAACTGATCTTCCCCAAGGTCGGCTTCTACCAGTTTTTCCATTCGTCTGTAAAGAATTCGCGTTAGTATTTTGCATCCGTGACTTATTAAACTGATTGTTCGGTAATTTTCACATCTGTCAGCACCTGCTTTCTTTGGGATTGGAATTATTATATTCTACTTGAAGTCTGAGGGTATTTCGCCTGTCTCATACATCTTGATCTCCCAAGGCTATCAGTAGTTCTAATGGAATGTTGTCTACTCCCGGGGCCTTGTTTCGAACAATAACATTCCTGAAATGGACTAGCAGCCCAGACTCCTGGTCTGAACCCAATGGAACATCTTTTGGCGAAGAAAGTGACATCCGGATAAACTCTGAAGAAGGGACATGTTGATAGGATATGTATTAAGACATCAGGGAATAATTTTCATGGTAATAGAGTGAGCTGCGAGGGTAAAAACTGTGAGGGAAGACAGATACTGGAGTACATACAACAAATAATTAAGGACGTAGGATGCAAATGCTACTCAGGAAGTAAACAGGTTGCCACAAGAGAGGAAGTCGCCTCAGATCACTCAGACGACTGATGACTCAAAATCCAAGTTAGAGGAGATTGTTACTCGGTATTAGCGTGATAGTGATCCCCCGGGGAGAGAGAGTCAGAGGGGGGGGGGGGGGGAGGGGAGAGGCAGGGAGATGACAAAGTCTTTCTCCGGTGTGGAATACCGCTATAGACAGACGCACGTGATCGATCCAGTATAAGTGGGAAGTGTCTGAAATGGAACAAACTGGTTAAGAGCAGAGACAACAGAAGTGGCAAAATGTTACTCTACGCTAGTGTTTTACTTGGTATAAGTGAAAACCACTACCGAAGCTAAGAGCTTAAAGCAGTCATGCGATGACTGGATCGCCATAAAAGTTTCTTTCACTCTGATTGACAGAATTTTTTTCTTTCAAATCAACATATTCGCACATTGCAAAAATTACGGTGGTGATAATATACAAACTGCGAAATACGACGGTGTCATGTTTTCCTATGAGGTACATAGTCGAATGTTTTGAATCAGTGTACTTACATTTACTAGTATTTCCCTTATGGACTGCGTTTCTTTTTCAACATCCAATATCTTGGTTAATGTGCATTTATGTTTACCGCGTGCGGTCATTCCTGAATCAATGTCTATTTAATGGAAGTGTTACTCAAAAAAAGAAAGGAAATGGGTCGGCATGTCGCATCGGACAATCAAGCGATCGTAGCTCCAGTAACACGCGTAGCCTGTGGACGGCAACGGACGGTTCCGTATCAGTTGGCTGCGGCTGTTTGTATTCCCAGAACTGGGCGCGACTTTCGCTGCTCGCTGCGGTGTTTTTCGTTGGCCCATCCCCGGACCCCTTTCGCCGCCGCCCGCTCTCAATGCCATACCGGCGCATGCTCGAGCGTCGGGATTTGGGAGCTTTTTGCATTGTCGGAAGCGCTGCGTTGCAAGAACGAGCTATATTTCATTCTTAGTGGAATTTGGAAGGTAAGGAGAGCAACTAGGGCCAGTCTGAAGCCTTTGATTCGGTCTGCGAGGCATTTTCGGGCAGCGCAATTATGGTAAGGAGTGCAAGGGAAGGATCCGGGCTTAAGTCCCGATCCAACATATTTTCATCACAATTGTGTTGACTTAATACTCTAACACACATTTCTTTTTTTTCTTGTTTTCTTTTTTTTTAACGACATGTTCATCTCGCGCATTTCGTACCAGTTCTTCGATGTTTTTGCACCTACAGCTTGCATTAATTCAATGCCAGTATCCATTTAACGTTACTTTGCTGTCATTGCCCCATGAAAGGAAGCGGAGTGTAGTCTAGCCATTTATAAATTCTCACACTGAGTGGCAATCGCTAACTTTCTTTCGATCTAGGTTTTCCAAATCCCTGAAAAAAAAAGTACCTTTCACAGTGTCACACATTTTGGTGTCGTCTCGTTCCCTTTGTGTATGAAATTTGGGCTGAATTAAGAAAAATCAGTAGCCGGATCGAAATCGTATATTCAGTTGCTCACCGAAACAGAAGATAACGGAAGACGAAACACTAAATTCGGTCTTCTTAAATACTTTGGCTGCGAAAGATCGTATCACGGTTTCAGTTGTTCAACAGACGTCGAAATGGCAGATAGTGAGATTAAGTTATCCTAGGACAGAAAAACAAAATCGCTCAGCAGTAGAAAGGCATTTGGATCGGACGAGATAGCGATGAAATTCTGAAGTACATGCGAAAGAGCTTGCACGCCATCTTGTAGCAGTTTATCATAGGTCACTGGAGCAACTTCAGCGAAAAAAAAGTGCAATTCGTCGGAAAGATGCACGTAATTATAGGCCGACTTCGCTCACGTCAATGTGTTTATGCTCAGCATTCTTATAAACATCATCATGGATTTAGCAAACACACATACTGTGAGAATCTGCTTAGTGTGTTGTGTAGGCAGCGGCGCAGAGATTCATGCACTCTTATTTGATTTCCGGCAGGCATTCGATAGCGTTCCACACTGTCGATTAACGAACAAAATACGAGCAAGATCGGACCAGATTATCGAGCGAGGTGTCATATTGGTTATCACATTGGTGTCGGGAGGACAACGGTTCAAATCCGCGTCCGACCGTCCATATTTAGGTTTTTCGTGATTTCCCTATGTCGCTCCAGGCAAATGTCGCTCTAATGACCTCGTTGCCGACGGGACGTTAAACACTAACCTTTTTTTCCCTCCTTCGCACAAGACTGTTGATCGGATTTGGGACTTCCTTCTTAACTGAACAAAATCAACAGATGTGAAAGTAATTTCGGGAGTGTCCAAGGGAGTGTTAGAGTGCCATTACTGTTTACAATATATACATATCAATAAAAGTTTTGCATCACCCCAATTCCCAGAATTCCTGAAGACAAGCGTTGACTGAGGATATTGTCCCATTGACACCGACCTATATAGTGCGGAACGACCACCACGATAAAATAAGGGAAATCAGTGCTCGTACGGAAAGATATAGGTGTTCATCCTTTCGCGCGCTATACGAGATTGGAATAATAGAGAATTGTGAAGGTTGTTCGATGAACCCTCTGCCAGGCACTTAAATGTGATTTGCAGAGTATCCATGTGGATGTAGATGACTGTTCAGAGATGTCACTAAGCCGCCCAAACCATGCAAACAACCATGCATGAGCAGCGCCTATTTAGACGGAGGTGGTCCGACAGTCGATCAATTCCAGTCATTCCACCAGGAAGGAGGTACACGGGTCGTGTTGTCTATGGTTCAATCATTCCTAGACGGTCAATACCGCGATTCGATAGCGTCCGCATTGTTACTTTGTGCCAGGAAGGGCTCTCAACAAGGGAAGTGTCCAAGCGTCTCGGAGTGAACCAAAGCGATGTTGTTCGAACATGGAGGAGATACAGTGTGTCAGGAACTGTCGATGACATGCCTCGCTCAGGCCGCCAAAGGGCTACTACTGCAGTGGATGACAGCTACCTACGGTTTATGGCTCGGAGGAACCCTGACAGCAACGCCACCATGTTGAATAATGCTTTTCGTGCAGTTACAGGCCGTCGTGTTACGATTCAAACTGTGCACAAAAATAGGCTGTATGATGCGCAACTTCACTCCCGACGTCAATCGCCAGGTCCATCTTTGCAGCGCCGACACCATACAGCGTGGTACATATGGGCCCAACAACATGCCGAATGGACCGCTCAGGATTGGCATCACGTTCTCTTCCCCGATGAGTGTCGCATATGCCTTCAACCAGACAATTGTCGGAGACGTTTTTGGAAGCAACCCGGTCAGGATGAACACCTTCGACATATCGTTCAGTGAGTGCAGCAAGGTGGAGGTTCCCTGCTGTTTTGGGGTGGCATTATGTGGGGCCGACGTACGCCGCTGGTGGTCAGGGAAGACGCTGTAACGTCTGTACGATACGTGAATGCCGTCCTCCGACCGATCGTGCAACCATACGGCAGCATATTGGCGAGGCATTCGTCTTAATGGGCGACAATTCGCGGCCCCATCGTGAACATCTTATGAATGACTTCCTTCAGGATAACGACATCGCTCGACTAGAGTGGCCAGCATGTTATCCAGACATGAACTCTATCTAACGTGCCTTGGATAGTTTGAAAAGGGCTGTTTATGGACGACGTTACCCACCAACCACTCTGAGGTATCTACGCCGAATCGCGGTTGAGGTGTGGGACCATCTGGACCAACATTGCCTTGATGAACTTGTGGATAGTATGCCACGACGAATACAGGCAAGCATCAATGCAAGAGGACGTGCTACTGGATATTAGAAGTACTGGTGTGTACAGCAGTCTGGACCACTACTCTCAAGACCTCGCCGTATGGTGGTACAACATGAAATGTTTGGTTTTCATGAGCGATAAAAAGGGCGGAAACAGTGTTTATGTTGATCTTTAATCTCGGAACCGATGTGATGCAAAATTTTTTCATGTCTGTATATCAGTGATGTAGTGGGAAGCTTCTTGGAACTGTTCCCAGACGCCGGAGAATTACGCAGATTCTCAACAAACAGATGTGACAGCCGTTACAAAAGGGGCTTTGTGTATCACGGAGAGGTTTACTGTTAAAATTCCGAAAGCGTAAATTTAAAGAAAATTGGGAAACATGTTACTTCTTCCCACATGCACCTTTCAGCCTGACTACGAGAAAATCAGTGAAATTAGAGCCAGCCCGTACTGAGGTCTACCGGCCGCTATCCTTCCCACCATCCGCCGATGGAACAGGGAAGGGGGTGATAGGTAGCGCTACCACAAGTACACTCCGTCGCACAGCGTATCACTGCTTACGGATGTAGATGTATGTGAGCCTCTGTGGCGCCTCGTATGAAGCCAACTCTACACGGCAGTTCTGTGTAGGACGTTTGTCTTTGCAAGCACGTGAAGAAAAAGGAGCTGTGACATCCAACAGTAAGAGTCATAAGAAAAGTGCAAGCGCTTCAAATATATTCCATTAGTATGGTTGCCTTCTTTGTCCTCCCAATTAGAGAGTCTGGAAACGTCCTCTATGGATGCTGAGAACAATTTTGGTGAGCTTTAGTCTCCTTGCATGGGTGATCTTCAAATTCTGACTTCCCCGGTACCTCAGTGAAGCTTAACCCTGAACATACCAAGCGGGGTCCTCACTCAGTGAGTGATTTTTGGTGACACTGCTGCAACCGTAAGAACCAATAAATTCTTGACATTTTATGTGCATCCTGCATCTGTTAAAGATGCATGTTACGTAATTAGATCCACAATGTGTTCTTTAAAAAATAAAAACACATTTGGGGTCCACTACGTTACATATTTTGATGGATTTTTTTGTTTCATTATTTTTCATAATTTAAACATCATAAATTTTCAGATATGGTCCGCAAGCAAATCTCAGACGATGACATCCTTCAGATGCCGGATAATTGTAATCTCAGTTACCCGGAAGATGTGGGCAAGTTGAGTACCCCAATGGCTTGCTGTCTTCAATATAACATTGCCAAATGATCTCCTGAGCCAACGAATGCAAATTACTGTGCATCCAGAATGTCTGAAGTTTTCAACGTGTTTTTTTGATGAATGAAGTGTACATACTATTTTCACCTTCAACAATGCTGAAGCTTCACATTTTCTTCAGCATTACGATTCAAATGGTGTTCTGAACAGAATGCGAATTAGGACAGATGTAGATTCTGCTCAAGCGTTTCTCGGTGTGCTACTGATTGCCGTAGCTCATCGCTGCCAACAGGAATCAATTCATAAAATGTGGATAACGAACGAAAATAACAGTATTGCAGTTTTTACTGTCGCCATGGTACGTAATCGATTCGCTTATATCGTTCAGTTTATCAGGTTTATCGATAAAGCAACACATCAACAGTGCTTATTTAACTTATATATTCTTTTAGACACCCAAATAATCAAACGTGAGTAACTTTTTACACCACTATGTTGAGAAATTAAGAAAAAGATTGAGTTCCCAGAAGATCCCAGCTTTGCAAACAATATTGTCCACTTGGGCTTGGTATGTTTAGGGTTAGTGGAAGCATTATAATTGATGCTTATATTTTCAGTGTACTAACACAGATTTAATCAGTGCCCTGTTTCTCGAGAGTTGTTACTACTCATTTCGTTGGAACCGCATCCAAACCTAACTCAAAAATCTAAGAGGGCATACTGATAAGTATTGCTTCCGAACCTTTTACGTAGAAAGTCTTAAGGCTTTTTAAATAAAACAAAAGTTACTAACATTCTACATCTTTATTCTTCATGTCTACATATTTATTTCTTACCCTGGCGACGAACAAATTTCTCCCAATGAGAGACGAGTTTGTTGATACCCTCGCTGCAGAAGGCTGACTGTGTCGACGGAGCCACAGTCTCACCCCTTTCTTTAAACTGTGGGAACAGATGAAAATCGGATGGGTCCAAGTCGGGACTGTATGGACGATGATCGATTGTAGTGAACCCAAGGCGTAGGATTCTTGAAAATGTCACAGAGCTCGTGTGTGGTCTGCCATTGTCATGCCGAAGGAGACTATGTTCTCTGTATGGGCGAACGCTTCGAATTCGAAACTCGATAACAGCACTCTGTTTCTCACGCATCGCCATGTTACACATTGCAATACGGAGCTCTCTAGCGGCAGATGGCTGCAATTACGTAGACATGAAGAACGAAGATGTAGAATGTTAATAACTTTTGTTTCATTTAAAAGGCTCGAAGAGCTTTCACATAAAAATTCGGAGGCATTACTTTTCAGCATGCTGTCGTTTTAATCCAGTCTGCAATTTCTTTCTCACCTTGCGATAGGACCATTGTGCTAAATCTACTCTTAACGCTAAAGCTATCTCGTTTTTTTTTTAATTAAAAATTCTTTGTATTTATTCCATGGAGTCAATGACAGAAAAAATATTAGATTTTTTTTTTAAATTAGGCAGGAAAACAAGTTGGTTTTGAAACTGGACAGAACGCAATGGACCATTTGCGAGTCTTGAAAGAAATCCAACAAATATCCATTTATACTGCTCTGTAACCCTGTCTCGCTGCCATCCGCGAAGGCCGGCCATCTGAAAACCAGGAAGCAGACGACTTGAAACCCACATCAGGAAACGTGAAACTCTAAAACTCCATCCCCCTTCCCTAAGCAACGTATTTTTATGTATTGCCCTAATGTTGGTTATGCTTTGCTCCGACCTAATGTCAGTAATGACTGTTTAACAAATAATATGTAACCAACGAACTGATAAAATACTATCACGATATTCCTACGCAGCTAACATGATGAACCATGATAACTGCCCTTGACTATGTGATAATTTACTTCCATTACTTTCGTGTGCGTGAGTATAACTACTAATCAGTATTTTAGGACGTGGTGAAACCCACGTGCGGTTATTTATTCACTGCAAGGCACGTGAAGTAGGCAACGTTTCCATCCGCGGAACTTGAGCCGGTATATAAGAACTGAAGGCGGAACGGCTTTTTCAAGAGACGTTGGGTCTACAGAGAGGAAAATTGGAGCCAGAAGACCGGAACTGGAGGTCAGTTTCCCGTCGCACCCCACAGCGGGGTTTGGGGCAGGCGGTCGCTTGCGGAATGCGTCGTGTGCCGGTGCTTTCCACGCACTTTATGGCCTCCACTCAGAGGCACTAAAAGTTCCACAAAACTGGCTTACCGCGAAATAGTTCTCGATAACGGTAAGTAAATACTTCTCTTCCAGTTCTAAAAAAAGCAAACTTCTTCGAACTCGAGTTCAATTGTTTTGTAGACTGATAACAGATTTTTTACTCTTTTCACAATGTAGTTAAAGCACCAAAGCGAAAACTCTGCGAATCATTTTTAAGATCATCGTACAGCATGTGTTTTGTTACTTATCGACTCAGATTCGAAAAGAACACAGGTAACGCCTATTCCAAGAAAGACGTCACCTTTAACTTTCTATACCTTTCCCCTATGTTTGCCTCAGAACTGCACTTGTATGTTGTGTTCAGACAGTGATTTACTCAGCACAAAATTACTGCAGCAGGAATTAGTAGAACACCGATCATGTGAAACGCTATGGATGGGAGGAAGGAAGAAACATCAGTTTCGCATCCCGTCGACAACACAATTATTAGAGACGGAGCTCAATCTCGAATTCAGGACAAATGGAGCCCCTCTAAGGGAATCATCCCAGCATTCCTTATGTGATTTAGGGAAACCACGGAAACCGACATCGGGATGGCCGGACGGGGATCTGAGCTGTTGTCCTTCCGAATGCGAGCCCAGATTCCTACGGACAGAGGTAACAAGGCAGTTTCGTTGATCCTAAATTTAAGTAAACCTTTAGATTCTGTACCAAATCGTCGCCAACTTAGACATTACGTTCGTAGTCGATAAATAGCATGGTTTATGACTGAAATGAAAACTTCTTAACAGATACAATGCTTATCCATGATGGATGGTCCTTCGCTGGCAAGGTAATTTGAAGTTTGCCCCACTCGAGTGCTATGCGACCATTACTTTTCGTAATATGAAGCTTATAAGTTGCAGTTCGATGAAACCTCTGCCAGGCACTTGATTGTAAACTGCAGAGTAATCATGCAGGTGTAGAACGACCACATAGTCGTAGTTGTAGGTAAATCAAATTGCAGGCTTCAGTTTATATTTAACACTGTGGAAAACATCAGTTTTTTCATAGCCTAGATTACTTATAAGAAATTTGTGCGACCTAATCGGAAAACTCATCATGTGTGGGATGCATGTAAGATCGATCATTGTGGAGGTATCAAGCATTTGCAGAGGAGGAGACATGTCGTAAACATAATCAGTCATTTTTTCCATGATCTACCCGTTAGCTTGTGACGTTTTCTGTGCTTCGGGTCGATAGAAATAAAATCTGAGCTCCTATTCAATAGTGCTACAAATTAAACTTATACGTTTCGTCAGTGTCATGTGATGAATTTCAGTGGCTGCAATCAAATTCCAGGTTCTGGCCACAGAGTTTACTTCTGGTGTCAGGTTTTTCTATGTACCATGTAAACGTTGGTAAGTCAAAACATTTCTTCGTAGGACAATAGTTATGTAAGTAACTCTGAAAAGAAATTCATAGTAATAACTGGCATCGGACATGTTTTTGTGCTGTTGTCATCCTTACATTTGAATGATAGCACGTTTTCAAGACATACCACAACATCAGTTCACTCTTAACTCACCTTTGGCGTATCTCTAAAATCAATGTATAGCCTCTTCAGCTGTCTCAGTAATTTTTTTTGCTCCTCTTACTGCGTCATGGCGGCCGCTGCTGGCGATCTTTCTGTAATGTCTTCCTGAAAGAAACGTAAGTGCAAATGTCACAATCAGCGTTATCGTCTTTGTTGTTGTAAACAGATTAAGAAATTACGTTACAGTCCGTGTAGTAACCTAACACTGTTACTCCTTGATTATAGCCAAGACTAAAATATGAAGTCCAGCCGGCTGAACATAGGAAAATCTTTATCCGTATGAGTAGTAACCAAAAACTATCATTACAGTGCTCATGTGTGACGTCCATATGTCACGCCATTATCATAAAATGTTTGAAATAATAGAAAAATTTGGCTTGGATGCGAAGAGGTTAGACATCCCTCTTCCCACCTCCTCTCTCCATCTCCTCCTGCCCTCTGTGTCTCCCTCTCTCTGTCCATCACCACTTCCCCTTTTCTCCGTCCATTTTCTTCTCTCCTTGCCCCCTCTGTCCATTTCCTCCTGCCCCCCCCCCCTCTCTCTCTCTCTCTCTCTCTCTCTCTCTCTCACACACACACACACACACACACACACACACCTTGTTTATTGTTATTGCAAATTCAGATTCTGTAGTAATATTCTGATCATAAACCAATAAGTTATAAATACAGCTTTTGTGTTAGCTAACAACATTACTTCAAAATTTCAATGCAAACTGGTAAGAACTTTTGGAAATGCACAGTTTTGAACAAACGAAGGTTTACATCTTTATTTTTATAGATTAGCTTCAAAGAGTTTTTCTTTTGCACGTTAAATGTAGATTACTGTGATAGCCACCACACTTCAGTCGATTAATATTTTCTCTACACTGTCTGTTATCTTAGCAAACTTAAATAAATGCAATTTTTACGAAATTTAAACGGCTGAGAAATGATGTGCAAAATGTTTCGTCTTGAAGGAATTTTCGTGCTGATTCCAAAACTGGTCTTAGATTTTGGGAGTCTGCAATATTTCCGAAGTTATAAATAATTTACTATTATAATTTTTGTATTAATCACTTATAAGCGATCAGGCCCAGAGGACCGCGCGCTGCTACAAGGTTCCTCCTCCAGTGGGTTCCGTTTTGCGCCTCCTGACGCCAATCATTCTCTATTCCAATCTGCAGCAAGTCCTCCTGCATTCCATTCCTCCATCTCTTCTTTGGTCTTGCTAGTGGGAATCTTCCATAGGGAGTGTAATCCATAGCTTTCAAAGGCCATCGGCATTTATCCATCCGACTGACATGTCCTGGCCATACTAGGCGCTTGGTTCTCATCAGTCCTACAATGTTTGGTCTATTGTACATTTCGCCTAGTTCACAATTATGTCTGATCCTCCATTCTCCAGTGATGTAAACTTGTACCAGGCAGTCTTCCTTAAGACTTTCCTCTCAAAAACTAGAAGATTGTTCAAATCTTTTTTCCGGACACTCCAAGTTTCACAACCATACAGTACTACGGATTTGAATCATTGTTTTATACAGCTGGATTTTGAAATTCCTCGAGAGACCACGTGATGTAAGAAGTTGACAGAGACCAAACTATGCTCGGTTGGCGGCTTGGATCCTCGCTTTGATTTCTGCTTAACATGCTGTGTCTTCTGTAAAGATTACCCCCAGATATTTAAATTCACAAACTCTTTTGTATGAACGGTTTCCAACTATCAAAGGCTTGAGTGGGTGTCTTGAATAAGCATGGGTCCTGATCATCACCAGATATTCCAAGGAGTCGAACTTTGCTTGCTTCCGCCTCCACGTTTTCACTCATCCGCATTAGTTCCTCCTTAGGTCTGGACAACAGGGTCATATCATCAGCAAACGCGAGATGTGTGATTTTCTCATCCTATTCTTCTGTACCCTCGAAGCTTTTACGAGAGACTTCTCTCATTACCTTTTCAAGTGTTAGATTTAAAAGTGCCGGTGACTCACTGTCTCCTTGTCTCAACCCTGTGTTTATGTTAAAGCTCTCCATGAGTTGGTTCCCGAGCTTCACTTTGCCTTTTGAATCAATGAGGCAAATTCCAACTAGGCTGACGAGTTTCTTATGTATTCCAAACTCCGTTAGGCAGTTCCTTAGGCTCTTCCAGTGGATGCAGTCATACGCCTTCTTAAAATCTATGAAGAGCACATGAAGTTCTTCGCCATACTCCCACAGCTTTTCGGTGAGTCGTCGCAGCACAAAGATATTGTCGTCAGTGGAACTGCCCTTTCTGAATCCCCCCTGATATTCACCAATCACTGCTTCTGCAAATGGCTGTATTCTATCCAGTATCCAGTTGGACAAGATCTTGTAGCAGACACTCAGTAGGGCGATTCCTCTGTAGGTAGTGCAGTTCATTTTGTCACCTTTCTTGTGTATAGGGCATATGACAGCTGTCTTCCAATCTTCTGGGATCTCCTCCAAAATCCAGATCCCCTTGATTAATTGGTGAATTTTCTTGTAGAGTCCCTCCCCTCCAGCTTGAATGATTCCTGCCTGGATTCCATCTTCTACTGGGCTTTCGTTCTTCTTTAGCATCATTATCTGTTTCTTTATTTCCTCCAATGTGGGTGGGGAAGTCTGAATCTGCAATTTCAAGAAACTGAAATGAAACAGGTCTTTAGGTTCATCACGCTTGAGGAGTTCCCTGAAGTATTGTTTCCACCTTTGAGCAATGTCAAGCTCATTGGTGAGTATGCTCCCATTACAGTATTTGATGAATTTTTGGGGCCTTTAATATCCCTTCTTGAAGAATTTTACTTTCTGGTACATCTTTCGCGCCTCTTTCCCCAAGAAATCTTGTTTCATCTATCAGTTCTTAAACGTACATTCTCTTGGCTCTTCTCAGGGTTGCTTGGGTAGTTCTCCGAACCTCTTCGAACTGCGCTTTGCCTTGTGCAAAATCAGCCCCTTGTAACCAGCTCTCTTTGGCTTCTCTTCTCTTGGCTAATGCCGTAGTACATTCATCCCCAAAACAAATCTTTTTTGTCTCTGGCCCGCTTCTTGATGACTACATTCGCCACCTCATTTACGGCATCCTTAACTTCTTTCCACATTTCATCTGGGTTATCTTGTGAAACCTCTTCCTACAGATTTTCAACGAGGTTGTTGAGCTGGAGCTGAAATTCTTCTTTCTTTGTGCTGTCTTTCAGTGCATCGATATGGTAGTGGACAACTTTTGTAAAGTTCTTTCTAACTTTGGTTTTGGATTGTACTTTTAGCCAGCTGTTTACGAGGAAATGATCACTCCCACACTCTGCACCCCTTGCTGTCTTTACGCCCCTCGCCCAGTTCTTTGCTTTGATATCTACTGCAATGTGGTCTATCTGATGAACTGTTTCACCATCTGGCGATACTCAAGTTCCTTTATGTATATCCTTCCATTGAAAATTTGTGCTGATTATGAATATCCCTTTGGATGTTGCAAAGGTAATGAATCTGATGTCATTGTCATTGCTGGGTTCATGAAGACTGTGTCTTCCGTTTGTTGACTGGAATACGTTCTCTCTTCCAACTTAAGCATTCATGTCTCCCAGTAAGAAAAATCGCTCTGAGCACTATGGGACTTAACATCTGAGGTCATCAGTTCCCTAGAACTTAGAACTACTTAAACCTAACTAACCTAAGGACATCACACACATTCATGCCAGAGGCAGGATTCTAACCTGCGACCGTAGCGGTCGCGCGGTTCCAGACTGTAGCGCCTAGAAACGCTCGGCCACTCCGGCAGGCTCCCAGTAAGACTTTACAATTACTATTTGGAATTTCATCTATGACTACCTCCAGTTCCGCGTAGAATTCATCCTTCACTTGGGATGTACTTTCTTCTATGGGTGCATAGCAATTCACAAACGATATTTTACATCTCTCTACGCCAATTTTAAAACTGCTATTCTCTGGCTCACAGCCTCAAGCCCACACACATTAGCAGCCAGAGCCTTACACAAAATGCCGTACCCAGTTTGTGTCCTGTCTCTCAGCCTCCATAAAAGGTTGTTTACTTCTCGATATGCAGGGTACCAGTATCCTCCCAAAGGACTTCCTGGAAAGCGACAAGATCCATCTTATATCTTTCGATCTCCTTGACTAGACTCATTGCGGTGCCTGTTTTATATAAACTGCGAATATTCCATGTTACAAATCGTAAACCTTGTTCTCGCTCTTTTCGTCTATTTTGTATTACCAAATTCCGAGGATTCCTTGTAGTCTGTTTACCATTAACAAATTTTCCGTTATGGTGTGGTAATCCATTGCCAACCCCAACCTGGAGGACCAGGGTATTTGATTTTGAGGTAACCTTTCCCTAGATGAATTGCTTTCTCTTCAGCTGTCGAGATTCATCTCCCCTTTTCTTATAAATGTGAAAGAATGAAGGACAGGGAGTGGAAAGATTGGTCGTTGTGAGACACACTTCATGTGGTTCATCGACTAAGACCTGTCCGGCTTGGGAGGCCCTGCCAGTAGCTACGCTACCGCCGGCGCAGCTCTTAGTGTCATCTGAACACGCAAACGTCTCCGTCCATGCGGAAAGTGCTTCTTTAAGATGGTGTCTCCTGGAGAGGATAATTTCTGTATTAGTAATATTAATTCAGCTGACGCGTTTGGGTTGGAGTTATACGTGTAAAACATGATCTTTTGTCCTCCAACATCCGCTGAATAAATATTAGCTTTCGAAAGCAGTCGTTTAATTGAATTTTAATGTTGCACAACAGTTTCCTTCTGTGATACAATTCAGGAACCCTATTACCTATTACGGTCTTTAGTTGCTGTGGATCCTCAATTGATGACGGAAAAATATGTGGGGATAAATTAACCTGTTTTCAGAATTCGAAATATGGATTTCTTATGAAAATCCTAATATACAGTTTCAAAAGATTTTTATAGTGATTATGGTATCAGCAAGGAACCAGCAATGATTTGCTGTTATTATAAATACCTTTTATATGTAAGAAACAATGGTATTCACCTAATATAATTTAGGTTAGGATCAAGGAGGTTGTTGCAAGGTTTCGCGATCGACTTTGCTTCGATAATCGATCGTGAAACTGTATGACAAGTGGAGTGGCACCATAACTTCAATTGCCGGCCGCGGTGGTCTCGCGGTTCTAGGCGCGCAGTCCGGAACCGTGGGACTGCTACGGTCGCAGGTTCGAATCCTGCCTCGGGCATGGATGTGTGTGATGTCCTTAGGTTAGTTAGGTTTAAGTAGTTCTAAGTTCTAGGGGACTGATAACCACTGCAGTTGAGTCCCATAGTGGTCAGAGCCATTTGAACCATAACTTCAATTACTACTGATCATTAAAATTGCATCACTAACAGAGATACCGAAATTTTATTTCTCATACACAATATGTGAGACATTGTCCAAAGATCGCGGTGCCACGCCAAAGTCTGCAACGCACATCGATATCACAGATGTTAGCGAGGTCTTTCTGCAATCCACAGCGACGAATGGCAGAAGCTGAGGAGGACACGTCCTTCCTCTCTCTCAGCACAGCAGTTCTCTCGCACGGAAGTGAATATAAAGCTGAGCACGGAAGCGGTCGGCCCAGTTCGTGACCTCAGCTGAAGTAGTCAACATCATCGAGTAGGACTAAAGAATTATTAAAATCTCAGATGGAAATGTATTTGTAAATTTTGAAGATTGTACTTCAACGGAACAGTCTGTTAATTAGCGCATTAAGTGATGCTTTAATAGTCAATGACAGGTGTAAAGTATCAGGCACTCCTGTGGCACAGTATTATATCAAGTTAAGTAAATCTTTTTATCATTCATGTAATAAAGCGAACTAGTATTTAGTATGTTGTAGTTCGGTGAGCCCTATCCCAGAGCAATCAACCAATTCACAGCTGTGGCCGGAAGATTGTAGCGTTGTTTTGTCATAACAGTATGTAGGAAGAATACATTATTTAATCTGTAAATGTTAAGGGGTTTGCAGGATGCGAAAGCTAGTGCACCAAGCTGCCACGTCTGGCAGCAACAACGGCTCTGACCTGGTTCGGCATAGAGTCTGAGCTCGGGTGACAAGACGGTACCTCATTCCCCGCTGC
Source organism: Schistocerca nitens (assembly GCF_023898315.1). NCBI lineage: Eukaryota > Metazoa > Arthropoda > Insecta > Orthoptera > Acrididae > Schistocerca > Schistocerca nitens. Next base: position 450,857,456 of record NC_064615.1, read on the forward strand.
TTCACTTTTATGCCAGAGTTCAACAAAAAAATGGCTCTGAGCACTATGGGACTCAACATCTGTGGTCATAAGTCCCCTAGAACTTAGAACTACTTAAACCTAACTAACCTAAGGACATCACACACATCCATGCCCGAGGCAGGATTCGAACCTGCGACCGTAGCAGTCGCGCGGTTCCTGACTGAGCGCCTAGAACCGCTAGACCACCGCGGCCGGCAGAGTTCAACAATCAAGTGGCTGCACGCCAGGGCAACAGTTGAACACCATGTGTATCGAGGTAGGTCAGAACAGCATGGGCGACATGTAGTCTTCCGTTATCATGTTGAAAGATAACGTCACAGAGGTCCCGAAGATACAGCAGAGCAGTTGATCTTAACAAGTTAGGAATGTCACACCTCTTATCCAAATTACCAGTTTTCTGAACTAGGAGTGGTCGTATTTTGTACCCAGTCGCACCCCTTACATTTACGTCAGGTTCCGAGGCCCATACGACAATGACGAAAGCAGTCTTGCAATGTTAGTTCCCTAGGGGTCGTGATGCTGTACGCAGAATAGGAACTAGTCTGAAAAGATGACGTGGTACCTCCCCTGCATCGTCAATAAAAACCGCAATAGTGGTCGCCCTGCCGACCATGGTACTCCACACGTCGTCGCACTGTCCGTGTAGATACTTGTCTTGCTGGAAACGAGCTCATTCCTTGGCTCAAGGTACCTGACGTGGCAGTACAACCCTGCACGGAGGAACGAATAAACTGTGTTCCTTTCGGGTACTAGTCGCGTGGTGCCGTTGACATCCTGCATGACGCAGAGTAAGGCCCTCCTCAACCCATTATATTCATATTCGCATAACAGTTGTGTAATCTCAACCAGTGCGAGCTGCAATATCGCGAAATGTTCAACAGCTGTTTCGATAAGCCACGATCCTGCCGCTGTCGAATTCAGACTGTCACTGACAGACATTTCTCCTTCCTAAGAGAGGCATGACACAATCTTCTCACAAGTAAAAAAACATTCAAATGCGATTTATGAATGAGAAACCCGCTGCGTTATTATCCCTTGTATACAGAAAGTATACGAGGTGTGGCTAGAAAAAAACCGGGCTAGTACTGGTGAAACAATAAAACGAATGCAATAAGGCTGAAAGTCGCGTGGCCTGTCACGTGACTCTCGCTCCGCCTACTGCTCGAGTTTCATCTGCCTCCTGCACTCAGTCTGCCCGTGGCGTCTGTTTTAAGTAGTTGACGTTTTGTCTGTGCGTCGGAAAATGTTGAGTGTACAGAAAGAACAGCGTGTTAACATCAAATTTTGTTTCAAACTAGGAAAATCTGCAAGTGAAACGTTTGTAATGTTACAACAAGTGTACGGCGATGATTGTTTATCGCGAACACAAGTGTTTGAGTGGTTTAAACGATTTAAAGATGGCCGCGAAGACACCAGTGATGACACTCGCACTGGCAGACCATTGTCAGCAAAAACTGATGCAAACATTGAAAAAATCGGTAAACTTGTTCGACAAGATCGCCGTTTAACAATCAGAGCAGTGTCTGAGTTAACAGGAGTTGACAAGGAAAGTGTTAGGCAGATTCTTCATGAAAGTTTCAACATGAACTAAGTGTGTTCAAAAATGGTTCCAAAGTGTCTCACAATTGAACAGAAGGAACGCCGAAGAATGATTTGTTCTGACATCCTGGTAAACATTGAAAGTGATCCCACATTCTTACAAAATGTTATTACTTGCGATGAATCGTGGTTTTTTACTTACGATCCCGAAACTAAACGCCAATCGATGCATTGGAAAACTCCTGGTTCTCCACGACAAAAAAAGCACGAATGTCAAAATCGAAATTCAAGCAATGATGATTGTTTTTTTTTTTTTTTTTGACATCAAAGGGATTGTGCACATTGATTGGGTACCAGAGGGACAAACAGTGAATCAGCATTACTACATTAGCGTCCTGGCTACCCTACGTGAGCGAGTACGGAGAAATCGGAACGATTTGTGGAGAAAAAAGTCATGGATCCTTCACCAAGACAATGCCCCAGCACACAGTGCGTTGTCAGTGAAGACGTTTTTGGCAAAACACAACATTCCCATCTTAGATCATCCACCCTACTCACCTGATTTGGCCCCCTGTGACTTTTTTTCTTTTCCCTAAAGTCAAGTCAGCTTTGAAAGGAACTAGATTTGAGACTGTTGAAGCAGTAAAAGAAAAAGCGACGGAAGTAATGTATGGACTTACCGAAAATGATCTGCAGCATTGCTATGAACAGTGGAAAATTCGTATGGAGCGGTGTAGAGACCGAGGAGGAGAGTACATTGAAGGAGATAACATGAAATTGTAAATAATTGTAAATAAATGTTTTTTCCAGCATCAGTCCGGTTTTTTTCTAGCCGCACCTCGTATGGCGCAACTGCTACCTACTTTTAGCAGTACCGCAGAAATGCTTATCATTTGCTTATCCAGGTTTGCAGTACATATCATCACTGTTTGACGTTTGCTGCTTGCCGTCTTAATGTTACTACAGTTCTAATAGCCATCCATAAGGATGTATGGTGTAACACGCTTCTTCTACCATGCACTATGCAGTTACTTTTCAGAGACTAGATGCGGACGCAGATGTAGAGAAAACTCGTACAGAGCCCCCAACCAAAGTAGAAGAAATTCAGTTAAAATGTTCCATTGACAGTAAATGAACAGTTAGTACTTAAAATTAAAGAGCCGAATTCATATCATCAGTGCTTGAATATTACATTATATAGATGGCGTACTCCGCCCAGTTTGTCTTCTGAGACTCACAATGAATCGCTCCGTGAGCTCTGTCAGGGTGCACTTAATATAAACTTATGCAGTATGTTTTAGCGGAGTCGTGCACTCTTTAAGGGAAAATATCAAGCGTTAATTATGTATATAAAAGAAAGGAAAATGAGGGGAAGAGGGGCGGAAACCTAGTAACTTCCAGTCGCACACAGCACTGTGGAAATGCAACACCGGAAGTTGAAAATTTGTGCCGGATCGGGAAACGAATCCCAATTTACCCCATGAACGGTTGCCTTAACCGCTTCAGCCATCCGGACGCAGTCCGTGACCGATTGAAATTTCCGGCTTGTCACACGCTGCAGTGCTGTGTCCCTCGTCCATTAGCCCCCTCCTCGCAGATGAATGATTCCCGTAGGAGTTCGGACGTGAATCACTCGATGAGCTCAGACGCTACGGAACACCATCAAATTTTGAGATGATGTGACTGCCGAGTATTTATTTAACCTGCAGAACAGTTGCAACAACTGCCACAGGTCATCTTGCTCCCTGCAACGTTGCACAGCCCTGTAGTAGCCAGGCCTTACGAAGTTCCAGAAAATTGTACAATTTAGATGGAACAAAAGACTTCAGCGCAACTGTGCACTGATCCTAAGTGAGACATTGCGGTCCGCTATCCATTTTTCCCAAAAATTGAGGTACGATATTTCTGTGTGAGGAAACTGCATGTCTTACTGTACCCTCACAATTATGTAAATGATGACAACGAAGCGCATTAAGGTTGTTATGAGCTTCGTAACAATGTTTTTCCTTGCTCATGCGAACGTTGACGTAATGGTTCAAATGGCTCTGAGCACTATGTGACTTAACTTTTGAGATCATCAGTCCCCTAGAACTTAGAACCACTTAAACCTAACTAACCTAAGGACATCACACACATCCATGCCCGAGGCAGGATTCGAACCTGCGACCGTAGCGGTCGTGCGGTTCCAGACTGTAGCGCCTAGAACCGCTCGGCCATCCCGGCCGGCCCTTGACTTAATCTATCGTCTTTTGCTCTTGTATAAATTCAGTGTCCTAGCTTACATTCCTCTTAATCAGCTATCATAAAGCTAATTAACTAATGGTTGTTCGTTTTCTTGAAGCTGCAACTTATCCATAAGAGCTTAAATAAACACGATGAATTCTGTGAACACCTCTTATTTATGTTAACGCTGTGGGTTCCGTAATACTGAAACAAGTACAGATTCGATGTAAGTACCGTACGTGTTCCTCCCAGTTGTCCTCTTGGTTAGTTTTTCAGAGTTGAGCCAGTCTCTTCCAAGTTTGTAACCCACGTTCTTGTCGTGTTTAGAGTGCAATAGACCAAGACGCCCTAAATGGAAAACACGTCGGAATTTCCTTTGCGCAACTTCCAAGCTATCTTTTCTTTTTACGAAACTTTTTTATGGCGAAACAGTGGTGTTAGCCGTTGCACTGCTCCACGGTTACCTTTGCTCACTCTCCCCGCTCCGTGAAGCAGCCAGCTGCAGATGGCCGCCGTTGCGTATTCTAAAAGTTCCACCTTTCTGTGTCGCACTCTTATCACGTGTCAGAGGCTCTTTCTAATCCATTCATTGCGTAATGCCCCTAGCAGGGCTCTGATTGGTATAGTTCTGCACAAGAGCTGCAGAAATGTCATAGATCAAGCGACGGAAATCGGATTCTGAACTCTTACAAGCAGACTTTAGTGAAATAAGCGGCCTCTTCCTTAAATCTGATGTCAATTCGGGTTTTTCGCCGCTTCCATGACAATTTTCTGTGAATTTAACAAATATGTGACCATTGTACGTCCCAATTTTCTCCGATTTGATACATCTCTGACACTTCAGTAGTAATCAGTGAATGGACGCAAAGGTTCTACATCTACATATACACAGAAACCCCGTAAGCCACCGTACGGTGCCTGGCGGAGGGTATGCAGTTCCACAACTACTGCTTGTGAGCTTGAACACAAACTGCGGTTTTTAGTATTCCAAAAACGAACTAAGTTTTGTGTGGTTGAAGTTTTCGGTTTTTCACGATTCAGCATCGATCATCGAAATATTCTGAACGATAGATCGAACTGTCTGGGATCATAGCTTTATCCCGAACCAGTGAAACCTTGCCGTCTCCTCTATATCTCTTTTTTTTAACGCAACCTTCCCTTCTACAATAACCTATGAAACCTTCCCTTAGGATTTCTACCTCTTGCTTAATAATAACAAATGAAATCTTCCCTTTGAAATTAATTCTCTTTCTCAATCTTCGCATACAAATTTAATTGCTGCTTATTAAAAGTGATTTTCTGATTATTTCGACGAAACATAGAATGTGTGTCGTCGTGGCCCTCAGTCGTTATCTGCAATAACCCAAAACTTTTCCTTACCTTTTTTACTGTTAATGGATCGCCTTCTGACTGCTACATCGAACTGCGACATGAATATACTTACTCTGTTTTACTATACTCTATTAGCTGCTGGTGGGCTGTCATAATAAGTGACTGTATTTATTGCCAAAGCTGACGTTATTCTTTAATAGCAAAGCTGACGTTATTCTTTAATTAATTTGACTGAAGTTACGTAATTCACAGTTAAACTTTTTCTTGACAACAATAAAGTGTTGCAAAGTTTTACGTTGATGGTTTCTGGAATGGTTATAATCAGTAATGCAATATTGCTGGCAAAAATTAATTATATTCTGAATGAAATGATTTTACAAACGTTCAAAGGGGCTTACTTTTTACAATAATGTTACAACTGGCAATGCGCAAACATACCTTCAGTAGTCTTGAGTTTCTCAAAAAATTAATTCAATAATATTAGTTCCTCTTATTATAATAGTTAGCTGATGTCTCTGTGCATCCCTTTATAATCTCTTGTAAATCATAGCTGGTGGCTGGCTGGCACACCGCTCCTCTCAACCTCTCGCTTCAGACCTGTTACCGACTCGCCTCACTTCTCGGTTACTACTGACTTCCTACGAACGCTAAAGCGCCGTTTCTCCTGCCAACAATGCTTTCTGGTGCAGACAATCCCTGCTACCATTACAAAATGTATCAATGCGCGGTCTTTCCCGCTCTTTTCTTAAAATGCCACACGCGGTTCTCCCGCCCTTCTTAAATTATATCAATGTGCGATCTCTCTTGCCAACAATACTTTGGTGCAGACATTCCCTGCTACCACAATTATTTCCAACATGACAAATATTAATTATTCGTACTTAATCCTATTAATAAAATATAAACATCTTTCATAAATTGTGGTCTGACAATAGACAATAGAAATATACACGTCTCACACCAGTATTGAACCTATTGTGCAGCGCATTAACATCATTGCCAACATTCAATTACTAATTATACAAGCATGTACTAAAAAGTGTATATATGTAAGTTTATGTTGGTATTAGGTTCTAGAACTACATAGAAAATGCAAATCTAAGTATTGTGGAACTTACATTACTGTAAAGAAACTTGTTGAGAAAATATGCCAGAGAAAAAATGATAATTTTTTGGAAGTGCGACACACCTTCTTTGCCTAACCAAAGAAATTAATTTCATTGAGCTGCAATACGTTAATATTTTTAATTTTATGTAAAGGTGTACTGTATGACGAGTACTGTACTGTCACGGAAATTTTAAATGATAAAGTTAATCTTGCTGTTAATTCGTGTGAGAAATGGGATATCTTTGTTTCGTGCATTCTAATAGGAAGAAATTAGTATCAAAAATTTGAAAAAATTATATGTTTTATTCTGAGTATTCCAGGACGTAATGCCCACACAGTAAGAATATTTCCATTTATGAATAATAGTGTATTGATGTGAGAAACAGAGTCCCTGTTCAACTCCTTAAAGCTGAACTGTAAATTGTAACAAATTTAAAATAAAATGTTAAGCACTGTTCATATATGTGAAAGGTGATGTTAAGTTTCCTTCTGAAAGCAAATCAGATTGCAATTGTTTGTAACCAGGTCTGTACATGCAAGTGTGTTATGTATTTTAAATGTGTGGGAATAAAAATTGCCTTGGACTTTAAAGGACGTTAAAATCTAATTTGCTTCTCTAGTCACTGTCGCACGTTACGATTTCGTGCAGCTACAAATTTATCAGTTTAATTGAATTTTCAATCGGTTCTTGCTAGAACATAATAACATTAAGGCAAAAATATTTTCTGATTTTCTGCAAGATGTTATTTACTTGATCAAGACCCGGCTTTCGGCTTTTTTAGACGAGGGTCGGTGGCAACTGAATGTCGCAACCACAGATAAAATGACGTGCGACTTAAGCCCGTTTACTGATACAGATGATATATAAAATGATAAAATACAGACTGTTTACAAAGGAAAGTGTCACGTTTATATGTCCTTTCGAACACAATGTCATTACACACGGACCACAAGCTTGTATTTAGGAATTGTGAGGAAGGAAATCGGCCATCTTCTTTTCAAAGGAACATTTGCGACGTTTACCTATAGGCCAGGTTTTGATTCAAAATGGTCGAAAATTCGATTTTTTTTTTGTAATTGCATTATATGAAAGGTGTATGTATCTACAATGTTGAGACGAAAAGCTTTTTTAATCCGTACGTTGTTCGAAGCAGTGTCGCGGCCGTCGTGGGACGCTCTCAGCCGGTGATGCGCGGCTCAGGCAGGAAACTAGTCGTGCCGTGACGCACGTCCACAAAATGAGTTACCAAGGAGAGTCTGATAGAACTACAGTTTTTATGCTCTACCTGAAGAGAGACAACAAATTACTTTAGTGAATAAAATACTGATGTCAGAGAAGATTATTTTTCCTTCAATTTTTTGATTGGCATCTCGTGTACATATCGTCCAGCGAACATCATGTCACCAAAGCGCTACATCCCTGAAACAAAATTATGCCAGTATAATAGACCGTAATACTCCTTGATACTAATGGATGACAAATACGGGTTTTTTAGAGCTTTAAGAAAAAAAGAGAAAAAGAAGAGTACAATTACATTAACTTGTGCATTAATGTCGTGAGATCTTCTGTTTATACGATGGATCTCGTAAGGTGTTGAGTAATCAATACGTAGATATGCTATCATCACCTGTAGACAGTCCTTGGTATGGTACTGAAGCTCTCTGTGGTAATAGACAGTTATATGGACATTTTAAAATATTTTAAAGGGTTCATATTCCATAAGTTTTGCAGAATTTCTGATTCGAGGATTGTGGTGACGGTACTAAAAATCAGTGTTTCAGATAACATAGTTTCTTGCACGGAATTGCCTGTCGATCGCAATACCTAATGATTATGCGTTTTGAATACCCTTTTTATGTTGAGTTGCACGGCGAAGTTGGGGAGTAGGAAGGCCTATACCGCAGACGTGACTGGGGAACACACCCTTATGGCCGCGTGGGATTAGACGAGCGGTCTAAGACGCTGCAGTCATGGACTGTGCAGCAGGTCCCGGCAGAGGTTCGAGTCCTCCCTCGGGCATGGGTGTGTGGATAATTTAGGTTAAGTAGTGTGTAAGCTTAGGGACTGATGACCTTAGCAGTTAAGTCCCATAAGATTTCACACACGCACACCCTTATGAAGGGCTGTCTACCGAATCTCCAATCCGTGACCCGCGGTCTTGCAGAAGGAGCATATTAGGCATTACACTCTGCTCATCAGTAGCGTATCAGCACGACTGGAAGAACTGGGAGCGATTCACGCCACCTAAATTCTGTACACTGAGGTGACAAAAGTCATGGGATAGCGATATGCACATATACAAATGGTGGTAATGTGGTGCACACAAGGTATAAAAGGGCGGTGCACTGGTGGACCTGCCCGCAGCTCGTGGTCGTGCGGTAGCGTTCTCGCTCCCCACGCCCGGGTTCCCGGGTTCGATTCCCGGCGGGGTCAGGGATTTTCTCTGCCTCGTGATGGCTGGGTGTTGTGTGATGTCCTTAGGTTAGTTAGGTTTAAGTAGTTCTAAGTTCTAGGGGACTGATGACCATAGCTGTTAAGTCCCATAGTGCTCAGAGTCATTTGAACTGGTGGAGCTGGCATCTGTACTCAGATAGTACACGTGGAAAGGTGTTCGACGTGATTATAGCCGCTCGACGGGAATTAACAGACTTTGAATGCGGAATGGCAGTGAAACTAGATGCATGGGGCATTCCATTTCGGAAATCATTCCGGAAATCAGTATTGCGATGTCCACAGTGCCGAGTGTGTGCCGAGAATACCAAATCTCAGGCATTATGACTTTATCAAAGACAACGCAGTGGTCGATGGCCTTCACTTAACGACCGAGAGCAGGGGCATTTGCGTACAGTTTTCAGTGATAACAGACAAGCAACACTGCGCGAAATAACCGCGGAAATCAACGTAAGACGTACGATGAATACCGGTACATCCGTTAGTACAGTGGGCGAAATCTGGCGTTAATGGGCTGTGGCAGCAGATGACCGACTCGAGTGCCTTTGCTAACAGCACATCACCTGCAGCGCCACTTCTGGGCTCGTGGCCACGTCGGCTCACGGTAGACGGCTGGAAGACCGTGGTCTGGTCACATGATTCCTGATTTGAGTTGATAAGAGCTGTTGGTAGAGCAGAGCCTATGATGCCATGGAGCCAAGTTGTCAACGAGGCACTGTGCAAGCCGGTGGTGGCTCCATAATGGAGTGGGCTCTATTTAGATGGGATGGACTGGGTTCTCTGGTCCAACTGAACCGATCATTGACTGGAAATGGCTATTTTGGGCTACAGTGAGACCATTTGCAGCCATTCATGGGCTTTGTTCCCAAAAAGCGATGGAATTTTTATGATGACAATGCGCCACGTCACCGGGCTACAGTTGTTCGCAATTGGTTTGAAAATCACTCTGGACAGTTCGAGTGAATGATTTGGTCACCCATATCACCCGACATGAATCTTATCGAACGTTTATGGGACATAATCGAGAGGTCAGTTCATGCACAGAATTTTGCACCGACAACGCTTCCGCACTGACGGACAGCCATAGAGGCAGCATGGCTCAATATTTCTGCGGGGGACTTCCAACTAGTTGAGTGGATGCCACGTCGAGTTGCTGCACTACGCCTGACAAAAGGAGGTCCAACGAGATATCAGAAAGTGTATGAAAGGAAAGGTAGAGGCGGCAGTTTCCTCATTCAGATGTCGCATTTGAATGTCGTCTGTAAGAAGAACGTATTATGCTTCATGTAGGGAGAAAGAACTGGCTGCAGGTGTCTGAATTCAACAGCGGCAGGATGGTGGTCAATGGAGACTGCGGTTTATCGTTGTATGATATTTCTGCTCGCATTTGTCGACGTCGAAAGACATATTACGAGGATATGGCGGTAGTAGGTTCAGGTAGGCCATACTTCATGCCATGCAGGATTTCAGCGATCCCACTCGACAAGTGTCCGAGACGACAAACGTTGCTCTCTCGGCCGTGAAGTATCGTTCAGTCACGTGACGCAGCTCGAGTTAGGAAGCGGGAGGAGAGTGCGACGACATCTGCAGCACATACCAACGTCTGCACGACGACCATTGTTGCGACATCAGGATCACGCTTGCCGACAATGGTGCGCCCAGCAACAACACTACTGGACCCAGGAGTATCATCACGACCTTTTTTTTTTTTTTTTTTTACGCGAGTCTTGATTCGGCATACAATCCCACAATGGACACATCTGCGCGTGGAGGCTCCGAGAAGATGCATTCGTCATCGTCATATGGGCCCAGTACCTGGCGAAATGGTATGGGGTGCCATTTGGCGGTAATCTGGCCAGCTACCACTACACTTCTGAGGTTTTAGTACCTTGCGCGATTCCGTGACCTTATCGCTCAACGAGATAACACAAGACCGCATGTTGCCCGCGCTGTTGAGGCCTACCTCGATACAAACAGCGATAACTGGTTGCCATGTTTAGCTCGTTGTCCAGATCTCTCAGCGATTGGGAACATGTGGTCAACGGCTGCCGAGAGACCTTTGGCACAACTAGACTACAAAATGGAATAGGTTTAACCCTCTCCAAAAGGGCGGGGGGATCTCTCTCCCAACATTTTGAAAATATTGTAATCTAATTATGTAATCTATATTTTAAAATTTTGAAAAAATATGTATTGTTTTAATCATTTCTTATAGCACATTCTGTAATTATTTTGAATTTTTCAGTGACACATAGCTGAAAAATTTTAAGTCTTAGTAACAAATGTGACTTTTCATAACAAATGTCAATCATATTTTCTAAGTTCTGGAGCAATCTTACGCATCTATGTATCTTTAAATAGTACGTTGTGAATAAAAGCAACAGTTAACGAAATCTATTTTTTGTCTATGTGTATCCCTCCTCTCTTTGTCGCATTGTGGAAAACGCTTTGGTACTGCTCAGATTCAACTAAAAGATATTTTCAGGTGCCGGCCGCGGTGGTCTCGCGGTTCTAGGCGCTCAGTCCGGAGCCGCGCGACTGCTACGGTCGCAGGTTCTAATCCTGCCTCGGGCATGGATGTGTGTGATGTCCTTAGGTTAGTTAGGTTTAATTAGTTCTAAGTTCTAGGGGACTGATGACCACAGATGTTAAGTCCCATAGTGCTCAGAGCCATTTGAACCATTTTTTTATTTTCAAGTTCTAGACCGGGACTGTCCAACCTTTTAGTTTACCTGGACCATGTTGGTAGAAGACGAGTATTTTTTGGCCGCCCATAATATACTTACGGTTCTTTTTATCTATCGTGTGATAGATGCTCAGTTTTTAGACCCCACTGAAACTGGCTTTGGGCCACTTGGGGCCCACGTGTTAGATATTTTTTTCTAGACCCTACTTAAACATCACGAAATAAAAGTTAACAACCAGTAATGAAATTTATTTTCTCTTTAATTTTTTTGTGCTGGGCATAAAGTATCCGCTCCCCTTGGTAACAAGCATTATGGAAAATACGTTGGAATCTCTGGGGTTAAAGGACACTCACTGTGGCATTTAGGCACAGTCAGGTTGGTTATGGAGGGGCGTGTGGTGTGGAAAAATTGTGTAGCGATACCAAGGCTCAAGTACAGTGAGCATGCCTAATGGATGCAGGATGTTGTAGTTATGCAAAGATGAAGAGGCTTGCACAGGATAGACTAACATGGAGAACTGGATCAAAGTCGGCTTCGGACAGAAAACAACACCAACAACTGTATAAAATTTATCCGTGTGGTAATTCTAGAACCCGTGACTGTGTATCTGTTGAATACCAAGACACACAACTGTGATCAGTGTCTTTTTCAATATTCATTTATTTCTGTAAACTAGTTTCCGGTCGTTGCAGGCTAATCCTCATATGGAGGTTGCAGAAACCTCTCGTTTTTGTAGGATGAGGCTGGATGCAGACTCTATGACAAGACAGAAAACACTTTAATCTATGGCCATAGTTCAGGCAAAAATAAATTCATTTTCCGACACAACTTGCCATTTCACCGTCACCTATGGTTATACATTAAAGTCGATATGATATTGTAGTGCCTGTGTTGCTAGAACAATGCAGTGTTCCCTCAGGCATGCATGCAATGACTGAAGAAACATTGCCTCGTACTTCTTAACAATGCTAGCCCTGCAATATTGTATTTATCCAGAAAGTGACTTGCAATTAAACTGACTCCCCCCCCCCACCCCCTGTACGGGAATTACATAATATGTACGAGTGCAGGTTGTGACGCATGAATGACGAAAAGTAAGTTTCCGGATGGATTGAATTGTGCATGGCTAGCCAACGCTGTTAAGGCGACAGTTCGCGTAAAGCGGAAAATCCTGGTTGGAGTCCCAGTCCGGCATAAATTTTTATTGTCGTCGTCCCATTATACAGCTGATGGATGTCCGTATTCGCAACTGCAAACCCAGCCTCATGCTACAAAAAATGCGAGATTTCTGCCTGCCGCATCTGAAGAAGAGCCTAAAAAGGGCCGGAAACTAGTTAACGGAAATAAATCTGCATTTTGAAAGTGAGTGGTCGCCAGTTACGCGTATTTAGATTGAGCAACACTGCACTTTGTAGGAGTGTGGCGTTTGAGACCTAGCAGACAGGTGTCAGCTGGCCTGCAGTGCCGGCGCGTCGTGCTCGCGCCACACCGCCCGGCTGACGGAGGCGGAGGCGGCAGCTGCAGCTGCAGCTGCAGTCGAGCGCGGCGCGCTGATTTACGGCCATTAGCGGCCCTCTGCTGGCGGGCAGGCCGCGAGGCCGTGTCCGTGTGGCTGCTCGCCGATCACCGGCTTCACGATCCGCTGCCGTCCACCACGCCCACACTGTTCTTTACAAAGCTGTCGCGCTGGCAATTTCCTTCACTCTTTTAGATAAGTTACATGGACAAACGAAGAATGGTTACGCACCTTGAATCGCAATAAGAAGTTCCATGGAGACAATTCCCGTTTTTGTCGCTGGTGGACAGCACCGGGCGACGAACTAAAACGATTCGCCGGTGATTATCGATAGAAAGATTCGACAGTCGAGAGATATGAGAAAGAAGGGGGAGCGACAGGAATTGGGACGGAATGCTGGGCAAGGATCGAGTCGTGATCTAATGTGTTCTTTATAATTTGGTTTCACGTATGGCTATTTCATTATTTCTTGCGAGAAGTATACTTTAATTAAAATTTATTTTTGAATATTTAACATTGTCAGCGCATCTACATATGTGGTATAACAACAAAATCACGTAAAAGAAAGTAGTTATTTGTGACAATCAGGCAGTTTTCTCTTACTTTCCTTGATTATTAATACTTTAAAGAATAGTGTTCATTAGAGTTACCATGAAATATTTTTATATCATTTTTACAATTTCAGAAACCTATTTATTACCAAATAAATTTGTTTAACAAAGTTGATGTCATGGATTTCGAAATTACGGAAATTAGGTTGTTCTTTATCAGCAGTTTAGTCTAAGTAACAAAAAATTTTATTACTTACATTTCAAAGCAGTAACACAGATAACGAGAATGAGTAGTTTGTGACGTGTGTTAAAGGGACCAAAGTGCTGAGGTCATCGGTCCCCATACTTACACACTACTTACACTAATTTAATCTAACTTACGCTAAGAACAACACACGCATCCATGCCCAAGGGAGGACTCGAACCTCCGGCGGGAGGGGCCACGCAATTAGTGACATGGCGCCTCTAACCGCGCGGCGCCGTGTGTTAATTATTGCTTATCTTCACATTTCGCGTAATTTATTTTTACGTAGCGAACATCCTGTTCAGAAATACTTTCTATTGACCGTTTTCGACAGGTAACGCTGTCATCTTCAGATCTTCAAAAACTGTTTTACTTCTACTTCATGTTCCATAGTGCGTTCATTACTCATGTCATGTTAACATTTTAGTGAAGATTATATTGCACATTCCACACAGGTTTGTCCAAAATAAAATTACAAACAGGTCTGTCACAAGTAAAAATATACACACAAAGTGCAACGGTCCAGGTTCGAATCCTGCCTCGGCCATGGATGTGTGTGATGTCCTTAGGTTAGTTAGGTTTAAGTAGTTTTAAGTCTAGGGCACTGATGACCTCAGATGGTGCTTAGAGCCATTTGAACAAAGTGCAGCTTGCTGAACTTTTCATGTTTACATATGTATCAATCCTTTGATGCTTGTCAGTTGTTAAAATCCAGAAAATATACAAAAAAATGCACATTTATGCCAACGTATTTACATGACGAGTGAAGCACGTCTTAGAAACTACATATTACTGGATAACAAATATTCCGTTACAAGCTGTCGTCTCGAGGCTATGCAATTAACAGTCAACATTTTAATTAGCACCTAGGAAAAATAATACATTAATAATAAATGATTTTTTGTTTGTTAGCAGATACACGTATGCAGTCCCGGATATAGCCACAGAACGCTGCTAGGTGATCCGAAACAAAATTCCTCAACCATCTCCACCTTATCACCGCGCTGCATCACTTTGCTTGATGTCCTCTAGCGGCGTACTACGGCACTATAGCGCGGGATTTCAGTGTATACCAGAACCGCAGACATTAAGCTGTTAAATAAAAAAGTCCAAAATGAAATTTTCACCCTACAGCTGAGTGTGCGTTGATATGAAATTCCCTGGCAGATTAAAACTGTGTGCCGGACCGAGACTCAAACTCTGGACCTTTGCCTATCGCAGGCCAAGTGCTCCACCGACTGATTTACCCACGCACGACTCACGACCCATCCGCACAGCTTTAATTCTGCCAGTATCTCGTCACTGACCTTCTAAACTTCACAGAAGCTCGCCTGCGAACCTTGCAGAACTAGCTCTACTGGAATAAAGGATATTGCGTAGACATAGCTTAGCCATAGCCTGGGGGATGTTACCATCTAGAATTAGACAACTATTTTTTTCGGGGTCATAATTGAAACTTTATGACTACCGCTCTGTGTAACACCTCAGGCGCTTGTAGAAGAACTTATGCAGTGCTGTATTATCCGATCCGAATTTTCATATGACCTGAACAGAATGTTACATTTTATAAGCAGCGATCAGAAAGTTTCCGTTTGAGGGTGGTGCAGTCCGGAATCGGCATGCCAATCAGGCAAAATCCCCGTGAGCACTATGGCAATCACCCTACAGTCGCACCAGGCTGAAAACAGACATTTGGTAAAACACAGTGTCGTGCTCCGTAATTGTCCGCTGCACACGGAATCGTCAGAACATCAATTAGAACAAGACTGAAATTATATATAATGAATGGACCGAAAAGAAAGTAAAAATTTATTGAGGGTGTAGAAACAGCTATGGTTTTTTTTTATGTAGCCAGTTGCAGTCAAGATATCCTAAAAAGACGTGACGGGAACCTAATGGGATGTGGGTAGAAAACATACTCCAGCAACATGTGCCCGTACTACTAAAGACCGTATCGCGTGCTACGCCTACAAGCGGGATTAACCCAGCAGTGGTTATACGTACGCAGGGACACTGGTGGCCACTGAGCACAGTATTGTTGTTCCCGCGTACAGTCGCTCCATGCAGTATCGCTACTAGTCAGTTAGACTTCATTACCTCAGAGACATTGGTTGCATCGTCTTCCACCATTAAGAAAGTTCGCCGTAAGAAACTTAATGAGACGTGGTACAAGATCGTCGGCAGTGTGCCAGCTATTAAGATATCGCCTCTCGTGTGAATGCGAGATGCAGCAGAAACATTGAACAAAGGTGATCACATGTCATAAAAAACAATTAATACGAAGCTCCTCTTAGAAAGTAAAGTCTAATAACAATGAAAGAAAAGTTATTCTCGTCAGTTAGAGACTCTTCCGCTTTCTCCGGAGCCTGCATGACGCTCCAGTAGTTATTCGTTCTCATTTGTCGTGTTCCGAAAAATGGCCGTTTTGATCCCGTAATAAAGTGCGAATGTATGAGGCAACTGATGCTGAAATTCGTCGTTAACTTCTCTATGGGCTTGGTGGACACGTACCGATAGTACACAAAACATGCCGAACTGATGTATTTCTTTTCAAGACAGGAGATACTATCATCTTCTAGATATTGTAACTCACCATAATTTCCGTGATTCCACAGAGAAGCTGCAGAAAATTTTCGCCTTTCGCAACACACAGCTCATTTATTTTCCTTTTACCCATACATGTTTCATCTCTTTAGTAGCCACTTTGTGTGTGTGTGTGTGTGTGTGTGTGTGTGTGTGTGTGTGTGTTTGTCTGTGTGTTTGGATCTTCATTATTATTCTGTCTTACATGACAATAGGAGTGATTTTGTGTTGGTAGTGTGACATGAAATATGCTTCATACTGTTGAGTACAGCTTGGTAAGCAACAGTAAGGAGAGGTGCTGTGGCAACTTGATGTGTAGGAAAGCTGGACAGAAGCAGAAATGATGGTTCAATGGCTCTGAGCACTATGCGACTTAACTTCTCAGGTCATCAGTCTCCTAGAACTTAGAACTAATTAAACCTAACTAACCTACGGACAGCACACACATCCATGCCCGAGGCAGGATTCAAACCTGCGACCGTAGCGGTCGCTCGGCTCCAGACTGTAGCGCCTAGAACCGCACGGCCACTCCGGCCGGCAAGCAGAAATGATTAGCGAACATGTTAACATAGTAAACAGAAGATTTAATTAGCTTGTATTTCTCCAAGTGTACAAAGACTCGTTATAAGTAATGCAGCAAGAAATAAGTGTCCAGCTATCCCAGTAGCAACAAGGATGAGGCTGTATGCACCATCGATGGAGTCTGAGCCGCAACTAGGCGGCACCTGCGTAGCGTCACGTAGCGGCGGCAGAGGGCGCTCGTAGTTCTGAGCTGTCGCAGGCGCGGCTCAGCGGGCGTGCACCATTGGGTCCGCCAGATTCCCCGAGACTGTTGTCTGCGTCTGACGGAAACTTGCAATTCCGTTACCGTCTTTGACGCCCTTGGGTTGGTATTTGATACTGGTACCTCATATACAGCTTGTCGTCTGCAAACGACGAAATGTTTTAGTTTTTGGCGCTGCCTTCTTGTTTGCAGTTCTGTTAGAAGGGTTAAAACACTGTTTTGCCTATAAAATGTTTGGATGGACATGTTTCTGCAAAAGCTGTTACGTATCTGGTGTATCTATGTTTTAAGGCTACAGCACTTTAACACGTATACACCAAACATTTTGCTTTCATTGTCGAAGCATTATCGATGGTGTTTCTGTAAATACAAGGTGCATAATACGTCTGTAGACCGTGATTCATATAGATTATAAAAAAATTTTCTTTGTGAATGTGGTGTACTTACGACGTTTATTGCTCCATTTTACTTGCTTTGCCGTCGAAAGGTTTTCCCTCGTTGCTAGGAGACGTTGCAGTCGAAAACATTTGGTCTGGTTACACTTTCAACAACCATCATGATTTTTTGACTTTCAACGACACGTTTTCTTCATTTACGTTGTTTGCATTTCACTGCACTGTAGAAAACATCACAAATTCTCTTTACAGAAATTTTACTGTGGTCTCACGTGTTTCACATTCAGCAGTGTGGTATTCTTTGTTCATTTGCTTTTCGTGTGTGTTGCAAGTAATACCATCAATGCGAATGCAATGATTTTAAGAATACTTTCGCGCGCTCGCATATATATATATATATATATATATATATATATATATATATATATATATATATATATATATATATATATATATAATGTGTGTGTGTGAAAATTAGAAGAGATGTTTTAAGAGTTCAGTGAAGATGTGATGTAGTGAAATAAGTAACGGAGGTAGAAGAGGAAGTCGAGAGTGATTGGAGAGGGTTGAAGTGGAGTGGAAGAGCAGAGGTGGTTGTAGGTGAGGCGGCTGGAAGAAAGAAGAGTGAAGTGCTGTTTGTCCACTGTAAATTGACTATTCGCGCGTTGACTGTCGGGAATGTCAGAAGTGCCTAGACCTCGGATTAGGACGGCCGAAGTGATAGGAGCAGTGAGGGAAAGGCAGCGTCAGCTGCTTGCCACAGTCCTGGCAACGTTACCTTAATAACGTGCACAGTAATACTTACTGGCCTGGGGCAGCTTAACGCTGGCAGTGCTCTGAGACAGTGAATACGTTTTAACTAGTGCAGATTTTCACAGTTTCTGGCAGCACCAGTAAAATCGTCAAGCTGTCGCGGACAAACGGAACTGTGTGGGGATAACAGGATGTGACACAGGAAGATGATGGTTCAAATGGCTCTGAGCGCCATGGGACTTAACTTCTGAGGTCATCAGTCCCCTAGAACTTAAAACTACTTAAGCCTACCTAACCTAAGGACATCACACACATCCATGCCCGAGGCAGGATTCGAACCTGCGAACGTAGCGGTCGCGCGGTTCCAGACTGTAGCGCCTAGACGCCGGCCACGGTGGCCGAGCGGTTCTAGGCGCTTCAGTCCGGAACCGAGCGACTGCTACGGTCGCAGGTTCGAATCCTGCCTCGGGCATGGATGTGTATGATGTCCTTAGGTTAGTTAGGTTTGAGTAGTTCTAAGTTCTAAGGGACTGATGACAGAGCCATTTTGTAGCGCCTAGAACCGCTCGGTCATCCCGGCCGGCTGACACAGGAAGAGATCTGATATCTATTACCTACACTTCATAATCTGTTCTATTAACCTGTTGTCAAAACATGTAAAAAGAAGTACTAAATGTCGTAAGTCAGTCACATACACAAGAACAAATCGTTTTTAATCTAGAAGAATCAAAATGTAGAATCGTGTTACATATGCTATTTTGCATAACTACCGCTGATGGTGCTTTGTCAGTAAAAT
This sequence comes from Schistocerca nitens, assembly GCF_023898315.1. Lineage (NCBI taxonomy): Eukaryota > Metazoa > Arthropoda > Insecta > Orthoptera > Acrididae > Schistocerca > Schistocerca nitens. The sequence goes on from NC_064615.1 coordinate 450,876,440, forward strand.
CCAAACGTGTCTAGTGCAGCACACTTAAGCAGAAGTACGCCAGAAACCGACAAATACAATAATGGTTATTTTGTTCATTTTCGTTGTCTTCAGTCTTGCACACGCTAGCTGATTCGTTTATTTGCTACGAAAACAAAGTTTTTGCAGTCACTAGTGTGATATTGTATACAGTTTCCGGACAGTTTACGAGATTTTGATGAATTTTATCCAAATGGCAGTTTGCTTTCACACATTGTAATTATAGAATCGAGATCGTTTTTGTTGTACCGGACGAAATGACACTCATCGATACAGTGGCGCGTTCTTAGCTTTACACGTGGAGGGAGCTGAAGATATTACAACAGAACAAAATATTAGATCGCTTCATTATAACATGAACTATTTAACTTTGTTACAATCCATGTCCACAGGAATGTCATTAGTAACATTGCTATCAATGAACACTAACTTCTTGTCACAGAATACAATTGACGATAAACTTTTATGCAGAGTTCTGTCTAATACAACGATCGCACTGTTGGTTCGGTAGAGAGACGATGTTGTCGTCTTCGACGAGATTGCTGAGTGGACTGAGCGGTACTGCGCTCAGACGTACTACTCAGCCACGACATTGTTGCACTTGACTGTCATCGGAAACACGCCGTGACGTTACAGTAAACAAGTATAGTGGTGAATAAGAAAAACGCATCGCACTGTAAATTAATTCAGATCAGTTGTGCGTATACTATCGTCTCCGATTACACGATGACTCACAATAAGCCAACCTAAACGCTCTCACTCACAAGTGCAGTAATATTGTGGGCGAGTAATAAGCGAGGGAGCTGATGAGACGAAATACTGGCAGAAGTAAAGCTGTGAGGATGGGGCGAGAGTCGTGCTTGGGTAGCTCAGTTGGTAGAGCACTTGCCCGCGAAAGGCAAAGGTCCCGAGTTCGAGTCTCGGTCCGTCACACAGTTTTAATCTTCCAGGAAGTTTCGTATCAGTGCACACTCCGCTCCAGAGTGAAAATCTCATTCTGGAAACACCCCCCAGGCTGTGGCTAAGCCATGTCTCCGCAATATCCTTTCTTTCAGGAGTACTACTTCTGCAGGGTTCGCAGGAGAGCTTCTGTAAAGTTTGGAAGGTAGGAGACGAGATACTGGCAGAAGTAAAGCTGTGAGGACGGGGCGTTAGTCGTGCTTGGGTAGCTCAGTTGGTAGAGCAGTTGCCCGCGAAAGGCAAAGGTCCCGAGTTCGAGTCTCGGTCCGGCACATAGTTTTAATCTGCCAGGAAGTTTCAAGGGAGCTGATGCCGTGGCGTGTGGAAACTCTTACAGGCGTGTCTACGCCACCGTCGCTCATTCGCCGTTGCTTTTGACAGCGACTTCGTTTACTTGTGGTTCCGTCGCGAGGTACACCTTGCCATCTCGTTCTTCGGACGACACCACAGTTTGAAGTAAAATGACTGTTCTGTTTCTGACGCACATTTTACAAGTCGGCAGGGTCAGGCTTTCCATGACAGTAAAAACAGTAGCAACTCCTCCTTCCAGGAATACGAATGTGTGGGAGATTCAACTAATCGAGCTGAGATGCTGGTGTCATTGAGCTGCTTTTGGCTGGACGTGGGCCGAAGTCAGTGTGATCGATTTGCCGCCAGAATACTTAAGTTTGGAAGCAGGAAGCTGAGAGTGGAGCGTCTCGACAAGAGTGCAGACGGGTTCCGGACGCGGCGAGGGCAGATCCGCGAGTCGTTATGCCCGCTGACGCTTGAAGAAAGCGAAGCGCGGCCCGCGGCCCGCGGCCCGCGGAAGGCCGATCGATAAGCGATGGGCGTGCTGGGCTGGACAAGCGAGACCGCGCTCTGCTCTGCTCAGTCTGTCCGCCGGCACAGTCGGTATGGAAGCCGCCCCGGCTGTCCAGAGACGCTCAGAGAGCTGCAAGTGCCCGATCAGGCAAACGGTTGGCTAGTCGATTGTTTTTAGTTCAGTCTTTTTCCTCAGTCGAACGAAACCACCCAGTGAACCTAGTCTCCGCGGCTACTTCAGCTGTATGAATGTTTTCCACTCACTCTCTGGGTTTAAGTAGTTTCATTTACGTACCTTTTCGGGCTTTTCTGTTGTACATAAACCATTACGGGGGTTGCCAACCGTTTTTAGAGACAAATAACGTATCTCGCTTAAGGGAGGTGAATATTTTAAAAATTTATGTATTTCTTTACTTGAATACAAATGTTACGTATTTATGTCAAAAAATGGTTCAAATGGCTCTGAGCACTATGGGACTTAACTTCTGAGGTCATCAGGCCCCTAGAACTTAGAGCTACTTAAACGTAACTAACCTAAGGACATCACACACACCCATGCCCGAGGCAGGATCCGAACCTGCGACCGTAGCGGTCGCGCGGTTCCAGACTGTAGTGCCTAGAACCGCTCGGCCACCCCGGCCGGCGTATTTATGTCATTAAATATGTTTTTTTCTTGGTTTTAAAAGGCTAATGTCTGATGCTCCATTATAAATTTATATTTAAATAAAAGAAGAATTATTGGTTTGTTCAAATGTACTGAAGTTCTGTCCGTCTCTCTCTTCCCACTGCTTTGCACCCGCCACTGGCAATTCTCTTTCGGTAAATGCTGAGGTGATATGAACAGGATACATACGATACAATTTTTTTTTAAATTGTGTGGTGACAATCACTTGCTTTTCAAGTTTCTTTTGTCACTTGCCGGAAGAATACTTTTTATGGGAGAAATATTTGTCATCATCCGTTAATTTTCCTTGTATTCCTTCAACTAATACAGTTTTATAATATGAACCATCCCTGCAGTACTGTAATCGCATTGAATTTATCTCGAGTTTCACAGTTAATCGAGTTATGTGATTACTTGTATTCACACGCCACTGAGTGTTTCGCCATTCTGGTCCAGATAGGAAGTTCACTGTTAAGGAAACGCCATTGATAAAAGTGGATGAAAAATTGAACTAAAAGCTGTTTATTAGCATGCAGTAAGAGGGAAACATCGAAATGGCAATAACGTAAAGGCAAGGTGTAGCAGTGTATCATCAACAATAATGATTTAACAATGCCAAAAAACGGTCGAATGTTTCCCTTCAGAACTGAAGACGCAGGGTAATCGGCGACTCCCAACTGTTGCTTCCAGCTGTCCAGAGCAGTGCGAACATAGTTCCGCATAACTGTGAAACTGAAGTACCAGTGTGTGAATGTGAATCCCTGTGAAATACTATACCTGCTACTTTTTAAAGGCTGTAAAATGTAACGTTTTATATCCGTGATTATGATATGCAAAACTACAACGGACAGTGTTGCTCCTACAGACTGGTTTCACTCGAAAGAAATGGCTCAATAATAATCCTGTAGATATGTAACACTACGGTCGACTAAATCGATTGTTTTATTCGATTTTTTCCATCATTAGTGCCCATACGGTGGGCAGCAAATGTCGTAACAGTGGACGGAAAGCTCCCCTCCCCAAGTAAAAAGTATCCACATTTGTCACACAAAATTGTTCTTATTAAAACCCAGATTGGAGTATGTTTTCATTAATTTCGGAGGTTGGTCAGAATTATTTTCCGAGTATTTTTATATGTGGGACCTGTTGCTCGTTACGGAGTATAGTAATTGCATTTCGTTTGATTCCTTCTCACATTTATCTCTGTACCTGTATTACACTGTATCCGCACTGTGGTATCGATAGCTACGATGCCACAGTGTAGGTACAAGTTCTTAGGTTGGCACTACGACAGACACCGACGACAGCGCCTTTTTGCCGGCGCTGTGCAGCTCTACGAGCGCCGCTCCAGATTCTACCCATTTGATCACGAGTAGACGACCAAGCAACATCGTTTCTATTTCATAGTGGGCGAGCCACTACAGATTTTGCCTTTGTAACTTCTAGTAGCTGTTAGCTTTGATACGTGTGCGGCTTCGCACCTACGTGCTCATCTCAGCCAAAGTTAAGTAACCATTTACGTACGCATATTTGTGCCTATAGTAAACTTGTAAAATCTACAGGCAGTACCGAAGTACTTCACCTTTTCCTGCTCCTACTCGCATCCTTCACTCTCGGCCTATTTTGCAGAAACAGTTCACAGGAGCAGATCATGCGCCGCTTATCCAGGCGGGATACAAAACGCCCAACAGAGCAAATGGCGCAAGTATGCGCTGTGTGTTTTTTTGGAAGAAGTTTGTTCCATTCACTCACGCCACTTGCTGTTGCAGGGCCGGTTTAAGAGATAAGCTGCCGCTTGGCGCGCTAAGCTGAGAATGGTGCCAGAGGCATCAGAACTGTAAGATTTCTTTGCTATTAAAAACAGTCTTGATCACGATTTATTTATCAAGGTGACCGGTTTCGACCACTGCTGTGGTCATCTTCAGACCATTGAGTAGGAACCTCTTTCTGTTGGAGAATCACTACGAAAGAGGTCTGAAGATGACCACAGTAGTGGTCGAAACCGGTCACCTTGATAAATAAATCGTGATCAAGATTGTTTTTAATAGCAAATATCTGTAATACATTCCCATAATGTATTCAAATGTAAGATTTCTGTCGAGAACGTACCACAATTAGTAGCGACCGCCTGGGATTCCAAGATCAGAGGGACGCCAGCGGGGACCCAAGGGCAAGATTTGTATAGTACAGTGCGTATTGCAGTCAGTCACGGGTGAAAGAGTAAGAGGGAAAAGGGAGGGGGCGCCATACACAGCGTGGTTATAATCAAACCTCGGGCACTTCTAAGGGCCACCATGAAAAACAAGAAACAATGTGGAAACATTTAGAAGATCATAAGGAAGAGAAAATAACGAATAAACCATTGAAAGAAGCACAATTTAATTTCCACATGAGAGGGTAACATTTGTTAAATGCGGACCAAGGTTACTTTCCAGGTTACGGACGTTGCTCAGTGTGAAGACCGTCTGCATTCACGACAGTCTGGAACCGTACTAAAGATACCATTTGACAACTGCTCGCAGCACTTCTCGAACGGTGGACCATGGAATGTTCAGCTATTATGATACAGCTCGTGGACTGCTTCAGATCGCACGTTGGGTCTCTCATTCTCAGCCATCAGTAACTTCTTCTACAAGTTGTGGCGCAGTTGGCCGTCGGCCTCTCTCAGGAGTAATCCGCAATCGCCATTTAATTCGAAGTACCGGAATCACCTTCTCCAATCGCGATGCGGGACGAGAACCTCTCGTGTGCCTTTAATGAGTCGATGCTCGCGAAGAGCAGCAGCAGTACTGTTGTTTTGATAAAACTGCGAGTAAAGCCCTGCCCACCTATCCAGACCCATGTTGACTGTCTACAACCGTAATGCACACTTACGCCTTTGTTTCAACCCTACGTCGCCGTACCAGTGTCGGCGCCTAACGGCAGATCCTTACACTAACACTCGTAATATCGCAAATCCTGCAGCACATACTCTGAACATCATTACTAAAAAACTGGATAACCACACGGTAAATAGTCTTCCGTCTACACTGGAAAATTGTTTTCTAACAGGCTTTGTGCTGTTGACAACAGTAACGCCCTCTGTACTCTTCGCGTCCATGTCTTCATTCAGCACTTCTCGTTTCTGTCTTGGCGTTATTTTCACCGCCAGTGTCAGTCAGTTACTTGTTCTCTAGATCATTTGACCTATTATTTTATCGCAATGATGTGGAACGAATCAGTTTTCAGCCTATGTACATGTGATTTCAGTGATTAATGCTGACATAATGATCATATTACTTTTTAGACCCACTCATGCGCTCTTAAAACTACACTTAAAAAACTAAATCCTTTTTTTTTTCACAAGCTACCTACCAGTTTTTAAATAAAAATTCGTCCTTGGAAGGAAAGCTTCTCAGGAGAAATGATTTTAGATAGGTTTAAAACTTACTTTGATACCGGTCAGATATTTTATGTAATTGGACAAGTGATCAAAATTTCTGTTGCTCTATATCTAACTCCTTTCTGAGTCACTGACAGCTTTAATAATGTGTAATAAAGGTCATTTTTCCCCTCTAGTGTTGTAGGAGTCGCCAATGGTTGTCGCGGTGGTAACACCGGTTCCCATTAGACCACCGAAGTTAAGAGCTGGCGGGCTGCACTCAGCCCTTGTGAGGCCACTTGGTCGAGAAGTGCGGCTGAATCCACGTCCTGATTGCCTGCTGCTTAGTCTACGTATTATGTCAAGCGATGGAGAGCTCTTGTAGTGTTTTTCCGTGTGTTTTACTTGGTTGCGTGTCCCTATTACGGACGACTTTAATGCAGTAGAAGGGACCCCCATAAGGCAGTAAGACAATAGGTAAAATTTGTCTTGGCAGAAACAGATGAAAGAGGTGAAAATTTGCTATATTTCTGCAATAACAATGATATGGTTATTACAAACACATTATTTCAAGTTCCTCTTAAAAGAAGGTTCACATGAGAGGCACCAGACAAAAGACGATTTCAGTTTGATTATACTTTAATGGAACAAAGATAGGGAATTGTATTATATGCCTAGAGTCATCATTTAAAGCCAGTTCTTGAAACTTAGATAGACTGCTTGGGGATAGTTTACATCTATCTTGAAGAGTCTCCCAGTTCAGTTTCATCAGAATATCTGTGACAGTCTCCCATGGGTCAAACAAACTCTGACTATTCGTGCTGCCCTTCTCTGTATACGTTAAATACCCCCTGTTAGTCTTTTTCGTATGAGTCTCAAACTCTTGAGCAATAATCTAGAACCGTTCGCAAGAGTGATTTGTAAGCAATTTCCTTTGTAGATTGACTGCACTTCTCCAGTATTCTACCAAAAAACCAAAGCCTGCCACCCGCTTTACTCTCAACTGAGCCTATGTGATCATTCCATTTCATATGCCTATGAAGTGTTACACTCAGATATTTGTATGAGTTGGCCGATTCCAACAGTGACTCACTGAGATTATGATCATAGGATACTACATTTTTTTCATTTTGTGAAGTGGAAAATTTTACGTTTCTGACCATTTCAAACAAGTTACCAATCATTGCACCATTTTGAAATCTTATCAAGATCTGACTGAATATTTATGCAGCTTCTTTCAGATAGTTCTTCACTATAGGTAACTGCATCACCTGAAAAATGTCTGAGGTTACTATTAATATTGCCTGCAAGGTCATTAATATACAACATGAACAGCAAGGGCCCCAACACACTTTCCTGGGGCACACCCGGAGTTACTTCTACATCTGACGATGAGTATTCATCTAAGAAAACATGCTGCGTCCTCCCTACCAAAAAGTCCTCAGTCTAGTCACAAATTTCGCTTGACCCCACGTGATCGTATTTTTGATAATAAGCATCAAATGCTTGGCGGAAATCAAGAAATACTGCATCTACCTGACCGCTTTGATCCAAGGCTTTCAGTATGTCATGTGAGAAAAGTGCGAGATGGGTTTCACGTGATCCATTTTTTCGGAATCCATGCAGGTCAGCATTAAGGAGGTCATTCTGTTAAAGATACCTCACTATGTTTGAGTTCAGAAAGTGTGCTAAGTCTGCACAACAAATCGATGTCAAGGATATCTGATAGTAGTTAACTGGATCACTTCTACTATTCTTCTTTTAGATGGATGTTACCTGTGCTCTTTTCAAAGACTTGGGAGCTCAGAAGTAGAATGTAAAAGTTGATAGAGTCGAAAGCTTTGCTGAAATCCAAAAACCGGTAATAGTCGTCTGTTGTTTGTCCATAGCTTGTCTCAGTTCATCAATCACTTTAATAAGAGCGGTCGTCACACTGCACTTTTGCTGGAAACCGGACTGGTATTCGTCTAAAATGTTATTTGATGCTAAATAATTAGCAATCTGTTTGTGAACTATGTATTCTGAAGCCTCGGATAATGCTGGTAGAATGAAAATGGGCCTGTAGTTGGAAAGCTGTACGGCAGATTCCTTCTTTGGTAACGGTTTTATGCGTCCCTGCTTGCAGACTGTTGGGAAGATGGTGGATGTCAGAGAAAGGTCAAAAAGTCAGTTATTTTGAGCAGTAGAGGATCGACGAGAAAATTGATCATTTGCACTGTCATATTATCATTACTGGCAGCTGCCGATTGAATTCACGCATTTGATTTTCTGACCGTGTTAGGGTTTAGCGGGGAAAAAAATGTTTGTTTCCACCAACCACTGACACTTGAAGGGCAGATGTAGGGCAAAATTGCTAAAAAATCGAATTTTTATAGCATAATTTATTAGACTGATATATTAAGAATAATATCGCAAAGTTTCGTAATAGGATTCTGGCTATATATAAGTTTTAAAAAGTTTGTTAGGGCGTCTGCACCTGCCACTGCTCCTCTTTCTATGCTATGATCCACACTTTCTAGAAATTTTTTGTGCGTTAATTTTTCGTTCACACAATTGAAACGAACTGCAGCTGTCTGGGAGGCTATGAGAAAAATTGTCTTTGCGTGTTCCTTTGTTTACAACGTGTTTTTGTTTAAAAAAGAGCGTGTGCTACAAGCTTACTTCGGTTGTTAGTTTACATACATTTGTTTTTGTTCAAAATGGCTCTTAACGGTGGGGGCATAGTCAAAAAAAGTGAGGAAATGTCGAATTTTACATGTAAAAGGTACAGCAAATTTAAATAACTGTGTGACAGATGCATCAACTGTGTAAAGCAATTTTCGACAAAGTCACAGAATTTATCAAAGAAGAAAATTAATGAAGGAATTGATGGTATTGTGTACAGCGCCAAAGACCAGTTTTCCAGTGTACTTAGGTTAACTGACTTATAAATACTTGCCCATATGATTGATGTTTGCCTGCACCAGTGACTAGATTCAGCGATTACGACAGAACGCTCCTCAGTGCTCTTGAAGTTGAGTGCAAGGAGGACGTGAAAGCAGCTGTTGAGCAAGCTGTAGATATTAACAATGAAGGGGAAGAGCCGGCCGGTGTGGCCGTGCGGTTCTAGGCGCTTCAGTCTGGAACCGCGTGACCGCTACGGTCGCAGGTTCGAATCCTGCCTTGAGCATGGATGTGTGTGATGTCCTTAGGTTAGTTAGGTTTAAGTAGTTCTAAGTTCTAGGGGACTGATAACCACAGATGTTAAGTCCCATAGTGCTCAGAACCATTTGAACCATTTGAAGGGGAAGAAGGGCACTGTGTAGTGAAAACAGATCTATGTCCCTTGTGATGGAACGTGGATGGAGAGCAGTCATGCATCAATCCATGCTGCACCATCTGTCATTAGTGTCGATAGAGGGAAAATCTTAGACTTGAAAGTAATGAGCAAATAGTGCTATCAGTGCGACACAAGAAAGAACAATGATTGCTGTGAAGAAGAAAGGTGGCAGCAGGAACACAATAGAGTGCACCAAAAATTACCAGGGGTCAAGTGGTGGGATAGAAGCAGCTGGGATGAAAGCAATATTCCAAAGGATAGTTGAGCAATATGGCGTTAGGTATATGAAGTATTTAGGTGATGGAGATTTGAGACTGGTTTAGGGAAATGCTTATGGCTCACAAACTAAAATAGAAAAACTGTAATGTGTGAGACATGTTCAAAAGCGATTCTTAGATTGAAGAAAGAAATTAAATTCAGGAAATTAGAAAATGGAAAGCCACTGAGAGGTGTTAACAGACTGACAGACAAGGAAATTCACACATTACAAATATATTATGGAAAAGCTATCAGCGATAGCTCAAATAGTGTGAAATCAATGCAGCAAGCCATGTGGGCAATATTCTTTCACAAATTTTCACAGATGATAATCCTCAACATTCCCTTTGTGACACATCATGGTGCAAATATCTTCAGGCAAAAGCCAGTGGAAAGCCGTAACCCACAAACATAGTTTGCCACTTGGCTGTTTTGGATGTTATAGAACAAACTCTCGGGTACCTAGCCAATCCTGAACTGCTGAAAAAATGTGTACATGCGAAATCACAGAACACAAATGAGAGCTAAATCACCGTATATGGATGGGTTGTTCAAAAACAGTATTTGTGTCCTCAATTATTGTGAAGATAGCTACATGTGATGCCTGTCTAGTGTTCAGTAGTGGAAACGCAGGTGCGTACAGAGACTAGGCTTCCATCCAGGTGCTTTCGCACCGAAAATACAAGCATCGATGAAGTGCGACTAAACAAAGCCCAGGCAGCAGAAGAAAAAATGCAAAAGTTGGCTAGGCAAAGGAGGGAGGGGAAGCGATTACTCCAGGAAGACGAGGAAGAGAATAAATATTACGGATATGGACAGCATTAGTCATTAGAGGTATAGCAATATTGTCAAAAATTGAAATAAACAGCGAATTACTGTAAACTGACTTTTTTGAGCTATAATGTACCTCTCAGGAAATATAAAAGGTAACATCCTGAAATTTGGCACAGTTCTTAAGAATTACTTACTGAATAATCCTGTGCAGCACTTTTCCGTTGTCTTTTCTCTGAGAAAAGTTCTCCTTTAAAATTTGAGAAAAATAGAGCAGTCCCGGATAACACAAAACTGAAAAATTAATTTCAAACCAACTATAACCTAAAGAAAAATCTGTTCAACACGCTTAATTAGCCACTTATGCAGATATAAACTGTGAAATTCCATTTTTATTGCTTGATTAGTTTACGAGAAAAGGTACATTATAGAAACATTGGTAATTAAAAATTCAAATTCTTTTAAAATGTATGTCTATGTGCATTTTAAAACCAATATTGCACAGAATATCAAGCATTATGTTGTACATAATAGTCTCAAGTTTTACTATTACAGGTGCAACATTTTTGGAGATATATACGTCTAAGTACAAGAATGCATTTTGCCCTACATCTGTCCTAAAGGGAATCGATGGTTTGCGCTCTTGTGCGTTGGTAAAGTAAAGAGATCGGCGTGGCGAAATACTCAGTTCGAGCCTCAATAGGAACTAGAGGTTCAGCTGCAGATTTGTGTTTGTCTATTCTTAGACCTCGTAGATTTTTCCACAGGACGGCAGATCTGTGAAAGATCTCAGCTAGACTGGCTAATTCGGTTGCTTGGTTACTTGTACGTTACATGATTATCAAAGGTCAGGTGCCCTTCTTATGTCCTTTGTGGCGTATCTCTGGGACGCATCAGATTCATTTTTAAAATTATACCATGCCAGACCGGTGCCTGGCCCCACATCCATCCGCAGCGACTCACTGCAACTATAATTATGACATAACAGTCAATCATGAAATGCTATCCAGGCCGGTGTAGTGAGTTTTAAAACAAACTTTTTGCACTCTATGTCGAATTTCAGTCACAGTGAGAGTCCTTCCTTTCTAACCGCCTCTAAATTTGATTCTTGCACTCTGTCTCGTCAGAAGACCAAAAGTGTTACCACTGCGCAGGTGACAGATGCCGGATGAGCGCCTGCCTGCCACGATGGAGTTGGCAGAGCAAGCAAAGACGAGGCACCGGCAAACTGCCTCCGGAAGGAACTCAATTATCGCCGAGCTATTTATACGGGCGCTTCATGCCGTGTCCTTTAGGACTCGCCGACCCTTACGCTAGAATCGAACTGTGAGTTTACCTGAGAGCCTTGATTTGACAATAATGGCAAAATCTGAAAAATAAATGGAGCTATGTTCCCTCACCATCGTCTTTCCGACTGATGTCAGAGTGGCACAGAAACCAGTGCACGATTGTCAAAATATCTACTTTGACGGGAATCTCTGTAGACTGAAAGAGACACGCATGCCATACATTCAATATGAGAACGCCTTGAAAAGCGAAAATTTGTACCCGACCTACATTAGGACCCGGATTGCTAGCTTTTCGTTGGCAGTCGCCCTACCGTTTAAGTTATCTCTGCATGCCTCCAGGCCTGAATGTATGTTCGAAACTCATGGATGTTTGCCCCTATTACTTCTAAAGTTCTGCGGGGGAAGTGGAACTAACACCACTGGTGTACGTATTTGGTGGAATGCTGTGGTTTTAGCGACCGTCTGAAAATTCAGTGGACTGAAATGAATGTAATGGAATCAATTGTTATGAAGACAGTGAAATACGATGGAGTATGAAATAAATCTGCGACATCCATTCGTAAAAGCGGAACCGGCAGACTTTCAATTGTAGCGACATATTTATTACTTTACGGCTTCGGAACTTTTGAATGGAATTCTATTAAATCGTATCACTGCGTTTCTTTGGCGTCATCCCAGTTGATTCCATTCACTTCATTCCAGTTAATTTCATTCAGCTACTACGGATGAAATACCCAGGTAGAGTCACGAAAAACACAGTCGTCAACCACACTTTATCACCATTTTGTAGCTTACGGTGCCTTTCATCCGCTGCTATTGTACGTGCTGAAGACTGTTCATCTGAAGCCGGACTAAATCACTATCATGTAGTTCTGTATCAGTCGTTCTACATTATGTCCTCAACAAAGCAAAAGGAGCTATTTTCGGATCATCCCAGTTATTAAAATTATAGCAACGGGGTAAATAGTCTGGAGAACCATAGACAAATATGTAACGGGATGTCAACGATTTTTATCTTTAGTCGTTGAAACTCATTTGCGATGTTATGTTTTCTCTCGAAGCAGCTGTTGGTCAAGGGAAGAAAACTCATTGAACAGTTTGTAATATATCAGGCCATTGAAAGGTCCATTGTGTTAGTATTTCACTATGCAGTACAGGAAGAAATTTTCCACAGTTTACAAATCCAAAGCGGTTTCCTGTAACATCAGTTTATTAAAGAGTCCAAGATGAGCATCTTTTTTACGGTTAAGGAACCACTCCGGCGAAGTTACAGTAAGCACTGATTTACGAAAAGTGAAATATAACGTACAAAGGGACAATGTAAAAGGAGATTTACTCTTCAAAATGGCAGTGTATAGTGATGACGCTAAGTTTACCGTGAGAATCGTCAGTTATCTTGTGAGAGATGTCCCACGTTTCGCAACGTGTCCGTCACTGAGAGAAGCGTAGCCATAAAATTTCTGGGTACAACCACATAAACTCTCTTTCTTTTGGGACCGATGATCGTAGCAGTCTGGTCCCTTCAATCCCACAAGCAACCATCTCTTTCTTTATATAGTGTATAACTTTCGTCACTCCCATTGAGTGTCTTAGTAAGCCTCGAAAAGTGTATAGTTTCTGAATTAGCTGTACGAAGCACAACAAAGGTTTCTTGTTAGTGACTATAGACTTCTTACTTCGCTCAGGACGACCTGTGTAAAACGATCATGAAAGCTATGTAAAGTCGTCATATGGAAGGCCAGAGTTTCTTCAGTACTCAAGCTATGCCTGAAACCATAGTTTACTGAGTGAGGTGGCCCAGTGGTTAACACACTGGACTCGCATTCGGGAGAATGACGGTTCAAACCCGCGTGCGGCAGTCCTGATTTAGGTTCTCCGTGATTTCGCTAAATCGCTTCAGACAGATGGCGGGATAGTTTCTTTGAGAGGACACTGCCGATTTCCTTCCCCATCAATCTCTAATCCGATGGGACCCATGACCTTGCTGTTTGGTACCCTTTCCCAAATGAAGCAACCAATCAAACCGAAGTTACAGAACATCTCAAAACATCGAGGGTCGCGTACATTACACATGATTCATTGCATTTAGCCAGTGAATCTGTCGGTTTCCAGTAGTCTAACAGGAAAAACGAAATAATCTTACCAAAAATAAAAGTTCAAATGTGTGTGAAATCTTATGGGACTTAACTGCTAAGGTCATCAGTCCCTAAGTTTACACACTACTTAACCTAAATTATTCTAAGGACAAACACACGCACCCATGCCCGAGGGAGGACTCGAAATTCCGCCGGGACCAGCCGCACAGTCCATGACTGCAGCGCCTGAGACCGCTCGGCTAATCCCGCGCGGCTTATCTTACCCACAGAGCTGTGGATATTAAGCGTTTACAGAATATGTGTGATAGTTTCTTGAGACATGTAAGTTCTAATGTACTTGCAATCAGTTCTGAAGACTAAATTTTGGGAACAGAAAAGTATAATGTAATTTCTAATGATAATTAATTTCCGTACAGTTTTCGGCTTTGTAATGTTACGATATGCAGCAATGTACTGTTTTCATTGAACGTAGACGTATGAGTAAAGGGGTCTTTGTGGTGTACAGGGCTTCGAACACTTGCTGGAGAACCTGGGCATCGGCCGGCTGGAGTTCGACAAGTCGCACAGCGTGGCGCTGCATCGCATCAACGGCACCTTCCAGGAGGTGCACGACCAGCTGCGCCTGCACACGCACCACCACCACCGCCGGCGCAGGGGCATCCCCGACACAGGCGAGTACAGGCGCGCCACGCGACGCTGCCCCGTGCCTACTCACAAGGCGCGTGAAAGTGAACAAGGGCGAGAAGCCGGTAGAGTTTCGTGACGCCAGGCAGTGGATTTTCAACTTTTTGTATGTCCTTCCTTGTGGTAGATAGTCTTTGGAACTTCCGACATTCATGTATGCAATAAAATGAAACACTTGTAGCCGTTGTTTTGATGTTATTTTCGGTGACTCAGTGCACCATCTTCAGGCTTGCATGCATAAACAGTAATGATAGCATCGTCAGCTTACCAACCATCCAAATACAGAGAGAGATTAAAGCACAATGAAACTCAAAAACAATACTATATCAGTGAATTTACAGTAATCATTTCATAAAAGCTAACAGATGCATCCATTATCACATACCTAAAATAGAAATATATATAATATACTAGAACAAATTTCCACTCTATACGTTGTACCAGTCATTGATGAAATCATTAAATAAATACCCCATGATAAAAATTAGTCAGATGACACAGTAAATTGCAAAATCCTGAAGTAACCTACCAAACTAAAAAAATAACGTTAGAAAATTATAGAGATATGAAAGAAAGATCAGAAATAAGTAAACCAAAGAAATATGCATCTATGTGCAAAGGACAGTATCAACAATATCTAATTGTCGATACAGGTAAAGCTATCAAAATGTTGATGTGAAAACCGTATATGGGCATATTTATGTCACATGCGCATTTTATTCATATGACATAAACATGTGCATATACGGTTTTCACCTCATCATTTTATAACTTCGACGTGATGGCGGCTGTAAGTGTTTCTTTTTAGTAAGTAAGTGGAATTTCACGTTCTGGGGCATTTTCAGGTGTGCAAGACAGATTCAAAAAGTTAGATTTTAGCTTTGTGGAGAGGAACATGATCAATAAGATAAAAGATTACTATTTTATTCGTAGTTTCTGTTTTCTCTCTAGCTGTGGTATACGAGTGTATTTCAAAATGAAATTCAGTCGGCAGTTGCACAAATTTCGCTTTACCGGTTTCAACAGATTATCTGTCGTCTTCAGAAGCTTAATAGTGGTTTAGCAGACATTAATATATTCATAATGCCCCATCATTGTGCTAGGACAACAACTTGATTATGTACATAAATGTGATTCATTGACTTAAATAATCAATCTGTGTTTATAATTATCACATACAATATGTTCATTTTTGATGTATCATGACATTTTGCCTCTGTGCCTATGATATTGACATCTGCTAACCCAATACCAACCTTCTGAAAACAACATATTAATCTGTTGAAACCGTTAAAGCGAAACTCGTGCAATTGACTTCTGAATTTTGTTTTGAAATAACTTAGGAAACGGCATATTGGATTAAGTCGTTTGTCGTTGAAGCCTTTGATAGGTTGTTTTTAAATTACAACTAATGTGCTATATATAAATATATTGGAAATAAACTGTTTCACTAATAACTTATTAGTACATGAAGTGTCTGTATGTAAATACGAAAATGGTTATATGTTCAGGCTCGAAAATGTCGGATAAAATTTTAATAAACCAAGATGTTTAACGGTGTAGTCTATCACCCACTTTATTTATGTATTGACGACGTAGTTATGAAGGGCAAACATGCAAGACAATTAGGAATGAAAACAGGATAGCATACCATTACCTACACTATTATATACCGATGACCAGACGAGTACACAGGAAACAGAAGATAATTTACAAAGAACAGAATGTAGATTGATCTAAAACGAAATATACTACAAGTTACTACATCTGCGAACAAGATAAGGGTTTTCAAAGAGAAGAATCCAGTCGTATCGATAATAGCAATTAATGAGAAAATTTTAGAACAAGCATCCCATTCAGTTATCTAGGATGTGGTATTAATTTTAGCTATCACAAGGACATTGAAAAAAGGGTTGATAAATTTCGAGGTATCTGCAGAACACTCTGAAGGACTTCGGGAAGAAAAACAAGAAAGGAAATGCAGACAAAATTCTAAAAGCACCTACTGCTACTGAAGAGAAGTAATGATCTCATCAGGATGCTCTTATAGTTTTAGTAAAAAGTGAGAATGATTTTATGTGCAAGACTATTGTATATTTGTATCGCACTTACTGAATGGACATCAGGACTTTTCTTTTTGCCTTAAACCATTTTCTTGAGCATTGGAGTTCTTATTTATGTGTACTGCAGACATAACGACATGTGTAGCATATGCATACGGAGGCAAGTGCCCATATTAATAGCGCGTATGCAGTAATTTGACGCGCGTTGATTTTCCTAGACAAACAGTATGATGTGCGAGCCTGATAGAGCCGACAAGTGCCGCCGGAGAGCGCTGCCATCGTAAATCACGATGAGCAGGACGGCACACCAGCTCTCTTCCGATCTTGCACCGATCACAATGAAAATCACTTTTGGCATGCTTTGTGACGCAAACCACAGAGTAGGTTGAATAGGCTTATCAATACAATGGCATATTTAACACTGATAATTGTAACTGGTGTTACCTTCAGTACTCATTTAAGCAAACACCACTACATATCACGATATAGACCAAATCCGGCTACATGTTACATTAAATACACTCCTGGAAATTGAAATAAGAACACCGTGAATTCATTGTCCCAGGAAGAGGAAACTTTATTGACACATTCCTGGGGTCAGATACATCACATGATCACACTGACAGAACCACAGGCACATAGACACAGGCAACAGAGCATGCACAATGTCGGCACTAGTACAGTGTATATCCACCTTTCGCAGCAATGCAGGCTGCTATTCTCCCATGGAGACGATCGTAGAGATGCTGGATGTAGTCCTGTGGAACGGCTTGCCATGCCATTTCCACCTGGCGCCTCAGTTGGACCAGCGTTCGTGCTGGACGTGCAGACCGCGTGAGACGACGCTTCATCCAGTCCCAAACATGCTCAATGGGGGACAGATCCGGAGATCTTGCTGGCCAGGGTAGTTGACTTACACCTTCTAGAGCACGTTGGGTGGCACGGGATACATGCGGACGTGCACTGACCTGTTGGAACAGCAAGTTCCCTTGCCGGTCTAGGAATGGTAGAACGATGGGTTCGATGACGGTTTGGATGTACCGTGCACTATTCAGTGTCCCCTCGACGATCACCAGTGGTGTACGGCCAGTGTAGGAGATCGCTCCCCACACCATGATGCCGGGTGTTGGCCCTGTGTGCCTCGGTCGTATGCAGTCCTGATTGTGGCGCTCACCTGCACGGCGCATACACCTTCTAGAGCACGTTGGGTGGCACGGGATACATGCGGACGTGCACTGACCTGTTGGAACAGCAAGTTCCCTTGCCGGTCTAGGAATGGTAGAACGATGGGTTCGATGACGGTTTGGATGTACCGTGCACTATTCAGTGTCCCCTCGACGATCACCAGTGGTGTACGGCCAGTGTAGGAGATCGCTCCCCACACCATGATGCCGGGTGTTGGCCCTGTGTGCCTCGGTCGTATGCAGTCCTGATTGTGGCGCTCACCTGCACGGCGCCAAACACGCATACGACCATCATTGGCACCAAGGCAGAAGCGACTCTCATCGCTGAAGACGACACGTCTCCATTCGTCCCTCCATTCACGCCTGTCGCGACACCACTGGAGGCGGGCTGCACGATGTTGGGGCGTGAGCGGAAGACGGCCTAACGGTGTGCGGGACCGTAGCCCAGCTTCATGGAGACGGTTGCGAATGGTCCTCGCCGATACCCCAGGAGCAACAGTGTCCCTAATTTGCTGGGAAGTGGCGGTGCGGTCCCCTACGGCACTGCGTAGGATCCTACGGTCTTGGCGTGCATCCGTGCGTCGCTGCGGTCCGGTCCCAGGTCGACGGGCACGTTCACCTTCCGCCGACCACTGGCGACAACATCGATGTAGTGTGGAGACCTCACGCCCCACGTGTTGAGCAATTCGGCGGTACGTCCACCCGGCCTCCCGCATGCCCACTATACGCCCTCGCTCAAAGTCCGTCAGCTGCACATACGGTTCACGTCCACGCTGTCGCGGCATGCTACCAGTGTTAAAGACTGCAATGGAGCTCCGTATGCCACGGCAAACTGGCTGACACTGACGGCGGCGGTGCACAAATGCTGCGCAGCTAGCGCCATTCGACGGCCAACACCGCGGTTCCTGGTGTGTCCGCTGTGCCGTGCGTGTGATCATTGCTTGTACAGCCCTCTCGCAGTGTCCGGAGCAAGTATGGTGGGTCTGACACACCGGTGTCAATGTGTTCTTTTTTCCATTTCCAGGAGTGTAATTAGGCCTAATGCTGTAAATATATATTAGGCCATTCTGCTACAATGTATTGAACTTTATGGTTACATTAAATAATTAGGCCTAATGCTGTAAATATATATTAGGCCATTCTGCTACAATATATTGAACGTTATGGTGGGGAAGATCTCTACTGCATTAGGTTTTTCCATATGTATGTGTGTGAATTTCAGTCTAGATGAAGGACCTGCTTTGTGTGGCCTTGGAATACAGGGTAACATGTTACTGGCTTGTTTAAATGAGAATATAACCTTTGTGACTATGTTTAGTAACAAATACTTTTTATCTATAAAGACGATCATGTATGGTGCAGAATATTTACTTTATGAAAGGAAGAAACGGAACAAATATTACACTCGGGGCAGTATAATTACAGATGTCATCTCAGTGGCAACATGTAACATGATTCAATGGGCTACAGTTCAACTACCACTGTAAATAACAGTGTAATGTCAAATATCTAAGTACAAACATAGAGCATTCCTTCTTACAAATGATAAAAACGTAACAGCAGTTACCCAAATGTGTTCACACATTATCAGTAGGTTTATTTATTTATTTTATTTACACGTCAGGTGCCGTAGGACCAAATTGAGGAGCAAATTTCCAAGGTCATGTGTGTGTCAGTACATGGAATTATAACATAAAAGTAATAACAGATAAAAATAAAATGTTTATGAACCCGAGAAAGTCTATCCATAATTTTAAGTAAACGCAATCAACAATACAACAAGAATCAGCTTAATTTTTCAAGGAACTCCTCTACAGAATAGGAGTGAGCCATGAAGAAACTCTTCAGTTTCTATTTGAAAGAGCGTGGATTGCTGCTAAGATTTTTGAATTCGAGTGGTAGCTTATTGAAAAAGGATATAACATATAGCAGTATACTGCACACCTTTCTGTACAAGAGCTAAGGAAGCACGATCCAAATGTAAGTTTGATTTCTGTCGAGTATTAACCGAGTGAAACCTGCTTATTCTTGGTAATAAGCTAATATTGTTAACAAGAAATAACAGTAAGGAATATATATATATATATATATATATATATAACGATTGTTACCCTTTAGGAGAGCGATTGAACTTGAATTCATAATTTCATCTTCGTGTGTTTTTCTTCTTTGTTTCCCAAAACCTCCTCATCCTCTCAGAATGCTCCTTCTTCCGTTCCTCTGTCCATTTTTTACCAGGCTGACGCGATGTTCTTTCCCCAAACTTCACACTTGTGATTTTATGCCGGCACTCGGTGCGATCTTCGAGATTTTTTATGTTGATCTGCTGTAGGTCCCTCTGGACTTCTTTCAGCCATTCCGTGCCACATTTACTCCTTGTTATATTATTGAATAATTTCTTTGCTGTTCTGGAGTCTTCCATCCTGTAGATGTGTGTATAAAATTTGGCTCGGCGCTTTCTGATTTCATCTGTTACTATGTTGATCTTTCTATAGAGCTCGTTTTGTGGTCTCTTCATCCAAATGCCATTTTTGTTGATTGGACCGTAAATCTTCCTGAGAATTTTTCTTTCCTGCTTTTCTATTTCCTTAATTTTAGAATGACCATCAATCACCATTGTTTCAGCTGCATAGATTGCTTCTGGAAGAATCACTGTTGTATAGTGCCTTAATTTTGCGTCTGTCGAAATGCACTTCTTGTTGTAATGCGTCCATGTTAGCTTGTAGGCTTTCTGGAGCTTGGTGTTTCTTTGTTCATTGGCAATTCGGTTTAATCCTGAAATGGCAGACTTGTGCAATTTTACCATGTTTTGTTATTAAAGGGGATTTATTTTCTGGCTGCCTTTCCATATATTGGGTTTTTTCATAAGATATCTGTAGTCCGGTTTTTTGTGAAATTTCATGTAGTTTTTCCACTGCGTGAATCGCATCTGTTCTGCTATTGGTGATAATTGCAATATCGTCAGCGAAAGCAAGGCACTTGACTTTAATTCGGTTCTCTTTCTTGATACCAATTTGGATACCCTTCACGTGAGGTTCCCATTCCCTGATTATCTTTTCTAGAACAATATTGAAAAGGATTGGGGATAGTCCGTCCCCCTGTCGGACTCCAGATCTGATTTCGAAGGGTTTCTGATACTTCGCCCATGAATTTCACTTTGGCCGTTGTTCCTATAAGTGTCTGTTCTGTGATTTTTCGTGTCTTTCGGCCGATCCCAAATTCTTCCATGATTTTAAACAGGGTTCCACGGTCCACTGAATCATATGCTTTCCTGAAGCCGATGAATGTAACTACTGTGTTTCTGCATTTCCTCATTTGTAATACTGTCTTTAAGCACCAGATCTGTTCCGCACATGACCGTCCTTTTCTGAATCCGGCCTGGTATTCACCAATTAGTGTATCTGCTTGGGATTCTATCCTGTTTAAAAGCGCTTTGGAAAGGATTTTGGAAGCGACTGGGAGCAGGGAAATTCCTCTGTAATTGTTCATGTCTGTCTTGTCGCCCTTTTTGTGTAGCGGGTGAATTAGAGCGCATTTCCAGTCCCCTGGTATCTGCTCCGTTATCCACATGTCTGATATTATACGGTGTAATTTCTGCATAAGTATAGGATCGTTTAGTTTCCAGAACGCAGCAATGATCCCATCTTCTCCTGGTGCTTTGTTATTTTTCAACTGCTTGACTATCTCCATAATTTCTTCAAGATCCGGGGCATGTGAGTCTGGGTGTGTGAATACTGGAGAAGAGAAGACAAGTTTTTCTTGGGGTGGTTGGCAGTTGAGGCGGGAACTGAAATATTGGGCTAAAATTTTGCAGTTATTTTTCGTGTTTTCCAAAGAGCCATCGGGTTTCTTGAAGCACAAGCTAGGCGCTTGGTATCCCTGTAAGTTTTCTCTGAAAGTCTTATAAAAATTTCTTGTATTATTTTTGATGAAATCCTGCTGGATTTCAGAGAGTCTGTTGTTGTCATATCCCCGTTTTTCTTTTCTAATTATTTTTGAGGTCTGTTTTTGGGTTTTAAGAAAGTTCTCCGAGTTTTCTTCAGTTTTGTGACTGCTAAATTTTTTCCATGCAGTTATTCGGTTGTCATCTGCCTCATCACAGGTTGCATTCCACCAGCGATGTTTCCTGTTGCGAGGGGGTTGTCCTAATTTGAGGGCTTCCTGAATTTTCTCTGTTAGTTTCTTCCAGTCTGTTGATTTTTCCTGATTAATTTGCATGATGATTTTTTCTTTGTTCAGTTGCAGATATTCCGGATCTGGTTTGGTACTTTTGGGTGGCCTTTTTAGCATTCTGTTGGGTTGGAATTTTGTTTTTATTTGGAGAAGATGATGATCTGATTCAAAGACACCTTTGCGGGTTCTGATGTTTTGAATTTCTTTTATGTTTTCTTTGGAAATTGCGACATGGTCTATTTGGTATTCACCCTGTCTAAGACTGGGTGATCTCCATGTGGTTAACTTATGTGCAGGTTTTTGAAACTGGGTACTCATTATTTTAAGTCCAAAGTTTCTGCAGAAGTCGATTAGTTTTTCACCATTCTTGTTGGTACGTTTGTGTTTGGTGTGGGGTCCAGTGGTATCTCTGAATTTTTTTTCCTTCCCTAATTGTGCATTAAAATCGCCTACTAAGATTTTCACATGGTGCCTAGGTACTTTATTTGTTGTTTCTTCTAGTGTTTCCCAGAAATTGTCCACTGTTTCAGGGTAGATTTTATTGTGGTGATTTGTGGGGGCGTGCACATTGATCAGAGTGTATGCTTTATTAGCTGATTTTACTGATAACAGGGAGACTCTTTCATTGGGAGACGTGAAGTCAATAACTGAGTCGAGTACGGAAGTGTGTACGGCGAATCCTGTTCCGAAAAGTGATAGTTTGTCTCTTACTTTTATGGCAGGTTTGCCCTTGTAGATCCTGTAATTCTCTGTGTTAAAGTGTCCTTCATCTGTGAATCTTGTCTTTTGCAGTGCAGTGATTTTCAGGTTAAATTTTCCCATTGCGTTGGTGAGTTGCTTTAATTTGCCTGTTTTAGTGAGGGTGTTCACATTAATTGTACCAATAAAATTTTTACGTTTCGTTTTGAGAGTGTGACGAGTTTTTGAGAAGCTCCGATTCTTCTCCGCATGGTGTCCCTGATCCCCCAGAATCCGATGATCAGGTGAATCCAGTCTATCGACTGGTGCCTGGGGTAGTGACTCTGTGGTCGTCTTTTCCATCATGCGTTCAAGTTGAATTTTAGTTTTTGTGGTGATCTCTGTTGAGACCACAGGTATACGACTCGATTTTTGAGTTCGAGAAGATTTTGTGCAGCCGCCTCAACTAGAGGAACAGACGCTGACCACTGGCCGCCAGATGCTGAACAGACACCACTGGGTTTATTGGTTTTTGGTCCACCCTGGGTATTTCATTTCCCCAGTACCACCTATATCTAGGAAGCTTTCCCCTATCCACCACCCGGGGAGGCGCCCGATGGGGGTACCAACAACCCCACACGGGATATATATATATATATATATATATATATATATATATATATATATAATTTCACATGATTAGTGAAACTGAACAGTTCAAATCTATATATATATATATATATATATATATATATATATATATATATATATATGAACTGTTCAGTTTCACTAATCATGTGAAATTAAAACGTCAGGTTTTGTTGAATTGTGTTTTAGAAACTGAAAAAACTGATTCTTACTGTGATTTAGTGTTAGTTTATTTCCTACAAGCCATGAACTTAGGTCACGAACTGCACTAATTGAAACCGAGCCAGTGTTGCACACAACATTCTATCCTACCAAGGTAGTGTCATCAGCAAACAGAAATATTTTAGAGTTACCCGTAATACTAGAGGGCATATCATTTATATAAATAAGGAACAGGAGTGGCCCCAACATTGATCCCTGGGGCACCCCCCACTTGACTGTACCCCAATGACCCCACATCACAGCCATTCTCAACATTGTGAATAATGACCTTTTGCTGTCTGTTGCTAAAGTAAGAGGTGAACCAATTGTGAGCTACTCCTCGTATTCTCTAATGGTCCAACTTCTGGAGCAATATTTTGTGATCAGCACAATCAAACGCTTTAGTTAAATAAAAAAAAAATATGCCTAGCGTTCGATACCTTTTGTTTAACCCATCCATTACCTCACAGATAAAAGATAATATAGCATTTTCAGTTGTTAAGCGACTTCTAAAGCCGAACTGTACATTTGATAGCAAATTGTGTGATATAAAGTGATCAATTATCCTTATATACACAGCCTTTTCAATAACTTTAGCAAACATTGAGGGCATAGAAGTAGGTCTAAAATTGTCTGCATTATCCCTTTCTCCCTTTTTATAAAGCGGCTTTACCACTGAGTAATTTAATCGTTCAGGAAACTGACCATTCCTAAAGGAAAATTTATAAATATGGCTAAATACAGGGCTAACATGTGCAGCACGGTACTTAAATATTCTGCTAGGCACTCCATCATAACCATGAGAGTCCTTAGGCTTCAGTGATTTGATTATTGACTCAGTCTCCCCCTTGTGTGTATCAAAGAGGAGTTTTCAGTCATCAATCTCGGAAAGGCAATCGCCAAGAAAGTTATATGATTCCCTGTAGAAACTAAATTTTTATTTAATTCGCCAGCAATGCACAGAAAATGATTGTTAAATACTGTACATATATCTGAATTATGAGTAACAGAAATATATTTTTTCTTCGAACTGACTTTATATCGTCGACCTTGTGCTGCTGACAGACACTTCCTTCACAACTGACCATATGGTTTTAATTTTATCCTGTGAATTAGCAATTCTCTTTGCATACCACAAACCCTTTGCGTTCCTAATAATATTTTTAAGTACCTTTCAATACTGTCTGTAATGGGCTACTGTAGCTTGATTGTGACTACTTCTAACATTTTGATATAATTCCCGCTTTGTTCTATATGATATCCTTATCCCACTAGTCAGCCACCCAGGCTGCCTATTACTGCTAGTACCCCATTTAGAACGTTTTAATGGAAGGCAACTCTCAAAGAGAGAAATGTGTTAAGGAAGGCATTATATTTATCATCTATGTTATCGGCACTATAAACATTCTGCCAGTCTTGTTCCTTCACAAGATTTAGTGAACTCTCTGTTGCTATTGGATTAACTTTCCTACATAGTTTGTAAATACATGTGACATTTGTTTGAGTACAGAAGCCTTTTAGTATTAAAATTTGTGCGTTATGATCACATAACAATACGCATTAGCAGAAATCAATGCTCCCCTTGCAAAGAAACTTTCGAAGCGAATAATACCCCTGAAATATATAGCACTTCTGCTCACTGCTGTCATGTTTTAATCATTGGATGTACTACTGAATTATGTGTAAGTTAACTAAATGAAGTAGCATTCAGTATCGTAAAAGGACGTTCACACACTACTTTACCATACCATGTAACTTCCGTGTAGAATATGTAGAATACTTGGTACCAGTTTTATTCGCCGCTGTTACATTTCCCTGTACTTCAACACAGCAAAGGTATTAAGAATGGCGCATTTTGGAGAAATCTCTAATGTGTTGTAGCACTGAAATTGCATATTTTAGCATTATGTACGTATAACTGCAAAGACCACGAAATATTGCACGTGAGCTTCGTAAACACTTAAATCAACATGGTGTCTGCACGGTTTGGATCAATCAGCCAATCCCGTTACAGAACACATGACAGGTTGTGGCTATTTTGGGACTTAACGAGTAGCAATTAAATTAATAATCTTAGTTGTCACAAATATTTCACTGACTTTCCGAATATATTATGTAGCCGAAGTTGTGGTTAGTTGGGGGGGTAACAGTAGAGCTACATTTTCTTCTCCGTTTCGAAAATACAACGGCGAAGTATCACAGTGCATAATCTTAAAGCGTAGCAAGGTATCTTTCTCTGTTCCAAGGATCAGGAAAAGGGAAAGCACCAACATCATTCACGACTGTTAACTACGCTGAGACTATATGAGGCCAATTGTGTTTCCTAGCAGGCACATGTAGATCTAAATATGCCCAGTAATGACATTTTTACCCACTCGCAAAAATTCCTACATAACACCATCGCTTCTTTTATACTGATGAGATTGTCTTAAACAAATAAATGAAATTGACTGTTTAATTACCAATATTTGATTGCTCCTCACTGATTACCTATTCTCTGTTAAATATGTACCACAGTGACCCATGCAGAACACAGCCCAGCACCGAAAATAAAGAAGTTCTACTCACAATGAAGTTGCATTTTCAGAGGAAGTGTTGTAATAGCCTCGGCTGGCACTATCGGCTCTTTCTGAGATGGACACCCTCCTTAAAGCTTCCTGTCCTCTCGTACTTTCGGACGTTATTAACCTTGACCTCTCCCTTATTCACTGTGATTTTGGTCAAGCTACTAAAGGGAATTAAAGACAGGTACGTAAGTGAAGAGTTGTAGGAAGATTCAAAGAAACAGGTGTCTTGAATGAAACCGTCAGATACAGAGACAAGCTCACTTTATCAGTTGAAGTGATAGCACTAAAATGAGTATCAGAGGGTGTTTAGATTTTTCGGTTTATCAGTCTGGCATTCACTGATCGCTCATCAGGAGAAATTCAAACATAATAAGTGCTGAAATACCCCTATATGGGGAAATAAAGGCAGACAAAAGTGCATTACTTTTTACAGCCAACCTAACTGCTTCTTTTGCTGCGGCACTGGAGGGACCACATTCGGATTGCAGTGTTATGAAGTATTCTAACGACCAACTTCACCTTGCAGGTGTATCTCTGAACGGGAAAATTTTTTTTTGGTAGAAATGACCATCTTTTTAAAATAAACAGGTATCGACTCAAAAGAACCTCCATACCTATATGTCCTGTTTATGTATCATCTTTCTGTCGCTCTCGCATCAGACATAAAATTGTTATGCAAATTTTCCGAACTCTTAATTACAAGTTTCAGAATTTATTTTATAGTATCAAATGTCCTTCATTTTCTTTGGCGGAATTAATTCTCAACAACCAACGTTAGAAACACCGGTCGCAGCAGTGGTGTCTCACTGAGAGACCTGCAACAGGCAGTGGGCCGTAGGATATTATTATTATTATTATTATTAATTGTAAAGTTTGATCATCGACCTTTGAGAGTGTGGCTTTATATCGTAACTTACGAGGGTTGGGCAAGAATATCGAAACAACGCGAGAAAAAGATGCTAGCCAAGGCCACAGGTTGAGCAGTTGTGGTTGACCACCTGTGTAATGTCCTCAATAAGTTGCATATCTCAGTCGTGATCAGAGCAGTGCTCTATGTTGCTGTGAGGCCACTATGTTGAAGATAAGTGAAATCGAAATTGGGCATACTGCTGGTGCGCGTATGGTGGATGCTTCCTAACCAAGGTAACCGAAGTGTTATTTATATCGCATACAAGGAAAACGAAGAAAAGCATCCGCTAAGTCACAACGTGGTCGAAAATATGAATCGAGTGATAGTGACGGACAGTCACTGAAGAGCACTGTGACGACAAATAAGACGACTTAAGTTTCCTTTAATTTACGTCTATGGTCACTAAGGTTAGTGGCCATAGACGTAAATTAAAGGAAATTTATTACACATACGGGTCACTGTTTTTCCGCGACGATGTCGCAGCTTATGAAAATAAGAGGACGACAGCTGCAAAAGTCACTGAGGAACTGAATGGTGCACTTGCGAACCCCGTCAGCACCAAAACAACACGAAGGGAGCTCCATAAACAGGGAATTGCAGGGGAAGCTGGAATTTCAGAACAATTCATCAGTGATGCAAGTGCTTGTAGCAGAAAAAGTGGTGCCCAAGGCATAACACCTGGACTGTGGAGCAATGAAATAGTCATTGGTTCGGATGAGTATTGTTTCAGACTGTTTCTGACCTCGGGCCGAGTTTGCGTCCCAGGAGTGAAACATGGCGGGGATTCGGTGGTGATTTGGGCAACCATATCGTGGTAAACCGGGGGTTTTACGGTTATTCTGCAAGGTCGCATTACTGCCAAGGATTACCTTACCATTTTGATTGATCTCGTCCACCCCATGATAATGTTTGTTCCTGAACTGTGACGCTGTGTTCCAAGACTACAGGCCCCCTGTTCACGCAGTTGGCGTCATCCAGGACTGGTTTCGTGAGCGCGAAAATGAGTCGTCACATTTCCACTGGCCAACAGTCAGCAAATCACAATTTTACCGAGTCTTTGCGGTCTACTTCGTAAAGAAGGACGCTTGATCGATATCCACTTTCATCATCTTTACCTGAGCATCATTTGTAGACTTAGAGAAAGCTTTTGACAATGTTGACTGGAATACTCTCAAATTCTGAAGGTGGCAGGGGTAAATTACAGGGAGCGAAAGGCTATTTACAGTTTCCACAGAAAGCAGATGGCAGTTGATGGCAGTTATAAGAGTCGAGGGACATGAAAGGGAAGCAGTGGTTGGGAAGGGAGTGAGACAGGGTTGTAGCCTATCCCCGATGTTATTCAGTCTGTATATTGAGCAAGCAGTGAAGGAAACAAAAGAAAAATTCGGAGTAGGTATTAAAATCCACGGAGAAGAAATAAAAACTTTGAGGTTCGCCGATGATACTGTAATTCTGTTAGAGACAGCAAAGGACTTGGAAGAGCAGTTGAACAGAATGGACAGTGTTTTGAAAGGAGGGTATAAAATGAACATCAACAAAAGCAAAATGAGGATAATGGAATGTAGTCGAATTAAGTCGGGTGATGCTGAGGGAATTAGAGAAGGAAATGAGACACTTAAAGTAATAAATGAGTTTTTCTATTTGGGGAGCAAAATAACCGATGATGGTCGAAGTAGAGAGGATATAAAATGTGGACTGGCAATGGCAAGGAAAGCGTTTCTGAAGAAAACAAAAATTGTTAACATCGAGTATAGATTTAAATGTCAGGAAGTCGTTTCTGAAAGTATTTGTATAGAGTGTGACCATGTATGGAAGTAAAATATGGACGATAAATAGTTTGGACAAGAAGATGATATAAGCTTTCGAAATGTTGCGCTACAGAAGAATGCTGAAGATTAGATGGGTAGATCACATAACTAATGAGGAGGTAGTGAATAGAATTGGGGAGAAGAGGGGTTTGTGGCACAACTTGACTAGAAGAAGGAATCGGTTGTTAGGACATGACCTGAGGCATCAATGGATCACCAATTTAGTATTGGAGGGCAGCGTGGAGGGTAAAAATCGTAGAGGGAGACCAAGAGATGAATACACTAAGCAGATTCAGAAGGATGTAGGCTGCAGTAGGTACTGGGAGATGAAGCTTGCACAGGATAGAGTAGTGTGGAGAGCTGCATCAAACCAGTCTCAGGACTGAAGACCACAACAACAATAACCTGAGCATGCCACTATTTTGCAGATAGAACAGTACAAGGCTCCCTTGAAAACCATAGAGGAACTGTATTTATCCATTCCGAAGTGACTGGAAGCTGTTTTCAATGCCATCGGGTTTCGTACTCCGTATTAGGTGTGGTAATGGTTTCGTGGTGTTTCCATATTTTGTACACTCCCCTGTATGTAATTTGTAAAACAACTAAACTTTTCAGATAAATTGCTGATGTTGTTTCGAAGAATTTGAATTAAATGTCGGAGACCGTGTAACTGTTCAAATGACTGTAGTTCTGGTGGCTACTGGCCACGCAGGTCTTGTACATTTTTGTAACGGCACTGTTTGACACTGTCTTCCAGACTCGCCACTTGAGCTGGATTTGGGTATACCGCCGTCTGGAGACGATGGAGACGTCGGAGACGGTGGAGTCGATGGTGAGACATCGGACGTCTCGCTTCAGCAAGGTTAGTGTTTCCACTTTTCGTCTCTAACCGTTACTAAATGTAAGGAAGAATCTATTATGTCAACTAATAATTAGAGACCAGTTTGGAAGTAACAAACATTTGACAGCGAAAGACATGACATGCTTCTCTTGCACGCATTGGGTGTAAATACGAGGATGAGTCCAATGAAAACCTTAAATTTGTAATAACAAATCGAAATTTCGCGCCGTTATCCTGTAAGTTGCTAAGCTTGCTACAAACAGCTTTAGGTGGCAGCATAGTGCAGATGCACACATACCGTCGCAGTATCAGTATAAAGATGGTCGCCCCACTTGCGACTTGCACCAGGGATGAACAGCGTTCTGTTATTCGGTTTTTGCTTAGTGCAGGTGTGAAGCCTATTGAAATTCATCGACGAATGAAGGTTCAGTACGGTGATGCATGTTTGTCACTTCAGCAAGTCTACGAATAGAGTAGGAAGTTCGCAAATGGTGTGACTTCAGTGGAAGATGCTCCCCGTCCAGGTCAGGCACAACGAGTTGTGACTCCACAGAACATTGCAGCAGTTGAAGCCATAGTGAAGGAAAACCGCCGAGTGACACTGAATGACATTGCAGCATGTTTACTGATAAGTCATGGGTCAGCACATCACATTGTGCATGATGTGCTCCAGTTTCACAAAGTGTCTGCAAGATGGGTGCCACGGCAGCTGACTCCTGAAATGAGAGAACGACGTGTTGATGCTTGCGAAGAACTTTTCGGCGCTTTGAGCGAAGCCATCACGGCTTCCTTGCAAGAATCGTTACTGGGGACGAAACCTGAGTTGACTTCCACCAACCGGAAACGAAGCGAGCGAACAAGGAATGGCGCCATTCCTCATCACCAAAAACAAAGATGTTTCGAACAGAACCAACAGCAGGGAAGGTTATGCTGACTCTCTTTTGGGACGAAAAAGGCGTCATTTTGGAGCATTACATGCCTAGAGGGACCACTGTCACCAGTGCTTCATACACAGATCTCCTAAAAAATCATCTGCGGCCTGCAATCAAATCAAAGCGACGTGGATTGCTGTCAGCAGGTGTCCTTTTGCAACATGACAGTGAAAGGCCTCACACTGCTCGTAACTGTTAGTTGCAACAATCACAGACCTGCATTTTGAGTGTCTTCCTCGTCCACCATACTCACCGGATCTTGCCCCAAGTGATTTCCATATGTTTGGACCACTCAAAGACGCAATGGGAGGAAAGAAGTTCCGCTATGATGAAGAGGTACGCCACGCGGTGCATGAGCGGTTGCACGGAGTACCAAAAGAATTTTTTTCTAAAGGAATTTATGCACTTTGTAATCGCTGGAGGACTTGCATTGAACGTGGGGGAGATTATGTTGAAAAGTGATACAGCTTTGTACCACTTCTGCACAATAAATAATAAATTAAAAATATTTAAGGTTTTCATTTGACTCACCCTCGTACACATGTAGATAACCAGTTAGCATAACATCTCTCTAATGGATGTGTTCGTCGCGTGACTGAATGCCGACTTTGTCATCTGTACTTTCCTCTATAGCTTCCCTCGATGGCCGTGTGCCTACATGGCTTCCGATCCAAGTAGGGACAACTGCAGAGTCACGTATCAGCAGCATAACGTCCACAAGCGCCCCCCCCCCCCCCCCCTCCCGCCACTTCCAGAACCCAATCAGTAAGGAAGATTCTGCAATATCGCGACCATAAGTAGATCATTAGACGTGGAGAAAATTCGCAATTAATAAGAATGGGCAAGAAAATCGAACATGGCCAATTTACAGAAATTATATCGGCATTTTCCTCAAACGATAAACCTAGGCGGCCGGAAGGGGTTGGCTCCCGTTCATTGCGAACGCAAATGGAGCAGCAAGTAGTCCCGCGTAACTAGGAAATAGTGCAGGTTACTTCTGTTTGCCAAACGGTTAAAAGATTGTATGCAAAGAAGTACAGGCCAATGTCGCTGACGTCAGCCTGTTGTAGATTCCTGAAACGCGTTCTAACCTGAAATATTATGCTTTTCTCCTGGAGGCAGTAAGCTTCTCTCAAAGAATGAGCGAGGATTCGGAAAATTCCACTCATGTGAAACGCAGTTTACTTTATTCATGCACGACACCTCGCAACAACTTATGCAGATGAAGGAGCGAATCCAGTCTTCCTAGATTTCCGAAAGGCGCTGGACACTGTGCGCTTTCTCGACTACTGACCAAGATACTGCCGTATGCAGTAGCTTCACAGATACGTGGTTGGTGCGATGAACATTCACGGCAACGAAAGTAACATCAAGTGTGCCCCGAGCAAGCGCAAGAGCGTCTCTAATATTCTTGGTATACGCAAAAGATTTATCAGATAGTGTCAGCAGAACTATTAAATTGCTACCTGACGATGCTCTTATATTCAGGAAAGCATCGTCGTTGAATGATTGCAAGGAACTGCAGGAAGACTTGGAGATAATTTGCAAAACAATACTGTTCCAATGTTCGTTCTTCATTAGCATGACCATTTCACAACCATAATCAGTAAAATTGGATGTCATTAGGAATTCAATTCACGACAATCTACTTATCTGTAGGCACATTTACACCTTGTTTTGTTCTGCGCAGTACATGGAAATAACTCCCGTACTGATTTCGTACTTTATTACGGAATAAATGTTACTGTGAATCGAACTTTACATCGTTTATATCAGAAGATATCAGTAGAGAAAAACCACAGGTGTCAAATGACAGTTGAACACACAACCATGTCTGAAGATGAATGACTAAACGGCCATCAGTAAATATTCATACAATTACTCACTTGTTCGCTGGTATCTCAAGCCCATCGATATAAAAGTGGTATCCATACTTTTCGGAGAAACTGTTGTAAATTTATTAAGATCAATAACATTGTTTTTTTTTAGTTTTAGAGCAGTAACACATATGTTTACCACTGTCGCTTAAAGGGTTAAATATGGATAAATGTAAGATTATATAACAAAGAGAGAGCACCCAGTAGTTACGATTACAGGATTAGTGGCGAACATCTTGAGTTCGTTACAGTGTACACGGATTTAGGGAAACATAATAAAAAGTGATATGCAATGGGACGATCACATAAAATCAGTATTGAGGAACGCGATTGGAAAATTAGATCCGTTGGAAGGGTCTTGACAAAATGCAGTCCATCAGCAAAGGAGATCGCACACTGGACGCTAGTGCAACTAATACAAGAATACTGTTCCGCTGTTGTGAATTCAGAGACCCGCTCCTAGGATCTTAACAGGTCGTCGCAGCGCATACGAAAGTAGAACAGAAATGTTTGGGGAACTCGAATAGGGGTCCTTGGAAAAATGACTACATAATTCTCGCAACACCCTGTTGGAAAAATTTAGAGCAGATTTACTTGCTGCCACCATCGGATATCTCGAAAGGCGATCATGAGGATAAGAGAGCGTAGTACACGTTCAGAGGCACATTGTCACAAGTTAGGCGAGGGAAAAATGACTGAATTGTGAAGGAAACAGATAATACTGATACGATGTACCCTCCAGCATGCACTTTACAGTGCCTTATGGATCACGGATGTACATGTAAAGAGGAAGACGTAGAGTTCAGTGCGCTCATCACTGCTTCAATTTGTTTGGGCTCCACAGCGAAAGTTCAAGCCGCCAGCTCAGGTAAGACTA
Organism: Schistocerca nitens; assembly: GCF_023898315.1. Lineage (NCBI taxonomy): Eukaryota > Metazoa > Arthropoda > Insecta > Orthoptera > Acrididae > Schistocerca > Schistocerca nitens. The sequence goes on from NC_064615.1 coordinate 450,909,423, forward strand.
TCGGGACGACACAGCACAGAATCTCTATAAAAATTGTGGTTATGCTGCCTTTTAAACTTTTCACCTATCAGCGTTGCAACTACTTTATATGCAGTGGTTTGTTAGACAATGAGGTGAGCTTTTTGCCCGACAAATTGGGCACGGGTGTCGTAAATTCCTAAACGTAACCCAACATTGCCGTTTTCTAAAAGAATTGCCTCTCCGTTGAGGATTTACTTCGCTGTTGGTAATGTTTATTTAGAAGCCAAATGGGAAAGAAAAGACCAATGTGGAACTGGTAGGATTTAACGTGAAATTTGCCTACCACTCTATGGGTACCCTCATTGAAGACCCAAAACTCTTTTTAGTGAGATGTCTCGTGTAGAAATTCTTGCTTTATCCCGTGATAGTTGCAGAAAAGAAATAATTAACCGACATTTAGTCTGCTGTTTCAATCTTTTTCGTATCAATTACTATTCGTTTATATTAACTTATCAGTTTTAGTGGTGGATTATCTCCGTATTGTTGGTTGGATTATTTGGAGAAATACAGCAACCAACCACATTTTGTATAGCTTTATTTATGCCAAAATATGTTTCGGCGTTTCGTCGTTCTTCAATTTGCTTAGTACATCTGTATCTTCATCAACACATTTGTGTAGTGCATGTGTCACTCTGGAGCTGCCCTGTGCGAAATGACAAGTTCGTCGAGTAGTCTATTTACGTTTAATTAAACGTTGGATGCCCTTACTTTTGTTTTGTAACGTATGACTCATTTTTCTGTCTTTATATACATAGCACAAACACTTTAAGGTTCGCTGATGCACTGATGCTATGTAATCAATGATATTCGCTTAAAAAGTTTACTTTTCTATACACATAGGATAAACCGGATTACCCCGCCACTAAAATTTTCTTGCTATTATGAGAAATTTTATTAATCACAATGAAAAAAATTTTGGAGAGTTTTTACATTTTTTGTATCAATTTGATTTCGAAGGAAAAGAAAAAAGATAAGACATAAGATCTTACAATGGGTGTAATACTTAAAGCCAAACTTCCTTTACATTTATGAGAACTCCAGTTTATTCGCTGTGTATATTTTTATTAATTGTGTGGTAACTTCACTCTGAAATTCCTGCCACTTTCATCTATGTTGAAATAGTAGGAGTTCTGGCAGATGATCTTTCTTATTCAAGACTGTCAGTTTGTGTTATTTTGTTTGTTCAATATCTGCAGCGTCAGTTTATTTTTTGTACAAAAACTAATATTTATATTAAACTGCTTAAATGTGTTAGCTGTATTAAATGAGAGATGGCCAAAAAATTTCCAGACTGTGCTATATCATGATGTTACAGTCAGCGCTGTTTGGCGATGTAAGTGTTATCATTCTTTTTTGCAATTTTTTGATAAAGAGAATTTGTTTTGTATCAGATGTACACAAGCTTTTGACATAAACAGAAAATTAAAAGAACACACAACTCCACTGGCACTGAGGCAAAAATGCCATGGCTACTATTGGTGTATTGTATTAACAAAACAAATCAGAAAACACGACACCATAGAACTTTTAACAACATTTCAGTCACATAAACACACAACCTCACCACAAACTTAACTAAAAGACAAACAGCAAATACACTGAAATCCTGAAAACTTTCTTGTGACTTAAAGTATACCACTCAGTGTAAGCTCTTACTTCATCTTATCGTCTTCTCGTCCTTTAAAACCAACTCATCTTAAAAATTAATTGTAAGAACATTCAGTACTTCGTTTCATTAGGATTTATGTAGTTTCTCACAGTGACTTCACAGCAACTTTGTTTATCCAGTGCACCTTACCTATAGAAAAGCAGTACGTTAAGCGAACACCTTTGTTCACATACCGTGTTTATTCTCGATGTTTTCATTCTTTTGACTGTTAATGATAAATCTGTGTAATGAAAACTAAAAATCTTAGAAGACTTTCAGCACTGACCATCAGTGAAGCAGGTTCTCGTAATATGCCTTGTAGTTTGGGTTTTACTTGCCTCAGTTGCTGAAAATGACGAAAAACTCTCAGTGAATTCTGAAATATGTATAGGAAAGAAAATTCAAATGCAGACAGTCGAAGGAATTATATCGGTAAAATGTCTTTCACTGTCTCAGTGTGCCACTTGAAACTAATACAGATTCGTAAAAAAGAGAATGGTAATTAAACAGGGAGTAGACTGTGTATAGCGAAGTGTCATACCAGCGCAATTAGAAGTGGCGTGGGTGAACATTACGGGCGCTGTGGGATGAACACTAGAGGGGAGAGAAAGCTTGATTTGTACCGTAGAAGTATCGGCGACGAAGAGCGCTGTGGGCGGGATTAGCCAGGATGAGCCACTTAGGCGCGTCCGCGCGGCGGAGGAGCAGACCACGGCCGTGTCGCAGGTTGTCTGGTTGTGGGGGCCGCCACGCCGAGTATGAGATCCATTTTCGTACCAAGAACTCAGCACAAAAAGTATCGAATTCTTTCTCACAATTCCTTGTCACGGTATAAAGAAATTTCTGGACTGACTGTCCTATAGATAGTACTAGATATTAAGCAAACAGTGAATATCGATAATAGTAAATACTCTTTTTTCGTTATTTGTAAGCACAGGACTTGGAGAGATGTGTCTAATAATACGTTCACACTGTGCCTCCCTCTGCTGAATGTAGATGTACAACCACATGAGGGCATGTGTCTGTTGTTGTTGTTGCCGGCCGCGGTGGTCTCGCGGTTCTAGGCACGCAGTCCGGAACCGTGCGACTGCTACGGTCGCAGGTTCGAATCCTGCCTGGGGCATGGATGTGTGTGATGTCCTTAGGTTAGTTAGGTTTAAGTAGTTCTAAGTTCTAGGGGACTGATGACCACAGCAGTTGAGTCCCATAGTGCTCAGAGCCATTTTGTTGTTGTTGTTGTTGTTGTTGTTAGGTCTTCAGTCCTGAGACTGGTTTGATGCAGCTCTCCATGCTACTCTATCCTGTGCAAGCTTAATCATCTCCCAGTACCTACTGCAGCCTACATCCTTCTGAATCTGCTTAGTGTATTCATCTCTTGGTCTCCCTCTACGATTTTTACCCTCCACGCTGCCCTCCAATACTACATTGGTGATCCCTCGATGTCTCAGAACATGTCCTAACAACCGATCCCTTCTTCTAGTCAAGTTGTGCCACAAGCTCCTCTTCTCCCGAATTCTATCCAATACCTCCTCATTAGTTATGTGATCTACCCATCTAATCTTCAGCATTCTTCTGTAGCACCACATTTCGAAAGCTTCTATTCTCTTCTTTTCTAAACTATTTATCGTCCATGTTTCACTTCCATACATGGCTACACTCCACGCTAATACTTTCAGAAACGACTTCCTGACATTTAAATCTATACTCGATGTTAACAAATTTCTCTTCTTCAGAAACGCTTTCCTTGCCATTGCCAGTCTACATTTTATATCCTCTCTACTTCGACCATCATCGGTTATTTTGCTCCCCAAATAGCAAAACTCCTTTACTACTTTAAGTGTCTCATTTCCTAATCTAATTCCTTCAGCATCAACCGACTTAATTCGACTACATTCCATTATCCTTGCTTTACTTTTGTTGATGTTCATCTTATACCCTCCTTTCAAGACACTGTCCATTCCGTTCAACTGCTCTTCCAAGTCCCTTGCAGTCTCTGACAGAATTACAATGTCATCGGCGAACCTCAAAGTTTTCATTTCTTCTCCATGGATTTTAATACCTACTCCGAACTTTTCTTTTGTTTCCTTTATTGCTTGCTCAATATACAGATTGAATAACATCGGGGATAGGCTACAACCCTGTCTCACTCCCTTCCCAACCACTGCTTCCCTTTCATACCCCTCGACTCTTATAACTGCCATCTGGTTTCTGTACAAATTGTAAATAGCCTTTCGCTCCCTGTATTTTACCCCTGCCACCTTTAGAATTTGAATGAGAGTATTCAAATCAACATTGTCAAAAGCTTTCTCTAAGTCTACAAATGCTAGAAACTTAGGTTTGCCTTTCCTTAATCTATCTTCTAAGATAAGTCGTAGGGTCAGTATTGCCTCACGTGTTCCAACATTTCTACGGAATCCAAACTGATCTTCCCCAAGGTCGGCGTCTACCAGTTTTTCCATTCGTCTGTAAAGAATTCGCGTAAGTTTTTTGCACCCGTCACTTATTAAACTGATAGTTCGGTAATTTTCACGTGTGTCAACACCTGCTTTCTTTGGGATTGGAATTATTATATTCTTCTTGAAGTCTGTGGGTATTTCGCCTGTCTCATACATCTTGCTCACCAGACGGTAGAGTTTTGTCAGGACTGGCTCTCCCAAGGCTGTCAGTAGTTCTAATGGAATGTTGTCTACTCCGGGGGCCTTGTTTCGACTCAGGTCTTTCAGTGCTCTGTCAAAGTCTTCACGCAGTATCATATCTCCCATTTCATCTTCATCTACATCCTCTTCCATTTCCATAATATTGTCCTCAAGTTACATCGCCCTTGTATAGACCCTTTATATACTCCTTCCACCTTTCTGCTTTCTCTTCTTTCCTTATAACTGGGTTTCCATCTGAGCTCTTGATATTCATACAAGTGGTTCTCTTTTCTCCAAAGGTCTCTTTAATTTTCCTGTAGGCAGTATCTATCTTACCCCTAGTGAGATCCTTACATTTGTCCTCTAGCCATCCTTGGTTAGCCATTTTGCACTTCCTGTCGATCTTGTTTTTGAGACGTTTGTATTCCTTTTTGCCTGCTTCATTTACTGCACTTTTATATTTTCTCCTTTCATCATTTAAATTCCATATTTCTTCTGTTACCCAAGGGTCTCTACTAGCCCTCGTCTTTTTACCTATTTGATCCTCTGCTGCCTTCACTATTTCATCCCTCAGAGCTACCCATTCTTCTTCTACTGTATTTCTTTCCCCCATTCCTGTCAATTGTTCCCTTATGGTCTCCCTGAAACTCTGTAGAACCTCTGGTTCTTTCAGTTTACCCAGGTCCCATCTCCTTAAATTCCCACCTTTTTGCAGTTTCTTCGGTTTCAATCTGCAGATCATAACCAATAGATTGTGGTCAGAATCACATCTGCACCTGGAAATGTCTTACAATTTAAAACCTGGTTCCTAAATCTCTGTCTTACCATTATATAATCTATCTGATACCTTTTAGTATCTTCAGGGTTCTTCCAAGTATACAACCTTCTTTCTTGATTCTTGAACCAAGTGTTAGCTATGATTAAGTTACGCTCTGCACAAAATTCTACCACGCGGCTTCCTCTTTCATTTCTTAGCCCCAATCCATATTCACCTACTATGTTTCCTTCTCTCCCTTTTCCTACTCTCGAATTCTAGTCACCCATGACTATTAAATTTTCGTCTCCCTTCACTACCTGAATAATTTCTTTTATATCGTCATACATTTCATCATCTTACCATATGTAGTAATGCAAGTGAATAAAACACCGATACTTTAGATATTCTCTCGAACATAGTGTTCAGACGATCTGGAAATGTCTCCGTTGGGTGCTGATGGGTCTTCAAGGATGCCTCATTTCATACGTTCTGCAGCCGTTGAAGGGTGCGTGGTAGAAAATTCACACAAAAAACACGACGATCGACGCAGTCTCACAGATGTGTAACTCTATCGAAACTGGAGAACTTGGAGGCCGCATGTTGACACACTTCTATTTATGTGACAAAAAGCTGCAAGTTTTCATTCTCTCCAGAGAAAACAATTATTATGTAAAGCTGAACGTAATTCAAACCACTCGTAGTCAGATTGGTAGAAAGTTTCAGTGGTCCCAGAGATTGCATAAAATATTCTGCATACCTCAACGATATCCTCGTCTACATACAGACACTAGTGTTCCATGACATTCCACTCGGACATCAGTTTTACGTGGAGTTCCACAGCTAACACGATATAGTTTCTCAGTGTGTATCGTTAGCTCGCCCGTTATTCAAACCCACACGATCACTGTAATATGTAAGGAAACTTTTGAGTGCCAAAGTAATTTGTAATGGAGGGTTGTTGAACATAATACAATATATCAGTGATTTATACTGTACTTAATCCTTCAGTCTCAGAATATTAACACAAATTGTTACTGAGAAACTGCACTTTACAAATAAATGTCACTTTACTGGATTGTTGCTATGACGTTGCTGTTTAGTAGCAGATAAATAATTTCCTTTTACTGTCATGTTACATTAATTACTAGGTAGTGGCACATCTCTTCTTCTAGTATCTCAATATACGGGATGTGTGAGAAAGTAATGAGACTGACAGCAAGCGATCTGGCAACGCTGTGTTGTTCTACTTGTGTAGACTGGGGTGTTCAACCCTTCCCGATGCTCAGCTCCGTACAGCCATCACGAGATTTTTGAGAGCTCCGTTAGCGAAGTTGTGTTTTACTTGTGCGTTACGGAAATGGAAAAGCGGAATTTACAGCAACATTATGCCATCAAGCTTCGTTTTAAACTTGGGGAATCCGAGCTTGTGATGTTGAAGCTGGCCTCTGGAGAACATTCCTTATCAAGAGCACAAGTTTTTCGCTGTCACAAAGCGTTTTTTGAAGGCCATGAACATGCCGAAGATGAACCTCGCTCAGGGAGACCTAAAACCGACGAAACGTCGAACGTATGCATACTCTTATGAGATTGTTTTCTTCCATACAAACAATCAACCAAGTGTTTTGTAAAGATGTCTCTGAAAGACTAAGGAAATGGGCGAATCGAGTGAGACCGGACATTACAGAAAAGTGGTTGCTGCACCACGACAATGCCCCATGCCACACGGCCACTTCCAACACTGAATTATTGGCCTCAGATGGCATTTCTGTTGTTCCACAGCACCCCTATTCACCTGATCTGAGTTTCTGTGACATTTTTCTTTTCCCGAAACTGAAAAATGTCTCAGAAGGACATCATTTTGAGAAAATTCAAAAGAATATGACATATTAAAGACCCTACCAGCTGAAACCTCTTAGCGCTGTTACCAAGACCCAGAACAAAGAATCCGCCGGCGTATAGCTGCCGAAGGGATCTACTACGAAGGGGACAATACTGTCGTTTGAAAAAATAAAAACTTTGGTACATAAAACAGTCACTCCATACTTTTCTCACACACCTCGAATAGCCACGTTATAGATATTCCTCCATTTGTATTTCATCAGTCATCACGGAATGCTCATAATTGCACACACAGCGCACACCACTGCCACAACAGACAACCACAGAATTCTACTCTCAAAGTTGTCACGGTAAAGAAAGACTCTGTCTAGCTAGTGCAGTTCTCTTACAACTACAATAAACGTTTTGCATATTTTTAATTGATTACACAAATCATATTACCCGAAAATACTTAAGTGTTCTGTCCGAAACTCCAGTGTTTATGCAATCAGTTATGGTTACAGAATAGTGGCGCATACTTCGAAATATTCCAGATCGTATTACAAACTGACATTAATAAACTCACAGATAAAAATTATGCTGTACTTCTATGTTTCGCAAGCGAATGATTTTAAGTGTATGTTACTACCTTGAAATAACTGTGTCGTTACAATGGTACCGTGACCCTCAAAGATGTAAGTCATGGCAGTAACGTGGTGTGTACTCTGTCAGCGCAGTAAGATGGGTCGATGTGGAGACGTAGCAGAATGGCAGAAACGAGGTCCGTATTTGAACCTGTCTATGAACACACTGTGAATGAAATGGCGCGCTTTGTTGGTGTTGTATCAACGCAGACTTTGCAACATGTCTACAAGAAATGGTGTACCTCCCGCAACTATGTAGCACTGCGTAAGAAAGGTGTTCGTAAAAACATCCTAACCGACAGAGTCCAGAGATGAATTTCACGCCTTGTCAATGACAATCGGTGTCAAACTCGACAGGAATTGCTGCTGTCAGTGAAAGCAGATCCTTCTCAACCAGTTTCCGAGCGTACATTGCTAAGGGAATTATGTGCAATGGACATTTAAAGTGAAGTACATCTCAAGAGCCCATTGTTCACAGCAACACATAAAGCTGCAGGTATACAATAGACCATATAGCACAGGAATTTGATTGTAGCTGACTGGAGACGTGTAGTGTGGTCCAACGAGTCTCTATGTTATCTCTTCCAGAGAACTGCATGGTATCGAGAGTGTAGTTCAGGGTGGAAGTGGTTCAAGAGCCAGGTTGTTTGTTTCAGCATTACCGGTGACCAACTGATGGCCTCTTCTCTACATCTCCACAACGCGTACGCTGTGGACAACATCGTCTCCCTAGATTACGAAAGCCATATTCACAGAAGTGCAAGCATACGTTGTTCTTCGAACACTCTGGCGCTCTACCGCATGTCAACTGGCCTGCTGAATCACTTGATCGTAATATGTCTGTAATTGTTTGCAACTGCGGGTGAAATGTAGCAACCAACAATTTCGCAATCAGGCAGCTCTGTGGGCTCTAACCATTGAGCTGGCTTCATGGCTTCAGGTGGGAATGGTGTGGTAGTGTGGATTGCGGTGCTGTGTCCTGAGGGAAGGGGGAAAGTGACAATTTTTTTTCGATGTGCTTATTTTCATCAAAGAGACATGAGAACACATTACAGATTCCACTCTCAAATACTGTCTTGCCGCGTTCAGTGTAACCGTCCCCCATGCACCCCCACCCCACCCCCCTCTCTCACTTTAGTAGCATTAAGGCACAGCCCCTGTTCTTATTATTGTATTAGCTTTCCCTTATTCTTAACAGCCTACGCAACGAAATTTACTTTGATGTTCGTAGTTACGCAGTTATTAACATTTGTTCATGCGCGAGCAGAACGGGCATACTTCTTGAACTCTATCCCCCTGTGCTACTCTAGTAGCAGACTTCGATCAATACATAACACTGTTAGTCCCTGGAAAGCCTATATCTTTTGATAACAATATTCCTGGTGTGGTGGTTAAAAACATCCACATTTTTCACAGGGGTCTCTAGTCCCTGTGTAGCAAATACGTACCTTTTTACCATTCCTGTAAAACCCTTGAGACTTTTCGACTGTGTGACAGTCACATTTTTAACGTATTATGTCAAAAAACAAATACTGAAGAAAGTTTTAAGTGAGTGGGTTAGGCAAATATGTAGGGACATTTAAAATATGTGAAAGGAATTATTTTTAACTAAACACACAACTAGATAAAAATATAATGATAGATGTTGTATTTTAATTCAGAAAACTACTCCATTTGTTACAAAGTTAAGAGGTCTAAACTCGGTGTGTGTTCTCTAGAAAGTTATAGAATCTAGTTCGGTCTTTTTATAGTTTTGTCACCAAGATGAATTCTCAATATTATGAAGATTTATTTATCTTTTCTATCATTACCCAAGATTCACTCCCATGCATAAATTACAGGACAGAGAAATAAAATTCCTCAGGAATATAAGAAGAAACACACGGCTAGATTATAAATGAAATTATCTGTTATGAAGGAACTGAAAATATTTCATATAAATGAAACGGTTGAAATAAAAAGGCAAAAATGGATATCTAATCAGTTGCGAATGGATGAATCAAGGTTACCACTATATTTTTGACAACATACTCCGCAAGGCAAAAGATGTAGTCAAAAGATGAGACTAAATGTAGCTGCAACAGACCGAGCAAGGCCTAATAAATTAAAACAGAAGAAGTAAAGTATTACGAAATTGCGAATAAATTAATGTACAGTAATTCTCTAACATCGTACACTTGCTTAAAGTTGAATTTTAAGTTGATAGTATTAGTGAGTAGCTTACCACGTTTTGGAATACGATCTGTCGCGCTATTTTGAGCCAGGGCTCTTTCCCTAAACAGAAAATAATTTGGGACTGAACTGGCTATGGTTAGACCCGAAGTTTGCTTATTGCGTTTTAAGGGGCGAAAGAAAAAACTCATTTACAGCGACTGGGAGCAAAATGAACCACGTTTCCTCGCAAACGCTGCAGCAACGTTTGGCACTCGTCTTCCTGATCTGACATTTCTCTTCATTCAGTTTGCAGATATTTGTTAACCTTGTAAAGTGTCTGTTGGTGTGATGCATTTAGGCTGAAAAGGGGCCCGCGCATACTCGTCACCACCGTTTACGTTCAGATTTATGGTATATTCTTGGAATAGCCAGAAATGAAACCGGCAGAAGTGGGGGCTCCAGATGGCCAAGCATTTTGGAAAAAGTGGCATTTTTGGCGCTGGTGAGGCGAGACATGGGCCGTTTACGTGGGTGTAGTGGGAATGAGTAGTAAACGGCCATCAGAGGGGCGTGTGCAGATACTTTTTTGTTTTAAATTTTTGCGTTATTTACACTGCAAATAAACCGAAACAATGATAAATATGTTGCATATATTGTTTTCATACAATGCATGAAAAGGAATGGCAGGTGATTATTTGGGATTGCAAATAAATTTCCAGGAAGAGATTGTAAGGCGTACACGAGAACCTCGTATATAAAATTTGCTGCTTCTTCTATTATGCAGTACACGCACTGGGTTATACTGTTCGTAAAAACAGAAAACTAATAATTTGCTCGGCACCTTTCATAAGGTACAAGCGCCGCATTTTTACAATTGCATGATTGTTTAAAACTTTCTATAAAAGTAAAAACTCGGCTAAGGTACATAAAAGATTCTCTCTGATGCACAGTTTGGCTGCAAACTATGTGTACAGCATCGTTTCACCAAATATTGACTAGGATAGCTGGTGATGTACTGCGGTATGAATTCTGATGCAATCTTTTCGGGATGTGATTTCTTTTTCTTTCTCGATGAAATAAGAGCAGGTTTGATGCTTTTTGGACAAATTCTTTACCTGACGACATCTCCACGAATCAATTAAAAGAAGAAAATTGCTTTCCTGCACTTACGGGCTTCGTCACAGTAAAAAAGTTTTTGTATAAGGCTGTTGTAACTTTCCAAAATTTTGATGAAGTATCGATGACATTCATATTTTTTGCGCGTGCTCATCCACCATTTTTTGAATATTTGGTCCAAATAAGCCAGTACTCTCTTGCAGGCTTATGTAGATTGTTGGCAAAAAAATTTTCCAGAAAGGGTTATAGCGTAGGGCATTGTATACGAGTGGGTTAGTTTGTTCATTTCCTGACGTTTCACGAGAACTACTTTTGCCCTTCGATGGTCCAGAGTCCGGGTATAAGTTGATTGGTAGAAAAATTAATGAATGACTGTGCTGGTAAACCCCTTACGGTATTTGATTTTCAAACAGCTGAGAAGAACTGAACGTACTCAGACATTTCTCTCTTTACTTATTCTGATCAACACTAAACAGACACACAATATTTTTAGCGCAACGCAATCTGACTTTCAATTATCCCTACAAAAGAATGGCCCTGACTAATAATAACCTATACCTTTCATGAATCACTTACCTCACAAAAATCTCCGTTACTCGAACTACTGCAATACAGCGAGCGCCAAAACTGTCAGCTAAATAAAAGATTCTAACTACTGAAGGCACTAACTGCTGGTAGGCATTCTTAGCAGATGAAAGATTTGGTAGAGAACAAACAATGTATTTATCTTAATAGTGTTCAAAAGTCATAATATATATATATCAATTCATGACATCCAGTCTTACAAATTTAGTGTCTCTGATGGACACACGTCCAGATCATCCGCTCTCAAAACTTCACCATCTCTCTCCCCACATCCACCACTGCTGGCGGCTCACCTCCAACTGCACAACGCTACGCGCTGTTCACATCCAACTGCCCAACACTACAATAGCGAATATTCCAACAATGCCACCCAGCCACAGACTGCACACAGCACAGACAGTGATTTTCTTTCAGAGCACTACGTGACGTTACCAACATAAAAACCTAAACAGCCTACTTACACCTAAACAGCCTACTTATACTGGCAACCTGGAAAGAAAAGAACGAATTAAATATTTTTATAATACGTGACGTTAAAAAGAGTATTTTGATTGTAGTCGACGAATTATAATTCTCGACTCACATCTACATCTACATACTCCGCAAGCCACCTTATTGTGTGTGGCAGTGCACCATTATTATTTTCCTGTTACCTGTTCGATCTGACACTTCAATTACAATCTCTTCTTGGAAACCTATTTGCGTAGTCCTCGTGGACTCGTGTAAACCTTCCTTGGAAATTTATTTGCAATCCCAAATTTTCCTTTCCTTTCCATGCCTTTTATGAAAATATGGCCATGTGGAACTCCCACATCTGACACTTTAATTTCTGGCCAAGGCATATAACATAAATATGACGAAATCTATGATGACAAGCAGACGCGATCTCCTTATTAGGATCACTGCTCGCTGGATGGTGAGAACCCCAGAGAGCGCTGGAGATGGCCCCGAGGGGTCAGAGACCGGGAGTTGCGACACGCGGCCGCTTTCCCACGGCCATTGGCCGCACCGGGAGCCACCTCGTCTCCAAGTTGCGTTCCCTCGAATTTGGCCATGGCTGCGTACGTGTGCCACAAATATGACGCCATAAGCTCGAACAGTCCACGGGTGTACTGCCGGTCCATGGTGTACGACGGGTACAATATTTCGGCGATCAGACATGTCGCCATCGTCAGGTGCGCTGACGAACTTATCGCCTAAATATTGTGCCCGTTGGACACTATGGACCGGCAATACACCCGTGGACTTTTCGAGCAAGAAATACGCCGGGAGAAACTGCAGAATCACATGACGCCATAAGTTTTTACTTCCCAAAAGTTGGACAAGTTTGGTACACTGTTGTCGTCGTCGTCTTCAGTTTGAAGACTGCTTTCGAACCACCTTACGGTAGTCACTACTTTGCTTCCCTTTACAACCAATACCAAAGTGATGATTCCCAGACGCCTCAGAATCTGTGCTTTCAATCGATCGCTTCTTTCAAATGCGCCGTTATTTTCTTTTCTTTCAGTTTGATTCACATCCTGTTTACCAGTTATCCAATCTACACATCTAATATTCATCATTCTTTCGTAGCACCACATTTCAAACGCTTCTGCTTTATTCCCTTCTCGTCTTGTCTGATTATCATCTAGTGTCACTTCCGTTCAAGGCTTGCCCTCAGCATCGCCCGATTCAATTGGACAACAGTCCGTTATCCTTCTTTCTTTTTTCTTGATTTTCACTTTATATATCTTCAAAAAGTTATACATTTCACTCAACAGCTCTTCCACGTTCTACCCCATCTCTAAAGAAATTAAAATGTCGTCTGCAGATTTTTTCAAATGGCTCTGAGCACTATGGGACTTAACTTCTGAGGTCATCAGTCCCCTAGAACTTAGAACTGCTTAAACCTAACTAACCTTAGGACATCTCATCCATGCCCGAAGCAGGATTCGAACCTGCGACCGTAGCGGTCGCGCGGTTCTAGACTGTAGCGCCTAGAACCGCTCGGCCACGCCGGCCGGCTCGTCTGCAGACCTCTAACTTTTAATTTCTTGCTTTTTAACATTAATTCTGTTTTCAAATTTAGCCTCGGTTTCCTTCAGAGCTTGCTCAGTACACAGATTGAGTAACATGGACGACAGGCCACAACTCTGTCTCACTCCCCACTAAATTCCCGATTCCATATCATGCCCGTCGATTCATAACTGCAATCTGATTTCTGTACAACTTGTAGGCAACATTTAGTGCTCTCTATTTTGTCCTGCTACCTTCAGAATTTCAAAGAGCATGTTCGAGCGAACTTTGTCAAAAGCTTCCTATACACTACAGATGCTACAAACGTATATTTGTCTTTCTTCAGTTGTCTTTTAAGATAACTCTTAGGATCAATATTGCCTCGTTGTACTCCTATGGAATCCAAATTGATTTTCCCATATCTTCAACTACTGGTCTTTTCTGTGCATAGTTCTTCTCAGTATTTCGACATCACAGTTTATTAACCTAATGGTTCGGCAATATTCACACCTCCCAACGCCTGCTTTGTCTGGAATTATTACATCCTTCTTGAAGAATGAGGGTATATCGTCTCTCTCATAGAAGGACGAGCCAAAACATTATGATCACTGCTGACCGCGAAAATGAATGAAGGCTGGTGGCATCGTAGGCACACGACGCGGCAAGGAATGTATATAAGCCGAGCAGAGACGAATGGGGAATCGTTCTAGCGACGATACGAGAAACAAAGGAGGGAATCCGCTGACATAAGGGGCTCTGACAGACGGCAGAGTGTTGCGACCTGGTATGCTACCGTCGTGAGCATCTGTGTTGAAGTGGTTGAGGGATGATGAAACCACAAGCACGCGGTAGAGCATCTTGTAGCTCATCGTTCAGTGCACATTACTGAGCATGGGACTTGGCACATGGGATAAAATAAATAGTCTTCGAGGACCAGTAGCTTTCTCTTGTGATTCCCGGTTCTTCACAGAGAAATGGTATGTCACATCGATCTGAAATTGTAGGCAAGCACCTGTAAAAAAAATACATAACACTATTCTTGAGGGGATAATAAATTGTTATTGTTGTATTGTACTTTTGATGCAATCGCGCGACCGCTACGGTCGCAGGTTCGAATCCTGCCTCGGGCATGGATGTGTGTGATGTCCTTAGGTTAGTTAGGTTTAAGTAGTTCTAAGTCTAGGGGACTGACGACCTCAGATGTTAAGTCCCATAGTGCTCAGAGTCATTTTTTTGTACTTTGGAGACAACCACAGCAGCAGATTTTACGAGTAGCCACCCACAATATTTACAGTGCTATGAGGGAAACTCTATCGGAGGAGAACGAGGAGAAAACTGAAACAGTAATAATGATTAGTGACCAGAACATACACACACATTTATTAGCGGATAATCACCTTTGTACAAATCGGCTCAGGCAGCAGTTCCTGAAGTAAAACTACTATTCCAGGAACTAAGGCTGGGTAATAAACAGTTCTTGTTCCACTAGATTGTTCACTGAAGACGGGCTGTTGTGGACTCGCCAGAGGCAGACGATGCAGCGCGGGCGCGAAGTTCACAAGTAGAAGGCGGTCTCCTCGGTGGTCTGAGCTGAAACTACAGCTATGCAATGGCGTCGGCGCACATCACTTCTCTGGCGGCGCCACTGCTGCCACTTCTTGGTGCGACAATCGCTGGACTGTACGAGAGGGGGTCGAAAAGTTTGTAGCCTAACAAATAAAGAATGACAGAACTTTCATAACACCAACTTATTTCTCAATATAATACCTGTGTACGCTAATACACTTGCGATTTCGAGTCCAGCCAAGCGTTGACAGCATCAGTCACTCTATCATCGTCAGATCGTTGTCCTTTGAGGTTGGTTTTTAGGTTTTGGAAAACAAAAAAGGCTGATGGAGCCAAATCTGGAGATTATGGCGGAGGAAATAACAATTCGAACCCGCAGTCACGCAGTTTTTCCAGTGTTGCGAGGCCTTGGTGCACCGGTGCGTTGTCCTGATACAAAAGAACTCCGTGCGCCAATTTTCCGCGCCTTTCTTCTCTCAAACGGAGCAGGAGGGTGCAATAGTATGATGCATTGATACTTACGCCCTTTTCGAAAGTAATCCACCATAATTACCCCTTCTGCATCCAAGAAGACCGATGCCATCCAGGTTAATTTTTGCGCCTGGAAGTTTTTTGGGGTAGGGGATGAAGGATATTTCCATTGTTGTGACTGTTCTTTCGTCTCAGGATTAAAGTGATAAACCAACGTTTCGTCCATTGTCATATATCTTGCAAGAAAGCCGTCCTCATCCGCTTCAAATTGGCGGACGATTTCTTTACAATACTGCACATGCTCCCGTCTCCGATCTGCATTCAAGTCTTTCGGGACCCACCGAGGTGAAACTCTCCGCATTCTGAAAATATCCACAACAATGCCATGAGCACTGACAT
Organism: Schistocerca nitens; assembly: GCF_023898315.1. NCBI lineage: Eukaryota > Metazoa > Arthropoda > Insecta > Orthoptera > Acrididae > Schistocerca > Schistocerca nitens. The sequence goes on from NC_064615.1 coordinate 450,925,233, forward strand.
GGGAGATTCCAAATGTGATTTCAATGTGCTGAAACGTTGTTCAACGATCCTGCAAAATCGTATCGTGAATTGCAGTCACTGTTTCATCAGTGGCAACGGTGACAGGCCTTCCGCTCCTTGGCGCATCTTCCACACTCGCTCTTCCACGTTCTAGGACACCCAGTTTGTCACTGTTGCATAAGCCGGATCACTGTGTATTCCGCATGTCCTCCGCAATTTCCTTGGGCGTCATTCCCTTAAAATGAAGATATCCAATCACAGCACGGTTCTTGATTCTCTCGATATTCGCCATTTTGCTTACGCTATGGTATACAACGCATCCTAGCGGCAAAACTAACGAAGCTGGAACCGTGAAATTTGACTTGCGTACCCACAAAATGGTCGCCATAAAAGTAGGTGGTGTTATTTGTGCCAGACATTACAGTAACTATCTCGGTCTAGAAACTTTTCAACCGCCTCTCACACACCGTCTCTGTAGTGGGATGTTGACCTATCGACCCCTGCGATGCTGCCCGGTGATGCTTGGTGCTCTTACGACACCACAGTCATGATGACACTCGTATGTAAAACATCACATAGAAAATTGCTGACTGTCTTCCTTCGTAATAATAACAAATTACATTTTTAATTCCCTAATGTTACGTGCAGACACCTCATAAAAAGGTTAGTCTCAGGAAGATAGTTTGACCAAATACTCAAATTGTACGTTGCAAACTATCAGATATCAGACCTAATTACCCCTATTTCCACGCCATTCATAATACCGAGAGCTGTGTGACAGAAATGTTCAGTAGCGGCTAGTGTAGCTGGCTGGCGTATTGCGGGTTGCCAATTCAAACCTGATCACCAGCAAATATTTATTACTTAGTATTTATCATTTTAGAACGTTTCTTATGTTTGTAATGTTTACATATTGCGTAATATTCCATGTTAGCATAAACAGCAGCACTAACTGTGCAGGAGGCAGTTGTGTTTTGTCTTACATTGATATCTGCAATAAAAGTGGTTTCAGTGCAAAGTGTTGTACTTAACAGACGACCTTGCTTTCGAATTTGGACTTGATTGTGGATACGACATGACGTTGTTTGGTGGAAACTCCGGCTACTTCGAAATATCTACATCACCGTGGTCCTAATTACGTGATGTAAAAGCCGTCGCCCTAATGGATAGGAACCGGAATACAAGCAGTATCGTTCCCAAGATCTGTGTATTTCGATCAGTGGATTCCAAAACAGCAGTAACTGAGGTCAGCGTCAAGCATCCGTCAGGGGTTTCGGAGACGTTGGTCAGGACCCGACGAAAGTCTCATATAATTCGAACGAGTAGTCACCAAATCCAGTATGTGGTATGACATGATGGAAAATCGCAAATGGGAAATACGTTCAGCCGACAAGACGATGTATTAGACGAACAACTATCAATGACAGAACAAAGCTCTTTGAATTTTTCGTTTCAAACAAAATATAGCCTCAGTAATATTCTCAGATGGGACTTTACAACTTCACAAGCACCCATTGAAAGTGGAAATCATATCTCCAAACTGACGAAGCGATTCCAACAAGCACGTACAACAAAGATTGCACGGAACGGTTGCTTGCCATCAAAGAAGTTTTCCTGCCGTCACCAATGGGACGAGTTCCATTCAATCCATGTGCTCAGTTAAACTGTGAAGCTTTATCACTTACAAAAAGCTACTCGGACTCACAAAAGAAATCTACATTCCAAAAAAGCGTTCAGGAGCCTTGAAGGTGGTCAGGGGGAACTTTGGATCACTAACGTATACGAGCAACCACAACCCATCCCTAAAGATGCGCTATCTGATCAAAAGTATCCGGACATCCCTGCTGAATTGACCACTAGATGCCACGAGAGGCGGACACGACGGTACAAAATCAGTTGGGGAGCATTGGTCTGTCGTTAGAGAAACAGTAGCAGTAGATAAGGGTCGGTCAGGAGGGCCCGTTGTCTTAGAGTGGAGTAGAAACAAATCCAACAGGGCCTTTCAACCCTTCTAAAGCTACTCAAGTCGACTATTGGTAATGTGATACTGTAGTGGAAACGCAAAGGAATAACCACAGCTAAACTAGACCGACATCAAGTACTGAAGAAGAGAGACGGAAGAGCACTGCGGAGGGTACTAGTAAACAATCGCATGGAAAAAATCACTCTAGAGTTCCAAACGTTTACCAGCAGTCCAGGTAGCACAATGACTGTGCATAGCGAGTTAAAAAGGCACTTAAGTGTGATCTGCAGAGTATCCATGTAGATGTAGAATGGTTACAATGGTTAAGGAGCTTCTCAAAGGCTATACATTTCTGTAGTCAATGCTAAGCGAAGCTTGAGGTGGTGTATAATGTGACGGCACTGGGCAGTAGATGACTGGAAAGAAGTGATTTGGATTGATGAATCACGGCTGTATCTGTGGCCTAGAGAACGTTACATGCCATCGTGTGTACTGCCAACACTGAACTACAGGGGCGGAGGTGTTAGTGTGTGGGACTTTTTATCGTGATTAGGCTGTGGTTGCGCTGTAGAAAACGCTAAATGTGGAAGGATATGAACACACTTTATATCTCTGTGTACTGCTTATAGTAGAGGAACACATCGGAGAAGATGACTTCGTATCGGCATGAAACGCAAGCTGTCATAAAGAAGTATGCGAGACAACGGTTTGTAGAGAATAACATTCCTGAAATGGTCTGGCTTGTCGAGACCTGAAGCCAATGGAAAACCTTTGGGTTTAGTTAGAACGTAGATATTATCTGGTTTTTGCTGTTAAGGGAGAATGTGCTGCCACTCACTCACAGAAATTCAGACATCTAATTAAAAATGTCCCCAGCAGAGATTAAATCGTCACAAAGGCGAAAGGTAGCCATGTCCCATATTAATGTCCACAGGCGTACGTCAGGATACTTTTGATCAGATAACGTATACAGCTGGCCCAGCTCATTGCTAGAGACGAAGAATCATGCATCGCTACAACTACACACACTGCAGTGGAGGAAGCTGCTATCGAACTGCTAATAGGATCTTGCCTGATCCAGGAAGAACTTCAAATGGTTCAAATGGCTCTGAGCACTATGGGACTTAACATCTATGGTCATCAGTCCCCTAGAACTGAGAACTACTTAAACCTAACTAACCTAAGGACATCACACAACATCCAGCCATCACGAGGCAGAGAAAATCCCTGACCCCGCCGGGAATCGAACCCGGGAACCCGGGCGTGGGAAGCGAGAACGCTACCGCACGACCACGAGATGCGGGCGGAAGAACTTCGGCGAGTGTTAACCATTCTGCGACAATTCTCGGATGCCTCCAGTTCTGGATCGGAGAAAAGGCGGACCAAGCGGCCAACGATAACATACCGCATCAACGCTAGGGATCATCCACCAGTTAACCGGCACCTTATAGGGTTCGTCGGCTGAACAACGCATTATTCGGGAAGAAGTGGAGAAGATGCTGCAAGATGACGCCATTGAACCTTCAGAGAGTCCTTGGTCCTCTCCTGTGGATCTTGAGGATGAGGATGGCGCATGGTTTTCTGCATTGATTAACGACGACTGAACAAAATCACAAATAAAGATTTCTGTCTTTTGCAGGTAGCCAATCACGCATCCAGGAGCTCCATTGGCTGCTTTTACACACCACCTAATAACAAAGAGCCTCACTTTAAACGTAATGCACAAAGACTTCAAAGCTACAAAATCTTGAGACATCGGCAGCGTTATTTCAAAAATATTGCATAATATCACGTTTGTCAATCCAGTTAAGGACTGCTTTTTTCCGTCGTCGTTTCCAGTGTACGCTGGTTAAGGAGTGCATTAACACGTGACCATTGAAAACACATTTGTATTGGTATCGTCGTCGCCCATTACAGTCGTGAAATGATTTCCTTGTCGGCCACAACATCCGTATTTGCCGGTAAAGCACGACGATAAACTTGAGAAATTGCCAACTTCCTTCATGTTATGACCACTGACAGGAGTTGCCTTCTTTTTGACAGTCCGTCACATCGGCGCTGCATGTGCTCGTTAGCACTCTTAAACGCAGTGTCAACGTAGTTGTTGGCAACCAGGAAGACATTTGCCTGAGCGAGCAGCCGCGGAGACCAAGGACCCGGCAACCAATCTAATGGCTGGAAGCAAGCCACGTGTGCGCACTTACTTTAGCAACCATAGTGTTAGTGAGTTGTTTTTCGGAACATACATAGCGCTGTATTGCCCAACTGAACGTCGTAGAGCGATAAGGAACTTCTTTTTCACTGAATATTCAAATCGAGGATTGAAAATAAGTGTCAGTGGGAGTGAATAAGTGATATCGTTACGGACGAAGGAATGCGTGACAAAAAAATAATCGAACTAGATAATCAAATATTTAAATGCACAAGCAATTTTTTCTCAATATACAACGAAACATATTTCACAGAACGAAACATAAATGTTCAGCCTCAATGTTATCAACAGTTTTCCTTTGGTAAAATGCCATGTCTGAAATGGGTGACCCTTCGCTGAATCAATGGATAGTCTCACCAAATAACCTCATTGACATCTCAAGTAATTCGAAAATTTAAATTAAAAAAAAGGTTCTGTCATAGCCTTACAAGGGAACCTCCCCATCGCACCCCCCCTCAGATTTAGTTATAAGTTGGCACAGGGATAGGCCTTGAAAAACTGAACACAGATCAATCGAGGAAACAGGAAGAAGTTGTGTGGAACTATGAAAAAAATAAGCAAAATATACAAACTGAGTAGTCTATGCGCAAGATAGGCAGCATCAAGGAGAATGGGAGCTTACGAGCGCCGTGGTCCCGTGGTTAGCGTGAGCAGCTGCGGGACGAGCGGTCCTTGGTTCAAGCCTTCTCTCGAGTGAAAAGTTTAATTTTTTATTTTCAGACAATTATCAAAGTTCAGGCACTCACACATAATCAACTTCGCTCTCCAAAATTCCAGGACATGTTCAGATTTGCTTGGACATATGCAGGATTTGACGGTCTACACACGGAAACATTTGAAAACGGAAAAACGTATGTTTTGACAGAGCACAGGGAAAACTGTGCGACTGTGAAACTGTTGCATTTATTTGTTGCAGTTTATGTGACAAACTCTTATGTTTTCATCACTTTTTTTGGGAGTGATTATCACATCACTGCGGTCGCAAAACACAGCCAGTAGACTTATTACAGTGAGCAGAGACGTCTATGAATGAACGGACAGATCGTAACTTTGCAAAAATAAAGAAAGTAAAATTTTCACTCAAGGGAGGACTCGAACCAAGGACCTCTCTTTCCGCAGCTGCTCACTCTAACCACGGGACCACGGCGCTCATGAGCTCAGATTGTCCATAATGTTGCCTATCTTGTCCATGGACTACTCAGTTTGTATATTTTGCTTATTTTTTCATGGTTCCCCACAACTTCTTCCTGTTTTCTCGATTGATCTGTGTTCAATTTTTCAAGGCCTATCCACTGTGTCAATTTATAACTAAATCTGAGGGGGGTGCGATGGGGAGGTTCCCTTGTTAGTATTTCATTCTTACAGCAGATAGTGCACTAAATTTATTTTTTTTTTTTTTCGCTTTCTTAGCCTGGGCAGTCGGAGAAGCTAACATCGAGTATAGATTTAAGTATCGGGAAGTCTTTTCTGAAAGTATTTGGATGGAGTTTAGCCATGCATGGAAGTGAAACATGGACGACAAATGGTTTAGACAAGAAGAGTATAGACGCTTTCGAAATGTGGTACTAAAGAAGAATGCTGAATAGTGTTGGGGAAAAGAGAATTTTGTGGCAAAACTTGACTAGAAGAAGGGATCGGTTGGTAGGACATGTTCTGAGGCATCAAGGGATCACCAATATAGTATTGGAGGACAGCTTTGAGGGTAAAAATCGTAGAGGGAGACCAAGAGATGAATACACTAGGCGAATTCAGAAGGATGTGGGTTGTAGTAGGTACTTGGAGATGCAGAGGCTTGCACAAGATAGAGAAGCATGGAGAGCTGCATCAAACCAGGCCCTGGACTGAAGATAACAAAAACAGCAACAAAATACTACACTTTTTTTCATTTTTTGAAGTGCACAGTTTTACATTTCTGAGCATTTAAAGAGAGTTGCTCATCTTTGCGCCGCTTCCATATCTCATCAGCATCTGACTGAATATTTCAGCAGCTTTTATCAGACAGTACTTCTTTATAAAATTATAGATGATTTCAGGCTAGTATTAATGCCGTCTGGGAGGTAATTAATGTGCGGCATGAACAGAACGGTCCCCAACACACAATCGCGGGGCACAGCTGAAGTTACTACTACATCTGTCGATGGATATCCATGCAAGATGAAGAGGCTGCCTCACTGTACACTGAAGTTGTTCCGTGGTCTCCTACTTTTGCTCGGCGGCAACCAGTCGGCACTGCGACAGGACACTGCACTGCAGCCTCGCAGGAACTACCCGCCGGCAGTGGTTACGCTGGAGCTACTCACATCGCTCGTTCAGTCGATTATTTGTGACAGTATGAGTCGAAAGCGATGTTGTATGGATCGTATGACGAAGGTGGGAGCTAATCGTTCACAACAAAAATTTTGTTATTGGCAAGAAGAAAGAAACGAGGTATGGTGTGCCTCCTTTTATTGTAGAGCGTCTACAGTACGTACACTGTCACGTAGTCTGTCAAAAGTTCACAGATTACCCAGAGCACTTTTTCACACGGTTACAGTTCAAGTAGCTATCTTTTAAATAATATTGAACAGAAGTAGTTACACGCAAAGAATCTACCATCTACAGCTATACAGGGTATCCCAGAGACACTCACAAGCTGTAGGAACAGGTTCCTCGCACGAAAACAAGAAAAAAGTCCTGTAAACACGAGGTCTAAAGTGCGTACTTTAAGAGTTATGACCACTTGTTCACCTTAAATACTATGAAATACATCTCTTCTACTTGAAGTTTGCTGATTTCCATATTTTGGGAGGAAATAATGTGGACCAAAAAAAGAAAACAGTTTAGTAATCATGAGCTTTAAATTACACATCTTAAGAAATATGAGCACTTGTTTAGCAGAAGAGATGTTTCACAATTAATATACGCATTTTGGAGTCCATGTTTTCTAGGCATTTTTGTCTCGTTTTGGTTTAAGGAACCTGTCCCTAAAACTCGTCGGTGTTTTCCTTGTGCATCCTGTATGTATACTCTGCAAACCCCTGTGAAGTATGGGACGAAGAGTACTTAGCATGGTACCATACGTTCCAATGGCGCATGAACCATGAAACGCGAGGACAGAGACGGTTGAAATGCTTCTGTGCGTGTTACAGTGAGTCTAATCTTGGCCTAACGGGCCCTACGGTAGCGATACCTAGAAGATTGGAGTATATTTCTAGTTTCCTCCTAAACACTTGGCCTTGAAATTTTATAAATAGGCTCTCGCGATGTAATTTGCTTCTACCTTCCAGCATCTCCTTGACGCTCTTCAATGGACCAAGTAGACCTGTACCCATTCATGCGGTTCTTCTTTGTACACGCTAAGTCTTATTTTGTATGGGCCCCACACACTTCAATAATATTATAAGATGGGTGCCATGAGTGTTCTGTAAGCAGTCTTCTTCGTACTCTGATTGCAATGAACTGAAGCCTGCCACCTGCGTTACCTACTATTGGGCATATGTTGTCACTCCATTCCGTAGCTCTACAATCTATTGCACCCAGGTAGCTGTAAAAGTCGGCCAAATATTGTCATTGGTATTCTCGCGAAAGCGATTGGTACTCACTCTGGGAAAATGTTCCGTCAGTTTTGTCTACATCTATTTCGCGTATTTCATCAACATGTAGATTACAGTCCTGATATTTTACCGAATAAAAGTATAGTAGATAAAACTAGCTAATACAGGATGGCGGACGATAAACCGCCCTCGAGCACTAGACTGGTCATTGTCGCTCGCCAGTTGTCTTCTGTTATTTCGAAACTGTTGCGACTACGTTTTGTATTGTCAGTACGTAAGCCCTTGTAACTTAGTTAGTGTGAAGAAGGTATCTCAGCGATATGTATCCTCTTCAAGAAAGAATCGCAACAGTGGAGGCGTACGCGTCTACTGGCTAATTTAAGGGCACGCGGGACATTTCTGCAAAGAAATTTCCTGGCGTTTCCACACCAGTAAAAAGCAGCACACATGATTTGGTGACAAAGTGGCGTACTACTGCGTCAGATGCAAATGCATAAAAGAATAGAGCTCCGTCCGTTCGTACACCTGCTGTGATGATAGAGTCCAAAGAAGTCGACACATAAATTTTCGCAACAAGTGGGTGTTTCGTGTAGGGCTTGACAACGTGATTTACACGTATTAGGGTATCAGCCCTACAAAGTGACATGCGTCCAAGAACTGAAGGAGGAAGATAAGGCAAAACGTGTGCATCAGTGTATATGGCTATGTCAAACAGTTGAGAGCGGAATGTTGGATTGCTGCTGTATTTCATGAGTGGAGAAGCATGGTTCCATCTGACAGGACATGTGAACTCCCAGAACACCAGTTACTACTCAACAAAAAATCTCTATACGATTAATGAGGAACCTCTTCACGAGCAAAACATCGGAGTGTTGTGTGTCGTGTCAGAAAGTCGGATTGCGGGATTGAAACTACAGTAGACGCTGCTGTATATATGCGAATCTTTTACAAATTTTACGCACAGTTTACCCCGCACCCCCTTACCCATGACGTACGTACGCTGTCTTTTAACAGACTGGGGCCACCTATCATACTTCACTTGAGTCAATCCCATGATATCATGAATGACTGACAGAAGAAAAAACTGCAGCAAAGGATTGCGGTCGCCGCGATCGCTGGACGCACGTATTCTACTTGTGACTTTTATCTGTGGGGCAGTCTACAGGGAAAAGTGTGTGCAAGAAACCTAATAACGTTACAAGACTTGAAGGACAATATTCTTAATAAAATTGTGAGAATTGATGCCGCGGAGTTGCGCAAAGTGTACATTAATGTTTCGGGCGCGCGTAAAAGTGCATTAAAGCACAAGGTCATTTTCAGCACCTAATATAATGTAATGCAAAAGACAAGATCAATTCAGTTAGCTAATTTGTTATTTCTTTATTATCTAATTATTACATGTTTATCTTTTTGTTGCTGTAACTGCTCGTGGAGGGCAACAATTCGTGCGTAATTGGCGAGCGACTGTACTCGGGGCCGGTTTTTCGTGCTCCACCCTGTATTATCCTATACGACGCACTTATAGTGACCTGTAAGCCGCTGATCCACATAGCTTTCTGGTTAAATATAGCCTTCTCTTTACAATCGTTATTAAGAGTACACTCTCTTGAAATTACTACCGAAGCTCACAACAACCGGTGCCTTCTGCATAAGGTGCTCGAAAAATGCATTACTGGCCATTAAAATTGCTACACCAAGAAGAATTGGACAAATATATTATAATAGAACTGACATGTGATTACATTTCACGCAATTTGGATGCATAGATCCTGAGAAATCAGTACCCAGAACAACCACGTCTGGCCGTAATAATGGCCTTGATACTCCTTGGGATTGAGTCAAACAGAGCTTGGATGGCGTGTACAGGTACAGTTGCCTATGCTTCAACACGATACCACAGTTCATCAAGAGTAGTGACTGGCCTATTGTGACGAGCCAGTTGCTCGGGCACCATTGAGCAGACGTTTTCAATTGGTGAGAGATCTGGAGGATGTGCTGGCCAGGGCAGCAGTCGAAATTTTCTGTATCCAGAAAGGCCCGTACAGAACCTACAACATGCGGTCGTGCATTATCTTGCTGAAATGTAGGGTTTCGCAGGGATCGAATGAGGGGTAGAGACACGGGTCGTAACACAACTGAAATGTAACGTCCACTGTTCAAAGTGCCGTCAATGCGAACAAGAGGTGACCGAGACATGTAACCAATGGCACCCCGTACCGTCACACCGGGTGATACGCCAGTATGGCGATGACGAATACACGCTTCCAATGTGCGTTCATCGCGATGTCGCCAAACACGGATGCGACTATCGTGATGCTGTAAACAGAACCTGGATTCATCCGAAAAAATGACGTTTTGCCATTCGTGTACCCACGTTCGTCGTTGAGTACACTATCGCAGGCGCTCCTGTCTGTGATACAGCGTCAAGTGTAACCGCAGCCATGGTCTCCGAGCTGATAGTCCATGCTGCTGCAAACGTCGTCGAACTGTTCGTGCAGATGGTTGTCGTTTTGCAAACGTCCCCATCTGTTGATTCAGGGATCGAGACGTGGCTGCACGATCCGTTAGAGCCATGCGAATAAGATGCCTGTCATCTCGACTGCTAGTGATACGAGGCCGTTGGGATCCAGCACGGCGTTCCGTATTACCCTCTTGAACCCACCGAATCCATATTCTGCTAACACTCATTGGATCTCGACCAACGTGAGCAGCAATGTCGCGATATGGTAAACCGCAATCGCGATAGGCTACAGTCCGACCTTTATCAAAGTCGGAAAGGTGATGGTACGCATTTCTTCTCCTTAGACGAGGCATCACAACAACGTTTGTATATGAGAAATCGGTTGGAAACTTTCCTCATGTCAGCACGTTGTAGGTGACGCCACCGGCGCCAACCTTGTGTGAATACTCTGAAAAGCTAATCATTTGCATATCACAGCATCTTCTTCCTGACTTTGATGCATCCAATAACAGCTCGATTTTTAGGATGGCCGGCGTTGGTAGCTGCTCCAAAAACGAACCAGCTCGAGGTCTTCGCCTATCACAGAGTGTAGGTTAAATACTCCTGTAAGACTCGGTGCGCTTCTTTCGCCGTCGCGTGGCCCGTGCAGATGAGGTGCCAGCAGTGAGGCTAGAGCAGGGAGTGGCCCGGCCTGAGTTGCGTGGTGTCGGCTGCCCGCAGAGACGCCGCCGGCGGCACTGCCGGGCCCCTGCCTGTCGGCGCAGGAGCTGCTGCGCTCGCACGGGCTGCCCACGCACCACGACGTGCTCATCTCGCAGCCCGTCTTCCTGCACCTCTGCCCCGCCATCGTCTACGAGATCGACCAGCGCGCCTGCTACGCTGCCGCCAGCGCCACAGCCGAGAGCCACGTCCACCAGGACGTCGTCGGTGCCACTGCGGCCGGTGCGTACCCAAGCCAGCAACTAATTTACGAAATTTAACCTAACAAGCAGTAACCAGCTTCGAATTTCTTGTAAATATTTATCTAATACTAAAATGTAGACTTTCACGGCCGGAAATGTCATGTCCATTATAATTATCCGGGCTGTTGAGACAGCCACGCAGAAATCATAGTGACGTACAGGCTACTGCAAAAACTAAGGTTTTCCTGCGGTGTGTTAAAAATGTAACGGAAAGAATAGGGAGGATCTTGACGAAGCGGAATATTACCGTAATTTACAAGCCCACCAGGAAGGTCTGGGATAAGGATGCTCGCAAACCATTGGAAAAAGCTGGAGTGTATAGGATCCCATGCAGCTGTGGAGATGTTTATGTGGGTACCACTAAAAGAACTGTTTCAAAACGTTTGGAAGAGCACAAGGGCAATTGTAGAAGAGGAGAAACGGAACGATCAGCTGTTGCGGAGCATGCTTTCCAGCCAGGGAACCACAATATTCGTTTCGAGGAGACGCAAGTACTAGCGGCCACAAGCGGATATTACGAAAGGCTCTACAGGGAGGCAATCAAAATCGTCAAACACCCTAATAATTTCAATCGAAAGGAGGAGGGCGTGAAATTAAACGGTGCATGGATGCCGGTGTTGAAGAAGGTGTGTACCACCCGTCCACTACTCGGTGATGGCAACGGCGATCGACGGCAGCGGACAGCGGCCAATTGAACTGACGTTTTCAAAACACGTGACGTCACGCCTCGGCGCGGGAGAGCGCGGACACGGAATTTAGCGGCAGTCGGTAGCGAGCCAGTGGGTGTGTTGGACCTTCCATCGAGCTACAGACCCCCTTGAAGTTGTCCTCCGCAGACGGAGACGAAACGTTGGGAATTGACACAGAATTCATCAACCGACTACGGCATAACAGCCCGGATAATTATAATGGGCAAATAATTATCTACAGAAGCAACGCATCCACTCTGGACGTGGTAAGTCCGTCGCCAGAAGCTCTTAGACTTACAAGCTCACCAGACAAACCAATAGTCACCTCCTATGAGAGCACTCCGGTCACTGTGGAGCGATGCAGCACTTCTGTACCTCTATACTGCAGACACATGACCCTCCATCGCTGGCGAAGTCATGGCAGTGGATACGAGCGAGCACGCGCGCTCCTATGTTTGTGCGTATGCGTGTGCGTTTGTTTATATGGAGTCATAGGTCGACATGGAGACAGGGCCCGTTTAAGGCCCAGGGCCAAACTCAGAGGGACGTCAGATGCTCCCAACCTACACAAGGTGTTCGGAAATTACCGTTACAAACTTCTAGGAAGTGCAGAGGAGAGTGATTACATAACATTTTTGAATAGGAACCCATGTCTGGAAACGTCATCCAATGACACCACATAGCTTGAAAGTTGTAGCCGGCCGGGGTGGCCAAGCGGTTAAAGGCGCTACAGTCTGGAACCGCGCGACCGCTACGGTCGCAGGTTCGAATCCTGCCTCGGGCATGGATATGTGTGATGTCCTTAGGTCAGTTAGGTTTAAGTAGTTCTAAGTTCTAGGGGACTGATGACCACAGATATTAAGTCCCATAGTGCTCAGAGCCATTTTTTGAAAGTTGTAGGCGCCGGCGCCTGTAAATGTATTTATGCGCAGGGTGATTCCGCTCCCTGCCGCCGTTGGATAAGCAGCTGCAGCAGCAAGTCGTATACTCCTAGCTCACTCAATTGTTACATAGTTTAATTCTTAATTTCTTTGCGTGTTTTTGGTACTTGCATTGTTTAATTCATAAATGTCGGGCGTATTATAGTAGTTGAGAGTTGTAGCATCGCGTTTTAGTACCTGAATAGTGTAAATTCGCGTAGTCGTTTGCCTTCTGTTTTTGTTTTGAACGGCCAGTGTCGGTTGGTCACAGTCAGTGTGCTCCCTGCCGCCGTTGGATCAGCAGCTGCAGCAGCAAGTCGTATACTCCTAGCTCACTCATTTGTTACATAGTTTAATTCTTAATTTCTTTGCGTGTTTTTGGTACTTGCATTGTTTAATTCATAAATTTCTGGCGTATTATAGTATTTGAGAGTTGTAGCATCGCGTTTTAGTACCTGAATAGTGTAAAATCGCGTAGTCTCCTTCCGCCGCCGAGCAGTGTGTCAGCAGTGCGCAAGTAGCAGCATTAGTGCATTTACTAGGCAATCTTGTATTTTAATAACCGTTTAAATTTTGTAGATTTGTTTGCGCTCTCTGTAGATTAGTTCAGAAGTTCTTTGCACAACAGTTTTTAGCATGGATAGGGACTGCAACTGCTGTGTTCGGATGCAGGCTGAGTTGGCATCCCTTCGCTCCCAGCTTCAGGCAGTGTTGGCTTCGGTCACACAGCTTGAGGCTGTTGCCAATGGGCATCACTGTGGGGGTCCGGATGGGGGTTTGTCGGGGACGGCCAGCTCGTCCCACGCATCCCCCGATCGGACTACGACTGTGGTTGCCCGGGATACTGCCCGCATTGAGGCTGATCCCTCACCTGTGGTAGAGTGGGAGGTCGTCTCAAGGTGTGGCAGGGGGCGAAAGACATTCCGGAGGGCTGAACGGAAGGCCTCTCCCGTTTGTCTGACGAACCGGTTTCAGGCTCTGTCTCAGGCTGATACTGATCTTCGGCCTGACATGGCTGCTTGTCCTGTTCCAGAGGTTGCCCCTCAGTCTGCAAGATCCGGGCGGTCGCAGAGGGTGGGCTTACTGGTAGTTGGGAGCTCCAACGTCAGGCGCGTAATGGGGCCCCTTAGGGAAATGGCAGCAAGAGAGGGGAAGAAAACCAATGTGCACTCCGTGTGCATACCGGGGGGAGTCATTCCAGATGTGGAAAGGGTCCTTCCGGATGCCATGAAGGGTACAGGGTGCACCCATCTGCAGGTGGTCGCTCATGTCGGCACCAATGATGTGTGTCGCTATGGATCGGAGGAAATCCTCTCTGGCTTCCAGCGGCTATCTGATTTGGTGAAGACTGCAAGTCTCACTAGCGGGATGAAAGCAGAGCTCACCATCTGCAGCATCGTCGACAGGACTGACTGCGGACCTTTGGTACAGAGCCGAGTGGAGGGTCTGAATCAGAGGCTGAGACGGTTCTGCGACCGTGTGGCTGCAGATTCCTCGACTTGCGCCATAGGGTGGTGGGATTTCGGGTTCCGCTGGATAGGTCAGGAGTCCACTACACGCAACAAGCGGCTACACGGGTAGCAGGGGTTGTGTGGCGTGGGCTGGGCGGTTTTTTAGGTTAGATGGCCTTGGACAAGTACAGAAAGGGCAACAGCCTCAACGGGTGCGGGGCAAAGTCAGGACATGCGGGGACCAAGCAGCAATCGGTATTGTAATTGTCAACTGTCGAAGCTGCGTTGGTAAAGTACCGGAACTTCAAGCGCTGATAGAAAGCACCGAAGCTGAAATCGTTATAGGTACAGAAAGCTGGCTGAAGCCAGAGATAAATTCTGCCGAAATTTTTACAAAGGTACAGACGGTGTTTAGAAAGGATAGATTGCATGCAACCGGTGGTGGGGTGTTCGTCGCTGTTAGTAGTAGTTTATCCTGTAGTGAAGTAGAAGTGGATAGTTCCTGTGAATTATTATGGGTGGAGGTTACACTCAACAACCGAGCTAGGTTAATAATTGGCTCCTTTTACCGACCTCCTGACTCAGCAGCGTTAGTGGCAGAACAACTGAGAGAAAATTTGGAATACATTTCACATAAATTTTCTCAGCATGTTATAGTCTTAGGTGGAGATTTCAATTTACCAGATATAGACTGGGACACTCAGATGTTTAGGACGGGTGGTAGGGACAGAGCATCGAGTGACATTATACTGAGTGCACTATCCGAAAATTACCTCGAGCAATTAAACAGAGAACCGACTCGTGGAGATAACATCTTGGACCTACTGATAACAAACAGACCCGAACTTTTCGACTCTGTATGTGCAGAACAGGGAATCAGTGATCATAAGGCCGTTTGAGCATCCCTGAATATGGAAGTTAATAGGAATACAAAAAAATGGAGGAAGGTTTATCTGTTTAGCAAGAGTAATAGAAGGCAGATTTCAGACTACCTAACAGATCAAAACGAAAATTTCTGTTCCGACACTGACAATGTTGAGTGTTTATGGAAAAAGTTCAAGGCAATCGTAAAATGCGTTTTAGACAGGTACGTGCCGAGTAAAACTGTGAGGGACGGGAAAAACCCACCGTGGTACAACAACAAAGTTAGGAAACTACTGCGAAAGCAAAGAGAGCTTCACCCCAAGTTCAAACGCAGCCAAAACCTCTCAGACAAACAGAAGCTCAACGATGTCAAAGTTAGCGTAAGGAGGGCTATGCGTGAAGCGTTCAGTGAATTCGAAAGTAAAATTCTATGTGCCGACTTGACAGAAAATCCTAGGAAGTTCTGGTCTTACGTTAAATCAGTAAGTGGCTCGAAACAGCATATCCAGACACTCCGGGATGATGATGGCATTGAAACAGAGGATGACACGCGTAAAGCTGAAATACTAAACACCTTTTTCCAAAGCTGTTTCACAGAGGAAGACCGCACTGCAGTTCCTTCTCTAAATTCTCGCACAAACGAAAAAATGGCTGACATCGAAATAAGTGTCCAAGGAATAGAAAAGCAACTGGAATCACTCAACGGAGGAAAGTCCACTGGACCTGACGGGATACCAATTCGACTCTACACAGAGTACGCGAAAGAGCTTGCCCCCCTTCTAACAGTCGTGTACCGCAAGTCTCTAGAGGAACGGAGGGTTCCAAATGATTGGAAAAGATCACAGGTAGTCCCAGTCTTCAAGAAGGGTCGTCGAGCAGATGCGCAAAACTATAGACCTATATCTCTGACGTCGATCTGTTGTAGAATTTTAGAACATGTTTTTTGCTCGAGTATCATGTCGTTTTTGGAAACTCAGAATCTACTCTGTAGGAATCAACATGGATTCCGTAAACAGCGATCGTGTGAGACCCAACTTGCTTTATTTGTTCACGAGACCCAGAAAATATTAGATACCGGCTGCCAGGTAGATGCTATTTTTCTTGACTTCCAGAAGGCGTTCGATACAGTTCCGCACTGTCGCCTGATAAACAAAGTAAGAGCCTACGGAATATCAGACCAGCTGTGTGGCTGGATTGAAGAGTTTTTAGCAAACAGAACACAGCATGTTGTTATCAATGGAGAGACGTCTACAGACGTTAAAGTAATCTCTGGCGTGCCACAGGGGAGTGTTATGGGACCATTGCTTTTCACAATATATATAAATGACCTAGTAGATAGTGTCGAAAGTTCCATGCGGCTTTTCGCGGATGATGCTGTAGTATACAGAGAAGTTGCAGCGTTAGAAAATTGTAGCGAAATGCAGGAAGATCTGCAGCGGATAGGCACTTGGTGCAGGGAGTGGCAAATGTAATGTATTGCGAATACATAGAAAGAAGGATCCTTTATTGTATGATTATATGATAGCGGAACAAACACTGGTAGCAGTTACTTCTGTAAAATATCTGGGAGTATGCGTGCGGAACGATTTGAAGTGGAATGATCATATAAAATTAATTGTTGGTAAGGCGGGTACCAGGTTGAGATTCATTGGGAGAGTGCTTAGAAAATGTAGTCCATCAACAAAGGAGGTGGCTTACAAAACACTCGTTCGACCTATACTTGAGTATTGCTCATCAGTGTGGGATCCGTACCAGATCGGGTTGATGGAGGAGATAGAGAAGATCCAAAGAAGAGCGGCGCGTTTCGTCACAGGGTTATTTGGTAACCGTGATAGCGTTACGGAGATATTTAATAAACTCAAGTGGCAGACTCTGCAAGAGAGGCGCTCTGCATCGCGGTGTAGCTTGTTGTCCAGGTTTCGAGAGGGTGCGTTTCTGGATGAGGTATCGAATATATTGCTTCCTCCTACTTATACCTCCCGAGGAGATCACGAATGTAAAATTAGAGAGATTCGAGCGCGCACGGAGGCTTTCCGGCAGTCGTTCTTTCCGCGAACCGTACGCGACTGGAACAGAAAAGGGAGGTAATGACAGTGGCACGTAAAGTGCCCTCCGCCACACACCGTTGGGTGGCTTGCGGAGTATAAATGTAGATGTAGATGATGTTACAAACTTTCATGGATGATGGAGGAGGATAAATGTATCAATTTGAGGTAAGAGCCTCAGCACCGGAAACGAACGAGTCGAAAGTTGTAAACGAGAAACCTTTCTGATACCTCTGACAGTGGAATACATACACTGGTAATGTTCAAAATGGTTCAAATGGCTCTGAGCACTATGGGACTTAACATCTGAGGTCATCAGTCCCCTAGAACTTAGAACTACTTAAACCTACCTAACCTAAGAACATCACACACATCCATGCGCGAAGCAGGATTCAAACCTACGACCGTAGCAGTCGCGTGGTTCCAGACTGTAGCGCGTAGAACCCCTCTGCCACCGCGGCCGGCTACTGGTACTGTTGTTCCTAAGACTTCAAATTGATACATTTATCCTTCTCCATTATCCTACAATGTTTGTAGCATCATCGCGGAATCACGCTATATATATATAGAGGCGCCGGTGACTATAACCTGAGTTTTGCAGCGTCATTGGATGACGTTTCCGCAGGTGGGTTCCTATTCAAAATAATACGTACTCACTCCCCTCTACAAGTTCTTCAAGTTTGTAACAGGAATTTCCGAACACCCTGTATGTATAGGGCCTCTACCAAGTGCAAAATTTGTATATGGGGTGTATCACAGTTATTAAAAACAAAAAATGACACAGATGAGAGTACACGATATGAGAACTAAAAAAAATCGCAGTAATCATGGCTTTAAAACGAGCCACCTGTAGGATAGTTGGGAATGTGTGGTTATGAGGCACCACTGACTTCGGTATAAAATATTGTCCTGTCAAGTGTAAATATGTTTGAAATGTTAATTTTCGTTAGTCACCTTCTAACTGGGCTCAGATTTCACCGCCGCGCGTAGTGGCCGCGCACTTTGACGCGCCATGTCACGGACTGAGCGGCCCCTCCCGCCAGAGGTCCGAGTCCTCCCTCGGGCGTGGGTGTGCGTGTTGTTCTTAGCATAAGTTAGTTTAAGTAGTGTGTAACTCTAGGGACCGATGATCTCAGCAGTTTAGTCCTTTAGGAATTCACACACACCATCAGATTTCACCCAAGGCCTATGTTAACAAGAAATGCAATACAATACAGTAGTAGAATTCAAAATAAAGGCTGGGTTTCTGCTAAAGAAGTAGTACAATGTTTAAGGCTTGAATGTATCGAATTTATTATGAAGATAGTAGACACATATAAGACGGAGTCACGTAGTTTCTTAAAACGAGTAAGAAAATAAAGCGTTTGCATGTCCTAGATGAAAATTGGTATGAAGGCAGTCACTATCCTGGTGTGTTACAGCTCTGTTAGTACTTTGTGCAACAACAGTTCTTCCTAATTACCTCAAAATTTTCTTCGGTATTGATTTTGTTAGGGCTTCTAGTTCTTGCAGTGCAATTGTGGCGCACTTTTCTCGTATCACTCTTTTCAGTTCACATAAGGCCTCATATTGTCTTACGTTGCGATAAACACGCCTTGTAAGTATTCCCCAATGATTTTCCATTAGTATCATATCCGGGCTATGTGCAGGCGAGAGCAAGACATAGATATCTTTATTTTCAAACCGCTTTTTGGTTCTAGCAGAGATATGAACGGATTCATTACCTTGTTGAAACATTAGACTTTCGTTTCCTAGGTCGTCATACATTCTAACCAATTCTGTCTTCTAGCATCTCATTGTACGTGTTAGAAGTATTGCTTGGCTGAACTCTAGAGTGCACTAAATCATAACACTTCCACCACCAAGTTTTCTGCTCATTCTTACCTGAACATGCCGACAATACTGAAATCCTTGCGGCCCATCTAAATTAAACTACTCCCCATCACTGAAGACCACGTCATCCCGATCTGAAGACCATGACATATGTTTTTCAGCATACTCCTGTCCATTATGTTTACGTTTGGTTGTTAGAGAAGGTTTCTGCAGCATTTTCTTGAATGCAAGATGTTTGTCATTTGACAAAATTTGTTTTACACGTCTGGCAGTTACTGGCAACTGTAAAGCAGTAACAAGTTGAGAAGAGTAATTGTTTGAGGTCCTTGCTTTGCGCAAAAGTAACCGTTTCAATGCCACAGATAATTTTCTGCTTTGCCCATCTTTTCCATTCTGTCCACATCATGCGCCCAGTCTTACAAAATTATCAGTCACTGTAGTTGAACAGTTCAACTTCTTGGCGATTTTACGATTAGAGACCCACTTTCTCGTTCACACCAATTTTTGCTTTTTCATTACATAATGACTGTATTCCACGTGGCATTGTCATAATCGTGGTTTACGCAGACAACACACACTATCACGGTGTCTGTTTCCTGTCTGCAGTAAACACACGTACGCACACACTAAAACTGCGCAGAGCCAACTGCCTTTTTACTGAGTTCCACCCTCTACCACCTGAATCGTTGATGTCTTATTATATACCGTACTACTGACATCAAATGCCATACCATTTGACTGCACTTACCTGTTTACTGGATCTCACATTATTGCATAAACACTGTGCGCAACTATTCCAACCGACAATGTCAATTTTCCTACAAATATCCATGCCTTTATTCTGATTTCCACTAATGTAAAAATTTGACAACAGTACAATACTACATGCTCAGTTTAATGTACACTTCCAAATACGTCCGTACTAATTAAGAGCGCGGCTAGCCCCGTGGGAGGTTCCAGTCCTCCCTCGGGCATGGCTGTATGTGTTGTCCATAGAGTAAGTTAGTTTAAGTTAGATTAAGTAATGTGTAATCCTAGGGACCGATGACCTCAGCAGTTTGATCCCATAGGAACTTATCACAAATTTCCGCACTAATTAAGACACTATTTTTTACTGAAGCCAGTGGCAGCTCATAACAACACATTCGCAGTTACCTCATAAATGGTTTGTTTGCAGACACATGTTTTCCATAACGTTTTTACTTCTGCTTTCACTAAAAGCTTTTAATGATCTCAGGAATTATCTGAAATGGAAATGAATTATATTGCTTAAGCACAGGAACAAGATTTAGAAAATTTATTTCTGTTACAGATGAATGCCTATGTATCACTTATTTTTAAAAGAAAAGAAGCAATTCACGATCACTGAATTTACATTTATTTTTAAGGATCTTACCAAGAGTCCAGAAAAAGGCAGGTAAAAAAGTGCCGTACAGAAGGTTGGGGGAGGGGCTGGAGGATGCTAAATGATACGTCACTTGTGTAGAGAAAATGTTCTCGAACCAGCCCTATGTGGAGACATGATCCAAATATAGTATTGTGTTGGGCTGTGTAATTGTTCGCACCGTGAATGAACAAAGTTGTTACATGCTGTATCAGCACGGACTGTCCATCGTTTCTACAGCAACGCTGTACTACTCGCAGGTACATAACGCGGCGTAAGAACAGTAATCACAAAAAAAATCCTAATCGGACAGCTACTGGAGAAGAGTTTCACACCTTTTAACTAAGGAGTGGCTTCAAACCAGACATGAAACTGCTGATGTCAATGAATGCAGGTCCATCTCCATCAGTTTCTAAGTGAAGATTGCGAAGGAGACTGCGTGCAATGGACATTTGGAGCCGAGTATCTCGCAAAAGGCAGTTAAACGCACAACAGCACATAAAGCGGCACATCTTCAGTAGACCAAACAAAAAATGGTTCAAATGGCCCTGAGCACTATGGGACTTAACAGCTATGGTCATCAGTCCTCTAGAACTTAGAACTACTTAAACCTAACTAACCTAAGGACATCACACAACACCCAGCCATCACGAGGCAGAGAAAATCCCTGACCCCGCCGGGAATCGAACCCGGGCGTGGGAAGCGAGAACGCTACCGCACGACCACGAGATGCGGGCATAGACCAAACAACACACGTACTTAATAGGAGCTGACTGGAAGCGTCTAGTGCGGACACAGAAGACACTGTTTTGGTTCTTCTCAAATGATGAAAGGTGAAGAGTGAATCGATGGACCAATGAGGTTTTTAAGCCGCTGGGTGTGCGAGGTGTAGTTCCACCCAGAGGTGGTTCTGTGACGATTGTGGGGGTATTTTTCGTGACATGTCCTGGGCCCACATTTTCTGTTTACAGTGAACATGAACCGAGATGTTTATTTCAGTGGTATTAGAGACCAAGTGTTGCCCTTTTCTTCTACAGTTTCATGATAAGTAGGGTATCAACACATGCGTCTTCAGAGATATCAGCCGTGATCACAGGGCTGCACGCGTATGCTCGTGGTGTGACAGTCAATCGTGCACCCTGTCACTCCTCAACTGGCCTGCTAAACCACCCTGTTTTAATTGCGTAGAAAATACACTCCTGGAAATGGAAAAAAGAACACATTGACACCGGTGTGTCAGACCCACCATACTTGCTCCGGACACTGCGAGAGGGCTGTACAAGCAATGATCACACGCACGGCACAGCGGTCACACCAGGAACCGCGGTGTTGGCCGTCGAATGGCGCTAGCTGCGCAGCATTTGTGCACCGCCGCCGTCAGTGTCAGCCAGTTTGCCGTGGCATACGGAGCTCCATCGCAGTCTTTAACACTGGTAGCATGCCGCGACAGCGTGGACGTGAACCGTATGTGCAGTTGACGGACTTTGAGCGAGGGCGTATAGTGGGCATGCGGGAGGCCGGGTGGACGTACCGCCGAATTGCTCAACACGTGGGGCGTGAGGTCTCCACAGTACATCGATGTTGTCGCCAGTGGTCGGCGGAAGGTGCACGTGCCCGTCGACCTGGGACCGGACCGCAGCGACGCACGGATGCACGACAAGACCGTAGGATACTACGCAGTGCCGTAGGGGACCGCACCGCCACTTCCCAGCAAATTAGGGACACTGTTGCTCCTGGGGTATCGGCGAGGACCATTCGCAACCGTCTCCATGAAGCTGGGCTACGGTCCCGCACACCGTTAGGCCGTCTTCCGCTCACGCCCCAACATCGTGCAGCCCGCCTCCAGTGGTGTCGCGACAGGCGTGAATGGAGGGACGAATGGAGACGTGTCGTCTTCAGCGATGAGAGTCGCTTCTGCCTTGGTGCCAATGATGGTCGTATGCGTGTTTGGCGCCGTGCAGGTGAGCGCCACAATCAGGACTGCATACGACCGAGGCACACAGGGCCAACACCCGGCATCATGGTGTGGGGAGCGATCTCCTACACTGGCCGTACACCACTGGTGATCGTCGAGGGGACACTGAATAGTGCACGGTACATCCAAACCGTCATCGAACCCATCGTTCTACCATTCCTAGACCGGCAAGGGAACTTGCTGTTCCAACAGGACAATGCACGTCCGCATGTATCCCGTGCCACCCAACGTGCTCTAGAAGGTGTAAGTCAACTACCCTGGCCAGCAAGATCTCCGGATCTGTCCCCCATTGAGCATGTTTGGGACTGGATGAAGCGTCGTCTCACGCGGTCTGCACGTCCAGCACGAACGCTGGTCCAACCGAGGCGCCAGGTGGAAATGGCATGGCAAGCCGTTCCACAGGACTACATCCAGCATCTCTACGATCGTCTCCATGGGAGAATAGCAGCCTGCATTGCTGCGAAAGGTGGATATAGACTGTACTAGTGCCGACATTGTGCATGCTCTGTTGGCTGTGTCTATGCGCCTGTGGTTCTGTCAGTGTGATCATGTGATGTATCTGACCCCAGGAATGTGTCAATAAAGTTTCCCCTTCCTGGGACAATGAATTCACGGTGTTCTTATTTCAATTTCCAGGAGTGTATCTCGGATATTTGGAACAGCGGGTGAAATGTAGCAACCATCATTCCCACAGTCTGGAGGCTGTACTTGATCTAATCACTAATGAGTGGCTTCTACTGGGTATAGCGTACCAGAAGAAACTAATCGACTCTTCTTCTCGGAAAATTGAGGCCACTATCAAAGCAACGCGGTATTAGCGCGAAGCCTCCTGAGGGTGACTAATTTTTATCCTGTGTGGTTATTTTTAAACCATGTACTGCAGTATTTTTGTGGCACATTGCCTCGATACGAACAAAAACACATTGTGAAACTTCCTGGCAGATTAAAACTGTGTGCCCGACCGAGACTCGAACTCGCTGCAGAGTGAAAATCTCATTCTGAAAAACAAATTGTAATGGTGATGAAACCTACTGACCTGCCAAAAGAACTCTAGTTCCTTATATGTCTCTGTTTCCTAACAAAGTATCCTACCACAGTAGACTGTGCATGTAAAACAAACGAAAATGGTACGATCTCTAAAGTTAATTAATAAAACTTATTTCTCCTATCCTGCGCCCCCCCCAACCCCCCCCCCACCCTCCCACCCCACATGAACGATGGACCTTGCCGTTGATGGGGAGGCTTTGCCTCAGCGGTACAGATAGCCGTAGCGTAGGTGCAACCACAACGGAGGGGTATCTGTTGAGATGCCAGACAAACGTGTGGTTCCTGAAGAGGGGCGGCAGCGTTTTGAGAAGTTGCAGGGGCAACAGTCTGGATGATTGACTGATCTGGCCTTGTAACACTAACCAAAACGGCCTTGCTGTGCTGGTACTGCGAACAGCTGAAAGCAAGGGAAAACTACAGCCGTTATTTTTACCGAGGGCATGCAGCTTTACTGTATGGTTAAATGATGATGGCGTCCTCTTGGGTAAAATATTCCGGAGGTAAAATAGTCCCCCATTCGGATCTCCGGGCGGGGACTACTCAGGAGGACGTTGCTATCAGGAGAAAGAAAACTGGCGTTCTATGGATCGGAGCATGGAATGTCAGATCCCTTAATTGGGCAGGTAGGTTAGAAAATTTAAAAACAGAAATGGATAGGTTAAAGTTAGATATAGTGGGAATTAGTGAAGTTCAGTGGCAGGAGGAACAAGACTTTTGGTCAGGTGATTACAGGGTTATAAATACAAAATCAAATAGGGGTAATGCAGGAGTAGGTTTAATAATGAATAAAAAAAATAGGAGTGCGGGTTAGCTACTACAAACAGCATAGTGAACGCATTATTGTGGCCAAGATAGATACGAAGCCCACGCCTGCCACAGTAGCACAAGTTTATATGCCAATTAGCTCCGCAAATGACGAAGAGATTGATGAAATGTAAGATGAGATGAAAGAAATTATTCAGATAGTGAAGGGAGACGAAAATTTAATAGTCATGGGTGACTGGAACTCGACAGTAGGAAAAGGAAGTGAAGGAAACGTAGTAGGTGAATATGGAATGGGCGTAAGGAATGAAAGAGGAAACCGCCTGGTAGAATTTTGCACAGAGCATAACTTAATCATAGCTAACACTTGGTTCAAGAATCATAAAAGAAGGTTGTATACTTGGAAGAAGCCTGGAGATACTGTAAGGTTTCAGATTGATTATATAATGGTAAGACAGAGATTCAGGAACCGGGTTTTAAATTGTAAGACATTTCCAGGGGCAGATGAGGATTCTGACCACAATCTATTGGTTATGAACTGTAGATTAAAACTGAAGAAACTGCAAAAAGGTACGAATTTGAGGAGATGGGATGTGGATAAACTGAAAGACGCAGAGCTTGTAGAGAGCTTCAGGGAGAGCATAAGGGAACGATTGACTGGAATGGGGGAAAGAAATACTGTAGAAGAAGAATGGGTAGCTTTGAGAGATAAAATAGTGAAGGTAACAGAGGATCAAGTAGGTAAAAAGACGAGGGCTAATAGAAATCCTTGGGTAACAGAAGAGATATTGAATTTAATTGGTGAAAGGAGAAAATATAAAAATGCAGTAAATGAAGCAGCAAAAACGAATACAAACGTCTCAAAAATGAGATCGACAGGAAGTGCAAAATGGCTAAGCAGGGATGGCTAGAGGACAAATGTAAGGATGTAGAGGCGCATATCACTAGGGGTAAGAGAGATACTGTCTACAGGAAAATTAAAGAGACCTTTGGAGAGCAGAGAACCACTTGCATGAATATCAAGACCTCAGATGGAAACCCAGTTCTAAGCAAAGAAGGGAAGGCAGAAAGATGGAAGGAGTATATAGAGGGTTTATACAAGGGCGATGTTCTCGAGGACAATATTATAGAAATGGAAGAGAATGTAGATGAAGATGAAATAGGAGATATGATACTGCGTGAAGAGTTTGACAGAGCACTGAAGGACCTAAGTCGAAACAAGGCCCCGGGAGTAGACAACATTCCATTAGAACTACTGACAGCCTTGGGAGAGCCAGGCCTAACAAAATTCTACCACCTAGTGATCAAGATGTATGAGACAGGCGAAATACCCTCAGACTTCAAGAAGAATATAATAATTCCAATCCCAAAGAAAGCAGGGGTTGACAGATGTGAAAATTACCGAACTATCGGTTTAATAAGCCACGGCTGCAAAATACTAACGCGAATTCTTTACAGACGAATGGAAAAACTGGTAGAAGCCGACCTCGTGGAAGATCAGTTTGTATTCCGTAGAAATGTTGTAACATGTGAGGCAATACTGACCCTACGTTTCTAGCATTTGTAGACTTAGAGAAAGCTTTTGACAATGTTGACTGGAACACTCTCTTTCAGATTCTGAAGGTGGCAGGGGTAAAATACAGGGAGCGAAAGGCTATTTACAATTTGTACAGAAACCAGATGGTAGTTATAAGAGTCGAGGGAAGGGAGTGAGACAGGGTTGTAGCCTCTCCCCGATGTTATTCAATCTGTATATTGAGCAAGCAGTAAAGGAAACAAAAGAAAAGTTCGGAGTAGGTATTAAAATCCAGCGAGAAGAAATAAAAACTTTGAGGTTCGTCGATGACATTGTAGTTCTGTCAGAGACAGTGAAGGACTTGGAAGAGCAGTTGAATGGAATGGACAGTGTCTTGAAAGGAGGATATAAGATGAACATCAACAAAAGCAAAACGAGGATAATGGAATGTAGCCGAATTAAGTCGGGTGATTTTGAGGGAATAAGATTAGGAAATGAGCCAGTTAAAGTAGTAAAGGAGTTTTTCTATTTGGGGAGCAAAATAACTGATGATGGTCGAAGTAGAGAGGATATAAAATGTAGACTGGCAATGGCAAGGAAAGCGTTTCTGAAGAAGAGAAATTTGTTAACATCGAGTATAGATTTAAGTGTCAGGAAGTCGTTTCTGAAAGTATTTGTATGGAATGTAGCCATGTATGGAAGTGAAACATGGACAATAAATAGTTTAGACAAGAAGAGAATAGAAGCTTTCGAAATGTGGTGCTACAGAAGAATGTTGAAGATTAGGTGGGTAGATCACGTAACTAATGAGGAGGTATTGAATAGGATTGGGAGAAGAGAATTTTGTGGCACAACCTGACTAGAAGAAGGGATCGGTTGGTAGGACATGTCCTGAGGCATCAAGGGATCACAAATTTAGTGTTGGAGGGCAGCGTGGAAGGTAAAAATCATAGAGGAAGACTAAGAGATGAATACACTAAACAGAGTCAGAAGGATGTAGGTTGCAGTAGGTACTGGGAGATGAAGCAGCTTGCACAGGATAGAGTAGCATGGAGAGCTGCATCAAACCAGTATCTGGACTGAAGCACACGACAACAACATTTCTCCTATCAGGTGTTTACAGAATACACCCATACCAAATGCAGCAGCAAGTAAGAGAGTTGGTAGTGTCTTACTTAAAAACTGTTCACGCCTTAAGCATGTAGAGAAATCACAGAAAACCTAAATCAGGATAACCGGACGCGGATTTGAACCGTCGTCCTCCCGAATGCGAGTCCAATATGCTAACCATTGCGCTAACCAGCTCGCTGTCACGTGGCAGGCTTATTAAATCATCGTACTCGTATTTGAGAGAAGCAGGATTAGAACTGCTGTCTGGTCATTTGCGCTTGTGTTTCCCACTGTTTTTGTAAATAGGTTCAGACAAATAGTACAATGGTTTTATGAATGCATGATCTCGCGCCAATAAGAGTTAATAAAATCTTTTCGAGCTTCCAGCTGTGGCAGGTGGTAAAAATCCTACGAGCTTTCGACCGAGCTCTTCTCGGCTATTTTCAATCGGTAAATGGACTGTTGTGTCGCCACGGCTTCGCCATTATTATATAGACGGGCTGCCGGCTGTGACGTCACTGATGCTCTTCCTCGCCAAATGTAGCGTTTCCGTCCCGCGTCCGTCCCGCCCGCCTCGCGATGTCAAGGTGATATAATGGGCAGTTTTGATGTGGTCTCCCTATTTACGCGTGTTCATGTCAAAATCTGCATAGTTCTCCTCTCCCAGTTATTTGATAGTCCAACTTTGACGTCACAGTATTTCCTATTGGTGGCCAGTATTTCGACCAGCTTGACGGTGTGGCGATGAGAAGCCCGTTAGCTCCATCTACAGCTAACCTTTTTATGGAAAAATTTGAAGACGTCGCTTTGGATGCGGCTCCAGATTAGTCAAGTTGCTTTTATCATTACGTCGAAACACTTTCATCATCTGGCCCCATGGACATGAAAAACTGCGAGAATTCTAAGAACACCTGAACATTAGGTTTAGGACTGAAGTAAAGAATGATGGTGCATTGCCCTTCATTGACGTCCTTGTTCGCCGGAAAATCAATGAACACCTCAGCCATAGTGTAATCAGGAAACCTACACACAGGGATTGGTATCTACACGCTCTTAGCCACCACCATCCGACATAAAAACCATGT
Organism: Schistocerca nitens; assembly: GCF_023898315.1. Taxonomy (NCBI): domain Eukaryota; kingdom Metazoa; phylum Arthropoda; class Insecta; order Orthoptera; family Acrididae; genus Schistocerca; species Schistocerca nitens. The sequence goes on from NC_064615.1 coordinate 450,953,045, forward strand.
TAAAGTCGTCTCAGACGCTGAAAATCTGCCACTAGGACTAAGCCACCTCTGAAGCGTTTTCAGAGAAAACGGTTACAGTCACTGCCAGGTACCATAGGCTATATCTGGTGAGACACGCAGGAAAAACACCACCGAAGAAAACAAAAAACTTGCGTTTTTGCCTTCGTGTGACTTAGTATAGGAAAGATTAGCCGGCTCCTGGAGAGACACATCTCACCAACAAAAATAGGACGCTCATGAGGCCTGTGAAATACGATCTAGGGCTCAGAACGCTTAGTGTGTACAAAATATCATGTCCGTGTGGCAGTTACTATGTGGATAAACAGTACGCATTGTGGAGCAACGCGGGATGGAGCACGTGAGGTGGTTACACAACTACGCTTATCCTGAAAAATCACAGAACACAGTTTAGAAAATTGACACAGAGCTCTATTCGACGAAATATCTGTCATTATGAGGACGAAGGGATTTTGGCATAGTGTTCCAAAAGAGGTGGTAGAAGTAAAAAAGCAGCGCCGGCGACATGGCAGTCATTTATCACTTATCAATAGCTGAGGAGAGCTCCGTCGAAAGCTCTTCGGATTTTAACGACCTGATGCGGCTGGGAGCACGAGAAGATTATACATACATCAAAAAAAGGTTTGCATCACCCTGGTTCCCAGAACCCCTGAAGATAGTCGTTGAGTGTGGATATAGTATCATAAAAACAGTCCCTTTGACTGTTCAGAGATATCACTAAACCCGCCCAAAGATGTAAACAACCGTGCATGAGCAGCGCCTATTAGACAGAGGGAGTCCGACAGCCGATCAGTTCCAGTCATTCCACCAGGAAGGAGGTACACGGCTCGTCTGTAATTCAACCATGCCTAGACGCATTGTTACTTTGTGCCAGAAAGGGCTCTCAACAAGGGATGTTGTTCGGACATGGAGAAGATAGAGAGAGAGAGACAGGAACTGTCGATGACATGCCTCGCTCAGGCCGCCCAAGGGCTACTACTGCAGTGGATGACCGCTACCTACGGATTATCGCAACGCCATCACGTTGAATAATGTGAATAACGCTTTCCGTGCAGCCACAGGACGTCGTGTTACGACTCAAACTGTGCGCAGTAGGCTGCATGATGTGCAACTTCACTCCCGACGTCCATCGCGAGTTCCATCTTTGCAACCACGACACAATGAAGCGTGGTACAGACGAGCCCAACAACATGCCGAATTGACAGCTCAGGATTGGCATCACGTTCTCTTCACCGACGAGTGTCGCGTATGTCTTCAACCAGACAATCGTCGGAGAAGTGTTTGGAGGAAAGCCAGTCAGGCTGACCGCCGTAGACGTACTGTCCAGCGAGTGCAGCAAGGTGGAGGTTCCCTGCTGTTTTGGGATGGCATTGTGTGGGGCCGACGTACGGCGCTAATGGTCATGGAAGGCGCCGTAATGGTTGTACAAAACGTGAATGCCATCCTCCGGCCAATAGTACAACCATATCGGCATCATATTGGCGAGGCATTCGTCTTCGTGATTGACAATTTGCGCCCCCATCCTGCACATCTCGTGACTGACTTCCTTCAGGATAACCACATCGCTCGACTAGAGTGGCCAGCACATTCTCCAGACATGAACCCTATCGAACATGGCTGGGATATATTGAAAAAGGCTGTTTATGAACGACTTGACCCACCAACCATTCTGAGAGATCTGTGCCGAATCGCCATTGAGGAGTGGGACAATATGGACCAACAGTGCCTTGATGAACTTGTGGACGAATACATGGATGCATCAGTGCAAGAGGACGTACTACTAGGTATTATAGGTACCATTGTGTACAGAAATCCGGACCACCACTCTGAAGGTCTCGCTGTATGGTGGTATAACATGCAAAGTGTGGTTGTCATGAGCAATAAAAAGGGCGGGAATGATGTTTACTTTGACCTCTATTCCAATTTTCTGCACAAGTTCCGAAACTCTTGGAACCAAGGTGATCCAAAACTTTTTTTGATGGGTGTATTAATGCCATGGTTCATTTCAGTAGCCATGTCTGAGCCCCTTGCATAAATCAAAGGACACTAAACTCTCATCTCTCCTCTACCTTCCTTCCCATGAAAAAAAGATGAAGTTACGTAAGAGTTTCGCATCTCATTAACTGCAAATTTATTACAGACAGCTCATCCTCTCCCCAAAGGGACAGAGTCATGTCTATTGTGTGAGCACATGATGATGAACGTTGGGCTCTGAGGCTTTCCAATATTGTTTCCATTTACATGATATAAATCTAACCACTGACCTGTTCTATATTCCCCCCCCCTCTCTCTCTCTCTCTCTCTCTCTCTCTCTCTCTCTCTCTCTCCCTCCCCCTCCCCCTCCCCCTCCCCCTCCCCCTCCCTCCCCCCAGTCCCTCTCCCTACCCTCCTGTTTGGTTAGTACTGCCACATCTCTGTTACTCTACACTTGCCACATGCTTCAGCGACTATCATGCAATGTGGTGGTGGGATATTGTGTGTTTGAAAGACGAGTCATCTTAGCTTCACTGGGTGGATCATAAAGACAGTATAAAACATCATTGCTAAAAAAATATCACTCCCAAAATCCACTACATTACGCTGATAAGAAGGGCAGCTGTCTAGACAAAACACTCATTAATGAGCAATTTCTGCTGAACTTGCCACATTTCAGTTGTATAAGGCTTCCCATGCAGGTGGGTGTCTACGTGCATGGGCTGTATTGATTCCTTGCTGTTCCACGAATTCACAACAAATCTTTTTATGGTACCCCACCCAGGTAGTCACATGCCAATGCTCCACTTTTTTGATTCAGCGAGATAGATCAGCCCAGATCGAATCTGCCATGTGGATTAATGATGAGGGCAGATGTGATGGACAGGCTGGATACGGGTTTTAGGTGGATTCCCATATCAAAGTACATTAACACTTGGCTGGTACCCATGTCTTGATTTGCAAACATTTTGAAAATGTTCTCACACTTTTATCTGGGATAACAGTAGACACAGACAGATGAAGTACACAAATTCCATCCTGGAGAAGGAAGGAGTGTTGACAGTAAGGGCATCTGTCCAGCTTATGCCATTAGCATTGCCTAATCAACATTAACACACCAACCCCATGAAGATGTGGGATAAAGGCCAGGAAAAAGAGAAACAAACCTCTCTGTATCTTACGGGTCATGTTTATAGATCATCACCACAAAACTAGGAGGCCTTGATACAAAAGTCAACATAGAAATGTATTAGAAAAAGTAAGTGTTCTTTATTGTGACAGAGCACAGCTATGTGAAAATGATATGGTTGTATAAAGAGCAAAGAAGGGTGTTTCAGCAGGTATCCTGCTTCTACATAAAAAAAGACACTGTAAAGTATTAATAGAGCTGTAAAATCTATTGACTATTCAACAGTATGCTCCAGGTTGATACTGCTATACCATAGCATGAGAAAAAAAAATATTCTGAACTTCAGCAAAGGAATCCTAAATTGTAGAGAAATCATTGGTATTATGTATTTGCTGAACTGCAAAAATAATAGGAAATGGGACTCATAACGAAAGTTAGAAATTTGATGCAAAGAGTGAACGGTGAGATGCAGACTTCTGCCTTCATCTTATCTTGTAGTTTGAATATCATACTGCACATCAAGGCCAGATTTATTCAGCTAAAGCTAACACCTTATGTACTTGATCCAATTAGTGCTTTAAATACCAGTGATACAGTCACATGGCAATAGAATGTAATGGCAAAACAATATGTGGGAAATGCCGTCATGAAGTAAGATCATGTTAGACACCATATTTCTGTGTAAATTGCTCAGGTAATCATCCTGCTTGGGGTAGAGGTTGCCTCATGTATTTAGAAGAAATGAAAATTTCATAAAGTAAGTGGCTAAGATAATCTGACATCAAAACTCCCCTTAAATGCATCTGGCAGACCAGAATCTCCAATCCATCACACATCCAACTTATACAGGATGTTTCACAGTTCATGCTACTACACACTTCTAGAGGTTGTAGAGGGGACTTAGCAGATCAAGTTTTACATAGGAACACATGTCTGGAAATGTCATCTAAAGCCTTGCCTCTTCCTTCTACATCTACATCTACATCTATACTCCGCGAGCCACCTTACGGTGTGTGGCGGAGGGTACTTATTGTACCACTATCTGATCCCCCCTTCCCTGTTCCATTCACGAATTGTGCGTGGGAAGAACGACTGCTTGTAAGTCTCCGTATTTGCTCTAATTTCTCGGATCTTTTCGTTGTGATCATTACGCGAGATATATGTGGGCGGTAGTAATATGTTGCCCATCTCTTCCCGGAATGTGCTCTCTCGTAATTTCGATAATAAACCTCTCCGTATTGCGTAACGCCTTTCTTGAAGTGTCCGCCACTGGAGCTTGTTCAGCATCTCCGTAACGCTCTCGCGCTGACTAAATGTCCCCATGACGAATCGCGCTGCTTTTCGCTGGATCATGTCTATCTCTTCTATTAATCCAACCTGGTAAGGGTCCCATACTGATGAGCAATACTCAAGAATCGGTCGAACAAGCGTTTTGTAAGCTACTTCTTTCGTCGATGAGTCACATTTTCTTAGAATTCTTCCTATGAATCTCAACCTGGCGCCTGCTTTTCCCACTATTTGTTTTATGTGATCATTCCACTTCAGATCGCTCCGGATAGTAACTCCTAAGTATTTTACGGTCGTTACCGCTTCCAATGATTTACCACCTATGGCATAATCGTACTGGAATGGATTTCTGCCCCTATGTATGCGCATTATATTACATTTATCTACGTTTAGGGAAAGCTGCCAGCTGTCGCACCATTCATTAATCCTCTGCAGGTCTTCCTGGAGTACGTACGAGTCTTCTGATGTTGCTACTTTCTTGTAGACAACCGTGTCATCTGCAAATAGCCTCACGGAGCTACCGATGTTGTCAACTAAGTCATTTATGTATATTGTAAACAATAAAGGTCCTATCACGCTTCCTTGCGGTACTCCCGAAATTACCTCTACATCTGCAGATTTTGAACCGTTAAGAATGACATGTTGTGTTCTTTCTTCTAGGAAATCCTGAATCCAATCACAAACCTGGTCCGATATTCCGTAAGCTCGTATTTTTTTCACTAAACGTAAGTGCGGAACCGTATCAAATGCCTTCCTGAAGTCCAGGAATACGGCATCAATCTGCTCGCCAGTGTCTACGGCACTGTGAATTTCTTGGACAAATAGGGCGAGCTGAGTTTCACATGATCTCTGTTTGCGGAATCCATGTTGGTTATGATGAAGGAGATTTGTATTATCTAAGAATGTCATAATACGAGAACATAAAACATGTTCCATTATTCTATAACAGATTGACGTAAGCGAAATAGGCCTATAATTATTCGCATCTGATTTATGACCCTTCTTGAAAATGGGAACGACCTGCGCTTTCTTCCAGTCGCTAGGTACTTTACGTTCTTCCAGAGAGCTACGATAAATTGCTGATAGAAAGGGGGCAAGTTCTTTAGCATAATCACTGTAGAATCTTACGGGTATCTCGTCTGGTCCGGATGCTTTTCCGCTACTAAGTGATAGCAGTTGTTTTTCAATTCCGATATCGTTTATTTCAATATTTTCCATTTTGGCGTCCGTGCGACGGCTGAAGTCAGGGACCGTGTTACGATTTTCCGCAGTGAAACAGTTTCGGAACACTGAATTCAGTATTTCTGCCTTCCTTCGGTCGTCCTCTGTTTCGGTGCCATCGTGGTCAACGAGTGACTGAATAGGGGATTTAGATCCGCTTACCGATTTTACATGTGACCAAAACTTTTTAGGGTTCTTGTTTAGATTGTTTGCCAATGTTTTATGTTCGAATTCGTTGAATGCTTCTCTCATTGCTCTCTTTACGCTCTTTTTCGCTTCGTTCAGCTTTTCCTTATCAGCTATGATTCGACTACTCTTAAACCTATGATGAAGCTTTCTTTGTTTCCGTAGTACCTTTCGTACATGATTGTTATACCACGGTGGATCTTTCCCCTCGCTTTGGACCTTAGTCGGTACGAACTTATCTAAGGCGTACTGGACGATGTTTCTGAATTTTTTCCATTTTTGTTCCACATCCTCTTCCTCAGAAATGAACGTTTGATGGTGGTCACTCAGATATTCTGCGATTTGTGCCCTATCACTCTTGTTAAGCAAATATATTTTCCTTCCTTTCTTGGCATTTCTTATTACACTTGTAGTCATTGATGCAACCACTGACTTATGATCACTGATACCCTCTTCTACATTCACGGAGTCGAAAAGTTCCGGTCTATTTGTTGCTATGAGGTCTAAAACGTTAGCTTCACGAGTTGGTTCTCTAACTATCTGCTCGAAGTAATTCTCGGACAAGGCAGTCAGGATAATGTCACAAGAGTCTCTGTCCCTGGCTCCAGTTCTTATTGTGTGACTATCCCATTCTATACCTGGTAGATTGAAGTCTCCCCCTATTACAATAGTATGATCACGAAACTTCTTCACGACGTTCTGCAGGTTCTCTCTGAGGCGCTCAACTACTACGGTTGCTGATGCAGGTGGTCTGTAGAAGCATCCGACTATCATATCTGACCCACCTTTGATACTTAACTTAACCCAGATTATTTCACATTCGCATTCGCTAATAACTTCACTGGATATTATTGAATTCTTTACTGCTATAAATACTCCTCCACCATTGGCGTTTATCCTATCCTTGCGGTATATATTCCATTCTGTGTCTAGGATTTCGTTACTGTTCACTTCCGGTTTTAACCAACTTTCCGTTCCTAATACTATATGCGCACTATTTCCTTCAATAAGCGATACTAATTCAGGAACCTTGCCCTGGATGCTCCTGCAGTTTACCAATATTACGTTAACTTTTCCTGTTTTTGGTCTCTGAGGACGGACGTTCTTTATCAACGATGCTGATGTTCTCTCTGGTAAGCCGTCAGGTATTTTATCGTTTCGCCCAAGGGGGGGGGGTCCCTCTAACCTTCATCTTGTCTCCCCTTGTCCTCACATCAGTGATCACTTTCAACCAGGGGACAGAGTGAAATGCCACACCTTTCATACAGTCTAGTCACAGCCAATGTCATGTGCAATAACCAATCACTAACAGAAGCTGGCAGCACTAGCAGTGGAGTGCATGTAAAGTATGTCGGGTCTGACCACGTGCCACCATGGTTAAAGTATACTGTGATGGCAAAATGGTAATAATAATAACCAGCACTGTGGAAACTGTGGTGCACCATGGGCCATTCATCACAGGGGTGAACGATGGCTGCAGAGGTGTGCAGGGCAAATAGACATGCAAGTGTTGAGCAACTCACTGCTCAAATGAGCCATGGGGCTACTGACAGTGTCTCCTCAATGACCATTCAATAAACTTAGCTGAGTATAGGCTTCAGTAGCAGGTGCCTGGTTCATGCACATGTGCTGATTGCTGTTCATGGGTGACAGAGGCTGGAATTTGCATACTATTATCACAACTGGATGTTCACTGCATGGTGACAGGTAGGTTTTTCAGATGACAGTTGGCCGTTGGCATGTACAGTGTGAATTGTCTGAAAGCAAATGCCCTGAAACAATTGTCAGAGGGATCCAGGCTGGGGTGGGGAGCATTATGGACTGGGGAATGTTTCCATGGCATTCCTTACGTGATCTCATCATTCTGAAAGGCACAGTGGATCAACATAAATGTGCGTTTATCTATCCTTGGGACCCACGTCCACCCCTACATGCAATTTGTTTTTCCTGCACACCATGACATCTACCAGCAAGATAATGCAACATTTCACACAGCTCACAGTGTGTGTGTGTGAGAGAGAGAGAGAGAGAGAGAGAGAGAGAGAGAGAGAGAGAGAGAGAGAGAGATTCGAAAATCACCAGGATGAGTCTACTGTTTTGCTCTGGCCATCAAACTCCCTGGATTTGAACCAAGTTGAGAATCTGTGGGACACTTCAGTTGGGCTGTTTGGGCCATAGATCCTCAGCCAAGAAACCTAAAGCAGCTGGCCATGGCACTGGAGTTTGCATTGCTCCACACACACGTCAGTACATTCCAGAACCTCACTGACTGTCTTGCTGCATGACTTAGAGCGTCCATGCTGCAAAAGTTGGTCATTCAGGCTTTTGACAGGTGGTCCCATTAATGTGATTGGACAAGGTATATGTCTAGTGTGTAATGCAACTGTTTACTACATAATTACCCTTCATAATTAGGAGTAATGACCATGAGTGTGTCACACACACCCAAAACCATGTTGAAACGAAAATTTTATAAGCACACGTAGTAGGAGTACTTTACTTTTATGTACAGTTTTGAAATTGGGAAGTAGGAAAATAAGTAATTTCCATTCATATAATAGGAAGGTTACATAGGTATGGTCAATAATTTAGTATCCTCCAGCACTACATTTATATAATAACGATTTTACATTTCAATAGAAAAGCATTCATACTAACTACATTATTAATCATGTAAAAAAATAACTCATTAATCAAAATTACCCCAGAGGGATTTTATCTATATATTTCAATGGAATAAATAGTATTTTATTTTGATTGGGTAACAAATGATTAATAAAGGTAACATTGCTAAAATCCCTTTTAATGAATTCAATAAAAATTCTTAAGAGTTGCACTTTACAGAGTTTATTGGTCAATTTACACTGGAGTGCCAAAGAAACTGGTATAGGCATGTGTATCTGAATACAGAGCCATGTAAACAGGCAGAATACAGCACTGCAGTTGACAGTGCCTACATAAGACAGCAAGTGTCTGGCACAGTTGTTACTGCTGCTATAAGATTTAAGTGAGTTTGAATGTGGTGTTATAGTCGGCGCATGAATGACGGGACACAGCATCTCTGAGGTAGTGATGAAGTGGGGATTTTCCCACACAACCATTTCACAAGTGTACCATGAATATCAAGAATCCAGTAAAACATCAGCTCTCCACATCGTTGTGGCTGGAAAAAGATCCTGCCAGGACGGGACCAACGACAACTGAAGAGAATTGTTCAGCATGACAGAAGTGCAACCCTTCCGCAAATTGCTGCAGATTTCAATGCTGGGCCACCAACATGTGTCAGCGTGTGAACCATTCAATGAAACATCATCAATATGAGCTGTTAAAGCCAAAGGCCCACTCGTGTACCATTGATGACTGCATGACTCAAAGCTTTACACCTTCTCTGTGCCCATCAACACTGACATTGGACTGTTAATGAGTGGAAACATGTTGCCTGGTCGGACTCAAATTGTATCGAGTGAATGGACATCTACAGGTATGAAAACAACCACGTGAATCCATGGACACTGCATGTCAGCAGGGGACTGCACACAGTGGTGGAGGCTCTGTAATGATGTGGGGCATGTGTAGTTAGAGTGATATGGAACCCCTGATATGTCAAGTACGTAAACATCCTGTCTGATCACCAGCATCCATTCGTGCCCATTGTGCATTCAGACAGACTAGGGCAATTCCAGCAGGGCAATGCGACACCTCACACATCCAGAATTCCTACAGAGTGCCTCCAGGAACCCTCTTCTGAGTTTAAACACTTCCACTGGCCACCAGACTCCCCAGAGAAGAACATTATTGCACATATCTGGGATGCCTTGCAACGTGCTGTTCAGAAGAGATCTCCATCCCCTCATACTCTTATGGATTTATGGAGAGCCCTGCAGGATTCACCGTGTCAGTTCCCTCTAGCACTACTTCAGACATTCGCTGAGTCCATGCCATGTTGTGCTGTGGTACTTCTGCATGCTCGTGGGGGCTCTACACAGTATTAGGCAGCTGTACTAGTTTCTTTGGCTCCTTAGTGTATATGAGTAGATGTATTGCTGAATTAATGTCAGATTCATTCATTCTCTCTCTCTCTCTCTCTCTCTCTCCTCCTGTTAATGTTTTATTAGTCTGATTCAGATTTGAGTGCAAAATCTTAGGGATAATTCATCACAGGGGTCTTCTTCCTCTTTTTGTAATATCTCCCTGCTTTCTTAAAAGCTGTTTATCCTTATTCTCAAAGTTTTGGCACATGCATGTACATACAATGGTGTCCAAAATTAAAGCAAAAAGCTGAAATTTTGCAAGTTTATATTTATTTTGCCACAAAACAGTATAATCAGGCGATGGTGCAGAAGAAACAACATGAAGAATACTAAACATAAATTACTTCAACATGCATAATTGTAGACAAAAGTGTTCTTTATCTTTTCCATATTAACAAATTTACACACACATTCCGACAAATGGTTAATGTGCTCAGTATGGAGTGTGACCACCTCTGACAGCAATACAGGTCTGATAAATGGCGGGGCATGCTCTGAATGATGTCGTCAATCTCATATTGAGGCATTAACACCCTGTCTTCCTGCAGCTCTGCTCGCAAGTTTTGGAGAGTGGTTGGTGGATACTGTTGTGATGCAACCCATGTTCCTAGAGCATCCCAAACGTGCTCTATGGGATTCAAATCGCAAGAGTGATCAGGCCACGCCATGTGTGCAATAACTTCAATTTCCAGGAAAACATCAACCACATGTGCTCTATGAGGTCGAACATTATCATCTAGCAATACATCTAGCAGGGCCCACAGCAGCTTGCAACAACTGCACACTAAGTCTCAAGATCTCATCATGATGCCTGAAAGCAGTTAAACCTCATTGATTTAATCATAAAATTTCATGAAGAGGTGTTTGAGTGGTCAACATAATCCCTGCCCACACCATTAGGGATTATACATGGTATAAGTCTCTTTCCACAATGGCTGGGTCCTGAAATTGAATTCCACATTCCCTCCAGATGCAAATCCATCAAGGATCACTGTCCATACCAAATTTAGGACTCGTCTGTGAAAAGGACAGTGGCCCACTGTTTGAGTATCCAGGTGGCACATTGGTGGCTCCTCTCTAGACGTTCCCTTCTGTGAAGACACATCAGAAGTACATATGCAGCAGGTCTCCAGCAATAAAGGCCACTCTGCTGAAGCTTTCTGTACACCTTTTGCCTCACTACAACACATCCAGTGGATGCAGTGAGGTCAGATGCCAGTTGTCATGCAGTGCTAAGGCAGTATCATCATGTACTTACAGCCAAATAATGGTTCTCTCTTTCTGATGTTACACGTGGTCGGCCTAGTCCTGGTCTTTGGCATACATTTTTGAGCTTTATAAACTATTGCCACATCTAAAAAACAACAAAATTATTCTCGTTAAGCCATCACATCACATGAGTTTGCAACTGTCCTGCTTCCATTCTTCCCATGGCTCTCCATTTCAGAGAGACTGGTTGGTGTCTTCTCTGTGCCATACAGCACTGTGACTGTGTACACAGTGATGATGGATATGACACTACCTGGCAAACATTAACCCATTTGATAGGTGCCCTAATGTTATCATTGGCAAGTTGTCCATTGACCAGAATGCCATCTTCTGTGAGAACATGATTGTACGGACATCCATTGACAGTTTGTACAATTATATCGTGAATTAGGCACAGGATGCACAAATAGTGGTTTGTTGCTTTAATTTTGGACACCAGTGTAGGTATCAACAACAGCCTTTCAGAGCTTCAAGCTATCAAGCTCCTCTAGTGCAAAATTTGTATAAAGATGTAGCATAAATAATAGGACAAAATGATACCAGTAAACAAGACTCTGCAAATGTATGTTCATGACCTACCACTGACTTCAGGATCAAATACTGCCCTAGTTAATACAAATGTATTTGAAATGTAAATTTATCGATTAAGTGTCTACCTAATAAGAATTTCACCAAACAATGAACTTTTATCGAAGCACACATTCTTTTTACTGAAAGCTCTTCGAAAAGGTAATTATCTCACATTCCAAAAAGCTATTTGTTTGACACATTTCCAAATACTTTTGTAATCTTCCAAATCCTCTGGACTTTGCTTATATCTGTAGCTAAATATGGAAGAAGATTTTTTGAAGTCAAGACCTTAGAGCAAAATTTGCTCAAGAATAAACTGTAAACTTTAGCATTGAAAGTGATACTTTGATGTCAATAGAATCAGATGCTGTTTTGATAGATTTTACTAACTAAAGTCTAGAAAAATTTCCATATAACGTTTTAATCCAAGGGAAAAACTGCTAGTCCATATATTGAAGAACTGTCAGAATTATACATGGCTTTTTTAACACAATATTTTTCTATTGTATCGTACACAAGTTTTCCTTTTTAGTTACATACTTTGAAAATTTTGACCATGTTCACAAATTTTCAACTAGTTTTGTGGCAAATTTTGTAAAATTTAACTACTTCCTAGTGAGTTTTCTTCACATATAACACACAACTGATGCAGTTAAACAGTATGTCATGTTTAACACAAAAGCATAAAATTAGGTGATGTTTTTGCATTTCTGTTCCACTTTTTTCAATTGAAAGTTAAGTAATTCATAAATTACTGAATTAATGAGTTCCATTACTAAATTAAAAATTATAAAAAATTATATATTTTCATTCTTTCAACTCAATTTCATAGAAAGCACGTTTTTATTGAAGCTAGAAGAATAGAATAAGTCTTGTCCTTTCTGTTCAACTAAAAACTCTCAAACAGCTTATGAATCACCTTCAACAGACACAAATTGTTTCCTTTAACATGTAGTGCTGGAATGTTAGAAATATATTCCTGTTACAGAGAAATGTCTGTGTGGGATTTATTTTAACAGAAAAAAACAACCCATTTCAGCAAACACTAGATTTAGTTCTATTTTCAAGGGTCAGGCTAAGAGCCCAAGGAAAGGCAACTTACGTCTAAGGGTGAAAGGAAGGGCACCAAATCACATGTCGCTTGTATGGAAATATGTTTCTGAACCAGCCTTGCATAAACTCGTATACAAACTATTGACATTAGCATCAAAAGGTAGTAAGTCTGTAAGAATGTAGACCACTTTTGATAATTATCCACTCAAAATGTAAGAAAGGTTATGAGGCAAAAAAGCCATATTATAAGATATTCCTTCAAAGCAAGTGTAAATGAATGCTTTATAAAATTTATATACTGGGAAATGTACTAGATACCTTAATTCTCAAGTATTTCAGATCATAAGTTTTCAGTGAGTATGATGATACTGATATGTTAGCACACTTGCTGAAATATAATCTCATTTTGAAACAAAGGTGAAAGTGAGGCAGGCAGTAGCGTTTTCTTCTATATTTATTCTTAGCCATTCAACTTCTTGTTTAGTTTCTATTTTTGTGTATTGTGTGTTACTGCATATTTTGATTTAAAGTTGATATTTGCAGTGTTTGAGGAAGCTCTGCTGTACCCAATTTGTGCAGTTTGTTAACTTTAGGAGATAGATGCTTATATGCATACATTTTTGTTGCAGCATGGTTGTATGCCACTTTAAGCATTGCCATTATAAGTGTGAGTGGCATAATAGGACTCATTGTGGTGCCTTTAGCAAGCAAGGCATATTATCATCAGGTGCTGAGCTTCCTGATTGCAACAGCAGTGGGAACTCTTTGTGGTGATGCATTGTTACACATGCTTCCACATGTATGTACCGCGTAATTCAAAACATACAATTTTCTTCATTAGTAGGTAATTAGAGTAATATTTAATAGTGTCTTCAATTGCTGCAGGCATTAAGTGTTGGTGATGACCATGTGGCTCATGCATTTCACAGTCTAGTTGTATTTGGAGCCATGATGTTTTTCTACTGCATGGAAACTGTTCTGCGGATACATGTAAGTAGGTCTTTTGAATGACAGATATTAAAAAATATATTTTGCCTGACATATGTTTTGATGATTATTCAGTGATTTAATGCCAGATTATAAAGATTTAACACTACACTTAAAATTTTAGCGAGCGAACAGCTACAAGAAAGAAATTGCCACCAAAGATTTGGACGTGCAGCAGAAAATAATTAATTCTGGTGGTAAGTTAAAATTTCATGTATTTTTATTTTGTTCACTTATTGATAGCAGTCTTTCCCTTTCCATCATTTGATAAATATGCATTCACTATTGTGGAACTGTTTCCTTGTTTTGAAAATTGTACAGCATTTAAATGATCATCAGCTATGATTGTAGAACTTAAGGCATACAGGATGGTGTTTATGAGGTCTGTTCAAAAAATTCAAGAACATTCATAATTTTGCATCAATAGTGAGTTGGAGTAAAATACGGTTAGCATCCCTGCACATGCTTGTGTTTACTGTGTAGCTGCTGGAAGTTTCATTGTTATATGTCTGTTAGTTATTGTTCACTGCTATATTGAGTAGAACATTGTGTCACACAGCTTGCGAATTTAGAGATGGTAGAGTTAGAGAAGCAATGTGTCTGCATTAAATTTTGCATGAAACTCAAGAAAACCTCTATAGACACCCTCTAAATGATGTAGAAAGCCTATGGTGATGAATGCTTAAGCTGAACTTGGTGTTACAAATGGTTCACATGTTTTAAAAATGGCCAGATAGAAGTTAAAGATGACCCTCATTCAGGATGCCCTTCAATATCTAGTGATGACTCATGTCAAGAACATCAATGAAATTGTGTGTGCCAATTAAAGACTGACTGTCTGAGAGATTGGAGAAGAATGTAACATTCCAATTTGAACATGTCATAAAATCCTGACACAGCATCTTGTACTGCATCATGCTGCTGCCAAGTTCATCCCGTGGCTCATGAGTCAAGACCAGAAAGACCTCTGCCTCACAATCTGTGAAGGGCTTTTGGATCACGCAAATAAGAACAAGATGTTACTTAAGAGAATTGTAACTGGTGATGAGTCATGGGTCTACAGCTGTGATGTTGAGACCAAGGTCCCATCTTCACAATGGCCCAGGAATATTCCTCCAAGACCAGAAAAGCTTGTCAGGTCAGGTCAAATGTCAAAGTAATACTGATAGTTTTCTTTGACTTTGAAATATTAGTTCATCATGAATTCATGACACAGGGAAAAAATGTGAATTGATAGTACTATCAAGACATGTTATGATGACTGCGAGAAAATATGAAAAGGAAACTGCCTGAAATCTAGCAAGACAATACATGGCTCTTGCATCATGAAAATGCATCTGAAAATTCATGCCTATTGGTACTTACTATTGCACAAAAAATGAAATCACTGTGCTGCTTCATCTTCCATACTTCCAGACCTGACCCTGGCGCCTTCAAACTTTCTTTTTTTTCCAAAGTTGAAAATCCCATTGAAAAGATGAAGATTTGCAGCGATAGACAAGATAAAAGAAAATTCAAGATGGTGCTTCACGCAATCCAGCAAGAGGCAATACCAAGACTGCTTCTGGTAGAGGAAACAGTGTTGGGAGTGGGGTCTAAATTGTGGAGGAGAGTATTTTGAAGGAGACCATGTACAAATAGTAAAAGGTAACCATAGAAAAATTTTGTGGACAAAGTTCCGGGATTTTCTGAACAGACCTCTTACAAGTGAAAGCTATCAGTAACCTGTTAATTCATGTCACTGATGAATATTCAGTTAATAGTGAAAATATAACTTAGATCAGTTCATATTTTGTACAATATTTTTCACCACTTTCATAATGTTTCTGTGTGTGTTAACAAATAGGATGAGGTAAAGAAATTTTGGAATATATTTTCTTTATGTCACCTTTTCCAATATCAGCTTACTGCTGTAGTGAAGTAGAAGACATGAAGCCAAATGCAAATTCAACACCTTGTTTTTTGTTAGCCATTGCTAATTGAGAGTTTCTTTCAATTACCTGTGACAAATGTAAACAGGTCCATCAACCAATGACACTGCTCTACATTTTCGGGAAAATATGTCCAATTGTGACACAAAAAGGGGAAAGTTTATACTAACAGTTTTTCACTTCCTGCTGTTTTATTATTCTGCTTATCTCTTACCATATATGACAGTTAAATAAAACAATAAATACTTCCAGGTGTAGTGGTCAGATTCCAAACATTGGATTTCTAAAGTAATTTTTCAATTTGTTTCCTTCCTTGCAAAAATTTTTAGAGTTCGGTATTCCTGTTATTGGAACTTTTGGCTGCAACTACTTGGTAAGGTGAATGGGGAAGAGGAAGGGTAGGAGAAGGAATATATACACACATCCCTGACAAATGGAGCAATACATTAGGAAATTGGAGTAAGAGTGAGCTACAGTGAATAATAGAGTCACAAAATTAATATTCTGATAGTAAAAACAAGAGAAAATTAACTAGTTTATATGCACAATTTGCAAGGTGAGATGGAAAAAATAAACAAACATTGATGAATCAGTAAAACAGGTGGCAGATTGATGAGGACATGATATCCATTAGAGTCTGAAATGTTATCATTAAATATAAAATAACGAAATAAAATTCTTAAAGTAAGGGAAAGGCAACCAAAGGTCAACTCCTCACCTACAGCAGATCAATGCATGGAGCACAGTAACACATAATAGACAAAAGCACGTACATTTGCTTTAAATAAGAACTAGCTCTTTCTCCAGCCACAGTACACACATTCATACACACAACCACACGGACACACAAATGCACACTCCCATGGTTGTGTGAGTGAATATGTGTACTTTTGCTGCCCTTGGCCATGGGAGTATGCATTTGAGTGGCTGTGTGTGTGAATGTGAGTACTATATCAGGAAAAAGAGCTAGTGCTTGAAAGCAAGTGTGAATGCTGTTTTCTGTCGTGTGTTACTGTGCTCCACGCACGAATCCACTGTAGGTGAGTGGTTGTCTTTCCCTTATTTTACATATTGCTCCAACCAGGAATTTCCATTATTGTTATAAAATTCTTAAAGAATATAGGACGGGGAATGGAATGGGAGAGTATGGCAGTGAAAGTGTGCATATATTCTAATGAGTTAATACAGAATCAATTTATGCTAGAAAAAAATTAGCTCCAACTTTGACCACCAGGTGCAAATCTAGTGCTGTGAATGTAAGAAAGACATCTAGAAATGTTTCCATTTTCCCTAGCGGTAGACAAATTGTCCTCTGTGTCAAATAATATTGTTACCCGTTTTTGACCTTGATATTTTGTATTCTACTTGTTTAACGTGTGTTATGCATTAGCACACATTGATTATGTGTGGTTATAAGTGTCGTATTTCCTGAAATAGGTACTGAAAATAATCCTGAAATAGGTATTGAAAAAAATCTGCAGCCGATACAAGAGTACCAATTTCCTTATCCTAAATAACTTTAAAAATTAATAATAATGAAAATAGATTACTATTATACTTTATAAGAATTGCAGGCTATTCATAAATGAAGGGCGTCAGAGAAGAAAATTTCATATCATCAGAACTATTTGTAGCAGCTCTACAGGATACATACACTGGGTAAATGAGACAGTATTTCTAATGGCACATATCTGAATCACAGGCATTTTGCAGCTGACTTTGTACTGTTTACTTCTAATGTACATAAACTTCAACAATAAATGGAACAGTTTAACACATCAATTTTGAGAGCAGGACAGGAAGTTGTTATAATACAATTAAAATTAAGTACAATTAACAGATCAAAAATGAAATATAAAAAATAACAATGTAGTAGTAGAACCGTTTTAAAATTGAAACTTGGTCATGAATAAAGAAAGATGCATATTGGAATTACAAACAAACAGAAAAACAATGAAATATATAGTCTATCAATAATATGATGAGAGAGCGGCAGAGTCCTCACTCTGCGCCCAAATACGTCACAAGGAACAATTACGGTATGTTTCATAATATTATACTGGGCCCTTCTCCCTTTTAAATGAATGGCAAGGCAGTGTCCAGACATGCATGGAAGTGTATATTTTCCACTAAATGTTTTGATATTACACACAATACAGAAATTAGTAACTAATGAAGCTAACACAATAAACACGCATCAGAAACATTTATGCAAATCACCACATGCTGCTATGCGTTGCTGGATGAGAAACTGATTTTTAGTCATCTTGTACAGCAAATACATCATTTGTCCACAAAAGGCCACTTTTCCCACAAGCAATGTTTGTTCTTCAGTCTGCCAACAAACTATATCACGGAACACACTATCATGGCAGGTGTGATTACGACTGTAATGAAAACAAAATTGAAATGTTTGGAAAAGGTAGCCAGGCGAACTTTCAAAATAGCTAAATGGAGCTGTATCAGTGCTCTTCATCAGCTCCTTCTAGTGGAATTTGAAGGACGCTATTTTGTTAACTGTCTCAATCTTTCTGCTACATTTGGTACCAAAATTTCCTGTATATGTTTCAAAATAAGACACTGAGCTCTTATTAAGAGTGTTCCTGACATAAAAGAAAGTGAGATGAAATGATGTGTTACATATGTGATCTTTTTCCCATTTCCCATTAAATACTTTAAAGCACTCTAGGTTAAACAGTTTCACTTCAATCCTCAGATGGCAGAAATCTAAAATCAGAAGTCTTCGGTCAGATGGCATATTTGCTTCAGCATCACCTCACCAGCCTTTGAGATTCTAGAATGCTGTAGCAATAATAGCAAAAACTCTGTTTTTGAACATGAGCTTGCTGAGTAGGCAGCAGTATGAACCAAGCGCACTTTTGACATATGACCAATGTCAAATATCAACATCAGTAGTCATTTCTTTATGATGCATCTTGGATGAAATGACAAGAGTGTGTGTTTACAATCTCTGGCCAAGGGAAAGACTTCTTCTCGTAGGCAGAACAGAGGAACATGTGGGACAGGAGATTTACGTACCTCTCCCAGTTAATTCTTAAATCATCTTTATTTTTTTAACCCCCTCTTCCCCTCTCCGCTTAGTTTTTGCACATCTCTGTGTGCACCTTGGGTATGACCCTGCTGATGCATCAATGATTTGATGGCATCTGCTATCTGGAGATATACTTTGAAGCAATATTTTATAGAAGATGAACTTGCTCTGAAGTAACAGATGTCTCAGACCAGTGGGCCCATGAACATAGACAGTAATGTAATAATAGTCACCTTTCTGCACAGTTGTTGTTTATTTGAATGGAGAGATGTACGACTTTGCATTGAATGATAGTGTTGTCGATTACAGATCTCAGCATGTTGTTTTGAAAACCATAACTGCTGAATGCACACACCGCAAGTGTTTTTAGATAACTCCTCCTGGAAACTGCAGAAACAAACACCTTTAAGTGTTTCTAGATAATTCCTCATGGAAACTGCAGGGACAAACACCTTTGTGTTGTATTCCAAAAAGACAATGTCCAATGTTCTTTCCGAGTAAAGTAGATGTAGCTTTGTTCCCAGCCTGTCAATGTTTTAGTCATATTGACTGTTGAATGTGAGTGAGATTTGCTTCATTATTATCCTCCAGTACTCAGTATTAATAAACTGAACTTATAAGAAAGCAGTCTGACAGGCAGTACTCTAGGAACCCATCCATTCTCCATTTCAGTTGATACTATAACAAATGGAAGGTGCACCCTTGGCTCATCAAGGCTTCATCAACTACAAAATTTGCTGTCAATAATGTAATTTGAAACTTTGCTTCATAAGTATAACGCTACATATCCCCTTCTATCAAAAAATTTTTGTAGATGTACAGAAAGTAACTATCCTACTTTGAACTAACTATTCTAGTGTTGTCAATGTCTACATAATTTCGTAAGGGCGGAAACATTATATTAGCAGATAAATGTTACTTATCTTGCTATGGTTGTCTGGTTGTCTAGTATGTCGGTTCCTTTTTATGCTTGTCATTTAGTAGGCCCAAGATATTTTCTTTCAGTAAAATTTGCTGGAATATTGTTGCTTTTTGACATCATTAGTATTTATTCATAAATTTTTGACACTTTCTACAACACCACTCATTAAGTAAGTGCATTGTGCAACATTTCAATACAACATAAAAAACTTGATAGTTACATTGACCAATCTCGACAACAACTGAAACTGTTATGGCGCTTTAGTGCCTAAAATTTCTGTAAGTATTATGTACATAGCTTCCCAATCCATCTAGAACAGGATGTAGTTCAAATGAATTTTTTTATGACTATCTTAATTGAAATTACTTTTCAGGTATAATTAACAAAATTTTTTCCTGTAAATAATTATTTATGTAAAGATTTATGTGCCTAATAACAAAGGTTGCAAACAACTCATTTTCATGGTTCAAGATCAATTTTGCTAAATGGACTGATATGAAATAAAATTAAGTTATCAGAAAAATAGTGTTTTGGTGATAAAATATATGCAAAATTATCTTTAAATGTTGAATATATAATTTAAGTAAAAAAATTAAGTCACACCAAAATTTATATGGAATCAAACATTTCAGTTGAAGTCGAAAGGTCTGAGAAGCCAAGATTCATTATGTAAAACAATTAAATGTAATTGTCTTTTATGTTTGCTTCTTGCAGTTACACTTTTGAGATTAGAAAGGAGAGGGCCCTTACCAAGCTTCACCGTGAAATTACAGGGGCACCAAGCAGAAAAATTGTAACTGTGATAGAAATACAGCAAGTATAAAAAAGTGGTAACTGAGAACATTTTGACCATTGCAGAGACTGGAAGCAATCTGGAGGTGGGCATCATCATGCAGGGCCCAGAGAGAAAAAACAGCTTCAGCCGAAAACACACTCACAGCCATGGCCTGTCCACCAGCATAGCTGGCAGCCATGACCATGATGTTTCATCTGTAGCATGGGTAGTGATTGTGGGTGATGGACTACACAATCTAACTGATGGTCTTGCCATTGGAACAGCATTTGCCGGAAGCACAGCTGCAGGCTTGGCGACTGCAATAGCTGTTTTCTTTCATGAATTGCCTCACGAATTGGGTAAGTGTTCACATTCTTCTTTCAGGGAAGTGATGTCCATAAATTTGTAAGAGCCTCTGTAACTGAGTCACCACAGGCATCATCATTGGTTTGTAGTGATATTTCTCAACTTCTGCCAGTAGTAGTGCTTTCACATTCGTCAGTAGCTTTTGGAATTATTAACTGCAAAGCAAAAGCTTTTTTTTTAAATGTATGATGAAGAAATTTTAGTTGCATAAGAAACATAAATAGTAGAAAACCATCACATGAAAGAGAATAAACCTGTCACAGTTAATTTCTTAATCAAACAATGGAAAATCCAATATGGAATGTAACAATACGAGAGAAAGAAAGTTGCTACTCTCCATATAGCGGAGATGCTGAGTTGCGATAGGCACAATAAAAAGATTCACACAG
The DNA here is from genome assembly GCF_023898315.1 of Schistocerca nitens. Classification (NCBI taxonomy): domain Eukaryota; kingdom Metazoa; phylum Arthropoda; class Insecta; order Orthoptera; family Acrididae; genus Schistocerca; species Schistocerca nitens. The sequence continues at coordinate 450,974,205 of NC_064615.1, forward strand.
TCATAGCTTTCGGCCGTTAAGGCCTTTGTCAGCAGTAGACACACACACACGTGCACACACACACTCGCACAAGCGCAACTTGCACACACATCTGCAGTCTCAGAGATCTGAAACTAATTTAATTTCTTTGTTGTGAGGATTTAGAGTAATTATTATACAGATCAGCTTTGAGGTTAAGATGATTTGCTGTTAGAATTATGGAAAGGGAACAGTACAGAATTAAAACATGGCCCATATAATTACAAATTATGTGGTTTACAGATAAATAAAGTCATATAAAATGAAAAAGACATCTTCTTGATGAGGTTACCCGTACTCTCTCTCTCTCTCTCTCTCTCTCTCTCTCTCTCTCTCTCTCTCTCTCTCTCACACACACACACACACACACAAACAAACACATGCACATGCACATATGAATGAGGACATCGTTAATGATAGACTAACATCTCCTGAACTGAAATTGACTAAGGAACACTCTAAATCCTCAAGCCTAGGCAAGGTGAGTTGACATCTGTTCGAAGATCATCGCATGCGCTTAGTCAGTGAATCACTTATGTAACTACTTGGATGCAGAGTCATTTCAGCTCTGAAGATGAGAAAAATTACTTGTCCATGAGTCTACAATGGTCCTATCTCCCATATTAAGTGGAGGAGATCCATGGAAATTTATTTACCATTTTCTGCAAAGTGTAAAAACATGCTTTCAACACATGTTGGCAAGCCCATGGCATGAGCAATGCACAGCATGAGTCCCTCATTAAAAAGCAAATAGTGGTTTAAGTTCATTATCAATGAAACTGTAGTCACGGCTGCTTTCTCTGTGACTGTTCTGTAGCAGCACAAAGCTGAAGCTTGGCTAGAAATGGCAGTACTTTACTCTGTTCTGGTAATATACATTTCCTGAGCTTGTCTGCAGAGATTCATCCTTTATTACAAATTTACAGGACACCTCGGAGCTCTTTTTGATCTTTTTTAAGTTACTATAGAGCATGGTGAGGCCTATATTTCTGCTGATGATGAAAGCTGGCTGTGTACTTAAGCTCCTACAAGCAAATATGCAAACATATTCGTACAGAACAACTCGTATTGTTATTGTAAACTGAAAAAATAATTTCCAGTTTTTCTTTTCCGTAAATCATCAAACCTCAAAATTTGCTTACAAAATAAAGCAATTAGAGAGACATTCTACAGAGATTTTAAATGACTTTAAGCATCTTTTAATTTCTTTCTCATGGTGCAACTTCTGTCATAGAAAGTTCATATTTGTCTGATTAGTGTGTTATCATTTCAGTGTATTGTGCTTAACTTCAAAAAGTCTTTCTCATTACAGGTGATTTTGCAGTGCTACTGCAGTCAGGCATGAGCATTCGTCGTGCAGTGGTTTACAATATTCTTTCTTCAGTGCTTAGCTTTTTGGGCATGGCGTGTGGACTTTGGGTGGGTGAATATGAGGATGCTGCCATGTGGATATACTCTGCCACTGCTGGTTCATTCCTGTATATAGCTTTAGTAGATCTTGTAAGTATTACTTTTAGAAGTAACTTAGATAGAAGTAACACATAAGTGTTTTTTAATATATTTATAATACTCCATGTAAATGCTTCACAGCACTGTGATAGCTAAGCTGTTAGAGTAAGCTGAAAAGAGCAGTTAGATGAAAGAAAGAAACAATGTTGCAGAAAATTGATAGGAACAAGGGGGCAGGCTGTAATGATAAAAATGATAATTGTTTTGGCAAAACTAAGTTCTTTTCATACAATCTTCCATCACGTTTTGACTCTAGTCTTGAAATGTGAGATACCCTTTAATAAATTAATTTGTATGTGTCAAAGGGTCCAAATTTGAGTTCTGGTCCAGCAAACAGTTCTTTTAGGAAGTGTGGTATTGTACCACCAACTTTGCAGGGCTTGAGTTCTGCCTCTTACAGGAACAAAATTAAAATTACAAAGTGGGAATATTGCATGCAGTTTGTCTCCATATTTGGTACTTTATCCTCTCCTGGCTCAAAACTGAAAAAAAAATGTTATACCAAAGAGATTACAGTATGGTACCTACATTGACGGGTACTAATAATTACTGGCACTTTTCTTTGGCTTAATCCCCATAACAATAGAGAAATACCATTCAAGCACAATTTTTTGATATCTACTGGCAGCACACAGTTCAGGATCAATTAGTGACTACAGTATGTGTTATGAAACAAATATTGAATTGTTTCTTACAGTTCTGTGTGTTTTTTTTCTGATTGGCATAATCTGCTAATTCTATGATTTAACATGCCCTGTCATATTCTATTGACACTACCACTGCCTTCTTGCATTCAACTTTTGTTCACAAGAAACATAAAAAAATCACCAGTAAAGAAAGAACTCTTGAATGTAAATTGATCAACATCCAATTTGCATAGCATCTTGAATATGTATTTTATACCATATGTATGAATCTGCTTTAAATAAAGCCAAAGTCATTTCCAAACACAAGCTTTTCAGCTGATTTCATTGATACAATATTCTCAATTTACCATCGAAGTAGAATATTCATTCTGAAGTGTCAGTTTTTCAAGTTTCCTATTTTTCATCTTTTCCAGAACTCCATGAAACAAAACATCAGGATGAAGCTGACAGTCAGAAGATAATACAATAATAATATGTCAAAGTCACAGCTGTGCATGTGTCATTTCATAGTTTAACTTTTAAAGTTATTTTACATTCATCACTAGTTTGTGGTGGTGGTGGTGGAGGTGGAGGAGGAGGAGGAGGAGGAGGAGGAGGAGGAAGAATTGTCGTCTTTTAACTTACGGAGTACAGACTGGGGTGTCTACACATTCACTAGCAGTGGAAATGATAACTAGTACTGCAATGTAATTTTGTAGGTTTTCTTCAAATATTGGCTTTAAGAAATAGACGGCCTAAACATCTGAGCACCAGCGACTACAAACAGACCATTCATTTTTAGCAGTGGCAGTAAGGATACAGGGATTGGCAACTTCAGTTTTTATAGCTCCAGTAATTACAAAATGCAATAAATCCATTTAGAAATCTAGGAGAGATTCATTTCACTTGGCAGAGCAGATAAGCTTGCATTAACATCCTACCTAAAAATGAATGTGCATCACTTAGCTCAAATGTGATGGACAGTGCGGATCTCTGGGGAAAGTTTTAACTTATCATACATTGCGCTCTGAACAAGAATGTACTGACTAATTTTATTAAGGACGGGAAAGATGCATCTTGGTTCAATAGTATTCAGAACATGCTGATGAAACAGATTGTTGTAACTGTAGTTCAAAAAAGGGGCACTAAAATGCAGACAGGCAAGCTTCTATGAGCAGAGCTACACTGATGAGCCAAAATATTATGACCATATCCTTAACGGCATGTTTGTTCACCTTTGAAACACAATACAGAAGCGATTCTGCTGGCATGGATTCAACAGGTCCCTGGTAGGTTTCCTCAAGTATGCAGGACCAAATGTCTCTGCACAGGTAATGTAATTCCCATTAAACAGGCCGACAGTTTGAAGGTCTGAAACTGGCCCTCACAGTGGCCCACATGCGTCCATCAAGCTCAAGTCTGGCAAATTTGGCGCCCAAGTCATCAGTGTAAGTTCACTATCATGTCCGTCAAACCACTGTAGCATGATTCTGGCCTTGTGACATGGATAGTTATTGTACTGGAAGATACTGTCACTGTCGATGAAGGTATAGAGCATTTAGTAGTGCACACAATTTGCTGTAATGTTCATATAGTTCACAGCTACTGTGTTGCCTTCGATTACTACCACAGGTTCCATGGAAGCTCAGGTGAATATCCTCCCATGGGCTGCTGCACCTGTGGTGGGTGCATTTTTTGAGTGGCAGTTCAGGTGGATGATAGCCTATCCAGACATGAGTATTAGCTTTGTGTAGCAAGAAACGTGATTCACCTGACAAGGCAACATGTTTCCATTGATTCACAGTCCACTCTTCATGATCCAATGCCCATTGCAATCATATCTGATGATGACATTGGATCAACATGCAAACACATGGGCGTCATCTTCTGTGGTTACCCCATGTTCAACAACATATGCTAAACTGTGAGCTCCAAAACACTTGAACCTGCATTGCCATTGTACTCTTTTCATCAGATCTGCCCCTCATCCCACCTCTCCTGCTTTGGTACCAAGTGAACAGTGGACCGGCTTCACCATTTCTCACATGCTCATTTCCAGGTGCTGGCTATTACAAACTAACCATTGCCATAGTTGCTTATGTCAGTGAATTTCCCCCATTTGTGATCTGTGCTATTAGAATGATTCTCCATTCATTTCTGTTCAACTTATATACATTCCTTACTGCATCCCATGCTCGCAATGCAATCAGGTGACATTCAGTCTTATGATGGTAGTACTGTTTGGCATTGGTCCCTTTCTAAGTTTGCATTTCTTATAAAACTTCCATGCAGTGAACAGTTCCAAGCAGCCGAAAAAAAACAGCTTATCCCATATATAATATCATCAGAAGAATGTATAAAAAAATTACATATTTAAAACCCTTAATGTCAGTTTGTTGCAGGATCCTCAAGCATAGTCTAATCTTAAACTGAATGAGTTTTCTGGAGGAGAAAAGCTTTTGTCGATAAATCACCATGGATATAGGAAGCACTGCTCGTGTAGAAGACACTCTTTTTTTTTGGACACATCACAAAACATCCTGCACACTATGAATGCAGGTCAATGGGGAGATGCCATATTTCTGGAAAGGGTTCAACACTGTATCACACAGTACAATTTTATAAAAGCTTCAAGCATACAGAATAGCTTCTCAGAGTGACTGGCTCCATGAGTTTTTGATTACATTAATAGAAACCAGTACATTCTCCTGGAAAGGATGTGTGCTTCAGAGAGAAAGGTAATGTCACCATTGTCCCAGTGCGATAGGCCACTCTTGTTCTCCACACAGATAAACAACTTGTCAAATAGGATGAGTAACAATGAGTCTGTTCAATAATGATCTTGTTCTGTACAGAGAAAGTCATTTTGAATGACTGTAGGGGATTCTGGGTCACTTGACTGAAGTTCTATTTGCCATGATGAATGGCAGCTTGCATTATATGTAGGTAGATGTAAGATGGTCCAAATAAGTAAGACAAACATTCCTGTAATGCTTTGAAGACAGCATTAATCATCTGCTGATTCATTCAGTCACATTAATTAAATACCAAGGTGTAATGCTGCAAAACAAGTTAAGGTGTAACAAGCACATAGTGTCAAAAGTAGGAAAGGCAAACTGGAATCTTTAGTGCACCAGAATTCTGGGAGAGCTTACTATGCCTATATAGGAGACTGGACTTATGCAACCCATTATTGACTATTGTAATGTTTGAGATCATCATCAGGTGAGACTAAAGGAAGATAGTGAAGCATTTCACAGGTGTGCTGGGTCCAAAGCCAAGGTCCTAGGTATAATTTTCTGCCCCATGTTTCATGTCTTACTATGATAGGTTATACAGAGAAGTACTTAAATTCTGTGACATAAATTTATTCAGACAAAAAAAAAATTGAACATTTTTCCATCTGAACGAAGTCGTGTTAATGATCATCAGTGTTTGGTTTTGAGTACACACGGTATTAGATCATAATCAAATATGAAACATAATTTTTATAGCATATGTCCTTTTCATGCTACTCAAACTGAAATATGAATATTACAAGAGTTATCTTTTGTGGTATTGTCTTGATTTAAGGAACAATGGACATGACAGTTTGCTAATACTCACAACTTCTGCTATTTTCATGCTTATTATGACCGAAAAAAATCATGTCACCAAGAAAGTAAATGCCATTAATGGTGTGCTTTTGGGTATTCTGCCAAATCGTTGTGTCCATTTTATGCAGTGCATAATCAATTACACTGAGATCATAAGTAAATACCATCTCTGAATTCTTGTACATTAAGGTTATGCTGTCTTCAAATCTGTCTCCTTTCATGTGTAACAAACCTGTGTGTTTATTGTTGCAGTTGCCGGAAATGAATTCCAGCTGTGAAGACCCTCCTACCATCAAGGATCTTATCATTCATATTTTGGGTATTGCTGTCGGTGGTGCAATAATGCTTATTATAGCACTGTACGAGGAGAAGCTGGGAACACTTTTCAATTGAGTTCCTTGACTGAAAGAGCAGCGTAAGAAAGATGACATACTCTATCTTCAGTCTTCTTCATTTTATTTTCATCCAACTTACTCACACGCGTGTATAAAAAACTGATTGGAGACAGAGCACTTTTCATCACTTACACAATTCTAAAATAATTGCTGATGACAGCTCAGCATACCAACCGAACATTTCTGTACATGTCCTCAATCATGGTTTTGAGGATACATTGAACTATGTTATATAAATTGTTTGTAAATATTAAAGAAGTACTGTGATAAAATGTAATATAAGATGTTATTTCCTCTGTTATGTGTGTTTTGGAACATTGGCTGTGTTCTATACTTCCCTGTGCAGTTGATTCATTAATTTCTTGTTTTAATGCTTACAATCAAACTTAAATTTTTGAGATTCTTCATTGCATTAAATTTTGTATCTTCTCTAATGAAGCAGTAAATTTAAAAAAATACTAGTGTCTTCAGTGTACAGTAATTCTACAGATTTATTTTTCTTTTTATTATGATTTTGGTACCTGAATTGTACAGTTATTTTTTGTCTTTCACTTATTTTAATGCTCACAGAAATAGGGCCAGTTCAGTCAGCTGTGTGTTATCAATGTGACCACATTGTGTGTTTTACATATGAATTTCTGTTACTTGGATTATCTCATTTTATTTAATTTTTCATAATTCATTTCTTAGGCTGTGCTAAACAACTTTAGAGATGAAATTTCCTGTTAGTTTAAAACATACATCTCTTCTCAAAGATCTGTACCAAATTAGAGTGATAAAATGCTGTACACAATTTTGTAATTGAAGAATGGGAAAGGAAACTGTTGTAAGTGTCAAACCTGACATTTTCCAGGAGAGTGAAAAAAACAGTGTATCTCTGTACATAACTGATAAGGTATTATGATAAATCAAAATTATATGTTCATCATATCACAGCAAAAAATTAGACAAATTAAAAAATAATACTTTATTAAGAAAATTTTAAGTGCCATACCAGGAAACTGAATGATTCTAACTGTCAAAACACAGTTTGCACAAGTTTCTTCCTGCAAAGAAGAAAACATCATCCAACCATTGTTAATAATGCTATTTATTTACACAAATAGTGCTAACAAGTTCTATCTTCAGACGAGAGTTCATGTTTATATTACATTAGTTGCTGGTTGTTTCTTCCGATGACTACTGTAAACAACATCAGGTGTAATATAATTGTGAACAGCTGTCTGAAGGTGAACCTGTCACTTTGAAACTGGAAACTCTTTGTCTAAATAAATAGCATTATTAACAGTGGGTGTTTTCTGTTCTTTTCCTTTGGAAGAAACAACGTGTATTAAATTTAGGAACTCCAGCACAGTTTGGCATCAAGTCCCTGCATGGTTTGACATCTATCTCAAATCTAGGAACATGTAACAGATAGCCAAGAATGCTAACACTGAAAAACCATTTTGTAAAAAATGGCACTTAAAATGTTTTCCATTTCCACTCTTCATCTGATTTCATATCTTTTGTTTACATTTTAAGAACACAGAAACTGAGTGAATCTGCTGTCCGCGTTGTACATTGTATCATCTTTCTGAATGTTGTGTCTTACTTAGCTTCAGACTATAATTCCCCTGCATATGTTATATACCAGAATATGGCCATATGTTCCTCCGTGTTCAACTGTATTGTATGTGACAATTTGTTTGCTACATGTTGTGAAGATTATATTTTTAAAGTTTCTCAGACATTGTAGAAATAAATATATTTCCTAAAAATTGTATACCCTTTTATTAAGAACTGTTTTCCTATACTCCCTTCTCCTTCTGACAAACGAAAACTTGCTCATGAGTGATTTGTTTCAAACATTAATTGACTTCACATCTTCATGCAGTCCACAAACAACATAAAGCTTGAATTAAGGAAACCATTGTGCTGATTAGTGTTGGTATTAAGGCCTCAGTAGCAAATACAGCCCAAAGAATCTTAGAATATTTGAGCAGTTACTTGTATCTACACTCCTGGAAATTGAAATAAGAACACCGTGAATTCATTGTCCCAGGAAGGGGAAACTTTATTGACACATTCCTGGGGTCAGATACATCACATGATCACATTGACAGAACCACAGGCACATAGACACAGGCAACAGAGCATGCACAATGTCGGCACTAGTACAGTGTATATCCACCTTTCGCAGCAATGCAGGCTGCTATTCTCCCATGGAGACGATCGTAGAGATGCTGGATGTAGTCCTGTGGAACGGCTTGCCATGCCATTTCCACCTGGCGCCTCAGTTGGACCAGCGTTCGTGCTGGACGTGCAGACCACGTGAGACGACGCTTCATCCAGTCCCAAACATGCTCAATGGGGGACAGATCCGGAGATCTTGCTGGCCAGGGTAGTTGACTTACACCTTCTAGAGCACGTTGGGTGGCACGGGATACATGCGGACGTGCATTGTCCTGTTGGAACAGCAAGTTCCCTTGCCGGTCTAGGAATGGTAGAACGATGGGTTCGATGACGGTTTGGATGTACCGTGCACTATTCAGTGTCCCCTCGACGATCACCAGTGGTGTACGGCCAGTGTAGGAGATCGCTCCCCACACCATGATGCCGGGTGTTGGCCCTGTGTGCCTCGGTCGTATGCAGTCCTGATTGTGGCGCTCACCTGCACGGCGCCAAACACGCATACGACCATCATTGGCACCAAGGCAGAAGCGACTCTCATCGCTGAAGACGACACGTCTCCATTCGTCCCTCCATTCACGCCTGTCGCGACACCACTGGAGGCGGGCTGCACGATGTTGGGGCGTGAGCGGAAGACGGCCTAACGGTGTGTGGGACCGTAGCCCAGCTTCATGGAGACGGTTGCGAATGGTCCTCGCCGATACCCCAGGAGCAACAGTGTCCCTAATTTGCTGGGAAGTGGCGGTGCGGTCCCCTACGGCACTGCGTAGGATCCTACAGTCTTGGCGTGCATCCGTGCGTCGCTGCGGTCCGGTCCCAGGTCGACGGGCACGTGCACCTTCCGCCGACCACTGGCGACAACATCGATGTACTGTGGAGACCTCACGCCCCACGTGTTGAGCAATTCGGTGGTACGTCCACCCGGCCTCCCGCATGCCCACTATACGCCCTCGCTCAAAGTCCGTCAACTGCACATACGGTTCACGTCCACGCTGTCGCGGCATGCTACCAGTGTTAAAGACTGCGATGGAGCTCCGTATGCCACGGCAAACTGGCTGACACTGACGGCGGCGGTGCACAAATGCTGCGCAGCTAGCGCCATTCGACGGCCAACACCGCGGTTCCTGGTGTGTCCGCTGTGCCGTGCGTGTGATCATTGCTTGTACAGCCCTCTCGCAGTGTCCGGAGCAAGTATGGTGGGTCTGACACACCGGTGTCAATGTGTTCTTTTTTCCATTTCCAGGAGTGTATATACAGATCTGACTTCATCATAGCTATCATTATTTTACACTGCCTAGCAAAAAAGAAAAAAGAAAAAAAGAACAGGCAAGGAGGACACAAAATTAAACTTCATGGGTTGAGTGAGAAGGTATGATGATATTTCAGTGATTACACTATTGAGTCAAATTTAAAGAGAACTGTATGGGCCACTTATCGATGTGGCAATGCACACACTCTGGGCTACATGCATGCACTAATTTGGTTGTGAAGGGTGTAATGAAGTCGTCATATTCTCTCCTGAATCAAGCTGCCACACAACTGCAGTTACTTGTCCTTGATACTTGCAGTGGGATGGAGCTGCTCCCACATGTGTTCTATCAGGTTGCTGGCTACAGGAGTACCTCAACATTACACAACTAGTCCACAGAGAACTGTGCCCTGTGTGCACAAGCATTATCCTGTTGAAAAATGGCTGTGGTAGTCAAATGGGTGACCAAGAACTTGACGAAAAACATGCCTGTCCCCACATTCCCATTCAATCCAACATCAGGCCATAGTCACATATGTATGTCCCACAAATAATGATTTTGCGCAACTCAAGCAGCCAGCCAAATAAAGACACACAATGAGGCCCCTTTCAAGCTCTGTCTGGTATTAACACTGTCTAACATGAGTATGTGGCATCTCCATGTCCTTCACAATTGTTTCTCAACATCTTACACTGTTCATGACCCTTGTACATCCTACGAGGCCTGGTAGCAACACTAAAAAAAGAACAGTAATAATGTACTCTGGTAGCTCTTCTACCTGTGTTTCAACCAATGACTAATGTTGAAACCTGCCTGATTCAGTACACTCCTCCATCCACCTGTGACCCACCCCAACTATCCCCCAAATCACTCCTTCCTAACTTTCCAGAATTTCTTAACCTTGAACCTTGCCTCACCAGGATTCCCAAATGCCTGAACATGTAAACTAACCTTACATCAGTGGAAAGAGCCGCAATCCACCACCTAAAAATTGATCAGAACCTTGTAATCTTACCTGCTAACGAAGGCTCCTCCACTGTTTCGAACCACAAGTATTACCTGGTGGAAGGACTCCTCCCGCTGTCAGATTCATCCACTTACAAACCCTGCCACAGTGACCCCATTCCACACACACACACACACACACACACACACACACACACACACACACACACCCCTACCACTCCCTGCACTCGTACTTTCTACATGCTACCTAAAGTTCGTAAACTCAACCACCCAGGACGCCTCTTTGTCACCAGTTACTGTGCCCCCACTGAGAGTATCTCTGCTCTTGTAGACCAATACCTTCAGCCTATTACCCGCAATCTACCCCCTACCCTCCTATATAAAAGATACTAACCATTTCCACCAATGAATCTCCACAGTTCCTGCTTTTTTCCCCCTCCCACCTCAATGGTGCTCTGCCCGTCACTATTGATGCCACCTTCCTTTATACTTATGTCTCTAATGCTCATGGCCTTTCCACTACTGAACACTAGCTTTCCCAATGCTCGACAGATTCCAAACCTACATCCTCCTTCCTAAATGCTGTGATCAACTATATCCACACCCACAATTATTTCTCCTTTGAAGCCATTTCCTACAAATCAATCTGGGGTACAGGTATGGACAATGCATGGCACCATCCTACGCCAACCTATTCATGGGCCATCTACAGGAATCCTTCCTAAATGCCCAGAATCCCAAACGCCTCACCTGGTTAAGATTCATTGACGATACCTTCATGGTCTGCCAAGAATCCCAAACCACCCACTTGGTTAAGATTCACTGATGATATCTTCATGATCAGGATTGATGGTGAGGACACCCTAGCCACCTTTCTCCATCACCTCAATGCCTTCTCCCCCATTTGCTTCACCTGTTCCTAATCAACCCATCAAGCCACCTTCTTCGATGTTGACTTGCATTTCAAAGATGGCTACATCAGTAACTCCAGCTATATCAAACCTGCTAACCGCCAGCAGTACCTTCACTTTGACAGCTGCCACCCATTCCATTTCAAGAAGTTCCTTCCATACAGCTTTGCCACTCATGGCCGTCACATCTGTAGTGATGAGGAGTCCCTCTCAAAATACACCGAATGCCTCACTGAGGCCTTCACAGACCATAATTATCCTCCCAAGCTTGTACAAAAACAGATCTCCCATGCCTTATCTCTCTAATCACCCAACTGCTCCTAAAGTGTCACTGTCCAGCCACAGAAGAGCATTGCCCTTGTGACTCAGTACCACTAAGGACTGGAGCAACTGAATCACATTGTCTGCCAGGGTTTCAACTATCTATCGCCGTGCCCTCGAATGAGGAACATCCTACCAACCACCCTTCCCACCCACCCCACAGTAGTATTCCACCGCCCACTGAATCTACACAATATCATCACCCATTCCTACACATCTCCTGCTCCCAACCTCTTGCCTCATGGCTCATATCCCTGTAATAGACCTAGATACAAGGCCTGTCCCATCTAGCCTCCCACCACTATTTACTCCAGTCCAGTCACTAGCATCATCTTCCCTTCAAAGGCAGGGCTACATGTGAAACCAGTAATGTGATCTACAAACCAATTGCAACTACTGTGCTGCATTCTATGAGGGCATGACAACTAACAAGGTGTCTCCCCAGGAATGATAATCAACAAACTGCAGCCAAGAAACAGCAGGACCAACTCATTGCCAAGCACGCCACCCAACACAATGTCCTTCATTTCAATTACTGCCATCTGGATCCTTCCCAGAACACCAGCTTTTCTCAATTGTGCAGTTGGGAACTCTTCCTGCAGTAAATCCTACATTCCCATAACACTCCTGGCCTCAACCTTTGTCCTTACCCTCTAGCCCCCTCCCTGTTCCTATTCCAGCACTACAAGGCCCTGTATCCCACCAATGCACGCAGTCTTTTTACCTCCCTGTTTTACTGTTAAACCTCTCCCCCTGACACTCTCCATCTAATCTCCTGACTGTACCTAGCTGCCCTACTCTGCTATACCTGCCTCTCCCCATCCCAGCCTCCCTTACCCCCACTACCCAGTTGAATCTCTCATCACGCACAGCTTTTTGCATGTGGCCTCAGCATCCAGAGAGTGTGGTCGTGTGTGTGTGTGTGTGTGTGTGTGTGTGTGTGTGTGTGTGTTCTATCTCAGACGAAGGCCTTGTTGGTCAGAAGCTCATTTTCTGACAGTCTTTTTCTTGTGCCGATCTGCGAGTCAGCATCTCCACTATATGGTGAATAGCAATTGTGCTTATCATAGGATGGTTAATTCCATCCTGAATTTTCCACTGTAAAAAATAAATTAATTTTTTAAAAAGTGTACACATTTGCATGGTGAAAATGGTGGATGGTGAGGCAGGAGGAGGGTGATATTTTCAAATGGTTCTAAATGTCAAGAAAATAAATTAATTGAAATGGTCCAAATATTAATCAAACAGAATTGGCAACTCAGTAGCAAGATTTGTGTTCAGCAATATGACAATAATCTGGACATTTTATCAGAAAAATTTTTTCTATAAGAAGAAAAAAATATGTTCAACGTATACAACTATTTTAATTTTCAGGTACACTGTGATACAAAAACATATTCTGTAACAATTTATCTTTCCTTTCACATTCTGAGCATTCATGTAATACTATACAGATTATATTTATATGGTTCACAATAATTTACTTGCTACAGAGTTAAGTAAAGCCATATTGTCAAATAACATTATCATTCTTCATTCTACACATATTTAAGATATTTCTCTCATTAATCAAGAACTCTATGATAAAAAAAATCAGAGTTTCCAATTCCACGGTATACACATTTCTCCGCCAGAGAGAACTGAATAATAGTTTGTAACCCACAAGTGCACACCTTTCAGGACTGGTACAAGGACATCCAAGTTCTTCAGCAACTGAGTACAACATTCTATCATTAATTCAGGTGTTATGTTGTCATCTTTCTGTAGGGCTTCCAATTGAAATACCTCTTCACACTGTTTACAGAGGTCTCGTTCAATATGCTTGTCACTGAAATACAAAAGAGATGTGTAAAAGAAATACCAATAGCAATAGTGGAGAGTATATAAATATACTTGCATTAACTTGCAGGCAAATTTAACCAGTTCTCATCAATGTTCATTCCAGTTTTTAAGGATGCTGGTTGTTATAAGGATGAACTGACAGTGCAAAATACTATAAATGTTAATCATAGAAAAACTGTTTGTGTATTGGTTTCAAACACTGACAATGGACATTTCATTGTGAGTGGTGACAACTCTATATTTCAAAAAAAGTTGATTTTTCACAGTCTCCATTACACATATATGCAAATGAGACAGTGAAAATAAACATTGTTTTCTTTTAGAATATTTTGTCTGCTACAATGGTACAGGGAAGTCCTGGGTGCAATACATACAGCGTCAAAGAATTGAGCAGGTAACAGGCACATAAACAAGACAGAAAGCATTTGGACAATATGTTCCAAGCAAAGAACATTATCCAAAACCTTAGCAATCATTCCAATCTTGTTTATGTTCCTGTCAACCATGTAATAGCTCCACTATACAATAAGCAGTTACCTTTTTGCCTTCCAGAGTGATAATCACGGTAAAAAACACATGAAAGAGGCCTGTTACAACATGTACTCACTTGAATGACAAATATACTTAACATATATAAAAAACAAAGATGCTGTGACTTACCAAACGGGAAAGCGCTGGTAGATACACACAATAAAAAACACACGCACACATAAATTTCAAGTTTTTGCAACCCAAGGTTGCTTCATCAGGAAAGAGGGAAGGAGAGGGAAAGACGAAAGGATGTGGGTTTTACAGGAGAGGGTAAGGAGTCATTCCAATCCCGGGAGTGGAAAGACTTACCTTTGAGGGAAAAAAGGACAGGTATACACTCCCTCCCTCCCTCCCTCCCTCCCTCTCCCTCTCCCTCTCTCCCTCTCTCTCTCTCTCTCTCTCTCTCTCTCTCTCTCTCTCTCACACACACACACACACACACACACACACACACACACACACACACACACACACACACCCATCTGCACACATACAGACACAGGCAGACATATGTAAAATTCCTCAAAGGCAAGTCTTTCCGCAACAGTGTACACAAACATTAAAGGTCAGTTCATATGGCAGAGTGCCACAGGACACAGGAAACTACTCTGGGTGAGCATAAGCACCGATGTGCCATATAATATATTGTGTGTGGTAGAACCATTGGTGGACAGAACCATTGGTGGACAGCAACAAACTGAATACATACAGAGGGGCTGGAACATGTATATATGTAAGAACAGGTATCAAATCAAAAGGAATTAGGTTTAAAAATATCTGCTGTATTGAAAAAGATTTTGAATGTTGTTTATGTGAACTAACAGATAGTAAAATTATAATTGCATGTTCATATATGTCCTCATCTGGCAATTCTGAATTGTTCTCTGAAAAATTGGAATATCTTCTGAACTATCTAAATAGTCAGTCAAAATACATAATTGTGCTTGGGGATTTCAATGTTAATTTCAAGGACAACTTTAAAGTACAGAAACTGGTTAATCTACTAAAAAATACATTATGGACATATGTGTAGAAGATACCACCAGATATGGCAGCAAAATCGAAAGTACTACTGACCAAATATTCATTGACAAATCAAAATGTGGCTTTAAATCTGAGGCATTGGATACAGGTTTCTCTGATCATCATGAACTTAAACTGACTTTGGAGAAATCTCATGACAAAAGTGACAACAGGAGATATATTGATAGAAGATTAATTAATGATGACAAATTTAGGGTCTTTAATCTCATGTTAAAAAATGTAAACTGGAACATTAAAACCAATAGTTCTGTAGATATAAAATTCAACAAGTTCTTGTCCAATTATAAATACAGCTATGACATTTCATTCCCTCTGAAGACAACGAAAATAAACAAAACATCAGAGTCACCAGAAAGTCTTAGAATAAACACAATGATTCATATATTAGAAAGAATAACAACACAATGAAATCTATGTGGAAAGATATTAATAATAATACAGGCAAACATGAAAATGCAAGTAATAAAATTACCATAAAACACAGAAATGAAATTGTTGATGATCCACTTCTAATAGCTAGTATATTTAATGATCATCACATTAATGTAGCCCAAAACTATAATCCAAAGACAAAGGTAATAACTCCAGTAAATGACAGGACAATGTAACACCCAAAGAGGTACAAACAGCTAGCAGCAAACTAAAGAGTAGAATGACCTGCGGATCTGATGGTATCCCTGACAATATTATTAAATATAGTACCAATAACATTGTCTCTCAACTTATGGACATAACCAACGACTCCTTTGAAACTGGTGTGTTTCCAAGTAAACTTAAGCAGTCAAAAGTAATACCACTTTATAAAAGTGGTGACAAGTTTGACATTAAAAATTTCAGACCAATATCATTATTATCTGTATTTTCAAAAATAATTGAAAGAATAATGTATGATAGATTGCTAGACTTCCTACACAAAAATAAAATTCTTGTAAATGCATGGAATGGTTTCAGAAAAGGCAAATCTATACAGACAGCTCTCTTCAGTTTTCTAAAACTTGGTTGCAAAGCTACTGAGGACAAGGAATTGATCTATGGGTTGTTTTTGGACCTTTCCAAAGCATTTGATCTAATAAATCATATTCTACTACTATTAAAACAATATAATTATGGTGTCTGTGGTGTTTCCTACAAGTGGTTCAAGTCATATTTACCTGGTACAAAACAAAGAGTGCAAATGTGTACCATTCTGAACATAAAAGAGTTAACTATGGGGTGCTCCAGGGCTCAGTATTGGGACCATTGTTATTCTTGATTTTTATTAATGACCTACCACAACAGTTTTCAACAGCTGATACTATACTATTTGCTGATGATACCAGCTTCATTATAAAATGGAAGAATGATTATGAGATGCAGGAAAAAACTGACAAAACAGCAGAAGTGGCAGAAAAATGGTTTAAAGATAACTATCTAGTTGTCAATGACAAGAAAACTGTATGGATGAATTTCAACCATATAAGGAACCAAAAAAGGACCAATGTAAAATTCACATTATCAAATAGTCAAATTCAGCAAAAGAATCACATAAAATTTTTATGATTATGGGTGGATGAGCATCCAAGATGGGAAAAACATGTAGAAATCCTTAACACAAAATTAAGCAAGTACTGTTACATATTAAGAATGCTTAAAGATTGCTGCAATACCGGAACAGTGTTAAGTGCTTATTACGCATACATGCATAGTCTACTGAAGTATGGTATAGTATTCTGCAGAAATACCTCTTTTGCAAAGCAGTCTTTTAAGCTGTAGTATTAATAAATGATGTTGCTTACAGAGCAACATGTAGAGGTACCTTTAAGGAATTAAAAATCATGATCTTACCTCTATATTTATATTTGAAAGTATCTGCTTAATTAAAAAACATGAAGTTTCAACTTTGAATAGTGAGATACACAATTATCAAACATGGGACAGAAATGACTATCATAGGGATGTGCCCAGAAAATCAATATATCAGGACTGCTGTTTACGAACCAAAAATTCTTTACAGTGCATTGCCAAACAGCATCAAAAAATGCCAATCATTAATGCATTCAAAAAAGAACTAAAAATCTACTAATAAACAACAGCTTCTACAGCATTAATAAATACCTGCAATTTTGCTCAAAGCTATAGGTCTACTTCAAAGCTCTCTAAAAAAATTCATAATTATCAAACTATTCCCAGATAAAACTGAACTACTTTTATCCATGTATGGATCTACTTATGCACCTAACTTTTGGCCATATGTTACTGTGCCTATTTAACAAAAGTACTGGTATTTAATAGTTTTAGTAAAATCAACCAAGTGTTTCACTAGATTTTATTTTATCTGATTGTATGTATATAATTTTAAAATCTAATTAAGCAGAATAATGTTTTTGTCATGAAGTATGTTGATACAAATGATAAGATTTTGTACATGATGTAAATATTTAATATTTTATACTGTTTTGTACTTTGTCAAGTCCAATATCATGAATGTGATAATATGGGTGATAAATAAATAAATAAATAAACCCTATCAAAGGAGTAACACTGTACTATATACACAATTCCCCATATAATATTGTTATAAGTGGCTTTTCCATTAGCAGGACTATATGTACTGTTGAAGTATATTGTTATGAGTGCTGAATCTAGCTCACACATGGAGAAATAATAGTTGTAGGTCTCAGAATTGTTGGACTTGAACCCCAAATCATCCCTTTCCATGTACACATTGTTGCAGCTGAAGCTGGGTGATAGCTATCAGTGGCAGTAGTCATTGCAAAATACTGTGCAGTTGTCTGGGCAGCATTTCTGGGTGGTGTTGGGTGACACCCCTGTTTCAGCATTGCTGCTTTGGGTAACTGATTAAATTTGCTGAAAATCCTTCTGATGGCTTCCCATACATTCATAAAACAATTACAGTGTTTGATACAGACCAAGAATGCTTGCCATGACTTTTTCTTGTTCTACTGGATTGTGTGTTGAGCTTTGGCACTTACTGTTCAAAAGGTTGCAAGGGTTTCTACTGTTGGACAGAACTTAAACCATCGCAGAGACACACACCTGACCTGGAGTGATGAGTGGCACTCATCGGTCCACCAAAGTACAGGATGATTTCCAAGATGACTTGGGGACTTTGGGAGGTGGCATGGTGGACCATATGTGTGACATGGCCTACCTCTTACTGAATACTGCTTCAGTCTTCAAAAACAATCAGCTCACCCCGTTTGTCCAGCTGATCATCCATTTTCGTGGCTTCCTTTCAAGGACTACTTCATCGGGTATATCAATTCAGAGTGGGAAGTGGTCACTGGACTGAAGGTCATCAGTAACTTCCCACTGAACAGAGACTGAGGACTGAGAATGACACAGCAACAGTGATCAAATGAATGAGAGTGCCCATGTCAAGGATGTGTAGCTGCTCAGATATCAAGAGGCTCCCTAAAACTCAACCCCTTTAGCAAGTAAAGTGTGAACCCCATAATGCCTTATTGGCACTGAAGTCTCCCAGTAAGAGAAAGGTCAGAGAAGTTGGAAGCTTCAGAATCCATTGTCTCCTCAGGTGGTAAATAATGGGAGCATACAGTAACTCTTCAACCCATGTGAACTTTGGTGGTAACTGCTTGTAGATCAGTAACCAGGGACAGAGCAGAGGAATGAAGTGTGTCACTGACAAACACAAGTGCAGTGGATGTTCCCCTTCACTAGGAGTTTCAGTTCCTCCGTATGTATCCTGAACCGACTAATATGGTAACCTTTTATCAGTAGGTTTTTGTTTTACTCTGTCTCTCACTGGGTGGGGACCCTGCAACATTTGGAGGCTTAGTCTAAGGGCTAGATGGTGGTCCCAGACAGACTTCATATTCCATTGTCTCTGAAGCTGAATCATTGGAATAATCAGAGAGAATGACATCTATATAGTCTGACAATGTATTAATTGTCTTCTTCTGTGGTCCACACTTTCCGTCAGGTTTAGTTGCCGAAGGAGATTTGGAGGAACAGATGTCGCAGTGATAGGTGGCAGTAGTGCCTGTTTACTGGGGTCAGCCTTTCAGGCAAGAGTGCCTTTTATGATGTTCTGGAGGGAACTAAAGGTACTGTAACAACAGACAATTGCAACTGCACTTATAAACATTAGTACTTGTGCTACCAATGAGAACTTCTGTTTGTGTTGAGGTATCAGCTTTCTGAACAGATTTGTCTGATAACTGAAACAAACAAAGTTGAGAAAGCTTGTGGTTGTATTGCAGTACAGATCCTTTTAGCCTCACAGTACGGAACACACTTCATAGTTTTCAGCTCCTGTACCTTCTGTTCTTTAAGGTACATACTGCAGTCACTACAATAGACAACTGATGCCTTCGTGGACAGCCTTATGACATATGCCACAAGTGGCTTCTCCCTTACACACTACAGTGGCGTGCCCAAAGTGCAGGGATTTAAAAAAGTGTATTGGACTGGGTACATTATGCCTCATGAATAGGAGAATGAAACCTACCTTGATAAGTTCTGGAAATGAAGCACTACTGAATGTAAGAACAAAGGAGTCCAATTTCCCTTTTCATGATGTTTTTCACATCAGTTATACCTACATATACATCTACATCCATACTCCGCAAGCCACCTGATGGTGTGTGGCAGAGGGTACCTTGAGTACCTCTATCGGTTCTCCCTTCTATTCCAGTCACATATTCTTCATGGAAAGAAAGATTTTCGGTGTGCCTCTGTGTGGGCTCTAATCTATCTTATTTTGTCCTCATGGTCTCTTCGCAAGATATACGCAGGAGGGAGCAATATACTGCTTGACTCCTCGGTGAAAGTATGTTCTTGAAACTTCAACAAAAGCCCATACCGAGCTACAGAGCGTCTCTCTTGCAGAGTCTTCCACTGGAGTTTATCTATCATCTCCGTAACACTTTCACGATTACTAAATGATCCTGTAACGAAGCACACTGCTCTCCGTTGGATCTTCTCTATCTATTCTAGCAACCCTATCTGGTACAGATCCCACACCGGTGAGCAGTATTCAAGCAGTGGGCAAACAAGTGTATTGTAACCTACTTCCTTTGTTTTCAGACTGCATTTCCTTAGGATTCTTCTGAATCTCAGTCTGGCATCTGCTTTAGCGACAATCAACTTTATATGGTCATTCCATTTTAAATCACTCCTAATGCCTACTCCCATGTAATTTCCAGTTGCTGACCTGCTATATTGTAGCTAAATGATAAAGGATCTTCCTTTCTATGTATTTGCAGCACATTACACTTCTCTACATTGAGATTCAATTGCTATTCCCTGCACCATGTGTCAGTTCGTTGCAGATCCTCCTGCATTTCAGTACAATTTTCCATTGTTACAACCTCTCAATATACTACAGCATTATCTGCAAAAAGCCTCAGTGAACTTCAGATGTTATCCACAAGGTCATCAGTCCTACGACATTCCCCTGTGGCACACCTGAAATCACTCTTACTTCGTAAGACTTCTCTCCATTGAGAATGACATGCTGCATTCTGTTATCTAGGAACTCTTCAATCCAATCACACAATTCGTCTGATAGTCCATATGCTCTTACTTTGTTCATTTAATGACTGGGGGGAACTGTACCGAATGCCTTGCGGAAGTCAAGAAACACGGCATCTACCTGGGAACCCGTGTCTATGGCCCTCTGAGTCTCATGGACGAATAACGCGAGCTGGGTTTCACAAGATCGTCTTTTTTGAAACCCATGCTGATTCCTACAGAGTAGATTTCTAGTATCCAGAAAAGTCATTATACTCTAACATTATAGGTGTTCCAAAATTCTACAACTGATTGACATTAGAGATTTAGGTCTATAGTCCTGCATGTCTGTTTGACATCCCTTCTTGAAAATGGGGATGACCTGTGCCCTTTTCCAATCTCTTGGAACGCTATGCTCTTCTAGAGACCTACGGTACACCGCTGCAAGAAGGGGGGGTCAAGTTCCTTCGCGTACTCTTTGTAAAATTGAACTGGTATCCCATCAGGTCCAGGGGCCTTTCCTCTTTTGAGCAATTTTAATTGTTTTTCTATCCCTCTTTCATCTATTTCGATATCTACCATTTTGTCATCTGTGCGACAATCTAGAGAAAGAACTACAATGCAGTCTTCCTCTGTGAAACAGCTTTGGAAAAAGATATTTAGTATCTCAACCTTTAGTCTGTCATCCTCTGTTTCAGTACCATTTTGGTCACAGAGTGTCTAGACATTTTGTTTTGATCCACCTACCATTTTGACATAAGACCAAAATTTCTTAGGATTTTCTGCCAAGTCAGTACATAGAACTTTACTTTCGAATTCACTGAATGCCTCTCACATAGCCCTCCTCACACTACATTTCGCTTTGTGTAATTTTTGTTTGTCTGCAAGGCTTTGGCTATGTTTATGTTTGCTGTTAAGTTCCCTTTGCTTCCATAGCAGTTTTCTAACCCGGTTGTTGTACCACGGTGGCTCTTTTCCATCTCTTACAATCTTGCTTGGCAAATGCTCATCTAATGCATATTGTATGATGGTTTTGAACTTTGTCCACTGATCCTCAACACTACCTGTACTCGAGATAAAACTTTTGCGTTGAGCCGTCAAGCGGGTCTGTTTGTCACCAGAAGGTCTAATATGTTATCACCATGAGTCGGTTCTCTGTTTAACTGCTCAAGGTAGTTTTCAGATAATGCACTTTAAAAAAGCACTTCAGCCCACTCATCCTTCAGTTTTTCCTTGTGAATATTGATAATATCCCTGCATGACACAACACACTTGCTATAGTCCAAGGTGTTGTACTGTTCTGTTTGTGTGGTGATACCATGAAAAGCAGCAACATACGATCATGACAATGCATGTCTCGGTTTTGGCACCATTGTTGTTGTGACTCTACTTTGCATAAACTGTACCTAGCTCAAGTGGAAAACTGCAATCTTAGAAAACATCATTCAAGTTATTAAGCAGCCAATGAACCATGTGGTTTACATTGAATTAAAGTAGGGAGAGCAGGGAATATTGTTTTTTATGACAACTCATGAAACACATGTTAATATTCTCTTGTCCAAAAATGTAAATTAGCCACAAACCAGTGACTGGATTTTTCAAATGGGGTAGGAGTATTGCACCATGACTTGGGGGGCAGGGGGGGAGGGGGGGGTGATGAACGTTTCCTATGCCAATCAGCAGAATGGCATTGTAGAGAGATAAGTGTTCATTAATCTGATGACCTGTTGCTATGGGAAAAAAGCACATATTCAGGAAGCAAGCACACTCATTCAGGACACTGACAAAGAGGAAGACACCAGCCAGTGTCTCTGAAATCCCAATCTGAAACATCTTACAGGTACTGCACAGCTTCCAAAAGAGCTGAGTAGAAGGAAAACTGGAGCATATGAAGTCGCTATTGCCCAACAGTAGCACCCGGCTTGTACAGCCTGCTATGGTTACTGGAGCATGGAGCAGTCAACCTGGCACCATCGCACAGTCGAGTTACTCACTGGATCACTACTTTCTGCTGACTGCCACCTTGTTGGTTGGCCATGGGTTTGAGCCTGGGCCACCTAGCTGTCCAGCTGTGCTGTCCCTATCCACTGGCCAATGTGGGCCTACACTGTTGCTGTGCAGCACCCAGAACAAGCTCATGGTACACTCTTCAGCCATGCCAGAAGATGTGGGTTAACATTGCCTAATCCAAAGCGTTGCATGCTGTTGCAACGGGAGCAGCCAGATAGCCTGGGGTGTTTCCTTCCACTCATCGCCAACAATGCCAAATCTGTGGTTGCACTGGCACAAGCACAAGCAGCCCCCAGGACACATCACCATCCTAATGGGTTACCACTGTCGCTGATTAACTCCAGTGACTGAGGCTGACTGTGTTACCAAGGGCACCAGCCTCCTCTCAAGCTAAAAGTCCATCTTTGTAATTGTCATAAATAAAGAAGTGTACTAATGAGGGATGTTTTACTGACCACCACCACTGCACCCATGTCCCATCACAGGAAAACCACTCCATCCTGACTTTCCAACAGCCCAATTCACCCATCATCCTTTCAGGTCACATCGTGACCTCAATATAATCTTAGCAATAGCAAATTACATACTGCCAGACATTAAGATCATATGTCAATTAAATTAATGAAAACTGACAATTTCCAGGAAAGTGGCTGAAAGTCATTGCAAACAAAATAACTGAAATAAACTTATATAAAAAATTACTTTCCAGTTGAACATTTGAGAACTTGTCATTCTTTAGGGGTTGCCTTGCCTTTGTTTCATTAAGTTAAAGTTTTGAATAGACAATTCCTTCACTGACTGGAAAAAATGAAGGAGGTGAAACCTTAAGCTTTAGAAAGTCTAACTTCAAATTGCTAATGTTAAATTTCCATAGATTGTAATACAATGAGATGTCTTAATTAAAGGCAATTAATGTAAACTACAGCTAGTTCATTTATTTATACATTCAGTCACCAAAGTACAAAGATCTCATCAGAGGACGACCTTGAGGCATTTGGTATGAGTCAGAGTAGACACTAACAAAAAACTTGCAATAAATAGAAACAGCTATTGTCAATCAAATAAATTCATGTTTAACAACTGCCATCTCCCAACACTGCGACGCATCATCTCGAGCAATTACATACTAAAATTCAGCTCTTTTTTCTGTTCTGTCTCTTAGCATCTCAAACTCACCACATACCGGTACATAACCAAATAAAATTTCATATTTTTGTGATGATGACATTGATTTTTAATAGATGAAAGACAATCTCCAAAGTATTAAAACAATACCACAAACTTGTCAGGATATAGCCCCCTCAAAAATTAAAAGCAAAATGGTTACTAAGAATTAGCAGAAGATACTTATGAACACTCAGAGGGATGACCTCTTTTTTTGTCCTTTTCTTATGAGGTGCTCTGAAAGTCAATGTGAAGAAAATCAAGCAAGCGTGTATACTAACTTGACTCTCGAGTATCTAAATGATGTGCAATACAAATTACCCTTGGTGTTCCCCAGTCCCCTGTATCTTGGAGATGTACTGGGAACCAAGGCAACCTTACTGCATTCCAAGACCCTTAGCTAATAGTGATGGGTTGCAAACCCACAATTTAAGGTGTTAGAAAGTGTTAGGTGTCCCAGTACCTGATAATGAGCCCCAATCTGCCTAGGTATTCAGCTGTACAAAACAAGGTTTTTTTCCCTGGCCATACCTTCTCCAGGAAAGTGGAAGGTAAAGGAGGAGGACTAAGAACTCCTGCACAAGGTCTCCACCTCCAACACATCATTTGTTTGCACAGACCATCCATTGTTTGCACAGCTCATCTGGTCCCTGTCCACCTGTCTCTACACACTGTCCTGTTCCCATCCCATTCAGCTCCCCTGCCCTCACACCAGACTTATACTGACACTGGTGCATTTCTTCTACACATTTCCTCATCCACATTTTCCTTTCCTTACCTCCTTAGTTCTGGATCCTTCCTTTTTGCCCTGCACTACTTTTTTAGTGATTTTCCTAGACGTTTCCTGCACTACCATAAGCTTCATGTTCTGCATCAACAGAAATTATCCAAAACCTTTCCTCTGCTGTCCTTCCTTCTACCCACACCACCCCTCTACCATGTTCTAACCTGCTCTCCCCTCTCCCTTTCCTACAAGCAAAGACTTCTTAGAAAAGACCCCACAGTGAGATGGACCCTCCTGTAATGAGAACAAGATGGGTCCTACAGATTCTGGAGTCTGAGTGACCTCTCTGTCCTTCTTTCCCACACTATCCCTCTCTCCTCCCCAAATAAGGAACTAATAGTGCCAAAAGTTAGGATAATGTCATCATTTTACTTTTTTGTACTAACAGTACTAAACATTCTACCTTCTGAAAATAAATGCTGAGCAGTAATTCTGACCTATATTTATCACTTTTTCTTAATATAATTCTATCTTTACGGAAGTCACAGTGGATTGTTATTGCTAAATTGTGAGTTTTGTGCTGCAGTGACTTTTATTACAGGACTGCAATCTCGTCTTCCTTCAAATTAATACTAGAGGTGGTGTTTATTTTTTACTGAAGATAGAATTTGATGTAAATACATGAAACACCAAGTACATTGCAGTACATCTGTGTTATCATATTCCATCCAAATGTTCTAAAGCTGACAGGATAGCTCAGACAACGTAATAAAAACCTAGTGAAACATTTCACAGTCTAGTACATTATGTGTGAGACTTGACTGAGATTTTCATATCTTCTGGTGAATGGGCTGTTTTGTTCAATAGTTTGGTCAGCAATCAACCATTACACGCATACTGTAGCAAGAGGCTGCTTATTCTATTACTGACTACTTGAAAGATGTTGTAACAAACTGCTGACTATCAGAAACTATTTTGGTTTACAAATTTTGACTGAAGCAGTTCTGGATTTCTCTTATTTTGCTACTTGTATACTACTTGACTCTTCAGGAAACCATATACGCACCATGTAAATATTCTGTATGAAGCACTAATGTTGTTCAGTATGCGTGGATATCAGGATAGAATGATAAATCAAAAATGTTTACATAACATTCACCCAAGTGCAGAATATATTTACATTTATATCTGAAAACAAAGATGATGTGACTTACCAAATGAAAGTCCTGGCAGGTCGACAGACACACAAACAAACACAAACATACACACAAAATTCAAGCTTTCGCAACAAACTGTTGCCTCATCAGGAAAGAGGGAAGGAGAGGGAAAGACGAAAGGATGTGGGTTATAAGGGAGAGGGTAAGGAGTCATTCCAATCCCGGGAGCGGAAAGACTTACCTTAGGGGGAAAAAAGGACAGGTATACACTCGCGCACACACACACATATCCATCCGCACATACACAGACACAAGCAGACATTTGTAAAGGCAAAGAGTTTGGGCAGAGATGTCAGTCGAGGCGGGAGTACAGAGGCAAAGATGTTGTTGAAAGACAGGTGTAGTAAGAGCGGCGGCAACTTGAAATTAGCGGAGGTTGAGGCCTGGTGGATAACGGGAAGAGAGGATATATTGAAGAGCAAGTTCCCATCTCCCGAGTTCGGATAGGTTGGTGTTAGTGGGAAGTATCCAGATAACCCGGACGGTGTAACACTGTGCCAAGATGTGCTGGCCGTGCACCAAGGCATGTTTAGCCACAGGGTGATCCTCATTACCAACAAACACTGTCTGCCTGTGTCCATTCATGCGAATGGACAGTTTGTTGCTGGTCATTCCCACACAGAATGCGTCACAGTGTAGGCAGGTCAGTTGGTAGATCACGTGGGTGCTTTCACACGTGGCTCTGCCTTTGATCGTGTACACCTTCCGGGTTACAGGACTGGAGTAGGTGGTGGTGGGAGGGTGTATGGGACAGGTTTTACACTGGGGGCGGTTACAAGGGTAGGAGCCAGAGGGTAGGGAAGGTGGTTTGGGGATTTCATAGGGATGAACTAAGAGGTTACGAAGGTTAGGTGGACGGCGGAAAGACACTCTTGGTGGAGTGGGGAGGATTTCATGAAGGATGGATCTCATTTCAGGGCAGGATTTGAGGAAGTCGTATCCCTGCTGGAGGGCCACATTCAGAATCTGATCGAGTCCCGGAAAGTATCCTGTCACAAGTGGCGCACTTTTGTGGTTCTTCTGTGGGAGGTTCTGGGTTTGAGAGGATGAGGAAGTGGCTCTGGTTATTTGTTTCTCTACCAGGTCGGGAGGGTAGTTGCAGGATGCGAAAGCTGTTGTCAGGTTGTTGGTGTAATGCTTCAGGGATTCCGGACTGGAGCAGATTCGTTTGCCACGAAGACCTAGGCTGTAGGGAAGGGTCCGTTTGATGTGAAATGGGTGGCAGCTGTCGTAATGGAGGTACTGTTGCTTGTTGGTGGGTTTGATGTGGACGGACGTGTGAAGCTGGCCATTGGACAGGTGGAGGTCAACATCAAGGATAGTGGCATGGGATTTGGAGCAGGACCACGTGAATCTGATGGAACCAAAGGAGTTGAGGTTGGAGAGGAAATTCTGGAGTTGTTCTTCACTGTGAGTCCAGATCATGAAGATGTCATCAATAAATCTGTACCAAACTTTGGGTTGGCAGGCCTGGGTAACCAAGAAGGCTTCCTCTAAGCGACCCATGAATAGGTTGGCGTACGAAGGGGCGGCCAGGATGATTGGGTTTGTGAATTTTAGGAAGAAGGTAGAAGGTAGGGGTGCAGGGTGTCGGTGGGGTCAGGAGGTTGATGGAGTCAGGTGAAAGGTTTTGTAGGGGGCCCCATTGTAGCTGGTTACCAAGCCCCCACAGAACGTATCTCTGCCTACGTAGATCAAAACCTTCAACCCATTATGTGCAGTCTCCCATCCTTCATCAAAGACACCAACCACTTTCTCGAACGCCTGGAATCCTTAGCCAATCCGTTACCCCCAGAAACCATCCTTGTAATCATTGATGCCACTTCCTTATACACAAATATCCCACACGTCCAGGGCCTCGCTGGGATGGAGCACTTCCTTTCACACCGATCACCTGCCACCCTACCTAAAACCTCTTTCCTCATTACCTTAGCCAGCTTCATCCTGACCCACAACTTCTTCACTTTTGAAGGCCAGACATACCAACAATTAAAGGGGACAGCCATGGGTACTAGGATGGCCCCTTCGTACGCCAACCTATTCATGGGTTGCTTAGAGGAAGCCTTCTTGGTTACCCAGGCCTGCCAACCCAAAGTTTGGTACAGATTTATTGATGACATCTTCATGATCTGGACTCACAGTGAAGAACAACTCCAGAATTTCCTCTCCAACCTCAACTCCTTTGGTTCCATCAGATTCACGTGGTCCTACTCCAAATCCCATGCCACTTTCCTTGATGTTGACCTCCACCTGTCCAATGGCCAACTTCACACGTCCGTCCACATCAAACCCACCAACAAGCAACAGTACCTCCATTACGACAGCTGCCACCCATTCCACATCAAACGGTCCCTTCCCTACAGCCTAGGTCTTCATGGCAAACGAATCTGCTCCAGTCCGGAATCCCTGAAGCATTACACCAACAACCTGACAACAGCTTTCGCATCCTGCAACTACCCTCCCGACCTGGTAGAGAAACAAATAACCAGAGCCACTTCCTCATCCTCTCAAACCCAGAACCTCCCACAGAAGAACCACAAAAGTGCACCACTTGTGACAGGATACTTTCCGGGACTGGATCAGATTCTGAATGTGGCCCTCCAGCAGGGATACGACTTCCTCAAATCCTGCCCTGAAATGAGATCCATCCTTCATGAAATCCTCCCCACTCCACCAAGAGTGTCTTTCCGCCGTCCACCTAACCTTCGTAACCTCTTAGTTCATCCCTATGAAATCCCCAAACCACCTTCCCTACCCTCTGGCTCCTACCCTTGTAACTGCCCCCGGTGTAAAACCTGTCCCATGCACCCTCCCACCACTACCTACTCCAGTCCTGTAACCCGGAAGGTGTACACGATCAAAGGCAGAGCCACGTGTGAAAGCACCCACGTGATCTACCAACTGACCTGCCTACACTGTGACGCATTCTGTGTGGGAATGACCAGCAACAAACTGTCCATTCGCATGAATGGACACAGGCAGACAGTGTTTGTTGGTAATGAGGATCACCCTGTGGCTAAACACGCCTTGGTGCACGGCCAGCACATCTTGGCACAGTGTTACACCGTCCGGGTTATCTGGATACTTCCCACTAACACCAACCTATCCGAACTCAGGAGATGGGAACTTGCTCTTCAATATATCCTCTCTTCCCGTTATCCACCAGGCCTCAATCTCCGCTAATTTCAAGTTGCCGCCACTCACACCTCACCCGTCATTCAACAACATCTTTGCCTCTGCACTTCTGCCTCGACTGACATCTCTGCCCAAACTCTTTGTCTTTAAATGTGTCTGCTTGTGTCTGTATATGTGTGGATGGATATGTGTGTGTGTGCGAGTGTATACCCATCCTTTTTTTCCCCCTAAGGTAAGTCTTTCCGCTCCCGGGATTGGAATGACTCCTTACCCTCTCCCTTAAAACCCACATCCTTTCGTCTTTCCCTCTCCTTCCCTCTTTCCTGATGAGGCAACAGTTTGTTGCGAAAGCTTGAATTTTGTGTGTATGTTTGTGTTTGTTTGTGTGTCTGTCGACCTGCCAGGACTTTCATTTGGTAAGTCACATCATCTTTGTTTTTAGATATATTTTTCCTACGTGGAATGTTTCCCTCTACTATAACCATATATTTACATTTTATTTACAAAATATAAACCTTGTGATCTGCAAATGATTCCATATTTTCAGTTTTGATAAGACATAAATATTCTTGATCCTTAAGATATTTAATTTGAGAGACCTTATCATGTAATCTTTCTGCATATGAAATAAAATGGAATACAGGAGAATGTATCTTTAACTATAAAATTTCTGAACTCAGAAAAAAATTCAGTTTAGTGGCCAAAGTGAAACAAATGAGGAGAGCTAAATGTAAATGAAATTACTTACTGTTGGTAGCAGACAAGGAGTTGTTCAGCTTTTTCCATGTTTCCGTCTATAAAATTGACAACAAGAAAACCAGGGCATGATGCAGGAACTATGAACTGCCCAGTAGGAGACAGCATCAATGGGCCTGCTTCCCTGGGTGATAAATAGGAACAACTATTACACCATCATCATCATCATCATCATCATCCCTACGATCAATCTGTTTATAATAAAAACTGAAATGCACACAAAAACACAATTCACACACATGAAGACATTAGTTTCATACACTAATTTTGGAAATTACACATGACTAAAATGCTCAAAAGCTTGTACAGAAATTATTCAAACAGGTAAAAGTGTTTACTTTGACATATAACAGTATCATTATATACACAGGGCCACAAAAGTGATAAATGACAACATAGAATCAGTGCAGTATCAGAGGGGTAACACAGGTAGATGTCGTCGCCCCACATTTTTTTCTGATGACTAAACTGTGCCCTTACTATTTTGTATGGAGAGCAACCAGTGAAGTCAACTCAGCATTGGTAAATGTAATAAAAGAAGTACAATGAACATGAGGCATGTGGCTGTCTGGCATACACTGTGCTAATATACATATAACCCCTTTAACCATCCTACTGGTAATATTTTTTTCTCTCACTTAGTACCTCTGGGGTCAAATAGACCTCTAGTAATTTATACCAGGTATATTCATAATACTTTAAAGAACTAGCATCAAAATGTATATTACAATTTTCAGTGTAACATTAAGGATTCTATTTTCACACATACTATATTCAAGAAACAAAAATAAATTTAAATTGTGGTCATATTGGCCCCTAGTCATACTCATCATTAAAGACATAAAATAAATTATAATGTGTTGTAAATATGAAACTGAAAAAAGTATAATTGGACACAACTGATTCAGAGAGAGAATGCCATGTATTTAGAAAAAAAAATAGCTTTGAAAACAAGGGGTATATGATTTTATAATGTGCTTATAGGTTCATATTGACCACAGTGGTACCAGGTAGGTGTACAACAGCTGATCCAAGAAACCCTAACAATGAGCACAAAAATAAGTAGGGAACAATATTTTCGCTGCTGGAAGTTTTTTGTATAACAGCTGTTAATTATAACATTCATCATTCTATTTTCGCAAATGTTACATTCAAGAAACAAACAAACAATTTAAGCTGGGGTCATACTAACCTTCATGGTACTCAATGCAAAAACCATGAATAAACTTTAATTTGTTGTAAACATAAAAATGAATGAAACATCGCTGGGTACAAGTGACTCCTAGGGACAAAGTCATATATTTTGAAAACAATACTTTGGAAAACAAGGGAGATACATATATTGTCAGTGTGCTTTTGGAGTCATATTCACCCCCATGATAATGAGGATTAAACAAGCATAGTTTGGTTTCTGAAGTGGCAGAAGTACAATACTGGCCATCACTGAGTTCACAATAGTGGTACCCGAAGCTCTTGACAGGTATATTCTTAGACGTGCACATGGCTTTTGACACCCTTGGCCATAAAATACTGTGAAACAAGCTAGAAGCACTAGATGCAAGAGAAATACTGAAAGAGTGCTTCCAGTCTTACTTGGAAAGCAGTGTGCAAAAAGTGGAAACAGTCCACATGTCTATTGATGATAAGTTTTTAAATAGTTGTCAGACAAGAAACACAAACATAGGTATTCCTCAGGAGAGTATATAGAGTCTGCTCCTATTCTTAATATATATGAATGACTTCCTACATAGTGCAAGGCTTGGAGAAAAATTCTCTTTGGTAGTGACAACAACATCATAGTCACTTATATAACACCAGGGCTCCTATTAGGGAAAGCAAAAGAAACCCTCTAGAATGTTTACTGTTGGGCATTAAATAATAGACTGAATGTTTAAAAAGTGAACAATATGTACTTCAATACAAAGAGGGAAAACAACTCCATCACATTAGGAATAGGTGAAAACACTATAGACTGTGTGACAAGCACAAAGTTTTTAGGTATGAATACTCTTAATCAATCAACATGGGATGAGCACAGAAGATAATGGCAAAAATAATGTCATCAGCATGTTATGTAATTAGCATTTTATCATCCATTTGTAAAAGCCAGTAACTCTTGGTGACATACAGTGTGTCCAGTGAAGGGGATCCTGATTTCAAGATTAGATATCTTAAAAACTAAGACTGATAGATGAGTGCAAAATGAGGCGTGTTTATTGTGAAATTCATACAGAAGTTTCCAAGTAGTTTGAAAAGCTGCTAACAGGTGGTACTGTATGCTGTGCACCTCATACAGTATCAGAACCCATAATTAAACTCATCCCCTGCAAACAGTCATTGCAATCATATCACAAGCTTTTCAAAATGTCGTCCACTCACATTAAGAGGTGATGCATATGAACAACGAAATTTACCACCACATACTGTAGTGTCTGTACATAAATAGATTCACAAGCCACACAGATCGCCAACTGAAGCATGTTCAGCAAGGTGAGCTGGTTCCAATAAACTGTGTCTTTCAATGTACCCCACAAAAAGTAGCCACAAGAAGTCGGATTGGGGGAAAATGGAGACAAATCCATCCCTGCACCACTAAATTTGCAGTAATCCATTACAACAACTTTATTCCCAAAGTATTCATCATGAAAGCAAAACACCTGTTTGGTGTGTTGTGGTCTGGCCCATCTTGCATGAACCACTTGTTGCAAGGTCGATCCTCTAAGGTTATTTGTGTGAGACTAACTGTCCAAAATTGCAACATAATGTTCACTGGTGATCATATGTCACATGGAAAAATGGCCAATAATGTCTCTTCTGCATACTGCAGCCAAAACAGTACCTTTGAGAGATTACAGCGGTTTTGCTACAAACAAATAGGGATCTTCAGAACCCCAAATTCACCAGTTTTGTTTATTCACAACTTCATTCAAGTGGAAGTGTGCTCCATCTGTGAACCAGACACAGCCAACATCAAATCCTTCATTACCAATTGTTTTGAGAATCTGGTTTGCCAAGTCACCCCACTGTCGCACAGCTCGTACAGGTATGGCCTTATGGCTTTGGATTTTGAATGGAAACATGGTAGTCTCTGTCTCAGTATTTTCTGCGCTCTGGAATGCTTCAAAGCAATTGGTGCTGCAATTCTTCAGATAGATTTCCTTGGATTTTGCTGAATAATTCCAGAAACCATATCGACATTTTCATAAGTAACTACAGTTTACCTGGGTCCTGCTAAATCATCAGCCACGCTACCTGTCCATTGGAATTTGACAATGAGTTTGCGAATGGTTGTCACATTGGGTCTTTTTGTAACACTAAATCATGTTTGAAAACTTTGCCTTGTTACTATAGGACTGTGTTCTAATGTGTGGTATTCCAGTGCCAAAAACACATTTTGTTCAATGGAATACACGATTTCAAGCTCTTTCTTTGGTACGCTAACCTCCTTTCATGTTTCGACAGTGGAACTGATCGTTCTGAGCTGCACCCCACTATTTATAGGAACTGTGCATTTTCATTACAGTGCCATCTTTTAACAGAGTTTCAAACTATTTCAAAACTTCTGTATCAAATTTTACAGCTTTCATGATATACATGCTGTTCTTGCATTCATCTCTCAATCTTAGTTTTCAAGATATTTAATTTTGAAATCAGAGACTCCTCTGCTGAACACCCTGTACTATTCTTACTATTCTTGGTTTTTTTTCTGGGCATTGAAGGCATGAAACATGGACACACATTTTTTAACTTCAGAAAGAGATCATCAGAATAATAACTAGAAGCAGTAATTGGGCTCACTGTAAGTCACTGGACACCCTTACTGCACCAAGTAAGCACATCTACCAATCTATGGTGCATATCAGAGGTAACACTGCTGAGTATTTCACTAACAGTTCTACACATAACAAGAAAAAAGGTAATATGGGGTTACCCTTACCAAGGAGAAACAAACAAAAAGTTCAAAACAGCATTTTCTATTTGGTAATAAAATTTTATCATAAATTTCCCATGGAAATGAAAGAAATTACTAAAATTCATCTTTTCAGAAAGGCAGCTAAAAAATTCCTCAAAACTAACCCATATTCTGCAGTAAAAGATTACCTGGAGTACTCAGAGTTGGGGGTAAAAATGACAGGGGTTAACTATAACACACTGTTGCATTTCCATATATGATAACGGTTTTTGCAAGAAAGTCATGTTTCAGGATCTACAGTGCATCATAATAATGCCTTGCTGACAGTTTCTTCAAGTGAGAGAGGAAGACAGGGAGTACAGTAAACATGGAGCATACATGTATTGGTTGTCCGAACAGGTTGTAGTCATCACAAGGGGCATAGCAACAGTTTCACGGTCCAGAAATTATCAATGGGTGTCCTTCATGTGTTTGGCAATAATGAGCAGAACTATATTTTTATGTTATTAGTCATCATAAGCTATTTGTGTGTAAAACAAAGAAAACTGTATAATAGCCCCAACCAAATGAGGTAGTGAAGCTCTAGGGTTCAAAATGGTTCAAATGGCTCTAAGCACTATGGGACTTAACATCCGAGGCCATCAGTCAGGCAGGATTCGAACCTGCGACCGTAGCAGTCGCGTGGCTCCAGACTGAAGCACCTAGAACCGCTCGACCATAGCGGCCGGCGCTCTTAGGGTACTGACCTAATATCTGGATCGGGTTCACTCTGTCCAGCCATTCAGATTTGGGTTTCCATGGTTTTCTTACATCACTTTGAGTTTATTCAATGGAGCCAGCGGATAACACAACTGCAACCATTCTACACTATTTATGACTGAGTGTCCATAGCTTTCTGGTACTAGTATGCATATTACTTATCAATAATCATGTAATATGTTCTGCTGTAAAATGCTATATTACTCCCATGAAAAAACATCAGAAATGGCTGTAGATTCATAACTACATAACGGGCTTCCTGATATAAACTCTTCTGACTAGGTATTCTGTTATTGCTATGAATACAAAATGAATGGCTAAAATAGTTTCTTTAGATAGTTGGTTAAACTGGTGAAAGTAGCCAGCAATGCACATGGGGTGCAAGCACAGTTCCCTAGTTGCAAAATTTTACCCAGCAACAATCCCAGTCTCTGGTTTGAAGCCAAGACATAGTTCTAAGCCAGATTCTCAAAATGATTTCCCTCAAGACGTATTCTGCAGTCAGCACTCCAATACTTTAGTGTGTGTGTTTTTTTTAGTTATGTCATTCATAATTGTCTGCCCCCGGTAGCTGAGGGGTCAGCGAGACAGAATGTCAATCCTAAGGGCTCGGGTTCGATTCCCGGCTGGGTCGGAGATTTTCCCAGGCACTCTTTCACTACAATTGGATGAGACACTGCATTTGATGCATATACTTTCAGAATTTCATGGTGAATCTGAGCACAGTTAAGACACTTTGCCCACAAGAACTGTACTGCTCCATGTACTTCAACTTTGGAGTTTGTTTCCTGTTCCTACACAATTTCGATCACACAGTGTGAAGCACCTGTTAGCCTCATCATAGCAGAACTGTGACTGCGGGAAACCTAGAAAATGTACCCTCTTTTGACAATACACCATGCTCTTGTGCAATGGTCTTCATGTTAAATGATGTGTAACTTACTTTCTGAAGTCCCTACATATTTCTCTAATTACTGTAGTGAGAAACATGCTACTGAGAAGAGATTAATCCCATTCAATAGCATACTTCAAAGAAGAAATCAATCCCCCCACAATAGTGATAAGTGATAAGATTTGTGTGCATCTGCATTCAGTTCTGATTATTGGGCATCACAACACTGGTGAATTTCACAAGGCAGGCAACACAAGAGTCAGAATAGTTCGAAACACATTATGCATGTCATGAGTAGATGGTTTGAAATTAAAATTGGCATCACTGATTAAGTTATATTCAGCTGCTACAATTAATGTAGAAATACACACATCAAAAAACATTTGGATTACCTTGGTTCCGAGAGTTCCAGAACATGTACAGAAAATGTGAATAGAGATCGACATAAACATCATTTCCGCCCTTTTTATTGCTCATGAAAACCACACATTGAATGTTGTACCACCGTACAAAGGTGGTGGTCCAGACTGCTGTACACATAGGTACCTCTAATACCCAGTAGCACACTCTCTTGCACTGATTAATGCCTGTATTCATCATGGCATACCACCCACAAGTTCATCAAGGCACTGTTGGTCCAAATTGTCCCTCTTCTCAATGGCTATTTGACGTAGGTCCCTCAGAGTGGTTGGTGGGTCACATCATCCATAAACAGCCCTTTTAAATCCATCCCAGGCATGTTCAATAGGGTTCATGTCTGGAGAACATACTGGCCACTCTAGTCAAGTCATGTCATTAACCTGAAGGAAGTCATTCACAAGACGTGCACGATGGGGGCACGAATTGTCATCCATGAAGGCGAATCCCTCGCCAATATGCTGCCAATATGGTTGCATTATTGGTCGAATGATGGCATTCACGTATTGTACAGCCATTACGACGCCTTACTAATGGTGTATGTCAGCCCCACATAATGCTACCCTAAAACAGCAGGGAACCTCCACCTTGCTGCACTCGCTGGACAGTGTCTCAGGCGTTCAGCCTGACTAGGTTGCCTCCAAACACATCTCTGAGGACTGTCTGGTTGAAGACATATACGACACTCATCGGTGAAGAGAACATGATGCCAGTCCTGAGCGGTCCATTCGGCATGTTGTTGGGCCCATCTCTACGCTGCATGGCTGCATGGCGTCATGGTTGTCTGTCTGCATCTCCTCCATGTCTGACCAACATCGCTTTGGTTCACTCCAAGACGCCTGGACACTTTCCTTGTTGAGAGCCCTTCCTGGCATAAAGTACAATGTGGACACAATCACACCGTAGTATTGACCATCTACACATTGTTGAGCTACAGACAACACAAGCCGTGTATCTCCTTCCTGGTGGAATAACTGGAATCGATCAGCTGTCAGACCCCTTCCGTCTAATAGGCACTGCTCATGCATGATTGATTACATCTTTGGGCAGGTTTAGTGACATCTCTGAACAGTCAAATGGACTGTGTCTGTGAGACAATATCCACACTCAACGTCTATCTTCAGGAGTTCTGGGAACCAGGATGATGCAAAACCTTTTTTGATGTGTGTATGTTCTAATAATTATACCTTGATAATTCTCATATGAGTATTCTGATAGTCTATAGGGGTCTTCAATACGCCCCACACAAAGCTTGGTGAGCCTCTAATCATTACGTTGTATTTTCTCTCTCTTAACTTACTGCTGACACTTTTTGCTTTTGTTGCTTAAGTGTCAACAGTTATTATATTGAAATTACAGTAATCAGATGATACTCTCATTGTTATGTGTGATTACTACAGATGGTATGACTGTTCTGCTTAAGGGTGACATAGTGTAGACATTGTTTTCAGTGTTTTGTGTTCATAATGTTCTGAAGACACCTATTTCTCCTTTCATGTTAGTAGATCTCCTGTATATATGGTTCCACAGGTGCCGCAAATTTCTTCATGAAAGTCGTCGTCCTGCAGAGGCCGTTTTTATTTTTTAAATAAACACTTTATTTCATGATTTCTCAGTATTAGCTATTTTTGCCCCTTGTGTATTTGCAAGCTACACAGATATGAAATCAGTCTGTAAAATGATAAAAAACAGCCATTGTTGCCAGGCCAGCGACAGCCCCACTAAATCCATTGTTTCACATTCAAAACATGATGGTTTGCTGGGAAGTAAAGCCTCTGAATTTTTTATGTGAAAGCTATTAAAGCTTTCTAATTAAAACAAAGGTTATTGACATTCTACATCTTTATTCTTCATGTCTATATATTTGCAGCCCTCTGCTGGTATACAGCTCCAAATTATAGTGTGTAACATGGTAGGGTATAATGTAACTATGAGAAACAGCATCCTGTAATTAGGTTCATCCACACAAGGAGCACACACTCCTTCGGTATAGCAATGCCAGACCCCATACAAGTGCTGCGACATCTGCAACAATCCAACACCTTGGGTAGCTACCATTGTTCATCATCCATACAGTCCTGACTTGACCCCATCTGATTTTCATCTGTTTCCATAATTTAAATGACTTCGCACTGATATAAGTGCTGCAACATCTGTAACAATCTAGTGCCTTGGGTTCCCTACCACTGATCTTCGTCCATACATTCTTGATTTGGCCTATCTGATTTTCATCTGTTTCCACAGTTTACTGAACACCTTCAAGGACTTCACATTGATAGTGATGAAGAAGTGCAAGCTAGGTGAAGTTGTGCCTTCATCAAAGATCTTCCCAATTCATGAAATACTGATCAATTTACCATGCACCTGATTAAAATCTAGAGAATCAATCTGGGTAAACAAAGGCCCAGAAAGCTATGATTTAAGAGAAGAACAGATAAATCCATGGACACCCTTCTGTGGACATAAGAAGTTAGGTAAAAGAGACCTGACCTTCCAGTAACTGGGAGTGAACCTACCAAGAAAAATATGAAGCTCCAACACTTGTGTCAGAACTGGCCACACCATGACAAAAGCAACACTACATGTATATGGAGAATAACCAGTGCAGACCAATGTGGCTTCAAAACACTGGAACAAATGCTGGGGCACATTTTACGTGACTGCTCAGAAAGAAAATTCATGGGTATCTGGGAAGAGATTGCCGACGCAACATCAGCAGTAATAAACTGGCTAGTGTCATTCCATATCCAGCTATGACGGAAAATGGTTATCTCAACCTCTTTTAGCTAATCCTGGTTCTCCAGCTTTCATTACGTACTTTCTCTGTGTCATATTATTTTGTCTGATTTTGTATCATTTTAACATATGTACTTGTGACCTATAATTCTGTAAGCCATATGTTAAAAAAAAATAATAACCCCTGTATGATATGCCACAACCTGCAAGAGTTGTGGTAGATACCAGTGTTGCAGAAACCGAGGTCATTCTTTACAGAGGCTAAGGGCCATAATCTTCTATGGTGACCGAAAAGCACATTTCACATCATGTTCCTGCAGAATACAACCAACTCTGTTCAAAATGCTACATGAGTAAAGCTGCAAGATCACAGACTTAAGTATCACCTCTTTATGTTCACCACTCACCCAATTCACAGTTGGTCAATACCACAACATATCTTATCTGTCTTGCACTAAACCCATTCTGGCAAAAGGTGAGTGAGATGGGCTAACTCAGCTGACAAACTTTCATGGTCTGATATGACGTGCCCCCTATGAACCAAAATACGAGTATGTAGTATCTCATCACGCTGAGCCAGGTGATGAGAACTATCAGTCTGTAGATACAAATCAGTGACAGTTGGCTTCATATAAGGCATGCAGGTTTCAGCATTGCTGGCTCCAGGGCACATTTCTCACAATCTTCCATAAAAAAAATTGGCAATTATAGGTGACAAAAGGCTCCCCATCCAAATCCATCTGTCTGATCATAGTAATGGGCACTGAATAACATATACGTGGATATTCTTGCATGTCAAAACAGCTTAGTTAATTCAAGAGCAAACTTAATCTGTACCCAGCTGTAACAAGTGAAACAGAGGAATGTGCATGCTGAGAGAGAGAGAGAGAGAGAGAGAGAGAGAGAGAGAGAGAGAGACCACATCAAAACTTACTAAAATATCAGACTCATTCAAGCACAATCTCTCTAACTGATATATGAAATCTGCCAAGTTCCTAATGCGGTGTACACACTGACTTACTAGAGGGTTTAACAGAGTAGCATGATTTTTTGCTACATGTATGTCAAAGCACCAACGTTACTGACAGTAGGCCTAAGCTGAATCCCTTCCTTGTGAATAAGAGTTATGGCTCTTGAGAGTCTGTTGTGATAAGGAACATTTCTTCAGGAGATTGTTTGTCTTCCTCTCAATCCTTTTTGTCGGATCAGCACTGACTCTGCGATAAGCTGGATCAGATAGTAAACACTCATCTACTGAACAAAATCCTGTTTGACTAACACAACTATAGCATTGCCATTGTCCCTAGGTAAGATAACAATTTCAGAGTCTTATTTTGCATAAGGCTAGGGTCTACCATATCCCATGCAGTTGTGATGTGTCATACACTGGTCAGAACACAGGACTGCGGAGAGCCAGCATACAGAGCATACGCACTACACACACTTACAATAGCTGAGCAAATCTGCTATTGCACAACATTGCCTTGGTAGTGGTCATCCTATGGAACACAACACAGAGATTCTTGCATACACTTGTAGCTATTTGGAGAGCGATATTAAGAAGATGTTGAGAACTGATTCTATAACAATATTATGAAAAGGAAAGTTGTTACTCACCATATAGCAGATATGCTGAGTCACAGATAGGCAGAACAGAAAGACTTTCACATTTTTGACAAAGGCCTTACTGGCTGGAAGCTTTTTTATGACAGACTTTTTGTTGTGCCTATCTGTGACTCAGTGTCTCTGCTATATGGTGAGTAGCAACTTCCCTTTTCATAATATTGCAACTGATTTTATAAATAGGGATAGAGTCTTTGTTTAAATCCCACTTGGAATCCTACTCTCTCCTTGGTCAAACAACAGAGAGGCAGTGTTAATGATGCTTGTTTACCCAGTGTTAACTGACACTCACTATTGATAACTGCTGATGTTCAGCATTTTTGGTTGTGTGGTTGGGTATGGTGTGTGTGTGTGTGTGTGTGTGTGTGTGTGTGTGTGTGTGTTGTTTTGCTGCATATGCCTTAGTATGGTTCTTTTTTGGCATGGCCCTCATCCTAGCACAGCACTCTCTTGTTGCACTTGTGCCTTGAAAATGATGAGATGATTACCTGTTGAAATATTGAGAGTTGTCGAAGACATAACCCAGCTGCGTTCCCATTACTTGTGTGGACCGCGACATAGCAACTCACCCTACAAATTTGCGTTCTTCTCCAGAGCATATTGTGTGTATACATACGTATGTACATACGTACATACACACACACACACACACACACACACACACACACACACGCGCGCAACTTACATCATGGTACTGCAACCCAACTGTATCTTATAATCCTTGTCACATCACTCCCCAACAGATCTAGCCAAGTACTGAATTTTGTAAAATTAATGTGTAGCATAAAGTTGTTACGTATAAATATAACAGACATACCTCATCTGGCCTACTTTCATTGTCATAGTATGGGGTTATGAGTGTGAAAGAAAAAAATAATTAAAATACATAAAAGATTAACAACTGTATTCTACAAACACAATCACTCACGTTTCTACAACTAATTCATAGTTTTCCAGTGTGTTGGGCCAGTGCCTAGGATAGCCAGTTCTTCCTCTGTAGTCACCAAGAGATGTCATAAGACGACGTAAATGGTTTTCATAGTGCTTTGCCATCACTTTTGGCTGAAATTTCCTGGGAAAATAAAAGTTAGATCTAGTAAAGAATTGAAAAGACAAAATAACTTCTCAACAAACAAAAAATTATGTCCAGAACATACAAATAATTACATTTCAAACTGGCAATACAATGAGGGTCTAATGTCTAATACACAAAACAGATTCCTTCTCTCTCTCTCTCTCTCTCTCTCTCTCTCTCTCTCTCTCTCTCTCTCTCATCTATCAATCTGTCAATCTATCTATACTATGAGGGTTGGAAATTAAATAGTGGCAACTATTTATTCACAACCATTACAAAAGAGTTAGTTGTTTTTACCTGTTACTGTCCTTCAAAGTAGTCACCAGTGTTGTGTAGAACCCGTTGCCAGTGATGTAGAAGGCTTAGTATACTGTTAGCAGAGCCTGTTCTGTTGACAGTGCAAATGGAGCAGTCTACTGCCTGTTGAATCTCTGGAACAGTTCTGAAGTGAATGCCACGAAGTGGTTCCTTCATCTTCAGAATCAAATCAAAGTTACTTAAGTCCGGGAAGTATGGTGGATGGTACAGTACTTCCCAGGCCCATCAATCAAACAGAGCAGCCACAGCTAGCACTGTATGCGCCTGCGCATTGTCATGCAAAATGATGGGTGGGTTGTGCAGAAAGTGTTGCGCTTCTTTCGCAAAGCTGGTCACAGGTGATGCTCCAAAAATGAAAAGTAATACTGTGCACTGATGGTCTGCTGTGGAGGAACGTAATGCGTTAGGATAACACCATCACAGTCGTACACGAGACTCACCGTAACTTTCACCATACTGCGGCTATGACGCACTTTTGACTTTTACGGTGACCCATAATGCTCTGCGAAAGAAGCGGTGACACTTTCTGCACAACCCTCCCATCATTTTGCACGACAATGCGCGAGCGCATACAGTGTAAGCTGTGGCTGCTTTGTTCGGTCGATGGGACTGGAAAGTACCGTACCATCCACCATACTGGTTTGTGGGATTAAAGGGACCAGACTGCTACGGTCATCGGTCCCTTTTTCCAAATCCTAAAAACACCCACAGAGAATAAAAACGATTAACAGAACAGAACACAGATGACACAGAACAAGAGAAACAGAGATAAAGACCAGGCAAAACGAATTAAATCACACAGAGTGTGACGGTGGTTGGCCGACCATAGGAACAAAAAAAAGGAAAAGCCAACCACCGAGAACACATTAAAAACCGAGTTTAAAACCGTAGGCCAAAAGCCAGAATGAACACAAAACAATAAAATAAAACACAAACACTCAGATTAAATGATAAAAACCCCCTGCCCGAATAAAACGTAATACTAAGCCAGCCATAGCAGGGTCATCAGATAAAAGGGCAGGGAGCGTGTCAAGCAGTGCGAACGTCTGCCTGAGCACAGCTAAAAACGGACACTCCAATAAAATGTGCACCACAGAGAAAATGGAGCCACAGCGACATAGAGGTGGGTCCTCACGGCGCAATAAGTGGCCGTGTGTCAGCCGAGTGTGCCCAATGCGCACCCGGCAGAGGACAACAGACTCCTGGCGGGAGAACCGAATGGGCGACCACCACACAGTCGTCGACGCCTTGATATGACGGAGTTTGTTGGGTACGGGCAGGTTGCGCCATTCAGTGTCCCATAAATCAAAAATTTTGCGGCATAATAGTGCCCGCAAATCAGTCGCCGGGAGGCCAATCTCCAGAGGTGGTTGACTGGTGGCCTCTTTCACCAGGCGGTCAACATTCTCATTCCCGGGGATCCCAACATGGCCTGGGGTCCAAACAAAGACCACAGAGCGGCCGCAACGGTCAAGAGTAGACAGGGACTCCTGGATAGACATCACCAGACGGGAACGAGGGAAACACTGGTCGAGAGCTCGTAAACTGCTCAGGGAGTCGCTACAGATAACGAAGGACTCACCTGAGCAGGAGCGGAGATACTCTAGGGCACAAAAGATGGTGACCAGCTCAGCAGTGTAAACGCTGCAGCCAGCCGCCAAGGAACGTTGTTCGGAATGGTCCCCTAGAGTGAGCGCATAACCGACACGACCAGCAACCATCGAACCGTCAGTGTAAACAATTCCAGAGCCCTGATACGTGGCCAGGATGGAATAAAAGCGGCGGCAAAAGGCCTCTGGAAGGACTGAGTCCTTCGGGCCCTGTGCCAAGTCGAGCCGAAGGTAAGGGCGAGGAACACACCACGGGGGTGTACGCAAAGTGGCCCGGAAAGGAGGTGGAACAGGGAAAAATCCAAGCCCGGAGAGAAGCTCCTTGACGCGCACGGCGATCGGACAACCCGACCGGGGCCGACGTTCTGGCAGATGGACGACTGACTGTGGGAACAGCACACGGTAATTTGGATGCCTGGGCAAGCTAAAAACATGGGCAGCATAAGCAGCCAGTAATTGTTGGCGTCGTAACCGCAGTGGAGGGACACCTGCCTCCACCAGTATGCTGTCCACAGGGCTGGTGCGGAAAGCACCAGTGGCAAGGCGTATCCCGCTGTGGAGAATTGGGTCAAGCACCCGCAACGCAGACGGGGATGCTGAACCATAAGCCAGGCACCCATAATCCAGACGGGACTGGATTAACGCCTGGTAGAGCCGTAACAGGGTAAGGCGGTTGGCGCCCCAGCGGGTGTGGCTCAAACATTGCAGAGCATTGAGATGCCGCCAACACGCCTGTTTGAGCTGCCGGATATGAGGCAGCCAAGTCAACCGGGCATCAAAAACCACCCCCAAAAACCTGTGTGATTCCACCACTGAAAGAAGTTCGCCGTTAAGAGAAAGCTGCGGCTCCGGGTGGACAGTACGTCGCCGGCAGAAATGCATAACGCAGGTCTTGGCTGCCAAAAACTGGAACCCATGAGCTACAGCCCAAGACTGCGCCTTGCGGATAGCGCCCTGTAGCTGACGTTCAACAGCTGCAATGCCAGTAGAGCTGTAGTAAAGGCAGAAGTCGTCAGCATACAGGGAAGCAGAGACTGAATTTCCCACGGCTGCAGCGAGCCCGTTAATGGCTATTAAAAACAGGCAGACACTTAAAACAGAACCCTGTGGCACACCGGTCTCCTGGATGTGGGAGGAACTATATGAGGCCGCGACTTGCACGCGGAAGGTACGATACGACAGAAAATTTCTGATAAAGATCGGCAGAGGGCCCCGAAGACCCCATCCATGAAGCGTAGAAAGGATGTGATGACGCCATGTCGTATCGTACGCCTTTCGCATGTCGAAAAAGACAGCGACCAGATGCTGACGGTGGGCAAAGGCAGTACGGATGGCCGACTCCAGACTCACCAGATAGTCGGCGGCGGAGCGGCCTTTACGGAACCCACCCTGAGACGGAGCCAGAAGGCCCCGAGACTCCAGTACCCAATTCAAGCGCCGGCTCACCATCCGTTCGAGAAGCTTGCAAAGAACGTTGGTGAGGCTAATGGGGCGGTAGCTGTCCACCTCCAAAGGGCTCTAGCCCGGTTTCAAAACGGGGATGACAATGCTGTCCCGCCATTGCGACGGAAACTCACCCTCGACCCAGAGACGGTTGTAAAGGTCGAGGAGGCGTCGCTTGCAGTCCACTGAAAGGTGTTTCAGCATCTGACAGTGGATGCGATCGGGCCTGGGAGCGGTATCAGGGCAAGCGGCAAGGGCACTGTGAAATTCCCACTCACTGAATGGAGCATTATAAGATTCAGAAGCGTGGGTGCAAAAAGAAA
Organism: Schistocerca nitens; assembly: GCF_023898315.1. Lineage (NCBI taxonomy): Eukaryota > Metazoa > Arthropoda > Insecta > Orthoptera > Acrididae > Schistocerca > Schistocerca nitens. The sequence goes on from NC_064615.1 coordinate 451,018,973, forward strand.
GGCTCGGACGTTCCATCCGCTCTTTAATGGAGTGGAAGGCCTGGGGGTAATTCGCAGAAGCGGAACTCATAGCAAAATGCTCTGCTAAGCGGTTTGCAATGACGTCGGAGTCAGTACAAACTGCTCCATTCAGTGAGAGCGCAGGGACGCTGGCAAGGGTCCGATAGCCGTAGACGCGTCGAATCTTGGCCCAGACTTGCGATGGAGTGACATGGAGGCCAATGGTGGACACATACTGCTCCCAGCACTCCTTCTTGCCTTGGCGGATAAGGAGGCTGGCCCGCGCACGGAGCCGTTTGAAGGCGATAAGGTGGTCTATGGAGGGATGTCGCTTGTGACGCTGGAGCACCCGCCGGCGATCTTTAATCGCTTCAGCGATCTCAGGCGACCACCAAGGCACAGCCCTCCGCCGAGGGGACCCAGAAGAACGGGGAATGGCAGATTCGGCGGCAGTAACGATGCCAGTGGTGACCGATTGAACCACCGCATCAATGTCATCAGTAGAGAGAGGCTCAATAGCGGCAGTGGAGGAGAACAAGTCCCAGTCAGCCTTATTCATAGCCCATCTGCTAGGGCGCCCAGAAGAGTGACGCTGTGGTAGTGACAGAAAGATCGGAAAGTGGTCACTACCACACAGGTCGTCATGCACACGCCATTGGACAGACGGTAAGAGGCGAGGACTACAGATTGAAAGGTCAATGGCAGAGTATGTGCCATGCGCCACACTGAAGTGTGTGAAGGCACCATCATTTAACAGCGAGAGATCGAGCTGCGACAATAAATACTCAACGATGGCGCCACGACCTGTTGCCACTGACGCACCCCACAGATGGTTATGGGCGTTGAAGTCGCCCAATAGCAAGAAAGGTGGCGGCAATTGGGCCACCAGTGCAGCCAGGACATGCTGCGAGACATCACCATCCGGTGGAAGGTAAAGACTGCAGACGGTAACAGCCTGTGGCGTCCACACCCGTACAGCGACAGCCTCTAAAGGTGTCTGGAGAGGGACAGACTCGCTGTGCAGAGTGTGAAGGACATATATGCAGACGCCACCAGACACCCTTTCATAAGCTGCTCGGTTCTTATAATAACCCCGATAGCCACGGAGGGCGGGGGTTCGCATTGCTGGAAACCAAGTTTCCCGAAGAGCAATGCAGAAGAAAGGGTGAAGGCTGATAAGTTGGCGGAGCTCAGCAAGATGGTGGAAGAAACCGCTGCAGTTCCACTGGAGGATGGTGTTGGCCATGGCTGGGAAAGGCGTGACGGGACTGGGAAGGCAGATTACACTGCTGGGTCACCTGCTGCCTCCGATGGAGCACCCATGCAAATGCCATCCATTGCGTCCGAGGGACCGGCCAGATCGAGGTCCTCAGCGGACGCCAGAATCTCCACCTCGTCCTCAGAGGCAGAGCTTGTAGGAAGCGGTGGGACGGGTGCCACCGCAATGTTGTTATTCTTGGGGACTTTATTCTGGGTCTGTTTCTGTTTCTCTCGTTGTGCCTTCGGTGGTTCAGGCTTGGAGGGCTTAGAGGGCTTCACAGGGTCAGTCTCAGGGACAGACGATGACCGTGAGGCCCTACGACCAGGGACTGGTGGTTGTGTGAGCCACTTGCGGGTGTCTGCTGTCCCGCTGGTCGGAACTTGCGAAGGGAGGTCCCCAAGGGACCCCTTCCTTGCGAGAGTAGCCGAAGAAGTCTTACTCTTCTCCGGCTGGGAAGGGGGAACTGATGTCCCCGATGATTTGGGGGGTGTTGCTCCTGAAGTAGATGGAGCAGGAGCAACAGGTTGTGAAGTGCCCCCCACAAGCAAGGGGGCTGGTGGATGCTGACCGATCTTAGAGCTGATTCGTGATGATGGGAGAACCTTCGTTGCAGCAGCGGCGTAGGTTGACGTCATTGCCACAGGATGGAGCCTCTCATATTTCCGTCTAGCCTCGGGGTAGGTCAGGTGGTCCAGGGTCTTATATTCCATTATCTTCCTTTCTTTCTGGAATATCCTACAGTCCGGCGAGCAGGGGGAATGGTGTTCTCCGCAGTTAACACAGATAGAAGGCGGGGCACATGGAGTATCGGGATGCGAAGGACGTCCACAATCCCGACACGTGATGCTGGAAGTACAGCGAGATGACATGTCCCCGAACTTCCAGCATTTAAAACACCGCATCGGAGGAGGGATATATGGCTTCACATCACAACGGTAAACCATCACCTTGACCTTTTCGGGTAAAACATCACCTTCGAAGGCCAAGATGAAGGCACCGGTGGCTACCTGATTATCCCTTGGACCCCGATGGACGCGCCGGACGAAGTGAACACCTCAACGTTCTAGGTTGGCTCGTAGTTCATCGTCGGACTGCAGAAGAAGATCCCTGTGGAATATAATACCCTGGACCATGTTGAGACTCTTATGCGGCGTGATGCTAACGGAAACATCCCCCAACTTGTCACAATTGAGCAACCTCCGTGACTGGGCAGAGGATGCTGTTTTGATGAGTACTGAACCAGAGCGCATTTTGGACAAGCCCTCCACCTCCCCGAACTTGTCCTCTAAATGCTCCACAAAAAACTGGGGCTTGGTTGACAGAAACGATTCCCCATCAACTCGCGTACACACAAGGAACCGGGGTGAATATTCTCCAATGCCTTCTTTTGCCATACGTTCCTCCCATGGAGTGGCCAGGGAGGGAAATGATCTCTGATCAAATTTCTTTCCATTGAGGTTAGACCTCGATCGCTTAGAGACTACTGGTGGAGGCCCACCAGCGAGAGATGATGTACCACGCTTCATTGCGGGTCATCTGCCCTGATGCCACCTACTCCAACCAAGGGCCCTCCCCACGGGCGCCACCCAGCCGCAGCAATAGCCACCTGGCAGGATGGCAATTGCCGGGAGTCCCGATGCCCCAGGGAGATGGGCATCTACTCCTTGGCATACGTGGGGAGGTAACGGTGCAGGCATCAGTAGAGCGATCCCTGTGTTGTCAGGGGGCTACAACCAAGATGGTACATGGTGGCCCCACCACAGCGGACTGGCTACCGTGCTGGATCTTAGGTGCAATAAAGTCCAAGGTCGTCGTCGCAGTTAAAAGCAACACTGCAGAGTGCAGCGTGGTAATCGTACCCAGGGACGTATCCTCGCCCAAGAGATGGAAAACGAGCGGGACACCATTGCAACGACGAAAAAGCCGGCTAAAGGTCTCAATGCACGACGGATACAGTGCACCATGTAAGGCGCCCTTCCCCAATTGGCTCGCTCTTCGGAAAAATTTAGAAAGATGGAGGTCAAACCCGAGAGGGGACCATCACATAAGGCCGAAACATGTGAGACTCCTTTTAGTCGCCTCTTACGACAGGCAGGAATACCGCGGGCCTAGTCTAACCCCCGAACCCGCAGGGGGACCATCCACCATACTCCCTGGACTTAAAGTGACTTTGATGTGATTCCGAAGATGAAGGAACCACTTCGTGGCATTCACTTCAGAACTGTTCCAGAGATTCAACAGGCAGTAGACCGCTCCATTTGCACCATCAACAGAACAGGCTCTGCTAATGGTATACTATGCCTTACCCATCGCTGGCAACGGGTTCTATACAACACTGGTGACTACTTTGAAGGACAGTAACAGGTGCAAACATGTAACTCTTTTGTATCGGTTGTGAATAAATAGTTGCCACTATTTAAGTTCCAACCCTCGTATCCATCACACACACACACACACACACACACACACACACTCTACTAAATAAAGTGCAACAACTGATAAATTAAAAATTACTATGGTGACAAAGTTAATGGCTAGACTGTTGTGAGACTTCTACTCAAAAAACTACTCAAAACATAATGTTAGACTCTACAACTACAGTCTGTAAAGCACAATACTGGATAGTTCTGGTATCAATACAGCATTCTGTTTCCAAACTAAAACCATAAGCAATGTTCTTCAATTTTTTAACAATGGTCTCGACTGGGGTTCCACATAGGCAGAACTTTAGAAAGTGTCCCACAGTTCATCCTCACAATGTGACAGGGTCAAGTAGTTTCTTTTTTGACACTTGGCTCTTTATTACAAACATTGCAGCTTTGTGTAAAGTGCCTTCTCCTGAATGCAAGCATGGATAAGTAATGAGTTAGTATCAGCCTTCAGTGACTGATACATAAAAGCAATGGTGAATGGTTTATCAAAACATGATGGTCAAATGCTAACAATAAACTATGCAGATCATATAACAAAAGTGTTGTATCACAGAATCATAAGTAATGATTTGATCACAGTATTGGAGAGAGGTCAGAACAATGGAAAGAGATTTATGAAGCATACAGTGCAGTTGAAAAATTTAACTAACATTTAAACATACTCCTATAGCACTTCGAATATTGTTTTCTCCAAAATAAAAAATAGTAATATGTAACACAATCAAGAACAATGAATGGATAATTGGTGGGTGTAAAGTATTTTGTGCAAGGCAGAGAGATCTGAACCTTCACAAAAGCAGTGGTCAAGAGATGAATTCTATACCCATCATTATGGTAAAATCGCCCAGTCTGTCATTAAAAAAGTGAAATACAAGCTCTGTGCTCAAAAAATAAAACTCTTTGGAACATTATTAAACAACAAAAAACAAAAATAGCAATACAAATAAAACTGAGTCGCAAGTAAATGGCTGAGGTGTAAATGGGGACACACTGAAAAATAATTAGCCATAAAACTAGATTACTGCCTTCTCACAGTGACAAGAAACATTGCACACACCCATACACAACCAAATGCAGATACATCAAGACATCAAGTTTACTTCATCAGATCCCATATTCACTAACAACAGATATTAGTTTTAAAAATACATCTCGAAAGAAGATAGAAAAATTCATTGCATCACTAAAATAGAATAGTTCTACTAGTTACCAAAGTGTGACACAAAGTATCAAGACTTGATTATATATGTGCATGTTTTTACTTGAAACCAATATTTAATGAAGGTGTATTTCTGTTTGTTGGCTGGCTAATGTGGGGGAGGGGATCAAACAGCGAGGTCATAGGTCCCACTGGATTAGGGAAGGATGGGGAAGGAAGTTGGCTGTGCCCTTTCAAAGGAACTATCCCAGCATTTGCCTGAAGCAATTTAGGGAAATCAAGGAAACCTAAATCTGGATGGCCGGATGCAGGTTTGAACTGTCATCCTCCTGAATGCAAGTCCAGTTTGCTAACCAGTTTGCCACTTCACTCAGTTTCTTTTTGTTTTATCTTGAATGAACAACCCATGAAACATTTAGATGGCAGTATCCTCACATGCTGAACCAGCTCCCATCATAATAAATGTGACAACCATGATGGAAGAAACTCCCAGAGTTCAGTGTTGCAGAACTCTGCATTTATTGCATTCTTATTTTAAAAAAGAGCTTTGTATTCTTTTTAACTGAAGTATCAAGAAAAAACTGAAATGAGAGTATTGTAGCATGATCATGCATTCTGATATTGTAATATCTTGTATGTCGAGTTAAGGTTTGTGCATTTCTCTGTTAGCAACACCTGAGAGAACATGAACAGTTTAGTAAATGTGATGTAAATGCATAACACTAAAAATCAATTTAACTGATATTTACAATATTTACTGCAATTAAAAATATGGATAATTAAAGCCATTATGAATGCTATTGTGTTCTATAACTAACAAATTACAGGAAAAAGAACTATTTAGCATTGGAAGCTTTTGAGAGCTATAAGAGGATCCCGGAGTTATCAAAACAATGAATTTAACAGATAAAAGGGAATAGCTGTGGTTCAAATAACACAAAAGACTAAGGTTATTTAAATATTATATAAACCAGTCTTCTTGTTTCTTCGTCAAACAGAAAAATGATTTATCAAAGAAAAGCCAATTAAATGATCAAGTAAAAAGGAGAGAACGCTGAGAGTGGTGTTGTGTTTTAAAATCATGAGACACAAATAAAACTCATCATTTTTCTGAGCAACAACAGGATACGTTCAGATAACCGTAAATTAATCAAATTTCTGGGCATAACAACACACACAATGATCATGTTTGCTACAGATTATTAAAATCTTGTGGTTACATGATAGATCAACCCCTAAGCTAACAGTGTAATCAGTCAAACAACTGAGACTATTTTCTGACAGTCTTAAATATGATGCAGTAACATGCAAAACTGGAAATAAGAAAATTTTGAAAAGTATTCGAGGAAGACCTAAGATAGAATACAGCAGGAAGGGGGACGTGGAGGAGGAAGCAAAAAAGGAGAGAGGTAAAAAGACTGTGGGTGTGTTGATGGGATAGAGAACTATGCAGTGCTGGAATAAGAACAGGGAAGCGGCTAGAGGGTATGGACAAAGACTAGCGAAGGTTGAGGCCAGGACAGTTACAGGAACATAGAATATATTGCAGGGAGAATTTCCACCTGGGCAATTCAGTAAAGCTGGTGTTGGTGGGAAGGAGCCAGATGGTACAGACTGTGAAGCAGCCATTGAAATGAAGAACAGCGTGTAGGGTGACGTGCTCAGCAATGCGGTGGTCCAGCTGTTTCTTGGACACACGGTGGCTATTCATGCAGACAGATAGCTTGTTAGTTGTCATGCCCACATAGAATGCAGTGTAGTGATTGCAGCGTAGCTTGTAGATTACATGACTGGTTTCACAGATAGCCCTGCCTTTGTGGGATAGGTGATGTTTGTGACCAGATTGAGTCAGGTAGTGGTGGGTTGATGTATTGGGCAGGTCTTGTATCTAGGTGTATTAAATGCATATGAGCCAAGAGGCTGGGAGCAGGAGCTGTGTAGGGATGGACAAGGATACTGTGTAGCAAGCACGGACATAACAAGAAGAAGAAGAAGAACTGCAACACCACAATATTACACTATGTAGGTTCGGTGGGTGGAATACCACTGTGGGAGGGGTGGGAAGGGTAGTGGGTAGGACATTTCTCATTTCAGGGCATGACAAGAGGTAGTTGAAACCCTGCCGGAGAATGTGATTCAATTGCTCCAGTCCTGAGTTCTCCTGAGTCACAACTGGAATGCTCCTCTGTGGCCAGACAGTGGGACTTTGGGAGGTGGTGGGTAATTGGAGAGATAAGACACAGGAGTTCTGTTTTTGTACAAGGTTGGGAGAGTAATTATGGTCTGCGAAGGTTGCAGTGACACCCTTTGTGTACTTTGGGAGGGACCGCACATCACTACAGATGCAATGGCCATGGGATGGTAGCCTATATGGAAGAAACTTGTTGGTATAGAGTGGATGGCAGCTGTTGAAGTGGAGGTATTGCTGGTGGTTGGTAGGTCTGATATGGATGGAGGTACTGATGTAGCCATCTTTGTGGTGGAGGTCAACATTAAGGTAGATCGCTTGTTAGGTTGAGTAGGACCAGGCGAAGTGCAATGGGGAAGAAGGCGCTGAGGTTCTTGAGGAATGTGGATAGGGTGACCTCACCATCGATCCAGATCCTGAAGATGTCATCATTGAATCTGAACCGGGTGAAGAATTTGGGATTCTGGGTTTTTAGGAAGGATTCCTCTAGATGGCCCATGAATACGTTGGAATAGGATGGTGCCATGTGAGTGCCCACAGCTGCACCCCGGATTTGTTTTTAGGTAATGCCTTCAAAGGAGAAGTAACTGTGGGGTAGAATATAGTTGGTCATGGTGATTAGGAAGGAGGTAGTAGATTTGGAATCTATCGAGCGTTGGGAAAGATAGTGTTCAATGCAGTAAGGCCATGGGCATCAGGAATGTTAATGTAAAGGGATGTGGCATCAATAGTTGTCCACCCAAAGACCCTATTTTGCATATTTTCTCTCCTTTATCTTGTGGGGCAAATGTAGCTACAGTAAACAAAGTTTTTATTCAGTAGATTGGAGCAATTACAATATTTTGTACAGCAGATAGATGCACATATTGCAGAGAATTTTTTTAAGGATCTTGGATTTCTTACATTCACTTCTCAATTCATTTACTGTTTAATGGTTTTTGTTACTGATGATATTCAGTCACTACATAAGACACTAAAATTATTATGATACTGCAGTCCCTCTATTGTTAACAAGAACAATGCAGTGTTCTTTCACACATGCATGTGTGTTCAAAGAACAGGCACTATGGTGACTACAACCACTATGAAATACATCAAATGTATTCACAGCTGCGAATATGAACAGCCATGACCTGTACCGGGAATGACAACAGTGAAAATTTGTGCCAGACCAGGACGCAAAACCTGGATTTCCCACTGTTATGGCAGAGAAAATTAATGGGTAGAAATTGGAAATTTTTATTAAGACTCATTCATATTGCCACAGGCAAACTCAAGGTATGCCAGAGACAAGTTTGGAAGTGAGCCAGAATGTCACAAGCAGGTCAGGTCGATGACATACTACGACACCATATGTCAAGTGCGGATACACACTAAGCAGAAAGGAGACTGTGACAGAAAATTGAAGGAAGTGATACAAGCACATTTGTTAGCTTGTAAGACATGTTGCAAGATTATCTTGTCTCTTTCACAAGAGTACATAGCAAGGAAATGACACAGCAGTTAACAGCCTTTTAAGTTAATATAGCAGACTAAGGACAATGCATGTGGTCATTGCGAACCAAGCCTCACACTAGCTTCTTTTAAATATTACAGCTCTCCAGCTCTCGTCATGAGATAATCATTGGGATCGATTGCATTCACTCTAATAGCATTCGATGCCATGATTACCACACTGTAGTGAATCTATGTCCTAGATGCTCCAGCACAGTCTATGAATAGACCAAGATTTACTCAAGAGATGGCCTTCACATGATGAACTTCATGCTGCTCACCACCTACCAGCTACTGATGGAGAAACTGATGGTCTTCCAACAACGCCACATTGCAGAGTGCTGCCAGTAGCAGATTTCAATCTGGAAGCCAGCAACAGGGCCTGTTGGGGACCACGTTCCTGCTCAACACTCAGGTGCCTTTGAGTACTGACATCTACCAGGGGTTAGGAGGAGATCAACCTACTGTACAACTACAAACACCAGGTACATTGTGTATGGGTCATCAAGGGGCATTGTAGAATTCGGAGTGGGACCGAGTGCATTCCAGCAGCCAGCACAAAATCACTTTGTCCTGGGCAATGTTTGTGCCTGGTTGCCGGTTGTCTGCCGCAGCGCCAGGTTCACTAACATCACATCCTGGGCACGCAATCACTGAGCTGAATCAGCCGACGTCAGCTAGAATCCAACATGCAGCTGAATGAGCAACTGTTGAGGCTGGTGCGGAAGAACAATGACACTGAGAATAAAAGACTGAACTGTAATAATGTTTTACTAGTGTTATTGATACTTCAAAGGTTCCCAACAACTATCCTAACCACACATAGCGGCGTCTCTGTGTGGGGCTCTGTAAACTGCTGGCAGAAGTGTGCATTCCGATACCATCATCATAACTGTTTGACTCCAATGCCTGAAATTCAGAGGCGGCGGTCTGCAACCATGACGTTTACACACTGCAGCAGTAACTGTAATGCAGGAAGCATGAAAGATATTTTTCTTTGGTTGTGATATGGTAGAGTTAAGGTACACTGATGGGTGTGCTATGTCCAAAGTATCTTTCGTGAAAACTACGAAACCTGTTGATTTGTCAGAATTCAGAGAAAATTCCAAAGACACATATTTAGTACTGGTGAGATGTACTATTTGTCATTCCTTGGGTCATATTGAACCATGCACTAAGTTCATACCAATAGCTTGTTCTACTTGTAGATGGTATGGTCATGCAGCAATTGAGTATAGTGAGTGTCGCTGTGCAATGGTCAATGTCAAGAAGCATTCGAGAAACTCAAGGAGATATTAATATCAGATCCAGTGTTAATATTTCCTGATTCTGAACAGAAATTCAAACTTGCATGTGATTCCTCCAACAATGCTTTTGGTTGCATTTTAAGGCAGATTGTTGATTGGATAGAACATGTGGCATATACCTGCAGACAACTGGATGAAACTAATTATTTGACAGTTACTTACGGAACCTCTTATTTTCGTTGCTGTTTGTGTGGTTCTAAATTCAAAGCAATTGCAGGTTATGCATCTTTAAAATGGTTATTTGGGTTGATAGATCCATTAAGTCGATTAACAAGTGGGCATTAAAATTAAGTGACTTCGAGTATGAAGTAATTCTTAATTCAGGAGTTGAAGATAAAAATACTGATAACCTAAGCGAGAAGATAGCAGTTTTACAATTAGTAAGTGGAAGCCAGGCAGATCGAATAAAGGCATAATCAGCTGACAGTGAGTGTCAATTGTTTCATGCCAAACCCCAGTCTGAAATGCAAGTAGGCTTGCTATGCAGATCTACAATTTGCAGAGCTTGTGTTGTAATGCCCACAGCACTGTGAATAGAAGTATTATGTCAGGCACATGACCAAATCTTATCAGGTCATGGAGGGAAAAGAACAACTCACGAACATGTAGCTGAAAGATTTTAATGTCAAATGTAGATTAGTGATGTAGAAAAGTATGTAAGAAACTGCATTCTGTGTGCAAAAAGACAGACTGAAGTCACCAAAAACTTCAGCTACAGAGACTACCAGAAGCTGATAGACCATTTTCTAAGCTAGGATTGGATGTTTTAGGATCTTTTAACACAACACAAGTGGGTAATAAATACCTCCCTATGATGTTAGATCATATTTCATGATATTCAATTATGGCAGCCATCCCAGATGAGAAGGTGTCCATGGTAATACAGTAAACAACTTGTTACTGAAATTTGGTGTGCCAGAGACCATCATTGCAGACCAGGGAACTAACTCTGCATCTGAACTAATGTCACAGTTATCTTGCTTATATTTGTTACGTTCTAATCCAGTCCATCCTCAAATGAATGGACAGACATAATGTTTATGCTTGCTACGAACTAGTCCATTTCACTCTCAAATGAATGGACAGACAGAATGAGTTCACCATACTTTATCCAAAATATTGAGTCATTACATAAATGCATAGCATTCAGATAGGGACACATATTTAAATTTTGTTGTGGGTGCATATAATTCAAAAGTTCATCCTGGACTGGCCTCTCACTGTACGAGGTAATATATGGGTGAAAAATGTCATCACCTTCTGATGTAGTTCAAACAAAACTGTGTCCACAGGGTGAACCAATGAAAAATTTTGCAAAGAAATTCTGAGAAATTTGGCAAAGTGTAAAGCGTGCCAACACAAAAGCTTTACAAAAGCAAGAACATATTAGGCAATGAACAAGTCAACTGCTACAATGCACAATAGGACAGTGGGTACTACTAGGTAATCTATATATCCCAAAATTTAAAAAATTTAAAAATAAAAATTATTGAAGTATCATGGACCTTACCAAGTTATCAAAATGACTTTACCAATCAACATAAAATTACAGTTGTCATGTACAATTCTACAGTCCATGTTAAGTAGAATCAAACCATTTGGATGTGAGACTCATGAACTGCCACAGATTCCTTCAACCATTGCATAAAAAGAAAATTACAAAGGAAAAAGGAACATCAGAGAAACCAATCTTATGCACTTAGGTCTAAAAAATAGGATAAATTTCATGTAAAGTACATATATAGTATTTTTCAGTTACTTAGGTTAGTCTTACTTTTCTTTACTCGTCACGTTCTGTGTTTATTTACATGTGTAAAGGAGGGAGGGGATCGATGGTAGTTCCTATTCTCTAAGGAATTAAAACTCTCTTATTACAAACTGAGTTTTCAGTTTCAACAGTTAACAGAAATAGTACCACAAACACTAATATGTAGAGAACAAGGTTGGTCAGATGCAGGAAGGAAATTGTTAAAAACTTTTTTTGGAACAGTGGATAATGAGATAATGAAGATATCAAAACTTTAAACACCACAACTGGGAAATGGATACAGATAAAAACTCACAAAGTAATATTAGTTTCTACACAGTGAGATGCTTATGTCAGTACATCTGTAGCAGATTTATAAGACTGTATTACAGAAAATATTATTTTTCCAACAAGAGTGATACAAACGAACAGCCAGCATGTAAGATGAAGTTGTTTTTAGGAGAAATGGAAGTAGTAGACTGTGATAAAAAAAGTGTTAAGTTCCCCAGTCAAAATACCAGAAAATCAAAGATCACTGGATTTAATCCACATTTACAACTGAAACAGTAATTATTGCTTGCTATAAAAACAGTAAACCAACCAGGAATATGAAACTAGAATTGCAAGTCAATGGATTGTTAATTAATAGAATTAGATGTGAATTACCAGGAAGACAATTTTATCTTCCAGCTACTATCATGGACATGTTGTTGTTGTCTTCAGTCCTGAGACTGGTCCGACGCAGCTCCCCACACCACCCTATCCTGCGCAAGCTTCTTCATCTTCCAGTACTTACTGCGACCTACATCCTTCTGAATCTGCTTAGTGTATTCATCTCTTGGTCTCCCTCTACGATTTTTACCCTCCACGCTGCCCTCCAATGCTAAATTTGTGATCCCTTGATGCCTCAGAACATGTCCTACCAACCGATCCCTTCTTCTGCTCAAGTTGTGCCACAAACTTCTCTTCTCCCCAATCTATTCAATACTTCCTCATTAGTTATGTGATCTACCCATCTAATCTTCAGCATTCTTCTGTAGCACCACATTTCGGAAGCTTCTATTCTCTTCTTGTTCAAACTATTTATCGTCCATGTTTCACTTCCATACATGGCTACACTCCATAAAAATACTTCCAGAAACGACTTCCTGACACTTAAATCTATACCCGATGTTAACAAATTTCTCTTCTTCAGAAACGATTTCCTTGCCATTGCCAGTCTACATTTTATATCTTCTCTACTTCGACCATCGTCAGTTATTTTTCTCCCCAAATAGCAAAACTCATTTACTACTTTAAGTGTCTCATTTCCTAATCTAATTCCCACAGCATCGCCCGACTTAAATCGACTACATTCCATTATCCTCGTTTTGCTTTTGTTGATGTTCATCTTATATCCTCCCTTCAAGACACCATCCATTCCGTTCAACTGCTCTTCCAAGTCCTTTGCTGTCTCTGACAGAATTACAATGGCATCGGAGAACCTCGAAGTTTTTATTTCTTCTCCATGGATTTTAATACTTACTCTGAATTTTTCTTTTTTTTTTCTTTACTGCTTGCTCAATATACAGATTGAATAATATTGGGGAGAGACTACAACCCTGGCTCACTCCCTTCCCAACCACTGCTTCCCTTTCATGCCCCTCGACTCTTATAACTGCCATCTGGTTTCTGTACAAATTGTAAATAGCCTTTCACTCCCTGTATTTTACCCCCGCCACCTTTAGAATTTGAAAGAGAGTATTCCAGTCAACATTGTCAAAAGCTTTCTCTAAGTCTACAAATGCTAAAAAGGTAGGTTTACCTTTCCTTAATCTTTCTTCTAAGATAGGTTGTAAGGTTAGTATTGCCTCACGTGTTCCAATATTTCTACGGAATCCAAACTGATCTTCCCCAAGGTCGGCTTCTACCAGATTTTCCATTTGTCTGTAAAGAATTCATGTTAGTACTTTGCAGCTGTGACTTATTAAACTGATAGTTCGGTAATTTTCACATCTGTCAACACCTGCTTTCTTTGGGATTGGTATTATAATATTCTTCTTGAAGTCTGAGGGTATTTCGCCTGTCTCATACATCTTGCTCACCAGATGGTAGAGTTTTGTCAGGACTGGCTCTCTCAAGGCCGTCAGTAGTTCTAATGGAATTTTATCTACTCCCGGGGCTTTGTTTCGACTCAGGTCTTTCAGTGCTCTGTCAAACTCTTCACACAGTATCGTATCTCCCATTTCATCTTCATCTACATCCTCTTCCATTACCATAATATTTTCCTCAAGTACATCGCCCTTGTATAGACCCTCTATATACTCCTTCCACCTTTCTGCCCTCCCTTCTTTGCTTAGAACTGGGTTTCCATCTGAGCTCTTGATATTCATACAAGTGGTTCTCTTTTCTCCAAAGGTCTCCTTAATTTTCCTGTATGCAGTATCTATCTTACCTCTTCATCCTTACATTTGTCCTCTAGCCATCCCTGCTTATCCATTTTGCACTTCCTGTCGATCTCATTTTTGAGACGTTTGTATTCCTTTTTGCCTGCTTCATTTACTGCATTTTTATATTTTCTCCTTTCATCAATTAATTTCATAATTTCTTCTGTTACCCAAGGATTTCTACTAGCCCTCATCTTTTTACCTACTTGATCCTCTGCTGCCTTCACTACTTCATCCCTCAGAGCACCCCATTCTTCTTCTACTCTCTACTACTGTCTTCTTCTACTGTCAATTGTTCCCTTATGCTCTCCCTGAAACTCTGTACAACCTCTGGTTTAGTCAGTTTATCCAGTCCCATCTCCTTAAATTCCCACCTTTTTGCAGTTTCTTCAGTTTTAATTTACAGTTCATAACCAATAGATTGTGGCCAGAGTCCACATCTGCCCCTGGAAATGTCTTACAATTTAAAACCTGGTTCTTAAATCTCTGTCTTACCATTATTTAATCTATCTGACATCTTCTAGTATCTCCAGGATTCTTCCACATGTACAACCTTTTTTTATGGCAAAGCAATGATAAATGTGTCCTGACCAGTGTTGTTTTTGCCAGAGGAACCACCACACATATTTGAAGGTAGTATCTGTTCCCTAAAGAACAGATACCATTGATGACCTTGCAGCTTCTCTAGAATGAAATGATAATTAAGTCGACACCATAGCTGCAAACAGGCATTGTTATAAATCATTGGGGACATGTTGAAAATGTGTGCCCTGACCGGGACTCGAACCCGGGATCTCCTGCTTACATGGCAGATGCTCTGTCCATCTGAGCCACCAAGGGTACAGAGAACAGTGCACCTGCAGGGACTTATCTCTTGCACGCTCCCCAAGAGACCCATATTCCCAATATGTCCACACCACTATATTCGTAGTGCATCTAATAGATGTCTGTCCATCACACACATTGCTCGTGGCAGATTAATCTACCAACTCCCATACGAGCTGAGGCATAGCATGTACATTCGCACAAGAAGGTCAATGGTCCAGTAGCCATATTTTAACTATAGATGAAGGTAGTATCTGTTCCTGAAAGATACCACTGATGACCATGCAGCTTCTCTAGAATGAAATGATAATTAAGGAGACACCCTAGCTGCAAACAGGCAATAAGTCCCTGCAGGTACACTATCCTCTGTGCCCTCGGTGGCTCAGATGGATAGTGTGTCTGCCATGTAAGCAGGAGATCCCGGGTTCGAGTCCCAGTTGGGGCACACATTTTCAACATGTCCCCAAATATATATATCAATGCCTGTTTGCAGCTATGGTGTTGACTCAATTATCATGTCACCACACACATTACTTACACAGAATCTAACCTGTGTTAATGATACCTTAGATTCCACTCTGCTACAATCCATAGACAAAACAACAACTTCAGAAAAAGGACAAATTTCAGGCACTCAAGTAATACAACCTGTGATACAATATCGCAAGGAACATAGACAAATACTATTGTTTTCGGTGTATTGCATGTGTTTGGATCTTATGGGCACTCGATGGTGAGGTTATCAGCACCTTTACAGTCATTAAAACAAACAATTGTGGGGATAATCTCTAAAATTGTTGCACACTCATACACTCAAAATGACTGCACAGTCACTGTATCTCGTATGTTAAAACAACTTAGAAAGAGCAAAAGTAGCTACACATGAAATTAGTGCACAAGTAAAAGACAAAGAAGCTAAAAGAAAAGCACAAGGAAATGTCACTTGTTGACCACTTACAATAAAACTTGGATGAGCCAGTCAGCCAGTTAACACATTAAACCCCTCTCCTAAAATCTTGGGAAAAGTGTTGGACAATTCACAAAACTTTAAAACTCAAACGACATTCGTTTTAAAGTTAGCTAAAATAGACAGCAGATCCAGCAGCCAATCCACCATGGCCCGTTGGTTGGAAAATAAAACACAGTCCAAAAAGATGTGGTGTGATGTGATCTGTACACCACAAGCAACAAACACTGGAGAGTCCTCTCACTGAAGCAAGAAGCCATGCTTCATAGGGCTGTGGCATATGCAAAGGTGACTAAGGAGGACCTCATCCCATCAGCATGGCAGAGGTTGAAAATACCACTTCAGTTGTAAATTACTTTATTTTCACATGACTGCTTTCGGACTGTTATAAGCCCATCATCAGGAGTTGCAGCTGTGTTGTGGTTCCTGAGCGCCGCCTGTATCAGGCGCGGTGTGCTGCCTATGAGCGCAGAACATGGTTTGAAGGAGGTATGCCAGGACCATACCATGGGCTTTACTAGACACAGATTTGTGTCTGTCTCTTACAACCATTTGCCTTCTGATCAACACATGACTTTGAACCTCAACAGTGTTGTGATAGCATGCAGGAGGATGCCACAATGAAATACCTGAGGATCACAGCGCTACTCCTTGGCTGCTAGATCCGGCCTTTCGTTCCCTGCAATACCTGTGTCCTGATACCCAGCAGAAAGACATCTCTTTCCCCATTTGTCGTAGTTGGACAAAGGCATCCTCGATATTCTGGACTACTTTGTCTGCTAGGTACAAATGTTGTACTCCATTCCAAGTAACTCCAGCACGTCACACGTAGATCCCAAATGGCCTTGTTGCTCATGGACAATAGTAAAAAAGGCTTTCTAGAGAGGGATGAGTACCAATAAAGTGTGTGGGTGAATTTGTAGCTGCAAGAAACATACATGCCTCACGCACCATGAGGAGTGCCATCAAATTGTAAGTGGCAGTTCTCCAGCCTCAGCACAGAGACTGGGTATGGGGATGGTCCTATAAGCACCTTTCTCCAGTCTAATCCCCTCGTGATGAACAGTGTCAATGACTTTCAAATAAGAAGGCCTCATCGATCTACACACCGTGCACCCATAGTCTCACCGCAAATGCACAGAAGCTCTATAAAACAGGAGCAAATACACCCTGCCCACTCCCCAAGACCTGTGGCTAAGGTACTTTATGATGTTAGTGCCCTCAGGGTTCTGGCTTTCAGATCTCTCCGGTGAGGCAACCATGACCAGTTTGAGTCAAAAATGAGACCCAGGAACCTCACAGAGTCTCTAAGATGGAGAATGGCATCCCTCACGTAAATTATAAATACGGTGAGAATGATTAAAATAAACATACACACTCATCTGCAGAAAACTGAAAACCTGTTTTTGCAGCCCACTCCTCTAATAAATGCACTGTAAGTTTCAATTGATGGATCACTGTTGCACCACTAGCAGACGAACAGAAAACAGCAAAATCATCCACATATAAGGAGCACTTTACAAGACTCTTTACTGTACATTGTAAGGGATCCGTGATCCCACGAACATAGATGCTAGTACCCAACGCCCAGGTCGATAGTAGACAGGAGTCGATTGTCAAGCACTGCAGGAGGCAGTGAGACCTATTGTCGTGTGCGGAGTAGTACTGGAGAGTGTCGAGTGAAAAGGAGTGCGGGAAAGACGGGCAAGAATGGTGGTCGAGTGAGTTGTAAACAGTAAAATTCACCGGAGTATGACGAGTGAGCACGTCCCCCTGATCGTCGTGGGGTTGACCCTCATTAATACCAATTCCAAAGTGATATGAAACAGAAACTGACAAGTGCTGAATTACGTGTTTCACGTCGGCCAGCAACAACCATGGATTGCAGTTAGGATTGTTGAGAATGTTAACCATCATCATTACGTGTGACAAAGTACCTAAAATCAGCAACCAATAAAAGATATAACCGTAATTAGACGTGTAAGGCAAAGGTAGTAGCTGCCTCAGAATTTGTATGTTAGTAGGAAATATTTATCAGTTTGTACATCACAACCTTTGTGGTCCTTAATAATAGATAAACTTTCGATCATTCCACTGTTCAATCTCAGAACAGCCGCACTCGGTTGAAATACCCCCGAAACCACAGCCGATAGCCTTTCTTCCATTAAGCACACGGTCATATAAATATAATAATTAACTGTTTGGCAGCTTCGGCAAATTACTCTAAACCCAATAAAGGAATTAAACGGGGTGTTTCATCTTGGCTCCCATGAAAAGGACAGCGCAATATTCGGATCCGAACAATGATTTTTAAGCACCATTTTTGGTTCAGTGGAAAGACATTGGCAATTATCGGATGATTTTAGTGCAAAAATAATTTGGTATTGTCGTTACCGTGATTAAAATTATAGTATTCCAATTAGAAACAGTGTAATATAACATTTATGGTGAAATTAGAAAACGCCGGAACGAAGCACATTATTTAGACAATTAAGTGCAAAGTGACTGAGAAACAGTAAACAATTTGTTTTTATGAGTTCAAGTGACAAGAGCAGTATTAATAAACAATATATTGAAGTATGGGCATGAAAACCTGCATGAATTACTATAAAATTCATATTCTAAGAAAAGGCGTGTTTGTGCATAATCACGAGTGAACCAGCCAAAATTCCGTTACGAAAGTATGAGGAGCATGTTCTGAAGTGACTTTGTATCCGAAATTATCTTTTGAATGGTGTAATTCGCTCAATTTGATGTGGACCCATAAACTGTTACTGCGTTTGCGAGTGTTGACTGTGGCGTAATTGTTGGATGACGTCACGCAGACTGTGAGCGGCTAGCCAAGGAATCTGAGGCAGTGAAGAAGTTCCACACGCTGCGACAGCAAGGATTTGGGTAGCGGAGATGTACCACACTGACCAGTGACTGCAGCGGAGCCAAGTGGCTGAAGTTGAAACAACGATGACGCGGAGTTCAACATCTAGTGGCGAACCCCCGAAGTATATGACGCCTGCGCCATTTACCCGCCTATCAACGAAATATGTGACCGCAGCTCCATCCTGTCGCCAACCACCAAACTACAAGACTGCGTCAGCACGATATGTTACAACAAGTGTACGGCGATGATTGTTTATCGCGAACACAAGTGTTTGAGTGGTTTAAACGATTTAAAGATGGCCGCGAAGACACCAGTGATGACACTCGCACTGGCAGACCATTGTCAGCAAAAACTGATGCAAACATTGAAAAAATCGGTAAACTTGTTCGACAAGATCGCCATTTAACAATCAGAGCAGTGTCTGAGTTAACAGGAGTTGACAAGGAAAGTGTCGAACAAGTTTACCGATTTTTTCAATGTTTGCATCAGTTTTTGCTGACAATGGTCTGCCAGTGCGAGTGTCATCACTGGTGTCTTCGCGGCCATCTTTAAATCGTTTAAACCACTCAAACACTTGTGTTCGTGATAAACAATCATCACTGTACACTTGTTGTAACATTACAAATGTTTCACTTGCAGATTTTCCTAGTTTGAAACAAAATTTGATGTTAACACGCTGTTCTTTCTGTACACTCAACATTTTCCGACGCACAAACAAAACGTCAACTACTTAAAACAGACGCCACGGGCAGACTGAGTGCAGGAGGCAGATGAAACCCGAGCAGTAGGCGGAGCGAGAGTCACGTGACAGGCCACGCGACTTTCAGCCTTATTGCATTCGTTTTATTGTTTCACCAGTACTAGTCCGGTTTTTTTCTAGCCACACCTCGTATTTGCGTATTTTCTCTGAAGCATGATATGCGAATATGCGTGTTTTCATGCTGTACAGCACAGAATAGTGTCTCATTTGCATTATTTATTGTAAACTATATGTGTATGTTACTTCGAGATTTTGTGTATAAATTCAGTCATTGATGTTTGATGTGGATAGGCTTCTGTAATTTATGGTGTTCAATGGAGAGGTCTATTTTGCCAGTCTGGGTTAACCGAATACAGTGAAGGATTATTTCGTTATTAGCTAATTAGTGAGTGTTTGGGTTACTAGGAGGTTATTTTAATTTTATTTTATTTATTTTTTGTCTGTGCATAGTGAATAGTTAGAATGGATCCTGAACTGAAAGAGAAGGTTGTGGAGGAGGTAGTTAGAAAAATAGAGATAGGGCAGGAGGACAAGGATGAGTCAGGAATTGGTAGTAGTGCAATGTCAATGGACAGCCCAATGGGTCATTCGACCGGTTACCCTGAGACACCAGTAAAACCTATTGGAAAGGAACTGAGTCTAGAGGATGGAGAATCACAGTCAATAATATTCAAGATGTTCCAAGAAATCAAGAAAGTCAATGAAGAAATCAAGAAAGAGAACAAAGAAATCAAGAAAAGTATAGCAGAGATGTTTCAAGAAAGCTTAAGGAAAGGACTGCAGGAATTCCAGGAACAGATGAGAATAACTCTTCAGGAGAGAGATGACAAGCTTCAGGTGAAGGTAGATGGACTCCGAGAAGAGATGAATGATATGAGAGTAGAGATAATTGGAAAAGCTGAGGGAGATGTCAACGACCTCAAAACTGAATTGGAAGGGAGAATGCGAGAAATGGAAGCACACCAGAACCAACAGATTGAAGACGTGGTACAGGTGCAGCAGTTGTGCCAGGTTAACATCGGTAAATTGGGAAATAGGCAAGTGAAATTGGAGGAGGTGGAGGAATATATAGTCACAAGTGAGATCAAACAGCTGCAGGAGGGAGTCTGACAGCTAGAAACTAAAACCAAAGAGATTGATAGGAAGATAAATAGTGCCACCTTAACAGTAGGAGAGAGCAAGCTCATTACATTAGTAAATGCTGATAAAAGGTATACCCAGACCAACATGGGGCAAAAATATAAACCCAAAGGGGTACTGCACCCAATGATATTTACTAAATAGTTATGGGGAGTTTTCCCAGCACACTTACGAGATGCAGATAAAATTCAGTTCGCAATAAACAGAATGGAAGGTGAAGCTTTCACGTGGGGAGTTAGGAAGAAAGAAGTAGTTACCAGCTACAGTCAATTTGAGGAAGAATTTTAAAAGAAATACTGGTCCAAAAGTCACCAATGTGCAACACTTGAAGATTTACTGCATCGCAAGTCCCTTAATACCTGGAGAGATACCTTGAGAGAATTTGCTGAGCATCTATGGGAGTTGAATGAAACATTGGAGCAGCCATTAAACGACGACATAATGATATCAGCAATTAAAAGGAGGTTAAGTCGTAGGATGCAAGAAAACTTATCTGGAAGCCTGATTAAAGATAAAAATACTTTAATGGATGTATTGGACCAATTAGAAACGATTCGAGCACAGGAAAACAATCAGATGTGTGATCAGAACCGAAATGGAAATAATTACCATCATAGTCATTTTAATGGCCCACCAAATTACAGAGGTAGAGGTGGGGGTAATGAACATAGGAACCATGGCAATGGTCGACAGTTTCACCACAATTATGGGAGAGATGATGATGATGATGATAATGACAGGAATTATGAGAGGGGAGAAGATAGACGAAGAGATCATGAGGTACGAATTGAAGAAAGTTAGGTATAGGGAGCCAGCAACTCTTTTGCTGGTATACCAAGTGGCGACTGGTACACTCCCAGCTGGGTGAGACTTTATTTCTTATTTCAAGTTTCACTCCTCTACCATCTTTCTCCATCTTTAGGTTAAGAAAGTTAGTGTGTAGTAGTTAGGATTGGTAGTGGTCATCCAAGTAATTCAGTCAGGGATTTATAGTTGACTTAAAATAAGGATAAGTAGTTACTGTTGATGTAGAGTATGAGATGTCAAAGAATCAATAAGTTAAAAATCAGCTTAGTGTCAGTACATTGCAAAATTATTAGTGCCACAAGTAATAAAATGAGAACCAGATCAGAAAGCTAGTGTTTATAAAATGTGGTGGGAAGCTAATTGTTCAAGTTGTTTTGTGAGGCATAAAAAGGTCAAGCAGTTGTAATAAAATTGAAGTAATGTATTAGCTTATAATTAGGATGGCATATAAAGAAACAAATACATCAGGAGATAGTTGTTCGAATAAATGACATGAAATATGATGAACGGAGAGGCCAAGGAGCCTGGAGTAGTATTTGTATGTGGTTATTGCAGCGAATATGGAGGGTTGATGTAGTTTGAAGATGTACATTTATTTGCAGTTGAAGTTGCTGTTAAGTTGAGAGTGTTATGTGTAATGAAGTGTATTGAGTATGAGATGCTTGAATTATTGAAGTATATGGAGGATTGATGTAGGTTGAAGATATATATTTATTTGCAGTTGAAGTTGCTGTTACGTTGAGGGAGTTATGTGTAATGAAGTGTATTGAGTATGAGATGTTTGAAGTATGTCATTTAGCACATGAGCAACATCTGTTTGCAAGTTATTTGTAGGTATACATTTTGGAAGTGAAACATGGACGATAAGTAGTTTAGACAAGAAGAGAATAGAAGCTTTCCAAATGTGGTGCTACAGAAGAATGCTGAAGATTAGATGGATAGATCACATAACTAATGAGGAGGTGTTGAATAGGATTGGGGAGAAGAGAAGTTTGTGGCACAACTTGACCAGAAGAAGGGATCGGTTGGTAGGACATGTTCTGAGGCATCAAGGGATCACAAATTTTGTATTGGAGGGCAGCGTGGAGGGTAAAAATCGTAGAGGGAGACCAAGAGATGAATACACCAAGCAGATTCAGAAGGATGTAGGTTGCAGTAGGTACTGGGAGATGAAGAAGCTTGCACAGGATAGAGTAGCATGGAGAGCTGCATCAAACCAGTCTCAGGACTGAAGATCACAACAACAACAACAACAACAACAACAACATTTTGATCTGAGATATGCTGATAAAACAGAAAGTGTAACTCATGAGTAATGAGTAATTCATGTATCCAATTAGCTATCAGAGTCAATTATGGTTATACTTAGGTCAAGCTTTAGAAGCAGAGTTTTGGCAATGTGTAATGAATAATAAATATCCATATAGCAGATATGGATTAATGTCAGTATAATAGAAAATGTTATATTTTTCATCTGAGCATTAGCGATGGCAGTAAATGTTTGGCAAAATGAAATGAACAGTAATTTAGAATTTTCATTGGGTGACCACATTAGTTATAGCAATGCAAATAGTTATGTAAGACATATTTAGTGGTATAATGGAGCATTTAATATTATTGAATCTGTAGAGGTATGAGGGATTGTAAAATAATTGCATAGGTCAAGGTGTAAATGCTATATTTAGTTTTGATATTCAATTTTGCTTGATTCAAGACTCAAATGAATAAGTTGTGAATTTCTTCCTTAAGTTTGATGTGTGTTGGCCAAGTGAGTTATAAGTTAGAGTGATAGTAGTATGGACGGCAGGAACCCCGCTGAACAGCATACAACCTTTCTGGTCCTTAATAATAGATAAACTTTCGATCATTCCACTGTTCAATCTCAGAACAGCCGCACTCGGTTGAAATACCCCCGAAACCACAGCCGATAGCCTTTCTTCCAATAAGCACAACGGTCATATAATTATAATAATTAACTGTTTGGTGGCTTTGGCAAATTACTCTAAACCCAATAAAGGAATTAAACGGGGTGTTTCAACATGTGATACTGTTTATGGCTATGGCAAAAAGGGGAACAGTTAAAACACTGCCTTGTGGGACACCATTATCCTGCTTAAAATGATCTGACAGCGTATCACCAACTCACGTCTTAAAACACTGCTGGGAGAGGAAACACTGTATGAAGATGGAGAGGTGGCCACAAAAGCCCCACTGATGCAGTTTTATGAGAATACTTTGTCTCCAAGTAGCATCGTATGCCTTACTGAAATCTAAGAATATGCTGATACAGTGATGTTAACTTAGGAAAGCCTACTGAATAGCTGCCTCTAGCAGGGTCACGTTGTCAAAAGTGGACTGAAATCTCTCGAATCCAGAATGAGAGTGGCTAAGAAGTTGCCTGGTCTCTAACAACCAGACTAGACAATGGTTAATCATTCACTCCAATGTCTTTCCTACACAGCTCATTAACACAATATTCTGATAACTACTTGGACATGAGTGGTCCTTTCCTGGGTTGAGGAGAGGTATCAGAATAGCCTCTCTCTGTGAGTTGGGAAAGGGAATTGACTGCCACATCAAATTAAAACATTCGAGGAGGATGTCCTTTGACACTGCTGGCAAGTGTTGAAACATGCAGTACTGGATTTAGTCATGACCGGGTGCAGTATCATAAGTCTCAGACAGTGCTGAACCAGCTCCAACATGGAGGAAGGGTAGATGTTAGACTCAGAATCTTTGGATCTGAAGTCCAACTTCCCCCTCTCTACAGTTGTATGGTAGTGGAAATACGCCATACCAGATCCTGGCTTGCTTTGGTGGTAGTTTTTGCAAAACGTTCTGCCAATATCTGAACAGTGTGTCCAGGCAGTGCCTGGAGTCACTGCTCAGTTACTGGCAGTTCTGCTGCTAGTGGTAAATGAATGTGGTTATCGGAAATCCTCTGGATGGCTTCCCATACTTTTGTAGGACAAGTGGAACGATAAATGCAGTGCAGGAACTCTTGCCATGATCTTATATTGCTCTCCTAAATTATGCATCGAGCTCTTGTTCTTGCATCTCGAAAGGCTTTGAGGTGGTTTGCTGTCAGGCATCATTTAAACTGGAAAAGAGCCACACGCCTTTCCCTGATTGTTGAATGGCACTCAACAGTCCACCAAATATAGGTCTTCTCCTAAGATGACTGGAAGACTTTGGGACAAATAAGTCAGCAGCATGGTGGATCACTCGTGTGATATGGTCCATCCATTCCTGAACACAGTCGCAGTGTTCAAACACAGCATCCAGTTATACCTGCTGTTCATCCAGTTTAGTGGCATCTTTCCAAGCAATCCTCCATACAGTAGGTGAATGGGGAATGAGAAGAAGTCACTGTAATGAAGGTTGTCAATGACTTTCCAATAAACAGAATCTGCAAGGGCTGGAGAGCAGAGAGATAGGTCAATGGCTGAGAATGACCCAGTAGCAGCACAGAAATGTGTGGGAGCACCAGTTTTCAGGATGCATAGCTCTTGAGATGTCAGAAGGCTCTTCAAAACCTGACCCCAAAGGCAAACAGAGGTCAAGCCCCACAGGGCATGATAGGCACTGAAGTCTCCCAGTAGGAGAAATGATTGGGAGAGTTGTACCGTAAGATCTGTGAGACCCTCAGAGTCTACTGTATCTAGCAGAGATAAATACAGTGCGCAAATGTTAATTCTCCAAAGTGCGTGGTGGGAAAGTCCCTGAGCTTCAAGCGCTAACAGAAAGCACAGAAGCTGAAATAGTTATAGGTACAGAAAGCTGGCTAAAGCCTGAAATAAGTTCTGCAGAAATTTTTATGAAGTCTCAGACAGTGTTCAGGAAAGATAGATTAGGCAGAATTGGTGGTGGAGTGTTTGTGTCTGTCAGTAGCGGTTTATCTTGTAGTGAAGTCGAAGTAGATACTCCGTGCGAATTGGTATGGGTGGACGTTATACTTAACAGCCGAACTAAGTTAATAATTGGCTCCTTCTACCGACCCCCAGACTCCGATGATATAGTTGCTGAACAGTTCAGAGAAAATTTGAGTCTCGTAACAAATAAATACCCCACTCATACGGTTATAGTTGGTGGGGACTTCAACCTTCCCTCGATATGTTGGCAAAAATACTTGTTCAAAACCGGTGGTAGGCAGAAAACATCTTCCGAGATTGTCCTAAATGCTTTCTCTGAAAATTATTTCGAGCAGTTATTCCACGAAGCCACGCGAATTGTAAATGGTTGTGAAAACACATTTGACCTCTTAACCACAAACAATCCAGAGCTAACAGAGAGCATCATGACTGATACAGAGATTAGTGATCACAAGGTCGTTGTAACTAGGCTCAATACCATTTCTTCCAAATCCACCAGAAACAAACCCAAAATAATTTTATTTAAAAAAGCGGATAAAGTGTCACTAGAAGCCTTCCTAAGAGACAATCTCCATTCCTTCCAAACTGACTATGCAAATGTAGGCGAGATGTGGCTCAAATTCAAAGATATAGTAGCAACAGCAATTGAGAGATTCATACCTCATAAATTGGTAAGAGATGGAATTGATCCCCCATGGTACACAAAACAGGTCCGAACGATGTTGCAGAGGCAATGGAAAAAGCATGCGAAGTTCAGAAGAACGCTAAATGCCAAAGATTGGCTAAAATTTACAGACGCACAAAATTTGGCACAGACTTCAATGTGAGATGCCTTTAATAGTTTCCACAACAAAACATTGTCTCGAAATTTGGTAGAAAATCCAAAGAAATTCTGCTCATATGTAAAGTACACAAGCGGCAAGACACAGACAATACCCTCGCTGCGCAGTGCCGATGGTACTGTTACTGACGACTGTGCCGCTAAAGCGGAGTTATTGAACGCAGTTTTCCGAAATTCCTTCACCAGGGAAGACGAATGGAATATTCCAGAATTTGAAAGACGAACAGCTGCTAGCATGAGTTTCTTAGAAGTAGATACCTTAGGGGTTGCGATGCAACTCAAATCGCTTGGTACGGGCAAGTCTTAAGGTCCAGATTGTGTACCAATTAGGTTCCTTTCAGATTACGCTGATACAATAGCTCCCTACTTAGCAATCATATACAACTGCTCACTCACCGATAGATCTGTACCTACAGATTGGAAAATTGCGCAGGTCGCACCAGTGTTTAAGAAGGGTAGTAGGAGTAATCCATCGAACTACAGACCTATATCATTGACGTCGGTTTGCAGTAGGGTTTTGGAGCATATGCTGTATTCAAACATTATGAATCACCTCGAAGAGAACGATCTATTGATACGTAATCAGCATGGTTTCAGAAAACATAGTTCTTGTTGCAACGCAGCTAGCTCTTTATTCGCAAGTAATGGCCACTATCGACAGGGGATCTCAAGTTGATTCCGTATTTCTAGATTTCCGGAAAGCTTTCGACACCGTTCCTCACAAGCAACTTCTAATCAAGCTGCGGGCCTATGGGGTATCGTCTCAGTTGTGCGACTGGATTCGTGATTTACTGTCAGGAAGGTCGCAGTTCGTAGTAATAGACGGCAAATCATCGAGTAAAACTGAAGTGATATCAGGTGTTCCCCAGGGAAGCGTCCTGAGACCTCTGCTGTTCCTGATCTATATAAATGACCTGGGTGACAATCTGAGCAGTTCTCTTAGGTTGTTCGCAGATGATGATGTTATTTACCATCTAGTAAGGTCATCCGAAGACCAGTATCAATTGCAAAGCGATTTAGAAAAGATTGCTGTATGGTGTGGCAGGTGGCAGTTGACGCTAAATAACGAAAAGTTATTTCCAAAAGAAATCCGTTGGAATTCGATTACTTGATAAATAGTAGAATTCTCAAGGCTGTCAATTCAACTAAGTACCTGGGTGTTAAAATTACAAACAACTTCAGTTGAAAGACCACATAGATAATATTGTGGGGAAGGCGAGCAAAAGGTTGCGTTTCATTGGCAGGACACTTAGAAGATGCAACAAGTCCACTAAAGAGACAGCTTACACTACACTCGTTCGTCCTCTGTTAGAATATTGCTGCGCAGTGTGGGATCCTTACCAGGTGGGATTGACGGAGGACATCGAAAGGGTGCAAAAAAGGGCAGCTCGTTTTGTATTATCATGTAATAGGGGAGAGAGTGTGGCAGATATGATACGCGAGTTGGGATGGAAGTCATTAAAGCAAAGACGTTTTTCATCGCGGCGAGATCTATTTACGAAATTTCAGTCACCAACTTCCTCTTCCAAATGCGAATATATTTTGTTGAGCCCAACCTACATAGGTAGGAATGATCATTAAAATAAAATAAGAGAAATCAGCTCGAACAGAAAGCTTTAGGTGTTTGTTTTTCCTGCGCGCCGTTCAGGAGTGGAATGGTAGAGAGGTAGTATGATTGTGGTTCAATGAACCCTCTGCCAAGCACTTAAATGTGAATCGCAGAGTAATCATGTAGATGTAGATGTAGCACTTCACAGAGATTAAAAGTCTGTCTCAGGGTGACTAAATTTGGACAGTTCAGCAAGATGTGGACCATTGTCAAACGTGAAACACAACACACTAAGGTGGCTCCTTGCAACATAGGAAGTGACCGTGAGTTAGCAAAGTGCGGTCAATGCAGAGCCAGCAAAGGACATTGGAGTCCTTGTGAGAGGCTCGCATGGAGGACCTCCACACATTCATCATCTCCTTTATCATACATAACTTATTCAGCAAAGTCAGGAAGCACCATTCAGTATTCCAGAACACAAGAACTTTGTGACGTAATACTGACTGAAGATCAGATTCCAGTAGGCCTATGCCGATCTCCAGACTTTGGTTATGAGTAGCCTCTTTGGCTAGCCTGTTGACACGTTGCACTTCTCAGGATTCAAATATGTCCTGCGGTCCATATGAAGACCACTAACCATACACGTTGTCTGAGGACGTAAACACACCCTTGGATGGCCATTACCAAAGGATGGCAAGGATAGCACTGGTCAAGAGCTTGTAAGGTGCTCAAGGAGTCACTACAAATGGAGAAAGATTCTCAGGCACTGCAACAGATGTGCTCAAGAGTGCAAGAGATAACTACCAGCTCTGCAGTGACAACATTACAGCTCTGGCAAGTAGCACAAGTCATTATTTCCTGCATGGGTAAGCAAACCCAACATGACATCAACCATCGAGCCATCTGTGTAAATGCCTCTGAACCCTAGGTCACGTCATCTGCAATGCTGACGGCAATGCTGAACCATACATCGGGCTCCCATAGTCAAGACAGGACTGTACAAGGGCTCTGTACAGCTGCAACAGTGTATGGCAATCTGCACCCCAGTCAGTGTGACTGAGGGAACGTAGAATGTTAAGATGCTGCCAGCACTTTTGCTTCAGCTGACAAATATGGGAAAGCCAAGATAAGTGGGTGTTGAAAACCAGTCCTGAAAAGTGATAGAGTCCACTACATTACGGAAATGGTCATTAAGATAAAGTTGTGGGTGCAGGTGAATCATACAATGGTGACAGAAATGGATGACCTACGTCTTGGAGGCTGAAAACTGAAAGCTGGGGGTGAGGGCCAGTGACTGCGCCTTTCGTATGGCTCCCTGCAGTCGACATTAAAGCCACAGCAACAGTAGATGAGCAAAAGGAAATACAAAAGCCATCAGCATATAAGAAAGGTGACACTGAGGACCCCACAGCTGCTGTATGATCAGTAACGCCCACTAAAAAGAGAGGGACGTTCAGTACAGAACCCTGTGCGACCCAATTCTCTTGGATATGCAAGGAATTGTGGGAAGCACCATTTGTAAAGGTGTCTGATCTTAGTCCAAATCTAGGAAGGAGAGGTTTGTGTTCCAATGGCAGAGACGTACCACTCCCAACTCTCCTGCTTTTGTATTTTGGTTAGTTGACAGACCTGGGCACAGAGCCGTTTGAATGCAATGAGGTGCTACATTGATGGGTGCTGCTTTTGATGTAGGGCCCACCTACAATCTCTAATGGCTGCAGCACTTACCAGCAACCACCATGACACTGTCTTTCACCAGGGTAGCCTGAGGAAGGGATTGTTGATTCAGCTGCAGAAACAATGGTCATAGTAATATTCTGGATCACAACATCTACGTTGCCATGCAATGGAGATCCAACGGTGGTAGCAGAGGTGAAAGCACCCCCAGTCAGCCTTGGTAAAAGCCCAACTGGGCAAGTGTCCAGGTGAGTGATGCCGGAGGGAACAGGAAGAGAGGAAAGTGGTCAGTACCATAAAAGTCATCTTGAGCTCTCTGGGGTAAAGATGGTAGGAGGCAAGAATTGCAAACTGAGAAATCAATGGCCAAGTGTGTGCCATGTGCCACACCGAAATGAGGAGCGCACCTGTATTTAGGAGGCAAAGGTCAAGTTGAATTAGTAGAATCTCAATATCTTTGCATGGCCAGTAATCTTGGTTCCACCCCTCAAAGGGTTATGAGCATTGAATTCACCCAAAAGTAGAAGAGATGGGGAAAGTTCAGAAATTAGTGCAGCCAATACATTTTGCGGTACTTTGCTACCTGGAGGGAGGTAGAAATTGCAGATGATAATTTTCTGTGTTGTCCTCACCCTGACATCCAAAGATTCTAAAGATGTTTGAAGGGGCACAGGTTGTTTACATACAAGGTTGAGGACATATACTCCACCTGACAGCCTCTTATAGTCATTATGATTGTAATACCCCCGACAGCCACGAAGGGCAGAGGGTCCACATTGCTGGAAACCAGGTCTCCTGAAGGTCAACACAGAAAACAACTGCCGTGCTTAAGAGTTGTCATAGCTAAGCCAGGTGGTGGAAAAAACTGCTGAAAGTCCACTGGAGGGTGATGCTTTCTGTAGTCCGGGAAGACATGAAGGGACCAAGGATGCAGTTTACACCTCTGAGTCAACTGTCGCCACTGGTTGTTGAATGCACATATGTAATACTATTGCTTCTGAGGCATCGGTGAGATCTAGGTCCTTGGGGGACACTAGAATCTCAGCCTCCTTCTCAGACATGGAACTTGGAAGGAGTGGTAGTGTGGGGACCACCCGAGTCCCTTGTTTCTCAAAAATTTTTTTCTTCATCTGTTTGCCCTCCTGCTGCTCTTTAGGGGCTTGCTGGGCGGGCTTCTCTGTAGCTTCAGAGACAGAGGAAGAGTGTGAAGCCCTTCGACCAGCAGATTGTGCCTCCTTCAGCCACCGCTGGTGCTCACTTTTCCACGGGTGGAGACATTGGAAGGTAGAGTCCCAAGGGAACCCTTCCATGTGAGAGGAGCCAGAGGAGGCTGTTGTTTCTCCGGTGGGGGTGTGTGGGGACGAATATCCCTAGCATTTGGGAAGGGGGGAGGGGGGAGCTTTGGGAGCAATGGAAGAAGAAGTGCCCCCAACCACCAAGACGGGCCACTGTAGGAGGCAGAGATGAGGGAACCACCATCAACAGTGAGGGAGACATTGTTGTAGCTGCAGCATAGGATGATATCAATCAAACAGGATACAACTGGACATATTTCTTTTTAGCCTATTTGTAAGTCAGCCTATCCAGGGTCTTGTATGCCAAAATTTTCCTCTCCTTTCAGGAAACCGTGCAGTCCAGAAAGCAGGGGGAGTGGTGCTCTCCATAGTTGACACAGGTGGAAAGAGGGGGAGATGGAGTATTCAGATGAAATGGACATTTTCAGTCTCTACATGTGGTGCACAAATTGCACCAGGAAGCCATGCCCGAATTTCCAGCACTTAGAGCACTGCACATGGGGGGAAGAGACGTATGGTTTAACATCACATTGGTATATCATCACCTTGATCTTTTCAGGTAATGAATGATACTAAAGGCCAAGATGAAGGCACCGATAGCAAACATATTATCTTTTTGTCCCCTATTGATGCTCTGGACAAAGTGGACACCCTGCCATTCTAAACTG
This sequence comes from Schistocerca nitens, assembly GCF_023898315.1. Classification (NCBI taxonomy): domain Eukaryota; kingdom Metazoa; phylum Arthropoda; class Insecta; order Orthoptera; family Acrididae; genus Schistocerca; species Schistocerca nitens. Next base: position 451,050,266 of record NC_064615.1, read on the forward strand.
GCATGTAGCCTGTTGTCCGATTGCAACAGGAAGTCTCGATGAAAAATAAGCCCCTGGACCATGTTTAAGCTTTTATGTGGAGTGACTGAAATGGGAATATCATTCAGCTTGTCACAGGCAGGCAGACCATGTGTCTGGGCTGGAGATGCTGTCTTAATGAGGACTGACTCATTTCTCATTTTCGACCGCCACTTCCCCAAACTTATCATCTACATTTTTCAAAAAAAAGGGATTTATAACCAGAAAAGAGTACCCATCAGTTCTGGTGCAAACTAAGTAATGAGCTGAATATGGCTGTCTTGTTTCTGTAGCCCTACATTCCTCCTACAGGGAGTGGAATGAATTGGCGTCATACTTCTCGGTGTTCAAATCTAGCCTTTCTTTCTTAGAGACTGCTGGGGGTCATCTGACTACCAGCAAAAGATGGCTTGGCCCACTTCAAAGCATGTCATCTGCCCTGATGCCACACACTCTGACCAGGGGCTTTCTCCATGAGTGCCACCGCGCCTCCACAAAGGCCATCTGGCAGGATGGTCATTGCCTGGAGTCCTGATGCCCCAGGTAGGTGGGCATCCATTGCAAGCTTGCAGCTCAGGCATCAACAGTGCTATCCCTGAGTTGTCAGCAGGCTATGTCAAGAGGGTACATGACAACCCCTCCATGACGGACTGGCTACCTTGCTGGATATTGAGTGCAAAAAGATCTATTATTGTCATGAGTGCAGAAGATGACAGCGAACAACAAATATAGATTATGCACCCTGTACGATATCCTCACCCAAATAGCTGGATTATGGGTGGAGTTGCAAAGCCATGACAATAACAGGTACAGAAGGTCTCAGTGCATGATGGATATAAGATGGTTAAGGTCAAAAAGTAGGAGATCCCTTTTAGTCCTCTCTTTCGAGAGGCAGGTATCCCTTCGGCCTATTCTAACCCCCAAACCTGCAGGATGGGTCATCCTTGTGATTGAGTGTATAGCTCTCCATAAGACAGGGGCACCATATACTTTAAAATGTGTTTCTTGCAAAAATAAGCACAGGGGGTGTTCCTGTGCTATGGCCTTCAATTCCTCCACATGTGTCTTGAACCCATTAATGTTCCACTGGAGGATAGGAGCCATCTATCACGGGATTACAATATCATCCTGACTTTCTGCCGTGGAGGGGAGCTCGCAACAGGTGGAGGCTTAGTCTTGGTGTGAGATGATTGCCTGAGCCTGATATCAAGGTCCATCACCTCTGAAGAATAATCAAGAGAGACGTCAGTGAGGAAGACGTTGACATTGTCAGGCTGTTTACTTCCCGATTCCATCTGCGGTGGACATTGCACCTTTGATTTTTTTCCCTGTGTAGGCTTTGCAGCCACGGCTGTGGTTGTGGCAGCACTGGACGGCATACCAAATGGAACCTTTTAAGGGGCCTGAAGCTCCACTCAAAATGACTGCAGCAGTATGTAGTTACCAGTGCTGACTCCAGCAACTTCCATTTGTGTATCAGCATCGGCTTTCTGCACTGGCTGTTTAACAACAGAACCAAAGGAGGTAGCAAATGTTGGGGGGTAGCAAGCCTTTATACATTATTTTGGCCTCGTTATATTGGATATGCTTTGTAGTCTTAAGCTGTTGCATCTTCTGTTCTTCCAGGTATATGCTGCAGTCCTGGCTCCAGACAGGGTGAGCTCCAGAGCAAATCACACACTTCAGCGGAGAAGAAAATGGGACACCTTCATGATGGCCTAGCCACATTTGCCACAAGTAGCTTCTCCATGAGACCCAAGAGTAGTATGCCCAAATGCTGGCATTTGAAACACTGCATCGGATTTGGTATATAAGGCCACACGCATAGGTGACGGAAACCTGCCTTAACACGCACAGGAAGTTTCATGCTATTAAACATCAAGGTAAAGGAGATGGACTTTAGGAGTCAGACTTTACAAGATCCCCATTCATCCTCTTAACATTATTTTGCATACAGAGCGAGGTGTCACAGTGGTTAGCACATTGGACTTGCATTTGGGAGGACAACAGTTCAAATCAGTTTTCCTTGAGTTCCCTAAATCACTTCAGGTAAATGCTAGGACAGTTCCTTTGAAAGGGCACAGCTGATTTCCTTCCCCATCCTCGACACAATCCGAGCTTGTGGTTTGTCCCTAATGACCTCAATGTTGATGGGATGTTAAACCCAATATGCCTCCCTTCCTTCCTATTTTGCACATTGACTGTACCTTTGTGAGCCCATTCACCTTTCATTTCCTCTTTACGAATGTCCATCAGATCCCTACATGTGACAACACTTTTGCTGTAATTCAAGGTGGTGTGCAGCTCAGTTTCGATGTCATATGCCCCAAGGCATTGCGCTTTCTGTAGGCGCTTAACTTGTTGAGAACTTGCTGTTTCCACCAACAGTGTCCTATCACATAATAACTTAACTGATTTTTAAACTGTCAGCAATGCCTTCTAAGCCTTTTTAAATATACAAAGGCAAAACTTCCTCGAAGCTGCCCTCTTTTCTTTTCTCTATTAAAAACATATTCCAACTGTCAGCATGTGTTCTTTTACTAAACCTAAAACTCTCAGACTTTACCCCCGAGTCAGGAGGACTGGCTACACAAGCCCTCTTATTTGGCTTAGTGTTAGTACCTATCAGTGGTCCACCCTTTCCGCTGGGAGGAGGAGGAGGAGGAGATAATTCAGAGGGTTCCATCTTGGCCCCACATCCAGCTCAACAGCCATGCACCTCATCAGCGTGCAGCACACTCAGAGAGTGAAGGTTTTTTATAGATGTTTTTACCATCCTTGCAATTCAGGTGTCTAGCCAAGATCTCTGTTCTCAATGAAACACAAAGTTCCACTACCACACTGTGCAATGGTTGCTAAAGTAGGCCTGGAGCTTACAGTGACAGGGGTTTGGTGGCGCTTACAAGTCCCCAGCTCAGAAAACCCGGGGTCACCAAGCTTGAACCCAGCAAATGAATAGTGAGCCCCTGAGGGCTTCAATGTATCAACGACAAGCATAACCTTGGTTCTAGTGTTCATTTGTGCAACTTACCATGTTTGTGCAAAGCATCAGATGTCTCGTTCAACTGAGTTAACTATCCACCAGATATTTGTGGAATGAAAACGAACTAGTAAAAAGTAACGTAGACAACAGTTGTAGACTAATCTTTTTTAATACAAGGCATGTATACACTTATTACTAATAACATTTTTGGAAGGTGACTATTAAAGGCCATCAAGAAATGTATATAATGCTTGTTTGACCATCAGCTTCTTTTATATTTAAAACCCAAATATCGACCGGTTTCAGACAGACTATCTTCAAGGATTCTACCCAAAGGTACAAAAAATACATGTACTACACAGGAAATGTTATAAATTCTTTTCCCAGGAAGTGTAAAATATACACGAATACTTACAGGATTAAAACAGTTTACGCAACATCATCACATTTGGCCACATCTCGTATGTAGATCATGTCATGAATTCCTGTATACCACATAGGACTTTTGAAAGAAAATATACTAATAACATGTGTAAATATAGTAGTACTGAAGAAAACTCTTGGTCAAAGATCTTTAGACAGTAGTTTTGTTATATGGTTCAAAAATATCTTGACGATAAGTTTCTCGCTAAGTGCAGTGGACTGGACTATCTTTGGTGAACATTTATGGTATAGTTTCACATGACCAACTCCTAAATATTTTATGCAACTGTAACACTTATACCTCTGATCTTCTCTTCAGCACTACTCTGTTTACACATGTAATTAGAAGTCCTCTGTCGTGTACTGGAATTCATGATATGCTCTACATATGATATATGGCCATTACTTATGTAATGACAGCTCTTCTGTTGTGGCTTGAACTGTTTCAATTCCATAAGTATTCATGTATATTTCGCACTTCCTTGAAAAGACTTTGTAACATTTCCTGTATACTACAGGTATTTTTTTGTGTCTTTGGATAGAATAGGGTCATTATGAACCAAGCTTCACCTCACAGCCTCATGCTAGCTCCTTTTAAATATTACAGCTCTCCAGCTGTCATCATGAGTTGATCATTGGGATCGATAGCACTCACACTAGACTCAATACCATATCACCACACTGTAGTGAATCTACAGTATGTCCTATATGCTACAGAATACCGTATTTACCCGAATCTAAGCCGCACCTGCAAAATAAGACTCGAAATCAAGGAAAAAAAATTTTCTCGAATCTAAGCTGCACCTGAAATTTGAGACTCGAAATTCAAGGGGAGAGAAAAGTTTTAGGCCCCACCCAAATCGAAACAAAGTTGGTCCATTGTAATATGAGACACAATTTAGGTTGAATGACTGACGATACAGCTATAGGAGTTTGGTTCGAGTCGTAAGCTTAGCAGTTAAGCTTTACCAGGTAGTCATTGCTATGCGTCAGGCGCTCCATCCGTATTTGTACGGATACCCTTCCTTTTTCACGTTCGTGTCTGGTTTGAATTGATTGCTTATTTTTCTTTGATCTGATAACTGCCAATCTCTTTTTTATACGTGTTTACGACACTCTAAGCTGAAAATGCATTACTGTACTGTGTCATGCATTGTTTGTCACATTCTGATAATGAGTGTTTACGGCCTGTCGCCGCTCGCGGCATGGCTTGCTTTTGTGCATGCTACCGCCACTTACAATTAAAAAGAGGAATCGTCTCATTAGCGAAACAATGGCAACAGACTGCTATTTGTTATTACTTACACTGCTGCTTTCTTTGATAATGATCAACAAGAACCAAATAATAGACTGCGTATGATAGAAGATGTTCTGAACGAGAGTTTAGCGAAAATTTTTCTCCGTTTAAAAATCTTTGCAGAGGCCTCTTTAGTGCATTACATTCTGCACAGAAATTAGAGTCATCTTAGCTTTAAAATCTACTCAATTGCCTTGCTTCATTTCTGACTGTATCACTATTACGCATAAGAATAATACGAATATAAACATTACATGATATGTATATTCTTCCGCGTTTGCTGTTGTGTCATTCTAGTTTCGTAGTTCATTAGGCAGACCGGATTTAAATGAGATAGCAGCAAACACGAAAGAATACATGGCAAAATGTTTATATTCGTATTATTCTTATGGTGAAGAGAATACTGCATGTGACTCACAATTCATAAAAGTTCCTATTAGCGACCATCTCTTCTCACAGGTAGGAAAAAATTCAGAATGTAGAGTTGGCCATATTGACAAACATCACAAACAGTCTTGCCAGTCGGATTTTTGTAGTACATTGAAATGCTGCTACATTCGAAGATGAACAATACGGAATTTGTATTTACTTCGTTGGATAATGTATGAAAATGCAGTGGTCGAAACTAGGGGCGGAGAAAAAAGCTCGTCTTCCACATTTTTTTAAAATTTATTTACTGACGAAGATGTTTTGGTGCCAATATTTATCTTTGTGCCTACAAAGCATGCCTGTGTAGCGCTATATATATACGACGGCAGCAGTTAGTTGTGGCGGCACCTACCAACATTTTTCAGAACTTCCGCTTACTTTGCACTCGATTCTAAGCTGCAGGCGATTTTTTGGATTACAAAAACTGGAAAAAAAGTGCGGCTTAGATTCGAGTAAATGCGGTAGTCTATGAACTAGATGAAGACATGCACTTGATGAACTTTATGCTGCTCGCCACCTACCAGCTACTGATGGAGAAACTACCTGTCTTCCAACAACACCACACTGAAGAGTGCTGCCAGTAGCAGATTTCAATGTGGAAGCCAGCAACAGGGCCTGTTGGGGACCACGTTCCTGCTCAACACTCAGGTGCCTTTGGGCACTGACACCTACCAGGGATTGGGAGGAGATCAACCTACTGCACAACTATGAACACCAGGTACAGCGTATATGGGTCGTCAAGGGACATTATAGAATTCAGAGTGAGACTCTGCATTCCAGCAGCCAGCACAAAATCACTTTGTGCTGGGCAATGGCTGCGCCTGGTTGCCGGCTGTCTGCCACAGTGCTGGGGTCACTGAGATCACATCCTGGGCATGCAATCATTGAGCTGAATCGACAGAAATTGGCTAGAATCCCATGTGCAGCTGAATGAGCAACAGTTGAGGCTGGTGCAGAAGAATAATGACTTGCAGACACCGAGAATAAAATAATAAATAATAATGTTTTAGTGAGCCACCAATGCATCACAGGCTATCAACAGATATCCTGACTTTATGCAGGGGTGTCTCCGCCTAGCCCTCTGTACTGCTTTACAATAGCAGTCACCTTAAATGCAATGGCTATCCATGCACAAATCATGACCAGGCACCAGTTTCCATATCTCATCATTCCCATACTTGTACACACATTACATAATGTCCATACAGAGAAGGGCATTTTAATTGAAAGTTGCTGCCTGGTATTGGTGAATAAATACAATATTGCAGTGCTTGTGTAGTTAAAAAGAATGATGCAATGTTTCTTCAGACATGCATGAACGGGCACTTGGGTGAATAAAGCTGTAATGAAATACATAAATGTATTCACATTCACGAATTTGAACACCCGTCAGCTGTAGAAGGAAACTATGACAATGGAAATTTGTGCCAGACTGGTACACAAACCCAGATTTCTTGCTTTATGCAAGTGGCCTCCTTAAGCATTTTGGCTATCTGTGTGCAATTCACAGCCAGACTCAAACTTGTCTTGCATATGTCATTGTTCCTGCATCACAACCTGTACTTGTGCACACATTATGTATTTCTCATTCATGGGAGGAGTTTTAACTGGAAGTTGCTGCTTCTTGGGTCATTTTAGTTTACACCAAATACGTATTTGAATGTAGATACCTTTTTTCATTCTTCTTTTTCCAGTTTATGGAAGGGTGGCCATGGAGAAGAAATCCAGGACAAAGACACTAGTATTAATTAAGATCTGGTTGATGACATGCTGTCTGAGCAGCACACTGTGGTGCAATGCTGATCTTCTGTTATGATGGAACACACAAACTCCCAGTTACAGAATCTTATCAGTGTTAACTTATTTCAAGACAACAGTCATAAATCTCCTACAGATATCCAGAGACTCTGTATCTAGCTCCACGAGAGCAAACAGAGTTAATGAGAAAGCTTGGTCCGATAACTATGATTGAGGAAGAAAAGTCTAATATATGCATCTAGAGAACAAGCCACCACAGTCTAAACAGTTCACTTGGAAACAAGTACATCTGGGAAGTTTTGTGGTGCAAAGACCATTTACATAGTTGTTGCTACATGTATCAAGTCTGCTTTACAACAGACCTGTAGTCCACAAATTATAAAGCAGTAGAGGAGGATAATATCAATGTAGAAGAGATGTCAACCATTGAAATGAAGATATTGCTTCCTGTTGGCTAACATAATGTGAAAGTGGCTAACAGACAGGCAAATATCAACATGAAGTAAAGTATCATGCAGTCTGTAAAAGGATAAAATGAATTTCACAACAGAACTTTTGCACATAATTAAAAAGTTTCAGTTAATCATCAATCCATGTCATCTGTGAGTGACAAAATTAGAATAATAATAATAATAATAATAATAATAATAATAATAATAATGTAAGGAAAAGGATAGACTGCTACTTGCCATAAAGATGACTCACAGAGCTGCAGACATGTACAATAAAAACACTGTTCCACATTTACATTCAGCCAAAGCATTTTCCAGAAGAGGAAACACATATACACTCATTCACACAAGCAAGCACAACTCAGGCACGCATGACCACCATCTTCAGCAGCACAGACCAGAATGCAGTTGTCACGTTGAATGAACACAGAAATCTGGAGGGGGCAGGGAGTAGGACACGGGTGGGGCGAGTGTAGAATGCTGTCTGGTGGAGCATGCAGGAACTATACGGAGGCATGAGAAAACTGCCCCCAGTACCAGTGTTGAGTCGGGAGGCTGTAGGGCAGCAAGGTGGGGAGTGGGTGGGTGCGGGGACAGCCATACACAACCTCAAAATAAATCCTGACCTAATTGTCCTACCTGTAGGCAACGGTTCCACCACTGTCATTATGAATCACAGTGACTACCTGGTGGAGTGCTTCTGCCAATTATCTGACTCCTCCAACTTAAAACTGTGCCAGTAATCCTGTCCCAGAAGTCCAACATAACCTCCAATCCCTACTTAAAGTCTTAGGCTCTTCCCAGAACCTCTCCTGTGAATCTACTTCCCTCCTCACCCTTATGACATCCCCCACACCCATCTTCTACATGATCCCCAAAATACACAAACCCAACATTCCTAGATGCTCCATTGTTGCTGGTTATTGTGCCCCCACTGAAAGAATTTCAGACCTCATTGGCCAACACCTCCAACCAATTGCCCAAAATCTAGGCCCCACATCAAAGATGTCAACCACTTCCTTCACCGACTCTCCACCATCCCCATACTCCTTTACCTCTTGGACACCTACTCATCACTGTTGTTGCCTTTTGCGTATAGACCAACACCCCTCAAGCCCACAGTCTTGCCACTATTGAACACTATCTTTTCCAACATCCTTCACATTCCAAACCTCCTACCTCATACTTCATATGCCTTACTAACTTTATCCTAGCTCACAACTACTTCTCCTTTGAAGGAAAGGTATACAAACAATCTGCAACACAGTCGTGGACACCCACATGACACCCTTCAATGCCAACCTGTTTATGGGTCATGTAGAGGAGTTCTTCCTAGCCTTCCAAAATGCCAAACCCATAGTCTGTTCATTGATGATATCTCCATGATCTGTACTCAGGGCCAAAACAACATATCCTAATTCCTTTACAACCTCAACACTTCTCTCCCATCTGCTTCACATGGTTCTCCTCAACCCAGCATGCCACATTCCTGAACATTGATTTCCTCATCTCTGCTGGCTCCATCCACATCTCTGCCTACATTAAACCCAACAACCACCAAAGGTACCCAAATTTGGAAGCCTTCATCCCTTCCACAGCAAAAAATCTGCAGTGACAAAAACTCCATTGCCCAGTATGCTGAAGGTCTCATGAAGGCCTTCACAGACAGGCACTAACCCCCAAACTTGGTCCAAAGACAGGATCTCCCATGCCATTTCCCCATACACCCCCAATTCTCCCACGACCCCCAAGAACCAGCTACAAAGGAGTGCCCCTCTGTCACTCAATACTACACCAGACTGGAACAACTGCGCCACATCCTTTTTCAGGGCTTTGATTACCTATTATCATGGTCAGAGATGAGGGGACATCCTATCCAACATCCTTCCGATGCTTCCTAGTGTTACATTGCCCATCAAGCTTACACAATTTCCTAGTCCAACCCAATGCCACATACAATCCCAGCCCCTTATCACAGGGATCATATCACTGTGGAAGAGCCAGGTAAAAGAGCTGCCCAATTAACTCACCAAGTGCTTCCTATTCCAGCCCTGTGACAGGCTTATCCTACCCCATCAGACCAAGCAACCTGTGAAAGCAGCCTTGTTATATGCCAACTCTGTGCTATCATGCACAGTGTATTATACTGTTATGACTACCAACCAGGTGTCTATCAGGATGAACGGCCACCACCAAACTGTGGCCACGAGCAAAGTGGACCAATAGACCCTTATCCACAACATGCAGCTGAACATAACAAACTTGACTTCAATGGCTGCTTCGCAGCCCAAGCCACATGTATTCTCCCTTCCACAATCAGCTTTTCTGAACTGCAGAGATGGGAGTTATCCTTACAACACATTCTCCACTCCTTAAATTACCCTGGCCTCGAAAAACAGCAACCTACTGTCCACATACCCTCCGCTCAACAGTTTCCACACCTTCTGTCCTATCACCTTCTACCTGCTCAAGCCCCCTCATCCCCATTGAACGCCATCCTCTGCCAATACACTCACTCATCTTTCCTCTTCCCTGCTCCTCTCCTCTTCCACTCCTCATTCCCCCATCCCTCCACACCTCCCTGCCCCACAGCCTCTCGACACTATGCCTGGTGACAGTCTTGTCATGCTGTAGGCCTTACAAAGGCTTTCACAGAGAAGTAATACCCCTCAAACCTAGTCCACAAACAGATTTCCTGAGTCATATGCCCCCAAGGACCAGCTACATAGGAGTGCCCCCTTTGGCCCCCTTTGACATCCAACACCACCCCAGTCTGGAACAACTGAGCCACATTCCTTCATTAGCACTTTTACCATCTCTCATCCTGCCCTAAAATGAGGGATATCCTACCCAATATTCTTCCCATCCCTCCTAAACTGGTGTTTTGTCACCCAACCTACCTACACAAGCAGCCATGCCATACACCAATTCTGATGCAAGCACTGCACAGCCTTTTATGTTGATATGAATACCACCCAGCTGTCCACCAGGAGGAATGGACACTGCCAAACTGTTGTCGAGAAAAAAGTTGACCAACTGGTGGCGCAATATGCAGCTGAGCACAACATGCTCAATTTCAATGACTACTTCATAACACATCTGGAGCTTACCCTTCACCATCAGCTTCTCTTACCAACACAGATGGGAGTTATGCATACAACACATCCTCTGTTTCCGTAATCATCCTGGCTTCACTCCATGTAGCCCACTATCCCTGCACTCTCCATCCAACAGTCTCCCATTCCTCCGTTCGGCCAACCCTTCCCAATTCATGCTCCACGTCACTTTCAATGTGTGCCACTTCCCACTGGCCACTACAAGCGTGCCACCCCGTATACCTGCTGCCCCTCCTTCCTGCATTCCTAGCTGGCAAACTGGCCGCCATTCTGTGCAGTGGCATTTGCTAGCCAAATCACAACAGATTGTGAACATGCTTACATGACAACAAAATTAGAAGCACTCGCCATTATCTGGTCTTCCTGCAAATTCCACTATTATCTGGCTGGTACACATCAAAGTCTTATCAGGCTTAAAGTTTTCTTCAGACGTGCAGGCTGTTACAACCATGTTTAGCACATTGGACATTAATCCTACAAGAATACAGGTCTCAAATAGTGTATGTAAAAGATAGAATAATGTTATGGGTGATGCTCTTTCTTGACTTCTGGAAGGATTGAGGAATACAGAGGATGCTGATGAACAAATGTCTGAGTTCTATATTTTTTTAATGAAGAACAAAAATTATCATAAATACTATTTAGAAATCTGAAGCAACATGTATGACTTGCAGAAGGCACATAATCATTGGAATCATGTTATTCAACAACTTTGCACTGGAGATAATCAGAACATTACCACTTTGTACAAATTGTACCAACACATGTTGGATCATGGGAGTAACTCCATAATCCAAACAATGGTCCGTATCTATTCCATCCAATTACAAAGCAAAATTAATTTGGCATACACATATTGCTTGGGGCACTATGGAATTATTTGGAGTTTAGAAAAAATCTGACAGTACTGCAACATACCAAATCTACAATATAAGGTACAGAACGTGCTATGAAAATGTCATCATTATCAGAAGGTTAAGCCATTGAATCACAGTTTGAAATCTTTTTTGCATCTGATCATAATACAAATCAGGGTTCGAAATATTTTTTGCATCTGATCATAATAAAGAAACCTCTGCAAGTTGTCAGTATTGATGTAACAGGCCCATCAGTTAGACTAGAGGAGAAGTGAAACACATCATACAATTTTATGACATATTCAGTAAATATATTAAATCAAACCATGTAACCATCAAAATGGTTACATCCCAAGTGATTATTAACAAGCTGGCGAATGATTAGATTCAGTACATCAGTAAGCTGCAGAACTTGCTGTCTGACAATGCTGGTAATTTAATAGGCTACCAGTGGCAAAGATTTTTACAAGCAAAATAATAACAAACAAATCCTCACATCTTTCTATCATCCTGAAAGTAACCCAGTCGAACACCTCTTTTGAGGATTAAATCAGTTTCCATGTACTTATTGCTACCACAAGCAAACACACCGAATTAATTGCATTCATCAGTTCAAAGAAATCTACAACTAACACTATCCCAGCGAAGTTAATGTTAAGAAACATACGGAAGAATGGGTGGTTTAATTGTCGACCACAAGCACCAAAGAAAATCGAGAGATGGGAGGTGAAAAGCTGTGAGATGCTAATTACGTTGATGCATAAATCTCCTCAACAGAAACAGCAATACGGCTGACTGATAAGGAACAGGCAAAGCTACACAACTGGGACGAAAATTCTGTTGGAAACCAATCTGAAATCATTATTATTACAACATAAAAATAAAAACTGGCAGCCATTGTTCTAAGGGCCATATGAAACCAAAAATAACCCAAATCGTGTGCATATGTGTTGGTGTATCCACCCAGTATGAGGATAAAATGACTGCATCCTCATACAAATGTTATTTAGTACTTCTCTTTTCTAGATGGTTCTTGAAATTTTTATGTCACACCCTGGAGGTGGGGTGGGAGGCAGCTTTAAAATTTCAAATGGGACGCCCCATTTTTTATTGCAGAATCAGATTCTACATACAAAACTATGTATATTTTGTCTCAAACATTTGTTTTGATTCTTGGTGGTTGGCACTGTAATTCAAGAAACTCCACCCTATGGGGAGAGAGGGAGAGTTTTAGTTTTAGCGAATCAAAATTTATGAAGTAAATAAGTACTTTTTATTTATCCGTAACCATTTTCCACTCAAAAATGAGAACATGGATATTCTTGAATTACAGCACCAACTACCAAGAATCAAAACAAAATGTCCACAGTTTTTTATGTAGAATCTGATTCTGAAATAAAAAATGGGGGTTCCCATTTGAAATTTTAAAGTTGCCTCCCACATCACCCCCAGGGGGCTGGGTTGGTGGGCTAATTTTAGCACCAGCAGATGTCCCCCTCGAAAATAATCAACTTTGGATTCTACACATTTTTTCGTGTGAAGATTATTTTTCGAGTTATTCTGGTTTGTCAGCTTAAAATTTACACCTTGTATACCACCGAGGCTCCAACTAGGCAACATAAAAGCCACAGCCCACATGGACAGGAATTGGAATAAAAGACGTACATCTTTCCCAAGGCTTGTATATTCAGAATGTCACTGGAGTCCAAAAAGACAGTAGAAGTCAGCTGCAATCAGGTAACCATTAGTCAAATGAAAGACGTTTGACTGAGTCCCAAATGTCTCTTTGGCTGTCGGTGTATGCATGACAAGGTGCGCAGAACAAGACTAAACTTGACAGCCATCATTTGTGACTGCAACTATAGTTAGAGAAGAGATACAACAGTTCATGGCTGCTAGCAATGTCAGCTCATGTAAACAAGAGGTAGTAGCCCTGAATATCAATCCCATACATCAAGAGGCAAAAGAGCACGTTGAAGAAGAGGTTTCTCTATTTTAGTACCAATCTCCACCACCAATCGAACGTGTCATGACTAATGAACTCTGTCAACTGGAACTTACCTCACAGACATCAAACAACAACCCAGCATCTGACCAATGCAAGTAAAATCAACTCCTCTGCCAAGTATAATGACCAATAGAACAACAGACATTCTGAGGATGGAGGACAACATGCTGATATGTTTCTATTGTGGAGTACTGTCAAGACACTGTATACTATTGTACAAAAGGAAGGCAAGTTTTCAATGACTACTATGCCACCAGACTTCAACTATCACTACAGTTCTGTTCACACCAATCACCTGCACACAGTTATAGTTGACATGTGACACAAAGCCCATTGCCATGCCCCAGACAAAGTTCCTGCCCAATGTACCATAGTCATTCCCCAATGCTGTGCAGAAGTAACAGCCTCTCACCTAGCTGCTGATTTCAGAAATAACTAACCAAGGCAACCGTCTGTGGAGGTGAGGTCACTACAGGTGAAAATCCTCCATGGATGATAGTTAGCAAGATGTTAGGAGGATGATAAAGAAAGCTCTACTTCTCATCCCGTACGGTAAGTCTCCCCTAACCCAGGGTTCTGAGCAACTTTTTTGAACACTACCTCTTTTCCTATACCTATCCAGTTCTTTTCCTTTACCCCTTTTACTTCCCCATCAACCCTTCTGTTAGAAGAAGGAGCTACTGGCTGCAAAAGCTTGTATCCATAAAACCTTCTTTTATATGAGCGTTTTCCTGCCACCGTTTGGTGAGTAGATTTTTTATCCATCCATTTACATTATATTGTCAAAAATTGATTATTTTCTGCATTATAGTACTTAATTTAAGATTTTTTTATTTTGAGCACTGCAATGATAACTTTTTACGATAATTTTGCTTTCCTGTGTATCTAATGGGTTTAAAGATGCATAAAAATTTTAATTCATGCTTCAGCCTGTATTACCACACAGAATTACACTTTCTCAATTAATTATGGTACAGTTCATGGCATTTTAACTTCTTTTGAGTTTTTCCTGGTTCTATAAGATTTTTTACTTTCTTTTATTATTTTAAATCACAAGTCTACATTTCTTTTTTCTTTTATCCGGGAATGTATGTTTACTGCAACATGTTCATGACAGAATCGATTTGCTCTACACTTGTTAATGTTGCATAGGCAGAATATACCGCAATAGCAGCATGGCACTGACACAAGTAACTGCTGCTAACAATAGAAGCTATTTGTTTATTTACAATGCTGGCTCCACACAGGGACCAATCCTGCATACATGGCAGAAATTTTCACACCGTGCAAATTAGAGTATGCTTTCTTATATATTAGCCAGGGAAACTAATCAATTACTGTTATTTTTGTCGAAGTGTATTTTACTGAGGTTTGCTGTTTAATAAGTCAATATGCCTACAGTATTGGTCCTCCCCTCCCTCCCTCACTGGCTGTTGTACAATTGTAGAGTTTAGACATACTTTCCTGTGGATCATTCTTTTATGTTGTTTATCAGAATAATTTATAACTTCTCTATTAATAGAGAGGGTGTGAAATTAGGAACCATTTATTTTCCACACAAATTTACATAGTGCTCCTGGTTAGTAGATATTATAATCTACTATCTACCCTGGTTCCGTGAAGATATTTTGTTCTTTCTTACCTTCTTACAACTTTGATATCCTTAAGGACCCTTGATACAGCCTTTTCAAATGCAGGGATGCGTAGAAGAGCATCATCTTGTTTGTGCAAATTTTTTATTAGCTGGAAACAAAATACACAGACAACATAAATTAAAAACAAAAAATGTAGGAGAAAAATAAGGTATGGAAAACTCTGGCAGACTGTAAATAATTTACAAGTGAAGTTAACAACACACTGAATAGCAGAAGTACTGAGTTGTCAACATGTACACATAAAAGAATGAAAACATTGCTAGATTTCAGACAAAACCTTTTTTCAAGCTATAGTACACACACACACACACACACACTATTTTCTGGCTGAATATGCAGTTGTTTAAATGTAGAAGGTGGAATATTTTGTATGAACACACAAAAAGATTACCAATATAGAATAAATAACTTACATAAGAATTTAAAAATGGAACCTACCAAAACAAGTGATTCCCAACAAATGGTTTTCCTATCACAAGCATGTATTTCAATACTGTCAAAAGTAAATAGTGGTTAAAAGAGAGCAATAATAAACCAAATGGATGATGATGATCGTAAGATTTGGATTTACAGTGCACTATTTAGTGTTCTACGGTATTTTGCAAGACCCAAAAAGTGACAGAGCACTAGAAGCATAAAATACATCAAGTCAGTCTTAGACATACACAATGCACCTATTTTTCAAAAAGTAGCAGTAAAAAAGATAGAATTCTGAAATGGCCAATAACATGCTGGTGGCTTGTAGAATTCCCTTACAGAAAACACTTTGCAGAAACACACAAGGGGGCTGTGCATGTGTTTTATTTTGAGATGTCCAATTCTTAGTACTTGACAGAAAAGGTGTTCATTATTCAGGAACATACATTTTGAACAACTTGCTAGCACCCAGAAAAAGTTTAACAACAAATTCAGTTCAACAGGAGCCTAAGGATTTATTGGTGGAAAACTCCTTCTACTACACTGACAAATTTCTTAATAGAACAGAGTGATGTGTATATGCTACTAATGACATCAAATAATGTATTAGTCCAATCTGACTTCCATACAAATTCAGTATAGTAATGTGATCATTGTATATAAGTGTTATAAAATGATTTTTCTATTTCAAGATGTATGGCTAAGGTAGTGTAAGAATCTCAATGTATTGAACATTTACATGTTTTGTGACAAGTTATTTATCAACTTTTAAATGAAAATATGTTTAAGGTATTTGAACTTTTTCCATGTCCATGAGGATCATTTCACTTGAGACCTTTGAAAGGTACACTAGCATATTTGTTTTCCTCCATAAATATTTATTGTATATCCTTGTTTTTCTGACATATTACATATCCTGGAGGATAGGGAATCCAATCTAATCTATTTTGGGTACTCCACATCTTGGAAGTGATCTGCCCTTATCGCACACAGAGATTCCTGTGTTCACATTTGCCCTCCTTCTCCTGCATAGTCCTACCCTCAAACCTCTCCTCACTTTGAGGACTTAGTTAAAGTCTGTCCACCAAGGGGGGAATTCAGCAAGGTAACATGGTGTTAATGCCAATGCCAAAACTGCCTGTCTTCTGAGAGCTGTTAGCCCAACACTGGACTATGAAAGTGAGCTTATGAGGGATAGTCCTTTTTTTAAAAAAAGAAAAAAACAATACCACCACTAAAGAACTAACAAATGTGGTAGTTTGTTGTTAATGACCCAAGCCAAATACATAGTGGATCTTTTTGACAAAGATCATGTGGCACATTCTCCACAGCACTGAGAACAAAGAATAGTAGAATAGTGTAAATATTGTCCCTATATTTCAAAATGTCAATATCTATTCATCCAAGAAAATATATACATACAAATATATCAAAAAGTATTTAGGAAAAAGTACAAAGTACCTTTTTATTTTATGTTTTGTTTTATTTCTAAGTGCCAAATAACGTTCAAAACTAACTTGCCCCTTCAGTATAGCTGAACTTTTAACTATTGAAACAAATGCCATTAGATTTTTTTAAATTTACTTATTTACATCCTTATCTATGTAAAATGTAGGCATCTTCTTTGTCTTGTTGTTGTTGTGGTCTTCAGTCCTGAGACTGGTTTGATGCAGCTCTCCATTCTACTCTATCCTGTGCAAGCTTCTTCATCTCCCAGTACCTACTGCAACCTACATCCTTCTGAATCTGCTTAGTGTATTGATCTCTTGGTCTCCCTCTACGATTTTTACCCTCCAATGCTAAATTTGTGATCCCTTGATGCCTCAGAACATGTCCTACCAACCGATCCCTTCTTCTAGTCAAGTTGTGCCACAAACTTCTCTTCTCTCCAATCCTATTCAATACCTCCTCATTAGTTACGTGATCTACCCACCTTATCTTCAGCATTCTTCTGTAGCACCACATTTCGAAAGCTTCTATTCTCTTCTTGTCCAAACTAGTTATCGTCCATGTCTCACTTCCATACATGGCTACACTCCATACAAATACTTTCAGAAACGACTTCCTGACACTTAAATCTATACTCGATGTTAACAAATTTCTCTTCTTCAGAAACGATTTCCTTGCCATTGCCAGTCTACATTTTATATCCTCTCTACTTCGACCATCATCGGTTATTTTACTCCCTAAATAGCAAAACTCCTTTACTACTTTAAGTGTCTCATTTCCTAATCTAATTCCCTCATCATCACCCGACTTAATTTGACTACATTCCATTATCCTCGTTTTGCTTTTGTTGATGTTCATCTTATATCCTCCTTTCAAGACACTGTCCATTCCGTTCAACTGCTCTTCCAAGTCCTTTGCTGTCTCTGACAGAATTACAATGTCATCGGCGAACCTCAAAGTTTTTACTTCTTCTCCATGAATTTTAATACCTACTCCGAATTTTTCTTTTGTTTCCTTTACTGCTTGCTCAATATACAGATTGAATAACATCGGGGAGAGGCTACAACCCTGTCTCACTCCTTTCCCAACCACTGCTTCCCTTTCATGCCCCTCAACTCTTATAACTGCCATCTGGTTTCTGTACAAATTGTAAATAGCCTTTCGCTCCCTGTATTTTACCCCTGCCACCTTCAGAATTTGAAAGAGAGTATTCCAGTCAACATTGTCAAAAGCTTTCTCTAAGTCTACAAATGCTAGAAACGTAGGTTTGCCTTTTCTTAATCTTTCTTCCAAGATAAGTCGTAAGGTCAGTATTGCCTCACGTGTTCCAACATTCCTACGGAATCCAAACTGATCTTCCCCGAGGTCAGCTTCTACCAGTTTTTCCATTCGTCTGTAAAGAATTCGCGTTAGTATTTTGCAGCTGTGACTTATTAAACTGATAGTTCGGTAATTTTCACATGTCAACACCTGCTTTCTTTGGGATTGGAATTATTATATTCTTCTTGAAGTCTGAGGGTATTTCGCCTGTCTCATACATCTTGCTCACCAGATGGTAGAGTTTTGTCATGACTGGCTCTCCCGAGGCCATCAGTAGTTCTAGTGGAATGTTGTCTACTCCCGGGGCCTTGTTTCGACTCAGGTCTTTCAGTGCTCTGTCAAACTCTTCACGCAGTATCTTATCTCCCATTTCGTCTTCATCTACATCCTCTTCCATTTCCATAATATTGTCCTCAAGTACATCTCCCTTGTATAAACCCTCTATATACTCCTTCCACCTTTCTACCTTCCCTTCTTTGCTTAGAACTGGGTTTCCATCTGAGCTCTTGATATTCATACAAGTGGTTCTCTTCTCTCCAAAGGTCTCTTTAATTTTCCTGTAGGCAGTATCTATCTTACCCCTAGTGAGACAAGCCTCTACATCCTTACATTTGTCCTCTAGCCATCCCTGCTTAGCCATTTTGCACTTCCTGTCGATCTAATTTTTGAGACGTTTGTATTCCTTTTTGCCTGCTTCATTTAGTGCATTTTTATATTTTCTCCTTTCATCAATTAAATTCAATATTTCTTCTGTTACCCAAGGATTTCTATTAGCCCTCGTCTTTTTACCTACTTGATCGTCTGCTGCCTTCACCACTTCATCCCTCAGAGCTACCCATTCTTCTTCTACTGTATTTCTTTCCCCCATTCCTGTCAATTGTTCCCTTATGCTCTCCCTGAAACTCTCTACAACCTCTGGTTCTTTCAGTTTATCCAGGACCCATCTCCTTAAATTCCCACCTTTTTGCAGTTTCTTCAGTTTCAATCTGCAGTTCATAACCAATAGATTGTGGTCAGAATCCACATCTGCCCCTGGAAATGTCTTACAATTTAAAACCTGGTTCCTAAATCTCTGTCTTACCATTATATAATCTATCTGAAACCTGTCAGTATCTCCTGGCTTCTTCCATGTATAAAGCCTCCTTTCATGATTCTTGAACCAAGTGTTAGCTATGATTAAGTTATGCTCTGTGCAAAATTCTACAAGGCGGCTTCCTCTTTCATTCCTTCCCCCCAATCCATATTCACCTACTATGTTTCCTTCTCTCCCTTTTCCTACTGACGAATTCCAGTCACCCATGACTATTAAATTTTCGTCTCCCTTCACTACCTGAATAATTTCTTTTATCTCGTCATACATTTCATCTATTTCTTCATCATCTGCAGAGCTAGTTGGCATATAAACTTGTACTACTGTAGTAGGCATGGGCTTTGTGTCTATCTTGGCCACAATAATGCGTTCACTATGCTGTTTGTAGTAGCTAACCCGCACTCCTATTTTTTTATTCATTATTAAACCTACTCCTGCATTACCCCTATTTGATTTTGTATTTATAACCCTGTAATCACCTGACCAAAAGTCTTGTTCCTCCTGCCACCGAACTTCACTAATTCCCACTATATCTAACTTTAACCTATCCATTTCCCTTTTTAAATTTTCTAACCTACCTGCCCGATTAAGTGATCTGACATTCCACGCTCCGATCCGTAGAACGCCAGTTTTCTTTCTCCTGGTAACGACGTCCTCTTGAGTAGTCCCCGCCCGGAGATCCGAATGGGGGACTATTTTACCTCCGGAATATTTTACCCAAGAGGACGCCATCATCATTTAATCATACAGTAGAGCTGCATGTCCTCGGGAAAAATTACGGCTGTAGTTTCCCCTTGCTTTCAGCCGTTCGCAGTACCAGCACAGCAAGGCCGTTTTGGTTAATGTTACAAGGCCAGATCAGTCAATCATCCAGACTGTTGCCCCTGCAACTACTGAAAAGGCTGCTGCCCCTCTTCAGGAACCACATGTTTGTCTGGCCTCTCAACAGATACCCCTCCGTTGTGGTTGCACCTACGGTACGGCCATCTGTATCGCTGAGGCACGCAAGCCTCCCCACCAACGGCAAGGTCCATGGTTCATGGGGGGGCTTCTTTGTCCAGGTATTGTAAAACCTAAATAATTTTTTGGGTCCAGATTATTCATTTCTCTTGTTGGAGAACACTCACAGTATAAATATGAACTGCTTATGTAGACACTGGTATGTATCACAAAAACTAAAGCATATAACAAATAATAAGATTCAGAAGACACAAAAGCACAAAATCTATTACTATAAAATTAATGAATGGAGTGAGGATTAGTTAACTTTAGATATTGGCAGGTGGCACATAACTTTAGATATTAGCAGGTGACACCAACCTTCCCCATTTCCGCACACGCATAGTATTCACCAAGCTCTGGATTTTGGCATACTAAATTTGATACAACTGACTGGTCACTGGCTTGTGGTTGATTAATGCACTGGCATGCAATGCATAACCAGCAGAACTAGTCAACACAGATTAGAAAGCTGATTGTATAAAATAGGCATAGTACACTAGATTTCCATTCAGGAGGGGGGAGGGGGGAATGTTTCACATTCCAATCTGGCCAACCAGATTTATACCTAATAAGGTTTCCAAAAATGACTTAAGCCAATTTTTGATAATTGTTTCTTTGCAAAGTACATAATTGATTTCCTTTCCCAGCCTTTGCCAGTCTGAGTATGTGCTCACTTTCTATTAATCTTGTCTGTGAAAGTTTGTTAAACCTAAACCTTCCAGTGTTTTTTCCATCCTTTCTAAGTGGGCTCATCACGTAATGCTTGTCTTTGGAATTCAACACAACAACAAACACTGGGCATATTTCATTTAACATTCTCAAAGGCAGAAGAATAACAGAAACTGGTACATGATGACAAATTCCATTACAAAATAATACTGGGGGTTTTCAAAAAACTAAAGAACAATTATTCTTAATCCTGAGAATATAATATTCTGACTGAAATGCCTGAGAAGGTGTCTAAACCACTTGAGGATTAAAGGAATGATTGCAGCTGGAAGACAAATAGAAGAAAAGAAACGAACAAAATTGCAGTATTTACAAAATGTCTGTGGAAGAAGACAACTGCACAAAGCTCAAACAAAGCTGTAAAAGTTTTACTTCACAGGATAGTCAACAGATAAAGACATAAAACAATGCATCTATCAGCCTTATGTCCTCCATTATGCCCACAAAATAATGCAACAGTGGACTTTAATTAAAAAAGGAGCAAACAGTATTTTTTTTCTTTGTAAATATTCATTATGTATTCCTGTTTTCTGACAAGTTCTACATCCTGGATCATCTCCTGACATGGAATGAAAAGAACATCTAAATAATGGCCTCAGTCACATGCCTATCATTGGGCCAATACTTGTTATCTCAATTGTGCTTTGTAAATAATATTGCCATAATGAAGTCTTGCCCAGTTCAACAGCAGGCCGACTAGCACAGGGTACAAATAGAGTGGATAGATCACAATCTGTTACAGCCACTGGTTATACATTGTCATCAGTATCAAGTAGGGTACCATTTCCAGCATTTTATGCAATAGATCAGCTTTTGACTTTGTTCCTGTAGGTGACCCAACTCTTCAGAGAGTGTTCTTTTTTATTGAGCCAGGATCCTAGAGAACTGTCACTGCTTTAAAACCTTTCTCTGGGATAAAGCCAATGGATTGACTATTCACTAAAATTTGATATTCCTTGAGAAACTATTTTTGTATGAAGTATGTCAGTGCATGAGCTCATTGCTCATTCCTTCCATGGACAACAGCAGCTAATTCAGTGTTTACAATGTCGCTATCAAACTTTGCGTGGTTCATGGTGTGGGTTCCTGTTGTCATGTCCTAGTTCATGAACCACGGGCAACGTATGAGTGGCCAAGTAAGTGGTCCTGACAGTCGGGATACCAGTTACCTTGGAATAAGGCTGGGCATGTCGTACATATTCTGAGTCATGGTCACCTTTGTGCTCAGATGGCAAAGACTACCAAATCCACCAGTTAGTCCCTCAACCGTTAGGGGTAAAACTCAATGGGACCCGGGGAAAGTAAGGGTAGCAACCTGCTTCCCTGGTACGTTAAATATGACGCTGGCAACAATCAGAGCAAAATGCCTCAGACCTTTGGAGGTGACGGAGTCCCACTTCTAATTGACAAACCAGGGACTCCTAAGATACGACTCGGCAAACAAATGGTAACGAGATGGTGAGCTATTAATATCAATGGGGGCTACTCTGGGAGGAAGGTAGAGCTGGCAGAGGCTGCAAGTAAGATGGGGTTGGATGTTTTAGCTGTTAGTGACATTCGGGTAAGGGGTGAGAAAGAAGAGCAAGTGGGAGAATACAAGGTCTACCTGTCAGGAGTCAAAGCAGGAATAACACAATGGGGTGTAGGGCTTTACATCAGGAAAGAAATGGAACCCAGCATAGTTGCAATAAGGTACGTAAACGAATGACTGATGTGGATAGATTTGACAGTGTCTAGCAAGAAAATTAGGATTGTATCAGTATATTTGCATTGTGAATGGACAGATCAAGATAAGATGGTTAGTTTTTATGACGTGCTCAGTGATGTAGTTGTTAGAGTAAAGGACAAGGACAGTATTTTGCTCATGGGTTATTTTAATGCCAGTATTGGAAATCGAACAGAAAGGTATGAAAAGGTTATGGGTAAATTTGAAGAGGATATGGAGGCCAACAGGAACGGGAAACAACTCTTGGATTTCTGTGCCAGTATGGGCTTAGTAATCACAAACTCCTTTTTTAAACATAAGAACATTCACCGGTATACTTGGGAAGGTAGGGGAACCAGATCTGTCATTGACTATATAATAACAGATCAGGAATTCAGGAAGGCCGTGAGGGACACACGTGTATTCAGGGGATTGTTTGATGACACTGATCACTATTTAAACTGCAGTGAAATTCGTATTGTGAGGCCGAAAGTGCAGGAGGTCAGGTCCATATGTAGGAGGATAAGAGTGGAGAAACTTCAGGATAAGGAAATCAGGCACAAGTACATAACAGTGATCTCAGAAAGGTACCAGTTAGTTGAATGTAGTCAATTACAGTCATTGGCAAAGGAATGGACAAGGTACAGGGACACAGTACTAGAAGTGGCTAAAGAATGTCTTGGAACATTAGTGTGTAAAGGTAGGATGAAGCAAACAGTTTGGTGGAATGACACAGTCAAGGCAGCCTGTAAAAGGAAAAAGAAGCCGTGTCAAAAATGGCTACATACTAGAACTCAGGTGGACAGAGAAAGTTATGTTTAAGAAAGAAACAAAACCAAACAGATAATTGCAGCATCCAAGAAGAAATCTTGGGAGGACTTTGGAAACAGGTTGGAGACTTTGGGTCAAGCTGCTGGAAAACCATTCTGAAGTGTAATTACCAGTCTTCGAAAGGGAGGTAAGAAGGAAATGACAAGTATTTTGGAGAGGTCAGGAAAACTGCTGGTGAATTCTGTTGATGCCTTGGGCAGATGGAGGGAATATTTTGAAGAGTTGCTTAATGTGGGTGAAAATACGATCAGTAATGTTTCAGACTTCGATGTACAATGGGACAGGAAAGATGATGGAAATAGGATCACATTTGAGGAAGTGGAAAAAATGGTCAACAGATTGCAGTGCAATAAAGCAGCTGGGGTGGATGAAATTAAGTCGGAACTCATCAAATACAGTGGAATGTCAGGTCTTAAATGGCTACACAGGATAATTGAAATGGCCTGGGAGTTGGGACAGGTTCCATCAGACTGGACAAAAGCAGTAATCACACCAATCTTTAAACATGGAAACAGAAAAGATTGTAACAACTACAGAGGTATCTCTTTAATCAGCGTTGTGGGTAAAATCTTCTCAGGTATTGTTGAAATTAAAGTGTGAGTATTAGTTGAGGACAAATTTGGTTGAAAATCAGTGTGGGTTTAGGCCTCTTACAGGTTGTCAGGACCAGATCTTTAGCTTACGGCAAATAATGGAGAAGTGTTAAAGTGTTATGAGTGGAACAGGGAATTGTATCTATGCTTTATAGATCTAAAAAAGGCATATGACTGGGTTCCTAGGAGGAAGTTATTGTCTGTTCTATGAGATTATGGAATAGGAGGCAAACTTTTGCAAGCAATTAAAGGTCTTTACATAGATAGTCAGGCAGCAGTTAGAATTGACGATAAATTGAGTTTATGGTTCAGAGTAGTTTCAGAGGTAAGACAAGGCTGCAACCTGTCTCCACTGTTGTTTATATTATTTCTGGATCATATGTTGAAAACAATAGACTGGCTGGGTGAGAGACACACAAAACAAGCAGTCTCGCATATGCGGATGACTTAGTTGTGATGGCAGATTTGATTGAAAGTTTGCAAAGTAATATTTCAGAGCTAGATCAGAAATGTAAGGACTATGGTATGAAGATTAGCATCTCCAAAATGAAAGTAATGTCAGTGGGAAAGAAATATAAACGGATTGAGTGCCAAATAGGAGGAACAAAGTTAGAACAGGTGGACGGTTTCAAGTACTTAGGATGCATATTCTCACAGGATGGCAACATAGCGAAAGAACTGGAAGTGAGGTGTAGCAAAGCTAATGCAGTGAGCACTCAGCTACGATCTACTCTCTTCTGCAAGAAGGAAGTCAGTACGAAGACTAAGTTATCTGTGCATCGTTCAATCTTCCGACCAACTTTGTTGTATGGGAGCGAAAGCTGGGTGGATTCAGGTTACCTTATCAATAAGGTTGAGGTTACGATTATGAAAGTAGCTAAGATGTTTGCAGGTACTAGTAGATGGGAACAATGGCAGGAGAGTGTCCATAATGAGGAAATCAAAGAAAAACTGGGAATGAACTCTACAGATGTAGCAGTCAGGGCGAACAGGCTTAGATGGTGGGGTCATGTTACACACATGGGAGAAGCAAGATGATGATGTCAAACTTTGCTACTCTTTTAAGAAATGCCTTTACCCTCTTCTTGTAAAAGTTATTTTAGGCAACAAAATCAGTCCTGTTTTCCCCATCATCAAACATAGAAAGTGTGTTAAGCATGACCACATTTCAGCAATATGGTACTGTAAACAGGTATGACATACTTTTCCTCATGCGAGAGAGAGAATGATTATTAATGGAGCCACAGCATAGTAAATCTGTTGTACAGCAGTTCTGGAGCCACTGAATATAGTAATTTCTTTACGGAGCCATGACTTTACATTTTAAGTGGAACACAGAAGATTTAGCCACACTGATTTATTTGATGACATTCATTCATGTATTGAGTTCCATAAATCCCATCCCAAAGGAGAGCCTGCAGTGATGTTCTAAATTATACACTGACAAGCAGAAGAAGACACTGCATGCAACTATTATAAAGTAAACCAACAATAAATTATAACTAGTGCCCATCAACATGGCCAATGGCCTTGCCACAGCAGTAACACCAGTTCCCATCAGATCACTGAAGTTAAGCACTATTTGGCTGAGTGACTGTCTGGGTCTGCCAAGTGCTGTTGATAAGCCCGGTGCACTCCACCCTTAAGAGGCCAATTGAGGAGCTACTTAACTGAGAAGTAGCAGTTCAGACTGCAAAAACAGACAACAGTCAGGAAAGCGGTGTGCTGACCACACACCCTTCCTCCTTATCCACATCCAGTGACACTTATTGGCTTAGGATGAAATGGTAGTCAGCCAGTACCATTGGGGGTTCTGAGGCCTTTTCAGACAGAGAGAGAGAGAAAATCTATGTGCAATGACATTTACTTCTAGATTACTTTATTTATGTACTAGTGATCCTGCAATCCTTCACAATTGCTAAACATGTACGGGAACTGGATGTATATCCTAATATCCTTCTCCCCTCTCTTTGTGTCCATCTCCTCCTTTCTCGTGTCTCTGTCCATCACCTCCTCAGCCCCTCTCTCCATCCCATCCTCCCCTTCTCTCTCTCTGTCTTCTCCAACCCCCTGTCTCTCTCCACTTCCTCTTCCCTCCTCCCTCTCATTCCACCTCCTCCATCCCTCTCTCTATGTCCATTTCCTCCACTTCCTCTCTCTTTCCATCTACTTTTGCCACCTCTCTCTTGTTTGCTGTTATTGGCAATGGAACTTTGATTTGGAACTGAAGTCACTTAAAATTAATGGGAAAATCAGTTGGGATCATTGGTATATGGGTACGAGAGACCTCTCTAGCTCCTGGATCTGTGAGGATAGAAGCTTCAATGACAGTATTTTGCACAGTTTTAATCTATTAATGGACAGGATTTCAAAGTTTCAGACAATTTAGATTCCAGGCAGTATTTTAATCATAAGCCGATAAGCCATAAACACAACTTTTCTGTTTTCTGTTAAAACCAGCTGTGAGGAAGCAAACAAAACAACACATAGTTGTGTACACAATTTTTTGTTTCAAATTATACATAAGGAGAAAGAATATACATGGAAGAAACAATTTGTGAAATGGTTTAAATGCCCTGCTATCTTAGAATAAACTGACTGCAACAAAGAAAATGAAACCTCTCATTTCACAGCATAGCATTTTCTTTCTCACAATCAGTTTTAACAGAAAACCTATACATTTTTGTTTAAAGAAACACATTACCCACATGCATCCAACAGTTTAATAGAGTATTATGTAAAAATCTCAAATGCACTCACAAAAACTACGTACCATGAAGGAATTATCTGAATGCAACTGATTTTAGCAGATGTGACATGCATCTACAGACAAACAAATCATTGCAATTCCAGAAAAACTGGACAATTTATTCAAGAGAAAGAGCTCCACAAACTGATCATGTCCATAATGTGTTGGCTCACTTCTGGCAAACAGTTATCTGACTTGGACTTGGCATTAGTTGATAGAGTTGATGGATGTCAATAAAAAGGGGTGTAGAACATTGTCAATGTACCACTGTGCTGTAAGGGTCCCATAGACAACAACCAAATGGGTCAACCTATGAAATGAAATAGCACTCCAAACCATCACCCTTCAATATCAGGCAGATGACAGTCAGGTTGGTATCCCACTGCTATCTGGGTGTTTCGAGATCTGTCTTTGCTAGTCATTAGGGCTAACTCAAACCAAGACTTATCAATGAAGGCAATTCTACTCCAGTCAATGAGATTCCAGGCCAAAGACTTCTCTGGAGATGCCCCAGATAGAGATGGGATACCAACCTGACTGTCACCCACCATATGACCTGACAGCCAGGAGTGATAGTCTGGGGAAGCAATTCTTTTCATAGCATGATCCCTTTAGTTTTCATCTGCAACACTCCTATAGCACAGCAGTGTGTCGACAGTATTCTATACCCTATTTTGTTACCTGCTTGCTAAGTCATGCTGAGCGTACATTCAAGCAAGATAAAGCCTACTGCACACAACAAGAGTTTCTACTGCTCATCTCCATGCTTACCAAATCCTAACCCGGTCAAAAAGGTTGCTGGATCTCTCCTGAATTGAGAGTGTTTGGAGTATTATGGGCAGGTCCCCCAATCAGCTCAGGATTTGACAATCTAACGTGCCAATTAGACAGAATTTATCACGATATCCCTCAGGAGAACATCCAACAACTCAATCAATCAATGCTAAGTCGAATAACTGCTTGATTAAGGGCTAGAGGTGGACCAACATGTTTCTGGCTTGTTTGTCTGTATGTGTAAATCATGTCTACAAATTGCCCCCCCCCCCCCCCCCCCCCCCAGTGTGTAAATCAGTTGAGGTTAAAGATTTTTGGCAACAAGGTTACACATTTTTGCTAACCACATTTCTCCTTTATATAGAAGAGATACTTTTAGATATCATAGAAATTTAAAAAAAATTTAGCTACGTCGTTCTAAACATTTATATGAGAATTGTGTAAATATTTGAAGTAAATCAGCCACAAATGTTTCAAGATTTTTGGTAACAACCTTAAACAATGGCTTGTCTGTATATATTAGTATTGACTTTTTAGATATACTGACTATACACCCATGTTCACAACAGAAATGAAAGAAGCACCTTTGCATATTGTTACTTTGAGGATTCTGTACCTGAACTGGTAAAAGGGAACCCTTATAGGATCACTTTGTCAATAAATTTATTTTTCCTAGCCAAGAACACAAATATAAATAAAACCTATTGAAAGAAACAAAGCTATTTCATTAAGTTTTTAATAGACAAAGTGATATCAGTAAATCCATATATTCTAGCCACATAAATTCATTGCTGGTTTGTATTCGTAAACATAAGACTGCGGCACTTAGTTCTGTCACTTCTGAAAAATATTTCTGTCACTGAGATTTAAAAAACCACAGCATCACCTTTTTTGTGTGTAAATTATGATATCTTTCTTTTCCATGATCCAATTTTGTTGAAATAAAGCCTATAAGCTGCCATTAGCTACACTCAAGTATCCTGTGAAAAACCCAAGAAAATTCATATAGTACTTTGGTAGATTAGCACAAACAAACTGACTAACTTGACAGTTTTTCAGTTTTATTCTTAGTCTAGATAGCTATATAACTGACATATTAAGGAAATGTGTAGCCTATGTGCATCTGAGTGTGTATTAGAGTATCATGTAAAAGTGGAAATAAATCTGTCAGGAACTTTTTGATATTTTTGGTAATGTGTTAAGCAAGGACTTTTATTTATACAGTAGTACAGATGTATAACGGAAGAAAGTAGCTATTTTCAAAAGCGCCACCACTAAACCTGTTACACTGGTCAGTTGCTGTTTTTATCTGAAACTTCTAACAAAGCATTAATTTATATCTAAAAAGAAAGATGATGAGACTTACCAAACAAAAGCGCTGGCAGGTCGATAGACACACAAACAAACACAAATATATACACAAAATTCAAGCTTTCGCAACAAACTGTTGCCTCATCAGGAAAGAGGGAAGGAGAGGGAAAGACGAAAGGATGTGGGTTTTAAGGGGGAGGGTAAGGAGTCATTCCAATCCCGGGAGCGGAAAGACTTACCTTAGGGGGAAAAAAGGACAGGTACACACTCGCGCACACACACACATATCCATCCACACATACAGACACAAGCAGACATATTTAAAGACCAAAGCATTAATTTAACTTTACAAAGAACACTATCAGGTGCCTATATAATAGCAAAGTAAACAACTTCTTAATACAAACAGTGAAGTTAAGTGTAAGTTACACCTCTGTGCCCAAATATTCTTATAAATTATAGGCATGATTATTAAGGTATTCTTTTCTTTGCTTTTGACCATCTGTGGAGTTAGCATTTTCTACTAGATGACTACCAACAATTGTTACGGACTTTCACACAAGAACATAAAATTCCATTCTGAGCCCTATACTGGGGATGCGTAGTGTATATGAAAGTATTTTTACTTGCAGTATTATGTTTGAGAATTACACAGTTCATCCTACATTCACTCTCATTATTTAAAATAAGTATCATTGATTATAAATTAAATGAATTGGCACATGAGTGTTAAGATCCTTAGACCCCTGAAGAAGCTTCTGCAAAGTGAATGGTTACTAGCTTTACATAATATGCATCTGTAGAAGCAACACTTTTTTTGACCTAATCTGAATTACCAGAGATGATGATATTTACTGCTTTCCTACTTTCAATTTAGACTTATTTCAGCAGTATCAATAGTCAGTGTGATTGACTGTTTTCTATTGTTAAGATACAATTCCAGTCTTTCAAGGGGGATGCATGTAATACCATAAGATTTTACTTTCTCTAGTAGAGTATTATGATATATACCCCTGAAGAGCTTGACAAGATCACAGATAATGCCAAAGGGGTAGCTTTCCTTGGTTGGTTTGTAATGACACATTCCTATGCAGAGACATACAATATCTTAAAAGCTGCGCCAAAGATAAATTGAGAGGCATGTTATATTATAATCTTTGTAAAGTTCACATTGGATTCTCTTTTGTTTGATACTCCAAGGAGCTAAGGGACACTTTCGATTGTTGCCTCGTGGAGGATGGACGTAATTTTTGGTGTCTGCGGAAATGCAGCCATATTGTTAGTAATTATGGTTTGTGCAACGAGCAGAGCAAGTTTTATTGTCTTGTGAATAAAAAATAGTGAGAAGTATCGAAGTGTTACGAAAATTATTTAAAGCAACGTAGCATCGTATTCCTTGGTTTCCACCGTCTTCGTGAAGTGAACCGATGCCGACTTAGGAAGATACACACGGTCAACAAAGAGAAGAGCTTCGATGGCGACTGATGAATTAATATTGTGGCAGAATGACTAATTCTACGTCTAAGGTGAGAACTCTGATTAAATCAACAATGACGTGGAATTTAAAATGTAAAATGTTTTTTATTTATTTCGCCACACTGGCGACTGTGACAGGACAGTGCTGGTGGAACAAAGAGTAAGTACTTCATTGTTGTACTACAAATGTACTTGTACTAATTACTGTTTCTCTGTTACATGACGCACATGGAAAATGGCTCTGAGCACTATGGGACTCAACTGCTGTGGTCGTAAGTCCCCTAGAACTTAGAACTACTTAAACCTAACTAACCTAAGGACATCACACACATCCATGCCCGAGGCAGGATTCGAACCTGCGACCGTAGCGGTCGTGCGGTTCCAGACTGTAGCGCCTTTAACCGCTCGGCCACTCTGGCCGGCCGCACATGGAAAATGACGAATAAGGTGAAACAATATTAACTGTATAAACGGATGGCACAATAACCAGAAGGAACAAGGACAAGGATTTACAAACCTAACGTAATCGTGAGTGACGCAGCTCAGCCGTAATTAAGGTAGGAAAGCGCAAACGCATGCCGTGGCTGCACCTGGCTTAGCTCCACTTAAAGCAGAACCTTTTCCTTTCCATATTAAAATTCTGGTAGTGTTTGTGGCAACACACAATTACACTTTGATAATTACTTTTTTATGTTCAACAATCGCAGAATTAGAAGACGTAGTGCGCCATATTGTAAATTTCCGACGCGCTACAAATAACAATCGCGAGATATTTTTATTAATTCAACTGCGAGAGAGCTTAAGGATTTAGATTCAGTAATGTACAGATAAAAACAATATCTTCGCAATGGAATCAGAGAATTTTAATTTGACAAATGTTCATGGACACGTCACCGATTCTGACAATAGTGACGTAAATGATGACGCAATTAGTTTTTCAGCACAACATAATGTAGAAGTAAATACAATTCAATTGCACTCCACAGGGATTAACAATAACGAACCACTTGCAAATGAAACCTTGTACACAGTCGATGAAGCATCGATTACCAGATCAGATGAAAATATTTCGCGTGAAATCAGTGAAACTAGCCCGGTTTCGATTCAATCAGACCGTGACAGAGAAACAATGGCAACAAATAATGGCATAAATACAAACACACAAGCTTCGTCAGTTACGCTTGAGGCACTATATAGTCTGATGTCAAACGTGAGCGAGCAATTATCTGATTTAAAGATCAGTCACAACACAACGTACACAAAACTGGCGAATCTAGAGATCAGTCACAACACAACGAACACAAAACTGGCGAATCTAGAAATCAGCCACAACATGACAAACACAAAATTGTCAAACATGGAAATTGGGTTCCAACAGCAGTTTTCAAGTGTAAACACGCAATTTGAAAACATGCACAGACATTTCGATCAACGCTTAAATAAACTCACCAATGAAATCGATCAAAAGATCGAAGACAAAGTCATTAAAACAGTCAATAGTGTATACAATGTATTGGCAAATGATTTAGAAAAGAAATACTCAGATCTTACAAACAAACAGGAACAGGAACTGTCAGAAATAGTAGAAACACACAATCAAACACAAACCGTACAAAAAGAAATACATGAAAACGTACAGGCTATTCAATTAAATTTAACAAGAGTACAGTCCGCATGTGAAGAAATACCTGACCAGGTTAATAAAGTTAATGAAAAATTGTGCAAAGTAGTGCTACATTGCAAGTGTCAGCGAGCCTAAGCAAGTGACATCGAAAATTGAAGTTTGTATCGTCAAACGACCCATGGCGTCACAATAAGAAAAGACAATGCCAAACAAGTTTGACATGGTACGCTTCTTACCAGGAGCTGCATCGACGGGATCGTCCTCCGCCTCGCACATAGTGTGGTGTGTTCTTCGGGGCACATATTCCAATGTACCTCATCGTATCCAGTCTAAGTACTGGAAGGAACTACAAAAAGCACACGCATACTGAGGTTCGGACGTCTCGACGGTACCCGCACGTCGGTGTATATTCAATGCACTGGCGCGCGCATTCAACCAACGTCGCCTGCTAACGGACGACCAAACAATCAGGCGCGCGTATCACACGCCCATATTCAACACTGCGGATAGCGAACAAAGCTCGTCGCCCCAGAATAAATACAGAAAGCAATACAAGGACTTAATTTTCACCTCTGATGAGGAAGGAAACATTTGCATGTAACGTTGTATTCATTGTATATTTTATTGTACAAACTTTACTACATGATGTCATTTTCTCAGTATTAACCAGAACTTTGTATATTAGGATTAAGGTTTGTAAATATTAGCATAAGTATACCAAAAAACTGACACACACTCAGAAATACCAAAGAATTCACAGTGCCATGAAAATGAGACAATAAAAATGAAGTTTGTAAATAAAAGACCCCCAAACCTATCAATTGCAAGGTCGACTACTGTATCCTGTCAATCAAATAAAATTTTCTAGTGACAGTATACAGTAGGGGGGGGCAGTTGTAATGACACATTCCTATGCAGAGACATACAATATCTTAAAAGCTGCGCCAAAGATAAATTGAGAGGCATGTTATATTATAATCTTTGTAAAGTTCACATTGGATTCTCTTTTGTTTGGTACTCCAAGGAGCTAAGGGACACTTTCGATTGTTGCCTCGTGGAGGATGGACGTAATTTTTGGTGTCTGCGGAAATGCAGCCATATTGTTAGTAATTATGGTTTGTGCGACGAGCAGAGCAAGTTTTATTGTCTTGTGAATAAAAAATAGTGAGAAGTATCGAAGTGTTACGAAAATTATTTAAAGCAACGTAGCATTGTATTCCTTGGTTTCCACCGTCTTTGTGAAGTGAACCGATGCCGACTTAGGAAGATACACACGGTCAACAAAGAGAAGAGCTTCGATGGCGACTGATGAATTAATATTGTGGCAGAAGGACTAATTCTACGTCTAAGGTGAGAACTCTGATTAAATCAACAATGACGTGGAATTTAAAATGTAAAATGTTTTTTTATTTATTTCGCCACAGGTTCTACCGGAACAGATTTTGTGGGATCATGTATATTGGTATCTCTGTAGAGAAGCCTTTAGCCTCTTGACTACCACAGCAGTTGAAGTGTGCCTTGCCTTGAATACAAGTGACTGCAGAGCAGTTCAGTGTCTAGTTTGCACATATCGATTGGCCAATATGGAAGTAAAGACAATCACCAGAATAAACAAGTGGAGTAAGATAAATGTCTCAAAAATTTATGTTTTTATTGCATCTGTATCCTTATAGCAAACATAAAATAGCTAAAACTGAGTGACCATTGATCAACAGTTCCCTTGTTGCACACATTATTTTCTTCTAAATTACTCTATAAAGACTGATATCTTCTGTTGCTGAGTTTGTTCCACTTTCATGATCATTTGCCTCGAAATGCAGATTTCAGTATTTGTCAAAAATATGACTAACAGTACAACATTTTCAAAAGATTTTTGAGGAATCTTTTTGTATTTTGAAAAAATATAAATAGATGAATCACTGATGTCATTCAAAGACCATTTAGAAATAAAGCAATAGTCCCAGGTGAAGGCAAGTAGAGATGGCATAAAAATTTTTATAGTTTGCAATTGTGAGGAAAGTATATAATACATTTTATCATTTATTTTGGTGCAGAAACTGTCAGTGACAATCTCAGTATGAAAATATCTGGTAATAATGTGAAGGGGGCAGTCTGTGTATGATCATGTCAATGAAATAATTATTTTTTGGGTAATTCATCAAGCCAAGCTAAAGTTTTCCGGGCACAAAAACGTGCAGTAAGAGTTATATGTGGTGTGAACTCAAGAACATCCTGCAGAAGCCTGTTTAGGGAAATATGTATACTAACTACTGCTTCCCAATATATTTATTCCTTAATGAAATTTGTCATTAAAAATATATCACTTTTTCAAACCAACAGCTCAATTCATGGAATCAATACTAGAAATAAGAATAATCTTCACAAGGATTTAAAGTCACTTAGTCTTGTGCAAAAAGGTGTGCATTATTCAGGAACACACATTTTCAATAACTAGCCAGCAGCCATAAAAAGCTTAACAACCAATGAAATTCAGTATCCACATGGGGAAAAATATATCTAAAAACAAAGATGATGCGACTTACCATACGAAACCGCTGGTAGGTCGATAGACACACATAAGCTTTCGCAACCAACGGTTGCTTCGTCAGGAAAGAGGGAAGGAGAGGGAAAGACGAAAGGATGTGGGTTTTAAGGGAGAGGGTAAGGAGTCATTCCAATCCCGGGAGCGGAAAGACTTACCTTAGGGGGAAAAAAGGACAGGTATACACTTGCGCACACACACACATATCCATCCGCACATACACAGACACAAGCAGACATTTGTAAAGGCAAAGAGTTTGGCCAGAGATGTCAGTCGAGGCAGAAGTACAGAGGCAAAGATGTTGTTGAAAGACAGGTGAGGTAAGAGCGGCGGCAACTTGAAATTAGCGGAGGTTGAGGCCTGGCGGATAACGAGAAGAGAGGATATACTGAAGGGCAAGTTCCCATCTCTGGAGTTCTGACAGGTTGGTGTTAGTGGGAAGTATCCAGATAACCCGGACAGTGTAACACTGTGCCAAGATGTGCTGGCCGTGCACCAAGGCATGTTTAGCCACAGGATGATCCTCATTACCAACAAACACTGTCTGCCTGTGTCCATTCATGCGAATGGGCAGTTTGTTGCTGGTCATTCCCACATAGAAAGCTTCACAGTGTAGGCAGGTCAGTTGGTAAATCACGTGGGTGCTTTCACATGTGGCTCTGCCTTTGATCGTGTACACCTTCCGGGTTACAGGACTGGAGTAGGTGGTGGTTGGAGGGTGCATGGAACAGGTTTTACACCGGGGGCGGTTACAAGGGTAGGAGCCAGAGGGTAGGGAAGGTGGTTTGGGGATTTCATAGGGATGAACTAAGAGGTTACGAAGGTTAGGTGGATGGCGGAAAGACACTCTTGGTGGAGTGGGGAGGATTTCATGAAGGATGGATCTCATTTCAGGGCAGGATTTGAGGAAGTCGTATTCCTGCTGGAGAGCCACATTCAGAGTCCTATCCAGTCCCAGAAAGTATCCTGTCACAAGTGGGGCACTTTTGGGGTTCTTCTGTGGGAGGTTCTGGGTTTGAGGGGATGAGGAAGTGGCTCTGGTTATTTGCTTCTGTACCAGGTCGGGAGGGTAGTTGCGGGATGTGAAAGCTGTTTTCAGGTTGTTGGTGTAATGGTTCAGGGATTCCGGACTGGAGCAGATTCATTTGCCACGAAGACCTAGGCTGTAGGGAAGGGAACGTTTGATGTGGGATGGGTGGCAGCTGTCATAATGGAGGTACTGTTGCTTGTTGGTGGGTTTGATGTGGACGGACGTGTGAAGCTGGCCATTGGACAGATGGAGGTCAACGTCAAGGAAAGTGGCATGGGATTTGGAGTAGGACCATGTGAATCTGATGGAACCAAAGGAGTTGAGGTTGGAGAGGAAATTCTGGAGTTGTTCTTCACTGTGAGTCCAGATCATGAAGATGTCATCAATAAATCTGTACCAAGTAAGTTTTATTTACATTTACATTTACAAGTAAGTTTTATTTACATTCCCTCCGCAAACATGCCTTCGCCCTAGCCAGATTACGCTCCCATATTTTATTTTCTCAGGCTTGTCTGACATTTGGCATTACCCCCAAAGGCCTCACACTTCCAAGTTCCCATCTCTGGCTGCAACCCTTCTTTCCATCAGTCCCTATACCAGTTCCAAACTGAACAATCCATTGTCCTCACCCACCTAATCCTTCACCTACACATCAACTCAGCCAATGAACACACCCGTCAACTCCTATCCTTAATAAAGTCCTCACTCTTTCCTCGCCCACATCCACACCGGCTGTTCAGAGCATCCTTCTACAGGCCAACCGCAAATTAGAACAGCATGCCACCCTCCACCTCAAAAAACTATCCAATCTCCTGGTTTCCCACCTCCGGAAAGGCAACTCACTCACCCTTCACAACCTTTCCAGCAAACCTCAACCTCCTCTCACTGCATACAAATCCAGTCTCTCCCATCTACTCAATCTCCCACTTCCAGCTCCACTCCCTCCAAAACCTCAAAATTCCAATCAACACAATCTGGAACCACAACACCCTAATTCAGTAGTTAACCTTTCCTCCAAACCTCTCTCCCAATCTGAAACCTCTGTCCTATCCAAAGGCCTCACCTTCAGCCCCACTCCCAGATTCAACCAAACAGCCCTCGTCAAAGATTTACTGTCCTACACTCGTACTCTCTGCTGGAAATATCACTTTGCCATGAAGAAAAATGATCCTAATCCTACTCCTAATGATCCAACTCCCCAAGACACTATCCAAATTGAACCCTGCCTGGAACAGTTCCGTCCTCCGTCACAGCGGGAACCACCTCCTCTTCCTCAAAATCACCCTCTCCAAACCTTCCAGGAATTTCTGACTTCCAGCCTTGCCTCTCAATCCTTCTGAAAAAACCTTAATCCTACTCCCAACATCACCACTGCTGAAGCCCAAGCTATCCGTGATCTGAAGGCTGTCCGATCCATCGTCATTCTTCCGGCAGACAAGGGTTCCACGACTGTGGTACTTGATCGTCAGGAGTATGTGGCTGAGGGACTGCATCAGCTTTCAGACAACACCACATACAAAGTTTGCCAAGGTAATTCCATTCCTGATGTCCAGGCGGAGCTTCAAGGAATCCTCAGAACCTTAGGCCCCCTACAAAACCTTTCACCTGACTCCATCAACCTCCTGACCCCACCGACACCCCGCACCCCTACCTTCCACCTTCTTCCTAAAATTCACAAACCCAATCATCCCGGCCGCCCCATTGTAGCTGGTTACCAAGCCCCCACAGAACGTATCTCTGCCTACGTAGATCAATACCTTCAACACATTACATGCAGTCTCCCATCCTTCATCAAAGACACCAACCACTTTCTCGAACGCCTGGAATCCTTACCCAATCCGTTACCCCCAGAAACCATCCTTGTAACCATTGATGCCACTTCCTTATACACAAATATCCCGCACGTCCAGGGCCTCGCTGCGATGGAGCACTTCCTTTCACGCCGATCACCTGCCACCGTACCTAAAATCTCTTTCCTCATTACCTTAGCCAGCTTCATCCTGACCCACAACTTCTTCACTTTTGAAGGCCAGACATATCAACAATTAAAGGGAACAGCCATGGGTACCAGGATGGCTCCCTCGTACGCCAACCTATTCATGGGTCGCTTAGAGGAAGCCTTCTTGGTTACCCAGGCCTGCCGACCCAAAGTTTGCTTTCGCATCCCGCAACTACCCTCCCGACCTGGTACAGAAGCAAATAACGAGAGCCACTTCCTCATCCCCTCAAACCCAGAACCTCCCACAGAAGAACCCCAAAAGTGCCCCACTTGTGACAGGATACTTTCCGGGACTGGATCAGACTCTGAATGTGGCTCTCCAGCAGGAATACGACTTCTCAAATCCTGCCCTGAAATGAGATCTATCCTTCATGAAATCCTCCCCACTCCACCAAGAGTGTCTTTCCGCCATCCACCTAACCTTTGTAACCTCTTAGTTCATCCCTATGAAACCCCCAAACCACCTTCCCTACCCTCTGGCTCTTACACTTGTAACTGCCCCCGGTGTAAAACCTGTCCAATGCACCCTCCCACCACCACCTACTCCAGTCCTGTAACCCAGAAGGTGTACACGATCAAAGGCAGAGCCACATGTGAAAGCACCCACGTGATTTACCAACTGACCTGCCTACACTGTGAAGCTTTCTATGTGGGAATGACCAGCAACAAACTGTCCATTCGCATGAATGGACACAGGCAGACAGTGTTTGTTGGTAATGAGGATCACCCTGTGGCTAAACATGCCTTGGTGCACGGCCAGCACATCTTGGCACAGTGTTACACTGTCCGGGTTATCTGGATACTTCCCACTAACACCAACCTGTCAGAACTTCGGAGATGGGAACTTGCCCTTCAGTATATCCTCTCTTCCCGTTACCCACCAGGCCTCAACCTCCGCTAATTTCAAGTTGCCGCCGCTCATACCTCACCTGTCTTTCAACAACATCTTTGCCTCTGTACTTCCGCCTCGACTGACATCTCTTTGCCTTTACAAATGTCTGCTTGTGTCTGTGTATGTGTGGTTGGATATGGGTGTGTGTGCGAGTGTATACCTGTCCTTTTTTCCCCTTAAGGTAAGTCTTTCCGCTCCCGGGATTGGAATGACTCCTTACCCTCTCCCTTAAAACCCACATCCTTTCGTCTTTCCCTCTCCTTCCCTCTTTCCTGATGAAGCAACTGTTGGTTGTGAAAGATAGAATTGTGTGTGTATGATTGTGTTTGTTTGTGTGTCCATCGACCTGCCAGCACTTTCGTATGGTAAGTCACATCATCTGAGGTTGTAGAGAGTTTCAGGGAGAGCATAAGGGAACAATTGACAGGAATGGGGGAAAGAAATACAGTAGAAGAAGAATGGGTAGCTCTGAGGGATGAAGTAGTGAAGGCAGCAGAGGATCAAGTAGGTAAAAAGACGAGGACTAATAGAAATCCTTGGGTAACAGAAGAAATATTGAATTTAATTGATGAAAGGAGAAAATATAAAAATGCACTAAATGAAGCAGGCAAAAGGGAATACAAACGTCTCAAAAATGAGATCGACAGAAAGTGCAAAATGGCTAAGCAGGGATGGCTAGAGGACAAATGTAAGGATGTAGAGGCTTGTCTCACTAGGGGTAAGATAGATACTGCCTACAGGAAAATTAAAGAGACCTTTGGAGAGAAGAAAACAACTTGTATGAATATCAAGAGCTCAGATGGCAACCCAGTTCTAAGCAAAGAAGGGAAGGCAGAAAGGTGGAAGGAGTATATAGAGGGTTTATACAAGGGCGATGTACTTGAGGACAATATTACGGAAATGGAAGAGGATGTAGATGAAGATGAAATGGGAGATAAGATACTGCGTGAAGAGTTTGACAGAGCACTGAAAGACCTGAGTCGAAACAAGGCCCCGGGAGTAGACAACATTCCATTAGAACTACTGATGGCCTTGGGAGAGCCAGTCATGACAAAACTCTACCATCTGGTGAGCAAGATGTATGAGACAGGCAAAATACCAACAGACTTCAAGAAGAATATAATAATTCCAATCCCAAAGAAAGCAGGTGTTGACAGATGTGAAAATTACCGAACTATCAGTTTAATAAGTCACAGCTGCAAAATACTAACGCGAATTATTTACAGACGAATGGAAAAACTGGTAGAAGCGGACCTCGGGGAAGATCAGTTTGGATTCCGTAGAAATGTTGGAACACGTGAGGCAATACTAACCTTACGACTTATCTTAGAAGAAAGATTAAGAAAAGGCAAACCTACATTTCTAGCATTTGTAGACTTAGAGAAAGCTTTTGACAACGTTAACTGGAATACTCTCTTTCAAATTCTGAAGGTGGCAGGGGTAAAATACAGGGAGCGAAAGGCTATTTACAATTTGTACAGAAACCAGATGGCAGGTATAAGAGTCGAGGGGCATAAAAGGGAAGCAGTGGTTGGGAAAGGAGTGAGACAGGGTTGTAGCCTCTCCCCGATGTTATTCAATCTGTATATTGAGCAAGCAGTAAAGGAAACAAAAGAAAAATTCGGAGTAGGTATTAAAATTCATGGAGAAGAAGTAAAAACTTTGAGGTTCGCCGATGACATTGTAATTCTGTCAGAGACAGCAAAGGACTTGGAAGAGCAGTTGAATGGAATGGACAGTGTCTTGAAAGGAGGATATAAGATGAAAATCAACAAAAGCAAAACGAGGATAATGGAATGTAGTCAAATTAAATCGGGTGATGCTGAGGGGATTAGATTAGGAAATGACACACTTAAAGTAGTAAAGGAGTTTTGCTATTTAGGGAGTAAAATAACTGATGATGGTCGAAGTAGAGAGGATATAAAATGTAGACTGGCAATGGCAAGGAAATCGTTTCTGAAGAAGAGAAATTTGTTAACATCGAGTATAGATTTAAGTGTCAGGAAGTCGTTTCTGAAAGTATTTGTATGGAGTGTAGCCATGTATGGAAGTGAAACATGGACGATAACCAGTTTGGACAAGAAGAGAATAGAAGCTTTCGAAATGTGGTGCTACAGAAGAATGCTGAAGAGAAGGTGGGTAGATCACGTAACTAATGAGGAGGTATTGAATAGGATTGGGGAGAAGAGAAGTTTGTGGCACAACTTGACTAGAAGAAGGGATCGGTTGGTAAGACATGTTTTGAGGCATCAAGGGATCACAAATTTAGCATTGGAGGGCAGCGTGGAGGGTAAAAATCGTAGAGGGAGACCAAGAGATCAATACACTAAGCAGATTCAGAAGGATGTAGGTTGCAGTAGGTACTGGGAGATGATGAAGCTTGCACAGGATAGAGTAGCATGGAGAGCTGCATCA
Source organism: Schistocerca nitens (assembly GCF_023898315.1). Lineage (NCBI taxonomy): Eukaryota > Metazoa > Arthropoda > Insecta > Orthoptera > Acrididae > Schistocerca > Schistocerca nitens. Next base: position 451,091,210 of record NC_064615.1, read on the forward strand.
AGCCAGTCTCAGGACTGAAGACCACAACAACAACAACAACATATATATATATATATAACTTCTGCACAATTTCAGTGCAGTAATGTGTTCATTGTAAATGTGTGTGTGTGTGTGTGTGTGTAAGTACAATCTAACTTCTGCACCATTTCAGTGCAGTAATGTGTCCATTGTAAATAAGGATTATAGTAGTTGTATTACATGTTTATTAACTTATAACTAAATAAAAAACTTTTTTATTTTAAATTCAGTGCATTAGTATATGTAAAATGACTCTTTCATATAGTGTTCATTAAAAAATGACAATCATTCCACTTGGGACCTGTGGAATGGTACATTAGCTTATTTGTTTTAGTTGTAAATATTTGTCATGTATTGTTGTTTTTATGACGTGTTCCACATCCTGGAGGACCTCCTCACTACGGATCAACTGGAATGAAGTAAATCTAATCTAATCTAAAAAAGGAGGACTAGACTGGAACACGGTTTCCTGTATGCTGCACAGACTTCAGCAAGGAAAGTAAGATGAACAAGGTAGAAGGAGAAAATGCAACACTAATGGCAATCTGAATATATATAAAAATTTATCATAATAATGAACAAGGTGTGACCAAAAAGTAATGGGAATTTTTGTTTTTCTTAAAAAATGTTTATTTATTCAACAACATCAACTTTATTTCCTTCAAATTCATTCGCCTCAGATATTACACACTAGTGCCAGCAGTTTTCCGATGTGGAAAGTACTTCTGGAACTCACTTGTTGTTATGGTGTCCAGGTCCTTCAGCAATTCTGTTTTTATTTCATCAATGATGGCAAAACGACATCCTTTCATGGTTCTCTGCACCTCGGGAATAGAATGAAATCACAGCAGGCCATGTCTGATAAATAAGGTGACTGAGGTAACATCACAGTTTTGGTTTTTGTCAAAAATTCATGAACAAGCACTGAGGTGTAAGTGGGAGCATAATCGTGATGTAATTTCCATGAGTAGTTTTGCCACAATTTTGGTCATTTTCTTTGGATTTCTCCATGAAAATGCTGCACAACTTCCTGGTAGTATTCTTTATTGACCATATGACTACAAGGCAGGAACTCACGATGCACAATCCCATTGTAATCAAAGAAAACAGTGGCAAATACCTTCACACGTGATCGACCTTGTTTAATTTTTTTCGGTCTTGGTTCTTCATGCGGTTTCCATTGGGATGATTGGGCCTTGGTTTCACCTGTTATAACCTTCTTTAAAAGTTGTGGATCGTTGTTGACTTCATTCAGCAATTGCTGGGCGATGTCAATGTGATGTGGTTTTTGATCGAAATTCAACAACTTCTGAACAAACTTTGCAGCTACAAGTTCCATGCCCAATACATCCAAAAAAGCTGGTTGGATGAGCCAAAGGATATGCCGACATCATCAGCAACCTCTCTGGTGGTGATATGGCGATTTTTCAGAAACATTTTCTTTACTTCTTCCAAGCTGTTGTCAGTTCCAGGGCGGTCATCATTTTCAATGTCTTCTCGACCCTCTTTGAAATGTTTATACCACTTTTAAACTCTTGTCCTACTCATAGTAGCTTCTCAAAAAGCAACAGTCAACATTTTGAATGCAGTGTTGCATTTTATTCCATTTTTCAAGCAAAATTTAATGCATATTCTTTGATCCATCTTTTCCAAAAGTAAAAATTCATCAAGTATTCTAAAACACGTATAATCTTTTCAACTGTCAACAATAAACTAAATATTCAAAACAGGAGAGAATGATAACATACGTCAGGAACATCTGTATCAACAAAATAAAAAATAAAAACACTGAGAATCAGATTATAAAGCTCATGAAATTAAAAAAATTTCATTACTTTTTGATCACACCTTATATAACCTCACGACAATAAAATAACATAAACATAATTCATGTACTACTAAAGATGAGCTAAAGAACATCTCAGTAATATACATTTCTGAGCACTGATTTAATCTTCAATTAATTCAACATACAAAAATAACTAAATTCTTTTTGTCTTTCTACTGTTGCAGACATATTAGCAAGCACTGTGGAGTAGTGATTTACATAAAGGAAAACATCCTTTTTACTACTCTGCCTGAGTTAACTTGAACAAATGTTGAAAAGGACTGTGAGATTGGAACTATAAAAATTCCAAGCTAAACTTGGCAGTTTACCAATCAACAACTGAAAACTTTGACGTTTTCTTAAATAAACTGGAAACATTGCTAAACAAAGTAAATATGGAATGTGATTTGATAATTTGTGGTGACATCAAAACTGATTTTATTACAAAAAGTAGAAGTAGAGAGACCCTTTTGAAACTTACTACATTCTACAATTTAAAGGCTGAAGTAAAGTACAGCTCCAGGGTGTGGTAGAGCGCCAGCCTCCTACCAGAGCAGAGAGCGAAAGGAGTACAGCCTATCTGTTGCACACAGTTTGTATAATACATTATTTAGTTTAGTGTTACTCAAACCTATTTCTGAGTAGATGTAAAGAGTATATGATTAATTAGGTATTTCTAATAGTGTTGCTTATTATTGATGTAATGGTTAGTATATTGTTCAATTATTTGCACTGAGTGAATTTACTTCATAGTGTAGTACACAGTTTGTATACATTGTTTGCTCTGTCTGTATTTTCTGAGATCTTATGCAGTTTTCTTAAACAGTTTGACAACATGGACAGTGGCTGTGCTTTTGGTGAGTGGATAAAAGGAGAACTGCCTGCTGTCCATAAATAGCTGGAAGTTGCATTGGTCACAGTTAACAGGCTACTGGGTATTGCTCAAAGCTGTGGCAACATCGTGGCATCAGTGACAAGACATGCAACACCTCTGGTGCCACTCAAATCCCTGGTTACCAGGTTGTTGCTGTGTCTTCAGATACGCAACATCTGACCGATTCATCTTCACTCCATAGTGAGTGGCAGACAGGGGTGGGGTCACTCATCACTGGTCAGAAGGCAAAAGAGGGAATTGGCAGGGTGGCTGGCTCCTTACACCTCAGCAACAAGTATGAGATGCTACCCAGTGTTATAATACTTCTGAGCCAGCATAGGCTGTCTCTCATGGTGGACCAGCAGCCAATTTCCCTGCCCAGTCTGGATAAGTGCAGAGTGTGGTATGCTAGTTATTGGGAGCTCCAATATTAGGTGGGAAATGGAGCTCCTTATGGAAATAGCATGCAGGGCAGGAAAGACTGCCAGTGTGCACTCAGTATGTTTGCCGGGGTTCTCATCCAAGACATGGAGGAGGCCCTACAGCTGGGTGCAACTGGCTACAAACAGTGGCACATGTTGGCATGAATTTTGTCTGCTGCTTGGGTTCTGAAGCCATTCTCAGTTTCTTTCAGTGGATGGCCGATTTGGTGATGACAACTAGCACTGCACATGGGGTACAGGCTAAACTGACTATTTGCAACATCATACCCAAGGTTGATCATGGTCCTCTGCAGGTGCAGAGTGCATGGTCTAACTCAGAGTTCAGACGATTCTGTGACAGTACTCAACATGAATTTCTCAACCTCCACTATCGGGTGGAGAATTTTAGGGTTCCCCCTTAATAGGTCATATATGCACTACACTCAGGAAGTGACTATTAGAACAGTGGAACTCATGTGATATACATGTATGTGTTTTTTAAGTTAGAGGAACCCTCCCTTTGGGTTTCAGATACAAACTGCTGCCAAAATCAAAAATACATCAGCCACAATGTTTTCAGAGAATGCTCGCTTCACTGATAGAATATAGAAAAGTTTACTATATTAGTTAACAGCAGGAGCATCCAAGGAAAGCTCTCAGAATTAGTATCACTTATTAAAGTTATAATATACACATAGTGTTAGAAACAGAAGTTTGTTGAAATTGTAAGTGAATAGCAATGAAATCCTAAGTTCAAATTTTTCTTCCCTTCTTATCCTGTCTGGTAAGTCTCCCCTGACCCGGGGTTCTGGGTGACTTTTCTGATCTCTCGCCATTTCCTGAACCTCAACAGCACTTTTCCTTCAGCCTTCCCCTTCAACCTGAATGTCAGAAGAATGAGCTACTGGCTCCAAAAGTTTTAAATTTAAATACATTTACATGCGTGCTGCTGCCGCTTGGTGATTAGATTTTTTTAACTATCCAATTACATTATAAGTTCAAACTGGAATATTTATTGCAGTTATAGGTTAGTTACCAATCATGGCAGTGTATTTGTATTAGAAAAGAATTCGATAATATCTAGTTAGATTATCACTGTTTCTGAATGTGGATTAATCGGGGTGAAGTTAAGCAAAAAAGATCGATACAAAATCTTAATAAGATGTTTTTATAGGCTGTTTGGGTCAGGGGCTGTAGCAGTCAAACACTTCAGGGCGTAACTGCAGAATACTGTTAAGAACTTTCGCTATTGTGCTGTTGCAACGGGGTAATTTCAACTTGCCCGGTATAGATTGGGAAAGTCATGCCATCAAAATTAGAGCCCCACACAGGGATTCATGTGACATTATTCTGAATATCTTGTCCAAAATTACTTCGAGAAATTAGAAAACCAACTCCTCCTAGCAACAAACAGACCTGAATCAGTTAACAAGGAACGTTAAGAAAGGCAGGAGGATCTTTTTGCTTAGCAAGAGTGATAGTATACAAACTGCAGGTTATCTGAGCAGTCAGAGCAGCAAATACTCAGAGATGAGTACAAAGATGTGGAGCACAAATGGAAAAAATTCAAAAGCATTGTTCAATATGCCTTAGGCAAATATGTTCCAGGCAAGGTCTTATGGGACAGGAAAGACTCACCATGGTTTAACAGCCATGTTAGAAAATTGCTACATAAACAAAGAGAGCATCAACACAGATTCAAGAGAAGTCTAACCTAGCTCACAAACAAAAGTTGAACAAAGCAAAAATGTGAGTAAGGAGACCAATGAGAGAAGCATTCAATGACTTTTAAAATTTTGTCAACTGGTCTGATTGAAAATCTTAAGAGGTTTTGGTCTTATGTACAATTAGTAAGTGGGTCGAAATCATTTATTCAGTCACTCAGTGACCTTACAGGCACTGAAACAGAAGATAAGAGAGAGAAGGCTGAAATACTTAACACAATTTTCTGAAAATGTATCACCATGGAAAACTGTAATACAGTCCCTCCTTTCCATCATCATACAAACATCGAAATGACATATACTGAGATAGTCAATTGAAGAATAGAAAAGCAACTATAACTTTTTAGTGGAAAGGCATCAAGACCAGATGTGATACCTGTACGATTCTACACAGATTAAGTGAAAGAACTTCTCCCCTTCTAGCAGCAGTCTATTATGGGTCGCTGGAACAATGAAGGGCATCTACTGACTGGACAAAAGTGCAGGTCACTCTCATCTTCAAGAAAGATCATAGGACAGATGCACATAATTATAGGCCTCGCTTGTTGACATAAATCTGCTGTAAAATAAAGAGCACATTTTATGCTCACGAATTAGACTGTTTTTCAAGAATGAAACTCTCCACTATAAAAATCAACATGGATTTTGCAAACAGAGGTGTTGCAAAACTCAGCTGACTGTGTTTTTCCATGACATCCATAGCACTGTAGACAATAGTGCTCAGATTGATGCTATATTGATTTACTTCGGGAAGGCATTTGACACTGTTCCATACTACCATCTAGTGAAAAAAATAAGAGCTTACCGAGTATCAGACCAGATTTGCAAATGGAGTCAAGACTTCCTCGCAGATAGAACTTAAAATGTCACTCATAGCGGAACAAATCTACAGATGTAAAGGTAATTTCTGGAGTACCACAAGGAAATATGATAAACCGTTACTGTTTACAATGTGTATCAGTGCTCTACTAGGAAGTGTCTGAATCCCTTCAAGACTGTTTGCATATGTTGTGGTTCTATATAAGAAAGTAGCAATGCCAGAAGACAGTATCGGTTTGCAAAATGACCTACAGAAGATTGATGAATGGTGCAGGCTCTTGCAGGTGGCCCTGAACATAATTAAATGTAACATCAGGGCAAACAAAAGAAAAGAAATTCACTACTGTACTACTACAGTACTGATGCAAATTGCTGGAAACAGTATATACCACAAATATCTAAGAGTAACTATCCAGAGTGACCTTAAGTGGAATGGCCACATAAAACAAATAGCAGGAAAAGCAGATGCTAGACTGAGATTCATAGGCCAAATCTTAAGGAAATGTAACTCAGCCACGAAAGATGTGGCTCACAGGGTGCTTGTTCAAGCAGTTCTTGAATACTGTTCATAAATCTGGACGCTTATCACATGGGACTGTTAGAAGAGACAGAGAAGATCCAAAGAAGAGTGTTGCATTTCATCATGGGGTCATTCAGCTGGCACAAGAGTGTTACAGAGATGCTAAACAAACTCCAGTGGAAGATGCTACAAGAGAGGTGTTGTGCATCACAGAGAAGTTTACTGTTAAAATTTCAAGTGAGTACTTTATGGGAAGAGTCAGGCGACATATCACTTCCTCCCAAATACATCTCACAAATAGACAACAATGAAAAAATTTGAGAAATTAGAACTAATACAGATGCATACTGACATTCATTTTTCCCACGCACTATTCATGAGCGGAACAGGGATGAGGGAATCAGTTAATGGTAACAGAAGTACCCTCTGTCACACACCGTCACCTGGTTTGCAGAGTATAGATGTTGAGGTAGATGTAGATGCTGCCACTGAGTAACAGACACTTTTGAAACAGTTTTAGAGCAGTTTATAGCCAAGAATGACTTACACATCATTCACTAAAAATTTTCAGTGCATGGTTTAGTGACCATCTAGCTTCAAAGTTTGAAAGTAAAAGGTAGTATTGAGAATAACATGTCTTCAAGAACCACATGTAGATGATACAGTGAGGATACCACAAACTACTTCAACAGCTTACTGAACAAAGATAAACAGCCACAAGTTTATAAAATTAATGACATAAATGAAAAATTTACCACCTTTATTAACATATCAACCAGTTGTTTTCACAATGCATATCCACAGAAAACAGTAACCGTATTGGGTAATTCTAGAACAAACAGTTGGATCACAAGAAGAATAAGGGTTTCATGGCAGAAGAGGAGACCACTACATAAAATGTGTACTTTGAATAATTCCTCACATGAATTCCAAGAATACCATCTAAAAAGTAATAAGAGCAGCAAAAACAATGCATAATGAGAAACACTTTTTCTAATTCAGCAAATAAAGTGAAGGCCATGTGGAGTGTTATAAAAAGAAAAAAAAAACTGGTGGAAAGAGAATAATGTGTAAAAATATAACACTACCACAAGAAAATAAAAAAGTAACAAATCCCTTAGAAGGAGCTAACACACTTACAACTCTTTCACAAGTGTTGCTGATAATATGACAAATTCAAACAATAACAATACCAAATCCAACAACAATAGAGACAGATTGCTTTTCGCAACATAGAGGAGGCATTGCGACATAGACAGGCACAAAGAAAAGAAAACTATAAATATATAAGCTTTTGGACAACATCGATCCTCAAAAGTAGGATTCTTACACATTCACACACCTACAACTCACAAACATGTGACTTCTGTCTCTAGCCACTAAGAACCAACTGTAACTATGCCTGATGTGAGCAGTAATCTGATGGGGTGGATGGTGAGGCTAAGGAGGTGCCATATGTCATGGAAGAGGAGGAATGGCAGGGTATGGGTGGGCGAAGCTGGTGCATGCAGGCACATGGTGGGGACAGATACAGCTGCTAGGTGGAGTTGCTGGAAGACTGTGCTTGGGGGTGGGGGGAAGGAGGGGGGGCGGGAAAGGGGGAGGGAGGTGGGGTTAAGAGAAAAGAAGAGGAAAGGACTTATACGTGCATTGTTTGGACAGAAGGTGTGTGTGTGTGTGTGTGTGTGTGTGTGTGTGTGTGTGTGTGTGTGTGTACTGTAGAGGGAGAGAGTGCATTGAAGGGGACATGCAGGTGGAGGGCAAGGACTAGCAAAGAAAAGACTGAGACTAGAGGCAGGGAGGGTTACAAAAACGAAATATTTGTTGTAGGGAGGATTTCCACCTGCATAATTTAGAATACAAGTACTTGTGGGAAGAATCCAGATAGTCCAGATGGCATAGGCTGTGAAGCAGTCATTAAAGTGAAGCACATTGTGTCGAATGGCATGTTCAGTGACTGGGTGGTACAGCTGCCTGTCAGTTGCAGTTTGGTAGTGGTCATTCATGTGGACAGACAGCTTGTTAGTAGTCATGCTCATCAGACAGCTTGTTAGTAGTCATGCTCATGTACAATGTGGCACAGAGGTTGCAAGGTCTGTAGACCACATGGCTGCTTTCGCAGGTGTGTCTGTTTTTGAAGGGGAAAGAGAGACAATGACAAGACTGGATTAGTGATAGCAAGAGGATGTATGGAGCTGTTCTTGCATCTGGGTCTTTTGCGATGATATGAGCCATGAGGCAAGGGGTTGGGAGCAGTGGTGGAATAGGAACAAATAGGTGGAATACCACTATGGGAGAGGTGAGGAGGGTAGTGGGTCAGGATGGTAGGTGACTGGTGAGACAAGGCATGGGAGATGCACAAGACTAGTCCCTTATATCCTCCCACTATCAACTACTCCAGTCATTACTGGCATATACTCTTGCATATCCTACTCCATAAAAGGCATGGTCATCTATGAAAGCAGCAATGTGAACTACAAACATAGCTGCAATCACTATGCTGCTGCATTCTACATGGGCATCACTACTAGTACGCTGTTGGTCCATACGAATGGTCACTGTCAAATTGTGCCCAAGAGACAACTGGCACAGACAGACACTGAACATGCAGCCCAGCATGATGTGCTTTACTTTAATAACAGCTTCAGAGCCGTTGCCGCCTGGATTCTTCCCATACAACACTAACATTTCTGAATTGAGCTGCTGAAACCTCTCCCTACAATGTATACATTGTTCCTTTAACCTCCTTGGCCTCAACCTTTGCTATTCCTTATCCTCCATCTGTCCATCCCCTTCCACTACAATATACACATATTTCCTATCCTACAAGTGCACCTACAAGTCCTTTCCCCTCGCCCCCACTTCCCTTCTCTCATTTCCCCCTGCCAATACACTCCCCTTCCCACACACACACACCAGCAGGTAGTCCCCACCATGTCCCTGCAATCACCAAAGGCAGCACTAGCAGCTTCCCCCACCCATACCCTGCTATCCCTCCCCCTACCTGTCCCATAGCTCCTCCTTAGTCCCACCATCCACCCCAGCAGATTATTGCTCACATCAAGCATAGCTGCACAGTCACAGTCAGCCCTTAGGGGCTAGAGAGAGTAGTCATGTGCATGTGAGTTGTTGTTGTTGTTGTACGAATGTGACAGAGTTCTACTGCTAATGAAGCACTTTGTCCAAAAGCTTATATACAGGGTATATCATAATTAATGGCATAAACGCATACAGTTGAAAGTACATGAGACTAGAACCAAAAAAGTATCAGTAAACATAGGGTCGAAAATGCATACCTTAAGATCTACAAGCAATTTTTAATCTTCGATACTGTGAAACAAATCTCTTCTACTGCAAGTTCTTTCCTTTCCATGTTTTGGGAACTGGTAGTATGGACCAAAACAAGAAAAAAAAGCCCAATAAATCTGTGCTCTAAAATGCATTCCTTAACAGCTATGAGCACTTGTTCATCTTTGCTATTTTGAAACACAACTCTTCTAATGATCAAGTGCTCGTAAATTTTAAGGTATTCATTTTAGAGCACACGTTTACTGGACATTTTTTCTTGTTTTGGTCCATACTACACTTCTCAAAACATGGAAAGAAAGAACTTGCAGAAGAAGAGATTTGTTTCACAGTATCGAATAAGAAAAATTCTTCACGGTAAATGATAACAGCCAAACAGTTCCAGGATAAAGATTTATTGAAATCCTTGACCACGGTTTCGGTATATTTAAATATACCTTCATCAGAAGCAACAACACACCTGTTTTCAGGATTTTAAATGAGATAAAAGCAGATATGGCAACAAATAGATAAACATGTAATAATTAGATGACAAAGACATAACAAATAAGCTAATTCAAATGTCTACACTTACTGAATCGACCTTATCTTTTACATTACATTATGTTAGGAGCTGAAAATGACCTCCTTATGCTTCAGTACACTTTTGTGCAAACCCTAATGTATTAATATACACTTTGCACAACTCTGTTGCACCAATTCTCAGAATATCTTTATTAATATTGTCCATCCAGTCTTCTGATATAATTGGGCAATTTGTGTACACTTTTCCCTAAAGTGTCTGCTCCAAAGATAGAATTCACATCTGGTTAGGTCTGACTAATGTAGTGACCACAATCCTTTGCTGACAGTTCTTTCTTCTGTGAATCTTTCATGAATTCATGAGACTGACTTGCATGATGTGTGACAGGTCATCCCATCCTATCGAAAGACAGCATATATATGTTCATGGGGAGTCAACTGTGTGTAAAATCCTCAAAGATTCACATACACATAGCAGTGCTTACTGTTATTTAAAAAAATATGGAACTCACAGTCCGACTTGCTTAATGCCACACCCTATTCCAATTTTCTTCAGTGTGAAGAGGTTTCTCATTAATGGCATAGGGATTGTTTGTTGACAAGTATCTGGTGTTCTGGGAGTTCACATTTCCTGTCAGATGGAATCAGGATTCGTCACTTTCAACTGTTTGACACAGCCACGTTTTGCCTTATCTTCTTCCTTCAGTTCTAGGACACACACCATTTTGTATGGCTTCATGGTACTCCCTGGAACCCAGTATACATGAACTAAATAGGCCAAGTTGTTTGATAGTTTGCTTGGCTAGTTATGTTCTGGAAAGCCTTTAATAATAGCAGCAAATGAACCACAACCCGGAACAGATGCAGTGCTGTCACGCGACAACCCTGGTGGTGGAGAATAACCAATAATGTATATCTTGAAAATCTTAACCTTGGCCCACAGAAATTATCTGAAGATGAAGAAATAGGCAAAGGTCATCATTCACACATTCATACAAATTTCGTACTCTTGCTCATACTGAGCCCTGCAGATAAAATTTGTAACAAAACATTATAATGGTTACAAAGTAACGCATTCTCTCTTGGTGTATATAATTATGACACTGACTTTCAATCTACAAGATACAATGCAAATAAGAATCCCTTATTCCATCTACTATGACAGTATTGTTAGCTATAACAGGCAGAAGATGAACTTTATTGGTGCTGCACATTTTAGCAATTTTGACTGAGATAAACTCACACTGCAGGGTTCTTCTTCAGCATGCATAAGTTGGCATACAAACAGCTAAGTGAAAAGACCATGCAATTACCACAGTTATTTATATATAAAAGCCGATTTTGGAATTTTTCTCTGTGTGAAACTGCACGTACAAAATTCATGTACCAATATGAAATTCTAGATACGCATATTTTCCTGTTTGTGTCACTTCTGCATAATCTTTCCTTCCTTGTGTCAGTACTCATTTGTAGTGTGATATATTGTGAAACTTTGAACATTTGCAAAAGGCGCAATAAGCTCTACTGGTATTGTCAATTGTAGGCTTGAATTTATTTGTCCTCTTCCAAAATTTTTAAGAACAGTATGCCTATCCTCATTCAAAACAATCATTCTCTAATTTCATTATATGATTACATGAGAAACAGGTTATTTTTTGAGAATTTTTGACATTTCCAAAACTATATTTTGGAAAGTTACTAATATGCGTGCTTTTGATTACTTATTTCACAGCAAATCAGCATTTGTGGTTCACAGTTACTGCCAAGGAATACAGCCCTGAATTTCATTGTATATCAGTGCAAATAAACATGCGTTTCTGAGAATTTTCGGGAGCTACCACTGTCCTGTGCATAATCTATGAGTAATTTGTAGTAAATTGGCATTTGTGATTTAGTTACTGTAGCAGATATTCTAACTAACATATTGTGTTACATCTAGATTTCCCTGAAAGAGGAGTAGTCCTATATATTATCTACATTTACCAAAAATTAACTGTGTTTTCAGGTTTTATATAAACCATAACTAACCTCAAAAAGTTAAAGGAAACTGTAATTTTTGTGTTGACTTAAGAGAAATATTTTTTTGTGTGTATATTTGCTTCATTTCTTGCAGGAAATTAGCAATTTTTTAGCTCAACAGATTAAAAGATAATCAGCAGGCTTAATTTGAACTTCCTGGTTCACTGTCCCGTAATACATCACCCCTCTCTTAAATCTAAGGTGGTGTCTTTCACTGAAACTAAAACTAAGCCATCAGGACTCACTTCACCTGTTTTGGGAAAACCTGTTTTGTCCGATGGCATGAGGAGACCAACGCAAAAGGTTAGGGGACTATTAATCATCAGCAGTTCAAACATACAGTGAATGATGGTACCCCTTAGGGAAATGACAACAAGGAAAAGGAAAGGACATCAGGTGCAATCAGTGTGTATGCCTAGGGGGCATGAGGAGGAGGCCATTCAAGCAGCCATTGAGGGAACAGGGTGCAAACAACTGCCGATTGTGACACATGTTGCGATGAATGATGCCTGTTGTCTGGGCTCCGAGGTCATACTTAGATCATTCCAGCGACTGGCAGGGAAGATTGAGATCAGTATTGTGCACAGAGTTTCAATGAAGGTCACAATTTGTAGCATTGTCCTGAGAATAGATTGTAGCCTTTTAGTTCTGAATGGAAGAACTGAACCACAGACTTCAAAGATTCTGTGACAAGCTAGGCTGTGATTTTCTAGACTTGCGCCACAGGGATGAGAACTGTAGGGTCCCACCAAAAGCGTCAGGTGGGCACTACACATCATAGGCTGCTACTCAGGTAGCTGACTTTGTGTGGGGTGCACACAAGGGTTTTTTTACATTAGGTGACTGCTTATCCAGACCAGGATAGCTGCAGGAAACCCATAAATATCAGTGTTAGACTGAAAGAAATACCTCCCCAGGTGAGAGTATTAAGATTCTAATGGTTAACTGCCAAAGCATTCACAACATAGTGCCAGAGTATGAAGCCCTCCTGAAAAACACTGAAACTCACATAATATTAGGTACAGAAAGCTGGTTGAAACCTGAAATTGATAGCAATGAGATTTTTGAGGAAAATTTCCGTGTATATCAAAAGCATGATGATAGATGCCACCTACAGAAAAATTAGAGAGACCTTTTGAGAAAAGAGAATCACCTGTATGAATATCAAGAGCTCAGATGCTAAACAAGTCCTAAGCAAAGAAGAGAAAGCCAAAAGATGGAAGGAGTATATAGAGAGTCTATACAAGGCCAATGTACTTGGGGGCAATATTATGTAAATGGAAGAGGATGAAGATGAAATGGGAGATATGATACTGCGTGAAGAATTTGACTGAGCACAAAAGTAGAAACAAGGCCCCGGGAGAGGACAACATTCTGTAAGAACTATTGATAGCCTTGGGAGAATGAGCCATGATCAAACTCTTCCATCTGGTGGCAAGATGTATGAGACAGGCTAAATACCCACAGCCTTCAAGAAGAATATAATAATTCCAATTCCAAAGATAGCTTGTGCTGGCAAGTGTGAAAATTACCAAACTATCAGTTTAAAAAGTCACGGCTGCAAAATACTAACACAAAGTCTTTACAGACATATGGAAAAACTGGTAGAAGCCGCCCTGGGGAAAAATCAGTTTTGATCCCATAGAAATGCAGGAACACACAAGGCAGAACTGACCCTAAGACTTATCTTAGAAGCTAGGTTAAGGAAAGGCAAACCTACATTTATAGCACTTGTAGACTGGAATACTTTCGTTCAAATTGTGAAGAAGGCAGGGATAAAATACAGGGAGCGAAAGGCTATTTACAATTTGTACATAAACCAGAAGGCAGTTATAAGAACCGAGGGGCACAAAAGGAAAGCAATGGTTGAGAAGGAAGTGAGACAGGGTTGTAGCCTATCCCTGATGTTATTCAATCTGCACATTGAACAAGCAGTAAAGGAAGCCAGAGAAAAATTTGGAGTATGAATTAAAATACAGGGAGAAGAAATAAAAACCTTGATGTCTGCTGATGATATTGAATTCTGTCAGAGACAGCAAAAGATTTGGAAGAAGGGTTGAATAGAATGGACAGTATCTTGAAAGGAGGATATAAGATGAACATAAAAAAAAGCAAAACAAGGATAATGGAATGTAATCGAATTAAATCAGGTGATGCTGAGAGGGAATTAGATTAGGAAATGAGACAGTTAAAGTAGTAGATGAGTTTTGCTATTTGGGCAGCAAAATAACTGAAGATGGCCAAAGTAGAGAAGATATAATATGTAGACTAGCGATGGCAAGGAAAGCATTCCTGAAGAAGAGAAATTTGTTAACATAGAGTATAGATTTAAGTATCAGGAAGTATTTTACGAAAGTATTTGTATGGTGTGTAGCCATGTATGGATGTAAAACATGGAAGATAAATAGTTTAGACAAGAAGAGAATAGAAGCTTTTGAAAGTGGTGCTACAAAAGAATGCTGAAGATTAGATAGGTAAATCACGTAACTAATGAGGAGGTACTGAATAGAATTGGGAGACGAGGAATTTGCAGCACAACTTGACTAGAAGAAGAGATTGGTTGATAAGACACGTTCTGAGGCATCAGGAGATCACCAATTTAGTAGTGGAGGGAAGTGGCGAGAGTAAAAATCATAGAGGGAGACCAAGAGATGAATACACTAAGCAAATTCAGGGGGATGTATGTTGCAGTAATTACTCAGAGATGAAGAGGCTTGCACAGGATACAGTAGCATGGAGAGCTGCGTCAAGATTAAATTGGGGATGGTGTATTTGTCGCAGTAGACAAGAAACTCAAATCCACCAAGACAGAAATTGAAGCTGCATGTGAGACTGTTTGGGCAAGACTCTGTATCGTGGGTGGACATAAAACGACAACAGATCCTTCGACCATGCATCGGTTCATTTCCTGATGAAACCAAACATTTTAGAGAAAACCTCAGTTTGCTTGTATGTCAGTTCCTCAGTCATACTGTAATCATCGGAGGAGCCTTTAATCCTCCAACAATCAATTGGGAAATTTACATTTTTGTTAGTGTTGGGCATGATAAGACGTCATGTGAAATGCTACTAAATGCTTTCTCTGAAAACCACCTAGATCAGACAGTTCAGAACCCCATCACGATGGCAATATGTTGGATCTCATGACAACAAATAGACCTGACCTCTCTTATTAAGTCTACACTGAAACTGTTATCAGTGACCATAAAGTGTCTGTGGCAGCAATGATTACCAAAGTACAAAGAACAACTAAAACAAGCAGAATGATATATATGTTCAGTAAACCAGATAAAAAGTCAATAACATCATATCTCAATGAGAAACCTGAAACTTTCAGCACAGGGCAGGAGCATGTATACAAACTCTGGCTCAAGTTTAAAAGACTAGTTGACCATGCAGTGGATAGATATGTATCCAGTAGAGCAGTTCATAAGACGAGGGATCCTCCATGGTACACAGTCACTGTAAAGAAACTTCTAATGAATGAAATGCATTTGGCTGTCAAGAGAGCAATGGATGATACATTCAATGACTACTGTACAGAAAATTCCCATATGACATTTCACCAAATCTAAAGAAATTATGGTCATATGTAAAGGCTGTTAGTGGCACTAACGTTAGTGTCTAGTCCTTAGTGAATGAGATAGCAACTGAAACTGGGGGAAGCAAAGTAACAGCCGAAATGCTTAAATCCATCTTCAAATGTTCCTTTACAAAGGAAAACCCAGGAGAATTGTCCCAATTTAATCCTCATAACACTGAAAAGATGAACGAAATAAGTAGTAGTGTCAGTGCTGTTGAAAAAAGCTGAAGTCATTAAAACTGAACAAAGCTCCAGGCCCTGATGGAATCACTGTCAGATTCCATACTGAATTTGCAGCTGAGTTAGCCCCTCTTCTAACTATAATCTATCACAGATCCCTCAAACAAAAAACTGTGCCCACCTGTCACAAGAAGAGTGGTAGAAGTGATCCATAAAACTACCATCCAATATCCTTGAAATTGATTTGTGGTACGGTCTTACAATGTATTCTGAGCTCAAACATAATGAGGTACCTTGAACAGAATGACATCCTCAATGCCAACCAGCATGGATTTCGAAAACATCGAACATGTGAAACCCAATTTGCACTTTTCTCACATGACATACTGAAAGCTTTGGATCAAGGAAACCAGGTAGATGCAGGAATTCTTGATTTCTGAAAAGCATTTGACTCAGTACCGCACCTACACTTATTATCAAAAGTATGATTATATGGGGTATCAAGTGAAATTTGTGACTGGATTGAGGACTTTTTGGGAGGGAGGACGTAGAATTTTATCTTGGATGGAGAGTCATCTTTAGATGTAGAAGTAACTTCAGGTGTGTCCCAGGGTATCTTGGAGACAATATTAATAGTAACCTCAGACTTTTTGCAGATGATGCAGTTATCTGCAAAGAAGTACTGTTTGAAAGATGCTGCATAGATATACAGTCAGTTCTTGATAAGATTTTAAAGTGGTGCAATAACTGGTAACTTGGTTTAAATGTTCAAAAACGTGGAAGTGTGCACTTCACAAATGAAAATATGTAGTATCCTATGACTACTGTTGGAATTATTCATCTCATACAAATACCGGGGCTTAACACATTGTTGGGATATGACATGCAATGATCACATAGGCTCAGTCGTGGGTAACATAGGTGGTAGACTTTGGTTTATTGATAGATTGGTAGAATACTGGGGAAGTGCAATCAATCTACAAAGCAGATTGCTTATAAATCACTCATGCAATTGGTTCTAGAATACTGCTCAAGTGTGTGGGACCCATACCAAATAGGATTAACAGGGGATACTGAACATATATAGAGGAAGGCAGCAAGAATGGCCACAGGTTTGCTTGAGCCATGGGAGAATTCCAAAGAGATACTGAAACAACTGAACTGGCAGACTCTTTAAGGTAGATGTAAATTATCTCAAGAAAGTCATTAAAACTGAACAGAGCTCCAGGCCCCGATGGAAGTTTCAAGAACCAGCATTAAATGATCACTCTAGGAATATGCTACAACATCCTACATATCTGTCACATAGGAATCATGAGAATGAGATTAAAATAATTACAGCACATACAGAGGCAATCAAACAATCATTCTTCCTGTGCTCCGTACATGAATGGAATGAGAAGAAACACTAATAACTGATACAATGAGAGGTACCCTCAGCAATGCATTTCATGGTGGTTTGCAGAATATAGATATAGATGCAAGTGTAGATATAGATGTACCTATGAACACTGACTGAAAAAAGCAAAGGAGCAGTTTTCCAAATCGCTGTGATATTGCACGAGGCATCAGAGAATTTTTCCATTATAGTGGCCACAGCTGCTCTCAAAACTAGACAAGATCACTTTCTACACTAGCCTCATAGAATATCGAGCATGGGAAGCCCACAACATTACAGAGGAATATATTACATACTCTCTCTGCCATATTTGTAATTCATTACCATCTAGTCCTATGAACAGCCTTGCCTTATTACGCAATGATAGACATGTCCGCAAGCCCTGCAGAGACCTACCATGGACCTCTTCCACCAGAACCATACGGGAATAACACAAATGAATAATACAGTGTGGTACCATGCACACTGGCCAGCAATTGACTGAGATATGGAACGCAAGATCAAAAAGAGCCCAGTAAATCAAGCGTCACCATCTGGAACACTTGTTTACTCCCTGGCCTACACTATAAATCTTTGTAGGATCATTTATAAAATCAATGTGGGCAGTGTTAGTCATTGCCTTGTCAAATTTTCCACAAGTTACCAATATCCCTTCTACCCCTGATGGCGCCACCATTTTTGGGCTTATGCAAATCCTTTTTACGGTGGGTGTCTCTCCATAGAGTTGTCAGGCACATATTCTGTGATGTTTTGGTAGAAATTTCAATTTTCAGTGTGTAGATAGAGTCAATGCAAACAAATACTCTTCATCAAGTGTTTCACATAACACCCAATATTGATGGGGAGTCAGATTTTGTCTTGTTTTCTAAAAGTACAATTTTATGTGCTCATCAGAAAACTAGAAAGGACAGGTGAAGCAAGGGAAAAGAATGGCCAAAAGGTTTTACCAATATGACAAGGACAGTGGAGCTAGAGCATAGCAAATTCAGTATGTATTTGCATGTTAAGGATACAGAAACTGGAACATAAGGCATTTCTACAAAAATGTTTTAAGAGCAATATTATCCTGGGTAGCATTAGTACATGGCTAGTTCTTGATCAGTTTCCAATGCAGTTGATAATAACAACAGACACTGAGGGACTGGTAAATGTTAGTCTTCTTTGCCTGATTTTCCATCTTGTGTGCCAGCCAGCATGGCACTGTCTGTCTGCCAGTGCCATGCAGCAGCACTACTTAATCACGGCTGAAGTTCTGCTCATTCTTCATACTTTACTGTCCCTGTTAATTATTGCTTCTTAGCCTTTTGCTTAAGATCAAAAACCTTAAGTAGGTGACTAGAAACAAAGAGATGCTTTATGGTGCAGGTGACACCACCTTAATTTAGCACTGACCATATGGGTAGAAAGATGTCTGTGTTCACATGAAGCTGACAGTTACACTAACAATGGCACAGTCACTGGAAGTTTAATGAACAGGCCCTCCCAGGGCAGCTCTCCAACCTGCACTGCAGACAGTGGGTTGAGTAGATGCCTGCAATGTTCCAGACATATGACATTACTTGCTGTAGTAAAAAACTGACTGACTGACTGACTGATATGACTGACCTGAATGACTGACTGACTGACTATAACTGGATGACCCTTTCCAACACATGTTCATCATTAAAACTGGTCATTTCTATCCTTGACATTCAGACGCAATCAAAAACAGGCTGTAACTTCCATAAGCCCTGTTCTTCTGAGACTACCAATGAACAAAACAGAATTTAAGAGTACACAAGGCTTCTGATGAAGATGAGAAAATAACTACTAGTATATGACGACCACCATCAGATAGGATTAATTGAATATGCAAAACTATTTAGAAATGTTATAAGAAGATGTTACGAATTATAATGATCAGATTATAAAGGGAGACAATAAAGAACACCCAAAGTATGAACAAAGCAAATGGTTATGCTGGTTAGACATCATATCATATCAGTCAAGTGTCAGGTGGCACTGTTACAATGAACCAGTACACCTTATTATGAGTAGATATGTTTTAATATTCCTTTACTCTGTACAGTGCACCTCAGTCAACAAAAACTGAGATAGTAGACTGTGAGAATAATGGAATGCCAGAAATACTACCACAACAAGGAGAGAAAGCAATTCAGTGGGTGGAATTGAAAAAAACTTCTCAGAAGTAGAAATGATAAAAGCAGAGGGAGAGATAGTGAAAGCAAACCTTGCACTGTTATTGTCGAAGCATGTATGCACTCTTTTCGATGTGTTTTGAGAACACTGTTCTTCCCTACAATGAAACTCTTATAATATCTGAGTGTGACCCTGTATTGAACTTTAAGCTATAGACAACATCTAACTGAGACTGCTGCAAAACCTTAAACCATCAATCCTCTGCAAAAACTCTAGGATCCTCAACTTCTGCTCTCTGAATTTCAGATGCAAGTCTAGTGTCCTCTGCTGCAGGATATAGTGCCCATATAAAGAAGGTTAATGCAGAAGTAAAATGAACTTTGCTCATAATATCTGTAATAATAAGGCCTATACTCACCCATTAGCTCCATATGCTGAACCACATTCATCCACCTCAAATACTGCCGAACAATGATGTTTTCAGTTAACAGACTGAAATACATAGTACTCCTTTACTTATATTTCAGCAACTCCCTAAAGTAGTGGAAATCAACTTCACACATTCCACAGTTCCTCTGTACTTAAATTTAAGGAAATTACTAACTAACAGTTTTAATACCCAATGGATGGCAAGAACAGTGAGAAAAGTCCTTGCCAATAAATGCTTATGACTTTCTCCATGCAACATTAAAAAATAGGCTTCAATGGATGCCAGAATGTATGGATCAGCCTCAATATGACAAGAACAAATCATAACAGACGTGAAGACTTGATGTACTGATGTGGGAAGGCAACCGCAGCAAAACGCAAATGTGGTGCCAATAGTTAAACCATCTACCACATTACAGTAGAATGTGCTTATAGTCACACTTGGCTAGCAATCAAATTTCTTCTTGATGACCCACGATGCTAACAAATACATAATAAATCTGGATGTTTGTGATACACGAGATGTATTTCCCTTTATTTTTTATTTCAACTTTCATACCTGCTTTTTAACCAATACTTCGAAAAACACTGTCAGTGATGTAATGCACAAGAAATAGAGCAGGGAAGATGTGAAGAACTACAAGTTTGTCAGTCTTTTGTTAGACATATTCTTGATTTTTACAAAAAACTCTTACTATTTGGCTGGGAAAATTTTTAGACTTCAACAGCAGAAAAAGAAAAGCCAGCTTCAGAAGTGTGTATAGCACAATGAACCACCTACTGAAAGGAAGCAATTAATCTGACAATTACATTACAAAAATGAACAATGTAAGAAAAGATAGATTGCTTCTTACCATAAAGAAGACATCACGCTGCAGACAGACACAATTAAAAGACACATTAGTGTCTTCGAATTATGCCTGCTGCAACTTGACATGTCTTCTTTATGGCAAGTAGTAATCTATCTTTTCCTGCATTGTTGATAGTCCTACCTGGGGTTTCCACTGTTTGACATTACAAAAATGATGTTACATAAAGATTACCCTACATCTGCATATTATATAACAGCGAAAAAATTTAATCCACATTGCTCTCATTTTTATTTTCATGTGTTTGGAATACAGACAGTTAATAAAAAACTCCTAAACCATGAGATCAATCTACTTATAATATCTACCATAAATACTGAAGTGTTTCTCAACCACAGTACTTACATCTAGCCAATTGTGCCTAACTTCTCCACTGTTGAGCATAATATGTCCATCCAGACTCACTCCAGTGTCATTACCAAACAGCAGTGTTCTTCCTGCAACAAAATGTTAGCTTTGATAGGGCTAGGACTTATATGACCTAAAAAGTGCCATAATATCTATACAAAAATATGCTGTTATGACTAAAAATTTACAAACATAAGACCTAAGAATATTAAAATGGGTGAAATTCTATTGTAAAATACACTAGTAGGTCATGTTACGAGAATGAACTATTTATTTAAGAATAAAATGCACATGAGAAATACGCTAAACTGTGGAGTCTGATGTTGTAGTATGCTTTTTATTAACATTATAGAAGTAACAAACTTCAAAATACCACAGTCACTTCTGTAGAGCATTTATTCAGATAACCGGTATCAGCAAATTATGTTGCTATCTTCAGATCTTATGTACTGCACTTCAACGTATCTCGTCCATGTGTCACATAATAAAAACACATTCCAAGAACATGCGTGGCATAGTACAGGGTGGAGATACATCTTACACTTGGGCTCCCCACACAAAGTAAGCACACACGGACAGATCAGGTGACCTGGGTGGCAGCTATGGACACAACCAGACTGACCTCTGCTAACAACTCTGTCAGGCGCGAAGACTGTGTAAATGTGCTCCAAGGTTCGACCAACTGTATGGGCAGTTGCTCCATCCTGTTAGAGGTAACTGTATCTCTTTTCCTCCTACGTTAATGCTGAAACAAGTGATTTCAAAATGATGGCAGTGTAATGCCACTTTTATTTGTCCCACTCTGTATATCGGCATGTCAAAAGTAAAAAAACATTACATAAAATATCAAAAAATGGAAAGTCCACTTTGGAATATCAACACTTACAAAAAGGACCAATTGCTACTCTTCATAAATATTACACTTTAAGTTGCAGATAAGCTCAATGAAAAGGCTGTTACACAGTGAGCTTTCAGCCAAAGCCTTCATCAGAAAGGAAAGGAAAACACATACACTGACACAAGTAGGCACACCTCACGCACACGTGAACACTATCTCCAGCCGCTGTGGCAGGGGGAAGATGGACAGACAAGGTATGCAAGATATGGGGGGTGGGAGCAGGAGGGAGGGGCGGGGGGGAGATAGGAGAGCTATCTGGCGGAGTGTGCATGGATCAGAAGGTAGCATAACGATTGTTTTACTTTTGACATACCATGCATGTTCTTAAAATGTCTTTTTATTATGTGACACAAATTATTGTACACATGGACGAGATTCCTTGAGTGTACTGCATAAGATCAGAAGATGGCAACATTGTTTGCCACAACTGGTTATCTGAATAAATTCTCCATAAAAGTGATCATGGTATTTTGAAGTTTATTAGTCCTACTTCATATCATCAATCTAGATTTCACCAAAGTGGAATAATGTCAAGCATATACAATATCAAAACATAGTTAACCTACAACCTTTTTTATTTTTACATCCTGTTTTATTTCAACTTATAATAAACAATGACTACCATGTGCAAATTTTCAAACACAAAAGATTTCCTATTGTCAGCCAATACAGCCTTGTATTTTGAAAAACTTCTTTCTACTTCAGCTGACACAAGAGGAGCACACATTAAAATGGACAATAGCTAAATGATTAAGAGAGAATGGTTCACCAGACAAAATCACTGAAATGGACGACACAGATTGATACTTTTCTTTTTTTTCCAACACCTTTGCCATTATGAAACAAATAGATTGCTAATCAACTTAATGATGACATGTTGATTTGAAGACAGGCACAATGAAAATACCGTTACATGCCGAGCTATTGGCTAAAGCCTTCTTCAGAAAAGAAAAGAGCAATGTACACATATTCACACAAGCAAGCACTCCTTACGCATATGTGACTGTTCTCTCTGGCCGCTGCAACCAAAATGAAATGGGATCATGTTGAGTGGAAGTCACAGTCTGGAGCGGAGTGGGGAATAGGAAGGGATAAGCAAGCACTCCTTACGCATATGTGACTGTTCTCTCTGGCCGCTGCAACCAAAATGAAATGGGATCATGTTGAGTGGAAGTCACAGTCTGGAGCGGAGTGGGGAATAGGAAGGGATAACGGGGTATGGGTTGGGGGAGAGGAGTCAGTGCTGCCCAACGGAGCATGCAGGGACTAGAGGGAGGCCAGCCAAGGCCACCTAGTATGGTGTTGAGAGGCTGTAGAGGTGGGAGGGGCAGTTGGGGATGCATAAAAGGAGAGCAGCAGAGATGGGAGAAGACTGATGGTGGTGGCAGAGAGTGGAGCACAGTGGGGGAAGGGGGGGAGGGGCATGAACAGGGAGGAGGTAACAGGGCAGAGGGGATGGAAACAGTTGGGTGGAGGGTGTGGAGACAGTAGATTACCTTAATTGAGGCCGGGACAATTTTGGTAGCAGAGAATCTCTTATAAGGATAACTCCTATCTGTGTAGTTCAGAGAAGCTCGTTGTTGAGGGAAGGATTCAGATGGCCTGGGTTATGAAGCAGCCATTGAAATCATTATTTTCAGCTGCATGTTGTGCCACAGGGTGTCTACTTTGCTCTTGGTCACCGTTCGACAGTGGCCATTCAACCTGATAGACGTCTGGTTGGTAGTTATAACAATATAAAAAGCTGTGCAACGATTGCCACAGTGTTGGTATATGCCATGGCTGCTTTTGCAGGGACCTGACCTCTGATGGGGCCAGACCACTTTATGTCATATATCAGCACTGCTGCAACCATTGCACAGCTTTTTATATTGGTGTGACTACCAATCAGATGTCTACCAGACTGAACGGCCACCCACAAACTGTGGCCAAGAGCAAAGAAGGCCAAGGAGCCATGTAGGGCCAGGTATGGACCAACTCTCAGTGAAATGCTTAAAGTGTAATACATATTGATTTATAACTCCAAAGTTTACAATGTCAACCAAACTTAAGATATGTCACTCACAGAAAATATAAGTAAAATCTGTCCACTTTTTCTTATTCCCAGAGTAGAGGGGAGATTGCCACACAAAACTTGTAGCAGCCAGTACAGCTAAGTACCCCATTGGTGGCAGGTGGCGCTTCTGCTGTACAAAGTGGATGGTAACAATGCAGCGAGTGGTTACAATGTCCCTCTCCCTCCACCCCAGTCTTCCAAAAGGTTTGATGTGGACCACTATGAATATCTCTCCGGCACTAACCTCTTCATTTCAGTGTAGCAATTGAATCCTATGTCCTCAATTGATTGCTGGGTGTATTCCAGCCTCCACCTCCCTCTACAGCACCCTCTAGAACCATGGAGATTAATCCCTGATGCCTTAACACATGTTCAATCATCCTGTCCCTTCCTCTTGTAAGTGTTTTTCATGTACTCTTTTCTTCATCAATTCGGCAGAGAATATTCTCATTCCTTTTCTTAACTGTGCACCTAATTTTCAAGATCCTTCTGTAGCACCACATCTCAAATGTTTTAATTCTCTTCTGTTCCCATTTTCCACTGTCCACTACTCACTACCATACAATACTGTGCACCAAATGTACATTCTCAGAAATTTCTTCCTCATATTACGGCCTATGTTTCATAACAGTAGACTTCATTTGCCCAGAAATGCCCTCTTTGCTTGTGCTAGTCTACTTTACATGCCATCCTTGCTTTGTCTGTCATGGGTTACTTTGCTTTCAAAGTAGCAGAATTCCTTTCACAATGAATTTTAATTCCACTCTTGAACCTTTCTTTTATTTCTGTCATAGCTTCTTTGATGTACACATTGAATGGTAGAGGCAAAAAACTACATACATTTCTTACATTCTTTTTAATATGAGCACTTCATTCTTGGTCTTCCAGTCTTATTGTTCTCTCTCAGTTCTTGTACATATTACAAATTACCTGTCTCTCCATATTGCTTACTCCAATTTTTCTCAGAATTTCAAATATCTGGCACCATTTCACTCTGTTGAATGCTTTTTCTCGGTCAACCAATCCTATGAGCGTGTCTTGATTTTTCTTCAGTCTTTGATTCCATTATGAAGAACTACACTCGTTCCCTACAGTCAAAGTGACCATCATCTAATGGCTCTTCAATTTTCATTTTATTCTCCTGTATATTATTCTTGCCAGCAGCTTGGATGCAAGGGCTGTTCAGCTGATTGTACAATAGTTCTCAAACTTATCTGCCCTTTCTATCCTCAGAATTGTGTGGATGACGTTTTTCTGAAAGTCTGATGGTATGTCACTAGTCTCATAGATTCTAAACACCAACTTGTATAGTCACTTGCTTGCCACTTCCACCAGCGATATTAGAGTTTCTGATGGGATATTATCTATCCCTTCTGCCTTATTTGGCCTCAGGTCTTCCAGAGACTTACATATAAATGCTGCATTTGTTAAAAAAAGTGTATAAACTGTCAATACCTATTTCATGCATCCATAGTACATAAAGAAAAGATGTCTATGGTCAGATACAAAGAATGCATGCTTTCCAACATGCCGTGGCCACTATTTATGGCTGGAAACAAGCAGTTTTGAAAGCACTTTTACTTATTGTAGCAAAAAGTAACAGTTAAATCCCAAATAAAGTTGATGGAATGTAAACAGTGTGAAATATGGCAAAACTGGATAAACTGATCGTGCATTGCAGTTAAGTTGCTCTAGTTCCAAAATAAAGTTTGAAAGGTTCTTTCCCCATATGATCTAAACATTAATATCTACTGATTATGGTTTCAACACTGAGAAAGGAAAAGGAATGAGTGTAAACTCAAAAGAAGTTACAGACAAAGCACCAAAAAGCTAATTTACAGGAGTGTGGCCAGAAGAAGAGCAATGTAAATGGTACTAATGACAGATCTAAAGAAGAGAGAGTGGTGGGGGAAGAATTTCATGCAACTTTCCATATGCGAACATTGCTTAATCACAATGTCTGGATTGAAAAGACTATGGTACATGACGGGCAGTGAATATTTTACTTATTCTTTATTTATTTATTTATTTATTTATTTACTACAAAGTATTTTTCTCAGTGATGCCACTATAAGTGTTTAAGGTTGCTGTATAGGAATGGTTAGACAGTCATATGCTGACATTTACCTTTATTTCTTTATTTTAGATCTTTTTGGTTCTGTAGAGCCTTTCAAGTGGACGTGTCAACAGTTCAATGTTATGCAGGTGCATGGTCAGGGACAGTTCAAGAACCTTTTTCCAGATAATCAGCTTTTCATTTTCCACACCCCTCTCCCTTCCCCTTTCCCTCTTTCACTTTCTACCCATGTCAGTTTTTACTACTAACTGTGATAATTACTGTATAGAAGTCTTACAGTTTGGTATCTTTCTCATATTGGCGCCTGATGCGTGGCTTGTATCACTTGGGCCTTAAACCAGCCCCACTCATGGTAGAAATTCATTTGGCAACATGAACACTGGGAAGGTTTGCTGCTTTGAAGGACACACCTAAGGTGACCAACTCCACCACTTCATTTGTCATCTGTTTCACAATACTTTAAATCATTTCCAGTAAGACATTAAATTTTTATGAGTGATCTGTATTTCCAACATAGTCTCACACTTCTTCATTTGTGCAAAACATTCATTGTCTTATTTATCAAAATGTAATATTTTACTATCCCCAAAAGACCACTGCCCTGTGAGGTGGCATGGCCTCACCTCCTGCCACACCCCCTTTACCCTACAGCTGTCCCTGCCTGCTGTCTTTTAATCTGTTGAGCTAAGAAATTACTAATTCTCTGTAAGAACTGAAATACATGCACAAAATGAGATATATATTATGACAACAGAAAAAGCTGTGATAAAAATGACTGTTTCCCTGAAACTTTTTGAGGTTAATTATAGTCACTAACAAAGTCAAAAACAGAGTTGATTTACCGTAAATCTAGATAACACATACTCCTCTTGAAAGGAAAAACTAGATGGAACACAATATGTTAGTTACAATGTGCTACAGTATCTAAACCACAACTGCTGATTTGCTTATCCACAGGGCAATAGGAACTTTTGAAAATTCTCAAAAACTTACATTTATTTATGTTTGTATAAACTGAAATCTGGGGAGACATATTTTTCTTTGGCAATAACTGTGAATCATAACCGCTACTTTGCTACGAAATAAGTCATCTAACACACTCATAACTTACGAAAATTTAAAAAAATATATAGTTTTCTAAGCATCCAAAAATTCTCCGAAATAACCTATTTGTCATGTAATTATACAATGAAGTCCATTGCTCTCAAAAATTTTGAAACAGCACAAATAACTTTAAGCCTGCAGTTGAGGACAACAGTGCCAGTATGAGTTTATCGTTGCAAATGTTTGCCATTTCACAATGTATCACAATACAAATGAGTATTTATTGATACAATCAATGAAAGATTATGCAGAAATGATGTAAACAGTAAAATATGCGAATCTAGAATTTCACATCAGCATATGAATCTGGCACACGTGGCCTCACGCAAGGGAAAATTCCACAGCCAGCTTTTACATATAAATAAACATGCAAATTGCATGGATTTTTTTACTTAGCTGATTCTGTGACAACTTCTAGACTGGCATGCGAAAGATGAATGCTGCATCACCAGTTTATCTCCAACAAAATCACGGAAATGTGCAGCACCAGCAAAGCATGTCATTTGCCTTCTTTGTGCAGCTAACAATGCAGCTATGGAACCAAATGAATCAATGATACTTTTCACAACATTGAAGTTCTGGCAGTAATAGTAGGGGATATCCATCTTGTCAAAACTGGAGATGGTGGTAAGGAAATGTCCGGAGTTAACAACTTAAATGTTGCAAGACTATAAAGGGGCTTCCAAAAATATCTTTCTGGCTCACTTAATAAATTCATAAACATCACCGAATTTATTACAGATCTCATCTGCCAATCTGTGTCAAAGTGTGAGCTAAATAAATCAGATGCACCATTTTACTGTACTGTAAAATGCTTTTAGTCAATTGGCAGCTTTCACCATATACTTGTAATGCACAGTATATGTTACAAAGAGTAGTACACTGTCATGCTTATCACTTTCAGATTATGTCACACAATTTATTAATGTTGGAAAAACTTACCTTTTCTAAATGGTCACAGTTAATTAGAAATTTTTTGTCTGGACAATCCTCTTCCATAGTTCCTACAATGACATTTGTAACTATTTCTTGCCACAGAATCTGTGGTTTCATCAACCGATACCTATATTTTTTTATTTGCAACCCGTCATCTGATTTTTTTGAATATTTTTTTTACAGTTTCAGTTGATTTTGACCTTTCTTAATGTGAAAGAATCAGGTCAGCATACTGTTCTAAGAAATCACAAAATTTTGCATGATTCAGTTTACTTAAGGGAATGCTAGCACAAAGGAAAGCTGTATAAAGTACTTCGCAGAATGGTGAATAAGAGTGGCAGGATTCCCCTAGAAGCATCTGCTGTAGGGCTTTTCCATTTTCAATCCATTGCAGTCCACATTTGTGTTTTCCTGTTGCCACATGCTACTGAACAGCAAATGACTTCTCCACAGTTACTCCTCTGTCACACAATTTGTAAGACAGTATTTTACCGTCAGTCTAAAATTCTTTCTCACCATAATGAGACACTAACTTTTATAATTTTACATGAATACTTTGCTTCAGTTTATGTACTTTTCTGAACTACCACTTTACTGCATATCCTTCTGACTTCAACAAGACTGAACAGCACAATGAATGGCTTAAGAAATAGGCGACACAATCTCACTGTTGCATAAGGATGAAGTCCATATCATGAATTCAGATGAAATATATGAAGAACGTAGATATTCGTCATTTTTTAGGAAACAAAATGAGATGCACAATACCAAGACATTTAGCACAGAAGAAAGAAATTGTGAGAGAAAAGTTCTTTGCTTCTTGAAAAAGTGAAAATACAATAAATATGACCATTTACTTATTAAAATATACTCTATTCAAGAGAAATGACAATATATCCATAAATACCCCTTAACAAATAATCGTAATTCATTTAGTTTTTTTGATAACAAGCATTTATACATATTCAAGGAACATGTTAGTCTCACCAAAAAATATATGCCCTATCATAAAAATCCTAGCCCTAGTTACTGATGTATGTCAGTGACCCACCCTTAAGGAAGCATAATAGCATCTGATGTGCAGAAGCTATGATCAGAACCAAATTCAATCAACTTAGAAATAAAAGCACATGGATGTCTTAACAGTATTTTTTATTTACCCTAATCAAAATAATAGATAAACATAGAAAGAGTGAACACTTTCAAGCTCATACAAAATGAACATGAAACCAATGAAAACAAAGGAAGCTAAGCTTCAATGAAGGAAAAAAGGAAGTCATGCACAGTGGCTGGTTGGTTGACTGGGAGGGGGGGGGGGGGGGGGAGACCAAAACAGTGAGGTCATCTGTCCCATTAGTTCCCACAGAAGTTGGCTATGGCCTTTCAAGCCAACAATGCTGTCATTTGTCTAAGGAAATTTATGGAAATCACAGAAAATCTAAATCAGGAAGGCCGCACACAGGTTTGAACCATCGTCCTCCAGAATGCCAGTCCAGTGTGCTAACCACTCAGCCACCTCGATCAGCTATGCGCAACACTGTGGAGGAGTGAACAGGAATCAGGTGATAGAACAGAAGAAAAGTGAAACTGTGGAGAAAAGGGTGTGAGTGCAGGATGAATGAGTCATGGGGGGGTGGAAGTGGTGTGGGTGTCAGGAAAGGATTAGTAGAGATTGAGGCCAGAGGGGTCAAGAAATCAAAACATTGCAGCAAGGACAACTCTCACTTGCGTAATTTGGGAAGCATGTAATGGGGGAAACACCCAGATGGCACAGATTGTGAAGAAGCCATAAAATCGATTTTGTTGCCTCTACAATGTGTTCTGCCAATGGTTGGCCAACTCTTCTCTTGGCCACAGTTTGAGTGGCCATTCATTCTCGTGAACAATTGGTTGGTGGTTATGCTCAAATAAAATACTGTGCAAAAATTACAGCAGATCTGCTTCCACAGGTGTCTAGGATGGAATGGGATACGCCTATGGTCAGACTGGAGGAGGATGTGCCTAGTTGTCATATCTGACAGCTCTTGCACCTGGCTCTTCCACACTGGTATGATCCATGTGGCAAGGGATAGTGAATAGCTGTGTCCTAATAATACACAGACTGGGTAGGCAGTGGGGTGGGAAGGATTGTGGGTAGTATGTTCCTCATTTCTGGGTATGAAGAAAAGTTATCGAACCTTTGGTGGAGGATATGGTGAAATTGTTCAAGTCTAGGATGATGCTAAGTGCAGAGAGGGATGTGCCTTTGTAGGCAGTATATGGGGGCAGGGATGGTGGCATGGGAGGGGAGGATGATTAGAAGCATGTGTGGATATAATACATGAAATCTATTTATGGACTATGTTGGGAGGGGGAGGAGGGTGTAATTCTTGCCTGTGAAATCTTAGTAAGACCTTCAGCTAGGGCAGTTCTCAAAATACAAGTACTTTTGATGATTAGTGGAGATTGTATGGTCCGACGTATGGGTGGAGCCATCAGGGAGATGAAGGTCAATGTCCAGGAATGTGGCACACTGAAATGAGGAGGACCAGTGGAGGGGAGAGGAGGAGTTGAGGATGTGGAGAAATGAGGATAGGGTGTCTTGGCCCAGGATCCAGATCATGAAGATACCATCAATAAACTTTTTGGGATCAGGGGTGTCTGGAAATGTTTCCTCCAAATAGCCCACAAAGAGTTTCGCATAGGAGAGTGCCATGTATGGGTCCACAGATGTGCTGCCAATTTGTTTGTATGTCTTCCCCTCCAAAGGAGAAGAAGTTATGTGCAACGCTGTAGTATGTTAGGTCTATAAGGAAAGAGGTGATGGGATTATAGTCAATAGGGTACTGAAAGAAATAGTGTTCAATAGGGACAAGGCCATGGCATGGGTGATTATGGTGAATAGGTAAGTGACATCAGCAGTGATGACTATTGTGGATGGGACTGGAATGGTGACTGGAGCAACTTAAGCATATCCTCTACAAAAACTTCGAGTATTTATCCTAGTGCGTACAAATAAGGAACATTCCTTCCAAAGTGAACAACATTCTAGACTATCTTTATAATACACCTACCCCTGTAGGAGATACAAGTGCAAGACCAATCACACACATCTACCAGCACGTCCTGCTCAAATCCCTTCACAGGCATGTCCTACATTATCAGAGGCAGGGCCACCTGTGAAAGCAGTCACATCACTTACCAGTTTTGTGTAATTTATGCAGAGAGTTTGATGAGGAGTAGTCATAAAGTTTTAATTAATGGTTTGAAAAAATTACTATTTGTGGGTACACACTTGCAATTTTGGCAAGCATTCAAATTACCATGCGACAGTACCACAGCACACAGCTAGAAGAAACAAAACAAAACAGCCCAACCCACTGACAAATGGGGGCTCTTTCAGCATATGAAGGAAACAATGCTGCAACAATCCATGCCAATTTGGTAGAAGTGTACAGCAGTGATGCACCATCATATGACAAAGCAGTTAGTGGTGTAAATGCTTCTAATGTGGTCAAACAAATCCGAATGATGAAGTAGCAGATTATTGCTCCATGAAGAACCTGAAACTATAAGATAGGTGGAGGCACTGATGCTCAAAGACCTGCATCTCACAACTGAAGAAGCTGTGGAAAAAGTGAAAATCAGTCACGAATCAGTTTTCAACATCTTGTGATATTCTGAACACGATAAAAGTCACTGCACAGTTGTGATCCATGATTGCTCTTGCCCTTGCACAAAGTCCGCCAAACTGAGGGAACAGTAGAAATATTGCACCTGTGCAGCTACTTTTTTAACTTCAAATTCATCCTGGATGAGTACTAGCTGTATCACTATGAGTCAGAGACATAGGAGCAAAGTAAGTAGTGGAAACACTCATACTGAGTGTTTTTTGGCAGTGCCACAGTGTGGTGCTAACAGATTAACTCTTAAGAGGAAAACCATCACAGGAGCATACTACAGGAATGTCCTGGTGAGGCTGTCAAGACAGTTCTCAATGGAAGCTGTTGAATGGGGCTTTTTTGTTCCAGAACAAAATTCCAGCTCACTCAGCATTGGACAGTCACAGGACAGTCACACATGCTGCTTCTTTGGCTATCAAATGTCACATTCACCCCATATTCTCTTCCATGGACAAGGAAAAAAAATGTATGGATTTTTCCTGAATTTCCCAGTTAAAAGTACACTTTCTCCTGAGTTAAGATACACATTTTCCTAGGTGACAATAAAAATTTTCTTACACATTTTCCTTGGTGAAAACACACTTTCTCTGTATTAAGCGACAGTATACTTTCCCTTGGAACTGTAAAACTTATCAGTCTTTTGAATGTTAAAAGTTTCATACACTGGCACTTTAGGAATCAAAACATAGCAAAGAAATAATA
The DNA here is from genome assembly GCF_023898315.1 of Schistocerca nitens. Lineage (NCBI taxonomy): Eukaryota > Metazoa > Arthropoda > Insecta > Orthoptera > Acrididae > Schistocerca > Schistocerca nitens. Next base: position 451,123,644 of record NC_064615.1, read on the forward strand.
TGTTTTGGAAATATCTTAAATGCGCAGCAACATATATGCTGAACATTTTCATATTACCAAAGTATAAATAAGAATTCTACCAAACACAGCACATTAGTGTCTGAAGCTCTGAAATCAAAATTGTAATGTGCTTTTGTTAGTCAGTTATAGCTCATGTCACATTATCTCACCAGCAAACGACAGCAGATATTAAGACCATAAGACACATGATGCAGTCAGTCAATACCAACATCACTGTTAAATAGTGCAAGCACATAAATAGGAAAGAGTCATGGTTTAAATTAATAGACATGCAGTACAGCTACAAGAAAAGCCAAGTTTTTCCATACACTATTGGTCTTTTTTTGTGTGTGTTACCCTTTAAGATATGTCAAACACAAATGCGCTAGTAAAATTTTGAGTGATGACAGAAATTTCTGGTCTTCTGGGCCTGAAAAGTGGCTGGTCCCCAAAATTTTAAGTTTTGAATGAGAGTCAAATGCTTTGTGATTTAAGAAATTCACCACACTTTCTAACACTAATCTAATTCATCTCACATAAAAGGAAATCTACTTTGAAGGTAATGCTTCTTAAATCACCATTCCCAATATTTTCCTGCAACCTGTTAGAAACAGGTTGAGCAGTTCCCATAGGGCACAGAAGACAGGTGTTACTGTGCTTGCACTACTACAAAGACATAGGACGCCGTGCTTCGTGTTTGCTTTGCTCATACACCTTATGTTGCATTTCTGTTTGGAATTTCATGTGAAGTGGGGCATCATGTGACCATGTGCAGCAGCACAGCGTGTTGTTTGGAAGGCACATACTGAGTTATTGTACTTAGGGCAATTGTTTTATCATATCTGATCAAAAAGGCAATACAAAATCAGAAATCAGTCCTTGACACAATATCCATCTCAAAAGTAGACTCTACAATTCAAAGTACCCTAATAGTTTGCTATGTGATGACTTTAACATAACTATATTTTTCTTTTTTTTCCATCGCAAAAAGCTTGCAAAATAAAAAAATAGTTATTTGCATACATGAGAACTAAGAACAGTAGGCTCTTTGTGACTTTTTCAAACTATAAAAATAACAAAATTACTTGTGAAGCCAAAAAACTGTATAATTGGCAGTTTATATTCAACTCCAGGAGTAAATATAAAGCCTTGTGGGGAGTTACAATGATAAAACATAGTATGCTGCCTGTCTGTAATTTACCAAAGAATGGCATTCTGTAAATTTAAGACAGAAACAACACAAATTAAGAAATAACATCAAGCCTACAAAAGGTACCAGACACAAGTTGAAGTATGTCTTGTGATTGAAAAACATTGTTTTTCATGGAAGGCAGATAGGTAAAATTTTGCTAAAGCTTTTTAGTGTGGTTTTCTGGAAGCCAATTTTCTTGGAGTATCATTAATGTATTATCTCAAGTTTGGTTCTTTAGCGTGACATAATGTCACATGTGCAAGAAGATCAAAATATGCACTTGAAATTCAGTAAACAACTGAAACTAGCTAATATTGTGCAATGAAACACTTCATATCAAATAAATTGACTGCTTCTGCACAAAAGATTAGTAAAAGCCAAATTTCTTGAGCAAAACTACAAAAATTACTTCACCATTCTGCAAAATGATTAATACTTGATTGCCTATTAAATGGAAATAAAATTAAGTCAAAAACTGAAACTAAAAACATATTTTAGTCTTCAGTTATGTGAATGTATTTTAATTCGTTTGACAACTCTCAGCCACAGAAATCCATTTTGTTTTCATTTGATGTGACAGCTGTAAACAAAGAGAGAATAGCAAAATCATGAAATGTAAATGCAGGTTATGTAGAGACTACTACTCACTGCAACTGTAATTGCTCTACACATGCATGAATCTGGCATCGATAGGGATGTCAAACTGATTCCTAATTTTTACACTCCCTGAAGACTTTTGACACCATTCCTCACAAGTACTTCTAATCAAATTGTTTACCTACAGAGTATCATCTCAGTTGTGTGATGAGATTCATGATTTCCTGTCAGAAAGATCACAGTCTGCGGTAATTGATGGTAAGTCATTGAGTGAAACAGAAGTAATATTCTGAGTCTCCCAAGGAAGGGCAAGGGCACTTTGCTGTTCCTAATGTATATAAATGATTTAGGAGACAATCTGAACAGCTGTCTTAGATTGTTTGCAGATGATGCTTTCATTTACCATCTTGTAAAGTCATCAGGTGATCAAAACCAACTGCAAAATGGTTTAAACAAGATATCTGTATGGTGCAAAAAGTGGCAATTGACTACAAATAACAAAAAATATGAAGTCATCTACATGAAATCCACAAGGAACATGGTAAATTTTGCTTACGAGCAACTTAAATTGGAATGTGTGGAAGGTGTACTAAAGACAGTGAAATTTTTGGCAGAGCACTTAGAAAATTCAACATTACTACTAAAGAAAGTGCCCACACTATACTTGTCTGTCCTCTTTTGGGATACTACTGCACAGTATTGGATCTACATCAGCTAGAATTGATGGAGGGTATCGAAAAAGTTCAAAGAAGGGTGGCTCATTTTGTATTACATTACACTTATCGTTTTCCATGGATCCCTTGGAGAGGAGTCTCTGGGATGTGGAAAGAGTCAAAGTTTTTTACTCAGATACAAGGATATTGTACAATTCTAATGCAGACAGAGTTATGAGCTATAATCCTTGTGAAGTTATTCATCAATGTAGTAGGAGTTGGCCAACAGGAAGTTCTTTAATTCACTCTGAAAACAATCTTTATCACTTACAGGACCTTTGGTATGCTCTGGTAAGTTACTGAATATGTGAGTACCCATGTATTTGACTACTTTTTGTACTAATGTTAAGCTTTTATAGTCCTTATAAAGATTGTTTTTGGTTCTGGTATTATAATCATGTTTTGTACTATTTTGTGTAAAAGGAGATGTTGGAAATGACAAAGGGCATCAATGAGTAAATGTGCGGAGAATGGAATAGGGGAGAGAATAATGTAAATGTATAGTTTCTTTCAGTATCTGTAAAATTTTACCATGAGAGAGAAGTGTGGACTCTGTCATAGTTTTGTGAGTAGTGGATTAAGGTAGGTGTGAGATTTGTTCAAAGTATTTTCATTGGGCGGGGGGGGGATGCAGTGGGGAAGTCAGTGGGCATTCTAACAAGATCCTCTCCTGGGAATGCAGAATCTGTAGAAGAAATAAGTTGATTGAGCAGGAGTATAAGATATGTGCTCTTCAGGTGCAGTTACAATGCACAAAGGAGGAACTAGATAGGTTGAGGAGGGTGAAGGATGGTGGGGAATGGGAACTGGAAGTTGGCAAGAAGGCAGCTAGGAGGTGGTGGTTTTCAGACATTTACACACTACTGGCCATTAAAATTGCTACACCACGAAGATGACTTGCTACAGACGCGAAATTTAACCGACAGGAAGAAGATGCTGTGATGTGCAAATGATTAGCTTTTCGGAGCATTCACACAACGTTGGTGCCGGTGGCGACACCTACAACATGCTGACATGAGGAAAGTTTCCAACTGATTTCTCATACACAAACAGCAGTTGACCGGTGTTGTCTGGTGAAACGTCGTTGTGATGCCTCGTGTAAGGAGGAGAAATGCGTACCATCACGTTTCCGACTTTGATAAAGGTTGGATTGCAGTTTATCGTATCGCGACATTGCTGCTCGTGTTGGTCAAGATCCAATGACTGTTAGCAGAATATGCAATCGGTGGGTTCTGGAGGGTAATACGGAACGCCATGCTGGATCCCAACAGGCTCGTATCACTAGCAGTAGAGATGATAGGCATCTTATCCGCATGTCTGTAACGGATTGTGCGGCCACGTCTCAATCCCTGAGTCAACAGATGGGGAAGTTTGCAAGACAACAACCATCTGCACGAACAGTTCGCCAATGTTCGCAGCAGCATGGACTATCAGCTCGGAGACCATGGCTGCGGTTACCCTTGACGCTGCATCACAGACAGGAGCGCCTGCGATGGTGTATTCAAAGACGAACCCAGGTGCACGAATGGCAAAACATCATTTTTTCATATGAATCCAGGTTCTGTTTACAGCATCATGATGAGCGTATCCGTGTTTGGCAACATCGCGGTGAACGAACATTGGAAGCATGTATTCGTCATCGCCATACTGGCATATCACCCGGCATGAATGTTACACGTCTTGGACACCTCTTGTTTGCCTTGACGGCACTTTGAACAGTGGATGTTACATTTCAGATGTGTTATGACCCGTGGCTCTACCCTTCATTTGATCCCTGCAAAACCCTACATTTCAGCAGGATAATGCACGACCTCATGTTGCAGGTCCTGTACGGGCCTTTCTGGATACAGAAAATGTTTGACTGCTACCCTGGCCAGCATATTCTCCAGATCTCTCACCAATTAAAAACGTCTGGTCAATGGTGGTCGAGCAACTGGCTTGTCACAATATGCCAGTCACTACTCTTGATGAACTGTTGTATCGTGTTGAAGCTGCATGGGCAGCTGTATCTGTACACACCATCCAAGCTCTGTTTGACTCAATGCCCAGGCGTATCAAGGCCATTGTTCCGGCCAGAGGTGGTTGTTCTGGGTACTGATTTCTCAGAATCTATGCACCCAAATTGCATGAAAATGTAACCACATGTCAGTTCTAGTATAATATATTTGTCCAATGAATACCTGTTTATCATCTGCATTTCTTCTTGGTGTAGCAATTTTAATGGCCAGTAGTGTACTTTGCATATATGCAATAGATATGACCAACTGTCAGAGTTGAGTGGAGAGACGCCTCTTGTAGCTGTAGATGTAGGGAACATGCAGCAGTCCACAGCAGTTAGGAGGCCTAGGTTAGCTGCAAAGTCAAACAGAAAGAAGAAGGTTCTGCTGCTAGGTAGTTTGCACAGTAGAGGTGTGAGCCAGCAGTTGAAGGAAGTGTTGGGGAGTGAGTACCAGGCCACCAGCATTATGAGGCCTAGTGCAGGATTGGCTCAGGTGACTGACAGCATGGGGGACTTATCTATGAATTTTACAAAGGAGAATCAGGTATTGACAAAAGAGTGGAGCATGGAACAGTCTTCATAGGGCTGGGGAATATGATGTAGGTGGTGACCTGGTAAAGATAGTTACTCAAACTGGTGGCACTAATGTGCATTTCATGCAACTGTTTCAGCATCATGATCAGCCTCATCTTAATGCAGCTGTTAGGTGCATTAACACGGGACTGGGGAGGCCCCTGATGGCAGAGGGCATGGGTCACATTTCAGTGGTGCAAGTTGGGTCTATCAGTAGATCAGGTTTCACTAGGCATGGCCTGCACCTCAGTAGGTATGGGAAGGGGAGGCTGGCAAAGCTTATAGGTGACAGTGTAGTGGATGCTGGTGGGATCACTCATGGGAAAATTCCTGTAGTAGTTGGTGTTAGAGCTGCACCTTTTTCAGACTGAAGTCAGCTGATAGGTATACCAGCTTAAAGGAAGTCCCTCTAATTAAGGGCTCACCTTCAGAGGATCTCATGTTTCCAAGTAGAGAAGGAATTAGCATATTTCGTCAAAATATAAGAGGTATTAGAGATAAAGTTAGTGAACTGCTTTAGATGTTGACTCTGAAATTATTGGTATGTCGGAGCACCACTTAAATAATTTGACAATTCAGAGGGTCCCTTTACCAGGATACAGATTAGCTGGCTGTTTTTCAAGGCATTCTTTGCGTGGTGGAGGAGTCACTACGTACATAAAAAACAGTATTCCATTTGAGTCCATAGACCTATCACAGCACTGCACTGAACAGATATTTGAATGTTGTGCAGGGGCAGTCGAATTTAGTGAAACTAAACTTCTAATTGTTGTTGTTTATAGGTCCCCTAACTCTTATTTTAGAGCATTTCTGCTCAAGCTGGAGAGGGCTCCTGATACACTTTGTAGGAAGTACCAGAAATTAGTTATATGTGGTGACTTCAATACAAATTTTGTGTATGATGGTGCAAGAAAGAGGATGTTGGTAGATCTCCTAAACTCATATGATCTGATGCAAACTTTCCCCCCCCCCCCCCCCCCAACTAGGGTGCAGGGGAACAGTAGCACAGCCACAGACCATGTTTTTATTCATTCTTCATTACTAGATGGGCATTCTGTTAATAAAAGGGTGAATTGCCTTTCAGACCATAATGCACAAATTTTAACGCTAGAAGGCTTTTGTACTCAAACAAACATCACATGTAATTACAAAGTATGCAGGAAAGTTAATCCAACAGCAATAGAGAGGTTTTTAACCTTGTCAAGGAACAAGAGTGGCAGGATGTTTATAGTGCCAATGACAAACATCTCAAAAATGAGATCGACAGGAAGTGCAAATTGGCTAAGCAGGGATGGCTAGGGGACAAATGTAAGGATGTAGAGGCATATCTCACTAGGGGTAAGATAGATAATGCCTACAGGAAAATTAAATAGACGTTTGGAGAAAAGAGATGGTTGGTTGGTTTAGAGGTGGGAGAAGGGACGAAACTAGCAGGTCATCAGACCCTTGGTCCTAATAAAACAATGACACAAGTGTGAGAATAAAATGGAAAAAACATATAATACAAAACGGAAAGAAAGGAAAAGCCACAAGAATGAAGGGAAGGCAACGAACATTAAGAGGATCAGAAGAGGACAAGAAAAGAACAGAGAGACGCTAGAAACAGAAGAGAGTAAAACATGAAAGCAGATTACAGTGGCTGGCCAGCCACGAGAATAAAAAGGGAAAGCCAGCCACTCTGCAATACATTAAAACCTCCACCCTAAAAGCAATAGGGTGGAGGACACAGAGGGACAATGGACATGCACTAAAACCTAGATAGAAGTATAAAACCCACTCTCATGGATAAAACGTAAAACTAAAGTTGCTGTGGAGTCACTGAGACCCAACACTGAAGGCAGGGTGCTGGGAAAGTTAAAAGACTGCCGCAGAGCGGCTAAAAGTAGGCAGTCCAGCAAGAGGTTGTAGTGCCCTCAGAATTTTACGAAAGTCTGGAGACACTTGTGTTCCAGCCATTTCGAACACGCGTTATTTTAAAGCAGTGCATAAGGATGAGCAGGTGATACTGCACCCATTTATTGTTTGTGCAGGCGAACCTGGAAGGGAGATAATTCGTCAGCGCTGGCAAGTGTTCAGCGTGACCTGCCAAGAATAATCAAATACAGCCCAGAAGCTACTTGGCTGGCTGCAAAGAGTAATGTAGCTTTGTATTGTTGAAAAACAAATGGAGTGACTCGAGATAGTGACTGGTAATTAGACTTTGAGCTGCTATTGGGAGTACATGGACTGGACGTGGATAGTCAGCCACAATAAAAACTTATGTATTAATTGTGTTCAAAAATGTGTAATTAACTGATTCTGGGTGCCCGGTAATGTGTGGGTTTACGTCATAAAGTTTAGTTGTTTTTTTGTACAAAGTGGAAATAAATATGTTCTGGTGCATTGAATGATATTCCAAGAGTAGCGTATTTTTTAAATAAGAAGAGCAAGAGAGTGAAAATTTCCCCTTCCTAGCAGTGAAATCTTCGGAGAAGCGTTGGGTGCTAGCAGAAGACATCGGCGCTGCAAAAGCAGAACCAGCATTCTTCAACAAATAAGTCCACGAAAACGCTTAAGCTGTATAGAGAAAGCTTAACATTACACAGGGCCACCGAAAGAATGTGGCGACCGTAAAGAAAGGACATGAGAAAGAAAGAAGGGGAAATATTAAAGAAGTTATAGGAAGGAGGGGGAAAAAAAGGAGAGAGAGAAGAAGAGGGTTGGGAGTTGCCATAGCAACCGATAACAGCGTGGCTGAAGAGCGAGTCCACAATACTTATCCAGAAATATCGTGTTGATAAATGGTGAAATGATTAAGGTAATCAAGAAAATTGCACAACGCAGCAGTTAGTCTCAAATCGCCAACACCGCTGTCTACAAACGCTGACGCCGCATCACACCAACGTCAACGCCGCCGTACACCAACGCCGACGTCGCATCACACCAACGCCGACACAGCCATCCACCTACGCTAATGACGCCGTCCATCGTCGCTGACGCCGACCTACACCGGTGCCGACGCTGCCTTCCACCGATGCCGGGTGAGCTACTACTGACCTTTGATTGTTTGGAAAGTGTGGGGGGTTGTGGAAATAATCAAGTGTACTTTTAATGATAACTAGATTAAAGGCAAAACAAAACACAATGGAAAAGTATCATCAATCTGTAGAGTCTGTTGGGGCTATGGGAATTGAAAAACAGGTGCCAGATTTAGGAGAATTAATGAGGTTTATCAAACTACAGTTTGAATCACAAAACACAAAACTAGAGACTCAAGTTAATATCCTGAGTAATCAGATGCAAGAATGGAAAAAAGAATTGTCCGATTCCCTGAGTGAACAGACAAATATTTTATTTAAGGATTTAGAACAAAGAAATGAAGCTAAACTAAAAGGGTTAGTTTGAAAATCAGAATATGATGTAGACCGTAAATGTAGTAATTCGGAAACACAAGTTAACGAAAAATACGACTCTTTGAGAAATGTATGTAATGTTACATTTGATGTGGTCGAATGAGAATTAACTATGCTAAAAACCAATGTCCAGAAACAAGATAAGTTGCTCCCCCCAGTACAGCCAAAAATTTCAGGGCTCAAATCATGGGTGGAAACTGTAGAACAGAACTTCAAAGAAAAGTTAATGACTGCAGAGCTTATAAATTTGAATGGCTTAGAAGAACAAGTAGAAGAATTAATAGGACGAAAGGTTGAAGAGAAACTAAGTGTTGATATCTCTTCGCCTATAGTAACTTCTGATTTATATAACAACAAGAAAGACTTAGAAACATTGAGGAAAGAATTCCAGCTTATGCAGGAGAAACTAGAGAAAGGCACAGTTTCCCAATATTATATTAAATAAGGACATGATAATTGATTTGCAGTGGGGATCAAATTCAGGCTTGTCGAGACAGTTTCCTAAATTCAAACCAGACGGGGAGGTACACCCCACCCATTTCTTAAAACAGTTTAACCAAGCCATACCTAAAAGTTGGGAGGATGCTAAGAAAATAGAGTTTGTGGTAGGTTATTTGGAGAGTGAAGCTTCAGAATGGGGCACTGTAAATACGGAAAACTTCACATCCTGGGAAGATTTTCAGAGAAAGTTTAAGGAAAAATATTGGTCTTCAAGTGCAGCACTGAAAAAAGAAACACACAATTTTTTTCTGAAATACACAGGACATCATCATATTCAATCAATAGTACACCAAAAAACCCTATATTTTGTAGATCCTGTGATGGGAGAGGAAAAGGGAATGTATAATGTTAAGGATATAAAACGATATGTACAAAACCCCCCGGGGACGTTGACGTTCTGTGTCAACAGGCGGAGTGACGTCCGCCAGTTCCCAAGTTGGGTTCGGTGTTACTTCCACATTAGTTTTCCTGCCCTGAACTCCCTTCAAATCTTCAACTACCCTGTAATAATCTATATATAGCCCTTACGCTATCCTATCATATTAGTATTAAAAGAGACCAATTATGACTACACGATTAGGACTAATTTAAGGAGTCTTAATAAACAGTAACCTCTAAGCATGAGATGAAACTAACAGGGTAACATTCTAACAGGAGATATAATATGATGGTACTGTTTAGGAAGAATGATACCTAGATGACATAAACTGAACATGTGTATGAAATATAAAGTGAAGTGACTAACTGAAAAACTATTTTATTATAGTGTATATAATTTCTATTTTTATAGAATGTTTTATATTTTTTGTAAAGTGTGATGTTATTGGGGAGGGTTTATATCTAATTTTGAAACGGGTGGGTAGCATAGGCACAGACACGACCTACACACCACGCCCCTCATACAATCCTCGTAAACAAGTGTGACTGGTTCTTCATCATTTGCTGTTGACTGGTTCTTCATCATTTGCTGTTCCATAGGAGTTGCTAAGATCTTTTCTTCGGGGACTTCAAAGGCGACGGTGAGAATGTCCGTTCTGCAGGAGACACCAAACATCATACCTTCTCTGGCTTCTCACTTAAGTACCGGCGAAGTGGGGATCCTGGGTAAGGGGGGGTGGGAAGGGTTTCCCGTCTTTGGGGCTGTCTTCTTTCTTTCTTCGATCTTAGCAACCAATTCTTTTATTTCCTTTCTTACTTCTCTTAAGAGTACCAATCTATCTTTCCTTCTGTCCACATTCATATACTTCTATCGCTGAAGTCCTTCTCTTCTCCGTGATTTCTAAAAATCTCCAACTAAGAACCTTAGTGGGCCGAAGAATCAGGACGCACAATCACAGTTCCACACTCAAACAATTAAATACAAAGACGCAGACAAGTAATACACAGGGAGATGTAACAACTCTCACAGATAAGGGGGGAGGTAGTGCTCAGGAAGGGCTCGAGCACATGTGCACATCTCAAGTGAAATGGTATAGTAAGCTTAAGCTAAAGGACAAGGGGGGACGAAGTGTATATCCTCCTGTGTTCATAGCTATAGTAGTACAAAGTAATATGAATGGAGATAAAAAGAAATAGATATTAAGCCAAAGGTATCGAGTCAAATAAGTTTCTGATGAATAATAGGAGTGTGCAGAATGAAAAGCCAGAAGAAAAGAAATAAAGTTACAACCATGGACAAAATATATTTAGTTATTAAGGCTATATAAGTGAGCTGTAAGCAATGAACAAGTGAAGAATTTAAGCAGGCAGGCTGAAGGACTCAGGAGGAGGAAAGGAGAGGTAGATAGAACTTTTAAATAAAATAGTGTGCAGAGGAGTATGAAAGAGGCAAGACTATGAATCCTTGTTAGAGGAGATAGGGAAGGGGCATCCGGTATAGATGAAATGAGAGAAAGTGAGGCAGGTAGGCAGACCCAGAGGAGGCTGACCTATCCTGTGTGGGCAGAGGCACGAAAAAGGGGATTGACCTGTACCATAGTTTAATATAAATACCTACCCAAGGATGAGGAAGAAGATGTTTCCATAGTATCAACCCTTACGTAGATTGGGACCCAAAGGGAAAGGGTGGTATAGTGACCTGAGATTGTAGTGGAAAGTTTCTCCTGGTAAATTTGAATTTTAAATTTTTTTTTAAATAGAAAAGATGAGTCCTGCGCAAGGAGATAGAAAAAAGAAAAAACCCCCAGTACAACTAATTTTTTTCAGACCCGGAAAACTGGTGGTTATCCTTGCAACAGCTTCTAAAAAAAAAAAAGGTAAAGACTCAACTCAGAATAACGCCTGAACTTTGAAACTGGCTAAGGGGAGGGATTTATTTTGGCTCAATCCTGGAATCAATAGTAGATAAATCTACTGGAAATAGCTAATACTTGTTGTACTATTAGTTTATCATACTACTATGTTTATTAAAGATATTACCAACAGCTTAATGAAATACCAGAGATGGAAGAGAGTTTTTGTACCTAATGTTTTTATGTAGTACAAAGTAACAAGATAAGTGTTAAGAAAAAAAATTATTAAAATATATGTTGTGTGCAAAATAACGAGTGTTCAAGCTAAGGGGAGGGATATGTAGTGCCCCCAGAATTTTAGGAAAGTCTGGAGACACATGTGTTCCAGCCATTTCGAATACGCGTTTAAGGATGAGCAGGGGATACTGCACCCATTTATTGTTTGTGCAGGCGAACCTGGAAGGGAGATAATTCATTGGCGCTGGCAAGTGTTCAGCGTGACCTGCCAAGAATAATCAAATACGGCCCAGAAGCTCTGTCGCCAGCTGCAAAGAGTAACGTAGCTTTGTATTGCTGAAAAACAAATGGAGTGACTCGATATAGTGACTGTTTATTAGACGTTCAACTGCTGTTGGGAGTACATGGACTGGATGTCGATAGTCAGCCACGATAAAAGCTTATGTATTAATTGTGTTCAAAAATGTGTAATTAACTGATTCTGGGTGCCCGGTAATGTGTGGGTTTACATCATAAAGTTTAGTTGTTTTTTTTTTTTTGTACAAAGTGGAAATAAATATGTTTTGGTGCATTGAACGATATTCCAAGAGTAGTGTATTTTTTAAATAAGAGAGAGAGAGAGAGAGAGAGAGAGTGAAAATTTCCCTTTCCTAGCAGTGAAATCTTCAGAGAAGCGTCTGGTGCTAGCAGAAGACATCGGCGCTGCAAGAAAGCAGAACCAGCATTCTTCAACAAGTAAGTCCACGAAAACACTTCAGTTGTATAGAGTGAGCTTAACATTACACTGGGCCACTGCAAGGTGGACGACTGTCATTTGGGAGCCACAGTGACACTAAGGTGGGTCCTCATGACGGAGTAGGTAACCATGCATTAGCCACGTATGGCCAAGGCGGAGCCAGCAGAGGACAACTGATTCCCTGCAAGACGCCTGCATGGAAGACTTCCACACATTCATTATCCCCTTAATGACAGGCAGTTTGTTGTACATGCTGTAATGCCATTCCGCCTCCCAAAGCCAGAAAACCCTGCGGTGTAAGACAGGACACAGGTCACCTTCAGAGATGCCTATCTCCACAACAGGTTTCTGCGTCGACTGTTTGGCCAGCCTGTCGGCAAGTTCGTTGCCGGGGATTCCGATGTGTCCTGGGACTGTTCCAGGGCATAGATGGACTCCTGAATGGGTGCTACCAGAGGGTGCCGAGGATAGCACTGGTCAATAGCTTGTAGGCTGCTCAGAGAGTCAGTACCCAGGAAAAATGACTCACCAAGGCATGAGCGGATGTACTCAAGAGCACAAGATATGGCCGCCAGCTTTGCAGTGAAAACACTGCAGCCAACAGGCAAGGAGTGCTGCTCAATATGTCCTCCATGAACATATGCGAAGCCTACGTGACCACCAGCCATTGAGCCATCGGTGTAAACCACTTCAGAGCCAGGGAAAACATCAAGAATCAAGAGGAAGTGACAGCGGAGAGCGGCGGGGCAAACGGAGTCCTTAGGGCCATGCAAAAGGTCCAGACGAAGCTGTGGCTGAGGTGTACACCATGGAGGCGCGCGTGAACGGATCACAAGTAGAGGTGGTAAAGGGAAGGACTCCAGTTTGGAGAGAGGGGACCGTATGCGAACTGCAATCGTTAGCCCCGATCTGGGCCGCCAATGCGGGAGATGGACTACCGCGGGCAGGAAAAGGAGAAGGTAATTCGGATGCTCAGGGGAACTATGAATGTGTGCTGCATAACTGGCGAGCAGTTGCCCACATCTGATCTGCAGTGGAAGGACACAAGCCTCCACCAGTACGCTGGTCACTGGACTCATCCTAAAAGCTCCTGTCGCTAATCGGACCCCACAGTGGTGCACAGGGTAAAGTAAATGTAATTCTAAAGGTGCTGCCGAAACATAAACCACACTCCCATAGTCAATTCAGGATTAGACAAGGAGCTCCAGCAGCATAGACCGATCTGCACCCCAATTGGTGTTGCTCAGGCAACGGAGGGCATTGAGGTGCTGCCAGCACTTCTGCTTAAGCTGATGAAGGTGAGGAAGCCAAGTCAATCGAGTGTCGAAAACAAGTCCTAGGAATTGATATGTCTCCACTGCAGTGACTGGATCGTCATTAAGGTAAAGTGCAGGTTCCGGATGAACGGTATGACGCCAACAAAAGTGCATGACACACGACTTTGCGGCTGAAAACTGGAAGCCGTGGGCTAGAGCCCATGACTGCGCCTTGTGGATGGCTCCCTGGAGGCACCGCTCAGCAACAACAGTACTGGAGCAGCAGTACGAAATGCAGGAGTCATCTGCGTACAGAGAAGGTGAGACAGAGGGCCCGACAGCTGCTGCTAGACCGTTAATGGCCACTAAAAATAGAGACACTCAATACAGAGCCCTGTGGGACTCCATTCTCCTGGATATGGATGGAACTGTGGGAGTCACCAACTTGGACATGGAAAGTACAGAGCGACAGGAAGTTTTGGATAAAAATCGGGACTGGTCCCCGGAGACCCCACTCATACAATGTGGCAAGGATATGATGTCGACAAGTCGTGTCGTATGCTATACGTAAAATGAAAAAGACAGCAATCAGGTTTTGCCATCTGAAAAAGGCTGTTCGGATGGCAGACTTGATGGACACAAGATTATCAGTGGTAGAGCGACCCTGGCGGAAGCCGCCCTGACATGGAGCCAGCAAGCCACGTGACTCCAGGACCCAACCCAACAGCCGATATACAATACGTTTCAGCAGCTTACAAAGAATGTTGGTGAGGCTGATGGGCCGATAGCTATCCACATCAAGCGAGTTTTTACCGGGTTTGAGCACCAGAATGATGGTGCTCTCCCGCCACTGTAATGGAAAGACGCCATTGCACCAATTCTGGTTGAAGATGATGAGAAGATGTCGCTTGCAGTCGGACGAGAGATGTTTAATCATCCGACTGTTGATGTGATCAGGGCCAGGAGCTGTGTTGGGGCAATGTGGCAAGAGCACTAAGGAGCTCCCACTCTGTAAATTGGGCGTTATAGGATTCACTGTAGCGTGTAGTGAATGAGAGGACCGGCCGTCGTTTGAGTGTGCGAAAGGCTGAGGGGTAATTCTCCGACACATAGGCTCGAGCACGGTGCTCGGCAATCGTGTTTGAGTTGGTACATAACTCGCCATTTAAGGTAATACTGGGGACAGTTGTTGGGGCATGGTACCCGAAAAGACGTTTGATCTTTGCCCAGACTTGGGAAGGTGCCGTGTGGCACCCAATGGTGGAGACATATCTTCCCCAACACTCCTTCTTCCATTGTTTGATAAGGTAGCGAACACGGACATGGAGCCATTTAAAGGCTATGAGGTGTTGCAGGGAAGGGTGCCGCTTATGCCGCTGTAGAGCTCACCGACGCCCCTTAACTGCTTCAGTGACTTCCGGCAACCAGCAAGGGACTGCCTTATGCCTTGGACACCCTAAAGAGCGAGGGATCGCCTTTTCTGCCACAGAAACAATTGTGCTAGTCACCTGCTCAACCACCACATAGATGTCACCATGTGGGGAAGATTCAGCAGTGACAGCAGAGGTAAAAGTTCCCCAATCCGCCTTGTTCAAAGCCCATCTGGACAGGCGTCCATGTGCCTGACGCTGACGCAGTAACAGGAAGATGGGGAAATGGTCACTACCACACAGGTTGTCATGTGCTCTCCAGTGGATAGATGGGAGAAGTCCTGGGCTGCAAAATGATAAATCAATGGCCGAGTAAATGCCATGAGCCACACTGAAATGTGTGGCAGCCCCAGTATTTAAGACGTAGAGGTCGAATTGTGACAGTAAAGTTTCAACATATCTGCCTCGGCCAGTAAGCATGGTACCACCCCACAAGGGGTTATGGGGATTAAAATCTCCCAGAAGTAGGAAAGGTTTAGGGAGTGCAGCAAATACGTTCAGGGGTTCTGCACCATCTGGAGGAAGATCTACATTGCAGACAGTTATTTCCTGTGTCATCCTTATTCTGACAGCCACAGCTTCAAGAGGGGTTTGAAGGGGCACATGTTCACTACAGACCGAGTTTAGGACATAAATGCAAACTCCACCTGACAGTCGATTATAGTCGCTGCGGTTCCCGTAATATCCCTTATAGCCGCAGAGGGCAGGGGTCTGCATTGCTGGGAACCAGGTTTCCTGGAGGGCAATGCAGATAGCAGGTGTAAAACTTTAACAGTTGCCACAGCTCAGCCAAGCGGTGGAAAAAACCACCGCAATTCCACTGGATGATGACATCATGAGACTGGGAAGGCATGTAACATTCAATGAGGCAGTTTATGCCTCAGAGTCACCTGCTGCCACCGATTTATTGCCTGAGCAGTCTATATCCATTGTGTCTGAGGGTCTGGCGAGATATAGGTCTTCAGCGGACGCCAAAATCTCCACCCCATCCTCAGCCGCAGAGCTTGTACGTAGCGGTGGTGTGGGTGCCATCTCAATTTCCTTGGTCTTAGGGGTTTTCTTTTTGGATTTATCTCACTGCTACTCGGGTTTCCCTGGCTGGGAGGACTTCACTGGCTCAGTCTCTGGGACTGAGGATGAGCGTGAAGCCCTACTACGAGCTGCTTGTGGGTTGTTCAGCCACTGGCAGGTGTCGTCTTTCCCACTAGAAGAAAAACCTGGGAAGAGAGTGACCCAAGGGAGCCCTTGGCATGTGATGCTGGAAGTACAGTGGGAAGACATATGACCGAACTTCCAGCACTTAAAGCACTGCATCGGGGGAGGGATATAGAGCTTGACATCACACCGGTAGACCATCACCTTGACCTTCTCGGGCAATGTATCACCCTCAAAGGCCAAGATGAAGGTACCGGTGGCAACCTGATTATACTTCGGACTCACCGGATGAAATGTACATCTCGCCGCTCTAAATTGGTGCAGCTCATCATCGGACTGCAGAAGAAGGTCTATGAGAAATATGATACCCCGGACCATATTTAAGCTCTTATGGGGTGTGATGGTTACAGGAACATCCCCCAACTTGTCACAAGTGAGTTACTCCTGTGATTTGCAGAGGATGCTGTTTTGATCAAGACTGACCCAGATCTCATTTTGGACAAGCCCTCCACCTCCCTGAACTTGTCCTCTAAATACTCAACAAAAAACTGAGGCTTCATCATCATGAAAGATTCCCCATCATCTCTCGAACATACAAGGTACCAGGGCAAACAAGATCCACTGTTATCCTTAGCCTGACATCCCTCCCATGGTGTGGCCAGAGAGGGGAACGATTTGGGGTCATTCTTCTGTGCATTGAATTGAGCTCGTGATTACTTAGAGACTGCTGGTGTTTCACCACCAGCAAGAGATGGTGGACTATGCTTCATCGTGTCTCATCTGCCCTGATGCCACCCACTCTGACCAGGGCCCCGCCCCCCCACAGGCGCCACCCACTCGCAGCAAAGGCAACCTGGCAGGATGGCCATTACCGGGAGACCCGATGCCCCAGGGAGATGGGCATCTACCCCTTGGTATACGTGGGGAGTTAATGGCGCAGACATCAGCAGAGTGATCCCTGTGTGGTCATTGGGCTATAACCAACAGGGTACATGATGGCCCCATCACAACGGACTGGCTACCATACTGGATATCAGGTACAAAGAAGTCCATGGTCATCATCGACGCAGAAATTGACACTGCATAGTGCATGGTGGAAAACGCACCCAGGGTGGTGTCCTCACCCAAGAGATGGAGAATGGGCAGCAATGCAATGTGACAAGAAGAAAGTAGGCTAAAGATCTCAAGACATGATGCACCTTGTAAGGCAGCCTTCCCCAATTGGCTCGCTCTTTGGGAAAATTTTGAAGAATGGAGGTCAAACCCTACAGTTGGCCATCACATATAGGCCAAAACATGTAAAACTCCTTTTAGTTGCCTCGTACGACAGGCAGGAATACCTCAGTCCTATTCTAACCCCCGGACCCGCAGGGGAGGAGAAAAGAGTTCCACTTGCATGAATATCAAGAGCTCAGATGGAAACCCTGTTCTAAGCAAAGAAGGGAAAGCAGACAGGTGGAAGGAGTATATAGAGGGTCTATACAAGAGCAATGTACTTGAGGACAATATAATGGAAATGGAAGAGGATGTAGATGAAGATGAAATGGGAGAGATATAATACTGCGTGAAGAGTTTGACAGAGCACTGAAAGGCCTAAGTTTAAACAAGGCCCCAGGGGTAGACAACATTCCATTAGAACTACTAACAGCCTTGGGAGAGCCAGCCCTGACAAAACTCTACCATCTGGTGAGCAAGATGTATGAAACAGGCGAAATACCCTCAGACTACAAGAACAATAAAATAATCCCATTCCCAAAGAAAGTAGGCATTGACAGATGTGAAAATTACTGAACTATCAGTTTAATAAGTCGCAGTTGCAAAATACTAATGGGAATTCTTTACAGACAAACGGAAAAACTGGTAGAAGCCGACCTTAGGGAAGATCAGTTTGGATTCCATAGAAATACTGGAACACGTGAGGCAATACTGACCCTACAACTTATCTTAAAAGATAGATTAAGGAAAGGCAATCCTATGTCTCTAGCATTTGTAGACTTAGAGGAAGCTTTTGACAATTTTGATTGAAATAGTCTCTTTCAAATTCTGAAGGTGGCAAGGGGTAAAATACAGGGAACGAAAGGCTATTTACAAGTTGTACAGAAACCAGATGGCAGTTATAAGAGTCGAGGGGCATGAAAGGGAAGCAGTGGTTGGGAAGGGAGTGAGACAGGGTTGTAGCCTACCCCAGGTGGTATTCAATCTGTATATTGAGTAAGCAGTAAAAGAAACAAAAGAAAAATTCAGAGAGGAATTAAAATCCATGGAGGAGAGATAAAAACCTTTAGGTTTGCTATGACACTGTGATTCTGTCAGAGACAGCAAAGGACCTGGAAGAGCAGTTGAACAGAATGGACAGTGTCTTCAAAGGAGGATATAAGATGAACATCAATAAAAGCAAAATGAGGATAATGGAATGTAGTCGAATTAAATCGGGTCTTGCTGAGGGAATTAGATTAGGAAATGAGACACTTAAAGTAGTAAATGAGTTCTGCTATTTGGGGAACAAAATAACTGATGATGGTCGAAGTAGACAGGATATAAAATGTAGACTGGCAATGGCAAGGAAAGTGTTTCTGAAGAAGAGAAATTTGTTAACATCAAGTATAGACTTAAGTGTCAGAAGTTGTTTCTGAAAGTATTTGTATGGAGTGTAGGCATGTATGGAAGTGAAATATGGATGATAAATAGTTTGGAGAAGAAGAGAACAGAAGCTTTCAAAATGTGGTGCTACGTAGGAATGCTGAAGGTTAGATCACATAACTAATGATAAAGTATTGAATAGAATTGGGGTGAAAAGAAATTTTTGGCACCACTTGACTAGAAGAAGGTAGGACATGTTCCGAGGCATCAAGGGATCACCAATTTAGTACTGGAGGGCAGTGTGGAGGGTAAAAATCATAGAGGGAGACCAAGAGATTAATACACTAAGCAGATTCAGAATGATGTAGGTTGCAGTAGGTATTGGGAGAAGAAGAAGCTTGCACGGGATAGTGTAGCATGGAGAGCTGTATCAAACCAGTCTCTGGACTGAAGACCACCACCACCACAACAACAACAACATAGGTGATAAATGTAACGCTTTCCTTAACATATTTCTCATGCTCTTTGAAAGTTGATTTCCATTAGAATGTTCTTAACAGGGTACTAGCACTAACAGGGAACCCGGGTTGCTTAGTAGTGAGATAAGGATATCATGTAGAACAACGCGGGAATTATATCAAAATGTTAAGTAGTCACAATCGAGCTGCAGTAGCCCATTACAAAAAGTATTGTAAAGTGCTTAAAAATGTTATTAGGAAGGCAAAGAGTATGTGGTATGCAAATAGAATACCTAATTCACATGATAAAATTAAAGCCATATGGTTAGTTGTGAAGGAAGTGTCTGGTCAGCAGCACAGGGTCAGTGTTATAAAGTCAGTTCATAGTAAAAATATTTCTGTTACTGATAAATCAGATATATGTACAGTATTTAACACTAATTTTCTTAGCATTGCTGATGAATTAAATAAAAATTTAGTAAATTTAGTTTCTACAGGGAATAATATAACTTTCTTGGCAAATGCCTTTCTGAGATTGATGTCTGAAATACACCTCTTTGATACAGACAAGGGGGAGACTGAGTCAATAATTAAACCACTGAAGACTAAGGAGTCTTATGGTTACGATGGAGTGCCTAGCAGAAATTTAAAGTACTGTGCTGCACATGTTAGCCCTGTATTTAGTCATATTTGTAATTTTTCCTTTAGGAATGGTCAGTTTCCTGAACGATTAAAATACTCAGTAGTAAAGGCGCTTTATAAAAAGGGAGAAAGGGATAATGTAGAGAATTTTAGACTAATTTCTATGGTATCAGTGTTTGTTAAAGTTATTGAAAAGGCTGTGTATATAAGGATAATTGATCATTTTATATCACACAATTTGCTATCAAATGTACAGTTCGGCTTTAGAAGTCACTTAACAACTGAAAATGCTATACTCTCTTTTCTTTGTGAGGTACTGGATGGGTTAAACAAAAGGTTTTGAACACTAGGCATATTTTTTATTTAACTAAGGCGTTTGATTGTGCTGATCACAAAATATTGTTCCATAAGTTGAACCATTATGGAATACAGGGAGTAGCCCACAATTGGTTCACCTCTTACTTTAGCAACAGACAGCAAAAGGTCATTATTCACAATATTGAGAATGGCTGTGATATGGGGTCTGAGTGGGGTATGGTCAAATGGGATGTGCCCCAGGGATCAGTGTTGGGGCCACTTCTGTTCCTTATTTATATAAATGATATTCCCTCTAGTATTACGGGTAAGTCTAAAATATTTCTGTTTGCTGATTACACTAGCTTGGTAGAAAAGGATGTTGTGTGCAACACTGGGTCAGTTTCAAATAGTGCAGCTCATGACCTCAGTTCATGGCTTGTAGAAAATAAACTAACGCTAAATCACAGTAAGACTCAATTTTTACAATTTCTAACACACAATTCAACAAAACCTGAGATTTTAATTTTACAGAATGGACATATGATCAGTGAAACTGAACAGTTCAAATTTCTAGGTGTTCAGATAGATAGTAAACTGTCGTGGAAAGCCCATGTTCAGGATCTTGTTCAAAGACTTAATGCTGCCATATTTACTAATTGTACGGTATCTGAAGTGAGTGATAGTTCGACATGAAAATTAGTCTACTTTGCTTATTTTCATTCGCTTATGTCATATGGTATTATATTTTGGAGTAACTCTTCCCGTTCTAAAAGGATATTTTTGGCTCAGAAACAGGCAGTTCAGGCAATAAGTGGTATAAGTTCATGAACCTCTTGTCAACCCCTGTTCACGATTGTGGGTATTTTGACATTGGCCTCTATATATATATATATATATATATATATATATATATATATATATATATATATAATACAGGGAAACATTCCACGTAGGAAAAATATATCTAAAAACAAAGATGATGTGACTTACCAAGTGAAAGTGCTGGCAGGTTGACAGACACACAAACAAACACAAACATACACACAGAATTCAAGCTTTCACAACAAACTGTTGCCTCATCAGGAAAGAGGGAAGGAGAGGGAAAGACGAAAGGATGTGGGTTTTAAGGGAGAGGGTAAGGAGTCATTCCAATCCCGGGAGTGGAAAGACTTACCTTAGGGGGAAAAAAGGATGGGTATACACTCGCACACACACACACACATATCCATCCACACATATACAGACACAAGCAGACATATTTAAAGACAAAGAGTTTGGGCAGAGATGTCAGTCGAGGCAGAGGTGCAGAGGCAAAGATGTTGAATGACAGGTGAGGTATGAGTGGTGGCAACTTGAAATTAGCGGAGATTGAGGCCTGGTGGATAACGGGGAGAGAGGATATATTGAAGAGCAAGTTCCCATCTCCGGAGTTCGGACAGGCTGGTGTTAGTGGGAAGTATCCAGATAACCCGGACGGCGTAACACTGTGCCAAGATGTGCTGGCCGTGCACCAAGGCATGTTTAGCCACAGGGTGATCCTCATTACCAACAAACACTGTCTGCCTGTGTCCATTCATGCGAATGGACAGTTTGTTGCTGGTCATTCCCACATAGAATGCGTCACAGTGTAGGCAGGTCAGTTGGTAGATCACGTGGGTGCTTTCACACGTCGCTCTGCCTTTGATCGTGTACACCTTCCGGGTTACAGGACTGGAGTAGGTGGTGGTTGGAGGGTGCATGGGACAGGTTTTACACCGGGGGCAGTTACAAGGGTAGGAGCCAGAGGGTAGGGAAGGTGGTTTGAGGATTTCATAGGGATGACCTAAGAGGATACAAAGGTTAGGTGGACGGCGGAAAGACACTCTTGGTGGAGTGGGGAGGATTTCATGAAGGATAGATCTCATTTCAGGGCAGGATTTGAGGAAGTCGTATCCCTGCTGGAGAGCCACATTCAGAATCTGATCCAGTCCCGGAAAGTATCCTGTCACAAAGTGGGGCACTTTTGTGGTTCTTCTGTGGGAGGTTCTGGGTTTGAGAGGATGAGGAAGTGGCTCTGGTTATTTGCTTCTGTACCAGTTCGGGAGGGTAGTTGCGGGATGCGAAAGCTGTTGTCAGGTTGTTGGTGTAATGCTTCAGGGATTCCGCACTGGAGCAGATTCATTTGCCACGAAGACCTAGGCTGTAGGGAAGGGACCGTTTGATGTGGAATGGGTGGCAGCTGTCGTAATGGAGGTACTGTTGCTTGTTGGTGGGTTTGATGTGGACGGACGTGTGAAGCTGGCCATTGGACAGGTGGAGGTCAACATCAAGGAAAGTGGCATGGGATTTGGAGTAGGACCACGTGAATCTGATGGAACCAAAGGAGTTGAGGTTGGAGAGGAAATTCTGGAGTTCTTCTTCACTGTGAGTCCAGATCATGAAGATGTCATCAATAAATCTGTACCAAACTTTGGGTTGGCAGGCCTGGGTAACCAAGAAGGCTTCCTCTAAGCGACCCATGAATAGGTTGGCGTACAAAGGGGCCATCCTGGTACCCATGGCTGTTCCCTTTAATTGTTGGTATGTCTGGTCTTCAAAAGTGAAGAAGTTGTGGGTCAGGATGAAGCTGGATAAGGTAATGAGGAAAGAGGATTTAGGTAGGGTGGCAGGTGATCGGCGTGAAAGGAAGTGCTCCATCGCAGCGAGGCCCTGGACGTGCGGGATATTTGTGTATAAGGAAGTGGCATCAATGGTTACAAGGATGGTTTCTGGGGGTAACGGATTGGGTAAGGATTCCAGGCGTTCGAGAAAGTGGTTGGTGTCTTTGATGAAGGATGGGAGACTGCATGTAATGTGTTGAAGGTGTTGATCTACGTAGGCAGAGATACGTTCTGTGGGGGCTTGGTAACCAGCTACAATGGGGCGGCCGGGATGATTGGGTTTGTGAATTTTAGGAAGAAGGTAGAAGGTAGGGGTGCGGGGTGTCGGTGGGGTCAGGAGGTTGATGGAGTCAGGTTCTGAGGATTCCTTGAAGCTCCGCCTGGACATCAGGAATGGGATTACCTTGGCAAACTTTGTATGTGGTGTTGTCTGAAAGCTGACGCAGTCCCTCAGCCACATACTCCCGACGATCAAGTACCACGGTCGTGGAACCCTTGTCCGCCGGAAGAATGACGATGGACCGGTCAGCCTTCAGAACACGGATAGCCTGGGCTTCAGCAGTGATGATGTTGGGAGTAGGATTAAGGTTTTTTAAGAAGGATTGAGAGGCAAGGCTGGAAGTCAGAAATTCCTGGAAGGTTTGGAGAGGGTGATTTTGAGGAAGAGGAGGTGGGTCCCGCTGTGACAGAGGACGGAACTGTTCCAGGCAGAAATTGAACCCTGCCTGGAACAGTTCCGTCCTCCGTCACAACGGGACCCACCTCCTCTTCCTCAAAATCACCCTCTCCAAACCTTCCAGGAATTTCTGACTTCCAGCCTTGCCTCTCAATCCTTCTTAAAAAACCTTAATCCTACTCCCAACATCACCACTGCTGAAGCCCAGGCTATCCGTGATCTGAAGGCTGACCGGTCCATCGCCATTCTTCCGGCGGACAAGGGTTCCACGACCGTGGTACTTGATCGTCGGGAGTATGTGGCTGAGGGACTGCGTCAGCTTTCAGACAACACCACATACAAAGTTTGCCAAGGTAATCCCATTCCTGATGTCCAGGCGGAGCTTCAAGGAATCCTCAGAACCTTAGGCCCCCTACAAAACCTTTCACCTGACTCCATCAACCTCCTGACCCCACCGACACCCCGCACCCCTACCTTCTACCTTCTTCCTAAAATTCACAAACCCAATCATCCCGGCCGCCCCATTGTAGCTGGTTACTAAGCCCCCACAGAACGTATCTCTGCCTACGTAGATCAACACCTTCAACACATTACATGCAGTCTCCCATCCTTCATCAAAGACATCAACCACTTTCTCGAACGCCTGGAATCCTTACCCAATCCGTTACCCCCAGAAACCATCCTTGTAACCATTGATGCCACTTCCTTATACACAAATATCCCGCACGTCCAGGGCCTCGCTGCGATGGAGCACTTCCTTTCACGCCGATCACCTGCCACCCTACCTAAAACCTCTTTCCTCATTACCTTACCCAGCTTCATCCTGACCCACAACTTCTTCACTTTTGAAGACCAGACATACCAACAATTAAAGGGAACAGCCATGGGTACCAGGATGGCCCCTTTGTACGCCAACCTATTCATGGGTCGCTTAGAGGAAGCCTTCTTGGTTACCCAGGCCTGCCAACCCAAAGTTTGATACAGATTTATTGATGACATCTTCATGATATGGACTCACAGTGAAGTAGAACTCCAGAATTTCCTCTCCAACCTCAACTCCTTTGGTTCCATCAGATTCACGTGGTCCTACTCCAAATCCCATGCCACTTTCCTTGATGTTGACCTCCACCTGTCCAATGGCCAGCTTCACACGTCCGTCCACATCAAACCCACCAACAAGCAACAGTACCTCCATTACGACAGCTGCCACCCATTCCACATCAAACGGTCCCTTCCCTACAGCCTAGGTCTTCGTGGCAAACGAATCTGCTCCAGTCCGGAATCCCTGAAGCACTACACCAACAACCTGACAACAGCTTTCACATCCCGCAACTACCCTCCCGACCTGGTACAGAAACAAATAACCAGAGCCACTTCCTCATCCTCTCAAACCCAGAACCTCCCACAGAAGAACCACAAAAGTGCCCCACTTGTGACAGGATACTTTCCAGGACTGGATCAGATTCTGAATGTGGCTCTCCAGCAGGGATACGACTTCCTCAAATCCTGCCCTGAAATGAGATCCATCCTTCATGAAATCCTCCCCACTCCACCAAGAGTGTCTTTCCACCGTCCACCTAACCTTCGTAACCTCTTAGTTCATCCCTATGAAATCCCCAAACCACCTTCCCTACCCTCTGGCTCCTACCCTTGTAACCGCCCCCGGTGTAAAACCTGTCCCATGCACCCTCCCACCACCACCTACTCCAGTCCTGTAACCCGGAAGGTGTACACGATCAAAGGCAGAGCCACGTGTGAAAGCACCCACGTGATCTACCAACTGACCTGCCTACACTGTGACGCATTCTATGTGGGAATGACCAGCAACAAACTGTCCATTCGCATGAATGGACACGGGCAGACAGTGTTTGTTGGTAATGAGGATCACCCTGTGGCTAAACATGCCTTGGTGCACGGCCAGCACATCTTGGCACAGTGTTACGCCGTCCGGGTTATCTGGATACTTCCCACTAACACCAACCTATCCGAACTCCGGAGATGGGAACTTGCTCTTCAATATATCCTCTCTTCCCATTATCCACCAGGCCTCAATCTCCGCTAATTTCAAGTTGCCACCACTCATACCTCACCTGTCATTCAACATCTTTGCCTCTGCACTTCTGCCTCGACTGACATCTCTGCCCAAACTCTTTGTCTTTAAATATGTCTGCTTGTGTCTGTATATGTGTGGATGGATATGTGTGTGTGTGTGAGTGTATACCCGTCCTTTTTTCCCCCTAAGGTAAGTCTTTCCACTCCCGGGATTGGAATGACTCCTTACCCTCTCCCTTAAAACCCACATCCTTTCGTCTTTCCCTCTCCTTCCCTCTTTCCTGATGAGGCAACAGTTTGTTGCGAAAGCTTGAATTCTGTGTGTATGTTTGTGTGTCTGTCGACCTGCCAGCACTTTCATTTGGTAAGTCACATCATCTTTGTTATATATATATATATATATATATATATATATATATATATATATATATATATATATATATATATATTGTGCTAATCATAAAATATTGTTCCATAAGTTGAACCATTATGGAATACACGGAGCAGCCCACAATTGGTTCACCTCTTACTTTAGCAACAGGCAGCAAAAGATCATTATTCACAATATTGAGAATGGCTGTGATATGGGGTCTGAGTGGGGTACGGTCAAATGGGATGTGCCCCAGATTTCATTTCTTGTTAACAATATTAGCTTATTCCCAAGAATAAGCAGCTTTCACTCAGTTAATACTCGGCAGAACCCAAACCTGCATTTGGATCGGGCTTCGTTAACTCTAGTGCAGAAAAGTGTGCAGTATACTGCTGCATCCATTTTCTGTAAGATACCATTCGAATAAAAAAATCTTAGCAGTAATCCATGTGCTTTCAAATCAAAACTGAAGAGTTTCCTTATGGATCACTCCTCCTATTCTGTCGAGGAGTTCCTTAAAAAGCTGACTCTTGTTGTATTGTTGTTTGCATTTACTTAACCTTATGGATTGACTTTTTTCTGGTTCTTAAACATTTTATTTTTATCTATTATTACCTTTATGTTGTAATTTCATGTACTGACACATTCCATGACCTTGGAGAATTGGTCCTAAATTTGGTCCATTGGAACTTGACGTGGAAATAAATGAATAGTCATGATATGCAAACTGGGGTCACAATCATTCTCATGAAATTTCAATCACCGACTTTTTCCTCCAAATGTGAAAATATTTTGTTGGTGCGCCTGCATAGGGGGAAATTATCATCATAATAAAATAGGAAAAATCACATCTCACATGAAAAATTTAAGTCCTTCCTTCCATGTGCTGTTCGAGAGTGGAACTGCAAAGAAATAGCTAGAAGGTGATTCAGTGAACCCTCTTCCAGACACTTAACTGTGAATTGCAGAGTAGTCTTGTAGATATGAACTACATCTGTCACAATTTTATTCTCTCTGGAACATCACAAAATGCTGCTGCAAATACCTGATGATACTGACAACATGTTAATCCAGTCATTATGTCAATTTCTGAGGCACGAACTGGAGCATGTTACTTAGTCGAAGCTGTGCCTCACTATTTTGGTCACTACTGCAATTCCCAGAACAGTCTCAACATTACTGGTTTTAACATTTGTTCTTCTTGCATACTGTCTATGTAAGCAATGCCATTTTCAGTGTCTCTGTGCAATATCCCACAGAGCATATATCTCCTCTGCAAGCATACGAAAACTGTAATGAGCCTTATGTTTATAATACTTGCATATCTTGTAACATTACGCTGGTATTCGTGCTAACCTACAGTGTCTCAAATATCTAAGATTGTCGTCACATTTATGTGAACTGTTACAGAAGATCCCTTGTAATTTTGTAGATGTAATTGCAAGACTCTCATAGATGATTTAAATTTAAATTGGATAAAATCATAGCACCTAGCTAGACAAAAAAGAAGGCTCGTAGTTTATATGGCACGAAAAGAACATAATGACCATTTGTTAATCAAGTTTAATAAAACACATATAAGTCATGACATTACACCAATTTACGCCAGAGTCACTATATGAAAAAGATCATACAATACATGATGTCTTAAAAAATTTGAAGTGCTATGGATTAGAAGTGAAATTGGAGCAGGCACAAGCAAAAATATTTGGCAATGTGTGCAACTGAAGAACTACTATGTTGACTCAAGGTCCTTCTCAAACCTCTGGTTTCCAGGAATATTTTCAACTTTATTTCTCATTTTGTGTCTAATGAAATAGAAATAATACAACGCAAGCATTGGTGGAAAAATCACTCGACTCACCAGCATGTGTTGTGAACTTAACAAATACATAATTTCCTGATAGAGTTTAACATTCTGAATAGGGGGATGAATTATAACTTCCCAACAAAGATAAGTGATTAGGTGTCCAAAAAATTTATTGCCAAAGAGAAAAGTGAATGTGAAATTGCAAAGGCACCCAAATTTGTAAAAACCAGTATGGTGGTTAGCATGTGAAAGCATTTGTGTGCCAAAATAATGTCACTGTAACTAGAGCCAATAAGAGTAATAAGTCAGTGTTAATTAATGATGATGAACACACTGCTAAAATAAAATAAAAATTTGAAGAAAATGATTTTGTAGAAGTAAATAAATGTGCTCTACAGACTTTTGCCAATGAAATTAGAATGACCATTAACAACTCGAATGTACTGCTAAACTCAAACTGGAGAGAAGAAAGTCCATTAATGATCAACCCTAAAATACCTTTCTTAAAAGCACAGATCAAGCTGCACAAAGATAATGCCCATATTCGTCCCACTATTGGTGTGTGGAAGAGCCCAAACTATTACGTAAACAGGTTGTGCCAATCAAAGATTAAAGAACTTGACACATTTCACAAACCATATAGTTTAAAAAACAGTTAGGAAATGATTCAGGCCATAAAAGATATTGTTTTACCAGAAAATAGTACATTACTTACTTCTGACATAAATAGCCTATACACAAATTGATCCACTGAGGATTGTGTATCAAATTTGTCTGCACTGCAAAAAGCCAAATAACCATACATTACTGAATTACTTGAGCTCACAAAATTAACACTACCTTTTAATTATTTCTCTTTCAATCAAAAAACATACTGTCAAAACAAGGGATTGACAATAGATTCAAGTCTCTCAGATATACTCTCAAAGATTTTCATGAACAATTTAGAAGTCAAATTTCTCCAAACCAATAGTGAACTGTGCAAGAAAATCTTGTTGTACAGGAGACATGTGGTCAATATTTTAAAATTATTCAGTGGTAGTGTAGAATGAATTGCAGAGATGGATGTTCATTTAAATTCCTTGTGTGCTAAATAACTTTTATGAAAGAACTGGAACAAACAGTTCACTCAATTTTCTTGACCTAATGGTGTAGGTTCGAGCCTTGTACCCAACATCTTTTACAATTCAATCACCTCTGACATAATTATTCCAGCAGATTCATTTTATCCGTGATCACAGCATGCTAAGTATCAATTAGATCAGGAAGATAAGAATAGAGAAATTGGCATCATTATTCAGATATGCAAGGCGAATGGCGACAGGAAAAGTGATAATAGAAAGATGGGTGAAAAAGTGTTTAGGAAAATAGAAAATAAAAATCCTTTGTAAATTTAATACTAATAAAATATCTCTGCCATATTATGGTTCATTACGTGAAAAAGTTGCAAATGATTTCAGAAAACAAAACATACAGGCAGGTTTCCAGACAATAAAAAGTTAGGCCAATTTTTACACCTCAGTTTAGAGCCCCCCAAATTAGTTAACTGTAATGCAGGAGTACATACAATTAAATACAGTTCATGCAGCTGCTACTATATTGTGCAGACAGGCAGAGAAATTGGAAAACAGTTTAGGGAACAGGGCTACATAAGCAACAGCCCCTGGGAGCACATCTACAACAGCATAACCATAAGCTAATAGAAATGGAAAAATAACTTACTGTATTGCACACTGAGAATAAGAGTAATAATTTAGATACATTAAAAGAGTTAGAAATTTACAATGACAATCATTAATCTCTTGCTAGTCTGATGAATGAACACCCAAAAAATACCTGGGACTGTTTTTTTGGAATATTTGATGGATTGCTTCTCAGTCGAAATGAATAAGATGCTTACTTTCCTGAATTACTTTGGAAACATATGATTTAATTCTCAATCAAAATGAATAATATGCTTACTTTACTGAGTTGCCTCAGGAACATGCGATTTAATTCAATCTCTTTTTAAAGTTTCTTGTTCTTAGACCCAAATTATCTTCATGAAGTAATAAATCTATTACAGTGACCTGATGTGAGCAAAATACTGTGCTTCGTAAAGTAAGCGATCCACATTTTATGTATGAACTTAATATGTGCTTTGGTCTTATCTTAAAACACATATTTGTATATTAGACAAACAAGTTATTGCATGATGTGTAGGCATTTTTATACAGGATTGCTTCAACTTTTACACTTATTTATAATGAATACAAACAATTTTATCCTGTAATGTTGTTCGGTATATTCCTTGTAAAAAATTGCCAGTGATCTGGATTGTGGACCACTCAATAATGTCCGGTTTTTGAATCATGTATACTAAGTTGTTTAATTGACCAGTACTTTCCACATAAGCCATGCAAAGAGATGGCACTCTGAAGACATACTGGGGTTCCAATGCCCTCTAACGGGTGCCATGTCTTCTTCTGCAGTGCAGACAGTTTGGCTTGACACTACAGTTCAAGCCTTATGCCTGTTAGGTTCTTTGTTGGCATTAAGCTTTTAATTGACAAAGCTTAAGATTCAATTGATGAAACATGACTGGTATGTCAAAGTTGTGTTGTACATATGTACTCTATGGTATGTATTAGAGGTTCACATTTTATTACTCTTTGCTGTTCTGACTGACCATTAAAAGACTCTAGTAGTATCTACCATATACAAAAACAAATTTTGTTCATTTATCAGGCCATGATATGATGGGACAATCCACAAACACACCATGACAAGAAACAATAAAGAAATTCTTAAAAACCAAGCGAATATTTTTGCATGACCTTACAGCATTTTTAAAGCTTATTAGATAATTACTGACTTAAATAGTTTTAAACATAAAAGGTAATAGTGTGCTGCGACCTGCCAGTTGACTTCATTATTCAATTTCAACTTCCTTAACCAAATATTAATTATAAAATTGGCATAGCTCATTAAACAGAACCTGACATACCAATTTAACAACTTATCATTCTGTCAGCTGCCTAAGCATGTGGTTAAAAATCACTTGTAATTCCAACTCTGATGAAACCTAGGGAGTTCTTTATCCCCTCTTGAAATTATGAAGCTGCATTTAATATTTTATTTAAAGAGAATAGGAAAGTTCATTTTATCAGTGGTTTTTGTAGTACACAGGTATTTTGCTATAACTGTAAGAGCTGGTGAATTGAAAAATTTCTAATTTACATCATAATAGCTTAATCAATACAGAATGTATGAACCTGTAATTCTCTATTTTGGCCCCATGGTGCCCTGTCCATCCATATTGCACTCAAAGGATGTCCCCTTGCTCTGTTGTTCAAGTTTCAAACATTAATGTTATCCTGTGAGCAGCTCCACTCAATCAAGCATCACCAGGCCTTTACACCATCACTTGTGGCACTATATGAGGCACTCCCACTGCATTGCTTCAGAACATTGCAAGGCCAGAGCCACTACCTGTTTTGTAATACAGCACCTATTTTCATATATGGTGTCTATTCTTTTGGCTATATGCAAAAGAACACAAACCTTATGTGATTTACCGGCCATACAACCATGACAATCAAAGATCCACTTTTCTCTTTTTGCTCTACCCTTCTGTAATCGGAGCTGCCTGAGCTCTTATTATAGCTACACATACACCGAGTAATATTACCACATCATCATCACTACCTCTAAACTTCTATTAATGCATACACATAACATTTTTAGATAAAATTTATAAAGTCTGAATATAATACTAGATAAAGTGGGTATAGTACACTTAAACAGGAAAAACAAGAATTCTTAAGTAAAACCATAGTTGAAATCAGAAAAAATACTGTATAAATATTCAACCTTGTAGAGCACCAACAATTTCAGGATGGTTTCGTACCAATGCCTGGAAACTTTGCAAGCAACCACGAAAGTGTGTCACATTCCAGCCACAGTCCCACAATATTGCTTTAAGGCCCAAAGATTTTCTTAATGTATCCTGTAGTCTTACAATTTCTGTTCTTACAGGCTTTCTAGCAGCCAGCTTCTCTCGAGCCACAGTTACGTTTTCCTCCAGCCAGGACCTACAAAAATTTAAAAATTTGTACATTTTGTACACTGACAAGAAGGGACAGGATGATAGGACATCTGTTAACACATCAAGGAATGACTTCCATGGTACTAGAGGGAGCTGTAGAGGAAAAAACTGTAGAGGAAGACAGAGATTGTGATACATCCAGCAAATAATCGAGGACATAGGTTGCAAGTGCTGCTCTGAGATGAAGAGGTTGCTACAGGACAGGATTTCGTGGCAGGTCACATCACACCACTCAGAAGACTGATGACCCGATGTATATTTTCCGAGTCATCAGTCTTCTGAGTGGTGTGATGTGACCTGCCACGAAATCCTGTCCTGTAGCAACCTCTTCATCTCAGAGCAGCACTTGCAACCTATGTCCTCGATTATTTGCTGGATGTATCCCAATCTCTGTAATCCTCTACAGTTTTTTTCCTCTACACTGTGTAACACACAGGCATTTAACTCACAACTGATAACAAATCACTGCAAGCTGAAAATATTTACAGCAAAAACATAAACCATCACAGGCAGCAACTCAAATTATACTGAAAGCACTATTAAGTTTGTCTCCAATTAAAAATGAGCAAAATTATCTTAGCTTGCTCTGAAGGACAGAAGCAACCATTATGTAATTTATTAACTAAACACACCATCTTCCAGAAAGCTGTATGACTTAACATATACATGAATAAAATAATGAGACCGTAGATAAACACAAAATCAGCACTTAGCAGTACAAGTGCAGGAAACTGCTGTCTGCAGTTTGTAGACCCTGTGGATTACTGAGATCTGTCACTTACTTTATTATTAAGAGAAAGTTCAAATTTCCAAAACAGTAAAGTGATTAGGTCAGAAATAGTAAGGTTGCGGATGTAATCAGATGGCTGTACTCTTAGCACTCACATTCTCTAAAGTCAGGGACCAACAAAATGTAACCAATTAATGTTGAAACTTGTTTTTTTGTGAGTTTACAATACACTCTAAATGGAGCAATGGAAAACAGGAAATTGAGAAATTTTCTGTGAATATAAAAATAATGCATCTCATTCACACCATGTTTAAAAAATATTGGGAGAATTCTTCATGATAGAATTTCCTTGATGTCAGAAGAAATTCTTCATGTGGAGGCAATTTTTGTAACCATACCAAACATTTTTTCTGTGTAAATACTGTAGTATAAGTAAGACTGACAAACCATACTACTAAGAGTTTAATGCAGACCTGATTTCATTTATACATACTCTTCAAGAAAAATAGGAATAGTCTAAGAGAAGTGGCTTCTGGTGCACAACTAAAGCCAAATTGGAATCATTATTTAGGACCAAGGGGGTTGAGCAATGCTTTTCATCATGAGTTCAAGTAAACTCAACTGCATTACGGGATTACTAATCAAAAAGCAGTAGCAATGCTACAAGACGAACATTATGCATCGTGGAGAAAATTAATGTTAAAGTCCTGAGAGCATACAATGGGAGAAGAGATGGGCAACATATTACTCCTGTGAAACCTCACTGCATGACCACAATCAGAAAATGAGAGATATTAGAGCGTATGTGGAGGTGTACGACTAGCATCATTCCCACACTCCATTTGCAAACGGGACAGAAAGGTGGGAAAATGGCAATGGTACCAGAAGTATGCTCCACGTGCAGAGTATAGATGTAGATGTACATTTTTAGGTCACAGTTTTGGTTGATCTGCTCTCTAAGATCTTCAGAAATACTAGATAATAAGGCAAATATTGTACTACTTGTCAGTAATATAAGGGCTAGCTAAATAATTACACGAGAAAATAAAAATTGAGAGTAAAATTAGACAAGTGATGGTACTGTTGATACTGGCATTCATACCCATGATACTAATGTCTTTATATGCTTAAAGTAATATACCAGAATTTAAAACATAGCTTTTCCCTAAAGAGCAGAGAAGTCACTGAACACAGTAACAATCTCTTCTGTTCTCCTTAATAACACAACCATACAGCATTTCTCTTATTCTGAAGGCAGCTGAATCTACACAGAGTCACTCATTTGCCCACTATTTTGGAACAACTCTTTTCACTTACCAGAGGATAGCCTGGACAGAACACTGTACAATGGAAGCCTAACTGGCCCTGTGAATCATGTTTGTTATACAGCATCCAACTCATCTTGCTGAGCACCCATCTCTATAGCTTGCTTTCAGACACTGTCCTGTCTAGTACATGAATCTACACTCCTGGAAATGGAAAAAAGAACACATTGACACCGGTGTGTCAGACCCACCATACTTGCTCCGGACACTGCGAGAGGGCTGTACAAGCAATGATCACACGCACGGCACAGCGGACACACCAGGAACCGCGGTGTTGGCCGTCGAATGGCGCTAGCTGCGCAGCATTTATGCACCGCCGCCGTCAGTGTCAGCCAGTTTGCCGTGGCATACGGAGCTCCATCGCAGTCTTTAACACTGGTAGCATGCCGCGACAGCGTGGACGTGAACCGTATGTGCAGTTGACGGACTTTGAGCGAGGGCGTATAGTGGGCATGCGGGAGGCCGGGTGGACGTACCGCCGAATTGCTCAACACGTGGGGCGTGAGGTCTCCACAGTACATCGATGTTGTCGCCAGTGGTCGGCGGAAGGTGCACGTGCCCGTCGACCTGGGACCGGACCGCAGCGACGCACGGATGCACGCCAAGACCGTAGGATCCTACGCAGTGCCGTAGGGGACCGCACCGCCACTTCCCAGCAAATTAGGGACACTGTTGCTCCTGGGGTATCGGCGAGGACCATTCGCAACCGTCTCCATGAAGCTGGGCTACGGTCCCGCACACCGTTAGGCCGTCTTCCGCTCACGCCCCAACATCGTGCAGCCCGCCTCCAGTGGTGTCGCGACAGGCGTGAATGGAGGGACGAATGGAGACGTGTCGTCTTCAGCGATGAGAGTCGCTTCTGCCTTGGTGCCAATGATGGTCGTATACGTGTTTGGCGCCGTGCAGGTGAGCGCCACAATCAGGACTGCATACGACCGAGGCACACAGGGCCAACACCCGGCATCATGGTGTGGGGAGCGATCTCCTACACTGGCCGTACACCTCTGGTGATCGTCGAGGGGACACTGAATAGTGCACGGTACATCCAAACCGTCATCGAACCCATCGTTCTACCATTCCTAGACCGGCAAGGGAACTTGCTGTTCCAACAGGACAATGCACGTCCGCATGTATCCCGTGCCACCCAACGTGCTCTGGAAGGTGTAAGTCAACTACCCTGGCCAGCAAGATCTCCGGATCTGTCCCCCATTGAGCATGTTTGGGACTGGATGAAGCGTCGTCTCACGCGGTCTGCACGTCCAGCACGAACGCTGGTCCAACTGAGGCGCCAGGTGGAAATGGCATTGCAAGCCGTTCCACAGGACTACATCCAGCATCTCTACGATCGTCTCCATGGGAGAATAGCAGCCTGCATTGCTGCGAAAGGTGGATATACACTGTACTAGTGCCGACATTGTGCATGCTCTGTTGCCTGTGTCTATGTGCCTGTGGTTCTGTCAGTGTGATCATGTGATGTATCTGACCCTAGGAATGTGTCAATAAAGTTTCCCCTTCCTGGGACAATGAATTCACGGTGTTCTTATTTCAATTTCCAGGAGTGTAGATTGGGAGGTCGCAAATGAAGTGAAAATCATTGAGCACTCACCACTGTGTAGAATAGAGTCATTGAGGATGAACAGGGTATAGATGGATTGAAAGCTCAGCATTAACACAAACTTTTTCCAATGCTTAAGTGCATGCTCTGCTGAGTACATTACATATCACTTTGCTCATAATAAGGTCAGCTCCTGGAGCAGCTGGTACCTGAGTCCCCGGAAGAAACTGTATGCACCAAATTTTTACATAAGATGAATGTTTGGGGGTTTATAATGAGTTCAGTGACAGCCACTTGATCTAAACATTCATACAGTTGCTTGTGAAGGTCATGGTTATCCTATAATGCACATGAATTGATTCATGACTGACTGTATGACTGTGCTGCGTGGGAAAGGATGTAAGCTTTTAGCACTATGGCACCAGTGCCAAAAATATTCCTCCACATGAAATCTGAATTCACTGGCATTCTACAGTGGTACCAAAGCAATCTTACAGCTGAACTTTCCTCTTTCTTCTTCAATCTTTTTACCCTGGTGAGGACTTTGGAGCAGAAGAGGAGGGGAATGGGAGACGTACTTAAGAGACTTGTTAATTCCCTGAGGAACTGATCGTAAGTCTCCCCCGACCCAGGGTTCTGGGTGACTTTTCCAAACTCTACTCTTTTTTCTAAACTCACCAGCCCTTTTCCTTCACCCCTCTACCTTCACCTTCAACCCTTCTGCTGTAAGGAGTCACTGGCTCTGAAAGCTTGCAAGCTGTAATATCTTTCTTGTGTGTGTTCTCCTGCTGCCTCTTGGTGAATAGATTTTTAATCTATCCAGTTACACTGTATCTTCAAAAACTGATTATTTTCATGAATACTAATTTTTGTGATTCCTACATAGACCTGATTACAAAAATTTTATTACTCATGAGTTTGATTTCATCACTTTCTTTGTGTGTTTCTAATAACAACTCTAATTTTTACTCCATTTTGTCCAGAATTCTGGGAAAAACTGTTAAAATTACAATCATTAACATGCTAGAATTTTAATTATAAACTGAGATGTTTATTTCACTTTTGAGTATCTTCACCACTGATAGCTATTTTATTGAACTGTGATCAACCATCATAATTAGCACGACAACTATAAGTCAAATAGAACTATGAGTTATGCAAAATGGATTCCCTTGGTAGAGCTGAAAGAGTGCACATGTTGCTAGGTGCAATCTGATCTTTGCAGCCAAGATCTTGCATTGAAAAATTTATTATTTGCTCAGTGACCGGTTTCAACATATCTAGCTGTCACCTTTGGGTATTCTGTAGTATTACA
Organism: Schistocerca nitens; assembly: GCF_023898315.1. NCBI lineage: Eukaryota > Metazoa > Arthropoda > Insecta > Orthoptera > Acrididae > Schistocerca > Schistocerca nitens. Next base: position 451,160,192 of record NC_064615.1, read on the forward strand.
AGGTGCATCCAGAAAGTAAGATTCCTCATTTTTAAAAAAAAAACATTGTTGTAGGAAAAACTTTATTGACAACAGGTACAGCAATTTTTGAGCTATTTTTCAACAGTCACTGAAAGAAATGAGACACTTGCCTTGCCATATCATGGGATCAATTTTTATAATCCTGAGATGTAGAAGCATCCTCTCTGTGAATGGAACCAGTGTGTGACAGTCATCTTCAGCTCTTCATCATCGTCCAAACACTGGCCAGAGGACAGGAATTTCTTGAGGTCCAAGAAAAGATGGAAACTGGGGGGAGCAAGAACAGGACTGTATGCTGGATGATCAAACAGCTCCCAGCAAAATTTTTGCAAAACAGCTGCTGTGCACCGAGCCATATGAGGAAGAGCATTGTCACGGAGCAGCACAACGCCTGCAGTAAGCATTCCATGCACGGTCATCATTCAGTTTCACCTCTGGGCAAGAAGTCAATGAGCAGAATGCCCTTCCTGTCCCATAACACAAGTCACACCACTTTCTGCACTGACACTTATCCATTTGGATTTTGTCTTGACCAGAGATCCACTGTGATGTCAGTGCATTGACTGCAGCTTGATTTCCAGTGTCAAATGAGAAATCCATGTCTCATGCCCATAACAATTCTGTCGAGGAGCTCCTCACCATCAGCATGATACCACTACAGAAATGTCAGTGGTGCTTCAAAGCATTTTGTTTTATGATCAGGTGTCAGGTTTTTCAGCACTCATCTGGCACTCAATTTCTTGAACATCAGGTGCTTAGCGACAATTTCCTGCTACAAGGATCACAATATATGTGGAAAATGGCTGCTGAGCCTCGTAATCATGAAGCTATGTTTCTCGAAGATGTGCTGTGTCCCCCCCCCCCTCCACCGCCCCCCCAGCTCAACCAGGTGATCAGGTGTGATCACTTAGGAGGGACAGTTGCCCACTGCACTCTTCACCAAGGACACACTTACGAGCTTCGGAAAAAAAGTCTACACCAGCAATGCATCATCTGTTTGTTCATGATGTTCTGCCCGTAGACCTGACAGAGCTGCGGGGAATTTCAAAGGCCACTATTTTTTGTGCATTAGGGAACTTTATCACTGACCAAACCTCGCAGGTGGCGGGAGAATGAATCAGAGATAACACTTCAGGGGACTGCTGATGTAGTACTGGCACCAGGTGGGATCTGTCCAGCTGGCATTTGATTGTCACACCAACAGTTATGTTGCACATGTGCAATTTTCCTGGCCAAATACATCTACTTTAAGGGAAACAACATTGAGAAACTTACTTTCTGGATGCACCTCGTATTTCCACAATACCTTTCAAAACCAGTCACTGAGGAAATACAAAATTTTTCAATACATGAAATTGGCTGCAAAAATTCTTATTTATCACTATCAGAAAAGTTACTTACTTAGGGCACTTCATTGTTTGTCAGACATCACACATGATGTTGAGGATTTTGACCTTTCATCAAGACAACAAAAGCACAGACACACCACACATGTCCTCCGTATGAGATGCTACGGCAGTCCAGAGATGCGGATCAATGCTGGGAGGTTAAATGAAACTGAAGACCCACTCAATGACCATGAAGCCTCAATGGTATGGACAACCTTCTATGCTCATCATAGTGAAGAGGACATAACATGGCCAGAACATGAGGATCTGCCAGCACTATCATACAGAGGACCACTGGCAACATCTAGATCCAGGGTGCTGTAGTTGACTCCAATAAGAACTTCTTTAAGAGTGGATCACTGTTTCTTCAGGAGAGGGAGCAATGCTGCAAGCTATGTGTATGCAGTGCAGTGTAGTGATTAGCATTGCTGGCTGGCATGTTGCAGGCTGCCAGTTCAAACTCAAGCATCATTAATTATTTGTTATTTAACAATCATATTTCTAGAAGGTTCTTGAAATATCTTATGCTTGTAATGTTAGCACATTCTAGAATAGTCAATATTTGTACAAAAAGCTGCACTCTCTGACCAGGAGACCAGTTTTGGCTGTATATTTGTGTCAGTGACAAACGTGTTTTCAGTTCTACCTATTTTACTTTACTGATGACCCTGCCTTTGCATTTGTACTTGTTTGTTGTTTTGATGTGACAGCATTCCTGTCTCCTGTTTCAGCCAATCATACCACAACACTCCATTTGAAACTAAAAACAATCATAGGTTCTTTCAATTTACTCACATGCCATCTCCTCAGTTTTAACTTTCTGTTAATTTGCCAGTTTTAATCTGCAACTCATAAGGAGCAAATGGTGGCCAAAGTCCACATGTGGCCCTGGAAATGTTTTGTACTTAATAATCCAGTTTTAAAATCTTTGTCTTACCATTACATAACCTGTATGAAACATTCTGGCATCTCCAGATCTCTTCTATACATACAACCTTCTTTCATGATTCTAAATCACATGTTTACAAAGATTAAATGGAGCTCTATGCAAAATCTGCTAGGTCCATCTCATTCTTTTCACACAGTCCATGTTTTATTATTTTTCTTTCTCTTCGTTTTCCTACAATCACATTCCAGCTCCCCATCACAACTAAATCTTCACCTGCCTTAATAACCTGAATTATTTCTTTTGACTCGTCAGAAACTTTCACTCTCTTCATCGTCTGGGAACTACCAGGCATGTATACTGGTACTAATATGGTGAGTGTGGACTTTGTGTATGTCTTGGCTATGATAATGTGTTCAGTTACTGTTCACAGTAATTCCATTTGCATGCCCACTTTTCTTACACATTATTAGACCTACTCCTGCATTAGCCATATTAGGTTTTGTGCAGAAAATCTTGTTGTAATTTAACCAGAAATTCTTTTCTTCCTTCTTCACTAATTCACATGACCTACCTTTAACTTATCCATTTTTCTTTTGAAGTTCTGCAACCTACTTACACAGTTAAGGAATATAACATAAAAACTGAGACTTGAATGCTAGATTTGTTTTTGCTTTGGATGAAAATGTTCTCCTGAGTAGGCCCCATTAGGAGATCCAAATGGGGTTATACATTTTACCTCCAGAATATTTTATCTCAGAGGGAGCCATCAGTAAATTTGTACATAACTGCAAATCTCCATTCTAAATGGATTCTGAAACATAAACAACCTGTTTGAAACGTATCCACAAGCTAGAATCACAAAAATTGACTTTCTGCAAATTATTCTTTCAGAAAAAAATATCATCGTCATTTGCCTAATTGATCAGTGGCTATACCTTCTATAACAGTTTTAAATAAAATAGAAAATTTTAGGGTGTGTAGAGTTATGATGGTAGAATATTATCATCATCTCAATATACAGGATTCCAGATAGTGATGTAACCAAACTATATTTACGTAAATTCCAGTGCCTCATATATATATAAAACTTCTGATGATTTTAACACAGATAAAACGAGGAGAACAAGCAGGTCAACTAGATTTATTGACTTAAATGAAGACTCTGGTTTTAACCTAAATTTCACTGATTTTAGCAGTGTAAATGAGTGAACAGCAACATGCAGAGACAATACTTTAATAAATTACACATTTAATAACATTGTTGAATTCTCTTTGAACTTAGAAATGTCACACCTTGATGCTTATCAAATTACTGAAAATAAATAAAATGGAAGAAGAAAATTTCATGAAAAGATATTTCAGTAATGAAAACAATCACAATGTTATTCTCAAATGGGACTTCTACAGATTTCTCAGTCACATACTACAGGAGATTAGAGTACAGATTAAAAAAGCTATTTCAATAAGCACATGTAAAAAAGATTGGTCTGGTTGATTGTTTGTCAATGAAGATTTTATACCACTGCCATCAACAAGTTCCAGTCACCAATCTAGATACCCAGTCAAACTGTGAAGCTTTTGCCAATTGCAAAGAACTACTCAAGTTATGAAGTACATACTAGCAACAACCATAAGCATTCTAGGTGATCAAGGAGAACATTGGATATCCATGTGTCATCAACAGCCACAACTCACACCTAGATGTACATTCATGTGAACAGCTGAAACAATCCAGGATATGTACAGTTCTTGTGCAAATACTGAAAGATACTGTAAAGCTGGTAGCTTATGCTTCCAGAGTTCTCTCCAAGTCCAAGATGAACTGAGTGCTTTGCAGTTGTTTGGGTCATCAACACATTACGACAATATTTATTCACTGTTATGACAGACCAATGTTCTCTATCATACCTGATTAGCCTGAAGGATCTGTAGGGTCAATTGGCAAGATGGGCACATAGGCTTCAGTAGTAAAATGTCACAGCGGTAAACGAAAACTAACACAAACACAAGGATGCCAACTGCCTTTCAAGGAATCCTTTGCTGCAACACAGCAGAATGGATGAAATGTCAATAAATGACACTAGTGCTGAACAGAGGGACTGATTAAAACCCTTCAAGCCTTGATGATGGGGCAACCAACCAAGGGAGAATTTCAATTAATAAACAGAACACTGTACATAAGGAGCTATTATCCAATAGATCAGAAATGGTTGCTTGTCATTCCTGCTCATCTAAGGCCAGCTATCCAAAAGTATTTCCATTACGCTCCAACAACTGAACACACAGCATTCACGATGACTCTATCTAATCAGACACTGGTATAACTGGGCATGCCTTCACTGACCCATTAAACACTGTGTGACCCCCTGTAAGGAATGATAGTGACAGAAACACGTGCCCCAATTACCTCCACAACATCTAATATCAATTCTACTTGCAGCAGTGACATTCCAGTGGATTGGAATTGAAGTTCTGGGGAGGTTCTTGAAGTTGACAAATTGGAATCAATGAATAATAGTTTGCACTGACTACCTCATCTACTACACTGTTACCACAGCTGTGCTGAAGATCCAGCAACTGCAAAGATTTCTTGTATGAGGCATCATTGTGAAGCACAGAGCACTCTATGCAATGATCTTGGATTGTGGAAATGTTTTTCAGTCAGGACTAGTTGAGGCAAAACAAGCACTGTATCAGTGTAAGAGGTACAGAGGTGAGTGAGTGTGCCTGGGCTTACCCCAGTTCACTACTGCCAGCGCCACATTGTCATAGTGTGATATGCTTAACAAACAAAGGACAATTAACAGTTGCAAGTCTCCACCTGATCAGTGCAATATTTTGGTTAAAATTGACATCTTTATCAAAAATTGAAACCGCTAAATATTAGACTCAGAAATCTCAAAATTCGTATGTAACCACAGTTTCATGTAAAAACATTAAAATATGACATCAAAAGCTATCTCTACTAATTTTCGAGTTATTTACTAAAAAACAAATTTGGGATGAAAACATTCTTATTCATGGTAGATTAAGTATCATTTGTATTTGTAACAGAAAGTTATAATTACAGGATTCACTTACAAATACAAAATAATTCATTATGAACAGGATGACTGCCATGCTTGTAAATGCTATGAATGAGTTCTGTATTATGTGTTTCATGTGGATTAAAATATTCAATGCTTTGTGTTCCAATATTAATGAGAAATGAAATGTTTTATGTGATTTTTGTACCAAATGAGGGCTTACGGCCATATCCGGTAGTACTAATAAAATTCAGTAATACAGTTTACTGTCATGAGTTTTTTGAAACAACACTTTGTCAGTGACTAAAGCAAACTTAACTGTATTTATAAGAACAATAAGAAGATTGTAAATTGTTAAATGACAGAGCTATTAATCAATACAAGTACAAGGAAGGGGCCATTTAGATACTGCTACCTGTGCCTAATGTGTTTGATAGCACACGTTCCATTTGGTAGTTTGCCTGAGAGGCAGTGGTAGGACACACCGCACCAAGATATCAAACTGTCAGTGTCTGTATGAAGTCAGAGCTGTGCAGATTTGAGGGCATTTTCAGTAAAAGTAGGAAGTGGACTCAAGGACTGCACACCACACTGGATCCCAAAGATTTCACAGAAGTACCTGTTTGTGTGCCACCTGTAATGTTGACAAAACTGCGTGGCAAGTAGTGAGATTATTTTCCAGTTTTAAGGTGAGCAATTAACTTTTGGTGATTAGAAGTCAGGGTGATAGACCATTTTACTTGGAACTTCACATACATGTCACCTCTGAACTCTAAAAATGACGCTGTTTCCAACAGTGATATTAGTTAAGGCTTATATTTTGTGAGTGTGGACTTTAACAGAATATATCCATCAGTTAAAACTCAAAAACTTTTATTTGCTGTCATAGTTCCTGGTCTCACTGAGAAAATAGCTAATAGGATCAGTTTCTTTCAGTGAGTACAAAGACTCATGAGAACTTGCAGACTGGAAATTGTGGTCAGTATGTTCTCGATCGCTTTCTAGCTGATGGAAAAATATAGTTTTCAGGCTCTTGTAGACAGCGAAGGTAGGTGGAAAGCACACACAGACAATTTAAGAGTCTTTTCATAATGATAAAATGAAGTAATGAACGTCTGATTATTAACTGCGGCCCCACACAGTGTCAGAGGTAATTACATGTTACACCACACAGAGGATGGTAACTGCCTATCACTCACACACTAATGGCCCCAGAGTGTTTTAGTATGATGGTGTAAGATAAGCTCTTGATGTACAGCAATATCAAACAGAGAGGTTGGGATATAATACACCCAGAGTGACAATCGCATGTAACACAGTGAAGGAAGACACTACAGGCTTCACATTGTTCTTTCCACTCAACAGTTGCAAAGGTGAAAGAATGATAGATACACTTTTCCTGTCTCAACTAGATGATACTCACATGACTATGTGAAACACTTCATCATCACGACCGAATAAGCAAGACAGATAGCTTGGACACAGCCGATGAACAGGCAAGAGAAGTCCGAAGGAGCTATAATACCAAGCAATGGCCAGTAAGATACAACCTATACAGTTTTACACCTTTGCTGAATGCAAGACTGTCATAAAAGTTACTAAAACACTACTTTGGGCCCTATCATCTACTTTGTCATATCGGATGTCACAAACGAAGTGAAGGTTTACGATTCTTCATAAAGAAGACAAGGTGCAGAGATGTCACCTATATCATTCAGATGAAGCACTATTACAGATCTAAGGTGCAGATTGACAATGGAGTTCTTGTTCAAGGACACTGAAGACCCCACTTAAGAATATGAAGCATTGATGGGAGGGGCTACAACTGATGTTCATCATAGTGAAAATGATATGAGAGCATGATCTGAATACAAGTATTCTCTGATGATGCTATAAAGAGAACCATTGACAAGAACTAGATCAAGGGAGCTGTAGATGGCTTCAGTGAGAACTTCTGATGCTTCTCCAGGAGAGGGAGCAATGTCACGAACCGTGGTGCATGCAGTGTGGCACAATGGTTAGCATCACTGGCTGGCACGCTGTGGGTTGCCAGTTCAGACCTGACCACTATCAATTATTTGTTATTTAGTATTTCTCATCTCTTGAATTTTCTTGAAACATCTTATGTTTGTATATTCTGGAATAGTGGATGTTTGCATAAACAGTTGCAGCAGCTTCCCAAAAGTATGGAATTGTGCGTAGTGCTGTACCGTGGCATAAGCTGTATCAAACAGAGAGAAAGCAGAGGGTCCATAAACATATTAGCATCATTCAGTTTTATTTGGTGATGATACATCAGCACTGACGGAAAATAAAAATGCAGAACAATTCCCCGAAAATATCACAAATGCTCTAGTAAACCTAGATGTCTTTTTCCATCCAAATGGCCTAAAGTTAAATATTAAAAAATTCAGTTGTTGCAGTTTAAGATAAAACAGTCTAAAACAAATGATATTCATACTTCATTCAGAAGTCAGGAACAAAATGAAGCAGAACGTGTCAAATTCTTAGAAATGCAATTGGACAGAGATCTATCAGGGTCCTCCCACAAAGACTACCTAAAAAGATACTATTTTGTGTTTTGGGAAAATACTAGCAACATGCTGAGAGTACTAACCTTCCAGAAACAAGTGCAATGCAAGGCTAAGAGAATCTTGTCAGCCACTATTATGAGACCCAAAAATACGTGTTTCTTCATTACACTTGCATGAAATAATTCTCTTAAAAAATAATAATCCTGAACTGTTTCTTCTAAATAATTTCTAGCACACATATGAAACTACAAATAGAGGAAGTTTCATGTTCTCTAAACACGTACTTCCACTTTCTGCACGGACCCCACAATATACGGGAATAAAAATATGCACCAAGTTCAGAGTCACAAATTTTCAAAGGCTGAAATTTAGTTAATAAAAAGAAAATTATATAGCACTCTGGTACAGAAATGCTATTATGCTGTTGAGAAGATTTTAATGATGGTCTGACAATCTGAGCAGGGTAAAAAATTAAATTCATACTATGGAGCCATATGGTAATAAATATTTATATCACATACTAATAAAATAATAATAAAAATTTATAATCTGTTGCAGTTATCAGCTGACAAGGCTCCTGTAGACTAAATCAATTGACCATATATGTTATGAGACAGCAAAATTCTGATTCTGATAACAGCTGGAGTTTTCCCCTTACTTTCAGCTATTCACAGTGCTGCTCCTTTGCCAGCCGCAGTACACTCTCTCACAGGCAGTCTCAACATGGCATCACACTTAGTACGTTCAGCCGCCTCCTAGATGGCACACATACCACGACCTATTTTGTGCTTCCCCACAAGACATTCAAATAGGCCATTCATCCACCAATTGTTACATCTGCCACAAACAGAGTGCTGAAACCCAAAACTGTGTGATGCATGCGCCATATACTTCACAGAATAATATTCACACACCACATACATGATTTAAGTGGCTGTACACCAACACAGCCAGTTATCGGCCAATTCTCATCAGCCAGTTCCAGCAATTATCACTCACTTGTCAGCCACTCTGATCAATTCAAATTCAAGTACTCCAGATGTCAGACAATTTACATTGAGTATCGAACAGAAGTCAAAGTGACAGTCAGGGTTTTTACCTACCAAGAGCCTGAACTTAAACTCTCTGAATTTCAATTACATTAGTATTAATCATATACTGTGTTAGATTAGATTAGTTCCATTAATGCCATCCTTCTCACAAAGAAAAAGCTGATTATATTCTGTGACGTACATCTTTTAAAGAAACGATTGTTATTGTGCTTATGTGGTGCCATTAGTGATTCTGTTTTAGAGAAGCTGTCACTAGTGTGCAAGAAGGCCACTTCCATATAGCAATGGTTTCCTGCAGTAAGGGATTAGCTTCCTGCTACTTTTGCATTGGACACCTATTTTTGATCTACGTAACATAAGCTAGCAGTGAGGGAAAAGCAGACAGCACATTGCCAATTTTACATAAATTAGTGAAAAGGAAATGTGCCATAAATGAGGGCAAAAATTTCAAGAGGATTTCAGAAAGGATTTCTGCCAGTACATCTTAAATGGCAAACAACTTTTGGACAAGTGCATTGAATTTTCTGTGGTAATAGACAATAACTGTGTTTAGCTATTCAATTGATTCCTGATCTTTGTAGAAACTGCTAACCCCAAATCCTTTTCATGAAGATTTAATTGAATATTCTATACTATTCTGATTTATATTTTTCAGACATGGTCCAAACAGAACTACTGCAGCAAATAGTTTTGCTGCTATAACTACTTCTCAATATGCAAGAGCTATTTCTGGCATTTGACCAGAAACTTTAAGCCTGGTTGAATTATACTCTCATACCAAAACAACATTTCATCATACACCAGGTATCAGATGACGTTGAGTACAAAGCCTTCTTTATTTCTGATGTTGGTGCAGATATCTTTCAATTAGTGAAAAAACTATGTCCAGAAGATGACCAAGTGACTCTGTCCTATCAGCAATTGAAGATAAACTGTAATCAAATTTTTAGTCTCAAACACTTGTTTCAGCTGCCAAGCATACTTCTTTGATGTTATAAGAAACCAAATTGAGGCTACGAAGAATGGATAGCACAGTTACAAGGCTTAACTACAGAGTATAAGTTTCAGTGCAAAAATTTCATTAATAAAACCTCATATGCAGAATCTCTCTCTCTCAAAATATGTTTACCACGCACTCAGCAGCCAGTAAATTAAAGAAAGACCTGCTTAGCTTGATTAATCTGTCTCTGCAAGACTGTCTGCCATTAATATGGGCATATGAACAGACACAAGTATTAACTGACATGCTCACAGATGACTGTGGTGCAGAGACAGGCAGTCCAGCAACGCAATCAGGGCAGCTGCACCAACCAATCACAAGGCACGTGAGGATCATCACAATGGAATCTACATTTCATACACAGATTCTCTAGGTTTAAATAAAAATTTTGTGCACATGGCGGGGTAACCACAAGTGAGAATATTGTTTCTTTCAAAATAGTTTAATCATTATCACAAGTCAGGACATCTATCAGGAGTGTGTAAAGCTAAATGAATCAGGCAACAAAATAACACACTCACAATAAAGAATACAAAAGTGATTCAGAATTAAAATTCAAATAAGGTTTACAACGAATCTGCACAAATCAATAATTTTTCACAATGATAACGTAATATGAATGTGATATTTTCAGTAAATGATAAGGCTTTTTCTGTAATACTTCATGTTAACAACATGCCATCAAAATTTCAAATTGACATTTGTCAATTTCTATAATTTATCTACAGATGTGAAAGAAATTAGAATCATTGATACTACATGAATTTCAAATTCACTATTTCGCTAAAGCGATCAACAGGTACCAATTAAACATCAATTTCATTAAAAATGTTGCATATAAGCAATTAACTAGACAGGCCAAATTCATAGTTGTCAGTTCTCAAAAAGCAACAAATTTGATGGGCCTTGATCTCTTCCATGCACTTGGCTTCTCCATTCATGAAAGAGTGAATCAGATTCATTCTGAAATTCTGATGTTAAAGCTGCAACACGTGTTGCAAAAATATGATAACTTTTTTCCAAGTCAACAACTAGCATTGAAGATTAGCAAGCACACATCTTGCTGAAGCTGAATGCTGCATCAAAATTTTATGAAGCACATAAAATTCCCTTGCATTAAAGGATAAAGTCAAAACTGAATGGTATTATACAATCCATAACCACCAATCACTGGACAACACCAATTGTAGTTGTACAGAAACCAAATGGCACATTATGGACCTGTGGAAACTTCAAAGTGACAATAAAAGTGTAATCTATCATTGATTCTTATCGAATTCCAAAACTAGAAGAATTGATGTCTGAATTAGTGCATGTGTGTGGGAGGGGGGATGTGAAGGTGACCATATACTTCGCAAAACTTGATCTCAAGGAGTCCTATGTACAAATACCTTTGGATGACAACACACAAATATTCATGATCTCTACTGAAAGTTTGTTCCAGCATTATTTACTTAGGGAGTCTCCTTACATTGTGAACTACCTGGATGACATCACTTTCTAAGGCATATTTCCAGACCAGCCATTATGCGATATGGAAGCCGTCTTCAAGATTTTGCAAGCAGCAGATTTTAAATATAATAAAAGCAAATGCATACTCTGTCGCCATAAAGTACAATACCTAGGAAACCTTCTGTTTACGCACAGCATCAGGCCAATGCTGTTTCCTGCTGCCAAAGATTTCGAGCAATTAAGTGTCATATTACAACAAATAAGCCACTATATGACGTTTATCCCACATGCTGCACCTATAAGTGAACCACTTCACAACTACACAAATTATTAAGCAATGGCACAAAATGGAACTGGAACAGTGAATGCCAACATGCATTCAAAAACCTGAAACAAAATTTGCTCAGTGCCAAATGTTTAACAACATATGACACACAATATGTTGACAACAGCAGCCAATTCATCAAAATATGGAATTTGGCAATGCTCTGTTGCACTGACAACATGGTTTTAAATGGCCAGCAGCATTTTCAACAAAAACACTGACAGTTGCAGTTAGATTGAGAAAGAAGCATTTGTTGTTATTTTTTCTGTTAAAAAGTGTCATATCTACAGCCACAGATTCATTCTACTCACAGTCCACAAGGCTTTTGTGGATATTTTTGAACCACATAATACTATTCCATGGGACAGCTCAACAATTGCAGTGAGGGCACTACTTTTCTCCAATTATGACCATGAAATAATTTTTACCACCACAGCGCAACACATGAATGCAGAGTTGCTTTCACAACTGCCAACTGAGCAGGACAAAAATTTTGATTTTTCAGCAGATGTATTTTTTCATTAAATTCAGTCTAGACACTGTGGAAAATTTCCAATTGAATTCTAACTTAACTACAAAGCATGTGTCAAAGGTTCCAGTTTTATCTAACATTAAACAGTCCATTCAGAAGGAGTGGCCTATAAATGGAAAGTTGATTAATCAGCTGTAAATTAAATCTTATTTGGCATGAGACACACTCTCACAGTTACAAGGTGTCACTCTGGTACATTCAGAATCAGTAAAGACACGAAAGGTTATTTTGGAAGTGCTTCAATCCAAAAGAACTTCAAATGCTATATAAATGATACTAGGGCATAGTCCATGTCAAACATGTTGTCAGAGAGCACTGCTGCTGCATAGGTATAGAGAGTTAATACCTGATGCTCACTAAATTCCACGTATGTCAAAAATACCAGTCAGCTCATCCTTGACAATTTGTCATGGGTTTTCTCCACTGAAGGACTGTGAAAGCAATAGTTGCTGGCAAAGACAATCAATTTTCTTCTCAAGAGCTCAGACTTTTTTGTAAAAGAAAGGCTCTTCATACTTAAAAACCACACCTACTTGTCAAAAAGCTGACAAACTTGCAGAAAGATTTCTATGGGCATTCAAGTTGCAACTGACAAAGCTCACTCAGTAGTATAATAAAGACAATGCTTTGTCATTATTTCTTTCTCAGCACAGAATCACCCTAGATGGAGCAAAATCTCCAGCTAAAAGCTACATGGGAGAATGAATCATACTTTAATGTCAGTTTTAGGGCCGGAGCATTAATCACAGTTAAGACAAAAGTATTTTAAAATATATGATCCAGTACTGATTACAATTAACAAATCTGGAAAGAAAGTATGGGTACCAGGCAAAGACATACAGCAGCTCAGCTATCTCATGTATCAAATAGAAACTTTTCATGGTGTCACAGTATGCAACAGCAATCAGATGTAGCTGCAACACACTCATTCGCACATAGGCAGAACTTCTACGCTGTTCATATTCAGAAGACTTCAATGCAGCTGGCCATCTGGGGTATCTACAGATGCAGCCAGCAGTCACCCTCAGTGTCGTCTCCAGCAGTGAAGCCCATCTGCAGCCAACCAGTGATGACCAGATGGATGTGGAAGATGCAACTCACCCCACAGACAAGCCAATGGACCTGGGCAAGGCTTGATCAATCAGGCTAATGAAGGCAACTGCATTAGCTTGTCCCCCCCCCCCCCCTCCCTCCTCCAGAGAGGGATGATGTGTTTCTGACAGCCACCTTACACAGCACTAGTCTCACAAGCAGTCTCAGCATGGCACCACTCTTAGGTTTGAGTGACTTTTTGCATCAGACCATCTATATGGCATGTAGCGCATGTTGAAGTTACCACAATTTTGGGTGCCACCATCAAAACCCAACTTCCCATCTATAATGTTCACTCAAATGGCCAAATGAAAGCTTTCATCACTCCTACAGTTAAAAGATGTTCAAATAACTTATATAATGGCAATCATTAAGCTTTGTTTTAAAAGATGTTCAAATAACTTATATAATAGCAATAATAAAGCTTTGTTTGGCATTTGGTAATAATAATAATTATTGTTATCATGATATATTATTAATACAATAATTTTAAACAAAATTTAAACAAGTTTCATCCTTTTCACACTTTGTACAAATGAGGGTTCATTGGTAAGGTATATCTTTGATAACTTCCTCCATGAACCAATTCCAGCTAGGAGTATCTGGCAGTTGACTGAATGTGACATATGACCACAGTAGATCGGGTGGGGATGTTGATGTAGAATAATAGTATCCAGAGATGTTGGTGATGATGACAACTGCAAGCAAACCCAAATACTGTTGACCTTGATGGCTCCCAAAACTACAGAATTATCACTTACATCAAAATATTTCAATTTTACGGAGTCAGTGTGTCTAATCACCTCTGCTGAAGGTATTTTTACTAGTCACAGAATAAGGTCCTGAGATGGCCCAACTCCTCAGCTTTGAAATTGCACCAACTTCAAATGTGCTACACACCACACAGTTGGTCTGACAAAAAACATCAATGAGATCTGTTTTGTGGGAAATTTTATTCTCTTTATTTTTATAAATGGTTTCGCAGTTACAAGTAAAAAACCGAAAAAAGGAACCATTTTACTGTTTTTTCCATTTTGGCCTAGTTTTGGGCAAAAATTTTGGTGGGACTTTGAAAATTTGAAGTTAGAACCCCCAAAAACACCCAGAAAACTTGCCTCAAACTTCTACAAAACTTTCCATTATTTGCCCTATCTGAGCACCATCTGATTGGACATCTACACAGATTCTCCTTTGCTGTGATTGCAACTACAGAACATGCTGTGATTGCAACTACAGAACAGGTATCTGTATTGTTGAGACATGCGAGATCCACAGATTGATCATCACCTGTAGCACATACTCACACACTTCATACTAGGCAAAAATATCTAAAAAAAATGCAAAATCAACAGCTACAGAAATATTTTAAAATAATTTTAGAAGCTGACACAAGCACAATGGAGCAGTAATCAAATGAAAAAGCTTCACTGTTACTGGTAACAAAAGGGGACTCATTGTATAATACAAAACTATCTGGTAAGGTTAAGGGGAGCAGCAGAGAAAGCAAGTCTTAGAATCTAATTTGAAAGAGAGAGGTTGTTGTTGTTGTGGTCTTCAGTCCTGAGACTGGTTTGATGCAGCTCTCCATGCTACTCTACCCTGTGCAAGCTTCTTCATCTCCCAGTACCTATTGCAACCTACATCCTTCTGAATCTGCTTAGTGTATTCATCTCTTGGTCTCCCTCTACGATTTTTACCCTCCACACTGCCCTCCAATACTAAATTGGTGATCCCTTGATGCCTCAGAACATGTCCTACCAACCGATCCCATCTTCTGGTCAAGTTGTGCCACAAACTTCTCTTCTCCCCAATCCTATTCAGTACTTCCTCATTAGTTATGTGATCTACCCATCTAATCTTCAGCATTCTTCTGTAGCACCACATTTCAAAAGCTTCTATTCTCTTCTTGTCCAAACTATTTATCGTCCATGTTTCACTTCCATACATGGCTACACTCCATACAAATACTTTCAGAAATGACTTCCTGACACTTAAATCTATACTCGATGTTAACAAATTTCTCTTCTTCAGAAATGCTTTCCTTGCCATTGCCAGTCTACATTTTATATCCTCTCTACTTCGACCATCATCAGTTATTTTGCTCCCCAAATAGCAAAACTCCTTTACTACTTTAAGTGTCTCATTTCCTAATCTAATTCCATCAGCATCACCCGACTTAATTCGACTACATTCCATTATCCTCGTTTTGCTTTTGTTGATGTTCATCTTATATCCTCCTTTCAAGACACTGTCCATTCCATTCAACTGCTCTTCCAAGTCCTTTGCTGTCTCTGACAAAATTACAATGTCATCGGAGAACCTCAAAGTTTTTATTTCTTCTCCATGGATTTTAATACCTACTCCGAATTTTTCTTTTGTTTCCTTTACTGCTTGCTCAATATACAGATTGAATAACATCGGGGAGAGGCTACAACCCTGTCACACTCCTTTCCCAACCACTGCTTCCCTTTCATGCCCCTCGACTCATAACTGCCATCTGGTTTCTGTACAAACTGTAAATAGCCTTTCGCTCCCTGTATTTTACCCCTGCCACCTTTAGAATTTGAAAGAGAGTATTCCAGTCAACATTGTCAAAAGCTTTCTCTAAATCTACAAATGCTAGAAACGTAGGTTTGCCTTTCCTTAATCTTTCTTCTAAGATAAGTCGTAAGGTCAGTATTGCCTCACGTGTTCCACTGTTTCTACGGAATCCAAACTGATCTTCCCCGAGGTTGGCTACTATTAGTTTTTCCATTCATCTGTAAAGAATTCGTGTTAGTATTTTGCAGCTGTGACTTATTAAACTGATGGTTCAGTAATTTTCACATCTGTCAACACCTGCTTTCTTTGGGACTGGAATTATTATATTCTTCTTGAAGTCTGAGGGTATTTCGCCTGTTTCATACATCTTGCTCACCAGATGGTAGAGTTTTGTCAGGACTGGCTCTCCCAAGGCCGTCAGTAGTTCCAATGGAATGTTGTCTACTCCGGGGGCCTTGTTTCGCTCAGGTCTTTCAGTGCTCGTCAAACTCTTCACGCAGTATCGTATCTCCCATTTCATCTTCATCTACATCCTCTTCCATTTCCATAATATTGTCCTGAAGTACATCGCCCTTGAATAGACCCTCTATATACTCCTTCCACCTTTCTGCTTTCCCTTCCTTGAGCTCTTGATATTCATACAAGTCGTTCTCTTATCTCCAAAGATCTCTTTAATTTTCCTGTAGGCAGTATCTATCTTACCCCTAGTGAGATAAGCCTCTACATCGTTACATTTGTCCTCTAGCCATCCCCGCTTAGCCATTTTGCACTTCCTGTCGATCTCATTTTTGAGACGTTTGTATTCCTTCTTCCCCCATGAACAATGGACCTTGCCGTTGGTGGGGAGGCTTGCGTGCCTCAGCGATACAGATAGACGTACCGTACGTGCGACCACAACGGAGGGGTATCTGTTGAGAGGCCAGACAAACATGTGGTTCCTGAAGAGGGGCAGCAGCCTTTTCAGTAGTTGCAGGGGCAACAGTCTGGATGATTGACTGATCTGGCCTTGTAACATTAACCAAAACGGCCTTGCTGTGCTGGTACTGCGAACGGCTGAAAGCAAGGGGAAACTACAGCCGTAATTTTTCCCGAGGACATGCAGCTTTACAGTATGATTAAATGATGATGGCGTCCTCTTGGGTAAAATATTCCGGAGGTAAAATAGTCCCCCATTCGGATCTCCAGGCGGGGACTACTCAAGAGGACGTCGTTATCAGGAGAAAGAAAACTGGCATTCTACGGATCGGAGCGTGGAATGTCAGATCCCTTAATCGGGCAGGTAGGTTAGAAAATTTAAAAAGGGAAATGGATAGGTTAAAGTTAGATATAGTGGGAATTAGTGAAGTTCGGTGGCAGGAGGAACAAGACTTCTGGTCAGGTGATTACAGGGTTATAAATACAAAATCAAATAGGGGTAATGCAGGAGTAGGCTTAATAATGAATAAAAAATAGGAGTGCGGGTTAGCTACTACAAACAGCATAGTGAATGCATTATTGTGGCCAAGATAGATACGAAGCCCATGCCTACTACAGTAGTACAAGTTTATATGCCAACTAGCTCTGCAGATGATGAAGAAATTGATGAAATGTATGACGAGATAAAAGAAATTATTCAGGTAGTGAAGGGAGACGAAAATTTAATAGTCATGGGTGACTGGAATTCGTCAGTAGGAAAAGGGAGAGAAGGAAACATAGTAGGTGAATATGGATTGGGGGGAAGAAATGAAAGAGGAAGCCGCCTGGTAGAATTTTGCACAGAGCATAACTTAATCATAGCTAACACTTGGTTCAAGAATGATAAAAGAAGGTTGTATACCTGGAAGAATCCTGGAGATACTAATAGGTATCAGATAGATTATATAATGGTAAGACAGAGATTTAGGAACCAGGTTTTAAATTGTAAGACATTTCCAGGGGCAGATGTGGATTCTGACCACAATCTATTGATTATGAACTGCAGATTGAAACTGAAGAAACTGCAAAATGGTGGGAATTTAAGGAGATGGGACCTGGATAAACTGAAAGAACCAGAGGTTGTAGAGAGTTTCAGGGAGAGCATAAGGGAACAATTGACGGGAATGGGGGAAAGAAATACAGTAGAAGAAGAATGGGTAGCTCTGAGGGATGAAGTAGTGAAGGCAGCAGAGGATCAAGTAGGTAAAAAGACGAGGGCTAATAGAAATCCTTGGGTAACAGAAGAAATATTGAATTTAATTGATGAAAGGAGAAAATATAAAAATGCAGTAAATGAAGCAGGCAAAAGGGAACACAAACGTCTCAAAAATGAGATCGACAGAAAGTGCAAAATGGCTAAGCAGGGATGGCTAGAGGACAAATGTAAGGATGTAGAGGCTTATCTCACTAGGGGTAAGATAGATACTGCCTACAGGAAAATTAAAGAGACCTTTGGAGAGAAGAGAACCACTTGTATGAATATCAAGAGCTCAGATGGCAACCCAGTTCTAAGCAAAGACGGGAAGGCAGAAAGGTGAAGGAGTATATAGAGGGTTTATACAAGGGCGATGTACTTGAGGACAGTATTATGGAAATGGAAGAGGATGTAGATGAAGATGAAATGGGAGATAAGATACTGCGTGAAGAGTTTGACAGAGCACTGAAAGACCTGAGTCGAAACAAGGCCCCGGGAGTAGACAACATTCCATTGGAACTACTGATGGCCTTGGGAGAGCCAGTCATGACAAAACTCTACCATCTGGTGAGCAAGATGTATGAAACAGGCGAAATACCCTCAGACTTCAAGAAGAATATAATAATTCCAGTCCCAAAGAAAGCAGGTGTTGACAGATGTGAAAATTACCGAACTATCAGTTTAATAAGTCACAGCTGCAAAATACTAATGCAAATTCTTTACAGACGAATGGAAAAACTGGTAGAAGCGGACCTCGGGGAAGATCAGTTTGGATTCCGTAGAAACACTGGAACACGTGTGGCAATACTAACCTTACGACTTATCTTAGAAGAAAGATTAAGAAAAGGCAAACCTACATTTCTAGCATTTGTAGACTTAGAGAAAGCTTTTGACAACGTTAACTGGAATACTCTCTTTCAAATTCTGAAGGTGGCAGGGGTAAAATACAGGGAGCGAAAGGCTATTTACAATTTGTACAGAAACCAGATGGCAGTTATAAGAGTCGAGGGGCATGAAACGGAAGCAGTGGTTGGGAAAGGAGTGAGACAGGGTTGTAGCCTCTCCCCGATGTTATTCAATCTGTATATTGAGCAAGCAGTAAAGGAAACAAAAGAAAAATTCGGAGTAGGTATTAAAATTCATGGAGAAGAAGTAAAAACATTGAGGTTTGCCGATGACATTGTAATTCTGTCAGAGACAGCAAAGGACTTGGAAGAGCAGTTGAACGGAATGGACAGTGTCTTGATAGGAGGATATAAGATGAACATCAACAAAAGCAAAACGAGGATAATGGAATGTAGTCAAATTAAATCGGGTGATGCTGAGGGGATTAGATTAGGAAATGAGACACTTAAAGTAGTAAAGGAGTTTTGCTATTTAGGGAGTAAAATAACTGATGATGGTCGAAGTAGAAAGGATATAAAATGTAGACTGGCAATGGCAAGGAAAGTGTTTCTGAAGAAGGGAAATTTGTTAACATCGAGTATAGATTTAAGTGTCAGGAAGTCGTTTCTGAAAGTATTTGTATGGAGTGTAGCCATGTATGGAAGTGAAACATGGACAATAACCAGTTTGGACAAGAAGAGAATAGAAGCTTTCGAAATGTGGTGCTACAGAAGAATGCTGAAGATAAGGTGGGTAGATCACGTAACTAATGAGGAGGTATTGAATAGGACTGGGGAGAAGAGAAGTTTGTGGCACAACTTGACTAGAAGAAGGGATCGGTTGGTAGGACATTATTTTGAGGCATCAAGGGATCACAAATTTAGCATTGGAGGGCAGCGTGGAGGGTAAAAATCGAAGAGGGAGACCAAGAGATCAATACACTAAGCAGATTCAGAAGGATGTAGGTTGCAGTAGGTACTGGGAGATGAAGAAGCTTGCACAGGATAGAGTAGCATGGAGAGCTGCATCAAACCAGTCTCAGGACTGAAGGCCACAACAACATTGTATTCCTTTTTGCCTGCTTCATTTACTGCATTTTTATATTTTCTCCTTTCATCAATTAAATTCAATATTTCTTCTGTTACGCAAGTATTTCTACTAGACCACGTCTTTTTACCTACTTGATCCTCTGCTGCCTTCACTACTTCATCCCTCAAAGCTACCCATTCTTCTTCTACTGTATTTCTTTCCCCCATTCCTGTCAATTGTTCCCTTATGCTCTCCCTGCAACTCTGTACAACCTTTGTTTCTTTCAGTTTATCCAGGTCCCATCTCATTAAATTCCCACCTTTTCGCAGTTTCTTCAGTTTTAATCTACAGGTCATAACCAATAGATTGTGGTCAGAGTCCACATCTGCCCATGGAAATGTCTTACAATTTAAAACCTGGTTCCTAAATCTCTGTCTTACCATTATATAATCTATCTGATACCTTTTAGTATCTCCAGGGTTCTTCCATGTATACAACCTTCTTTCATGATTCTTAAACAAAGTATTAGCTATGATTAAGTTATGCTCTGTGCAAAATTCTACCAGGCGGCTTCCTCTTTCATTTCTTAGCCCCAATCCATATTCACCTACTATGTTTCCTTCTCTCCCTTTTCCTATTACCAAATTCCAGTCACCCATGACTATTAAATTTTCTTCTCCCTTCACTATCTGAATAATTTATTTTATTTCATCATACATTTCTTCAATTTCTTCGTCATCTCCAGAGCTAGTTGGCATATAGACTTGTACTACTGTCGTAGGCGTGGGATTCATGTCTATCTTGGCCACAACAATGCGCTCGCTGTGCTGTTTGTAGCAGCTTACCCGCATTCCTATTGTTTTATTCATTATTAAACCTACTCCTGCATTACCCCTATTTGATTTTGTATTTATAACCCTGTATTCACCTGACCAAAAGTCTTGTTCCTCCTGCCACCGGACTTCACTAATTCCCACTATATCCAACTTTAACCTATCCATTTCCCTTTTTAAATTTTCTAACCTACCTGCCTGATTAAGGGATCTGACATTCCACACTCCGATCCGTAGAACGCCAGTTTTCTTTCTCCTGATAACGATGTCCTCCTGAGTAGTCCCCGCCCGGAGATCCGAATGGGGGACTATCTTACCTCCGGAATATTTTACCCAAGAGGACGACATCATCATTTATTCATACAGTAAAGCTGCATGCCCTCGGGAAAAATTACAGCCGTAGTTTCCCCTTGCTTTCAATCATTCGCAGTACCAGCACAGCAAGGCCGTTTTGGTTAATGTTACAATGCCAGATCAGTCAATCATCCAGACTGTTGCCCTTGCAACTACTGAAAAGGCTGCTGCCCCTCTTCAGGAACCACACATTTGTCTGGCCTCTCAACAGATACCCCTCCGTTGTGGTTGCACCTACGGCACGGCTATCTGTATCGCTGAGGCACGCAAGCCTCCCCACCAACAGCAAGGTCCATGGTTCATGGGGGTGACTCTAATACAAGCACAGGAAAGTAAAGGATAAGTAAAAGCAATGGAGAGGGAAGGAGGCAGATATGAGGATTGCAAAGATTGTGAAAATGGAGGATGTGGAGGAAACATTCCCACCTGCAAAGCTCAGAGAGGTTTATGTTGTGGAGGAGTATCTTAATGACACAAATATTGAAAGACCTGATGAAGGCATTGATGGTATGGGGTGCAACAAGTTCATTAACTAGATGGGTAAGTTTGTTTTTAGCTACAGTTTGACAATGGTCATTCAATGGAGTTAACAGCTGACTTTTTGCCATACCTACATAAAAAGTGCACATCTATTATTTGCTATGGATGCTTCCAAACATAATTACCTTTGGGAGGGTGGGATATTTGTAGATGCTGTGACAGGATGGCAGTAGGAGGCAATGAATGAGTGTATTCGAAAAGTCTTGTCCTGAGTTGTTCATAAGATAATGATCATCAAGTGTGAAACAGGGAGCAGTCTGGCAAGGGGTGAACTAGAATATTCTGTAGGTTAGATGGTTGATAGAAAACAATTTTGGATGATGACTGTTGGATCTTTTGTAGTATATCACCTCAAGGCACAACAAGAAGTAGCAAAACCTTGGAAAAGAACAAGGCTGATCTTTTCAAGGCTTCGGTGATATTGGATAAGGGAAGTAAGGTAGATAGCTGAAAGCGGAAATGAGAGTGTTAGTGGCACAAGACAAAATGGAACAAGAAGTCTATTCCTAGAGTAAATGGGTAGGATACTGTGTGTAAAGGATATGGGAAGGCCATCAGCACCCATGGATAACTTCTAATTCCCACTCCAGATGCTGAAACTGACAAAATGGACTTGGCTGTTTCTATATCTGTCATTCACACTATAAAAGCCTGGCTGTATTTTTATACTGCTTTGTGAGTTAGCAATCTTACTAGTAAATAACAATGTGGCATGCAAGCAACCAGTTCAATGTCAGGACAACATAGGAAAGATAGTGCCTCATGACAGTAAGGTCGTGGAGATGGTGAATGTTGAGTACAGTCACATAGTATTCACAGTGAGAAGTAAGGATTATGGTGGTAATGGGACAGGGACTGTACAAAGGCTATAGATCAGGCTATTCAAATGCTGCAGGAGTGGGAGAAGGAGCAGCTAATACAGGCTGCCTGCCATGTGGCCCAATTCTATTTCTACATCTACACCCTGCAAGTCACCTTATGGTGTATGGCATATTCTGTGCATGCATGAGGAACTTGGCCAACCGGACCATTAAATGCAAATGTCAGAAAACAGGGTTTTATCTAAGAAGAGAAGAGCAGCTGAACAGAAGCCATTCTCAAAGTGAGCACAGTTTGACATTGTTACTGAATGTTGAATGCAATGCAGTTTCTCCAGCTGATTAAGCTGTTATTCAGGAAACTCTGGCAAATATTTAAATGATGGACGTGGTCTAATAAACAAATATTGACAAATTTATGCACATTCTATCATTTAAGTCAGCTGTGGGATTGACAGCATTTATGCTGACCACACATGACACTGCCAGTCCACAACTCCAAAATCAGCCAATTATATTAACTCCAGGCTGGATGCTAGAGGATGCTTCGCTCACTTCATTATCTCCATCACTTACTGCAAGACCAAAATGTGGTGCAAGAAATGCAGATAGAAGTCACTGCTAATAGCCACGCCTTCAATGGAGCAAACTGTATCCTCCCACACTTCTTTATAAGACAGAACACACAGAGATCTGGCGCAGAAGATATTATGAACCTTGGAAGACTGCCTTTGAAGCCTGTGCCATAATCCTCAATTACTAAAAATGACTAGTCGGAGAAACAATGACAGTATTCAGTCAGTCAAACAATTGTAAATGCAACAAAGGATGTTAAATATTTGCTTTTGCTTGCTTGAATATGTGTACATATTGTAATCAAAAGTATACGAATTTTACCCATGGAACTGTATGTCCTTGTGTTTATAGTATAAAGGTCTACCTTGTATCCACTTCCTACAACTGTAAGCACATCAACAATCATCAATAGCACCTTCTGCAGTAGCTAACAATAATTTGTACCTTCTACCAAAGCTAATATGCTTGTGCTGTATGAAAACATATTTATCCAGAAGCTAAACTAGTAAATGGAATAATGAAAAGATATTGAAGAGAAATACATGACATCTGTATTCTGATGTATGTATAAATAAATTAAAATATACACACACATATATAAAAAAGAAATAACACATGCAATCTGTAGTGAGCAGCAACATAACATACGACATGCTGAATGAACTCTGTACATTGTTTATTGCACATCTTTTTTTCCACTTTCGTCTTCTCTTCATCTTTTGACCCATATACTTTGTTTCTCCCTTTAATGTACACCTTAATACTCTATTAATATTGTCTTCAAAAAAATTGTCACTTGCCTTAATGTTTCTGTTTCCTTTGCTTTTTTAATTTTACTTTTAAGAATGTAGCTTCCATACATGGGATCGTTCTGTTCAAATTTTACTGCATCAAACTTGAATTCATTTGGACTTGTGGTTTCAGATTTTTCAGGTATTCTCTCTACATAGGCAGTTGGTAAGTTACACGTCTTTAAAATACCATGTACAGTTTTTCGTAAATCTCTGTGTGAAAGATTAATCTTCACTGTTCGAAACAAACCTAAAAAGAAGAAAAAGTGTAGGAAAAATATTATGTTTCGAATAAAATACCATCTTACATTTTCATTTTGTGTACTCAATATCTATACAAATCAATAAACCACAGAAAATATTTCAAGACCAAAGAAAGGACAGTAAACAAAAAGGAATATTTATTTCTTATGGCAAGTTAATAATCACTCTGTGAGACACATTAGCACAGTACACTTGATGTGTCCCATGTCAGCAACAGCAAGTGCAGAAAGGTAGGGGTCTGTACATCTGGTGAATAATAGTACCCCTTAGAGAAATGGCGACAAGAGATGGGAAACAGTCTCTTCAACACACTGAAGAGACTGTTCCAACAGCCACTGAGAGAACCGAGTGCAACAAACAAAAGGTTTTTCAGCATGTTGGAATTAATGATGCCTGTCGTCTGGCAGCAGCTGGCAAAGAAAACAGGGACACCAGCCTTGGTCACAGAATCTTAATGAAACTCAAAACCTGTGTCAATGTCCCCAGACTCCCGGCGAGAGGCCCACAGAGAGGACTTCCACACACTCGTAGTCTCCTTAATGGCACGCAGTTTGTTGTGCATACAGAGGCTATGCCATTCTCCCAAAGGCAAAAAGCCTTGCAGCGTTATACTGAACACAGGTCAATTTCAGAGATGACGATCTCCAGAAGCGGTTTCTGCATAGCCTGTTTGGCAAGCCTGTCAGTAAATTTGTTGCCTGGGATTCCAATGTGTCCTGGCATCCACACAAACACCTCGTAATGACTGGATTGTTCCAGGGCATAGATGGACTCCTGGATGAATGCTACCGAAGGATGGTGAGGGTAGCACAGGTCAATAGCTTGGAGACTGCTCAAGGAGTCGGTACAGAGAAGAAATTACTCACCAGGGCATGAACGGATGTGCTCAAAAGCATGAGATATGGCCACCGGTTCTGCACTGAATACACTGCAGCCATCATGGCAAGGAATGCTGTTCAATATGGCCTCTGTGAACATGACAAAGCCAATGTGACCATCAGCCATCGAGCCGTAGTTGTAAACCACTTCAGAGCCACGGAACACATCAAGAATCAAGAGGAAGTGACAGTGGAGAGCCGCAGGAGTAACTGTGTCCTTAGGGCCATGTGAAAGGTCCACATGAAGCCGCAGCCTAGTTATACACCATGGAGGCGTATGCAGATGGACCCGGAGGGGAGGTGGTAAAGGAAAGGACTCTATTTCACAGAGGAGGGATCGGGTACGAACTGTGATCATAAGCCCTGACCTGGGCCGCCAATGCAGGAGATGAACCACTGTTGGTGGGAAAAGGAGATGGTAATTCGGGTGCTGCTTATGTTGCTGTAGAGCCTGCCAACACTCCTTAATTGCCTCAGCGATTTTCAGCGACCATCAAGGTACTGTGTGTCACCTGGGGTACCCTAAGGAACAGGGATCGTGTTTTCCACCGCAGAAACGAGTCCTGGTGTCTCGCTCAACCATCACATTGATGTTACTGAGTGGGGGAGATTCAATGGTGACAGCAGAGGTGAAAGTTTCCCAGTCCGCCTTGTTTAAAGCCATCTGGGTAGGTGTCCATGGGCATGAGGCAGGGGGAGTGACAGGAAGACGGGGAAGTGGTCAGTGCCACATCGTGGGCTCTCCAGTGGACAGATGGGATAAGTCCTGGGCTGCAAAGTGATAAATCAATGGCCGAGTAGGTACCATGAGTCACAATGAAATGCGTGGTGGCCCCGGTATTCAGGAGGCCGATGTTGAGCTGAGACAGTAAATTTTTGACATCTCCACCTCGGCCAGTAAGCATGGTGCCACCCTATGGGCGTCAAAATCTCCCAAAAGTAGAAAAGGTTTAGGGAGTTGATGAATCAGTGCAGCCAATTCGTTCAGGGGTACTGCACCATCTGAAGGAATTGCAGGGAATTGCAGACAATTATTTCCTCCGTTGTCCTTATCCTGACAGCCACAACTTCAAGAGGAGTTTGAAGAGGCACAGGTTCACTACATACCGAGTTCAGGACATAGATGCAAACTCCACTTGACATTCTATTACAGTCGCTACGGTTCATGTAATATCCTCTATAGCCGCGGAGGGCAGGGATTCGCATTGCCAGGAACCAGGTACCCTGGAGGGCAATTCATAAAGCAAGTGTAAAGCTTAACAGTTGCCATAGCTCAGCCAGGTGGTGGAAAAACCACATTAATTCCACTGGAGTATGACATTATTGTGAGGCTGGGAAGGCATGAAATGCTCAATGAGGCAGTTTACGCCTCAGGGTCACTTGCCACCACAGACTGAGTACCTGTGCGATCAACATCCATTGTGTCTGATGGCCCAGCGAGATCTAGATCCTCAGCGGATGCCAGAATCTCCAATTTATCCTCAGACGCAGAGCTGGTAGGTAGTGGTGGTATGGGTGCCACCGAAATGTCTCAGTTCTGGGGGGTCTTCTTCTTTTTGGGTTTCTCTCACTGATCTATGGCAACTGTTAAGCTTTACAGACAGGTACTCAGTCTGTGGCGGCAATTTTTTTCCAGCTGGGAGGGCTTCACTGATTTAATCCCAGGGACTGAGGAGGACCGTGAAGCCCTATGAACATCTACCTGTGGGTGCTACAGCCACTGGCAGGTGTCTGCTTTCCCACTGGTAGAAACCTGGGAAAGAAGTGACCCAAGGGATCCTCTCCTAGCAAGAGGAGTCGAAGAAGACTTACGCTTCTCTGTCTGAGAAGTGGGGACTGATGTCCCTGATGGTTGTGGGGGGTGTTTCTCCCGAAGTAGGTGGTGCAGGAGCAACAGGGATAGAAGTGCCCCCGACCATCAAGGGGCAAATGGAGTCTGACTGCTCTGAGAGCCAACTGTACACGGTGGAACGGAAGGTGCTAGAACCGTTGTCATAGTGGTGATGTAAGTGGATGTCATACGTACAGGATGTAGCCTCTCATATTTTCTCTTAGCCACAGCGTAGGTCAGTCAGTCCAGGGTCTTGTATTCCATCATTTTCCTTTCTTTCTGTAGAATCCTATAGTCCAGTGAACAAGGGGAATGGTGCTCTCCACAGTTGACACAGATGGGAGGTGGGGCACATGGAGTATTTGGATGCGAAGGACATCCACAATCTCAACAGATGACACTGTAAGTACAGCAGGAAGACGTTTGCCCCAACTTCCAGCACTTAAAGCACTGCATCAGGGGAGGGATATAGGGCTTGGCATCACAGCAGTAGACCATCACCTTGACCTTCTCAGGTAATGTGTCACCTCGAAGGCCAAGATGAAGGCACTGGTGGCAAACTGATTATCCCTTGGATCCCGATGGACATGCCAGATGAAATGAACACCTCACCACTCTAAATTAGCACGCAGCTCGTCATCAGAGTGCAAAAGAATGTTCCTGTGGAATATAATACCCTGGACCATTTTTAAGCTCTTATGGGGCATGATGGTAACTGAAACATCCCCCAACTTGTCACAACAGGTGAGCAATGCCCATGACCAGGCAGAGGATGCTGTTTTTATCAAGACTGACCCAGATCGCATTTTGGACAATCCCTCCACCTTCCCAAACTTGTCCCCTAAATTCTCCACAAAAAACTGAGGCTTCACGGACACAAAAGATTCCCATCAACTCTCGTACATACAAGGTAACGGGGCATATAAGCTTCGCTGCCATCCTCAGCCTGGCATTCCTCCCATGGTGTGGCCAGGGAGGGGAACAATTTGGGGTCATATTTTTTTGCATTGAAGTTAGACCTCGAGCTTAGAGACTGCTGGTCGTGGACCACCAGCAAGAGATGACATACTATGCTTCATGGTGTATCATCTGCCCTGATGACACCCACTCCTACCAGGGACCCTCTCCCACAGGCACCATCCAGCTGCAGCAAAGGCCACCTGGCAGGATGGCCATTGCCAGGAGTCCAGATGACTGATGGTGACAGGCACCTACTCCTTGGCATACATGGGGAGTTAACGGTGCAGGCATCAGCAGAATGATCCCTGTGTAGTCAGGAGGCTACAACCAATAGGGTACATGGCGGCCCTACCACAATGGACTGGCTACTGCGCTGGATATCAGGTGCAAAGTAGTCCATGGTCATCGTCGGCGTAGAAAATGACACTGCACAGTGGATGGAGAAAAATGCACCCAGGAAGGTGTCCTCGCCCAACAGATGGAGGATGAGTGGAACTGCAAATCCACAATGATAAAGTGGGCCAAAGATCACCATGCACGATGGACATTATGCACCGTGTAAGGCACCCTTCCACAACTGGTTCGCTCTTCGGGAAATTTTGGAAAAATGGAGGTCAAACCCTATAGGGGACCATCACATAAAGGTCAAAATGTGTGAGACTCCTTTTAATCACCTCTTACAACAGGCAGAAATACCTCAGGCCTATTCTAACCCCCAGACCCGCAGGGGGCGGGGGAGGGGGGGGGGGCTATTGGAGACATCAACATAATATCGAAACAAATGCCATTCACAGATGATGCTATCAAAATTCTTTTGATGAATGGCTTTAAAATCCTGGTGATGAACAGCTGAAGAATTCACAACACAGCCCTTGTTTGAAGCATTGCTGAAAACCAGTGGAGCTTACAAAATACTAGGTACAGAAAGCTGGCTAAAGGCTCAAATTAACAAATGTGCTTGAAGTATATTATACTGAAAGGATACATTAATGGAAAATGGTGGTATAATATTTGTCACAGAATACAAGAAACTCATGGAAATGAGCGTATGGAATTGTGGGCTGGGAGTCCCCCATTCGGGGAAGTTCGGCCGCTGAGGGCAATTACTTATTGCAATTGATGCCACATTGGGTAACTTGCGCGTCGCAGATGGGGATGAAATGATGATGAGGACAACACAACACCCAGTCCCTGAGCGGAGAAAATCTCCTGCCCCAGCCGGGAATGGAACCCAGGCCCCTTGGTGTAGAATAAACTCAAATTTACAAAGATAGAATGTGAAGTTGCATGCAAGACTGTTTGGGAGAGACTTAGTATCAAGGGTGTTCAGAAATTTATAACTGGATATTTCTATTGACCATTGGACACAATCCCAGATGTAACCAAACACTTTAGAGAAAAACTTCAGTTCACTGGCACAGATATTTCCTATCATACTATCATCATTGGAGGTGATTTGATTCATTCAACCATCACTTGGGTTAACTACAGTTTTTTAAATGATGGATGTTACAAGACATTCTTCAAAACATTACTAAATGTCTTCTCTGAAAACTACCAAGGAGCCCATTAATGATGGAAACATATTGGATGTAATGGTAACAAACAGACCTGGCTGCTTTGTGAATGTCCAGATTGAAACTGGCATTAGTGACCATGACACAGTTAAAACAGACTAAGTGTAACAAAAACTAGTAGAAAGATTTTTATTTTCACTAGAGCAGATAAAGAATCAGTAGTGTCATTTCTCAAAGAGGAGCTTCGAACATTTAGCTCTGGGCAGGTGCTTGTAGAAGAACTGTGGTGGAATTTAAAAGATTAGTTGTCCATGCTCTGGATAGGTATGTATCTAACAGAAAAGCTCATGGTGGATTCGATATTTATAAAGACAAATTGCCTGCTGTACAATAGGCATACAACAAAATATCAGGCTATAGATACAGGGATGCTAAAAGAAAATAGTTTGGCTGTCACAAGGACACTACATATAGGCAGCAAGGACTATCGAAGCACAATTGTATCAGAAAAAATTCTGGTCATATGTGAAGACTATCAGTAACACCAAGGTTAGGGATCATAGAGTCATGGATTAAACTGTAAATGAAATTCATAATATTGTAACTGAAATTTAGGACAGAAAAGCAAAATCAGAAATGCTGAACTCAATGGAAAATCCAGGAGTGCTGTCTCAGTTTAATTCTCCCACCACTGCAAAGATGAATTTTATAGTTATTAGACTCAGTGGCACTGAAAGGCAGCTGAAATTGTAAAACTGAATAAAGCCACAGCACCTGATGAAATCATTTCGTGATTCTATACATAAATTATGGCCGAGTTAAACCCTATTTTAACCAAAACGTATCACAGATCCCACAGACAAAAAAAAAAAAAAAACAGCACCCACAGGTTGAAAGAAGGCACAGGGCACATCTGGCTACCAGAAGAGTAGCAGATATTATCCACAAAACTAATGTCAAGTAACTGTGAAATCCATCTGTTATAGTTTCTCAGCACATAACCTGTGCTGAAATGTGAAATCCCAAACAGAATGACCTCCTCCATGCTAAGCAGTGTGTATTCCAAAGACATTGGTAAACCAAAACCCAACTTGTGCTTTCCCTACATGACATCCTCGAAGGTATACATCACAAAGCAGTCATACAGATGCAGTATTTCTCGGCTTCTAAAAAGCACCTGACTCTGCATCGTATCAATGTCTATTACAAAAAGTTCCATCATTTGTAGGGCATTAAACCAAATTTTGGACTGGGTTGAGGGTTTCTTGGTAAGGAGGGTGCAGTACATTATTTTATACGAAGAGTCATCCATATCTGTAGAAGCAGTTTCAGGTGTGCTTCAGGGTGTGTTGGGATGTTTGGTAGTCATAATAGTAACCACAGGGCACAAATATTCATTCAGATCCTGATAAATTTCAAAGTGATGCAAAGATTGGAAACTTCAAATAACTTACGGGTTTGCAGCCGGGTGACATCATTGATCACCGCCGATATTTCAACAGGAGCACACCCTGCCATTCTCAAGGCACAACTGCAGGGTGTGCTCCTGTCGAAATATTGGCGGTGGTCGACGACGTCACCCGGCAGCAAACCCGTATGTTATTTGAATATTCAATAAGCCGGGAAAAGTTAAGGTCTCACATTGGAAACTTGTTTGAAGTGCTCAGAAATGTAAAATTTTGCACTTTACAAAATGAAAAAATTTTGTGTCCTATGATTACAATACTGTTGAATCACTCCATGCCTATGACAGCAATACCAACTAGTCACCACTGGAATCAATCAATGTACACAAATATCTCAGTGGAACAATTTGTGGGGATATGAAATAGAAAAATAACATAGTGTAAGACTTCTCCACCATTCACTGTACACAAGAGGGACTTATAAACCATAACCAGTGTGCCAGACAGGGCAGCTTAACCAAGGGATTTGCCTTCCTCATGAGGAGTTGCCCTGTTTAAAGTCCAACAGACAGCAAGAGGGATGCCGCTAAGTCATAGATACCTGAGACATAAAGTCCAAGTGTTCACATTACAAACAAGTGGGTTTGTTATTGTGTAGCTTCTTTCTTCACAAATGTCAACAAATGCTTGAAGCAATTCCCTGGGAATACTGCAGCCAACACTGGCAACTGCCACAACATACAGCACATGTGAAAAAGATGGGAGTTCCCAGGTCACACGCCAGCTGCCGCAAGATCGAAAACTGTCACTCTGCATGAAAATTATGAGGAATGGTTATGGAAAGTCGGTCAGCAAATGGGTGGGATTTCAAATTCAGCCTACAAAGCCATTAAAACAGAAAATTCAGTGCCCTGGAGGAGAAAAGGTGTGGGAGATGAGAAAGAAAACTGTAAATTATGAGATACAGATAGACTCATTCAGACAGTGAGTGAGTAATGTGAGCAGCCATGAGAGATTGAAAGAGAGTTCCAGTCTGAATGAGAGAATCAACTGATCAAGAGTTAGCAATTCAGACTCAGAGGAATCAGAAGAGACAGTGAGTTTGCCTTCTGGAGGCATGCCAACCTACTGTTGACTCAATCTTCAGATTTTAAGTCAGATCCCAAATTTCACTCCAATGTTTATTGACACTCTGTAACATATTCATTTTCACAACACCTCAAATGGATGAATCCTAATGGTTTGAAACTTGGGTCTTCACATATCCGACTGCACTTACTTACCTGTCATCAGTCTTGAAACACTGCACAACACCGCCTCTGTGAGGCAGTTATTCTAGACAACAGTTGCTGCAAATGCGAGCATACTAGTAATATGTCAAATACCAAGTGCTTGTTACCTCAAGGAAATTAAATGAACTGGCTTGGTCACAGGATGAGTTAATGGCTCAGGGTGTTACTGAAAAGTCATGGAAAATTGAATACAAAAGCTGCTGGCTGCCATACTACTACTAGATACAAATCAGGGGAGACCGTGTGTGCAAAACTGACTCCATTGAGTGATGAGACGACATAGTGAATACAGCACCATGCAGGAGATGAAAAACCTGAAGTGGTAGACACTGTAAGACAGATGTCAACTATCCCACAAAAACCTACATACAATGTCTCAAATACTACCATTACGTGAATAACCTAGGAATATACTACAGCCCATTACATATTTCAAAGATTTATGAGCACTGTTAAGTCTGAAATATTTCAAATATATTAAGAGAGTTGTTGGTAGCTGAGTGCACACCATGTAAATGTTGTAATGACTTAGTCACTGGTTCAATTCTCACTAGGAGCAACACTTTTCTTTCATTTAAATTCTTCATCTACCAAAAAATGGAAAAATTCATTAACATGTATTGCATCATAAATTTTAATTAAAGTAGCATCTTCATATTTTTAATTATTAATCATCTGAAAAAGTGAGTATTCATAGTACATTACAATTTGGAACAAGAAAGCACAATATCAAGAATAAGATTGTGGCGTAAACAAGTACAAACAACATATCTCCATCATCACAAGATCTTTGACTCTCTAACGGCCCGTGCCATCTTGCTTATTCAGTTCGCTCTATGACTTGCTGTAATGTGGATGTTTGTACTTACCAATACAAAAAATATTGAGTCTTACAGTATCAAGTGCGTTTTCCTTGGACTATAACCCAACCGAATTTCCACAGTGGTGACCCCGAGTAAGAATTCGAGCGCTGTTTCCTCGTAGTGCAAGTATTTTCTCATCTACCACACTGGCTTTGTTTATGCCTTCATTTGTTCCAATTAGCCATGTATCCTGCCGCATAACACATGGATATCAAAGCTCCTGCATCTACAATGGGACATTTCGTCACTTCACCACCTGGATTCTACAATACGTTTCTGTGGTTTTGTCACCTCAACACATTAGACACTCAACAGTGTAACATGTGACTGTGAACTTAGGTTTGCCTCTCCAGTGAGTGTGCATCAACATGTGCATTTTCATACTGAGGTGAGCAAAGTGTGAATTCTGCATTTTGTGCACAAACTATGTATCAGATGCCAGACGCCTGGCTGACCATTACAACAGTGCCGTGTGCAACCTCACCTTTGTTAGGACAGACCACATGCTTCCACGATGCCCGAGTGCTTTACCACTTCATCGGTTTACAAAGTGGAAAACACCCAGTGTATATCACGAACATTTCCAGGTATGTTTCCACCCTCAGTGATTGTTCGGCCCCTCAGTTCATTTTATGGGCTCCTACCTCACATGAAAAATGTGCTGCTGAGTGATACTAACTGTGGTTTCTGCACCTCTCAACA
This sequence comes from Schistocerca nitens, assembly GCF_023898315.1. Taxonomy (NCBI): domain Eukaryota; kingdom Metazoa; phylum Arthropoda; class Insecta; order Orthoptera; family Acrididae; genus Schistocerca; species Schistocerca nitens. The sequence continues at coordinate 451,193,732 of NC_064615.1, forward strand.
TGCTCCAGCTCGTCTTATCAACAGCCCGGTGGGAATATTTAACTGTCCTCCTCTGCGCACGTCCAGTCTTCCACCCTCCCCACCGCCCCAAGTAAACTTTCAGGGGGCTTTGGTTGCAGCCGTTCACCCACCTGCTTTCCTCATGGAGCCGGCAATGCCTTCCACATTGGACTTCAGTGCCACGAACATTGCATCAGACAGTTCTACAGCATCATTTCCTAGTGCTTCGGTGCCACTCTCATCCGTTCCAACAGACTGCTCGCTCACACCCTACGCAGTGCCATCCGCGTTGACTGCACTGTTCCAGCATCCACGTTATACTAGTGATAAGAGGGATTCAGATACAGGACTAGTGCATCCTCATTACCACCACCAGGCCGATTACTGGCCCTGCCTCCACTATCCGAGGACAACCCAGCAACGTGGTTTGCACTGGTGGAGAACTTGTTCGAACTGTACCTCATCACTGACACCAGTTCAAAATTCCTGTGCCTCATGACTCATCTACATGAGTGCACAGACCTGATCTGCCACCTACTTTTGATGCCACTGCTAACTTCGAAGTAATATTTCACAAAACAGACTATCGCAGAGTGCCTTTCACATTCCTCACAAGAAATTATTCTGTTTATACTATATGAGGAACACCTCGGCGACTGCACCCTGTCCCAGCTTTGGCGCCAGCTACACCTCCTGGTCAGTGAACAGATGATGCCAGTCACTGACACCAGTTCAAAATTCCTGTGCCTCATGACTCATCTACATGGGTGCACAGACCTGATCTGTGACCTACTTTTGATGCCACTACTAACTTCGAAGTAATATTTCGCAAAACAGACAATCACAGAGTGCCTTACACATTCCTCACAAGATATTATTCTGTGAATACTATACGAGGAACATCTTAACGAGTGCACCCTGTCCCAGCTTTGGCACCAGCTACACCTCCTGGTCAGCGAACAGATGATGCCAGACTAAATTCTGTTGTTAGTGTGGTTATCAAAACTGTCTACAGATCTCCAGGTTCATCTATTCCCCCATGCTCTAGAATCCATCAGTTCGCATGTGCAGATGGCTGGTGAGGTCTATTCGCTCACACACCAGCGCCATCAGCAGGAGCTCATGCAATAGGTTGGCACTCCTGCGCCGGTAGTTTACCCAGCCGTTTGCAGGGGCAGGCCGCATGCCCATCCCTCAGACTGCTGCACCACCTGGCACCCAGCACACACACTCTTCATCCACCAAACCGCTGCATATCATGCTTGCGCCGTACACCCCGGCATATGAACCTGAACACATCAAGGACGATCAGTCACCTCCTCTCCCAACATACCCTCACTGTTGGTAGTACGCCGTATTGAGAAATCATGCTAAGAAGTACCGCCCTCTGTTCAAGCACCCGAAAAGCCAATCGTACGATAAGCGCCAAACCACACTACATTCTATTCATGCCTCCATCCCATTGAACGGCTACCTTTACGTCAAAGACTATCATTTGAGTCACATCTTCTTCATGGACACCAGTGCTGATGTCTCAATTGTACCCAAGTCGATGGTCACACACCCCCTCACATGCATATGCTCTCTCCTGGGAGCTGGGAACTCATCTGCACTCCACACCGGTGGCTTCGTCGAGCTTCAACTCCGCCTCTCTAACAGCCTCTCCCTCCCCTGGATCTTCCATGTGGTGGAATCACAGAACTAATACTGGAAATCCACTTCTTATCACACCACCACATGTCTCTCACATCCTGTGTGTATGTGCTCCGCCACTTTCTCCAAGTGTAAACATTGTTAACTGTTTAGTGCATCAGTGCGTGGCTGTCATGAGCTGGACTTGTGCAACCATGGATCGCGTCCTGGTGGAAAGTGTCAAGACATGTGCCCTCCGCTGTGAGAACACTGTTTTGGAGTATCACATTGTACGCACCGAGGACGAGCTTGCCGCGATCACCACCCACATCAATTCACACCGCTCGGCAGCAGTGACACCTGAGTTTTCCTCCACCACACCTGACAACTTCGCCAACAACAGCACACAGGTTAGCAACTCCACATCTATCTCGTATGACTCCAGTCTCAACCACACAGTGTTACCCCACCTCCAAACCCCTTTTGCCAACTGACACTCATGACAATCCAGCCGCCCGGGCTTCAACCATGCACCCCGCGACCAAGCACGCACCTGCCCAGTGTGTTGATAAATATCCCCCCTCCAACTCTCATACCTTCCTTGCATGGATTGCTCGAGAGCTCCATGGACCCCAGCAGCGCCGCCACCGCAGAATGTGTCTCTCGTGCACTACAGACAATAGACACTCTCTATGTGCACTGTTAGTGCCTGCCACACCCTTGGCACTCGCAAACTGTCATCTGTGCTGGCGTAAACATAACAAACATATGACGTTTTGCTGTCTTTCCCCTCCCAAGCAGACAACTACGCTGTTTTCAAGCCATGTGCACCTAAAAAGTCAACCAACACTGTGCCCCGCCCACACCCACTCATTGGACATTCAGTTTCCACCATCATGAATGGAACTGTTCATCGCATCATCAGTCCGAGGGCCCACCTATTCGCCATAAGGCACGCCACCTTAACCCACTTAAGTTATGCTCGGCTTGCCAGCAAATACAGGAACTTCTTGAGGTGGGAATTTTATAGCTGTCTTATAGTAACTGGTCATCACCTTTACACCTCAACCCTAAACAGGACTGCTTCTTTCATATGTGTGGGGATTACAAACGATCCAACACTAGAACTGTGATGGACAATTATCCTGTACCAAACATTTCCGACTTCACTCACCTTCTCACAGGTGCTACAATTTTCAGCCTACTGGACTGCAAACATGCTTATCACCAAATCCCAGTCGCACCTGAGAACATTCTGAAAACGGCACTTATCACTCCCATCAACTTGTATGAGTACCATTTCATGCCATTTGGGTTTAAAAATGCTGCCCAGATGTGGCAAACTTTATTGACTATCTCTTGCTCCAGTTCGACTTCTGTTTTGTATATCTCCACAATATCCTGATCTTCAGTAACACCATGCAAGACCACGAACACCACATCACGATAGTAAAGGACACACTCTCATCTAACAGAGTCGAGATTAGCACCGACAAACTGCAACTATGCTGACAATCTGTCCAATTCCTGGAGTATACAGTCTCGGCCGCCAGTATACAACCCCCTGATTTGAAGGTGCAATAAATCTTATCCATGCCACTCCCTACCACATACAAAGAGCTCTGTTAGTTCCTGGGAACAATAAACTACTGCCATCGTCATTTGCCTGCAGCAGCTGACACCCAGGACATCCTCACTAACGCCCTCGCCAGCAAGCAAACTTCAGGGACACACCCCATTCTGTGGACCGAACCAATGCACGTATCCTTCCAGGCCCTGAAAGACTCTCTCACAAGAGCTGTCACCCTCGCTCATCCAATTCCAGATGCTGAACTATTCATCAACATGGATGCCAGTGACTCCATGGTAGGCGTGGTCCTACAACAATGCCACAACTACATGGTCATGCTACTTCAGTTTTTTTCGAAGAATCTTTCAAGCACCCAACAAAAATACTCAGCCTTTGACCACGAACTTTTAGCAGTTTATGAGGAGGTGAAACACTTCCACCTCAATGTCAAGGGCTGACCTTTCCACAGACTGACTAACCCTAAACCAGTAGCAGATGCCATATGCAACCCCCTCTGGATGCCCCCACCCCCACCCCCACCCCCTCCCCTGCGCCCGTCACTTTCAGCATTTCGATTTCATCTCTCAGTTCTCTACTGACATCTGCCATATCAAAGTTGCTAACAACATCATTGCAGATTTCCTTTCCCGCATTAACACCATCTCAACAGTCGTCGACCTTTCCGACCTCACGTCCCTACAGAACCAGAACGAGGATACACAGCAACTCCTCAGCAGCACCTCCACTTCGCTGTCTTTAACCAAAGAAAAGGTTGCCGCTCCAAGAGGAGATCTGGCGCGATTGATCCATCGGCACCCTCCGCCCCCTCATCCCCAGCCCCTTCCGCCATTCAGTGTTTGACACACTACATTCTCTAGCACACCCCGGAATTAAGTCATTGACACACCTCCTGTCCAAGCGATTCACATGGGGAGACATGAAGTGCAATTGTCAGACCTGCGCCTGGAGCTGCATCACCTGCCAGCACAACAAAGTCAACAGCCACACTGTTCCACCTCTCTGCAAATTCAACATTCCATCTGGATACTTTTTCTACATACACCTGGACCTCATTGGCTCACCCTGTTCCCTCACAGGGCTTCCATTTTCTTGCATCAATCATTTATCTCAGTGGGTAGAGGCCGTACCTCTCACCAACATAACTGCTGAAATTGTGGCTAAGGCTTTTGTTCCTTCCTGCCCCGTTACAATCACCACCAACCAGGGCCGGTAGCTCAAATCAGCAATCTTCGCCAACTCTGCCACCTGTGTGGTATAAACAAACGTCGCACAGTTTCCTACTACCCCCAAGGAAACATACGGGTAGAGCGGTGGCATCGCACTTTCAAGACAGCACTGCACTGTCACAACAGTCTTTCGACCAAAGCCCTCCCATGGGTACTCCTCGGGCTACAGTAATCATACAAACCAGATATTGAGGGCATCACGATTGAGTTTGTCTATTGGGAAAACACTGTCCTCCCAGGGGAGCTGGGGAACCTACCCCCTCTGACGCACCCAGCCCCCTTCCCAACTTAGTAAGTGAGATCCTAACACATTTTGCAAACATTTCCCTGACCCCCATCTAGCCATGCTCCCCCCACTACTATGTGCCCTCCAATCTCCTTTCATGCAGGTTCTTTTTTCTTTGCAACGACACTGTCCGGGCACTACTCGTCCCACCATATTCAGGCCCATACGAAGTTATAAACTGAACTGCTAACATGATGGACATCCAGGTTAAAGGTTCGCCACTACCCCCTTGTGGTTCTGCAAACTGACATCCCGCCCGAACATGTGGGGGATGTCACCATCCTCATCGACAACAACCACGTCTTCATCCTGCTGCAAGACAACTTGCACCAGCTGACCGGGGACCCAGTTCATCAGTTATTCGCTGGCTCCCACCCACTCCCACGAGAGGTCAACCATATGCTCCTTTGAGCTACAGTGACCCCCTAGGGAGGGTTACAATTCAGATGCTGCCAGCCGGTTACATGGGGGACACAGTCCCTCCCCACACTGCTTCATCCTCAAGCGCGGGCCGATGCCACGTCTGTCAACACCACCTACAGGAGTTCCACATCAGCCTCCCTGTGTGGTCCCTGCCGCAACAACCTCCAGAGATGGAAATCCCCATCACATCACTGCTGTCATCGTCATCGCCTTCATCGCTGGACATTCCGCCCTTTCAATGTGCTCTACACTGCTAGGGGTGATTGGGGGGGGGGGGGGGGGGGGGTGGCAGGCTATGTGGTGTCGACAAGTATGAACAACATATGTGAGAAATTTAGGTGGCCTCTCATCACTTTTAATGACATTCAAAACCCAATCACAAAAAGTAATTCCAAAACAGAAGATTACTTTTGCTTCAGTAATTTCATTTAAATGTATAGCAAAGGAAATCAAAATGCTACTACTTTCACTGTCTAACAGAATACTAGATGAAGGAATTTTTCTAGAATGTCTTAAGCTCACAGTTACATTACCTATGTATAAGAATGATGATAAAAATCTCCCAAATAACTACGCATCCATTTCAGCAGTACCAGTCATATTCCAGATAATAGAAAACTGTATGTATAAACAGATATACAGCTATTTTGTAAGCAACAAAATTTTAAACAGGCAACAGTTGAATTCTGTTCTGGTCCATCAACTGCAAAAGCAGTTGAAGCTTTCGTAAATAATATTTATGAAGAAGATGAAAAAAAGCTCTCTGTGTCTGGAACACTTACTAATTTAAGCGAAGCATTTGACTCAGTGTTACACGACATAGTCTCAAAAAGTTAAATTATTATGACTTAGAAGGTAAATCATGCAATTTATTGAAACCTTATATAATCAATAGGTTACAGATTGTATATGCAAATAAGCAGGGATCAGCAATATTTTAAATAAAAAGAGGAATATCCCAAGGCTCTGTTCTTTGGCCTTTCCTGTTTATTGTCTACGTTAATGACTTTTCAAATTATTTCCATGTATGAATATAATATGTGCTGATGACATGACATTAATAACCACAGGCAAAAATTTACAAAGTGTACTAGCTAACAACAGAGAAATGATGCAAATGACTAATCACTGGTGTCATGCCAATCAGCTGTGCATGAACCAAACACCAAAAGAAGAAATAATTTTTAATCTAAAGGTAACCAAAAATCAAAATAAAACAGTAAAACTACTTGGACTGTTCATAGACGAAAAACTCTCTTAGGATGAACACACAATTACCTCTGCAACAAAATAGCTTGTACACTTTTTTTATTCTATAAATTAAGAAACAGTATGAACAAACAGTGGTTGCTCCAGTCATATTTTGCTTTCTTCTATTCTCATCCGCAGTATGGAATACTGCTCCAGGGCAGTTCCCCAGGAGTTAAACGTATTTTCAGATGGCAGAAGAGGACAATAAGATGTAATAGTCACCAGATTTGCCTTTTTCAAGATTCGCTATAGTCCATAATAACGTTAAATATTTGAAAATAAAATATTTCAATAAGCTACCATACTGAGCTCATACAGTACAACTAAATAAAAATAAGAGTGTATTACAAACTTGACTAAAATAAAGTGAATTTTATTCCACTGAAGAATTCCTAAAAGCTAATCATACATCTGTTTTTCCTGAGTTATAAAGAAAATCTTTTTATTTTTATATAAGCTAGTTATTTTCTGCATTATTTTATGTATATGTAATTGTTTATTGTATAAAACTTGACACCACTGTAAACTTTGATGAAGCCAGCTGTATGAAAAATACTGACAGGTGAATAAAACTATTCTATTCTATTCTCCTCAGTTTCTTACCCTCAAGGGCAAGAGGGTAACCTGAATGTCTATCCATTCCTCCATCCTTCCTGACTAGGTGGTTGGTAGAATGGTGATGACTCCTTATATCTGAAGCATTCAGCCACTATTGCTATTTCAAAATCTATGTGCTGGCTAGGACTGAGTTTGGGACTCAGGATGATTTGATCAATAGTCAAAAACATTACCAAAGGCTACAGTGATTTAACAGACTTAATAGCCTATAGTTCAAATAACAAACATAATTTTGGGACTGCTACATCGCAGTGGTGGTTGTGAAGGGAACTGAACCAGGGGAGGGGGGGGGGGGGGGGCTTGTTGCTAGTGTGCAGACAACCATGTTGGACAGAGTTCTGCACTGACTGCAAAAACAAGCACAACATCAAGAGTTTCACACTCCAGAAAAAACTATGAATGGATTGTGCTTGGCCCCTATCACCCGACTTGCTGAAATGTTAATCAAAAAGTTATTTTAATTCACGTACAGGAATTATTTTATGTATTGTAGCATATACAGATGCACCCCCCCCCCCCCACACACACACACACAAACACAGCAACAAGTATTGCATTACTTTCAAATAAAAATAAGTTTAAAAAAAAATCTCTTTTGCGCCCTGAGGACACAGTCACTATGGTAATGTATCATGAACACTATATCCAAGCATAATAATTCTTGTGGAACACTCATTCTGTATTTCCTGACATGTTACATATCAACAAGAATCCACTCACTATGAGTCTAAAAAAGGAAAAAAAAAACATTTTTAACATGATGTAATTCACACTCATGCTGCTTGTACAGACACAAGGCAGAATGGTCACTTCATCTTTTAATGGCCAATGAGTGTGAAGTAAACATTCATCACTTCTAACTTCTTCAAGTCCAAAACCTCAAATAGGCTACACACATTAACCAGCTATCAGCACACATGTCCATATCCATTGTAAATATATTATGTGCTTGATTTAACAAAACAATCTTTGTGTAACCACTCACATAAAAGTTACATACTTAACAACAGTTACACATTGTAATTGTCAGTTCATCATCAGAGCAGTTTCTGAAAATGTTTAAGGAATGTACTTGTATATCATCATTCATTATTAATCAAACATTCAAGCAATATTTTACACAGATATAAAAGAGTTATTACTTTCTTCAAAAGAAGATGACAGTGTAACACATCAATTACACAGCATAATAAAAATTTGAATAATTTGTAGCTGTGGGTCTATGTGATATGAAAATTAAATGAAAACTACCAGTGTCCTGACATAGCATCTGTACAGCTCGTATTTGTTTTGCGACAGACTATTTCTTGTCACTGCAGTAACACATGTAAAACACTTTTTTAATGACAGAAAATGTCAGTGTAGTTGGATATAGGGGGAGAGGGGAGACAAGATCATGTGCATCTGTCAATGCACAAGCACATTTTCCTTTTTATTTATTTTTTCTTCAACAAAATTTGTAGATATAAAAGAAAATATCATAGAGATTTTATACTTACTTCATACTGGCACTGGAGATGGCAAGTTCTCAAGAGCCACAAATGTCATCCATTCCATATTTAACTGCCACTTTTGATTTAATTCTCATGGAAATGGTGGGAGCTGCCAGCTATCATATCACCTGCAGTGGTGGTAGCAGAACCAAGTGATGATTTTGAGCTAATGAGTGTCTCATACAGCCAGTATACGTATAGAGCACAAACAAGACAGCCATTGATAATTAGTGCTGCCCATGCAAAGCTGGGACATGTTGCTAGTTTTCTGTATAAAATCACTGCAGGGGGTCTAATTCCTTGAAATATGCATTGAGTTATACGTTCCTTAGCATGCCTGTTGGCTACTTCGATTCCTATGTGCCTGTATGTCCTCTGACCTACAATAAGTTTACATCAACTTTTCTTGTAGTACGAGTTAAACTTGCTGTATCTTTTGTGTAATCAGGGTGATAGCATTACTATATGAAGTTTCTATCATCTGGAGAGTCTGTTAAGACTAAAACTTTTTGAAATTTTTTTCCTTACTTCATAGGTAGTCACTCTGCAAATTACTAAATTTCCACAGTGTAAATAGACACTTCATTAGGAATTGCATATATTCCCATATCATTTGTTAACAGGCAATCGAAAGCATATGCTGTTCGTTCTGGTGTCATGGAGTTCTGGTGACATGGAGCTGTCCTTGCAGATTTGAAATGTAAATTGGCCACCTGTTTTCTGGGAGAGACAATACTGTCTGTTCTCAACATTGTTTTTCTACATGGGTGAATAAAATAACTTGTTGCCCAAGGATGCTGACTCATATATATATATATAGAGGGAAACATTCCACGTGGGGAAAATATATCTAAAAACAAAGATGATGTGACTTACCAAACGAAAGCTCTGTCAGATCGATAGACACACAAACAAACACAAACATACACACAAAATTCTAGCTTTCGCAACCAACGGTTGCTTCGTCAGGAAAGAGGGAAGGAGAGGGAAAGACGAAAGGATGTGGATTTTAAGGGAGAGGGTAAGGAGTCATTCCAATCCAGGGATCAGAAAGACTTACCTTAGGGGGAAAAAAGGACGGGTATACACTCGCACACACACACATATCCATCCACACATATACAGACACAAGCAGACCTTCCCTACCCTCTGGCTCCTATCCTTGTAACCGCCCCCGGTGTAAAACCTGTCCCATGCACCCTCCCACCACCACCTACTCCAGTCCTGTAACCCGGAAGGTGTACACGATCAAAGGCAGAGCCACATGTGAAAGCACCCACATGATTTACCAACTGACCTGCCTACACTGTGATGCATTCTATGTGGGAATGACCAGCAACAACAAACTGTCCATTCACATGAATGGACACAGGCAGGCAGTGTTTGTTGGTAATGAGAATCACCCTGTGGCTAAACATGCCTTGGTGCACGGCCAGCACATCTTGGCACAGTGTTACACCGCCCGGGTTATCTGGATACTTCCCACCAACACCAACCTATCCGAACTCCGGAGATGGGAACTTGCTCTACAATATATCATCTCTTCCCGTTACCCACCAGGCCTCAATCTCCGCTAATTTCAAGTTGCCGCCAATCATACCTCACCTGTCATTCAACATCATCTTTGCCTCTTCACTTCCGCCTCGACTGACATCTCTGCCCAAACTCTTTGTCTTTAAATATGTCTGCTTGTGTCTGTATATGTGTGGATGGATATATGTGTGTGTGTGTGTGTGTGTGTGTGTGTGTGTGTGTGTGTGCGCGCGCGCGAGTGTATACCTGTCCTTTTTTCCCCCTAAGGTAAGTCTTTCCGCTCCCGGGATTGGAATGACTCCTTACCCCCTCCCTTAAAACCCACATCCTTTCGTCTTTCCCTCTCCTTCCCCTCTTTCCTGATGAGGCAACAGTTTGTTGCAAAAGCTTTAATTTTGTGTGTGTGTTTGTGTGTCTATCGTCCTGCCAGCGCTTTCGTTCGGTAAGTCACATCATCTTTGCTTATATATATATATATATATATATATATATATATAACCAAATGAAAGTGCTGGCAGGTCGACAGACACACAATAAACACAAACATACACACAAAATTCAAGCTTTCGCAACAAACTGTTGCCTCATCAGGAAAGAGGGAAGGAGAGGGAAAGACGAAAGGATGTGGGTTTTAAGGGAGAGGGTAAGGAGTCATTCCAATCCCGGGAGCGGAAAGACTTACCTTAGGGGGAAAAAAGGACGGGTATACACTCGCACACACACACATATCCATCCACACATATACAGACACAAGCAGACATATATGCTCTCAAAAAGTTTCGGAACATATTTCAACAGGACTTGAAACGCCAGCTCGTGCAAGCACTCGTTCTACCGAACCTCCACTATTGTGATGTGATTCAACAAGGCATGAGTAGTGAAAACAAAAGACGGCTAGAGCTAACCATGAATGCCTGTGTGCGTTACACCTGCAACATTCGCCGATATGATCACGTTAGTGCTTCATACTCCGAGCTAGGGTGGCTGCGGCCGGACAAATTGCGTGACTACCACACTCTATGTCTACTCCACTGACTCCTCGTCGCGCAAGCACCCCAGTACCTTGTTTCAGAGATTAAAAAACCTGTCATGTCATCATAATCGAAACACGAGGTCACTCTTATTTGGTATCCTAACTGTGCCCACTCACAAAGCAAAAACTTTTGCAAACTCCTTCTCAGTTGCCACTGTCCACCTCTGGAACAAACTGCCCCTTACCTTCTGCAAAATTCAATCTCCTGCTGCTTTTAAGAAGAAGCTGAAGCATTTCCTACTATCATCCTGATAAAGTTCTCCACAAAACTGATGTACAAGGCCAATCCTCTCATCCGTCAAATAGCAAAGCTAGCGTCTCCTATCTTGCTCCTGAGATGCCTTCCTCTTCATATATCTCTATTAGCCATGCAATCTTCTTTTCCTTTGTATTTCCTTAATTATGTTTCATCATGTCTCTCTATTCTTCTCCTCCCGTCACCATGAGTCTCCCTCATACTCCCTGCTGCCAGCACTCCTATCTAAAATCTGTCTCTTCAGTAATGTCTAATTATAACAGTACTTGTGATCTAAGAATATAAACTCTATATGTATGTATTTTTCCAGGTGTTCCTTTCAAATTGTTTATTTCACTTTTTATACTAGATGTAGTTTAACATGCCTACTAAAACATATGAATGTAAAATAAGTAGAATGCCTGGTTAGATGTAAGAGAGGGCCTGATGGCCCTAATCTTGCCAGGTTAAATAAATCAATAAATAAAAAATAAATAAATAAAAATATATGTGTTGTGATAATCTGCCATCTAGATATACCACTAAGAACTAGACTGATGGTTTATTATGGAAGACATATGGACCCAATCATATATTATCTGGGGTTGGCATCAACTTTTTACTTGTGAAGGTAACTAATTGTGATTAATCTGCTGATAGCTTATATATATATATATATATATATATATATATATATATATATATAATTTTTTTCTGATATACCACTGTCTTGTAGGGTTAATGGTAATAATGCTTGGAGCCGATGCTAGTTTGTTGTGAGGAGAGAAGTTCTTTGAGTATGTTTCTGTTTTTATGTCATATTATTTTATATAATTTCTTGCTTATAGTGTAATTGGTATCCATGTGTTGCATTAGTAAGTATTTCTGTGTTGGTAACTGTTGCTGAATGTGGACTGGCATTTCTTTTCCTTCTGCAAGCAGTGGATTGGTCGATGATGTTGACATGGCCCACAGACATATTCTGTATTGTAATTTGTCCAATTTCTTTAATACATATTTTGGCTCTTTCCAGTAGGACATACAGCAATAATCTAGTACAGACCATATTAAAAACTGGTAGAGAATCAGAAGTCTCTCTGGCTCAGCTCCACACCATGGGCGTGTGGTGGACAGGAGAATGTTCAGTCTTTGATTGATTGTTAGAACTGTGTAATTGATGCATTTGTGTTGTGATAATCTGCCATCTAGATATACCACTAAGAACTAGACTGATGGTTTATTATGGAAGACATATGGACCCAATCATATATTATCTGGGGTTGGCATCAACTTTTTACTTGTGAAGGTAACTAATTGTGATTAATCTGCTGATAGTTAGACCCCCATTTTTAATGATCACACATCATGCTCTCATTGCATCACTAAACCACAAATGGGTTTCCCTTAAAAATGATGAGTTAATATAAATGCATATATCACCTGCATACTTGATGACTTTGATATTAGGAGGAAATATATTTTCGTGGTCAGCTGCATACAATATATACAATACAGGGCTCAATATGGCCCCTTGCGGTAATTCTTTAGTTGTGATACATGGGTCAAAATGTGTGTTATCTTGCTGTCATATAAAAAGTATTTGTTTGGAGAGTATGGCACAGACCCCATAGATATGCATTTCTGGTAGCCCTATAATTTGTGAGTTACTGCATCAGTATTTCTATCTCCACATTATCATATGCTTCACTTACATCAAGAAATACCACTATTAGATATCCCTGTACTAAAAATGTGTGTTCTATGTACATTGTTAGAATACTGACATTATCCAAAAACCAAATAGTGTCTGCAGTAACAAGCTGTGTTTTTCTAGCCACAATTCCAAGCACGCTTTCAAACATCTTACCATTGCATGAAGACAAGGAAGTGGATCAATAATAGGAGGCCATGAGTGGATACTTTTCCAGTTTCCAGATAGAGATGATTATATGTGTGCTCCACTCTGTTACAAATGTAGTGGTACTCCACAGTGCACTACAGATTTTGATGAGCAGTTTTCCAGCAGTTGAGAGACCACTGAGTAGTTTAGATAATCAACTCCTGGTAAATTATTAGCCTTCGACTTCAATGCTTTTTCCAAATCTGCTATAGTAAATCATTTTTCCAATAGCTGTGCTGGGCACCATGGGTGTTAGATGACTCAAATGCAGGCACCCTATACACACTCATTGCAGAAGAAAGTCTATCCACAAATTCCTCTATTCAATATCTTAACAAACAATGTTTACTTGATTTCTTTTTCATAGATCTGATCACAGAGTACATATCAGACAAAGGTGGGATTTTATTAATATCCTGACAGTCATCACGCCAACTAATTTGATTTAGTTGCTCAAATATGCCTTCTGTTTGAGCATATGCATGTTTATATTTCATAAAGTTTTCCCAAGTAGAACTTTGTTTGGTTATTTTAAAAGTTTCTTTCTATTTTCTAATAAAGATGTCACACTCTCTACTCCACCAGGTCATCAATGTTTCTCTCGGTGTGTGGGCTGGATTAACTGTAGGGACTCACGTGATTGCTGTGTCATTGATACTGCTGTTAGGCAGCTGTAGAGAAACTCAGAAACAGCAAGCTTTCACCACTATTTTATCATATTTGATGCAGATGCAGATGAATCTAGGACTTCCCCTGGTGAAGAGGCATACTAAGTGACTGCAAACTACTGATTTCAACCTGTTGGGCGAGCATCTAAGTACTGTCTCCCTGGCTGTAAGTGGTACCACCTCCCTCACTATCAGCTGGCTTGCTGTTTGGGTTCTGCATTTGCACATTTGTCATATCCTCTGTCCATAATAAGGTGTTGGCACCAACTTAACAGCACATCCGTCTTCGAGAGCACTGGGACAGGTCAAACTAGCTGCTGGTGAGCCACAATAGGCTTCCGGAATGAGATTTCCATTCTGCAGCAGAGTGTACGCTGATGTGAAACTTCCTGGCAGATTAAAACTGTCTGCCGGACCAAGACCTGAACCCGGGGATTTTGCCTTTTGCAGGCAAGTGCTCCACCATCTGAGCTATCCAAATATGACTCACAACCCTTCCTCACAGCTTTACTACTGCCAGTACCTTGTCTCTTACCTTCCTAACTTCACAGAAGCTCTCCTGCAAAACTTGCTGAACTAGCACTGCCGGAAGAAAGAATACTGCGAAGACATGGCGTAGCCACAGCCAGGGGGATGTTTCCAGAATAAGACTTTCACTCTGCAGTGGAGTGTGTGCTGATATGAATCTTCCTAACAGATTAAAACTGTGTGCTGGACCGAGACTCAAACTAGGGAGCTTTGCCTTTCGCGGGCAAGTTTGGAAGGTTGCAGACGAGGTACTGGTGGAAGTAAAGCTGCGAGGACAGGTCGTGAGTTGTGCTTGGATAGCTCAGATGGTAGAGCACTTGCCCGCAAAAGACAAAAGGTTCCAAGTACGAGTCTCAGTCCGGCACACAGTTTTAATCTGCCAGGAACTTTCACAATAGGCTTGCACCTATGGACTTACTGTTCTGACTGCCTGCACAACACCACGATTGAGTACTGACCTACATCATGACTGCAATTGACAAAATGCTACATCCACATTCTTTGTCACACTCAAGTCACACTCCATACTGTAAAATCACAAGCAATAAATGTTTTTCCAGACAGTGTTGTTAACCGGTGCCTTAAGGCATATGACAGTCACCTGCTTCAGCTCTCAAGTTCAGCCTCCTGCACCTGTAGCATCACCACCTCATCTTCTCAGCCTTCATGCGCACTGAGAATCCCAACCCAAGTGGTGACTGCTGCAACTGGTGATCAGAAATGGGCCTCAAGACAATTCCCTACAACTGATGTCACAAGTGCTCACCACCATGACAACAGGTGACCACAAGTGCATCTCACACCACCACTGCTACAACTGACACCACTATAACCACAGCCAGTTTCTGACGTTGTCATTATCCCCATAGCAGCTTCGCTCAACTTGGAGTGAATGCTTCACACAATGCAGGTTGGCGAGTGAGATGCATTTTGTTTACCTTATAAATGGTTTTTTTTTTTTTTTCATTTTGTAATTCATTGGCCATGATGGATCATAGTGATGGGCATTTTTATCTGAGGGTAACTCATTTTCATTTGTATTGTACATTCCTTTATTGTTTAGGCAGTAGCAGAATATGCAAGATACCGGTAGAAACATGTACCACTAATATGGGTTATTCTGCTGCTATTTTGATGGAGCAGATCATTAGGTTACAAGTAACACACAAATTCTGGAAGTAGAACATTACAAGGCTCAGGCCCACCGTTACTAGTGAACAGTATGAATTTGCTTAAAACTGTACAGGCTACAAAGGCACATAACGCAGCTGTAGAGGAGAAACAAGGGTCAAAAAAGGTACAAAACATGATTGGCATTTTGCTACTCTCGAGGTACTACAGAAGAGCGAGTAAGAATGGGATGCTTGGTGGATGATACAAGCTGATAGGGTTAGGCCAGGAATAAGGCACACCATCACTATGAGGCAGCAGAAGCAATCACAGATGAAAAATGCTCATCTGAAACTAGACAGTGCGAACAAGTGTCAGGAATCAAAGTCTGTGGAAGTTCCTGTAAGTTTACATGATATGCGTAGTACTCGTGTCGTGGAAGTAACAGAGAGTAGTGTAGAAATGTCAGCTCCAATACCTTGTGAAAATGCGGGTCCTGAACTGGCCGAAGTACCAGTGGAAGTAATTTTGTGCTGTAAAGAAGTAAATGAATGATTGAGTAGCAACATGGGTGACACTGATTTAGGTGCAGTAGTATCTACACTATCTGTGATAATGTTTGTTGTTACGAGGCTGTGCAGCCGGGGCCAACTGTATGAAGAAGTACATGTAACCCTCGATTTCTGCATCATGCATAGTGGAACTGCAGCCAGTGATTTTAAGGTAGGTACTATGGAGAATGCACAGGGAGTTATTGATGTTATTTGTGTTGCAAATTTTGTGGATGATGAAGTAGTACAGATACATTTAGTCCTGAGGGATGCAGATTTGTCTTCATTCAGGTTGGTTAACACATTTTCCAAAGAGGGGGTGAGAGGAAGAGAAGGAGAAGGGAAAATAATTGTAAGGCTGATTATTGAGCCAACAAGACTAAATCATTTCAGACTGTGTGGCTGATGATTAACGTAAATTTGACAATGCTTACAATGTTACAGGTAACAAAGGTAGGAAAAAATGTTGTGTAATTGTTCTTAAAAGAACAGTCAAAACAAAAAGACAGTGTTTAAGTGAAGGAGACAGCTGCAAGTGAGTCAACATTGCACGGGTATGTTATAATGAAAGTAGAACCATTTAAAATGTGTATGTCATCACTAAGGGTCAATGCACACAGTAAACTGCCAAGGAGCACAAGGAAGTTGGTTGTAAAAGGGAAAGGTATAAGAAAGCACAATGTTCAAAGTCAATCTGTAAATAATTGTGGAACAAGAGAGGGAACTAGAGCTACTAACCAGTAAACTGTGGTTGCACAGCAAGTAGTAGTTGTGTAGCATGGTTGTAAGGACATGTGTATCAAGGGAATGTAATGGAAACCTTTATTTTGAAGGCAAAGTTTCACATGTTATATCAGAACAGTGGGTTAAAACACCATAGGATAGAATAAGAAAAACTGTAAATTAGTGATACAAGGACAGAAATGGAGACAGCATAGCCATGTTCCTTATAGCAACTTGTATACTTCTACCTAAGCTTAAGGAGTAAAGTTTCCAATCCTCCGGACCAACTTTTGACCAGATCCCTGCAGAACGGCTTTGTGTCAGAACTAAGGAGTAGGAACTGAAACCATTAGTACCGACACATGTAATTGAACTACAGCAAGTGGAATGACAAAGACATTGTCCATATTAGAATGTCAAACATAGGAGTTAAGTGGGAACAAGTAATGTAACACACTCTCATGAGATGTCGACAGAGATTTTATAGTATAGACCAGCGTAAAACATAATCTATGCAAAATGAAGTTGTTCTAGGGTGACACCAGAGTAAAATACTGGATGATTTTGTGAAGAAGGGATGACTGTTGCACAGCAGGTCCAATTCCTGGGTGAGCAAATATACATTTTTTTTTAAATTACTACTTGGCGCAGACAGGAGGGCACTAGATGCAGGGCACTAGATGCAGCTCATATCCTGTGTCATGATCGGTATCTGGAGCATGCAAAGAGTGTCAATGTTGCAGAAGGCAGAGCGCTGCTCATAATACATTTCCACACCAAGCCAAGCCAGAATCAAGGAGTTCAAATGATGCTGAATGACAGCCATTCTACGAGCCTTGCAGTTCAAAGCCATAACAGTAACACCTGAGCTCAACTGCTCTAAGCATCCTAGCACTGATAAAAAGTGTAGAAGCAGGGGGAACTTCACCTCTCAGATCGCTGTCTGCCAGCTGTAGTGGAACTTAAAAATTGCAAGCTATCACCACTGTTCTGGCATTTTCTTGACTGAAAGAAGATGTGGATGAGTCTGTGCCTTCCTTTGGTCAAGGACAATACCAACTGACTGCAAACTACTGCCTTCAACCTGTTGGGTGGGGCATTTGAGTGCTGCCTCCCTGGCTGTAAGCTGGATTGCTGATGTGGGTCCTGGGCTTCCACCTTCACAACACCTGCCATCTGTTATACACTGTTGGCATCCATTTAAATGCACACCTAATGAACAAAATACAAGTGTATGGAATATCAGACAAATTGTCTCACTGGACTGAAGAGTTTCTAGCCAACAGTAGTGTTACTTAAACATCAATAAATTATCGATTAATCAATACTGTCTGCACTATCATAGCCATCAGTAGTCTGCTTTAACTATTGATAGTCATGTCATTTAAAATGTAATTATTTTTTAATTGGTGTGCAAAAGATTGTCAGATCATATTACCCCCATGGCGTGTGGAGTGCAGAGGGAAAGTAAATTGTATGGAGGTATTTAGTCAACATCAAATATGGTGGAGCCTTAGCCAGTCTATGCAGTTTATAAATTACGTTGTTAATAGAATGGTGGCTGTGGGGAGAGGGGGCTTGAGAGTGAGAATTTTCTTGTTTGTCTGCCAATGATGACAACTCATGGTCGTGCACATCTCGTACTGATCACATGCTTAAGGTAAAAACTACACACGTAAACAACATGGATTAGTGAAGGCTCATTATACAGATTGTCATCTTCAAATGTGTGAGCTTGCTTACTCGTAGCAAGGAACAGAGATGTAAATAAGGCTGTTGTAATACAACTCAGTTAGTAGAGGAAAAAATGACATTTTAAAGCATTGTTAAGTGTTTGTGATTGTAATGTACAATGCATTTTAAAATAAATATTATTATTATTATTATTATTATTATTATTATTATTTCTTTCTTGTCTCAGATGTTATGTCTGGTTAAAAATGGAAGGTGACGCGGACCTTGATCAAGCGTGACTTCCTTTTAACTGTACGGTATATGTTACATTGCATTTAGGAACTTTCGGGTAATTGAACAAGTGTCAATAATTACAGATTTCTGTAGTTGTATATATAAGTTTGGATGTAGCTGTATTGCATTGATGTACTGGTGGATATTGTGTGGTATGACTCCTGTAGTTGATAGTATAATTGGTATGATGTCAACTTTATCCTGATGCCACATGTCTTTGACTTCCTCAGCCAGTTGGATGTATTTTTCAATTTTTTCTCCTGTTTTCTTTTGTATATTTGTTGTATTGGGTATGGATATTTCGATTAGTTGTGTTAATTTCTTCTTTTTATTGGTGAGTATGATGTCAGGTTTGTTATGTGGTGTTGTTTTATCTGTTATAATGTTTCTGTTCCAGTATAATTTGTATTCATCGTTCTCCAGTACATTTTGTGGTGCATACTTGTATGTGGGAACATGTTGTTTTATAAGTTTATGTTGTAAGGCAAGCTGCTGATGTATTATTTTTGCGACATTGTCATGTCTTCTGGGGTATTCTGTATTTGCTAGTATTGTACATCCGCTTGTGATGTGATCTACTGTTTCTATTTGTTGTTTACAAAGTCTGCATTTATCTGTTGTGGTATTGGGATCTTTAATAATATGCTTGCTGTAATATCTGGTTTTTAATGTTTGATCCTGTATTGCAATCATGAATCCTTCCATCTCACTGTATATATTGCCTTTTCTTAGCCATGTGTTGGATGCATCTTGATCAATGTGTGGCTGTGTTAGATGATACGGGTGCTTGCCATGTAGTGTTTTCTTTTTCCAATTTACTTTCTTCGTATCTGTTGATGTTATGTGATCTAAAGGGTTGTAGAAGTGGTTATGAAATTGCAGTGGTGTAGCCGATGTATTTATATGAGTGATTGCTTTCTGTATTTTGCTAGTTTCTGTTCTTTCTATAAAGAATTTTCTTAAATTGTCTACCTGTCCATAATGTAGGTTTTTTATGTCGATAAATCCCCTTATTATTAATTCCTTTACTTTCTCAGATGTTAAGTCTGGTTAAGAATGGAAAGTGACGCGGACCTTGATCAAGCGTCACTTCCTATTAACTGTACGGTATGTGTTATATTGCATTTAGGAACTTTCGGGTAATTGAACATGTATCAATAATTACAGATTTCTGTAGTTGTATATATATGTTTGGATGTAGCTGTATTGCATTGATGTACTGGTGGATATTGTGTGGTATGACTCCTGTAGTTGATAGTATAATTGGTATGATGTCAACTTTATCCTGATGCCACATGTCTTTGACTTCCTCAGCCAGTTGGATGTATTTTTCAATTTTTTCTCCTGTTTTCTTTTGTATATTTGTTGTATTGGGTATGGATATTTCGATTAGTTGTGTTAATTTCTTCTTTTTATTGGTGAGTATGATGTCAGGTTTGTTATGTGGCGTTGTTTTATCTGTTATATTGTTTCTGTTCCCGAATAATTTGTATTCATCATTCTCCAGTACATTTTGTGGTGCATACTTGTATGTAGGAACTTGTTGTTTTAAAAGTTTATGTTGTAAGGCAAGCTGCTGATGTATTATTTTTGCGACATTGTCATGTCTTCTGGGGTATTCTGTATTTGCTAGTATTGTACATCCGCTTGTGATGTGATCTACTGTTTCTATTTGTTGTTTACAAAGTCTGCATTTATCTGTTGTGGTATTGGGATCTTTAATAATATGCTTGCTGTAATACCTGGTGTTTATTGTTTGATCCTGTATTGCAATCATGGATCCTTCTGTCTCACTGTATATATTGCCTTTTCTTAGCCATGTGTTGGATGCGTCTTGATCGATGTGTGGCTGCGTTAGATGATACGGGTGCTTGCCATGAAGTGTTTTCTTTTTCCAATTTACTTTCTTCGTATCTGTTGATGTTATGTGATCTAAAGGGTTGTAGAAGTGGTTATGAAATTGCAGTGGTGTAGCCGATGTATTTATATGAGTGATTGCTTTGTGTATTTTGCTGGTTTCTGCTCGTTCTATAAAGAATTTTTTTAAATTGTCTACCTGTCCATAATGTAGGTTTTTTATGTCGATAAATCCCTTTCCTCCTTCCTTTCTGCTTAATGTGAATCTTTCTGTTGCTGAATGTATGTGATGTATTCTAAATTTGTGGCATTGTGATCGTGTAAGTGTATTGAGTGCTTCTAGGTCTGTGTTACTCCATTTCACTACTCCAAATGAGTAGGTCAATATTGGTATGGCATAAGTATTTATAGCTTTTGTCTTGTTTCTTGCTATCAATTCTGTTTTCAGTATTTTTGTTAGTCTTTGTCTATATTTTTCTTTTAGTTCTTCTTTAATATTTGTATTATCTATTCCTATTTTTTGTCTGTATCCTAGATATTTATAGGCATCCGGTTTTTTTTGTTTTTTTTTTTTTTCCATCGCTTCTATGCAGTCGCTGTGGTTATCCAATATGTAATCTTCTTGTTTAGTGTGTTTTCCCTTGACTATGCTATTTTTCTTACAGTTGTCTGTTCCAAAAGCCATACTTATATCATTGCTGAATACTTCTGTTATCTTTAGTAATTGGTTGAGTTGTTGATTTGTTGCTGCCAGTAGTTTTAGATCATCCATGTATAGCAAATGTGTGATTTTGTGTAGGTATGTTCCAGTACTTCCCCCCATGAACCATGGACCTTGCCGTTGGTGGGGAGGCTTGCGTGCCTCAGCGATAAAGATAGCAGTACCGTAGGTACAACCACAACGGAGGGGTATCTGTTGAGAGGCCAGACAAACGTGTGGTTCCTGAAGAGGGGCAGCAGCCTTTTCAGTAGTTGCAAGGGCAACAGTCTGGATGATTGACTGATCTGGCCTTGTAACAATAACCAAAACGGCCTTGCTGTGATGGTACTGCGAACGGCTGAAAGCAAGGGGAAACTACGGCCGTAATTTTTCCCGAGGGCATGCAGCTTTACTGTATGATTAAATGATGATGGTGTCCACTTGGGTAAAGTATTCCGGAGGTAAAATAGTCCCCCATTCGGATCTCCGGGCGGGGACTACTCAAGAGGATGTCGTTATCAGGAGAAAGAAAACTGGCGTTCTATGGATCAGAGCGTGGAATGTCAGATCCCTTAATCGGGCAGGTAGGTTAGAAAATTTGAAAAGGGAAATGGATAGGTTAAAGTTAGATATAGTGGGAATTAGTGAAGTTCGGTGGCAGGAGGAACAAGACTTCTGGTCAGGTGACCACAGGGTTATAAACACAAAGTCAAATAGGGGTAATGCAGGAGTAGGTTTAATAATGAATAGGAAAATAGGAACGCGGGTAAGCTACTACAAACAGCTTAGTGAACACATTATTGTGGCCAAGATAGATACGAAGCCCACACCTACTACAGTAGTACAAGTTTATATGCCAACTAGCTCTGCAGATGACGAAGAAATTGAAGAAATGTATGATGAAATGAAAGAAATTATTCAGATAGTGAAGGGTGCCGAAAATTTAATAGTCATGGGTGACTGGAATTCGAGTGTAGGAAAAAGGAGAGAAGGAAACGTAGTAGGTGAATATGGATTGGGGCTAAGAAATGAAAGAGGAAGCCGCCTGGTAGAATTTTGCACAGAGCACAACTTAATCATAGCTAACACTTGGTTTAAGAATCATGATAGAAGGTTGTATACATGGAAGAACCCTGGAGATACTAAAAGGTATCAGATAAGATTATATAATGGTAAGACAGAGATTTATGAACCAGGTTTTAAATTGTAAGACATTTCCAGGGGCAGATGTGGACTCTGACCACAATCTATTGGTTATGACCTGCAGATTAAAACTGAAGAAACTGCAAACAGGTGGGAATTTAAGGAGATGGGACCTGGATAAACTGAAAGAACCAAAGGTTGTACAGAGTTTCAGGGAGAGCATAAGGGAACAATTGACAGGAATGGGGGAAAGAAATACAGTAGAAGAAGAATGAGTAGCTTTGAGGGATGAAGTAGTGAAGGCAGCAGAGGATCAAGTAGGTAAAAAGACGAGGGCTAGTAGAAATCCTTGGGTAACAGAAGAAATATTGAATTTAATTGATGAAAGGAGAAAATATAAAAATGCAGTAAATGAAGCAGGCAAAAAGGAATACAAACGTCTCAAAAATGAGATCGACAGGAAGTGCAAAATGGCTAAGCAGGGATGGCTAGAGGACAAATGTAAGGATGTAGAGGCTTGTCTCACTAGGGGTAAGATAGATACTGCCTACAGGAAAATTAAAGAGACCTTTGGAGAGAAGAGAACCACTTGTATGAATATCAAGAGCTCAGATGGCAACCCAGTTCTAAGCAAAGAAGGGAAGGCAGAAAGGTGGAAGGAGTATATAGAGGGTCTATACAAGGGCGATGTACTTGAGGACAATATTATGGAAATGGAAGAGGACGTAGATGAAGATGAAATGGGAGATACAATACTGAGTGAAGAGTTTTACAGAGCACTGAAAGACCTGAGTCGAAACAAGGCCCCCGGAGTAGATAACATTCCATTGGAACTACTGACGGCCTTGGGAGAGCCAGTCCTGACAAAACTCTACCATCTGGTGAGCAAGATGTATGAGACAGGCGAAATACCCTCAGACTTCAAGAAGAATATAATAATTCCAATCCCAAAGAAAGCAGGTGTTGACAGATGTGAGAATTACCGAACAGTCAGTTTAATAAGCCACAGCTGCAAAATACTAACACGAAATCTTTACAGACGAATGGAAAAACTAGTAGAAGCCGACCTCGGGGAAGATCAGTTTGGATTCCGTAGAAACACTGGAACACGTGAGGCAATACTGACCTTACGACTTATCTTAGAAGAAAGATTAAGGAAAGGCAAACCTACGTTTCTAGCATTTGTAGACTTAGAGATAGCTTTTGACAATGTTGACTGGAATACTCTCTTTCAAATTCTAAAGGTGGCAGGGGTAAAATACAGGGAGCGAAAGGCTATTTACAATTTGTACAGAAACCAGATGGCAGAGTCGAGGGACATGAAAGGGAAGCAGTGGTTGGGAAGGGAGTAAGACAGGGTTGTAGCCTCTCCCCGATGTTATTCAATCTGTATATTGAGCAAGCAGTAAAGGAAACAAAAGAAAAATTCGGAGTAGGTATTAAAATCCATGGAGAAGAAATAAAAACTTTGAGGTTCGCCGATGACATTGTAATTCTGTCAGAGACAGCAAAGGACTTGGAAGAGCAGTTGAACGGAATGGATGGTGTCTTGAAGGGAGGATATAAGATGAACATCAACAAAAGCAAAACGAGGATAATGGAATGTAGTCGAATTAAGTCGGGTGATGTTGAGGGTATTGGATTAGGAAATGAGACACTTAAAGTAGTAAAGGAGTTTTGCTATTTGGGGAGCAAAATAACTGATGATGGTCGAACTAGAGAGGATATAAAATGTAGACTGGCAATGGCAAGGAAAGAGTTTCTGAAGAAGAGAAATTTGTTAACATCGAGTATAGATTTAAGTGTCAGGAAGTCATTTCTGAAAGTATTTGTATGGAGTGTAGCCATGTATGGAAGTGAAACATGGACGGTAAATAGTTTGGACAAGAAGAGAATAGAAGCTTTCGAAATGTGGTGCTACAGAAGAATGCTGAAGATTAGATGGGTAGATCACATAACTAATGAGGAGGTACTGAATAGGATTGGGGAGAAGAGGAGTTTGTGGCACAACTTGACCAGAAGAAGGGATCGGTTGGTAGGACATGTTCTGAGGCATCAAGGGATCACCAATTTAGTATTGGAGGGCAGCGTGGAGGGTAAAAATCGTAGGGGGAGACCAAGAGATGAATACACTAAGCAGATTCAGAAGGATGTAGGTTGCAGTAGGTACTGGGAGATGAAGAAGCTTGCACAGGATAGAGTAGCATGGAGACCTGCATCAAACCAGTCTCAGGACTGAAGACCACAACAACAACAATGTTCCAGTAATATTGTATCCATAATTTGTATTATTTAGCATGTTGGATAGTGGGTTCAGAGCAAGGCAGAACCAGAAAGGACTTAATGAGTCTCCTTGGTATATTCCACGCTTAATCTGTATTGGCTGTGATGTGATATTATTTTAATTTGTTTGGATATTAAGAGTGGTTTTCCAATTTTTCATTACTATGTTTAGGAACTGTATCAATTTAGGATCTACTTTGTATATTTCCAATATTTGTAGTAACCATGAGTGGGGTACACTATCAAAAGCTTTTTGGTAATCAATGTATGCTTAGTGTAGCAACCTTTGTTTAGTTTTAGCTTGATATGTCACCTCTGCATCTATTATCAGTTGCTCTTTACATCCTCGTGCCCCTTTGCAACAGCCTTTTTGTTTTTTATTTATAATTTTGTTCTGTGTTGTATGTGTCATTAATTTCTGTTTAATGACTGAAGTTAATATTTTGTATATTGTTGGTGGGCATGTTATGGGGCGATATTTAGATGGGTTCGCTGTGTCTGCTTGATCTTTAGGTTTCAGATAAGTTATTCCATGTGTAAGTGTATCAGGGAATGTGTATAGGTCTGCAATGTAACTGTTAAATAATTTAGTTAGATGTGAATGTGTTGAGGTGAACTTCTTTAACCAGAAATTTGCTATTTTATCATTTCCAGGGGCTTTCCAATTGTGAGTAGAATTAATTGCTTGGGTGACTTCATGTTGCAAAATTATCACTTCAGGCATTTGTGGAATCATCTTGTATGTGTCTCTTTCTGCTTGTATCCACCGTGCATGCCTGTTATGTTGTACCGGGTTTGACCATATGTTGCTCCAGAAGTGTTCCATGTCTGTTATGTTTGGTGGATTGTTTATTTTAATGTGTGTGTTATCTATTGTCTGGTAAAATTTCTTTTGGTTTGTGTTGAATGTTTGGTTTTGTTTCCTTCTATTTTCACTTTTTTTGTATCTTCTGAGTCGTTTGGCTAATGCTTGTAATTTCTGCTTCTTTTCGTCTAATTGCTCTGTCGCTTCTTGTTGTGAGATTTTACCTAACCTTTTTCGTTTTTTTTTCCGAGATGTCATTTCCTATAAATTGTGTTAGCTGTCCGATGTCTTTTCTCAGTTTTTCTATTTTGATCTGTAGCCTGTGTTGCCATGCTGGTTTTGTGGGTTTCTTCTGTGTGTTGGTTGGTTCTGATCTCTGCCTAGTGTGTATATTTAGTGTAGTGAGTGCTCCTATATAAACCAGTAGTCGTAACTCTTCCATAGTTGTGTTTTCATTTATTTTGTTGTGTATGATTGTGTTGATAGTTTTTATTGTTGTTTCGACTTGTGGGTTATTTGGTGGTCTATGCAAGAATGGTCTAATGTCTGTATTTGTGTCTTTGTATTCTATATATGTTAGCTGAAATTTTTCTTCTATATCTAACATCTGTGTCACTTCGTGTTCTATTTGTGCTTGTTCTGGTGGCTGTCTTAAGATTTCGTTTTCCTCTGATTGTTTAAATGATGCGTGTTGTTCTTTGTTTGTTTGCTCTGGGATGTTTGAGTCCATTACTGTGTTTTCTTCTTCTTCTGATTGCACATTATTTTGTTCCAGTATTTGTTGTACTTGTTGTTTGATGTTTTCTAATTCTGACTGGGGTATCCTGTTATTTTTGATTATTACACGGATCTGATCAGCTAGTCGTTGTTCTGTTAAAAATTTTAATTCTGGGTATCTGGTAATAAATGTTGTGTATACTTGTGATCTGTATCCAGTTGTGTTGGTTCCTAGGTTTGTTGCCTGGTAATAACAGAACATGAGGTGTCGATTCACTTCATCTGACCATCTCATCCTCTGTCTTTGTTTTCCTTCTAGGGTGGTTGCAGGAAGCATATCCTGCAAAACACCTCTATTTGCATTTAAATCATTTTCCAGTTGGCTAGCAGTGTCGTTACCATTGTGGACGGGCATAGGGTTCAAGCGTCGTCCCCGACCATGACGGCGCTTGTCCGAGGCTTCTTTAGTTCTGTCCTGAACCAACTAATCACACTAAAAGGGGGGTTAGCCCTATTAGTGGTTTGTTCTTTTCGTCACTTTTACGACTGGCAGAACATACCGGAGGCCTATTCTTAATTATTATAATTATTATAATAATAATTATTATTATTATTTCTTTACTTTCTCAGACGTTAAGTCTGGTTAAAAATGGAAAGTGATGCAGACCTTGATCAAGCGTCACTTCCTATTAACTGTACGGTATGTGTTATATTGCATTTAGGAACTTTCGGGTAATTGAACATGTATCAATAATTACGGATTTCTGTACTTGTATATATATGTTTGGATGTAGCTGTATTGCATTGATGTACTGGTGGATATTGTGTGGTATGACTCCTGTAGTTGATAGTATAATTGGTATGATGTCAACTTTATCCTGATGCCACATGTCTTTGACTTCCTCAGCCAGTTGGATGTATTTTTCAATTTTTTCTCCTGTTTTCTTTTGTATATTTGTTGTATTGGGTATGGATATTTCGATTAGTTGTGTTAATTTCTTCTTTTTATTGGTGAGTATGATGTCAGGTTTGTTATGTGGCGTTGTTTTATCTGTTATAATGGTTCTGTTCCAGTATAATTTGTATTCATCATTCTGCAGTACATTTTGTGGTGCATACTTGTATGTAGGAACTTGTTGTTTTAAAAGTTTATGTTGTAAGGCAAGCTGTTGATGTATTATTTTTGCGACATTGTCATGTCTTCTGGGGTATTCTGTATTTGCTAGTATTGTACATCCGCTTGTGATGTGATCTACTGTTTCTATTTGTTGTTTACAAAGTCTGCATTTATCTGTTGTGGTATTGGGATCTTTAATAATATGCTTGCTGTAATACCTGGTGTTTATTGTTTGATCCTGTATTGCAATCATGAATCCTTCTGTCTCACTGTATATATTGCCTTTTCTTAGCCATGTGTTGGATGCGTCTTGATCGATGTGTGGCTGTGTTAGATGATACGGGTGCTTGCCATGAAGTGTTTTCTTTTTCCAATTTACTTTCTTCGTATCTGCTGATGTTATGTGATGTAGAGTGGTGGTTATGAAATTGCAGTGGTGTAGCCGATGTATTTATATGAGTGATTGCCTTGTGTATTTTGCTAGTTTCTGCTCGTTCTAGAAAGAATTTTCTTAAATTGTCTACCTGTCCATAATGTAGGTTTTTTATGTCGATAAATCCTCTTCGTCCTTCCTTTCTGCTTAATGTGAATCTTTCTGTTGCTGAATGTATGTGATGTATTCTATATTTGTGGCATTGTGATCGTGTAAGTGTATTGAGTGCTTCTAGGTCTGTGTTACTCCATTTCACTACTCCAAATGAGTAGGTCTTCTTCTTCTTCTTCTTCTTCTTCTTATTATTATTATTATTATTATTATTAATGAAACACACTTGCTAGTGTCCTCTCCTGTTTCTGAGTCCTCATTATAGTTACAAGTGTTTTCAGTTGTACATGTTAATGTATAACATAATACACTGATGCAATCCTAACACCCCTGCGTCACTTCTGTTTTTGTAGAAGCACAAATATTGTTCAAATGTTGATTGCCCGTGTTCTGTTGGATTAGCGCAGCTTGTTTCTTCAAGGACACACCAGTTTCTGTAAAACTGAATATAGTAAAAGCAGAACCTGTAGAGAGTCAAACTTTTTAATTTTGTATGGTCATTGGACATAATCATTAAAGTATACAGCTGTATTTACATAGTATCTGCTTCCACAGTATCGCAGTGCATATTCGTAAGTAATTCGAGCAAAATGTAAATGTTTCAATGGATGTGAGACAAAACTAATCTCTCCATCCCAAAAGCTGGCGGTGAATGTCCGGGAATGTTTTCACGAAACTTATAATCCTGCAGATATTTCTTAAGCTCTTGTCTGTTAATGCGGAAACTCCTTGTTTTAAACTAATGCAGCAGGTGAATTAGCTCACCATTATTTTTATTTTTTTTTATTTTTTCGAGTTTACATCATTGTGCAACCTGATTAATAATTTTTCGAGCATCATGAGGAAGAATTCTGCTGTAAAGTTTCTAGCTCTTCGGGGTATCGTAGGAGCTGACCTCAATGTGACAACAACGGCTTCTTCATCGTTAATTTTGTTATTTGAATGCCACACAACAGGATTGTTCTTCATCATGCAACTATAGTGCCACAACTGCTGAATCGCTGTCGTTGGCAGCAGTGAGACAAAGAGCACAATAACCATGAGGTGTTCCGAAAGGTGCCAATATGAAATGATCAGTACTTTCTGCATGGCATCGGTAGTCTCTGCTCTCCAAGGAAATTCTGCGCTTCCACAATTCCAAGATTACTTTGTTTATCTAACAGATGTGTAAATAGAGATTTTTTGTTATTATTTGGAAAATGAATAGTAAAAAGCAATCATATGTGTGGAATTTTTTCAAGTAAGTGGGGGATAATAGTCAACTTGTAAAGTGTACAACCTGCATTAAACAACAACATGATCAGGGAATAGGACTAATTTAAGAGACCACTTAAAAAGAAAGCATGGTGAAAAACTAGAGAATCATTGATTAGTACTAGAACTGAAAGGTGAGGGATCAACTTGTGACCTAGATCAGGTGGAAGAGGCGCAACCAAAACAATCGAAAAGCTGAATAAAAATTGTTTTAACAGAAGTCAGTTGTACGACGTCAGCTCAAAAGTAAAAAAAAAAAAAAGAACTTGATTCTCTTTACACACAAATGATTGCTACTGATATGCTGCCGTACAGAACTTCCAACCATCAAGGTTCGAAAAAAACTGTTTATGCCTTAGAAAGCAGATATGAGTTGCCAGATGAAACCAGACTTAAATGTTCACTCATCTCATGGTAAAGAGAGATAAAAAATAAATTAGAGGGAGCCATTACAAAATGTAATTTTTTTATTGTTACAACGGACATGTGGTAAAACAATGCAAATGAAGGCATAATGGCATTGAATTGCCACCTTATAATGGACGAAAAATTAGTTTCACCCGTATTAAAAGTGACAAAAACTGCAGGTCATCACGTCATCTACGTACAAAATAACTAACATTTTTTTAAATGCTTCCTTCTTAAACTTATCAATGCCATGCTGAGTTTTGGTTCATTCTCATGACCGGTACATGTCAGCATAAGTCAAGCTGGCGTAACTTGTATAGTTTTTCTTGGCAGCTTTGCTCCCCCCACCCCTCCCCCCTCTCACCGCCTCCACTCACCCTCACCCACACCCTCTTGTCGACAGAAATCTGAAGCTGTCGTATCATTTGTGTTCTTTTTATGGACACTGCCAACTGTAACAAATCATTTAATAATTGCGTTACAACAGACTTCATATATTTTCTAATTCATGCCTACAAATAAGCAACACATTTGAAAATGTAAGTGTCTATAATGTGCTTTCTCGGAACACTATTACTTCTGTTCAAAATTAGCAAGGCACAGCAAAATCAGCTGGGTGGGGGGGCATTAAGTTACTGTATTGCTGTCTTCCGAGTATATAAACTATGTGCTTTGGTATGCGATTTATATGTAAGTTCTTCCAATGTGTTAGCAAATCAGAACAGAAATAAAACTTTTGGTACTTATAAAATGGCATCAATAGTAATGCATATATTTGTCAAGAAAAGACTAACCATAGCAAGTTGTAAATTTAGGCCGTATTAACCGAATCATAACTTTTCAGTGATAGAGGAAAACTCTCGGCTATTGTGTAATGGAAGCTGTTGCCACCACAGTGAAGCCAACGAAATGCTATCTATCAGGCTCTGTCATGTGCAGACTATGAGCGGCACAGGTATATTATAGGAATACATTGGTATGATGGGTGAAGGTGTCAGCACCGCTGTCTCTCGCCGTATCTTTCCTTAGTCTTCACTGATAGTGTACTCTTTATACCACTCCATGCACTTTCCCTGATGTACGGCAAAGCTTTCAACAGAACTTCTATATGCTACAAACTTTATGTCGACTGCATTAAGATAACGACTGCTGCCGACCTCAGTGACGTAGCAGGAGTGTGATGCCCCTTTTGTTTTGTACTGAGTGTCAACTCCGCTGAGAAAAAACTTAATGACTGATGAAGCTACCCTTGGTCTCTTCAACACAGTTTCAGTCTTGCTATTCCTGTGTGCAGTTTATACTATATCTACTGCACTTCATCAGCAAGCATGCATGCCTAAGGTACCAGCACTGCATGCCAGACCAGGAAACATTTCCCCTCGCGCATCCCTATTCCTTGTGGTGACCTTCCATTTCTTCTCCTTCTTTTCCTGCTTTCTCTGTTTTTCTAAGATGCTTAAACTCAATGTAACATCAACACGTAATATACTGGTCCAGTTTTTATAACAATTTTTTTTTCATATGAAAGTAATTTTTCAGATAACAAGACACTGAAAAATGATTTTGTTTGACAATAATATGCAAAATTTTGGACAACCTGGCAGGTGATCTCAGCATTACATTTTTTTCAGGTCGTCAATCAAATCTTACCAGAATATAATATTCGTGATAAGACAACAGTAGTGGTTACAGATACAAAGCTACCGAAATCTTAAGGATTTGAAATTCACTCTGCTTTGCCCACTGCATCAAGTTAATAGTACAATATTGTTTCAAAGCAGAAAAATTTTCCAAAAGTTTATTGAAAATAAATGCTATTGTGACTTTCTTTCAAAACTCTACATTGCGCAGTGACAAATTGTGCAATGTTCAGAAAAGAGCAAACAAAAAAGAACCAAAACCGATATTAGAGGTGCGGACTCAATGGAACAGCTCACACTACATACTCAAAAGAATTTCAGAAGTACGAAGTGAGGTTACGATTGTGATCAATGAAAGTTTAAAAGCACTGCCTACCCTCACAGCAGAAAATTAATTAGCTGTACAAGAGGTAATAGGTCTTCTTGAACCTTTTGAAGTAGAAACAACAACAATCTCAGGAGAATCATACATCACCTCTTTTTTAATTATACCTCTTACACGAGGTATTGCAACAAAGTTGTCAGACTTGGAAAGCACCTTAACCACTAACGAAGCATGAAATGTTCCAGATTCCTTGATTACATCAGTCAGTGAAAGAGTGAAACCACTGAACACATTGGCTATTAATATGCTTGTGACATTATTAGATCCTAGGTTTAAAAAACTTGTTTCAGGACACTTCAAGAGGCAGAGAATGCTGCACAAGTACTTCAGAAAGAGTATGTTGCTATCATCACATGAACTACAAGAATAATACCTGGAACAGAAGCATCCATGAAACAGTGGTAATACATCTACCAATATGTCTACCTGTTTGAAATCGGAAGATCTACTTTTTTTTGCCCAATTAGCAACAGTGTAATGTTACACCAGTCACTGATTCCATAATTGACCTACGTCAATATTTTGAAAAGCCTGTAATAGACAATCATGCTTCTGTGTTAGGATAGTGTGCAAACTCTAATAGTACGCCTGTAATGGACACTAAATTTTTGTGCTGTCCAGAAAATTCTGCTTCTGCGGAGAGGGTTATCCCCAATGCAGGATAAATAATTACTGAAAAACACAACAGACTAAAGGGGAAGAATTTAAATACCTTAATTTTTATAAAATAAAATTTGCATTTCTTTTAATTTTGTATTTTAAACAACAGACTAAAGGACAAAAATTTAAATACCTCACTTTTCATAAAACAAAATTTGCATATCTTGTCATAGTTTAAACAATAAAAATTCTTAGAAAGCTATTTTTCATTTGAAATACATGCACAAAAAATTGATAATTAATAGGTATATTGATAGTTTTAAAAAATACTATCAATAATATTGGATGCTCTAACTATCAATGTTTAAATAACACTGACCAACAGAACACAGCATGTCATTCAGAATGGAAAGAAGTCTTCACATGTAAAAGTAACTTTGGGTGTGGCGCAGGGTAGTGTTATAGGAGCATTACTTTTCACAGTATATATAAGTGACCTAATAGATAACATCAGAAACTCCATGAGGCTGTTCATGGATGATGCTGTTGTATCAACAAAAGTAGCAACACTAGAAAATTGTAGCAAAATGTAGAAAGATCTGCAGAGGATCAATGCTTAGTGCAGGAAGTGGCAAGTGACCCTCAATGTAAACAAATGTATCATATTGTGAATACTTAGACAGAATGACCCTTTATTATATGATTACAAAATTGCAGAAGAATCACTGGAAGCAGTTATTTCCACAAAATATCTAATAGCAAACATACGGAGCAAAGGAAGTAGCTTACAAAACACTCATTTGACCAATATTTGAATACTGCTTGTCAGTATGGGATGCGTACCAGATAGGACTTAAAGGAAATAGAGAAGGTCGAAAGAAAGAGCAACATGTCTCATTGCATGTTCACTTAGTACGCAAGAAAGCATCATGGAGATGTTTTAAGGAGATGCTCAGCCAACACTAGTGACAGATGCTGCAACACAAGCATTCCATATCATGTTACAATCTACTGTTAAAAGTTCCGAGAGTGTACTTTCTTATAAGACTCAACCAACCTATTGCTCCCTCCTATGTATATCTCAGACAACATGACAGATTTGAGCCCACACAGAGGCTTACCACCAGTCCTTCCCACGAAACATACATGACTGGAACAGGAAAGGGGGGAACTGATGCTGGAACACACAGTAACCTCCGCCACACACTGTAAGGTGGCTTGCAGTGTACAGGTGTAACGACCGCAGGGGTGGGCTGCACTACCTGCTGGTGAGCCACTGCAGGTTTGCACCTACAGACACCTGTTCCGGCTATTTCCGTGACACCACCACTGGATCCTGACCTATATCACAGCAGCAGCTGAGAAAGCACCACATCCACATTCTTTTCCGCACTTGAGTGGGTCTCAGCACGCCATCTGCCATGCCAGACAAGCCAATGCACACTGCAAAATCCCAAGCAATAAATGTGTTTCCAGGTAATGCTGTTTAACTACCGCCACCCGCTCCAGCTCTCGAGATTGGAATCCTGCACTTGCAATGTCATCACCTCACCTCACCTCACCTCACCTGCCCACTAAAAGATTCTGACCTGAGGGGTGACTAATAAATTACTATAAAAATTATAGAACTTTCCATATGTAAGGGTGACATGGTTAGTGTCTTAAGCAGGTCCTCTATTGTTTCTTAGTGTTTCACCTGGTCTGCTTTGATAACTTTTGACTTTCTTTGCGGGTTAGTGAGCACTGCCAAATGATAATCTTGAACTGTCCGCATTTTTATGGCACAGTGGTCTCATCCCAGGGGTAACTGATGATATTCAACTGAAGAACTGTAGTGAGGTTTGGTGACCACAGAGTTATCTTAATCACGGATAGTCATTTTTCCAGTTTCAGGATCTGTATTAGCAATCCACCACCCAAAACGTAAAGACGAAAGTCATACAAATTTTCAAGTAAAGCTGTTCCGTAAATGTATTTATAGTCACATCTCCAAGCATGACAGTGGACATGAAAATCTCCACAAATAATGGCAGTTCTATCTGGCTCATAAATGGTGCCATTCCTTTCTTGAAACAGAAGATCTCAATGTACAGTACAAAGTAGTAGTTGTTCCTTTTCTTGTTGTGGTCTTCAGTCTGAAGACTGGTTTGGCACAGCTCTCCATGCTAATCTATCCTGCGCAAGCCTCTTCATTTCTGAATAACTACTGTCACCTACATCCTTCTGAATCTGCTTGCTGTATTTATCTTTCTGTCTCCATCTATCACTTTTATTTTCACACTTCCCTCTAATACTAAATTGGTGAATCCTTGATGTATCAGAATGTGTCCTATCAACTGATCCCTTCTTTTAGTCAAGCTGTGGCACAAATTTCTCGTCTCTCTAATTCTATTCAGTACCTCCACATTAGTAATGTGATCTCCTCAATCAATCATCAGCATTCTTCTGTAGCACCAATTTCAAAATCTTCTAACCTCTTCTTTTCTAAGCTGTGTATCTTCTATGTTTCACTTCCATACACAGCTACACCCCAGACAAATACTTTCAGAGAAGACTTTCTAACACTTAAATATATAGGGTGGTTCGTTGATTGTAACCGGGCCAAATATCTCACGAAATAAGCGTCAAACGAAAAAACTACAAAGAACGAAACTTGTCTAGCTTGAAGGGGTAAACCAGATGGCAGTATGGTTGGCCTGCTAGATGGCACTGCCATAGGTCAAACGGATATCAACTGTGTTTTTTTAAATAGGAACCCCCATTTTTTATTACATATTCGTGTAGTACGTAAAGAAATATGAATGTTTTAGTTGGACCACTTTTTTCTCTTTGTGATAGATCGCACTGTAATAGTCACAAACATATGGCTCACAATTTTAGACAAACAGTTGGTAAGAGATAGGTTTTTTTAAATTAAAATACAGAACATAGGCACATTTGAAAATTTTATTTCAGTTGTTCCAGTGTGATACATGTACCTTTGTGAACTTATCATTTCTGAGAATGCATGCTGCTACAGCATGATTACCTGTAAATACGACATTAATGCAATAAATGCTCAAAATGATGCCCATCAACCTCAATGCATTTGGCAATACATGTAACGACATTCCTGTCAACAGCGAGCAGTTCGCCTTCCGTAATGTTCGCACATGCATTGACAATGCGCTGATGCATGTTGTCAGGTGCTGTCGGTGGATCACGACAGCAAATATCCTTCAACTTTCCCCACAGAAAGAAATCCAGGGACGTCAGATCCGGTGAACGTGCGGGCCATGTTATGGTGCTTCGATGACCAATCCACCTGTCATGAAATGTGCTATTCAATACCGCTTCAACAGCACGCGAGCTATGTGCCAGACATCCATCATATTGGAAGTACATCGCCATTCTGTCATGCAGTAAAACATCTTGTAGTAACATTGGTAGAACAATATGTAGAAAACCAGCATACATTGCGCCATTTAGATTGCCATAGTTAAAATAGGGGCCAATTATCCTTCCTCCCATAATGCCGCACCATACATTAACCCGCCAAGGTCGCTGATGTTCCACTTGTCGCAGCCATCATGGAATTTCTGTTGCCCAATAGTGCATACTATGCCAGTTTATGTTACCGCTGTTGGTGAATGACGCTTCGTCGCTAAATAGAACACATGCAAAAACATCTGTCATTGTCCCATAATTTCTCTTGTGCCCAGTGGCAGAACTGTACACGATGTTCAAAGTCATCGCCATGCAATTCCTGGTGCACAGAAATATGGTATGGGTTCAATCGATGTTGATGTAGCATTCTCAACACCGACGTTTTTGAGATTCCCGATTCTCGCGCAATTTGTCTGCTACTGATGTGCGGATTAGCCGTGACAGCAGCTAAAACGCCT
The DNA here is from genome assembly GCF_023898315.1 of Schistocerca nitens. Taxonomy (NCBI): domain Eukaryota; kingdom Metazoa; phylum Arthropoda; class Insecta; order Orthoptera; family Acrididae; genus Schistocerca; species Schistocerca nitens. The sequence continues at coordinate 451,229,838 of NC_064615.1, forward strand.
ACTTGGGCATCATCATTTGTTGCAGGTCGTGGTTGACATTTCACATGTGGCTGAACACTTCTTGTTTCCTTAAATAACATAACTATCCAGCGAACAGTCCAGACACTTGGATGATGTCATCCAGGATACCAAGCAGCATACATAGCACATGCCAATTGGGCATTTTGATCACAATAGCCATACAACAACACAATATCGACCTTTTCCGCAATTGGTAAACAGTCCATTTTAACATGGATAATGTATCACGAAGCAAATAGCGTCCACACTGGCAGAATGTTATGTGATACCACGTACTTATACGTTTGTGACTATTATAGCACCATCTATCACAAAGCGAAAAAAGTGGTCCAACTAAAACATTCATATTTCTTTAAGTACTACACGAATATGTAATAAAAAATGGGGCTTCCTATTTAAAAATACACAGTTGATATCTGTTTGACCTACGGCAGCGCCATCTAGCGTGTCAATCATAGTGCCATGTGGTGTCCCCCTTCAAGCTAGACAAGTTTCGTTGTTTGTAGTTTTTTCGGTTGATGCTTATTTCATGAGATATTTGGCCCGGTCACTATCAATGGACCACCCTGTATATTCAATGTTAATAAATTTCACTTCTCCAGAAACACTTTTCTTGCCTTTGCCAGTCTAAATTTTCCATCCTCTCTAATTTGGCCATCAGCTGTCATTTTCCTGTCCAAATAGCAAAACCAATTGTTTTAAGTGTTTCCTAATCTAATTTCCTCTGCATCACCTTATTTAATCTGACTCATTCCATTACCCTTGTTTTGCTTTTGTTGGTGTCCATCTTATATCCTTCTTTCAAGAGACTGTTTGTTCCATTCAACTCCTCCTCCAAGTCCTTTGCTATCTCTGACAGTTAGAATGTCATTGGCAAACTGCAACATTTTTATTTCCTCTTCCTGAACTTTAATTTGCATTGCAAATTTTTCTTTGGTGTCATTCAGAGATCACGATGGCACACCAAAGCTGGCATTGCAAATCTATATACCACAGGCATTGGCGAGTGCTTGCTGCAATTTTTAGTGACATATGGGAGCATTCCTGAAGACCAAGCCTCTGCTCATGGCACAGCAGCACCTTTGCACTGAAGGTCAGTACACTGCTGTGCATGCAAGAACGCCCAGTTTGTGGCCTCAGCTCCAGCAGTCAACTTCATTTAGTAGGACAGTGTTAGTTGAAGTCTCAGTGGTTCATGTAATTGTGTTAATATTGAACATTGTACTTCAAGAAAATAGTTTGTGATTCTATGCATCAAGTGATGTTTTCATAGTGAATGACAGTTGTAAATATTCTACATGCTCCTGTGACAAAGAACTGTGTCAAGTTAAGTAAGTATTTTTATTCATTCATGTAATGAAGTCAACTGATATTTCATCTGTAGTAGTTAAAAATTAACCATCTCCTTGAGCACTCAAGGAACTCACAGTTGTGACTGGATGAGTGTAATTTAGTCTGGACACAACGGTTTCCTATAGTCCTTGTTCAATGTACAAGCTACAACCCTGTCTCACTCCTTTCTAAACAACTGCTTCTCTTTCATACCCGTCAACTCTTTCAACTGCTGTCTGGTTTTTGTTCAAGTTGTAAATAGCCTTTTGCTCCCTGCATTTTATCCTGTACATTAAGAATTTCAAAAACAGTATTCCAGCCAACATTGTCAAAAACAATCTCACAGTCCACAAATGTTATAAATATACATTTGCCCTTCTTTCATCTATCTTTTAAGAGAATTTGTAGCATCAGTACTGCCTTGCGTGTTTTTACATTTCTCTGAAATCCAAACTGATCTTTCCTAAGGTCAGCTTCTCCCAGTTTTCCCATTACTCTGTAAAGAATTTGTGTTAGTATTTTGCAACCATGACTTATTAATTGATAGTTCGGTAATACATTTATCAGCACCTTCCTTCTCTGGAATTGGAATTATTGCATTCTTCTTGAAGTCTGAGAGTATTTCACCTGTCTCATACAGCTTGGATACCAGATGGAATGGTTTTATCATGGCTGGGTCTCCCAAGTCTATCAGTAGCTCTAACGGAATGTTGTCTACTCCAGGGGCCTTGTTTTGACTTAGGTCTTTCAGTGTTCTGTCAAATTCTTCTTGCAATATCATTTCTCCCAACTCATCTCCATCTATGTGCTCTTCCCTTTCCACAATATTGCCTTGAAGTTCATATCTCTTGTATAGACCCTTTATATATTCCTTCCACCTTTCAGCTTTCCCTTTTTTCTTAGTAGTGGTTTTCCATCTGAGCTCTTGATACTCATACAGCTGCTTCTCTTTTCTCCAAAGGCTTCTTTATTTTTCCTGTGGATGGTATTTACCTTTCCTCTAGTAATAAATACTTCTAAATGTTTACACTTGTACTCTAGGCATTCCCGCTTAGCCATTTTGGACCTCTGTCACTCTCATTTTTTATACATTTATATTCCCTTTTGCTCCTTCATTTTCTGGGTTTTTGTATTTTTTCTTTTCGTCCGTTAAATTCAGTATCTCCTGTAATATACAAAGATTTCTACTAGGCTTTGTCTTTTAACCTATTTGATCTTCTGCTGCCTTCACTTTTTCATCTCTCAAAACTACCCGTTCATCTTCTATGATACTTCTGTCCCCTGTTTTAGTCAATCATTACCTAATGTTTCCTCTGAAACTCTCAGTACAATGATACTATACATCCTTCCTAGTGGATTATTCTGGTCCTAATAGCCACTGTCTGATACATATTAATGTTTAAGTAATCGATTTTTATTTCCTCTTAAGGCAACCATGAATGTAGTGATATAGCTACTCTTCCTCCTGCACCTTCCCTACCATGTCAAAATATATGAAATCCTCTAAAATACACCAAACTTCACAGATAAATGCCAAGGAAATGTATCTTGTAATTAATTCACAATGTAGGATGTCTTAATTTGCCCATGTTGAATGAGCATTCAACTGCATAATATTGTATGTTTGTAGATAAGCAGCTAGCAAATAATTGTTGGACAGTTGCATACGAATGGGTCCTGATGGTACTTACTTAGCTTCTCCTTTTATGTTTACAATAAACTCAATATTTTTCTCTTTTCAGAATTCGCACCCCCTCTGAGATCATGCGGTTATGAGGCTGAGTAGGATTGGGTTATGTAAGGTAGAGTGAATGGGGAAGATGTTGTCACATATAAGTTTCTTGTTTCATCTTGCATAAGCCACATGCCATGCGCTGTTACAGCTGTGTGATTTGGACTGGTTTTGGGGTTTGGTGATATGCTTGATTGCTCGACTGCCTGTTCTCAAACCTGTTGTTGACCTGGGAATTGGATCGTATATTGTATACGATGTTGTGTTTGCTATTTCTGTTGTGATTTCGGCTGCATTACATCAGCTGGTTGATCTTGAGCTACTGGTGCTTCTATTGGTTGCCACACCCATGGTTGTAGGGATAGAAAGTCTGTATAACTGTTATACACAGGAGGCTTATTTAAAGTTTCTACGTATGTTGTCTGTTGTTGGAGCAGATTTCCCGTTACTTCTGTGGTCTTAGAATGGGCTGTGCTGTATTTTATTTCTTGTTGGTATTTATAAACTTGGCACAACTGTCTGTAGTGAGATGTGGGTCGTGACAGTATAAACAACACACTGCTTCTTCCAAACAAACATCTATCGAATGCGGTGCGTAGCATTTACTGCATCTAGTTCGGCTTCTATACTGTGGGTTGCTATGGTTATATTTTCAAAAATTCGTGCACTGTATTCCTGGAGCAATATATTGTTCTGCTGAGCATCTTGCTCCCTAAAATTACTACGGAATGTGAGAACTAAATGCAATCTTGCATACCAGTAGCAGCACATTCCTTTATGGGTTGGTAGTAAAACTAGTTCAACACTAGTAATTGGGTATTCATTCCATATTTCTATAGATTTCTTTATCTGTTAAAGCTGCATCACCATCACATATATTCCCATACACATGTAACAAGACATTATGGCTGTACACACAACTCTGTTTGTGCCTGATAAATAATATTTATAATATCCTTTTTAACATGGACACTGTACACATACATTAATTTCCCAGTAGCCATGGGATGTAAATTTCCAATATTTTTGTCTATGCTCTTCCTACTGTTCTTGTCTGATGTTCTGTTTAGTTCTGTGCTATAGATCAGGTTTTCTAGTACGCTCTGCTCTAGACTGTGATAACTACATGAACCAGTGACCATCAAAATTAAGGAATTCTATGTGTTGGTGAATATAGTAGGTACTGAAAAGAAGAAAGACTTTCTAAAGAAGTATTCACTTCCGTAGTCATGTGATTTATGTCATTTAGGTCATTATGTTATGCATAATTTTCTGCTTAATGTTTCATCTGCAGCAGCAGCAAGTATCTTCTACTGAGAAGTTGTGACGGGGGAATGCCAGAACCAGAACAGAACTCCTTGGTTAGTGAATACTACGTAATTAGTTTTTGAAAGGCAAGTGCTGGGATTAGTGATATTACTTTTAAGTTTTTTGGGGAAAGATGATTAAAGACAATTATGTAGTGACTATTGGAGCAGGACTAGGTGTTAAGTGGTTGGATTCTAATTTCAATTTCACAACTGAGAATGGCATCAAGCAAATCACTGGCAATGCTCCACACACAAATGTGAAAAAAGTGTACTATTTCTTCAACATAAACTCTAAATGATGCATTTCATTAAAGATGCAAATGCTAAACTCGAGAGGTCATTCAACAGGATGGGGTGACCACACACGTGTATGACTGAAGCGTTGCACCTTACGTAGTTGCATTGATTCCCAAGTAATATGGCAGCCAGTGCAAAAGTATGTCATGCATCTCCTCTTAAAAATGTAAATATTGCCAGTAAAAAGAAATTGTGTGCAAATTGTAAGGACGAAATATTGAAACTACACGAACAAGTATCCAGTCTACAGTTTATTATCAGTACACTAAAAATGGAAATTACTAAACTTCAAACACCAAAATGTGAAGCGCTGATAAAGAAAAGTGTGCCGAATATTCCGCCGGAAATAACGCCCTTTTCTGACGAGCGGCCTCAAGTGGTCAAGAACAAAGTTAAAAAAGTGTTGCAAGAAGAAAAAAGTGCTATGAAGATTAAAATCAGAAGCACAAATACCTCATAATGAGCAAAATGCAGTGGAAAACCATAACCATGTTTTCTGTGAAAAGTTGTGATCTGTTAGGCCTCAAACAACTGCCACAAAAGCAAATAAAGTTCTTGTTTTAAGTGACAGTCATGGCAGAAACTGTGGGAGTATACTACAAGATGAATTACACAAAAAATTCAGTGTGCAAAGTATTATAAAACCTGGGGTGTCAATTAAGGAAGTTGTGAAAAAGGCAGACAAATTAACTGATAACTTCTCCGTCAATGATACTTTAATCATTATTGGTAGCACAAATGACACTGATAAACCTCTGGAAGAATTGCAGAGGAACATGAAAGAGTCTTTGGGATACATACTTAAACTCACACAAAAAACAAATGTAATAATTCATGCAATACCGCTTAGACATGACGCACAAGGTCTAAACGGAAAATCAAAGCTGCAAACTGCATTGTGTTAGAAAAAATCAACGCTGCCACAGATGTATGTAGGAAGAGATTATCTGTGAATTTAGGAACCGAAAGCCTGCAAAAAAAATGAATATACAACTCATGGTTTACATCCAAACAAACAAGTAGAGATTCGCATTTGTAATAGGCTTGCTTCTTTCATAGACATGGCGAAAACTGAAAAAACAAGTACCGGTACAGGAAAAAAGCTTACACAAATGGACAATCAGATAGAAAGTGCAAGTCTCTAAGTGAAAGTGCCACCCAAGAAAAAACAGACAGTTATGGACCATTTTATAACAAAAAATAAGCCCAATGAAAGTCATAACAACACACTTACTAGGTCGAATTTCAAGCCATCAAATGCACCAACAACGCAGTCATTAACGGACAGACGGGTGAAAAAGGATGGGAAAAAAGTGAAAATTTGGAACATTTCGACAGAAGAAAGGCAGGAACCCACAAACGGTGAACCAGCAAGCCACACGGCAAACACCACGAATACCATCCCTGGAAAACATGAGGATTTTTTACCACTAAGCACACTAGCTCAAATTGTGAGGTAAGTGATCAAGCAAAAAATGATTCCCTCCCTGTCCCTAATTTTAAATTACTCCATCAAAATGTTCAGTCACTCCCAAATAAACTAAATGAAATAGAATGTTCAGTCGCTCCCAAATAAACTAAATGAAATACAAATAATATTAAATTATCTAAATGATATTTCTGTACTATGCTTTACAGAACACTGGCTCAAACAAGATATGTTAGAGCAAACATACCTTCCTCCATTCAAACTTGCAAGCATGTTTTGTAGGAAAATATCAAGTCATGGGGGCACTTGTATATATGTTAAAGAAAATATTGAATTCAATAGTGTAACTAAATACCATAAACTGTCCTGTGAAAAAGATATAGAACTCTCTATTGCTGAACTACCAAGGCAAAATACAGTTATTATTTGTGTATACAGGTCACCAGATGGAGACAAAAAAGTGTTTTACAATCAAATGGAGGAACTCTTGGAAGAGATTCACTCTCCCAAGAAAAATATAATTATGTGTGGTGACTTTAATATTGATTTCTCGAAATCAAATAAATTCAAAGATGACATTATAAATTTACAACAGTCATTCAGCATCAGTCCAACAGTAACAGAACCAACTCGAGAAACGCCTACCTCTGCATCTATTATTGATCAGATCTTGATAAATACGTGCAAATATGCCTATAACACACAAGTTGTAAACATGGGTTTTAGTGATCACTATGCTCAAATTCTTGCAATGAATGTTTCAGGATACCGAATTTCCAGTCGAATACAACACACTGTAAGGAATTTCAGTATAAAAAATGTGGAATATTTTTGTTCTCTCCTAGAGGGTGAAAGTTGGAAAGATGTATATGACTGCAATTAGACCAATGAGAAATATGATAAGTTTATGGCTACATTCAAACATTTTTTTTGAAATGGCTTTTCCCAAGAAAACAACTATGTTGAACTCTACTCAAAAAACAAACAAGTGGATTACAAAAGGGATAAGGATATCATGTCAAAATAAAAGTCCTGACTTTCTTGCATATTTCAAAAGATACAAAAGAATACTAACACGAGTTATTTCAAAACCAAAAAAACTAGAAAATGACAAAATATTGTGTGATGCCAAGAATAAAACTAAAGCAACCTGGCAAATTATAAGGAAATAAATAGGTACCAGGCCAGTTAATCACAGTAATGTAGAGCTGATTATGAATAAAAATAAACTGACCCCAAACATGTTGCTAGTGCTTTCAACAATTATTTCTCAAATATAGCACAGCAGTTAATAAATACACATCATCATGACAAACAGCCAACCAGTCACTCAGATCAAAAAATTCATTCAAACACATCATTCCTGTATGCAGCAACACCTGAGGAACTGTCAAGAATCCTAAAAGAATTACCTAATAAATATTCAGTGGGTGTTGATGAGATACCAGATGCTATTATCAAAGCTAGTGCAACATTTATTGTGGGATCACTAACAGACATAGTAAATTCATCTTTTGAGAGTGGTGTATTTCCAAATAATCTGAAAACTGCAAAAGTAACACCTTTCCATAAGAAGGGTAAAAAAAGTGATATTGCTAATTATAGACCAGTTTCAGTTTTGTCAGGCTTCAGCAAAATTATGGAAAAAATGTTCCTTAGAAGATTAACAGTTTTCGTAAATAGAGAGAGGCTGATAAGTGACTCCCAACATGGTTTTAGAGCTGGAAAGTCAACTCAGTCAGCAATTTTTGGCTTCTTAAACGGAGTATTAAAAGCAGTGGATGATAAACAACATGTATCTGGGATATTTCTGGATCTAAGTAAAGCCTTTGATGTAACTGATCATGGCATTCTCTTGTGTAAATTAAGTAATTATGGAATTAGAGACCAGTCTGAAAAAGGATCCAGTCGTACCTCAATAATCATCAGCAGATTACTGAACTAAAACACAAAGATAGTGAAACACAAAAAATTTCTAGTTTTTACAGTGATGAGCAGAAAATCAAGTATGGAGTCCCACAAGGGTCAGTTCTAGGACCTGTCCTATTTCTGCTGTATGTAAAGGACTTGGAAAGTAAAATACATGATGGAACCACTGTACTGTTTGCAGATGACACTAATATTCTAATTAAATCACAGAATGAGGAAAATCTGCAGGAGGCTGCAGTATCAGTTATGCGTACCTTAACACACTGATTCAAGACCAATAGGCTCATTATAAATTCTGAAAAAACTGTGGCAGTTAACTTTCATACCACACAAAACCTCCATCCTGCAAACCCTGTTTTCACTACCGAGGGAAAAAATGTGTTGAAGGTCAGTCATACAAAATTTCTAGGTGTACATGTTCAGGCAGATCTGAAGTGGGAGGTTCACCTAAACAATTTAATTAAGAGACTGAATTCACTAGCATATGCTGTTAGGATCCTCACTCAAAATACAAGCTGCTCATAAGTGCTGACAATGTATCATTGCAGCATACAGTCGCTACTTATGTACGGAATAATTTTTGGGGGGAATTCTACAAATACTACAAAAACATTTAAAATACAGAAAAATATTGTCAGGGTGATAAAAAAGCTAAATGTAAGGATTCCTGTAGACCCCTTTTTAAAACTCTGAAAATATTGCCACTGCCTTGCTTGCATATATATGAAATACTAATTTTCACAAAAGGGAGCGTCTTAAAAAAGGAAAATCTCTTCAAACACAACTATGATATACAAACATATGAAACTAGACAGAAGATGAACCTACACAGGAACACAGTAAATACAAACTTATTCAAAAGAGGAGTGTATCATTCTAGGGCTATGTTATACAACCATATCCCTTCTTACCTAAAATGCATACCAACATTAAATGCATTTAAAATGAAGCTAAAACAGTTCTTGCATGACCACTGCTTCTATTCTTTGTCTGAGTTTATGGAACATCATAATAAGTAAACCACATTTACCAAATTTCACTAATTGTCAATTCATAATATAGTTTGTGTTGTGTTGGCTGAAGAGCCAACATCATGTTACGAGAGGAGACCGAAATGAACGTGTTTTAGCTCACGCAGGCTGGCGTGAGGAGGGAAGAACTATACTGACATGAGGTCTGGAACATGACAAGGAATTAGAATTCAGAAAGCAGACGTAATTAGTTTGATACTTAACTTTAATCCATTAATGATGAACGTCGCTCTTTACGGTACATGAGTCACAATATTATCTGCTCAGAAAACATACTAACTGAATATGGTGCCTTGCTAGGTCATAGCAAATGCTAAACTGTCATCTCTGCAAATGAGAGCGTATGTAGGCAGTGAACCATCACTAGCAAAGTCGGCTGTACAACTGGGGCGAGTGCTAGGGAGTCTCTCTAGACTAGACCTGCCATGTGGCGGCACTCGGTCTGCAATCACTGATAGTGGCGACACGCGGGTCCGACGTATACTAACGGACCGCGGCCGATTTAAAGGCTACCAACTAGCAAATATGGTGTCTGGTGGTGACACCACAGTTTACATAGTGCTTATCATGTCATCTCACTTAATAACTGCTATTATCACATGTAGAAGCAATGTAGTACACCAACCTACATTATTATGCATTTCTATTATGTCAACAATGTAGTCAAAATGACTACTGAATTGTAAACTAACTAGGTTTACCACTGTGCTATATCACATGTACAAACATCCACATGTTCTTTGGACAAGAGGAGAAGAAGATTAGAGGGAAGAGGAGGTCAAAGATAGTACACAACCAAGCAATGTGTCCACTTAAAACCAGAGACGATAGAATAATAGAGAAAGAAGTAAAGATAATAACCAAGAGAAATAAAAAAGTGGAATGAATGAATAATGTAATTAAGAACTATGAGGAAAGCAAAAGGAGGAGGGGGGGGGGAGAGAGAGAGAGAGAGAGAGAGAGAGAGAGAGAGAGAGAGATCATAGAAAAGAGAAAGGCAGAAGTGGAGTTGTTTGTAAATGAAAGTTCAGTCCACAAAGATGTGTGGCTGCAATTGAAGATATGTTGCAGAAAAAGTTTCCATCTTCAGAGTTCAGAGAAACTAGTACTGGATGGGAGGATCCATATGGCCCATGAAGTGCAGCAAGCACTCAAATCTCTTGAGTGATGCCATGAAGCACTCAGCAACTGGGTAAGGAGGAAAGGGGATTGGAAGGGGGGAGGGGGGCAAAGCACAGAGTTCTCCTGTGTTCATTCATGCCTTCAGCTTAGTGGTACCCATTCCTATACCAAAATCAAAGTAATGTAAACGTGTTAGCAAACAATGAGCATAGTTTCACATGTTGCTCTCTTCCTTATGATTTTGTAGGATGAGGTTGAAGAAAGTGATAGTGGGTGAGTACATGGGTCATATTTTAAATTGGAGACAACTGCATAAACATGAACCTTGTATTAGGGTTAATGGTCTGCATATGCCATGTGGTTCAACAAGGTTGCTGGGAGGAATGTGAATCAAAGACTGTGTTTTATTGCCAGAACACTTAGAAGATGCAACAGATCAACTAAAGAGACTGCTAATATGATGCCTGTCCATCCTGTTTCGGAATGCTGCTACGCAGTGTAGGATATTTACCTGATAGGATTAATGGAGTACCTCAAGAAAGTTCAAAGAAGGGCAGCAATTTTTTGTATTATTGAGAGATAGGGGAGAGTGTGACACAGACATGATACAGGATTTGGGGTGGACATCATTAAAATAAAGACATGTCTCACTGCAGTGAGATCTTCTCATGAAATTTCAGTCACCAACTTTCTCCTCCGAATGTGAAAATACTTTGTTGACACCCACCTACACAAGGAGAAACGATCACCATAATAAAATAAGGGAAATCAGAGCTCATGTTTTTTCCACGTGCTGTCCAAGTGCTGAATAACAGAGAATTATTGTGAAGATTGTTCAATGAACCCTCTTCTTGTGAAGATTGTTCAATTAACCCTCTGCCAGGCACTTAAGTGTGATTTGCAAAGTAGCCATGTAGATGTGGATGAGATGTTATAGAGGTTAAGAGGGCAATGGAAAGTGATAGTGAGTGGTGTGGGGCTTGACTTGAGAAACTCATAGCTTGGTAGAGTAGCGTATTGAAGCAGTTTGGTCTGGGTATTACTGGGTGACAAGGAGAGTGCTTCTGAGTTTTTAAAAGTGGCAGCTGCATTCGTTAAAGGAGATTGCCCAATAGCAATGAAATAGTAGTATACTGAGGTACTGAGGCCAGGTGACAATGGTGATGCTTCTGAGTTTTTTGAAGTGGGTAAGAACAAAAGACTACCTAGAAGATTTATCTGTAGAAACAATCTGTGGGAGTTGTAGGAGAGAAATGCCTGGGAGAGACTGCTGGTATTGGTATAGAAAAAGACATCAGTGACTTCATTAGGTAATTAGAGAGAGTACTAATAAGATTTAGTAGAAGTAACAGTAAGTCATTATATGTGGTGATTTGAATATTTATTTGTTCTGCTTTGTTCCCCACATTAACATACCCATCAAAAATACAAGAAAATAACACAGTAATAATTGATCACTTGTTTCAAAGCCCAACTGTCTTTCATCAATTAGCTGTGAGGTCCCAAACAAATGGTTTGTCTGCCCATGATGCTCATATTTTAGCAATGCAGTACCTCCATTTGTCAGGTTTAGCTACAAAGGGAGAAGTACAGTTTTACGGAATCATAAACGCCAACTCAGTCACACTATTCAGAGAGACGAGTGGAAAGAAATTCACCACAAGCACACACAAGTTAAAAAATTTAATTCTTATCAAAAAACATTTCTAAATCACTACAATTCCAATTTTCCTTAACAAAGAGTCGCAAACATTTCCAGTAAAAGCAAAGAGAAATGGTGGCTAATGTTGGGAATCGCATTATTTTGCATCAGGAAGAGAGAGCTTTACGTCATGCACAGGACAAGTGCTAATCAATGCTCAAAGGAACAATACAAGTAATACTGTAAAATGCTTGACCAGGTAACTTATAAAAGAATACTGACCCACCTTTTTGACAATAATCTTCTGAAAACTTTTTAGTTTGGTTTCTGCATGGGATTCTCCACAGAAAATTCAATAAAAAATTGAAAACTCATTTATTGTCACAGAATTAAAGAAGAAAAATTATGATGGTGACTTTTTCTCTAACACTGGCACAGTGTATGATAGTGTAGATGATAAACGTTCACAAAGGTAACTAAAACTTTGTAGTGTTGAAGGCATCCCCCTTACATGAGTGGAGTCATATCTCGATAACAGAGAACAGACGGTTACGTTAATAAAGAATACCAAGAAAAGAAAATTACATTCAGAGTGAGGCAACATGAAATATTGTGCTCCACAGTGTACAGTATTTAGGTCACTTCCGTTCTTGATTTCCATAAATGATTTACAAAAGACATTGGTGGTCTCTTTGAAAACCGTTGCGCCCACTAAAACAATAAACAACAACACAACATGAACGAATTATTCAAATGGGACAGAAATTTGTTCAAAATGGTTCAAATGGCTCTGAGCACTATGGGACTTAACATCTGAGGTCATCAGTCCCCTAGAACTTAGAACTACTTAAACCTAACTAACCTTAGGACAACAGAAACACCCAAGCCCGAGGCAGGATTCGAACCTGCGACCGTAGCAGTCGCGCGGTTCCGGACTGAAGCGCCTAGAACCGCTCAGCCACAGCGGCTGGCCAGAAATTGGTAGATTTGATATACATATACAGACAAAAAAAAAAAAAAAAGGATTACAATTTCCGAAAAATTGTATGATGTATTCAGGAGAAAGAGCTTCACAAATTGAGCAAGTAAGTAACACATCGTTCCATGTCTGGTCCTTATACAAAAGCCTTTTCAGCTTGGTGATGACAGAGTTGTTGGGTACCTTCCCGAGGGATATCATGCCAAATGATGTCCAACTGGTGTGTTAGATCATCAAAATCCTGAGATGGTTGGAGGGATCTGCTCATTATGCTCCAAACATTCTCGATTTGGGAGAGATCCAGCGACCTTGCTGGCCAAGGTAGGGTTCGGCAAGCATGAAGACCAATGGCAGAAACTCTCACAGTGTGCAGGCAGGCATTATCTTGCTGAAACGCAAGCCCAGGATGGCAGGCCATGAAGGGCAAAGAAACAGAGCACAGAACATTGTTGACGTACCGCTACGCTGCATGGGTGCCACAAATGGTAACCAAAGGGGTCCTCCTATGAAAAGAAATGACACCTCAAACCATCACTCCTGGTTGTCAGGCCATATGAAAGGCAACTGTCATGTTGGTACCCGACCACTGTTCACAACATCTCCAGATATGTCTTCACTGCTCATCGGGGCTCAAGTCGAAGCAAGACTCATCACCGAAAACAGTTCTATTCCAGTTAATGAGATTCCAGGTCCCAATAACCAGTGAATATGTGTCTGGACACACCAACCCACCATATGGTCCAACAACAAGGAGGGACCTGGACCCCCTCTACTGTCATCCACAGCACCCTTACGGCACAGTGGTACATCGACGATATTCTACACCATTTTGTTGCCCTTTATGGCAAGCCATCCTGGGCTTACATTTCAGCAAGAGAAATCTTGACTGCACTTGGTGAGATTTTCTACTGCTTGTCTTTATATCTGCCAAACCCTACATTGGCCTGCATGGTCACCAGATCTCTTCCCAATTGACAACATTTGGAACATTATGTGCCAACTCACCAGACTCCAGCACGTTACCCTCTGTAGGATATCCAACACCTCTATCGATCAATACCAAGCCAGATAACTGCTTGCATGAGGACCATAAGTGCACCAATGCTTTACTGACTTCCTCAATTTGTGAAGCTCTTTATCTTGAACAAATCATCCAATTGTAAAAATTTGTTTGTCTGCAAATGTACATCACATCTATCAATTTCCATCACATTTGGTCTCTCTCTCTCTCTCTCTCTCTCTCTCTCTCTCTCTCTCTTGTGTTAGAGTGTACTTGCTGATGACATAATTATAATAAGGAGACCACTCAGTACTTAATCTTACAAAAACTCATATCATGCAGTTCTAAACAAATAAAAATTATTTCCAGGTACCAGAAGTAGATATCAATTGGCAGACACTGGGCAAAACTGCATTTGTGAAGTTCCTGGGTATCAATATGGATAATAAACTAAGGTGGCACAAGCATCTGGATAAGCTAACCAAAGAGTTCAGTTCTGCCTCCTCTCTCTCACAGACAGGATTGCTACCATACTTAGTGTACTCCCCCTCCGAACTGTTCTATGGCATAAACATCAGCAGAAAGGACACCAACGTGAAAAAATTATTTATTGTACAGAGTGAGCGGTAAGATTATTGTCTAAAGTAAATAACTGAATATTTCCCAGGAATCACTTTAGGAAACTTAAGATTCCTGCACTCACATGATGGCAAATTTACATTTGTAGTCAATAATAAGGATGAATTTAGGATGAGCTGTGAAATTCAGAATCATGATACCAGAAGTAAAAGTAATTTCCATATGCTCTTAAAATCCCTGTCTGGGGATCAGAATGGACTAATAAATTCTGATACAAAAGTGCATTTTTTGGATTACATCAGTCATGAAAACAGAAATCTTCAGATATTCAAGAATAAAGTAAAATTAGCCACTCTTATAATTTATCTGAATATCTGGATTCAAGGTTGTTAATTCTGGTTAACACCAAATGTGCCAAATAAACAAGCTTTTGTTTTCCCAGTCTACAGTATACAAAGCTGACAGTTTTTTCTGAAACCGCCTATGTACTCATGCAGTAGTTGCCCCAATGAGCATAGTTCAGGACATCAGCCTGATTAAAAAATTAATTAATTAAAGTTTGTATGGTCTACAGGGCCATGACCTATGCTGGATGAGTCAAGACAATAAATCCTAGAGAAATTCCTCTGTGATCTCTTAGTAGCTACGACAGCAAATCCCACTCCACATCCATGAAAGTAAAAGCTGCATAGCCTCTGGGCAGAGCACTCTATTGAAGAGCAGCAAAAGGGAAAGAGTGAAAGGCGAGTTTCTGGTGCCTCCAAACTGGGACTTTCTGGCAAAGGGAAACAACCCTGACAGAGATAGGTTGCAATAGAGTGCACGCAAAATAATGTGGCCGACAGATGCACAGTCAGCAGGGCATGCATGGGGAGAGCAGTAGTGGTGAGGGTTGCGCACGTGTGCTGTAAGGAAAATGCTGCGTGCTGGAGGAGAAGTGCCGTTCTAAACTGAAGCCCCTACACACATTTTTTGGTTCACTTTTTTGTAAATATTACGTGAAGCCACTCTTGCTTGGTGACCATTAAAAAAGGTCTACGGTCACCTCTGGTTTGGTCAGCATCTAATAATAATTCTGCTGAAAATGCAATAAAAGCAGCAATTTATTTTCATCTGGTTTGTTCACCATTTGTAACTTACAGAGAAGCATCACAGGTGACAAACTTTAAGTAAAACCTACATTTCTCTTATTTCCATGCTAAACTTTGTTTCTTTTGCCAAAACACAATGGAGTTTACACACTGTCACCTCACTAATATGTTGTGTAGATGTAATTGCAAGAGAATTCTGAAACAGTAGTTTATTAATTATATTAACTGAGGAACTGAGGACAAGTAAGGTCAGTAGCTTATGAAAAAGCACATCCTCAGTACAAACATAAATGTAAAATGTCTCCACTTATGCTGTTCCAAAACACACAGCATTTCTTATTTCACCAGCTGTCAATGGCCCTTAAAAATTACATTCTCTCACTGAAAAAGTATGTAGTTAGTGGAGTAGCATGGTAGATAATGAAGTTTTGCATGATAACCATATGGCGAAATACTCTCCCCTTCGTATGCTACCATTTTCCAAAATCTCATTTTGATATCTCAAACCTTTTATGAAATATGTGGAATGTTGTGCATTTTTTGTGATCGCAAATGTGTGTGCTGTGTCAGATCAGTTTTCTTGAGACTGCTGACAGATAGAGACCTCCACCCAAGTTGAAACAAAAATGCAATATGGTAGCTAAATTTCTTATGCAGCAACATATTATGCAGTATGTGCCAAACATAAAAACATAGCAACCCCTTTTTTCATTGCGTACTTTTTCATATTTCACAGTATTAAGTGCAAATATCACAATAACTATGACCATTAATGAATGTCACCATAAAGCTGGCATATAAAGCTATACAGAACTCAAATTTTATATATTCTGTCACCACAGCATGCCACTGGCCAGCTGATAGCAGGCAAACAATGTTGTCCTCCCGTGCCAAACAAATGAATGAATGAACTCACCAAGTAGTTTGTATGAAAACTGGTCAACAAGCATCGGCCAACCTATCCTGTGAGGACTGGACCTAAAGGTAGCGGCCCCACCAAGTGACTTATTCTGCACACTGCTCATAATTCAGTTGGGGGAACAGGTCTGAGTACCCTCAGACAGAATGAAAGGACTGACAGCAACCATGATGACAAGAAATGAAAAAAAAGGACAAAAGATTTGGGTTCAAAGATCATCTGAGAATAGTGACATAGAATATAGGAATTATTGCCACAGAATTGAGTTATTTTTTAAGCTATTTAAATATAAGAAAACAGATCCAGCTTTAATAAGAGAGATAAAAAAAACTAAGGCTCAAAAGATTAGGAGCATACACAATTATTTATAGCAAAGTTCCACAGGATACAAAAGCATTAGCAGGAATAGAAGTTTTCATAAAATAACAAATGGGATGAGAATATACACTTATAATCACAGATTTACAGTGGAAAGAGGATATGTACGTGTCACACGTACATACTCATCAGAAGATGAAAGAAAGAAGGATTTGATGAGCTTCTATGTGCTCTAGCAAAAGACAGTGAACACCATAAATAAAAATGACTTTGTCATAACTGGAGGAGGTATGAATGGTAGAATTGAAAATGACCATCACACCATATGGTGTGTGCCGTTAGGTACCCTGTACCACTACTAGTCATTTCCCTTCCTGCTCCACTCACAAATATAGCGAGGAAAAAATGACTGTCTATATAACTCTACATGGGCCCCAATTCCTCACATCTTATCTTCATAGCCCTTATGAGAAATGCATGTTGGTGACAGTAGAATCATTCAGCAGTCAGCTTCAAATGGTAGTTCTCTCAATTTTCTCAATGGCATTCCTCGACACATCATCATCTTTCCTCCAGGGATTCCCCTTTTGAATTCCTTAAGCATCTCTGTAATATATATGTGAACATGGTATCTGTTCTTTCGGACTTGTCCGAAAGAACAGTTGAAAATGAGGAGATCCCGGGTTCGAGTCCTGGTCGGGGCACACATTTTCAACTGTCCCCGTTGACTTATATCAACACCTGTATGCAGCTAGGGGTATTCATTTCATTGTAATCTCTGTAATACTTTCATGATGTTCAAAAATACAGGTAACAAATCTAGCAGCCCATCTCTGAATTGTTTCAATGTCTTCCTTTAACCCGACATGATGCGGATCCCTAATATTCTAACAGTACCAGAGGATAGGTCACAGTAGCGTCTTCTATGTGGTCTCCTTTACAAATGAACCACACTTTCCCAAAATCCTCCCAATTAACCTAAGTCAACCATTCGCCTTCCCTACCACAATTATTTGCTAACGGCAGTGATACATGTTGAAGCCTGATTCTTTAACATATTCCGAGTTCAAGTTTGCCCATGAATCAGTGTGGTTATAGGTTGACCTTCTATCACATGATGTACCACCAACTACGGATTAAAACCAACAGCAGATTCCAATTTACATATTTCTGAAAAGCATTTGACACGGTGCCCCACTGGAGACTGACAACAAAGGTAGGAGCATATGAATAGGTTTCCAGATATATGAGTACCTTGAAAACTTCTACGAGTGTTCATCAGTGACCAGGGTATTGTCAGGAGTGCCCCACGAAAGTGTGATACGGTTGGGTTGTGTGGGGGAGGAGACCAGACAGCGAGGTCATCAGTCTCACTAGATTAGGGAAGGACAGGACAGGAAGTCGGCCGTGCCCTTTCAAAGGAACCATCCTGGCATTTGCCTAGATCAATTTAGGGAAATCACAGAAAACCTAATCAGGATGGTCGGACGCGGGATTGAACCGTCGTCCTCCCGAATGTGAAAAGTATGATAGGACAAGTGTCATTCTCTACATAAATAAATAATTTGAATATAATAGAGGGAAACATTCCATGTGGGAAAAATATATCTAAAAACAAAGATGATGTGACTTACCAAACGAAAGCACTGGCAGGTCGATACACACACAAACAAAACACAAACATACACACAAAATTCAAGCTTTCGCAACCAACGGTTGCTTCGTCAGGAAAGAACAAACAACCGTTGGTTGCGAAAGCTTGAATTTTGTGTGTATGTTTGTGTTTGTTTGTGTGTCTATCGACCTGCCAGCACTTTCGTTTGGTAAGTCACATCATCTTTGTTTTTAGATAAATAAATAATTTGATGGACAGGATGAGCAGCCATCTTTGGCTGTTTGCAGATGATGCTATGGTGTACAGGAAGATGTTGTCTTTGACTGACTGCAAGAGGATACAAAATGACTTAGACAAAAATTCTAGTGGGTGTGATGAATGGCAGCTTGCTCTAAATGTAGAAAAATGTGGTTTAATGCAAATGAGTGGGAAAAACAATCCCATAAAGTTCAAATGTAATGTTAATGATGTAGTGCTTCATAAAGGTACTTAGATTAATTATCTAGGCATAACACTGCAAAGTGATACGAAATGTAATGAGCACCTATGGACATTACTAGGAAAGGTCAATGGTCAAATTTGGTTTATTGGGAGAATTTTGGGAAAATGTGGTTCATCAGTAAAGGAGACTGCATAAAGGGCATCAGTACAACCTACTCTTCAGTACTGGTCGAGTGTTTGGGGTCCGCACCAGGTCACATTAAAGGAAGACTTAGAAGTAATTCAGAGGCCGGCTGCTAGATTTATCAGTGAGTTCAAGCAACATGCAAGTGTTAGAGAGGTGCTTCAAGAACTCAAATGGGAAAAGTTATTGAGAAAATTTAGAGAAACAGCATTTAAAGATGACTGCAGAACAGTTCTACTGTCGCAAACATACATTCCACACAAGGGCAACAAAGATAAGATACGAGAAATTAGTGCTGATACAGAGGCACAGAGGCAGTCATTTTTCCCTCACTCCATTTACAAGTGTAACAGGAAAGGAAATGACTAGTAGAGATACAGGATACCTTCTGCCACACGCTGTATGATGGTCTATGGAGTATGTATGTAAATATAGATGTAGATGAAGAACAAGGTTTCTAACAACCACGAGAATGAGATATGGAAAACATATTTGCTAAAAGAAAATTTCATCGAGAACCTTTATGGGTAGAGACTCAGTAAACTGCGAGATAAAATAGAAGAAAGCCAAGAACTAGAGAAGGAACAGAAAAATATTAAAACTCTAACAGACAGGCAGCTGCAGAGGCTCCAAGACAATAAAGTCAAAGAAAGAACAAAAAAGAATTGATCTACTGGAACGACGATATAGACAGATCAATGAAAAGAAAAAAAGATTAGGACAGTCCATATCAATTCAGGCAAGCTACGAAATAATCTTACCTCCATAGTCTCAGATGTTACTGAATTTAGTATATGTTAAAATGAAGGCCTAAGTAAGGAACATGTACTTTTTTTGTTTTCTCAAAAAAAAAAAAGTCTGCTCTGAGATACAGCCCTCCAAAGATGACACTGTGCATACCATTTTGAAGATGCGAATTTTGGAAAAAAATTTAAATTGCTGTGTCTCTGGAACAGTTCTATATATTTGGTTCTTTTTTATTATTATAATTTGAAAGATAATTGCTTTATGATTACAAAGAAATCCTCCATTTGGACTTATCTGTCAAAGTTCTTTTACTACAGCACTCTGAAACTTTTTATAATTTATGGAAAAAACACATTTTTTTTTTTTCAAAAATGTAAGCAATATGAGTTCACCCATAACTATGAGTCTAAAAATGTGTCTTCTGAATTCCTTTCACAAGAGTAGTTTGTTTGGACCATTCTTCTTTTTTCTGCTCACAGAACTATTCGATTTCCACTTTGGACAAAAGAATGAGGGCTGTGGTTGTGTAAGATTTCACGATTCTCATACAATCCTTAGCATTCTAAATCACAAGCTGTATTTGGTCTGGAAAGATTTTGTTTTGTGGCATGGTGTTTCTGCAGGCCTCCCACACCTTCACAAGGGCTCTTCCCGTGACTAGTAGCACTGTATACAGAGTCAGTTGGCACAAGCGACATACTCAATTCAAACAGCTGGTAATGATTTTTAATATGATTACAAGCACCATCAGAAATATTGATGATCTTCTCTGCCCCTGTTGAAGAATTTTGCGCACTGGTAGCAAAGCATGTGCTGACTCATGTCCTGTGTCATCACTTATAACTGCAACACTTGTGGTCTTGTTTTGAAAATATGTCACTCCTGTAAAAATTGAAACCTGGTCATTGCTCCAATGATACTTTGTACTTCTTGTGGGAGAATTACAGACCAGTTCTCAGCAAAATCACAGTGAAGCACTAAACATAGTTCTTCAGCCTGTACACACCCTTTCACTTCTGCAATGTGTTGTTGTTGCAATTTCTTTAGATGCTGGTTTGTTATTGCTTTCACTGACCATTTACCAAGTTCATCAATGAAACTGTCAAAGGCAACAGTTTTCTTAATTAGTTTATTTTCCTTCTATGTCACATATGTAATTTCTACAGAGTTATCTGCTACGTCTTCCAGGCCAAGTGTCCGTAAAGACAGTCCTCCCTTTCCAGGCCAGTCACCACATTCTTGAAACAAACAAATCTCTCACTTTATGTCACAGACTACTAATGACATCACACATCTAACCAAGGTGTCATATGTTATGTGCTTCAGTAAGTTCTTCAAAGTTACGAGACAAAGTTCAAAATTTGCGCAGTGCACACATAAACAGACATCTCTATGTGGATGTAGAACTACCCACTTCAGTTGTAGTGCATAAACTTTTGATCTTCCAGAATGTGAAGTTGTAAGTTGCTCTTATAAATTGCAGAAGTTTCTTTAATACTGCGAGTCATGTACATCTTCACTTTCACAAATTTTTGACCTTCAACTGTTACAGTTAAAGTGTCTTTTTTGTTGGCACTCAGGCAAGAACAGTCCCATTTATCTTCCAGATAAAATGACTGCACTATTTGAACTTGAGCTGCTTCTACACAATGATCATAATAGGGATCTGGTCTTCCAAAGACTCCTTTTACAGACCTCACATTTCTTGATTGGTCTACCATATACTTTGATACTGATGGAATGTGGTTCAAAATTGTTTTCTTTGAAAATATATCTGGAATAATAGTTAAAATTTGCACCTTTTGCACTGTAGGATGCACAATATTCAACAGCTGAATTGATATTTCTGAAAAATTCCTGGCAAGAGGTCCAAGAGTGCTTTGGTTCATTTTCTTCTGAAGATGGAATTTCTACTTAGAAGAGTGTGGTCAGTTTTGCTGTAGTGTATTCATCCACAGCTTTAGTAATTTCTCTGTGCTTTCCTGATGCATACAGCTTGTGACGCGACTTCAGTGACCACAGTTTCTGGACTAACACCTACCTCTGTAATTGACTGAGTCAGCGTATTTAAATCTTTTTCAGAGTCTTCAACTGAGAACACTCATTCACAACCTGAACAAAATCTGTTTTTTTGTTTGTCTTACATATCACTCTTCTATGGATATGCAAATAGTCAGCACACTTCACTCCCCTATGGGCCCAGACAGAAGACATTTCAAACAGTCCTTTTCACATAACACTGCAACAGTGTCAACTGGCAAATTGCTCACAAAAACACAGAACTCACTGGATGGTCTCAGATTTCTTAGAAGCCCCTTCAGTAAATAAATTAGCACTGAACAAATGCAATACAGAAACCTGCAATGAACAACTACAACAAAGAAACTGTCAAAAGACTACAACAAAGTGTAAGAAATATCTGCAACAATGAAAGGGAAAATAAATAACTGCAACAAAGACAGTGATAAGAAATAACTGCAACAAAAACAATAGAAATAAGCATTATAACAAAGAAATTAGTAAGAAACAACTTCAGTGAAGACATAAATTACCCTTGAACGTTAAAAAAAATGATTTTTTTAAATAAAACCTGTCCAACTTAGAAGTAGGAGCTCTCCTTTACATGGTACTAATCAACAGAAAAAAAATCTAACTTTTCTGGATTGGCATTTTTGATAAAAAAATTTCTGTAAACTATAAAAAAATTCAAAATGCAACAATAAAAGAATTTTGACAGATACTTCCAAACAGAGGATACCATTTTAATCATAAAGCAATTATCTTTCAAATAAAAAAAAAGCTTTAACAAAATATCTAGAACTGCTACAGAGATACAACATTTTTAAAAAAATTCTGAAATTCACATCTTCAAAATGGTGTTCACAGTGTCATCTTTGGAGGAGGCAGGAATTTTTCTTGGAAAAAATGAAAAAAATATGTGTTTCTTACTTACTCCTGAATTTTAACATATGCTAAATTAAATAACATCTGATGATACTTTGTACTTCTTGTGGGAGCTGACAGCTGAAAATACTATATAAAGGAAGCTAAGGACCTATGAAGGACAATTAATCAAGAAAGCTGGCACAGATTCATTCCAGAAGTGAAAAACAATGTCCATAGTAGACAGGAATGTGCTTGCAAAATGATGAAGAACTTGAACAAAAATATAAAAGATGATACGAGAACTGGAGTGACGCGAGACTCAATGACTAGACTACTATAAGATTGGTTGGTTGGTTTGTGGGATTAAAGGGACCAGACTGCTATGGTCATCGGTCCCTTTTTCCAAATACTAAAAACACCCACAGAGAATAAAAAACGTTCAACAGAATAGGAGACAGACGACACAGAACAAAAGAAACGTAATCAAGGACCAGACAAAATGAAATAAAATCACACAGAGTGTGACTGTGGTTGGCCGACCATAGAGTAAAAAAGAGGAAAAGCCAACCATCAAGAACACATTAAAAACTCAGTTTAAAATCAGAGGCTAAAAGCCAGAATCAACACTAAAAAACAAACATTCAGATTAAACTATAAAAACCCCCTGCCCGAATAAAACGCAAAACTAAGTCCACCATGGCAGAGTCATCTAGGAAAAGGGCAGGGAGCGTATCAGGCAGCGCAAATGTCTGCCTGAGCACAGTTAAAAGCGGACACTCCAATAAAATATGGGCCACAGATAAAACGGAGCCGCAGCGACATAGAGGTGCGTCCTCACGGCGTAGTAAGTGGCCGTGCGTAAGCCGAGTGTGTCCAATGCGCAGCCGGCAGAGGACAACAGACTCCTGGCGGGAGACCCGAATGGACGACCGCCACACGGTCGTTGATGCCTTGATACGACGGAGTTTGTTTGGTACGGGCAGGTTGCGCCATTCAGCGTCCCATAAATCGAAAATTTTGCGGCGTAATAGGGCCCGCAAATCAGTCACTGGGAGGCCAATCTCCAGAGGTGGTTGACTGGTGGCCTCTTTCGCCAGGCGGTCAACATTCTCATTCCCGGGGATCCCAACATGGCCTGGGGTCCAAACAAAGACCACAGAGCGGCCGCAACACGCAAGAGTATGCAGGGACTCATGGAGAGCCATCACCAGACGAGAACGAGGAAAACACTGGTCGAGAGCTCGTAAACCGCTCAGGGAATCGCTACAGATAACGAAGGACTCACCTGAGCAGGAGCGGATATACTCTAGGGCACGAAAGATGGCGACCAGCTCAGCAGTGTAAACACTGCAGCCATCCGGGAAGGAACGTTGTTCGTAATGGTCCCCTAGAGTTAGCGCATACCCGACACGACCAGCAACCATCGAACCGTCAGTGTAAACAATTCCAGAGCCCTGATATGCGGCCAGGATGGAATAAAAGCGGCGGCGGAAGGCCTCTGGAGGGACTGAGTCCTTCAAGCCCTGTGCCAAGTCGAACGGAAGGCAGAGGCGAGGAACACACCACGGGGGTATACGCAGAGGTGCCCGGAAAGGAGGTGGAACAGGGAAAAACCCAAGCCCGGAGAGAAGCTCCTTGACGCGTACGGCGATCGGACAACCCAACCGGGGCCGACGGTCTGGCAGATGGATGACTGACTGCGGGAACAGGACACGGTAATTTGGATGCCCGGGCAAGCTAAAAACATGGGCCGCATAAGCAGCCAGTAATTGTTGGCGTCTTATCTGCAGTGGAGGGACACCTGCCTCCATTAGTATGCTGTTCACAGGGCTGGTGCGGAAAGCACCAGTGGCAAGGTGTATCCCGCTATGGAGGATTGGGTCCAGCACCCGCAACGCAGATGGGGAAGCTGAGCCATAAGCCAGGCTCCCATAATCCAGACGAGACTGGATTAACACCTGGTAGAGCCGGAACTGGGTAGAGCGGTCGGCGCCCCAGCGGGTGTGGCTCAAACATCGCAGAGCATTGAGATGCCGCCAACACGCCTGTTTCAGCTGCCGGATATGAGGCAGCCAAGTCAACTGGGCATTGAAAACCACCCCCAAAAACCTGTGTTATTCCACCACTGAAAGAAGTTCGCTGTTAAGAGAAAGCTGCGGCTCCGGGTGGACAGTACGTCGCCGGCAGAAATACATAACGCAGGTCTTTGCTGCCAAAAACTGGAACCCATGAGCTACAGCCCAAGACTGCGCCTTGCGGATAGCGCCCTGTAGCTGACGCTCAACAGCTGCAATGCCAGTAGAGCTGTAGTAAAGGCAGAAGTCGTCAGCATACAGGGAAGCGGAGACAGAAGTTCCCACGGCCGCAGCGAGCCCGTTAATGGCTATTAAAACCAGGCAGACAATTAAAACAGAACCCTGCGGCACGCCGTTGTCCTGGATGTGGGAGGAACTATATGAGGCTGCGACTTGCACGCGGAAGGTACGATATGACAGGAAATTGCGGATAAAGATCGGCAGAGGGCCCCGAAGACCCCATCCATGAAGCGTAGAAAGGATGTGATGACGCCATGTCGTATTGTACGCCTTCCGCATGTCGAAAAAGACAGCGACCAGGTGCTGACGGCGGGCAAAGGCAGTACGGATGGCCGACTCCAGGCTCACCAGATTGTCGGCGGCGGAGCGGCCTTTACGGAACCCACCCTGAGATGGAGCCAGAAGGCCCCGAGACTCCAGTACCCAATTCAAGTGCCGGCTCACAATCCGTTCGAGAAGCTTGCAAAGAACGTTGGTGAGGCTAATGGGGCAATAGCTGTCCACCTCCACAGGGCTCTTTAATGGAGCGGAAGGCCTGGGGGTAATTTGCAGAAGCGGAACTCATAGCAAAATGCTCTGCTAAGCGGTTTGCAAGGACGTCGGATTCAGTACAAACTGCTCCATTCAGTGAGAGCGCAGGGACGCTGACAGGGGTCCGATAGCCGTAGACGCATCGAATCTTGGCCCAGACCTGCGATGGAGTGACATGGAGGCCAATGGTGGACACATACCGCTCCCAGCACTCCTTCTTGCCTTGGCAGATAAGGAGGCGGGCCCGCGCACGCAGCCGTTTGAAGGCGATAAGGTGGTCTATGGAGGGATGTCGCTTGTGACGCTGGAGCGCCCGCCGGCGATCTTTAATTGCTTCAGCGATCTCAGGCGACCACCAAGGCACAGCCCTCCGCCGAGGGGACCCAGAAGAATGGGGAATGGCAGATTCGGCGGCAGTAACGATGCTGGTGGTGACCGATTGAACCACCGCATCAATGTCATCAGTAGAGAGAGGCTCAATAGCGGCAGTGGAGGAGAACAAGTCCCAGTCAGCCTTATTCATAGCCCATCTACTAGGGCGCCCAGAAGAGTGACGCTGTGGTAGTGACAGAAAGATCGGAAAGTGGTCACTACCACACAGGTCGTCATGCACACTCCATTGGACAGACGGCAAGAGGCTAGGGCTACAGATTGAAAGGTCAATGGCGGAGTACGTGCCATGCGCCACACTGAAGTGTGTGAAGGCACCATCATTTAACAGCGAGAGATCGAGCTGAGACAATAAATGCTCAACGATGGCGCCTCGACCTGTTGCCACTGACCCACCCCACAGAGGGTTGTGGGCGTTGAAGTCGCCCAATAGCAAGAAAGGTGGCGGCAATTGGGCTACCAGTGCAGCCAGGACACGCTGCGAGACATCACCATCCGGTGGAAGGTAAAGACTGCAGATGGTAACAGCCTGTGGCGTCCACACCCGAACAGCGACAGCCTCTAAAGGTGTTTGGAGAGGGACAGAGTCGCTGTGCAGAGTGTGAAGGACATATAGGCAGACGCCACCAGACACCCTTTCATAAGCTGCTCGGTTCTTATAATAACCCCAATAGCCATGGTGGGCGGGGGTTCGCATTGCTGGAAACCAAGTTTCCTGAAGAGCAATGCAGAAGAAAGGGTGAAGGCCGATAAGTTGGCGAAGGTCAGCTAGATTGTGGAAGAAACCACTGCAGTTCCACTGGAGGATGGTATTGTCCATGGCGGAGAAAGGCGTGACGGGACTGGGAAGGCAGATTATGCCGCTGGGTCACCTGCTGCCTCCGATTGAGCACCTGTGCTAGTGCTATCCATGGCGTCTGAGGGACCGGCGAGATCGAGGTCCTTAGCGGACGCCAGAATCTCCACCTCGTCCTCAGACGCAGAGCTGGAAGGTTGCGGTGGGGTGGCTGCCACCGCGAATTCCTTGGGTTTAGAGCTCTTCTTCTTGGATTTCTCACGCTGCTCCTTGGGTTTAACTGGCTGGGAGGGCTTCACCGATTCAGTCTCCAGGACTGAGGAGGATCGTGAAGCCCTTCGACCAGCTGATTGCGGGCACTTACGCCACTGTCGGTCGTGAGCCTTCCCACTGGTGGAAACCTGGGAAGGGAGGGACCCAAGGGACCCCTTGCGAGTGTGAGAAGTCGAAGAAGTTGGACACTTCTCCGGCTTAGAAGCAGGGACGGACGTCCCTTTTGGGGGGGGGGATGGTGTTGCCCCTGAGGTAGGTGGCGCAGGAGCAACCCGGTGGGTAGAGCCCCCCACTGGCAAGGGTGCAGGAGGAGTTGTACCACTCAGCGATCCGGCCGGAAGTCGCGAAACTGATGGGGCGATCACAGGTGTTGTAGCAGCGGCGTAGGATGATGTCATTCTCACGGGATGTAATCGGTCGTATTTCCTTTTGGCCTCAGTATAAGTCAGTCGGTCCAGGGTCTTATATTCCATGATTTTGCGTTCTTTCTGGAAGATTCTGCAGTCTGGCGAGCAAGGTGAATGGTGCTCCCCGCAGTTGACACAGATGGGAGGCGGGGCACATGGAGTATTGGGATGAGACGGGCGTCCACAATCTCGACATGTGAGGCTGGAAGTGCAGCGGGAAGACATATGGCCGAACTTCCAGCACTTGAAGCACCGCATCGGGGGAGGAATATAGGGCCTGACATCACATCGGTAGACCATCACCTTGACCTTTTCCGGTAACGTATCACCCTCGAAGACCAAGATGAAGGCACCGGTAGCTATCTGATTTTCCTTCGGACCCCGATGAACGCGCCGGACGAAATGTACACCTCTGCGCTCTAAGTTGGCACGCAGCTCGTCATCAGACTGCAAAAGAAGGTCCTTATGGTAAATAACTCCCTGGACCATGTTTAAACTCTTATGCGGTGTGATCGTAACAGCAACATCCCCCAACTTGTCACAAGCAAGTAACCGACGTGACTGGACAGAGGATGCCGTTTGTATCAGGACCGATCCAGAGCGCATTTTGGACAAGCCCTCCACCTCCCCAAACTTGTCCTCTAAATGCTCGACGAAGAACTGAGGCTTTGTGGAGAGAAAAGACTCCCCATCAGCTCTCGTACAAACTAAGAATCGGGGCGAATAACTGCTACTGCCATCCTGAGATTTACGTTCCTCCCACGGTGAGGCCAGGGAGGGGAACGTTTTCGGATCATACTTCTGAGCGTTAAATTGAGCCCGAGAACGCTTAGAGACTGCTGGTGGCTGGCCACCAGCAAGAGACGATGTACCACACTTCATTACGGGTCATCCGCCCTGATGCCACCTACTCCGACCAAGGGCCCTCCCCACGGGCGCCACCCAGCCACAGCAAAGGCCACCTGGCAGGATGGCCATTGCCGGGAGTCCTGATGCCCCAGAGAGATGGGCATCTACTCCTTGGCATACGTGGGGAGTTAACAGCGCAGGCATCAGTAGAGCGATCCCTGTGTTGTCAGGGGGCTACAACCAACAGGGTACATGGCGGCCCCACCACAACGGACTGGCTACCGTACTGGATCTTAGGTGCAAAAAAGTCCAAGGTCGTCGTCGCAGTTAAAAGCAACACTGCAGAGTGCAGCGTGGTAATCGCACCCAGGGACGTATCCTCGCCCAAGATATGGAAAATGAGCGGGACACCATTGCAACGACGAAAAAGCCGGCTAAAGGTCTCAATGCACAACGGATACAATGCACCATGTAAGGCGCCCTTCCCCAATTGGCTCGCTCTTCGGAATAATTTAGAAAGATGGAGGTCAAACCCGGGAGGGGACCATCACATAAGGCCGAAACATTTGAGACTCGTTTTAGTCGCCTCTTACGACAGGCAAGAATACCGCGGGCCTATTCTTACCCCCGAACCCACAGGGGGGACTACTATAAGAACTTTGGACAACAGGAGAAAATGCAAATAAAAATCTGGATGAAAATAATATGCACAAAGAAGGGGAAGAGTCAAAAGTAGATAAAATGGAAATGAAAGAATTAGAAGATCCAATGTGTAAAGTGAAAAACAGAAAGATACCCGGCAATTACAGAACTAACACAAAACTGATTAAATATGTATCACCCATACTGAAATCAAGATTTCTCAACTATATTAAGAGATGCCGGACAAATAAAGTTCCAGAGGATTGGAAATTAGCTACAAAAATTCCTATTACAAGAAAAGAGACAGAAGTAATTGCAAAAACTATAGGTGTGGCTCTCTGCCAAACACAGGGTATAAAATATATTCAAAAACATTAAAACAGAGACTAGCAGTTGTTGTTCACAATATTTTGCTACAAGAGCAAATGGGCTGTACGACAGGTAGGTCATGCACAGACAATACATTCTCTGTTAGGCAGGTCATTGAGAAACACAAGAGTTCAATTAGATTTACACTTTTACTATCTACAAACTATGTGAATGCTTTCAATTAAGTAAATAGAGAAAAGATATGGAAGATAATGAACAAAAAGAGGAAGATAACACTGCTTCTATTCTCAGTATGTTGTGAGCTTTAATATAGCATGGGTTTTAGAACTTAGTTTCTTTTTTGCAATTTTGGTCCTGTATGCGTCATGAGGATGCTATGCATGGAATTACTATTCTCATTTTCTTATGTTGTGGGTTTAGATGTTTATTAACACATTATTTAAATTATTTTCCATCAACATGATAATATGAAATTATGGTTTCACATGAAATTGTAAATCACCATACTCAGTGTCATGTTAATAGAGATGTGTTGAGCTGTAGAAATATATTGAGATGTCAATACAGGAATACCAACAAAGGAGTCTGTAGACTGAGAAAGGGGGTGATTTCCGTGTCACATGAGTGTGGGACTGCTGTGTCCTTGGCCGATGTCAAAAAGACTGATCTGTGGATGGACAGACTGCAAAGCCACATGAATGATATGTGTCTATGGTATTAAGTGTGAACAGAATGAACTGTATAGTGTGTACCACAGATTGTTAAATCAATATAGAAATATGTTGTTGAACTTCCTCAAAATGACCTACGTCACCAGTGTAGACACATTAATCAAGAAGACTGAGGATTCTACAAACATTGCACATTCCTGCTGCATCCACAAAGGAATGGTTACAGTCAACGGGATTAGCGTGAAGACATTAGTTAACAGACTGTACTTTCGTGGATTAGGAACAAAATAGGAGGGCAACAATGAAATGCCAACAGCTCCAATTGAGTGAAGATTGACTATACATGACAAAAAGCTCAACCCTTGTGAACTATTACTGGAAATAATTTTGCAATAAAATTTTCATTTGTGTTAGTTTCTCATCGTCACTGTCATTCATGTAAATGAAATTTCACCCAATTTCGCACAGCACTTTTCAGCAACTTTCAGAAATATAATTAAAATCAGTTCTGTTTCTTAAATTACTTTCTATTTCAGATGTTCCCATTTTTCTCTTTTGACACTTTCCTCATTATCTATTTATAATTCGCTTTTATTGCAAGATCGCTACTTGTGTGTTTACAAGTATTATTTTCTGTATTTGCATGTTTTCAAGGTTTTGTGTTTCTTTTTGTTTTGGTCACTGCCATATGTTAAGAAAATACATGCATTGTACAGTATCCGCTATTAAGCTAGCAGGCAGCAGCCAATCACAGATAGCCAGTGTGCTCCCACTGGTGAAGTACTTAGCCAGCAGGAAAGTTTTGACTTTGGTGCATGTGTGACGATTTGTGTTTATTTAAATATCATTAATCATCATTCTATGGTTTTCAGAGCCAGAGTAAGGTCTTTTTTATGGATGTGTTTAAGATCAGTAATTATTTCAATCAGTAGGGACATAATACTCAATTAACCATTGGAAAAGTTAAATATTCTTGAGTTCAACTCTCTCCAAACTTATGTATATGAGAAACAAGGTATGTTCACAAAATTCCAGAACATTCGCAATTTCATGCCAACGGTGTGTTAGAGCAAAATTCGGTTGGCACCCCTGCACACATCTGTGTTTAATGTGTAACTGCTCAAAGTTAGTGCTGCATTGTGTAGAATGTTGTGTCACACAGTTAGCAAATTTCGAGATAGCAGAGTTAGAGAAACAAAGCGCCTGCATTAAATTTTGCATGGAACTCAACAAACCTTCACAGAGGCACAACAAATGGCGAAGGAAGCTTACAGTGATAAATGTTTAAGCTGTACTTGGTGTTACAAATGGTTCACATTGTTTAAAAATGGCTAGATGGAAGTTAAAGACGATCCTCATCCAGGACGCCATTCGACATCTACCAATGATGCTCATGTCAGCAATTGTGAATTCCAATTGAAGACTGGGTGTCCGAGAGTTTGAAGAAGAATGTAACATTTCAGTTGGGTCATGTCATGAAAACCTGACACAGCATCTTGGAATGCTTCGTGTTGCTGCCAAGTTCATCACACGGCTCAGGAGTCAAGACCAGCTGATGTTGAGAGCAAGGTTCAGTCTTCACAATGGGTCAGGAAAGGTTCTCAAAGACCAAAAAAAGCTCATCAGATCAGGTCAAATGTCAAAGCCATGCTAATAGTTTTCTCTGACTTTGAAGGATTACTTCATCATGAATTCATGACACAGGGAAAAACTGTTAATCAGTCGTACTGTTGGGACATGTTATGATACCTGCTAGAAAAAGGTGAGAAATAAATGGCCCGATATGTCGCAAGACAATTCATAGCTCTTGCATCATGAACACATTCATCCCTGTTGGTGTTTGATCGTTGCACACAAAATGAAATCACTGTGCTACCTCATCCTCCGTACTCTCCAGCCCTGGCCCCTGTGGACTTTTTTTTATTTCTAAAGTTGAAAATCCTGTTAAAAAGGCAAAGATTTGCAATGATAGGTGAGATACAAGAAAATTCATAGATGGCACTTCATACAATCCAGCAAGAGGCATACAAAGACTGCTTCCCTAAATGGAAACAGCACTGGGAGCAGTGCCTCAATTACAGAGGAGAGTATTTCAAAGGAGACCATGCACAATGAGTAAAAGCCAAGTGCAGAAAAGTTTTGTGGACAAAGTTCTGGAATTTTTTGATCAGACCTCGTATTGTGTATGCATCAGGGGAGACATACCAGGTTTTCAACACTTTTGTTACTTGAACACTGTCTTTTCTAGTAGATCAACATTTGAGGAGGTAACTGTTTCATCAGAAACTCTGCACGTAATAAAGGTAGTAGAAAGCAGGACCATAAAATGAAAAGGATGCAGCTTGTCTCAAACTTTTTTAATACCTATATGATTTTTTTAAATATTTATGCTTAGGCAATAGGTATGCAAACGACTTCAGCAACTGGAATTAGTCTATGACATTACCTTTGCTGATGATCAAACCATGACTGCTGATAGTGAGAACACACATCAGGCAGCTGCTCAAACTTTATCCACAATGGTTAAGTTATATAATCTATTAGTATCTTAAAACAGAACAAAAATGGTGGCTTTCCGGGGCTAAGGAGCCAATTCTCAGCATAATAATAATAAATTATGAGAAAATATAATGAGTAAACTCAATTAACTTTTCAAGAAATACTATCTGACTCATGACAGAAATGGACATATTAAAGAAACCAGAAATATTTCATTACATGAGTGGAACAATCTATGTAACACTCAGAACTCGAGTCAGACAGGAAACTCTACTTATGTTCCACAGAACTGAGGAAAAGGTGGAAACATCAATCATTTAAACCAAAGGAACGTAGAAGACAAATGTCAAACACACCTACATCTACATTATACTCCACAAGCCACCTAAAGGCATGTAGCAGTATAGACTTCTAGTACAACTAACTGATCCCACCCTACCTCATTCCATTTGTGAATGGCGAGTAGAAAGAATGATTGTTGGTAAGCCTCTGTATTAGTTATGTTTTCTCGAATTTTCTCTTCATGATCATTATGTCAGATGTATGTGGGAGAAAGTAATATGTTGTCCAATTCTTCATTGAAAGTACTTTTTCAAAATCTCAGCAGTAAACCTCTCAGTGATGCGCAATGCCTCTCTTGTAATGATTCACAATGCAGTTTGTTGAGCATCTCAGTGATACACTTGCGCTGGCTAAATGATCCCATAACAAAACGCACTGCTCTTCTTAAAGTTGACTCAACCAGGATTTGATCCCAAAACCTTCCACATTCTAGTTAAATGCTATACCACCAGACCAGAACACCAGCTGCAATGCAGGAAGAAGAAGAAGAAGAAGAAGAAGAAGAATTAAGGGTGTTAACCATAACAACCCAGTCAGTCTCTGAGGAAGAATTGAGCGTATTATCAAAACTGCTGGACTTGCATGGGCTTTAGTGAACAACATCAGTGCCACAACTGCTACATACCGTATGGATAGTCTACCAGCAATGACTCATGTAGTGATTGATATAAAGGGGCAATGCCACCAACTGCAGGCTTCACTGATGAGTGTGTCACATTGCAACATATAAACTATAGATCTTGGTATCTATCATAGAAGTTGGAAACAAGAGCATAGGTACTAAGAAGGAAACTGTGAGGAAACCATGGGTAACAGAAGAAATAATTCTGTTGATTGATGAAGGGAGAAAGTGTAAAAAATGGCTCTGAGCACTATGGGACTCAACTGCTGTGGTCATAAGTCCCCTAGAACTTAGAACTACTTAAACCTAACTAACCTAAGGACAGCACACAACACCCAGCCATCACGAGGCAGAGAAAATCCCTGACCCCGCCGGGAATCGAACCCGGGAACCCGGACGTGGGAAGCGAGAACGCTACCGCACGACCACGAGATGCGGGCGGAGAAAGTGTAAAAATGTTTAGGGGACTTCAGGAATACAGAAATAAAAGTCACTTAGGAATGAAATAAACAGGAATTGCAGTGAAGCTAAGGTGAAATGGCTGCATGAAAAATGTGAAGAAATTAAGAAAGAAATGATTGTTGGACTCAGTATACAGAAAAATCACAACAACTTTCAGCTAAATTAAATGCAAGGGTGGTAACATTAAGAGTGAAATGAGAATTTCACTGTTAAATGCAAAGGAGAGAGCGGACAGAATTTCACTGTTAAATGCAAAGGAGAGAGCGGACAGGTGAAAAGACTGCGCTGAAGGCCTCTATGAGATGAAAGACTCGTCTGATGAAGTGATACAAGAAGGAACAGGAGTCGATATAGAAGAGACAGGGGAATCAGTATTAGAGTCAAAATTTAAAAGAGCTTTGGAAGACCCAAAATCGAATAAAGCAGAGGAGAAAGATAACATTCCATCAGAATTTATAAAATCATTGTGGGAAGGAGCAACAAAATGACTATTCATATTTGTGTGTAAAATGTATGAGTCTGGCGATACATCATCAGACTGTCGGAAAAACATCACCCACACATTTCTGAACATTGCAAGAGCCAACAAGTGCAAGAATTATTGCACAATCAGCTTATCAGCTCATGCATCTGCATTGCTGACACGAATAATATATAGAAGAATGGAAAAGAAAATTGAATATGTGCTGGATGACAATCAGTTTGGCTTTAAGGCAGGTAAAGGCACCAGAGAAGCAATTCTGATGTTGCAGCTCATAATGGGAGCAAGACTAAAGAAAAATCAAGACACATTCAGAGGATTTATTGACGTGGAAAAAGTATTTGACAATGTCAAATGGTACAAGATGTTCAAAATTTTGAGAAAGATAGGGGTAGGCTACAGGGAAAGATGGGTAATACGCAATATGTGCGAGAGCCATTTGGAACAATAAGAGGGGAAGACCAACAACAGAGTGCTCAGATAAAAATGGGTATATCAACGGGATGTAGTCTTTCATCCCTACTACACATAGTAGAAGAAGCAATGATGGAAATAAAAGAGAGGTTCAAGAGTGGAATAAACTCCAGGTCAATCAAAGGATATCAATGATAAGATTCACTGATGACATCACTATCCTCACTGAAAATGAAGAAGAATTACAGGACCTGTTGAATGGAATAAACTTTCTAATGGATACAGAATATGGATTGAAAATAAATCGAGGAAAAACAAAAATAATGAGAAGTAGCAGAAATGAGAACAGTGAGAAGCTTAACATCAGGATTGGGGATCATGAGGTAGATGAAGTTACGAATTATGCTATGTACCAAAATAACGTATGATGGTCAGAGCAAGGACAGACTAGCACTGGCAAAAAGGCTGTTTGTGATCAAGAGAAGTCTATTAGCATCAAACATAGACCTTAAACTGATGAGGAAATTTCTGATAATGTATGTTTGGAGCACAGCATTGTGTGGCAGTGAAACACAGACTGTGGGAAAACTGGAAAAGAAGATACTGAAAGCATTTGAAATGTGGTGCTTGTGAGCTGATGAGCATTTCACTCTCATTTAAATATATGGCCGAAAGGGTCAGCCTTCAGGAATTGTGAAAAGAACATCTTCATCATGAGATGGGGAAACGGTCATTGTGCTGAATGAGGCCTAAGCACTGTAGTGTGCGAGTGAGACAGATGAGAGCCTACATCATAGGGAAATATTTACAACTAAAACAAATAAGCTAATGTACCATTCCACAGGTCCCAAGTGGAATGATTGTCATTTTTTAATGAACACTATATGAAAGAGTCATTTTACATATACTAATGCACTGAATTTAAAATAAAAAAGTTTTTTATTTAGTTATAAGTTAATAAACATGTAATACAACTACTATAATCCTTATTTACAATGGACACATTACTGCACTGAAATGGTGCAGAAGTTAGATTGTACTTACACACACACACACACACACACACACATTTACAATGAACACATTACTGCACTGAAATTGTGCAGAAGTTGTTGTTGTTGTTGTGGTCTTCAGTCCTGAGACTGGTTTGATGCAGCTCTCCATGCTACTCTATCCTGTGCAAGCTTCTTCATCTCCCAGTACCTACTGCAACCTACATCCTTCTGAATCTGCTTAGTGTATTGATCTCTTGGTCTCCCTCTACGATTTTTACCCTCCACGCTGCCCTCCAATGCTAAATTTGTGATCCCTTGATGCCTCAAAACATGTCTTACCAACCGATCCCTTCTTCTAGTCAAGTTGTGCCACAAACTTCTCTTCTCCCCAATCCTATTCAATACCTCCTCATTAGTTACGTGATCTACCCACCTTATCTTCAGCATTCTTCTGTAGCACCACATTTCGAAAGCTTCTATTCTCTTCTTGTCCAAACTGGTTATCGTCCATGTTTCACTTCCATACATGGCTACACTCCATACAAATACTTTCAGAAACGACTTCCTGACACTTAAATCTATACTCGATGTTAACAAATTTCTCTTCTTCAGAAACGATTTCCTTGCCATTGCCAGTCTACATTTTATATCCTCTCTACTTCGACGATCATCAGTTATTTTACTCCCCAAATAGCAAAACTCCTTTACTACTTTAAGTGTCTCATTTCCTAATCTAATCCCCTCAGCATCACCCGATTTAATATGACTACATTCCATTATCCTCGTTTTGCTTTTGTTGATGTTCTTATTATATCCTCCTTTCAAGACACTGTCCATTCCGTTCAACTGCTCTTCCAAGTCCTTTGCTGTCTCTGACAGAATTACAATGTCATCGGCGAACCTCAAAGTTTTTACTTCTTCTCCATGAATTTTAATACCTACTCCGAATTTTTCTTTTGTTTCCTTTACTGCTTGCTCAATATACAGATTGAATAACATCGGGGAGAGGCTACAACCCTGTCTCACTCCTTTCCCAACCACTGCTTCCCTTTCATGCCCCTCGACTCTTATAACTGCCATCTGGTTTCTGTACAAATTGTAAATAGCCTTTCGCTCCCCGTATTTTACCCCTGCCACCTTCAGAATTTGAAAGAGAGTATTCCAGTTAACGTTGTCAAAAGCTTTCTCTAAGTCTACAAATGCTAGAAACGTAGGTTTGCCTTTTCTTAATCTTTCTTCTAAGATAAGTCGTAAGGTTAGTATTGCCTCACGTGTTCCAACATTTCTACGGAATCCAAACTGATCTTCCCCGAGGTCCGCTTCTACCAGTTTTTCCATTCGTCTGTAAAGAATTCACGTTAGTATTTTGCAGCTGTGACTTATTAAACTGATAGTTCGGTAATTTTCACATCTGTCAACACCTGCTTTCTTTGGGATTGGAATTATTATATTCTTCTTGAAGTCTGTGGGTATTTCGCCTGTCTCATAGATCTTGCTCACCAGATGGTAGAGTTTTGTCATGACTGGCTCTCCCAAGGCCATCAGTAGTTCTAATGGAATGTTGTCTACTCCCGGGGCCTTGTTTCGACTCAGGTCTTTCAGTGCTCTGTCAAACTCTTCACGCAGTATCTTATCTCCCATTCCATCTTCATCTACATCCTCTTCCATTTCCATAATACTGTCCTCAAGTACATCGCCCTTGTATAAACCCTCTATATACTCCTTCCACCTTTCTGCCTTCCCTTCTTTGCTTAGAACTGGGTTGCCATCTGAGCTCTTGATATTCATACAAGTGGTTCTCTTCTCTCCAAAGGTCTCTTTAATTTTCCTGTAGGCAGTACCTATCTTACCCCTAGTGAGACAAGCCTCTACATCCTTACATTTGTCCTCTAGCCATCCCTGCTTAGCCATTTTGCACTTTCTGTCGATCTCATTTTTGAGACGTTTGTGTTCCCTTTTGCCTGCTTCATTTACTGCATTTTTATATTTTCTCCTTTCATCAATTAAATTCAATATTTCTTCTGTTACCCAAGGATTTCTATTAGCCCTCGTCTTTTTACCTACTTGATCCTCTGCTGCCTTCACTACTTCATCCCTCAGAGCTACCCATTCTTCTTCTACTGTATTTCTTTCCCCCATTCCTGTCAATTGTTCCCTTATGCTCTCCCTGAAACTCTCTACAACCTCTGGTTCTTTCAGTTTATCCAGGTCCCATCTCCTTAAATTCCCACCTTTTTGCAGTTTCTTCAGTTTCAATCTGCAGTTCATAACCAATAGATTGTGGTCAGAATCCACATCTGCCCCTGGAAATGTCTTACAATTTAAAACCTGGTTCCTAAATCTCTGTCTTACCATTATATAATCTATCTGATACCTATTAGTATCTCCAGGATTCTTCCAGGTATACAACCTTCTTTTATCATTCTTGAACCAAGTGTTAGCTATGATTAAGTTATGCTCTGTGCAAAATTCTACAAGGCGGCTTCCTCTTTCATTTCTTCCCCCCAATCCATATTCACCTACTATGTTTCCTTCTCTCCCTTTTCCTACTGACGAATTCCAGTCACCCATGACTATTAAATTTTCGCCTCCCTTCACTACCTGAATAATTTTTTTTATCTCGTCATACATTTCATCAATTTCTTCATCATCTGCAGAGCTAGTTGGCATATAATCTTGTACTACTGTAGTAGGTGTGGGCTTTGTGTCTATCTTGGCCACAATAATGCGTTCACTATGCTGTTTGTAGTAGCTAACCCGCACTCCTATTTTTTTATTCATTATTAAACCTACTCCTGCATTACCCCTATTTGATTTTGTATTTATAACCCTGTAATCACCTGACCAAAAGTCTTGTTCCTCCTGCCACCAAACTTCACTAATTCCCACTATATCTAACTTTAACCTATCCATTTCCCTTTTTAAATTTTCTAACCTACCTGCCCGATTAAGGGATCTGACATTCCACGCTCCGATCCGTAGAATGCCAGTTTTCTTTCTCCTGATAACGACGTCCTCTTGAGTAGTTCCCGCCCGGAGATCCGAATGGGGGACTATTTTACCTCCGGAATATTTTACCCAAGAGGACACCATCATCATTTAATCATACAGTAAAGCTGCATGTCCTCGGGAAAAATTACGGCTGTAGTTTCCCCTTGCTTTCAGCCGTTCGCAGTACCAGCACAGCAAGGCCGTTTTGGTTAATGTTACAAGGCCAGATCAGTCAATCATCCAGACTGTTGCCCCTGCAACTACTGAAAAGGCTGCTGCCCCTCTTCAGGAACCACATGTTTGTCTGGCCTCTCAACAGATACCCCTCCGTTGTGGTTGCACCTACGGTACGGCCATCTGTATCGCTGAGGCATGCAAGCCTCCCCACCAACGGCAAGGTCCATGGTTCATGGGGGAAGTATTTCAATATGTTAAAATGTAAAATAATGCAGAATAAGCTGTAGCCAATCAAATGAACGGCTTCAGGAAAGGGAACTGCCCTAGTCAGTTGAGCAAGGATATTCGGCATGCGGGAAACGCAGCCAGGGACAAGCAGAAGAATAGTACCAGGCCAGACACGAAAGCGGACAGTTTGGCTGGAGACACCATAGGATACAGTTGGGATGCAAATGCAAAAGTGGGCAGTTGGTTTTTAGGCAACTAGGAAGTGAAACAAGTTAGGAAATTTCGTGTTGTTTGGTGTCGTGGGACTTGCACTCTGAGCAGTGAGCAGCTGTGCGCCTGGTGTGAACTCTTTAACTTTTCGCACAGTTAATGAGGTGGAGTATCGAACTTGTAATTCGCAATGAGATTGTCAATGATTGAACTGTGTCAAATGGATATGTGCTAGAGGGTAATAGTAATTCTGAATACGACCACTTTCACTATTAGTTTGCTTTCTGAATAAACATTATTCTAACCAAATCACAACTGTGTGGCCTGCATCATTTATGGGTCATTAATTTAGTTCCCGATATTATCATCACTGTTATTGTATGTTATGTTAACTTCGTATTTCGCAAACTTGCCATCAGCCAGACAATTTAACAAAATTGTCTCAGGTGTCTAATTTAGGGCATGTAATGTGACACGTGCGGTTCAACCCCTAGATGAGTTTGAGCCAAGACATTCTGATGAAGAGGAACCGCATATGAGCCCGAACATCTTTGGTATGTTAGCTAGCAATTGGGGGCTCATTCGGGATAGGAACTTGGAAACTGTTAGTTGAGGGATAAGAATCTTGCAAAGTGTTGGAACAGGATTGGATTTTGTAAAGTGTTAGTTGCAGAATATGAACTCTGGAAAGTTTTAAAATTGGATTTGAAATCTGCAAAGCGTTTCCAAAAGTATTACCTGAATTTCAATAGGCAGGACCTCTCGCAAAAGTTAAATGTGAGATCGGTTCAGGACTGAATATTAGGTTTCTTTAATAGTTGTGAAATTAAAATTGTAATTCTCACAGTTAAAGACATTCTGTTGTGTGCATGGAGTTTCAGCAGTGGTTAGGAATGATAAAAAAGTAACGCAGAAGAAGAGGCGACATCGAAAGCACGTGGTTCCAGCTGGTAGCAGCATCTTCAATGGTGATTCATCACACAGCGGCGGTTGCAGTGCCACAGTAGAGGCTACGAGATCTTCTGTGTTGGCTTCAACTGCAACATCGGCAGCAATACTGTGGCAGAAGTATCCAGCACGACAAAGCTAAGTACCTGTGCTCAT
This sequence comes from Schistocerca nitens, assembly GCF_023898315.1. Taxonomy (NCBI): domain Eukaryota; kingdom Metazoa; phylum Arthropoda; class Insecta; order Orthoptera; family Acrididae; genus Schistocerca; species Schistocerca nitens. The sequence goes on from NC_064615.1 coordinate 451,270,171, forward strand.
AGCGAGATTATGTATGATTCTGTATTTCAATTGCCAATAATAGAAGTCGCTAATATTAAGCAGTTGGCCAGTTCGTATGGGTCCGAAAATACTATAGTTCAGTTCTTTTATCTTGGGGGCTCGCGCATGCCCGCCCAGACGCGGATGATTGCTGCGTTGCCAGTTGCACACGACGCACGCGCCAATAGAAGCAGCGCCATAGTATAGCATAGTTCGCAAGCTTACGTTTAGGGGGGAGCGCGCAGTTCATGAAGTAAAGCCACCACGGCTGCATTAACCCTTTGGCTGCTACAGAGACGTGCTCCCCGCATTCCGCGCTGTGCGCGATTTTGTCACTGCACTGCTCGCCTGTGTTGACACATGGTGTTCCGACTGCTTTGACACTCTTATCATTCGATTTCACAAAAACTATTTGGCCCAAAAATTAGATTTTTACACATCTTCTTCACTGATACCTTTCCCCCATAAATGACTTAATTTTGTTTCGATGTTCAACGCAGTTATTATGCAGCATTATATATAGTAAACCATTGCACGAAATTTTGAAGAATTTGCAGAGGAAAAAGTCCTTAGAGTATACTTTCCGTGTGGTCGATTTTATTTGCCACAATGTTGCGAATGAAATGTGGACAAGATACCTAAATTTCATATAAAATTTACTGTATAACAATATCCCATTTAATTTAAGTAACACATAGGTGTCGTATGTAATATTGAGAAATATTCCATCTTTCGCGACTGTAATAAAAGTTTTATTTACACCGGGCACGTTTGGCTTTATTTTAAAGCACTTCAATCAATCAAAAGGAAGTAGACAAAATACATTAAACAAAATTGTGGACTTACAAAAACATTAGGACTTGAATATACCGTCTATCAGTGAAGTGCTCTGAGCTATGTCAAATATAATTTGTGTGTGTGGCACACACAAACAGCATTTATTTGCTAAAACACTGATCAGCCGACACAAACGTTGAATATTGTGTTACCGCAGCACAAAACTACGAAAGGTGACTTGGCAATGGAGGAGACAAAATACTGTCCACTGAAGATGATTCAAAAGAGAGAAACGCGTCTGGTCTAAATAAGTCGCTTATTACAGTTGCAGAAGAGGAATATATTTCAATACCATTCGTAAAACTGCGACTGTGGAACAAAAACAAGAAAGAGAACATGAGTACCATTGTGTATGTGCCATACCTTTCATTGATTGAAGCGATTTAAAATAAAGCCAAACGCGCCCGGTGTAAATAAAACTTTTATTCCAGTCGCGAAAGACGGAATATTTCTCAATATTACATACGACACCTATGTGGTACTTAAATTAAATGAGATATTGTTATACAGTAAATTTTATATAAAATTTAGGTACCTTGTCCACATTTCATTCTCAACATTGTGGCAACTAAAATCGACCATATGGAAAGTATAGGCTATGGACGTTTACCTCTGCAAACTCTTCAAAATTTCGTGCAATGGTTTACTACATTTAATGCTGCACAATAACTGGGTTGAACATCGAAACAAAATTAAGTCATTTATGGGGGGAAGGTATCAGTCAAGAAGATGTGTAAAAATCTAATTTTTGGGCCAAATAGTTTTTGTGAAATCGAATGATAAGTGTGTCAAAGCAACGGGAGCACCATGCATCTGCACAGGCGAGCAGTGCAGTGATGACAAAATCGCGCACAGCGCGGAATGCAGGGAGCATGTGACTGCAGCAGCGAAAGTGTTAATGAAGAGACAAAGCACTAGAAATTTCAAAAAATTGCATTCAAACGAATAAAATTCGTGATGTAAGTCACTTCGATATTGTTTTTAAATAAAGATTTAGCATCGCACAAGGTTTGAACTCTTTACCTTCCGCTTACTAACCCAACACCTTAACCGTTACGCTAGCGCAGCTCGTCCTACGATATCCCTGCATAAGGACTGTAACAGGTCATGCAAATTTCTGACAAACACTGTTGGTATGCATATGAATTACTCGCATTTCATCGAAGTACAATAGGAAGTAAACAATTACCGCTGTTCTTTATTGCGAAAATGCGGTTCGTGAAATTGATACAAACACCTTTCTTCGCTATCGCCTGAATTAGGAGTCTTATTGCTTGTTTGGTTTAATTAATTAATAGAATATGAAGCAATTGGTATAAAGAATGGTTTTTCCAAACTTTCTATAAAACAAAGTCTGCTATCAAGACATTGCTTTTGTTCTATTACTTTATTTATGAGTGAACGTTTCTAAAACTGAAGACACTCCTCCGTGCTCTGCTATGCAGTCGAGATCTGGCAACGTTGTTCTCTGATCATTGGCTGACTGTATTTTGTGACGTCAGATGCACAGAACGAACCTAAACTCGGCCGCCAACATAAATGACACGCACTGGCGGTGAATTTAGTGTTTTGTGTGGAGGAAATGATGACTTGGTGTTCTTAACTGAAAATACTGATAATTTAAATTTACTATATCTTTTAAACAAACACAGCTACAGAGTTGATGTTTACAATGTTTTTCATTTTAATGATGTGCTGTTTTATAACTTTGATTATTGATGTGGAAAAAAGGAGAACAGTTGAAATATTGTTAATTAATGCTAGTCTTGGATTGGAGAGGATAAGACGTTTGTACAAATTCAGGATGATCGGTTGGTTGACAATATACTTCCTAGATAGGGGAAACAACCCACTTGTTCCAAAAGTGTGATGGAAATAGAACTATTGAAACAGAGAAAGGCAGTTTCTGGAGCTGGCTGTGCGAGTACCTTTGTTTTTGGGATGTTAATGGTTAGGCAAAACCACTATGTACTAATGAAACAATTTACACACAGTTGCAGATCTGTGGGTGTGTGAGCTAGAGAACTACTACCATCTGCATGTTGCAGTTCAGTTACCTGGCTGAGACTTGTGAACCTCCTAGAATGGAGTATGGGCAGATTGCATAGTCCTCCATTAAATACATATATTGAGTTCTGTGCCTGTAGTTGCAGACATTTCATAAAAGATCGCTGTGAGGTACAGGGCAAACAGTATTGGCACAAGGACACATCTTCATTTGAGCCCATCAGTAATGGGAAATTTATTAGATGTTTCATTCTTGTATAGTATTTGCCCACACTTGTTATCATAGTGGGTTTGAATCAGTCCAACAAAGTGTTCCAGGCAGCCAAAATATGACCTTCCACAAAACTTCTCTTGGCACCATGTCAAAGGCCTTTTCTAGGTCAGAGAAACAGAATAGTTACCTCTTTATACTAAATGTTAATGCAGTAATTCAGAAGAGTATGTGTTATTAACCAAAACATTAAATTTTTGACAAAGAAAGTGTTAACCCTTTGCAGTCCATAATGCAGACACAGGGTATCTCTGGGTGCTCTCATTTAATTGCTGCCGCCTGCATGGGCAAGCACACCACAGAGAATTATGTGAATCTTTTTGTGGAAACAATGTGGTCACTGACCAACAATTAGGGTGTTCATAACAACAAAATGTGCACTTGCATTCAAATATATTTACATAAGGATTATAATGCAAAACTTTTCATTGTGTGGTATTTTTTGAGACACTCTGCATGGGTGACTGTTTTTATCATCACTTCACTCAAATTGTTTACAAATAAATCACTGTAATCATCAAAATCATTGTCATTCTTGTTTTCACTTAGACAGTCTTCTAAGAGTGCTACAATCTCTCCCTCATGAAGAACCGTATGAAAAGAACTAGTCATTTTGCACCTACTAAATTAAAAGCAATAATTACAACATTTCTCTCAACACAACTGCTACAGTTCGAAACCAAGTCAACACAGGTTTGCCTAGATGGCAGTACTACACACTATGCAGCACTGATGCCTACTGCTGTCAAATTCAAGAATGGAGCATGTGAGATCTACAAAAAATCGGGTCGGGTGGGGCCCAATATAGGAGTGGAAAACAAGTTTCACAATTTCAAGTGCCACTCACTGCTGAAGCATAAAGGATTAATTTGAAATATTAATGAACCCTGAGCAGTGCACCCCTATCAAAATTACTCTCTCAGGTGATTGATTATTATTTTTCTCAAATTCCAAGTAAAATAGTACTTAATGTTGCATATCATGAATACAACTCTCAAAAAGACTCAATGTACTAACCCAAAAATATCAAGTGCGCAAGTCCTTACCAGGTCTAGCTCATATTCACTCAGTATTTACACTTTTGGGTGAGAATTCAAATTTTAAGCAACATTTGGCTTCTGTTGAAAACAATATATTTTCAATGTACAAAGTTATGGGAATTATGGAATCTTGAAATTAAAATGACTGGTCTTTTAAACAAGTTCCTTACTGTGAACTTCAAACTGTATTTTCTCATTATTTACTTTTTTTATTTTTTTCACTCTGTTACAAGCATAATTGGCAAAGTGAAAGTACCTTAAAAGTAAAGATCTAAAACTAAGATCATACCTTTTACAGTGTTGTCATAACTAGGACTCTGAGACCTCAGATAAAAAGTAAGTGTTGCTGGCCTTGTTGGTCGCTTTTGCTGCAGCAGTTCGAGGTATGAATTAAGTTGTTTGAGAGAATTTTCATTCACAGTCTGAAATAAAGGTTGAAATATACTGGGAGTGAATCAATGAGAAATTTGAAACTTTAAAACAATATAAATGAAACGAAGACAATACTCAAACTATTCTTCAAAGTAATGCATTAAAGGTCTCACCATTTACTATTTTTCAGTGAAGACCACAAAAAAAACTATACATTAACTGAATTTTCCATCAGTGCATGACAGAATATGATGACAATATTAAACAGGCAACACTTCCTAATGTCCTGCAAATTTATATTTATTCAGTCATGAACCAGAATTTGGCTTCTTACATCACTAACATGTGGCAAATGACTGTCACAAAAACAGATAAAATAGCATGTGATTTACACAGATATTGTGTACAGAAGATAGAAAAATGATGACATGTACAGTGCTCACATAGGAAATTTTTTGGCGAACACAAATAGTTGCATTTAACTAAAACAGGAAAAGTAACACTTTTGTGTGAAGATACATTTAATAACAGATGAAAAACAAAGTTGAATTTACAATTGTAATCTAATATTTGTACAACTTAAAGTTAATTTAACAGGGCGAGGTGGGGGGGGGGGGGGGGGGGGAGATAAAGAAAATAAAGAAATCATGTTTCCTCGCTTTGTACAAAGCTGATATTCTGTGTCATATGATTCTTGATTTCCAGCAAGGTTGGCTTTCTTGTTTTCTGAAAAGAACATAAAAATTCACAAACTACATCACGTGGTTGTTATTCCATTATAAGATGGTTACAAAGGTTGAATCTTTCTTTCTTAATTTCCAGTTTCTCTCACATTCAGATAACCTGACTGCCACAGCTCTGCCTGACTGACCAATACATACATTTCCACTGTGCTTGCACGTGATTTTATACACACCACTCCATGCCAAGGGTCGGAATTTGTCTTTTCTATTAACAATTTTTTTTGTATGTTGTCAGTATTACAAAAAGCGAGATTATCTGAAATTTTGCCAACACTTGAAATGATGCACCAGTTTTTATAAGTACTGACTGTTTCCTTTTGGCTAGCGTACATTTACACATTTTATTTTTTCATGGTATGCTATTAATCAGGGCGGAGTCAAAGCCATCACTGGAAGTGGTAAGTCTGAGAGTCTGTAGTTCTGTTTGAAAGGCAGATAATGGAACAGATATAAGCTGATACACAACTGAATGGAAAACTGCATGTTTGCAACTGTGTTGGTGCTGGGAAGCTTGCATGGATTACCACATCTGTAGCTATGGTTTCTTTGAAAATAATAAATTAGTGTCTCTATGTGCTAATGTCTATATTAGGGTCCAAGAAATTAGGAGGGCATCCCAGCTCCATTGTGAACCAACATTTTCTTACGCTGGGAGTTTAAATGTTGTAAGAATGTATCCAATTGTCTAGTGGTACCAATCCACGAGCACAGCAAACCATCCACACATCTGATCCCATATTCAAGTCTGCAACTCATTGATTCTTTCTGCACAAAAATTTGCACAAAACTGCCCATTACAATTTGAGATAGTATAGGGCTAAGAGGGGAACTCACAGCTAGGCATCAGATGTGACTAAAACAAGTGTTCTAAAACTGGAAATAGTTCCGTTTTACACATATTTAAGTAGCAATGATTATGTCACATAATCCTACATGATTTGCTTTAGATTTGTGCAAAAATCCATCAATATGTTTATATACTCATTAGTTGGTACATTTGTAAATAAACTACTGATGTCAAATGATATTAGTTTAGAATTGGGTGGGATTTGTATATCATTAATTTTACCAATAGAGCTATGGAATTTCTGATGCCAAATTTAGGGATTAAAGTTTTTTTGACAACAATCTAGATCTCTCGGAAGCAAGAAACAGAAAAGAACGATATACTGGAGGTACTCAAATGCCATCTTAATGTAATACAGGCAAGCCCTATAATCCAGGACCCACAAGATTCATATTAACAAGCATAAAGCTGTTCATTTCTGATATAATACTTTTAAATATGACTGTGGTTTTAACTTGTTCACAGAAAGCTGCAGGTTGGATCTTTGTATAGATGTTGAAAGGCAGAACTGCTGCACTTTAATGGTGTAATCACTTTTGTTCAATAATGTTAAACTATTGATTTGTTGGTTTTGAGAGAGATGACTTTGTTGGAAATTTTTTTCTTCTTAAACTTCCTTACTGTACAAATTTCTCTGCATGAGATGGCATCACTATCAGTGGCAGTACTTTTTAAATCGTGGGCTACCAAATGTTTCGCAGAAACACCATCCTTTAACACAAGTCTGGTGTATGATGGAAGGCACATTCCCTAGTGACACCTTTCATATCCCTCTAACACTTGCAGGTCTTACTTTCTTTCCTCTTTCTTATCTTTCCTTATCTTGTTGTGCAAGTTCTAATAGTTAGATTAAACCATTTCACTTAAAATTACAATTCTTTCCCATTTTTACTTACATTCACCTAATCATTCATACCCAATCAACTCAGTCAATGTTAAATTGTGTTATTAAGATTCTAAACTATAAGATAAAAGTTAAAGAAAAACTCAGAAAAGTGTGGCTGGTGGACCACTTACAAAAACCCAGCATGGGTTACCAATACTGGTAGCACAGTAAAAACTGCTCCCAAAAAGTTTAGGGAGCAAGTATGACACCTCACAAAATGTAAAAATCGTACCACATTCATCTCATTGTTAGCTAGAATAAAGGTTAGATCAAACCTCTGCCCTCTTGTTTGAATATAAAACACATTCAGATAAATATGGCATACTGTAATCTATAAGCCACAAGCTCCACACATTGGGGGTCCTCCTGCTGGAGCAGAAAGCCATGCAGCTTTGGGCAGCCCCATCAAAGATGAGTAAGGAGAGATTCACAAAGCCTAAGTGGCAGGAAGGAGGTATGCCTACTAGTTGGTTTTACTGACCACAACTTACTGTCTGTCACTTCCAGCCACTCTTCTACCTACTGATGCAACAGTGAGATGTACCCCGTAAAGGGGTAGTGCACTGTGACACCCGATTTAGAATACTTACTTCGTTGGCTGACACATATGTCGATTCATTTTCCGAAATTCCATTGTGCCCTGCTACCAGCCACATGCCACCTCATTTCTCAGCCTTTGCAAGCAAACAAAAGAGTCCTGAACATATTTGTCTGCTGGGTACATTCACCGAATAGACTGCAGGGCACTTAGATAGTTAGAGCACACCAGGAATTTCTCAGCATGGATATGTCCCATCTGCTCCAGTGCCCTCAAGATTAGATACAACTCTGCATCACAGACAGTAAAATCATAAATTCATGTAGTAAACAAAGCTTGAGCACATGTTCTGGGAAAAGAATTAAGCAGCCAAGAGATTCTCACTGCATAAACACATTTGTAAATATAGCTACACAGTTGTGATGCTCATTTAAAATTACATTAGATCTTGAATTAAAAACACACACAGAAGTGCTGCCTCTCCTGTACTGTAAAAAGTCTAAAATAATTTTGGGTCACTTCAGCAGCCAAGATGGCCGTTGTCCCCAACCTTGTATCAGTGTTTGTATTTGACCCACATCAAGTGCCACAAGATGAGGCTTTGCACAAATCTCAAACAACCTTGCTGCTCACAGACAATTTGTAAAACCTGCTTTCATAGGAGGGCAAGCAACAGATTAGCAGTGAAGCTGGAACAGCAGAGAACCTGTGAACATGCCACACTATAAGGAGTTGTTGCAAGGTGGCACATGGCAGCTTCCCTGCCTCACCACAGATGCAAGGTGTGGGTAACCTGTGGCCACCCTAATCCCTTCATAGTGGATAGGAACAAGTATCTTGAGATAAGCCTTAAGAGTTTTATATCTTGAGATAATTAGATCTCGCTGACCCACAAATTGTGCTTCCAAATCTAGCCAGGATCATCCAAAAGCTTTACAAAACTGGAGCAGACGTGCCTTATCAGCTGCCCCTGACCACTTTAAAATGTTTAGCACCTTGAGCAACCTTGCTTTTAGGTCCCTTAGGTGTCATAGCAACAATTATTTTGTATCATATGTGAGGGCCAGAAACCTCATTGAATCTTTGACATTTAAAACTGTGTTCCTCATTTGCAGGCTATTTACATTAAAGTGGCAATGAGAATGGTTAAAATTAACATACACACACTTATCTGCAGAAAATCTACAATCAGTATGAGCAGTCCACTCTTCCAATCTTTTGATGGTAAGTCGCAACTGATAGTTTGCTGTAACAGGATTGTGAAAGGAACAAAAGAACGCAAAATCATTCATAAATAAGCAACAGTGCATTGGGCTTCTTACTGCAGATGTTATATTATTAATAGCAACTTAGAACAAAATTACACTAATGGTCCCAAGTTGACGGACACCATTCTTCTGCTCAAATCTGTCAGATAGAACTTCACCAAATCAGTATATTTAAAAAAATGTTGTGATAGAAAGGGGAATATGAGTATAGGTGACCTTCCTAGGAAATGCATGCCATTGATATAGCTGTCTCAGAGTATTGTGCCTCCAAGTAGTACCATATGCCTTATCTAAAAAAAATGCCTACCAGGTATCTTTCCTACACATCTATTTAATGTGACACTTCACTTCAATAACTACTAGGGCTTGTTTGGTCCTTCCCCGTTTTGAGGAGATGGATGAAAGTGCCTCCCTCCATGAGTTGAATACAATCTTGCATGCCATATTATATTGAAATTGTTCTAGAAGAATTACTTTGAATTTTTCGCTGAGTTGTTGTAGCATGTTGTGCTCAGTCTGATCATGACTTTAGAGCAGTATCACAAGTCTCAGACAGTTCTGACTCCAGTACCCAGGGGTAGTTATAGGGCTCAAATGTTACTGGACATGAAGTCCAACCCACCACTTTCTATGTTCAGATGGTTATGACACGGTGCTGGGTTAAGACTGGCAGTACAGGTAGTTGTGGTGATATGTAGTGTCATTGCCTGTGCAATGTCTCTGTGCTTTGTGTATTGTTAGGAGACACTCCTCCTCCATTACAGCTGCCATTGGTGGCCTACTTTGCCTTTGAGATATCCTTCTGGTGACTTTGCATTCTTGTTCTGTACTGGTAGAATGGCTTAAAGAATTAAGGAATCCTTTTCATTATCTCTTCCCTTCTTACTCCTTACAAGGGAACCTCACAATCGCACCCCCCCCCCCCCCCCCCTCAGATTTAGTTATAAGTTGGCACAGTGGATAGGCCTTGAAAAACTGAACACAGATCAATCAAGAAAACAGGAAGAAGTTGTGTGGAACTACGAAAAAAATAAGCAAAATATACAAACTGAGTAGTCCATGCGAAATGTAGGCAACATCAAGGAGAGTGTGAGGTTACGAGCGTCGTGGTCCCGTGGTTAGCGTGAGCAGCTGCAGAACGAGAGGTCCTTGGTTCAAGTCTTCTCTCGAGTGAAAAGTTTAATTTTTTATTTTCAGACAATTATCAAAGTTCAGGCACTCACACATAATCAACTTCGCTCTCCAAAATTCCAGGACATGTTCAGATTTGCTTGGACATATGCAGGATTTGACGGTCTACACACGGAAACATTTGAAAGTGTAAAAAACATATGTTTTGACAGAGCACAGGGAAAACTGTGCGACTGTGAAACTGTTGCATTCATTTATTGCAGTTTATGTGACAAACTCATATGTTTTCATCACTTTTTTGGGAGTGATTATCACATCCACAAGAAAACCTAAATCGGGCAAGGTAGAAGAATCTTTTTACCCATTCGCCAAGTGTGCAAGTTAGGTGGGTCGACAACACATTCCTGTCATGTGACGCACATGCCGTCACCAGTGTCGTATAGAATATATCAGATGTGTTTTCCTGTGGAGGAATCGGTTGACCTATGACCTTGCGATCAAATGTTTTCGGTTCCTATTGAAGAGGCATGTCCTTTCGTCTAGTAATCGCACGGTTTTGCGGTGCAGTCGCAAAACACAGACACTAAACTTATTACAGTGAACAGAGACGTCAATGAATGAACGGTCCGATCGTAACTTTGCGAAAATAAAGAAAGTAAAATTTTCACTCGAGGGAAGACTCGAACCAAGGACCTCTCATTCCGCAGCTGCTCACGCTAACCACGGGACCACGGCGCTCCTCAGCTCACATTGTCCTTTATGTTACCTATGCTGCGCATGGACTACTCAGTTTGTATATTTTGCTTATTTTTTCATATTTACACACAACTTCTTCCTGTTTTCGCGATTGATCTGTGTTCAGTTTTTCAAGGCCTATCCACTGTGTCAATTTATAACTAAATCTGAGGGGGGTGCGATGGGGAGGTTCCCTTGTTAGTAGTATGGTGACAATTGGCCCTCATCATGCAAAGAACTGAGAGGTTCTCTGCAGTTGGTTGGCATTTGAACCTGCACAATGCCACAGTGCCACCTAACACTGACTGTAGAGAAGCATTTTTCACACCGCCACAGCATAGGTACTGTTCCTAGACCATTAAAAAAGCTGGGAATGGCTGCATCAGCAGCTTCGTGGATCACTGTTGTAATGTGATACAGCCATTTCTGGATATCCTATTTGCCCTTCTGAGCAGCTATTTTGGTGGCTTACTTTCTGCATTCTTTGCTCTTCCATATGTATCCATATGGGGATGCGGTGCTAACTGCTGACCACCTCCCACTGAGCAGTATCAGCTAGGGCAGGAGAATATATCATGACATCTATGGCAGAAAATGACCCCATAGCAATGCTGAAGTGTGTGCTCTGCCCCATGTTCAGAAGACATAATGATTCTGAAAATATGAGATATTCAACAGCCTGACCCAGGGGCAGGTGGTCATTGATGCCCACTGCAAATTATGTGCATTAACATCTCTGAAAAGGAGCATAGGACAGGAGAACTGTGCAAGGAAATCAATGTTAGCCTCAGGAACTATATCATTTGGAGGTAGATATAAAGAGTAAGTGCAAGCCTATATGGCATATGTACTACTACAGCAACTGCTTGCAAATTGGTGTTGAGAAGAGGTGAGCAGTGGTATTCATCACTGACGAATATATCTACATTACCTTTAGCTCTCTAGCCATTGAAGTCTTCATTTCTGTGGAGGTTGTAACCACCATAATACTATATTCTCAGATTCCTTAAAGTTCGTCTCTTGAAGACACAGAAGAGTCTTAACTCCTTCACAAGAAACCATAACCTGCTCAGGTTCTGATGCAGTATGAGAGCCATTTTATCAGTGAGTTTGCCTTCTCTTCTTGCTGCCAAAATTGCAGCTGTATGGCAGTGGCAGGTAAAATGAAAGAACTTGTTGGTTCCTCCAACACTCTTAATAAACCATTTCACCCATAGTTGGGTCCTCTTCAGATTCATCAATCAAAACTACTTTCGGATGGTCTCATGACATTGGACTTGTCATTTTATATTTTTGACTGTCCACTGGATAACTCCCTTGCAGCAGCAATGTTGGCTGTGATTTGCATTTTGGCATGCTATCTGCTGTATTTTGTGACGCTCTTGGTTTTGGTGTGGTTGCCTTTTTAGCACCCTCAGTATTTTGCATAACTGGTTTCTTGTTGCTGGTGTGGAAGTGGTATGCTTGTTGTGACTCGATCTTTCAAAGTGCCGCCGTGCAGTTACGCGCATCCTCTACATGCGGTGCTGTCTGCCAGCAGCGCCACCTAAGTGGCCAGCCAGCCAGCGGCCGCTAGACTCGGATTCAGTTATGATTCGACTGTTAAAGTGACACACGTCTTACTCTGTTTACTTGATCTGTGACTTTCATGTATTGCATCATCCTTGAAATATATTTGTTCAACTTGAAGTTATAACAATTGGTGATGAGGTAGTGAATTTTCCTTTTTCATTGTTGACCCACGTGTTTCCATGGCTACTTCAGAGCAACTATTACAAGGTCTCATAGAACAGCAAACGCTTCTCACAAATTCAATTCGTGATTTCATCGCAGCATCAAATGCAGGGCGTCTCTCGTCGTTGTCTATACCTCTTTTTCCTGCTTACGACGAGACGGCAAAAGACTGGTCTGATTACAAAAAACGTCTTCGACAGCACTTCTTGGCATTTCACGTCACGGACGAACAAACATGTAAGTCTCTGTTCCTTTCATGGATTCACCTCAAATGTATCGGTTGTTGTCACAATTGGCTCCTTTGAAAGATCCTGCATCTTTGTCCTTTGCTGAAATGTGCTCACTTCTGTCCATCTATTTTTAAAAGCAAACACATATGGTAGCCTCTCATGTTGCCTTTTATCACTGACAAAAACAACTGAATCAATCCTATCGCGCTTGGGCTGCTGAACTTCACGGCCTCAGTAGAAAGTGTCAATTTGTTACTGACGTTCACAAAGAATCCTACGCTGATTCCAAGGCACAGGATGCTATTATCCGATTGGCGCCCAACAAAGAAGTTAGGCAATGTGCCCTTCAGTTGACAAGTCCGACTCTAGATGAAGTCCTCTTCATCGCTCAGTCTTTTGAAATTTCTCGCGCTGCTGGGGCGTAAATAGAAGCATGGGGTGACGTCAGGGAAATACAACCTCTGTGTGCTGTTGACAAAGCATGTGGCGTGTCCCCGCCGGCCAACGTGGCCGCAGTACGCTCCCAAGCGCAGCCTCAGCCTAACCGTAAAAAAAAAAACTCTAAGAAACTGCAGCAAAACCCCCGGCAAGTTCCTTCATGTCCGCGGTGTTTTATGAAACATTCACGAGAGGATTGTCCACAACGTTGGGCCGTGTGTCACAAATGCAAAAAAAAAGGGTCATGTGTCATCCGTTTGCAAATCCGAACGCATACATGATGTTCATGAACATGGCGCTGATTCTGATTCTGTGTTGTCTGTCAATTGTACTTCTTCCCTTACAGGGAAGTTATTCCTCACTGTCCAAATACTTGGTCAACATGTTTGCATGCAGGTGGATACTGGCTCTGCTGCCACTATCATCAATTCTCAGACGTATCTTCAGTTGGGTTCTCCAATCCTGTCACCTGCCACTAGGCAATTAAGGACTTAACAATAAACAGAAGATTTCTCCCTTGGGGCAATTTGATGCTGAGGTATCCAAATCTGTCATTCGCACTGTTCCCATATTTGTGGTCGACCATAGTAATGCGGAGAATCTTTTTGGTTTCGATGCCTTTCGCGTTTTTGGGTTCTCCATAAATGACTCTGTCAACATTGTCTCTGATGCTATTCCTTATGCTCAATTGGATTCCTTGTCGACGACATTTTCGTTCCTTTTTTCTCATGGGTTAGGCTGTGCAAATTATTTTGAAGCTCATATCACTCTCAAATCCACTGCTCGGCCTAAGTTTTTTCGGGCTCAGCCCATTCCTGTGGCCCTTCGTGATCAGGTCAAACGGGAGCTGGATTGTCTCAGGGGTCTTGCTTCCTGTCACTTTCAGTGAGTGGTCCTCTCCTGTCGTCATCATTGCTAAGCCAAATGGTGATATTTGTCTCTGTGGCGATTTCAAGGCCACTGTAAATGCTCAATGCCTTATCGACACTTACCCTATGCCTCGACCTGAAGAATTGTTCACTAAACTTGCTGGAGGCCAGTATTTTTTTAAACTTGACCTGACAGAAGCTTATCATCAACTTCCTCTCAATGCTGCTTCCCAGCAGTTTCTGGTCCTTAACACGCCTTTCGGCCTCTATCAATACCAATGCTTGCCATTCGGGGTTGCCAGCACCCCTGCTCTCTTTCAGCGATTCTTGGAACAATTATTGCTCAGTGTCCCTGGGTGTATAAATTACATGGACGACGTTATTGTCACTGGCTCCACCACTGAAGAACATCTTCAGAATCTCCGCACACTTTTTCATTTCTTACAGACTGCCGGTCTTAGGTGTAATCTTCAGAAATCAAAATTTTTTTTCAGGCATCTATCACGTACTTGGGGTTTCAACTCTCTCAGGATGGTATTCGTCCGCTTCAGCAAACTGTTGCTGCAATCGATGCCCTTCCTCGCCCTACATCTGTTAAGGAACTGCAGGCCTTCTTGGGGAAAATAGCATACTATCACAGATTTTTACCATCTGCTGCTTCGGTGGCCCAGCTGTTGCATCACCTGTTGCATAAAAATGTGCCTTTTCACTGGTCCGCGATGCGGGTTTCCAGAAATTGAAGACTATGCTGAAACAGGCCCCGTGCCTGGCTACTTATCGACCTGGCCAACATCTTGTTCTTGCCACGGATGCCTCTCAATACGGGGGTTGGTGCAGTCCTTGCACACCGTTTTTCTGACGGTTCTGAACAACCCATTCCTTATGCCTCCAAAACACTCAAGGATGCCCAACAAAAGTATTCTCAAATTGAAAAAGAAGCTTTGGCCATTATTTATGCTCTTCATAAGTTTGGTGTTTTTCTCTATGGATCCAAATTTCATCTTGTTATGGATCACAAACCACTTGTTTCATCCATCGACGTCACTTCCCGACAAGGCTGCACACTGCCTCTAGAGTTGGGCTCTTTACTTGTCTCGTTTCAATTATGAGACTCATTTCCGGCCGACGGCACAACATGCGAATGCTGATGCACTGTCTCGCCTTCCCATGGGTCCTGATCTGGCATTCGATAGGGACAAACTTTTGTGTTTACACCTGGATGTTGCCAAGTAGCGGGTTGTGGACGAGTTCCCCATCACCGGGGACCGGCTGGCGGCTGCTACGGGTTCTGACCCTACCCTCTCCCGGGTTTTATGCTGTATTCAGAAGAGTTGGCCAGATCGTCCGTCTGCTAAGACTTCTGATCCGTTGCGGAACTACTACACTTTGCGTTACCGCCTCACGGCTAGGGATGGTGTTATCCTCCTTTCCACCAAAAATGCTTCGCCGTGTGTTGTGGTACCTGCGTCTTTGCGTGCTTCGGTCTTGCGTCTCGTTCACCAAGGGCACTGGGGTGTCTCTCGCACAAAATCTCTGGCACCCCGTCATGTGTACTGGCCCGGCATCGACTCTGAAATTGCACACATGGTCGCTGCCTGCGGCCCTTGTGCATCACAGGCCGCCGCCCCGAAGTCATCTTTGTCACCGTGGCCTTTGCCTGAGAATCCCTGGGAGCGTATTCATGCTGACTTCATGGGACCTTTATTAGGTACTTATTGGCTTCTCATTATTGACACCTACACTAACTTTCCTTTCATTGTCCATTGCACGTCGCCTACCACCGCGGCAGCCACCAATGCTCTAGCTTGCATTTTCTCTTTGGAAGGCCTTCCCTCTACTCTTGTTACTGATAATGGTCCGCAATTTGCCACTTCCGATTTTGCGGATTTTTGTGCCCTTCATGGCGTCATGCATGTCACGGCCACTCCGTTCCATCCACAGTCAAACAGTGAGGCTGAATAACTGGTCCGCACATTTAAGGCTCAGATGAGGAAACTCCTGACTTCTTCTGCTGCTGATGATGCGCTTCTCCAATTTCTGGCTTCTTACCGTTTCACCCCCATGGGCGACCACAGCCCGGCTGAGCTCTTACATGGCCGACAGCCCTGCACGCTACTTCATCTTCTGCGGCCTTCCACCTCATGGCCGCGGGTGCCTTCGCTTGGCCGGTTCACCACTGGCGACCTTGTATGGGTATGGGAATATGGCAGGTGGCCAAAATGGAGTCCTGGCCGCATCTTACAATACCATGGCCAACGCCTGTATGAAATCCAGGCGGACATGGGTGTTGCAGTGCGTCATTTGGACCAGCTTCGGCCTCGTATGCCGGCAACGTCTGTTCCCGATGCTGCTACACCACCTTCGGCTCTACCTGACACTCGGGATCCTGGAATCTCTCATTACTCACAATGCAGTCCTCTCACCATCATATCGGTGCCAGCACAAGAACTGACACCAACAGGAGACGTGCCCATGCAGGAACCAGATGACCACCATCTGTCGGAGCAACTCTACTCGCCTCCTGCTCCTACAGACGTGGACACATCACCCATGTCACCTGTTATAACAACCAGACTTGCTGCAACGGGCAGATTTGTGCACGGGGCCCCAGCAGATTCAACCCCCACGTCTCCTGTCATCTCGAGCTGTTATCATCGGGGACACTTCCGTCCGTACGGGAAGCCTCCTCCTCGAGACTTTACGGCCAGTCAAACAACACCTATGGACATTATTAGCAACCTACAGGCCACCTCCATCAAGACCTGTGTAAAAACTTCAAAGGGGGGAAAAGTGTTGTGACTCGCCGATCTTTCAAAGTGCCGCTGCGCAGTTACGCGCATCCTCTACATGCGGCGCTGCCCGCCAGCCATGCAGCCAGCCAGCCAGCGGCCGCTAGACTCGAATTTGACTGTTTAAGTGACACACGTCTTACTCTGTTTAGTTGATCTGTGATTTTCATGTATTGCGTCGTCCTTGAAATATATTTGTTCAACTTGAAGTTATAACAATGCTGCTGGTCTACATCTGGGTGGATGTGTTGATCTCGGTGACAGGTTTCTTAACCACTGACGTAAAGGATGCTGTGAATGTGGGAAACCGCAATGCACTGTATAACCTTTTTGCCACTTTTAATCTTTTGCAACTCCTTTCCTCCTGACATATTTTGCAGCTTCGTACCACAGCAACCGACAGAGTTTAGAAAAGGAGCAAGTGGGCTGCTTTGCTAAATTTACCACAGACTTCCTGCACCTTGTTTGTGAGAGTTGTGTGCCCACATGACTGATAACTGAAATAGATTATGAGGTCTGGGAGATACGACCACACTTTCAACTACACGAAACCTGCCTAAACATACTTGGCAGGTTCAGAGAGTCAAAATTTATAAGTTCACCACTGATGTGCTTCAACACGTTGCACAAATCAGACCATTACATCAGTAATTTTTGAGTGCCTATATTCACAGCATCATGGCAAGAGAGCCCACCTTTGCTTGAGTTAAGGGATTTATATTTCTCCATCACAACAGTTAATTCCCCAAACTTCTTGAAATCAAGCTTCAATTGCAGCTGTTTTTAGGAGTAACATCCCTTTTACAAGTCAACTGAGTGATTTTAACAATGTTGTTATACAATCCAGCACTTTGTGAATGTAGAAAGGTGACATATTTTCAAATGTCTCCCATCCCTTTTAATAACAATAAACAGATTTTGATTCAGATGTACCCTGTCACTGTCCCCATTTCTCAAAGTCACTGCTGATAGCTCAAGACCAGCCTCATAAGCTGTCTTTGGTGATTAGGTGGTAGAGACATACAAACAGTTGTTTCTCCCTTGCTTCAGAAAAGGAAATGACTAGTAGCGATACAAGGCACCTTCTGGCACATAACATATGTAGATGTAGATACAATTAGTGGTCCATCCAACCCTCCAGAGGATACTTTTTTGTTTGAAAACAAAGAGCTATCTTGATCAAACAAACAGATATAGAGTCCATCAAAACAGAGCCCTTCTCGTCTGGGCATACCTCACACAACTGAGATGCGGCAGGGTTCCCAGAGGTTGCCCCCTTAGTGAATGTTTCATTTCAACAGTTATCTATCTGATTGGCATATAGCAAATCTTGGGGCTTAAGGTCTTTTATAGATGTCATTATCATCCCTGCAATTCAGGCAGTTAAGCCAAGATCCCAGTACCTGTGAAACATAGCATTCCATCAACATGCCACACTGTGGGCACTGCAGCTTATCCAGAGTTTACAGGGCTGGTGGCATTCACCAGCACCCAGCTCAGGAAACACAATTTCAACAAACCCGTACCCAGCCAACAAAGACCAAGCTTCCTGACATACTCACTATTTGGTACATTCCAGGAGGCCATTTGGCTAATCAAATTCATAAACATAGTGAACCTTAATCCTCTATGAAGACAGCAATAACTACCAAAATATATTCAGTTTATTGGTGAATAAAGCAAATAAAACTAGGAATGAATGGCCAGAATGTACAGACTTCAGTTACAGTTTATCATGAAATGTAATGTTTCAATAATGCAGATTAGAAATCAAAATTACATTTATGTTCTTCAAGTTAATTGAAGAACCACGAACAAATCAGCAGAGTGGAGATAGACACTGATTACAAATGGCTACAATAAACTTCTAAAGACTCAAGCAACACAACCACATTATGATAAAATTAGCAGTATTTGCAAAGCTGCTATTATGTCTACAATGAGAGTCAACATATTGTGGTACTAAATCAAACAGATATTGGAAGTGTTTGGGAAAAACAGTCTGTGCCACTGCATACAGTACACTGACACAGATTGCTCCACAATATTTATGGTTTTCATACCACATGACATGTTCAGTGTCTGGAAAACCAAAAATCGGGGAAAAAACAATACCAACTGGTCTGTGGACACTATAAAAAACATGTATTTTGTCATCACAATGGTTTACTAAGACATTCAGTGTGCCCTGATGAGAATCAACATTCCCATCATCTCACAACACAACTTTTAGCAATGTTTCTCCATTTTTCCATGTAACTGAAAGATAAACTAGACTTTACATCACTGTGTCACACAGAGACTGCTGAAACCATGTGATTAACAATCAAGGAGATTCTTATGCAAATGATTCTGGGAATTTTTGGGAGAAAATACACAATCCAAAGTGACTGGTCTGATGAGTGTCCTTATATAAAGCAAAAATCAATTCACTCACATTATTCAACCACTCTACAGATTTGTGTTAAACCTGACTACAAGAAAGCCAATACAGATCTCTAACATCTTGTTCATCTACATCTACATCTACATCTATGCTCTGCAAAACAGTTGTTAGGGTTTCTTCTTATTCCATTCACATATGTAGTGCAGGAAGAATGACTGAATGCCTCTCTGCATTCAGTAGTTATTCTAACCTCATCCTCATGATCCCTAAGTAGCAATACATAAGTGGTTGTAGTATATTCCTTGAGTCATCATTTAAACCCAGTTCTTGACACTGTTAACAGAACTCTCAAGGGATAGTTCACATCTACCTTCAAGAGTCTTACAGTTCAGTTTCTTCAGTATCTCTATGACAGTCTCCCATAGATCAGAAAAACCTGTGACCCTTCTCTGTATATGTTCATTATCTCCTGTTAGATCTATCTGGTACAGGTACCAAACACTTGAGCAATATTCTATAACCGATCACGAAAGTGATTTATAAGCAATCTCCTTTGTACACTGATTGAACTTCTCCAGTATTCCACCAATAAACCAAAGTCTACCACATGTTTTACCCACAACTGAGCCTGTATCATTATTCCATTTCATATCAAATGGTTCAAATGGCTCTGAGCACTATGGGACTCAACTGCTGTGGTCATAAGTCCCCTAGAACTTAGAACTACTTAAACCTAACTAACCTAAGGACAGCACACAACACCCAGCCATCACGAGGCAGAGAAAATCCCTGACCCCGCCGGGAATCGAACCCGGGAACCCGGGCGTGGGAAGCGAGAATGCTACCGCACGACCACGAGATGCGGGCCATTTCATATCCTTATAAAGTGATACACCCAGGTATTTGTATGAGATGGCTGATTCCAACAGCAGCTCATCAATATTATAGTCATGGGATACTATGGTGGTGTTTTTTTTTTTTTTTTTTTTTTTTTTTTTTTTTTTTTTGTGAAGTGCACAACTTTACATTTCTGAACATTCAAAGCAAGTTACCAATTTCTCTACCACTCCGAAAACTTATCAAGATCTGAGTGAATATTTATGCAGCTTCTTTCATATAGTGCTTCATTATAGATAACTGCATCACATGCAAAAAGTCTGAGGTTACCATTAATATTGTATGCAAGGTCATTAATATACAACAAGAACAACAAGGGTGCCAACACACTTCTCTGGGGCACACCTGAAGTTAATTCTACATTTGATGATGACTCTCCATCCAAGATAACATGCTGTGTCCTTCCTCTCAAAAAATCCTCAGTCCAGTCACCTATTTCACTTGATACCCCATGTGATCATACTTTTGACAATAAGTGTAGGGGTGATATGGAGCCTAGGATTTTTCAGAAAGCAAGAAATACTGGATCTGACTGCTGTGAAGCAATACTTTCACTATGTCATCTGAGAAAAGTGTGAATTGGGTTTCACATGATCAATGTTTTCAGAAGCCATGCTGGTTGGCATTGACATGGTCATTCTGTTCAAGATACCTCATTATATTTGAGCTCAGAATATGTTCTAAGATTCTACAAGAAAGCGATGTCAAGGATACTGAATGGTAGCTTATTTGGATCACTTCTACTACCCTTCTCGTAGACAGGTGTGACCTGTGCTTTTTTTCCAATAACTGGGCACAGCTTTTTGTTTGAGAGATCTATAGTAGATTATAGTTAAAAGAAGGGTTAATTTGGCCACAAATTCAATATAGAATCTAACAGGTATTCCATGAGGCCCTGGAATTTTGTGCAATGCTGCACAAATCAATTTTATACAAGTCCCATTGTAGATCCATGCAGCCAAACCACAAATATCTCATTCAGTGCTGTGTGAATGAATCTTACACAAATCTCTACAGGTCCATTCAGTACAATCATGATATTGGGGACTTCCAGATGCGTATGAAGGCATCCGGCACTTGAATGGTTTTAGTGTCAGATACTGAGCAGTTGTCAAACACCTAAATGGGGCAGCTAGAAAGACAGGCATAGAACGAATGATTAGGCACTGAATATATTGCCAACTTTCGCCATCACAATGGAAGTGGATGATCCCCACCAACCTATGGCAAACTTCATCTTGTTCTTAAAGGACTAAATATGGAATTAATTATAACAGAAAGCACCTACCTACAAATATGTGTAAGACTCCAGATATGAACTTCTAATGCACTGCTGGGATGAAGACACAATACAATATAAGGTAAGAAATTATAGCAACACAGCCCAAATGAAAAGGAAACTAAAGTAAATGCAACACTTGTAGAAGACTGACTTACCATCAAAGATAAAAAGGAGATGCTGGCTGAACAAATCTACCATGAGACATAGTGTGTACTTTGAACCAGCTGTTCCACAGACAATACAATATCTGTTCTTTGACAACTTCAGAAGAAGGGCCAAGCCCTCACATGCATGGCCTTTGTCAACCTACCACAACCATAAGCCTTTGATGCTATTGGCATGGAAGCCCTTTACAGTGATTTGGATATAACAGCTTGTCAACCTGTTGCACCTAAGTTGGATCCCACTGCTGATACAGAGAAAAACTGTTAGCAGACTAATTTGCTGGCAGCAGCTGATTGGATTTATAAGAATTATTATACACATTAACAAGGTAAAAACTGTTACATAAATTTTTGTAGAACACAGTCCATGGAATAAATAAAGGAGTGTCCATAACAACTCAAAAGATATTTATACAAGCAAGACATAGATTCTAAAATCTCACACTCCATTTACAATCATGCCTTTAATGGAAAAAACTACTACATTTTCAGTCTAAAATCTTGTAGCAAACAGATCATGGCAACACTTTGCCGCAGGTTTTGTCAACATGTCAGTCAGCATCTGGTGTAAAGATATGTGATCCACAGTGATTTGGCCAGATTCTATTTTTTGCTGTAATCCACAGTGACTTGTCCTGATACTGCCCCCCCCCCTTATAAAGTGGTGTCTTCTAACTACATGTATAGTGCGACACTTGTAGCCACTTGTCTTAGACAAGTCAATTGCTGATTTGTTGTCACATAATAGTTTGATAGGATGATTTTTGTGGTTTGGAGATATTTCACTGTCTAATCTTTGAAGCCACAGGGCCTCCTAACATACTGAGGTCAGGGTCATGTATTCTGCCTCAGTTGTGAATAAGGGTACGGTTGGCGATTTCTTACTCTGCCAGGATATTACTGGTCCTTGAGATTTAAACAGATATCCAGTTGTTGACTTCCTGTCTCCAGACTATCTGGCCTATCTGTATTGCAGTAACCTATTACAAGCCAGTACTCTGCTTCAGAAAACAACAGCTTCATATCCTTGGTACCTTTTAGTTATCTAAAGACCCTTTTCACTACCTGCCAGTGGGGTATGCCCGTATTGTTACAAAAACGGCTGACAATTCCTACTGGATAAGCTAGGTCTGGCCTTGCTCCTAAATGAGCTTACATTAAACTATGCTTCACGATAGTGTATTTCTTCATAGATTCTTGTTATTATTCTGTTTTTGTACTCATGTAGTGAGCACCCAGTTATTGTACAGTGGTGTAGACATTGGGTTACACTTTTTCATATTAAACCTGTTGAGAATTTGCTCCACATAGTGTGTCTGGTCTATCCACAAATTACCTTCTTTGTGGTTCCCAGTAATTCAGATACCTACACAGTTTGTAGATTCGCGAAGATATTTCAGCTTAAATTTTTCTCTTAAACTATTTTTGAAAACTTTTTTGTCTCATGAAGTGTTGCTGAAAACTAGCAATCATCCACATAAACAGCAACTATCAAAATGTGTGAACCTTGATTTTTGTAATAGATACAAGAGTCAGATGTGATCTTTTGAAGTTTAGATTTAACAGTGTACCATCTAATTTCAAGTTCCAGCCTTGCTTTAAAACATATACTGCCTTTTTTAGTCTTTTAATACCACTATCTTTCACCATCTTTGTAACAGTGTCTACTTCTGGAACTTCCTCATAAATCTCTTCATATAAATCACCTTTCAAGAAAGCCATGACAAGATCTAGATGATCACTGTCAAGATCATATTTAACATCTATAGCAAATAAATATCTTACAGAGTTATATCTTATAACAGGTGCATATGTTTCATCATAATTCAGGCCTTGCTTCTCAGTACAACCTCTTATTACTTGCCATCCAGCTTGAGATGCTGGAGCTGGTGGTCATGTGTGCATGAAGAGTGTGTGCTTGTGTTTGCGAATGGTGTGTGTTTCTCTTTTACTGATGAAGGCTGTGGCCAAAAACTATATGTAAGTATCTTTTCATCGTGCCTGTCTGCAACTTGATGTGTCTTCCTTTTCGGTAAGTAGCAATCTGACTTTTCCTACATTGTTGATATTCCTACCTGGAGTTTCCATTGTTTGATTTAGCTATACTTTATTGTACACAATGTTGCTTTTCAAATCTTTCTTTGTTTTAAACACCCGTTTTGCACTTGTTTTATACCTGAATGTAAAACAGCAGACATCCATGTGTGGTTCTCTTTGTGGGAATGCAACCCTTCTTATATTGCTTTCAGCCAGTTTCCAGTGTTGTCTGGCATTGATGCTTCTTAAAGCAACAAAAGGTCCATGTTGACTGACTGTTTAGACTGATGAGTTATTAAGTCATCCAGCTTTTTTGGTGTCTGAATTCTAGATGACTTTCATACTAACTCAAGTTGCTGCAGTTGATCGTTACCATTATTTGCATTGTCTGGACTTGATTCCTCATTGCCGCTAGTACTTCATGAACTACTATTTGATGTGAAAGACTCAGGTATGGGTTCAATTTCTTCTAGTTCAGTCATTATTTCAATTTGCTTCTTTTCTGTCAGTGGCAGAAACAACTGACTCGATTCCTGTGACTCGGTTTCTTTTGTTTATACTGTTTAAAACTAACTTCATCAAAAATATTGTGCCTCATTTTTTGGAATTCTTGGCAGTTAGAGTAAAAAAAGAATTTATGCTTTTGATTCTTCATAGTACCCTCCCGAGGTACATTCCATACCTTTTCAACCATTTTCATCAGTTCGATCTCTGAAATGGAATATGGACAGAGGCCTAGCTTCCAAACATTTTGAGGTGTTACAGATCCAGCTTCTTGTTTGTCTGAGCTGCTTCTGCAGTCCTGCTTTTTAGTGTCTTAGTCAGACATCTGTTAATTACTTAGATTGTACTGAAGACTGCTTCTGTCCATAAGTTATTTGGCAAATTTGCTTAGAAGAGCAGGCATCCTGTTTCTTCTGCTATTGTACAGTTATAAGGCTCAGTTACTCCATTTCTGGTGTATATGGCACTGCAGTCTGGTGTCGGATCTCTTCTTGTCTGAAAAAGTTTATCAAATTATCGCTCACTTACTCCATGAAATTATCTGTACAAAGTGTGCAGATCTTTGTTTCAGTTTGCCTTTCAACTAGATTTTTAAAGTCTCGAATCAGCTGTTGTACTTGATTTTTATTTCGGAGTGTGTATACAAATACCCTCATGAAACAGTCATCAACTGAAGTAAATATTATTTGGCTACTCCAATTGGCCTAATTTGCTTTGGTCTGTACAAATCTGAGTGAAGCAGCTTGAAAACGTCTGTGGCTCTTGAGCCAGATCTTGAAAAAGAAAGTCTTATTTGATTACCCTCTAAGTAAATTGCACATGGAGTATTAACAGCTTCCTCAAATGAAATTCCATAAGCCAGACCCCAGAAAAATCTTCAGGATGCAGATGACCTAGTCTTTTATGCCCCAAGTCTGGGGTATTTGACTGTAATACTGGTCTTGCTTCAAAGCTTAGATCATACAGGGTGTCCAAAAAGTCTTTCCCTAATTACATAAATTGATAACTCAGGCTAGAAGTAAGATACAAATATGAAACTGATGTCTAATTGTTTACAAACTATCAAAGTTTTTTTCACACATCGTTCAGGCCTTGTTGCCCAATGACAGTATACGTCGATATGACTTGGCGGTCGAAATGCTATCACGTATTGAGGACAATGATGGTTATCTCAGACGAATTGCCTTTTCTGACAGTGGAGTAGTGAATTGCCATAATGTGCACATTTGGGGTTCACAATCCCCTGGCGAGGTCATGGAGTGCACCAGAGGCAGTCCAAAGGTGAATGTTTGGTGCGCGCTATTGCACGATCGAATTATCGGACCATTCTTCTTTGCTGAGGCTACCATCACATCTGCAGTGTATCTGGACATGTTGCAACTGTATGCTGTTCCTCAGCTGCTTCAGTATCACCCGACGGTGCATGCCTCATTGGGGTTTGGACGTCCGAGCCTATCTCAATATGACCTTTCCTGGGCGATGGATTGGTCATGATGGGCCAACAGTTTGGCCTCCACACTCTCCTGACATAACCCCATTAGACTTCTTTTTATGGGGTTCTGTCAAGGACAAGGTCTACCGAACATGTGTACCAGATCTTGAAACCCTGTGGCAATGGATAACCACAGTTGTTGAACCGATCCCTCCAGTGATGTTGGCTAATGTGTGGACGGAAATTGAATATCGCCTAGATGTGCTACGTGCTACAAAGGGTGCTCATGTGGAAGTTCACTGATGTGTGCAAAAAACTTTGATAGTCTGTAAACAATTAGACACCAGTTTCATATTTGTATCTTACTTCTAGCCTGAGTTATCAATTTATGTAATCAGGGAAAGACTTTTTGGACACCCTGTATATCTGGTCTGCTCAGTACATAGCATTTACTAATGACACCGTGGCAACCGCATAAATATGACAACCTTGTCTGTTAAATAAAATCAAATTACTTTTGTCTATTACTTTATTCACATAAAGCAGATTTATGCTTAGTTGAGGCTCATAACGGATATCTTCTAATTTAATTTGGTGTTTATTACTGCCCACAAGAAGATCTGCAAATGAAGAGCCTATGCCTTTTACAGGTAAGCTGTCATTATTTGCTATTATAACTTGTGAGCCTATAACTGTTTAACAATATTTTCATCACATGAATATTTAAACATGTGCACACCCGAGCCCACATACCATTCTGTCCGTGCACCTTTACCTGCAGTTGCATTTGAAAAGAACATCTGGTAGCTTGCTGACTTGGCCAATGTTTTCCTCGTTTTTACTTTTGCTGTCACAATTTTGTGCCACATACCCGTAAAGTAACATCATCATTCCTTTTTCCTTGATAACTTGCAAGGCAGTGTCACTTATCGATAGTTTATTACAGGCTATGTCATTTATTTCTTGCAGTAATATATTTTTTGTGGAATCTCCTGTGGTTGGCAAGTTTAAATTTTCTAAACTCATAATCATAGGTTTGTGTTTGCCTGGTACCCCTGCAAGTAGAATGCACACAATCCATTCTTCAACATCTGAGCTCAAGCCATTTAAGTTTTGTGAGATGGAACTTATCTTTGACATTTATTCTTCAACTGATGAACAATTTTCTACCTGGAGTTTCCATTGTTTGATTCAATTTTCTGGTCTGGTTATCAGCAGTTTCTTCAGTAAACCTGTTCCTAGGAAGAGGCTAGAATCTTTGTAGACTTACTTTACAATGTGACACACTTCTTAAGGTGTAGAAGTATCTTGCAAATGAACATATAAATACAAATGGATGGAGAGTATAAAATCACACTCAATGATTTATTGCACAAGAACTAAACATTGTACAAATATCATACGTAATGCATTTTGAAGAGAAACTCTGAAAGTTTTTTTTTAAAAACATTCAATATGTGAACCATGAGTGACCTGGCAGACGTCAATACGGTAACTGAATTCTTGCCATACTCATGCCAGCATGCCATCGTCGACTGTGCAGTCGCTTTCCTTATTCTCTCTCGGAGCTCTGCTACATCACATGGTAGAGGCGGTACATATATCAGATCTTTAATGTGTCCCCACAGGAAAAAGTGACACGGAGTGAGATCTGGTAATCAGGAAGGCCATTTCATGAACTCCAACACACAGAAAGCTCACTCCGCACCTGAACTCACCATGTTTGCGACTAGTGCTGACTATCGGCAAATTACCAAACTACGCTGTGGCAGTATACATGAATAAAACTTTCACGGTTTCTTTTCAAAATGAAATATTTATGATAACTGTACAATGTTTGGTTCTTGTGCAATAAATAATTGAAAGTGTTCCCAGACTTTTTGTACACCGTGTATAAACAAATGGACGGAGAGTATAATGTTGGCTCTCACTGTGCGAACTTCAGTTACATCCATCATTTTACCACTGATGCAATCCCACAAGTGTTCATGTTCTAGATATGTACACATAGCAAACTGCCATGTACTACAGTTTTCTCTTCCCATCAGTTTCTCAATTGGAAGCAGTGAATTATTATTTAGGGACATCATTGTATTAGCTCTTATATGGTTCCAAATTGCCGTATCCTGTCACTAATTTTTTCTAGCCAATGATCTTGTATATTTTTTATAATACTACAATAAATTATACGGCTTGCGCCAATAACCTGTTAGCATAGTAATTTGCTGGTGATATCAAACTGGAACTATAAGATTTATTATGCACATTAATAAGTTAAACACTGTTACACAAGCTCTTGTACCAATACAGTCCATGCAAATAACAAGAAGAGCTCCCACAGCAATGCAAAAGGTATTTAGACAAGTGAAGCATAGATTCTAAATTCTCACAGACACATACAAACTCTAACCCATTGGGGCAAAGGGGGAGGTATTCAGCAGTGTCAGTCCACTGGGCAGCCAACTGTGACCCCTGTCCTAGTGGAACTCATCCGGGAATGAAAGGGAACTTCGGAAGCGTGTCCATCACGACAAGTGACAATGCAATGAGAAACAGACAAGTGAAATCAAAATGTAGGAACTTCCATGGTTTGCATTTTGTAGGTCATCATGACTTTGTGAGACTGAAGAAGCACCACTACAGAGTCACATGATGTCAGTGTCAGTCCACAGCTAGTATGGTACATGGCTACAGCTTCATTCTTACTGTGCCCTAATGGTTGTATTGGATTTAGGGTGCAGGGATGACCACTTGCTGCTTCACCTGTTCAGTGATGAGAAAGAGGCTGTTGGTGCCAGTCTGTGCTGCCAGAGAGAACTAGGTTGGTTGAGACAGACAAATGCCACTTGTGCCTAATATATTTTGTGACTCTGTTTGGGAGCAGATCAGTTGTTGTTAGCCGAGACTGGAAAGTCCTCTTTCCTCTTGCTGCAGTCCATGGGCTGGATACAGTATAAATCTCATGCTATTCCAACAAAACATGGAGATGAAAGAAACTGTCCTACAAATGTTTAACCCTCGAGTGGGCATGCCTATGTATAAAGTGTGCCAAGAATAAATAACATTGTCTTTTACAATGCCATTGTTGTTTTACAATTGCAAGCCCACACCTATTCCTTCATCACTGCTTCGGCTAACACATTGATACACTGTGTTGTCATACATCCAGTGAGCATCAGTAATATAAAATAAACAGCTAGCTAGGTGACAAAAAATCTACATCTACATCTACATCCATACTCCGCGAGCCACCTTACGGTGTGTGGCGGAGGGTACTTATTGTACCACTATCTGATCCCCCCTTCCCTGTTCCATTCACGAATTGTGCGTGGGAAGAACGACTGCTTGTAAGTCTCCGTATTTGCTCTAATTTCTCGGATCTTTTCGTTGTGATCATTACGCGAGATATATGTGGGCGGTAGTAATATGTTGCCCATCTCTTCCCGGAATGTGCTCTCTCGTAATTTCGATAATAAACCTAGATTATGAGCTAGCAGCACAATCCCACAATAAGGCAGTTGTCTACAAGACAACATATAATTAAATAAGTGGCTGGCTGGGATCTCATGCAACTGCACTGTTTAATGCTTCGATATGGTCATTACTGTGGGATAACACTTGTATGCAGCAAAAGATTGATATAATGAAGGTTTATTTTATTATTATTTAATTAAAAAGTGCTTTAGCACACTATGTTAATTTATTTTACTGTTGTATTAAACTGACATTAAACAGTGAATCTGTTCATACACAATTACCTTGGTAAAATAAAGGCAGCTGTTCTGACAAATGTACAAAGTATGTCGTGCACCACCTCATATGAAAAACGGCATGCTCACTCGAGGGTCAACAAAATATCAGATGAGTTGTGTCCCTGCCCCAAAATCTAGAGAATGACCAAATGTCTCTCAGTAACTCTATAGGAAAGACTTGAGCATCTATTAATCATCATACAGCATAGACCCTCACAACCAGAGTATTAACAAGATGTTTCCATCTGGTTAGATGTTTCCAATCTGGTTTTTAAAATTAATATTAACACTTACCTACCTCATCCAACTAGAAACCGTCATACAACAAACTTCTCTGCACAAACAGCATTTTATTGGCCTTAATTTTTATTTGCAGAAAGCATATGTCACCACTTGACGACATAATACTTATGTCAACTACATTAATGTAAATTTTGTGAATGTCTCTTCATGTTGCTGCAGTCCTCCTTTGATGAGTGGAATGTTTAGTATCTGACTAATATCAACCACACAAGTGATCCGTGTGGTGCTTTGATATGAACTAGAACGCACAACTGCCTCCTTTTTGTCCTGTGAGGGGGCACATGTGCTCTCCACCACGCTGACTTAAAGGCATTGCGGATGAGCTTCCACTCACTTGTTTATAACTGAATGATAGTCATCAAAGGACAAATGCAGTCAGCCATGGGGCTCACAGATGCTACGAGCATTTGCTGAAGTTAAATACAATTTTCAGCGAGTGCATGATTCTCTATTCTACCAACTTAAATGCCCGAGAAGTGTGATTTGGTAAAAGATGACCTTGGAACTTGCTGTTTGTATCTACAGAATTGATGGACAAAAAGGGGATTAATGTCCCAAGGTAACTGGCACTTGCTACATTTATTTGGTGTGTCTTAGCGAGCAAACTATATGAACAATTACTAAGAGCTATCTGCTGTACCGTAGGCTTCTTTAAACAGTGTTTGAATTAGCCCCACTTTTATTTAAAATGTTTATCATTTCCAATGTGGCTAATGTGCAGTGCTAAAACTGTTTATTCATTTATGCAGGGTGAGTTGTCTAGTTCCAGTGTATAAGATTTCAGCCCTCTTAGTAGCTCTTATAAAAATTATTTATGCTGGTTCTGTGCAATTTATTTTGTACTCAGGGGTAATGTATGTTCAATTTTACTACCAGTTGTTTTAGTTCAAAACATGTGGGCATTACTGTTTAAATTTTATTTATACGTTCTTTTATATTACTGATCTGAGTTGTCACAACTTAAAACCAAGCTACATGCAATGGTATATTCTCTCTTGACTAAAATTTGCATTCTAACCAATGCCATGTTTGGCTATTTGTTCCCAAACTCGGGGTTTTTAAGGACGCAACCACTACCTATTTATGAATGTTCCTCCGATTTATGTGAATCTTACATTTCACTTTTTTAAATTACTTTTCTGTGTGTTATCTGGTAGATTTATAGGTGTTAATTGATGTGTTAACTAAATATTTATTGATGCTTGATGTATTTATTCTGAAACATTTGTTAGTTGAAATGTTTTTCTGTCTGCCATAGTAGCACTTGAATTCAAATGTGCTTCATTGAATTTGTTTTGAGATAGTACCAACTGATTGTGAAGAAAATCTACACAAAGTTATGATTTGAAATCTCAAATTAATATTAACCAATTTTGAAATACTAAATGTTTATTGCTGATTTTTTTAATTGTTTTAAGTAACTGCATTCATATGAGATTGTTCATTTACATGCTCAAAAAAAAATCACAGTTTGCACAACTTGCTTGCAACCATTTTCAAGAATGGTGTCTTATGTGTTCTACATGTTACTCTTTTTCTTACAGCTATGTATTTAATTTCTTTCACAATAGGAAATCCAGTTTAGTATGTACTATTTGTGCATAACTGTATTTGTGAAGGCTGTCTCTATGCCCATATGTTTCAACTATTGGAATAAAAAAGCCTCCCATAATTGGTAGTTAAGATCTATATTTATTTATCATATAAGATTTGGATAATTAGCTTCATCTTCAGATAATAGTATTAAAATAAAGTGAGTCTGCATACTTCTATGAATATGGCAACATTGCAGGTTTTGTAGTTTGGCCTCATTTGCACTGTGTCTTACACTTCTGAACTTTGGATTTGTAACTCACTAGGATAACATACAGCAAAAATGGGACAAAACTTCAGCAAATCTGAATGAGACTTTATTCATAGGAGATATGGTGACAAATTTAAAAGTCCAATATAATCACCTGCAGACGGGGCTAAATGATTCAATTGAACCATCGCTAATAAACATAAATTTTCTTTTTCACATTCTATTGTTCATCTGAATTGAGCCCCTATTCTATGCAGCGCAATGAGCAAATAGGAAGTGGTGGATATGTGGAGAATAAACTGCATGTAATAGTTTTTCTTCCACAAAATTAAATGGAGCTCTTTCAGATTTAATGATTTAGGGAGATGATCTACTGCTCTGCAATGCTGTTGGGTGGGCTGAATGTCTGCCTTACTCAAAACAGGTCCAAGTTCCTAACAGAAGTGTGAAAGACATGCATTTCAAACCAGCTGTGTGAAATAGTGAGAACAGAACTTGCACATTCTGCATGTAATCTTTCTTTGTGATACAAGTGATGATATTTTCATTCAGGTAATTTGCAAATATTTGTGTGTTGCAAATCAGTATTTCCAAGAAATGCAGAAATTGGTGGTCACAGTGGTTACTCCATATGGCAAACTTTGGCTTGGATACTGGCTGAAAGACATATTAGTTACCATGATGACTCTTCATCTAGAGGTAGCAGGAGATATGTGACCAATAAATTCCTTTTAAAAAAACATTCATCCACCCTATGAATGTGATAAGAGCTGCTCACTGCTTGTTTGTTAATAACTACCCTAAAACCATCACTCTGTTGGAAGAACCCATTTGTTTTCTTAATAAATACAGGAGGATCAACTTGCACACAAGATTTGGATTTTATCAACCCATCAGAAACAATGGTTTAATTCTGCATTTACATTGTGTTTAATAGTATGGGTCATGGGATAGGTGTGGCTGTACCTACGTACTGTTAATGGGTGTGATGTTACATAGGCTTTGAATGACAATGCCCAACACAGTTAAGCTGTGAAAAGGTTTGCAGTTTTGTGATTTAGGTCATACTGGGCCTGTAAAGTTATTGCTCTGAGCTGTTAATTTATTCAGAATTGAAAGGAATTTAATGAAACTGATC
Source organism: Schistocerca nitens (assembly GCF_023898315.1). Taxonomy (NCBI): domain Eukaryota; kingdom Metazoa; phylum Arthropoda; class Insecta; order Orthoptera; family Acrididae; genus Schistocerca; species Schistocerca nitens. The sequence continues at coordinate 451,302,605 of NC_064615.1, forward strand.
CAAAAATATTTGCAGTCATTTGACACTAAAGAACCAAGAATGATAATGAATGAACAGAAGATTTCCATAAAAATTGTTCCTTGATAAAAATTTGTTGGCCACTTGCTGCATTTTTATATTTTCTTCTTTCATCGATTAAATTCAACATCTCTTGTGTTAACCAGGGATTTCTACTAGGCTTCATCTTTTTACCTCTGCTGCCTTCACTATTTCATCTCTTAAAGCTACCCATTCGTCTTCTACTGTATTCCTTTCCCATGTTCTAGTTAACCACTGCCTAATGCTCCCTCTGGAACTCTCTGCAACAGTGGCTTACAAAACACGAACCCTGGAGTACCTACATTTTTGATTTCACAGATCTATTTTTGAATGCACTGTCACTTGCCACGATGGATACATTTTCAAAGTTCCCTTTCATCACCTTATAGTTTCCATCATGATAGAGGCCACATATGTGGTGCTGATGTCATAAAAAATGTTTGCCCTGGGAACAATGTAACATAGCAAACAATAGCGTACAGTTCACATCACAGAAGTAATGGCAGTTTCTGCATCTAAAACAGTATATGCCGCATAACTGCAGTCCCAATTTAAGATGATGATTATGGTGTTCATGGCACCCATACTCAAGGCAATGCAAGGATCTTTGTCACTGACATCAATGTCCTATTTATGAGTACTTACAGGAAGGCATTGGTGGGAAGACCACATACCAGTGGGAACCTTCTTTCTGTGGTCTCCTGTACCATCCTCCATCTGTTGTAGGAAACATGTCAGAAACCTCGCAAGCACTACCCCACGTGATACAGTCACCGAAGAGATGTCTGTTCCTGCTGATGTTTTGGGCAGACATACAGACAGACGCTCACCACTATGTTAAGTCTTTTAGCCACCCCAAATTTGTGGTCTCTGCAAATGGTCACCATATTTGTAGCTACATACATCAACTGCACACAGATCAAGTCAGTAACCACTGCAACCAGTTAGCAAACAAATGGTGTGTTATGCATTCACACTCTACCTGCACAAGACACCAATAGGCCATCGCCAGACTACATGGCTCAGTGCCAGCTATTTGTGACTTCTGTGGACCTTAGGCCTCTTGTCTCTTTATGTTGGAGTTCACTGTGGGCCCAATGCTGCCACCAGTCTTTTAAGTCATTCAGGTCATTCTAGTAGTAATTCCAGTATCACCAATGGCATCTGGATTGAATACTGGTTCAGAGGCAAAGGTGTGTGCAGATATGGAAGGTGGCCTATATTCAAACAAGAAGCCTCTAAGGAACATAGCCCTCCCCCTTTCCCCCAAACAATGATATGTACTGTCAGCTTTCCTGTTTGAAAAAGAAGGAAAATAAGTTTAACATCCCAAGAATCATTAACGTCAGAGTAAAAATTTGGATGGGACAAGGATGGGAAAGGAAATTAGCAGTATTTTTTCCAAAGGAACCTTCTAAGCGAGTACATAATTGATTCTGGAAAAATACAGAAGAACCGTCAAATGGAGTGATTTCGGACAGTTTTGTCGTTATTTTGATTCTAACTTTCTTATATATTATATCTAAAAACAAAGATGATGTGACTTACCAAATGAAAGTCCTGGCAGGTCGACAGACACACAAACAAACACAAACATACACACAAAATTCAAGCTTTCGCAACAAACTGTTGCCTCATCAGGAAAGAGGGAAGGAGAGGGAAAGACGAAAGGATGTGGGTTTTAAGGGAGAGGGTAAGGAGTCATTCCAATCCCGGGAGCGGAAAGACTTACCTTAGGGGGAAAAAAGGACGGGTATACACTCGCGCGCACACACACACATATCCATCCACACATATACAGACACAAGCAGACACATTTAAAGACAAAGAGTTTGGCCCAAACTCTTTGTCTTTAAATGTGTCTGCTTGTGTCTGTATATGTGTGGATGGATATGTGTGTGTGTGCGAGTGTATACCCGTCCTTTTTTCCCCCTAAGGTAAGTCTTTCCGCTCCCGGGATTGGAATGACTCCTTACCCTCTCCCTTAAAACCCACATCCTTTCGTCTTTCCCTCTCCTTCCCTCTTTCCTGATGAGGCAACAGTTTGTTGCGAAAGCTTGAATTTTGTGTGTATGTTTGTGTTTGTTTGTGTGTCTGTCGACCTGCCAGGACTTTCATTTGGTAAGTCACATCATCTTTGTTTTTAGATATATTTTTCCTACGTGGAATGTTTCCCTCTACTATAACCATATCATTTCTTATATATTGTTAGATTAAATTGATTGTTATGGAAGTGGTAGGATATATGTGTAACGAATAAAATATCCCAGAACCAGAAACCTTATGTGTAGGTATAATTATCTGAGACAGTTAAATAAAGTGTCTGAAGTCACCCCATGGATTGGGGTGATTTCGGACGCACGTGTTTTTTAAATCTCTGTCCGAAGCTACAGCATATAGAGGGCAAATTCGGACAGTTACTGCCTTTTTTTTAAATTCTACATGTTTTTTATTTGATTTTGGTGACATTTTACACATTTTAAAGGTAGCCCTTTGTTATGAACAAGTGATATGGAATGATATAATGAATTTTATATGTTCCAGATAAGTGTGGCATGAGCTCGTTTAATATTTTCTCTTAAGCGAACGGAAAGATCTGACTGTCATTTAGGGAATAAATGCACCCATTCTTCTCCTGGCAAATTATTACAAAATTTCTTTTCTTTTCGGCCAGATTTATCAAGGTAGCCTTTAATTAAATGTCTAATATCCAATTTAGAGAAGGGAAATCCCCCAATGTGCAGCCCTCGAGATACCTTGCTTCAACATTTCTTCTTCTTCTTCTTCTTCTTCTTCTTCTTCTTCTTTATTTAGCACTGGCTGTCCTCCCATTTTTTTCGGATGTGCTTTCTGCACTTTATTTTGTAGGGTTGATTTAGGTGTACCATACAAATCACACACTTTTCTGTACGATAATTTACCACTCTGAATATCACGAACAGCTTTATCTAAAAGTTCTGGGTCATAATTACACTGTACTGTAGCATCTCTCCTGCTCTTATACGTTCTTGGCATTGTTCAAAATCACCCCACACAGTACACAGTTATACAAAAACCGTCGCTATTTTATAACCTTGCACGAGAAACTCGACAAACTTGTGCAGAAATTGTCTCAATGCTGTTAGCTACTGAGCGCGTCGACAATTACGGTCACAATAACTTCCCACTCGGCGCAACAATAGAAAGTTTATACTTTACAATAATGCATGGATTTTTAACACTGAGACTGTTCATCAATTATTCACCTAGGGAAACAATTGACGCAAAATAAAAGTTGTGGAAAGCAATAAATGCAATCTTGCGCGTAAAATAACTGGTGCACGGTGATAAAATAAGTAACTCTTTGTTTCTATGCAGTGGCAAAGTGCAAATAAGTCATACTGTCCGAATTTGTCCCAGTGACCGAATCACCCCATTTGATGGAACTAAATCTCAATTGCCAGATATAGATTTCAACACTGCTCCTCCTGAGTGCTAGCCCAGTGTCACTTGAATCATGCACACCATTGACAATACTGTTGCAATCCATGAAAGACTGATGACTTATCCTCGGCATGTCAATAAGAAGTCATCATCAGAATTCACAAATGTATTGTAGCCATGCAAAGATACACTGGTATCAAATAGGGTCCGTGGAATTGGAACATCTGCCGAGCAATTATCTCTGATCACACATCCAATGACTCCTCACATTTTTTATTTCAATTGCACACCAAATAAAAAGTTTAACTGGTGAACAATGGTTACACATGCATTATTGTACAATATATATGCTGGTTCTGTTTTCTGTATGCACAATCAGGAAACATACTATATAATTAATGGGGATAGGCATACAGTGTCAGATTTGAACATACAATACTCTGTCATAAAAGCATCTTGTGGCACAATGACAGCACACTTGTTGTTGTTGTTGTTGTTGTTGTTGTTGTTGTGGTCTTCAGTCCTGAGACTGGTTTGATGCAGCTCTCCATGCTACTCTATCCTGTGCAAGCTTCTTCATCTCCCAGTACCTACTGCAACCTACATCCTTCTGAATCTGTTTAGTGTAGTCATCTCTTGGTCTCCCTCTATGCTTCCCTCCAATACTAAATTGGTGATCCCTTGATTCCTCAGAACATGCCCTACCAACCGATCCCTTCTTCTGGTCAAGTTGTGCCACAAACTCCTCTTCTCCCCAATCCTATTCAATACCTCCTCATTAGTTACGTGATCTACCCACCTTATCTTCAGCATTCTTCTGTAGCACCACATTTCGAAAGCTTCTATTCTCTTCTTGTCCAAACTGGTTATCGTCCATGTTTCACTTCCATACATGGCTACACTCCATACAAATACTTTCAGAAACGACTTCCTGACACTTAAATCTATACTCGATGTTAACAAATTTCTCTTCTTCAGAAGCGCTTTCCTTGCCACTGCCAGTCTACATTTTATATCCTCTCTACTTCGACCATCATCAGTTATTTTGCTCCCCAAATAGAAAAACTCCTTTACTACTTTAAGTATCTCATTTCCTGATCTAATTCCCTCAGCATCACCCGACTTAATTCGACTACATTCCATTATCCTCGTTTTGCTTTTGTTGATGTTCATCTTATATCCTCCTTTCAAGACACTATCCATTCCGTTCAACTGCTCTTCTAAGTCATTTGATGTCTCTGACAGAATTACAATGTCATCAGCGAACCTCAAAGTTTTTATTTCATCTCCATGCATTTTAATACCTACTCCAAATTTTTCTTTTGTTTCCTTCACTGGTTGCTCAATATACAGATTGAATAACATCGGGGAGAGGCTACAACCCTGTCTCGCTCCCTTCACAACCATTGCTTCCCTTTCATGCCCCTCGACTCTTATAACTGCCATCTGGTTTCTGTACAAATTGTAAATAGCCTTTCACTCCCTGTATTTTACCCCTGCCACCTTCAGAATTTGAAAGAGAGTATTCCAGTCAACATCGTCAAAAGCTTTCTCTAAGTCTACAAATGCTAGAAACGTAGGTTTGCCTTTCCTTAATCTAGCTTCTAAGATAAGTCGTAGGGTCAGTATTGCCTCACGTGTTCCAATATTTCTACGGAATCCAAACTGATCTTCCCCGAGGTCCGCTTCTACCAGTTTTTCCATTCGTCTGTAAAGAATTCGCGTTAGTATTTTGCATTCGTGACTTATTAAACTGATTGTTTGGTAATTTTCACATCTGTCAGCACCTGCTTTCCTTGGGATTGGAATTATTATATTCTTCTTGAAGTCTGAGGGTATCTAGTGCCAACGGACAGGGTATACAGTGCTACTGGCCATGGGAAGGGGCTTTGCAATGGCGTAGGATGCCTGCTGAAGCACCATGCTACAAAACAAAACCTTTCCAGATCATATACAGCAGCAATTCAGAATGCTGAGGATTTTACGAGAGTCGTGAAAACTTACACATCCACAGCCCTCATTCTTTTGTCCAAAGAGGAAATCGAAGAATTCCGTGAGCAGAAAAAAGAAGATTGGTCCTAACTACTCTTGTGAAAGGAATTCAGAAGACACATTTTTGGACTCGAAGTGATGGGTGAACTCATATTGCATGCATTTTAAAGAGCAAGAAAAAAGTAATTTCGTTCATTTGGCCAACACCTCAGAAACAGCAGGATAATATTCAGATTCACAACCAGAGAAGGGGGTTGTTTGTGGCGTGTGTGTTTGACTGTGACTGGTGGATTACAGAGATAACAGACACCATTTATGAGTTAAATTGTAGTGAACTTTATGCTACCACTTGGACCAGCTGCTGGATATAGTTTCCAGCTGAAGGACAGCAACAACGTCATCAGTGCTCACTTCCTGTTCACAATGTTTTGAAGATTGTAAGTGCTCCGGTTCCTATTAATTCAACAGGAAGGCATCACTCTATGTCAAAGGAAGATACTGAAGCAGTGGAACCAGGTTTTAGTTCACTTACTGTCTGATTTCAGTACAAAACAGAGTGCACAGAAGTTGTATAAATTGAAACCTTTAAGTCTTTGGACCTTTCACATACATTTTGGAACCATTTAAAATATTTGAAAAATGAGTCTCTTACTCATCTTTCAAAACTTAAATTATGTTAAATAAGGCTAGGTTTTGATTTTTATGAGCCCGTTATGTGATAATGTGGTAATAAAACAGGCTTTATGTATGGTAAAAATTTCAATTGTTTGTAAAACCTGTTCAACCTAAAAGTGGAAGCTCTTGTTTTCAGGGAATGTAGAACTATATGGTACTAATCAACAGAAAAAAATCAAAATTTAATGGATTGGCATTTTTGAAAATTTTTTTTCTGTAAATTATAAATGCTGTGGTAAAACAACTTTGACAGATAATTCCAAATGGAGGATTTCTTTGTAATCACGAAGCAATTATCTTTCAAATAAAAAAAAAAGTAAAATATCTAGAACTGTTCCAGAGATAAAGGATTTTAAAATTTTTTCCAAAATTCACATCTTCAAAATGGTATGCGCAGTGTCATCTTTGGGAGGCTGTATCTCGGAGTGGAAATGTTTTTGGAGAAAACTTAGTCCTTCATGTTAACATATGCTAAATTCAATAACATCCAAGACTATGAAGGTAAGATTTTTTCTTGGCCTGCCTGAACTGATATGGACTACGCCTCGACTAGATCCACGGGTGTCGAAGCAAAAAGGGAAGAGGGCAGTTTATGAGCTAGATATAAGAATCCTCCAAATTGTGGTCTAAACCTGTATTTGAGGCTCATGTGAAAGGTGATAGATGGTGGAGTGCATCTTCATATGAATTTTTAAAAAACTCAAGAAGTCAGCACATCACTGTGCAGGAGTTGTGATCAGTAAGATAGAGATCAGAGAAGGAAAACCTAAAATATAAATGTAATCAGAAACAAGAAGAGACAGAGTTAGTAAAGAAATAGTGCAGTAGATGGTGAAATTGAGATTTCAAGGTTAAAAAGATGTCAGCAGTTGTGTGAGAGGTAAACCTTATATACCACTAATTGATGGACAATAGTGTAACAGATTCTTGAGCACAAGATTAAAACTTTATTGTTGAATATAGATTGCAAAGAGAAACAATTTATATTATCACAGTGATAAAGGAAAAATTAAGTGTGCTGTTGTCTGTGGTAATTGTTTTTAAAATGACTAGGAGCACCATCAGAAATAATGATTATCTTCTCTGCCCCTGTTGGAAAACCACATCCTTATTATGGTCATCCTGTAGAAGCAGATCAAATTCAAATAATGCAGTCATTTCATCTGGAAGATCAATAGGACTGTTCTCACCAGAGTGTCAACAAAAATGATATTATAACTGTAACAGCTGAAGATCAAAAAGTTGTGAAACTGAAGGTGCACATGACCCGCAGTATTAAAGAAACTTTTGCAATTTGTAAGAGCAACTATACAACTTCACATACTGGAAGGTCAAAATTTTATGCAACTACAGCCAATATCAAAGAGTCCATTCCTTAATACCAAGAGTATTGAGAAAGATCTTTTTGCATACTTTATGTTTACCCAGCCCATTTTCCAAATGATAAATGCGCAACCCTTTTCAGCTGGATTCGCCAGTGTTTTTCCCGGACATTTGGTTGGAATTTGTCCACAAGGTTTATAACGTAAACCTTCCTCTAATCCCATGACATCGTTTCCCAGAATGTGTTAAATACTGCCTGCCTATCATCAGCAGAAAACTGATGACACTTCTTTTGAACAGCTCTCTGGTGCATCTTCGAAGTACATGTTGGACCTAATTTTTGTGCCTCTCTCGGAGTATCATAAGTGATTTTACCAATTCGACTTCTTTTGTAACCAATACATGTCTGTCCACGCATTCTCAGAATTTTATTGGCATTTTTCTTCCAATCTTCAGGATGAGGTTTAGACTTCCTTTTCCTGACACTGCTTACATCACAATAAAATTCTTGGCCTTCACTGTCAGCATCATTATTGCTCCCATAATCTTCCAATAATTTATCCAGAGTGTTTGGCAAACAATGAGCACCATCGCATAGCAATGAGTCTGAAGTACTGTCGTCTCTAGTGGAAACTGTGACTGAGGTTTCATTTTGAACATTGTTGGATACAGCCACTGATGTTTCTACATGGAAAAATATTTATAAATTAATTTAAGCATACAAAGATGAAGCTCAAATTCCTGTATTTATGAGAACGACAGCATCAGTAATACTATTAACAATAATCCCAAGAAAATTTACCTGCGTCATTAGACGTTGCAGGAACAGTAACCAAGAACCCCATATATGAAATTAATTCTTCTTCAGTAAACGTAACTTCAGCATTACAAATTTTCTCACCTATTGCTTGTTCTGCGTTTTCGTGAGATCCTACAAGAAAGTGTAGAGTCTACAAATCTTTGGCAGAAATGAATAAGGCACAGAACGAGTGAAGTGGGGGCTTTCTGATTTATATCACAATAAGACACTTGCAGTGCTACTAACATTCAAAGGTGAATAATAAAACAATTTTCTTACCACTGTCAGTCACTCTCAGAAACGATTCTCCACTTTCATAAGCTGATTTCAGCTGCGAAATAATTTGTTCTTCAGTAAAAAGATCGTCATCTATATCACTGTCCATTATCATGAATGAAGCTACAAGCATGGAACCACTTTCGAGCACTGTTAAATACGTAATAAGCCAGTAACAATGTGCTGTGGCTGAGTGCGCTTTTGTATTTACACGGTATTGTTTACAGACACGTGGTATTTAATTCTCTACAGTTCCGCAGTATTACCATCTATTTATTTACTGTGTCACGTACACAGTATTATTTTAGGATAATTTTTTCATGGTAAATAACTAAAAATTTGGCATTATGTCATTAAGAGCAGATGCGCGTATGGTCAACATCATCTGACTGAACAATAAAAAATCAGCAATTCGTCAATTACGCTGCATTGTTTAATCATCGACGATATTATATTGGTTGAGAGTAAATGTGACTCTTTGGCTGTTGTCGTGCAATTACATTGTTGGAAAATGCTGTCCTGTAATATTAAAGTCATTAAGAAAGGATTTTCGGAGTACCCTTACTACTACATTCCCATATGTTGTACTATATTTGTTGAATGGTGTGGTGTCACCGCCAGACACCACACTTGCTAGGTGGTAGCCTTTAAATCGGCCGCGGTCCGCTAGTATACGTCGGACCCGCGTGTCGCCACTGTCAGTGATTGCAGACCGAGCGCCACCACACGGCAGGTCTAGAGAGACTTCCTAGCACTCGCCCAGTTGTACAGCCGACGTTGTTAGTCATGGTTCACTGACAAATTACGCTCTCATTTGCCGAGACGATAGTTAGCATAGCCTTCAGCTACGTCATTTGCTACGACCTAGCAAGGCGCCATTACCAATTTATATTGAGCTTCTTATTACTGTACCGTCAGACCGATGTTCTACAGTTATGGATTAAAGTTAAGTATTACATCAACTACGTACTTTATTTGCTACTAAAAATTCCCTTAACTGTTCCAGACCTCACGCCAGTCTGCGTGTAATTAAACGCGTGCATTTCGGCCTCCTCTAGCAATACGGTGTTGGTTCTTCTGCCAACACAGCAAATGGTATCTGGATTAATTAAAAATTTGCCTAATATGTAATATATGATATCTCATCTCATCCCTAATTATTTTCTCCAGTATAGCTTTGCTGCACTTTAAATGTCACTCTGGCTGCTCTTCCCTGAAAAAATATTTTCTCACTTTCCAACACAATAATAATAACCAATTTTCATACATAGTTCTAAACAAAGAGATCATCTCTGAATCAAGAGTAAGTAACTAAAATCATTATTAACACAAATATATCAACAAGAACCCAAGCATGTATCATACAAAACACCAAAAAATATTACTCTTTTTATTTAGAAAAATCTTCTTGGAAAAAAAAGAACAAAGATTAACCTGCGATAGTTACATGCTATTAATTCAGAATCTGACACCTATAATACCAACACATTCAACAATTTTGTTCTATGTTTGCTATTTGCTATTCACTGTGTCATCTGCCAACCTAGAAACAACCTGCTTTTAATTTACACTTAATGACAGGAAAAATTCGCAGCAAAAAAAGAAATCAGCTAATCTTACCCTCTCAGTTGGATACTGACCAAAGAGGTCAGGATGCACAGAAAAATAAAATGGTCGCAAAGCTGTCGAAACTTCTGAAGAACTTAATAATCGGGAAAATCTGCATCTGTGTGTGCCAGTGGACCAAAAATACAGTGTCTTCTTTTGAAGTGCAAGCCTGCAAGGAGAACAAGTAATACAAAATTAATTTCACTATATTTGCACAAACAGGCTGCTTGTGAAGTGCTGCCTAGCTGAAGTATAATAATTCAAAACAAAGTGGAACGACACCAGTGTGAAGTAGTTACACAGCATGCAATTATTTCTGATCACAGCAGCAAGATGTAAACACAAACTGCCTTGTATAAATACATTACCTGACATAGTCAAGTTTGAAAACTTGGAGATAACTACCAGAAAAAGTGAACATCTAAGGTCACGTATCGAGTTGTAGGTGGATAACTATATTTGTAAGAGCACTGTCCACGAAAGGGACTGAGTTAGGTTTGAGTTTGCTCTGCACAATTTTAATCTACCGGTAAGTTTCATCACTCACATACATTTCTTCACAAAATCAAGGAATAAGCTCCAGCCGTGTATATTAAAAAACTAAAAACCCACCTAGATTTCGCAATCGAACGGGTTTTTAGTTTTTTAATATAATAACCAACGATTGCTGATGCGCTGTGATGTTGAAGGTTCCAGCCTTGTATGTTAGGTGACTGTATAAATGCAATTTAAAGAGTAGGCAAATATGCAGCTCGTTCATTATACGTTTAAATTTGATAATCATGTACAGATTCAGTCACAAACAAAAGGGAATTTCAATATGACACTCTGACAACATAAACTTAGAAAAATATATGAATCTGATACTGCACAAGCAACTAAGCTTTATCAGAGATACTGGATGTTCAATACAGCATAGTTTTGTAACTTTGAAAGTCAAAATTGTATAACTCCAGTAAAAGCTAAATATAATGTGTCATGCATAAGACTGCCATTATCTTTTTTTTTTTTTTCTTATTGAGACAGTTCTTTTTTCACTCATACAGATGAAGTACGAACAAAAGCAAAAATTGCACATTGGTCACAGCCTCACAGAGAGGAGAGACAAGCAGGCAACCAAATTAATAATTGTGTCCAAGTCATTCAAGGGAATATCCTAAGAAACATACAGAAACCAGACAATTTCAGAAATGATTTAAACATAGTTTTTGATGCAGTCTCTCTTTCAACTTAATTACTACTATTTGTACCTGTGGTACACCTACTTGTCAAACAAAAATCCACTTCTGAAACAGGTTGCATGTTTGGCCATATCTGGACCTCTAAATACCTCCCTGTTAGAGTGTCTTTATTTATGAACATGGTGATTGCTACAGGTACATCACTCTTGGCAATCATAATAAACTTCTGTATATAAACAAACAAACACCATCCGAACAGGTCTTGGGAGGCCCAACAGTACTGACCAGCTGCTGTGTCATCCTCATCCCTTAGGTATCACCAGATGCAGATACAGAGGGGCACATGATCAGACCACCACACTCCTGATTGTTATCACTTTTTGTGACCAGTGCCACTACATCTCAATCAAGTAGTCCTCAACTGGCCCCACATGACATGAGTGCACCCTGCTCGCCAACAGCACTCAGCAAATCTGGACGGTGACCAAACCAAGTTCTAGCCAAGTCTCACAGCACTTAACTTCACAAGGTCTGACAGGAACCAGGGCTACCACTTTTATATAGAACATTGTAAGGAAGAATCATCATATCATCTTGATTTGCTTTTGCCTTACGTGGAAGAGGTTTTTTTCAAATCTGGCTCAATGGAAGGAAAAGCATATCAACTCCAAATGAGAAAGTACATGTAGAATCACCTACCTGCATGAATTTGTGAAGAGAAAAGATCATAGCAAGCAAATCTTGAGTATCTACCACAAGCTAACACACACAGCCCTACTGTGTGTACCAGATGGAACATGGACCCCATTTGCTACTCACTGGTGCCAAATTTCTACCCCATTTCACTGTTACTACTCTTCACTCCACCTTATTTCTCTCAACACTCTATCTCACACAACCCTTCAACCCAATCAGTCTGCCACATGGGACAATGAAACTGTTACAACAATGTAGCCATACATTCTTATCTGAGTGTTTTGTTAGTCTGTGAGCTTCAAAGAAGGACAGTGTCTAAAAGATTCACAATAATTTCAATCTCTTTACATGCCCCTAAAAAGTAGAGTTCCAGTTCCACATTCACACATGCCCCTACATCTCCAACAGCGCTCAAGAAGCATCTGTAAAAGATGACTCTCCCTCCAGTTGCCCAATTTCACCATGAACAGGAACAACTAAACTCCATGTGGGCTTCCCCTACCTTTCACTGAAATGATGAGTTCTATTCCCACGTCCCCCAAAATGTTGTTCTGCCACCCAATCAATGTACAAAATATGCAGGTCCATGCTTATGGCACATCTACCTCAAACCCCTTGGCAAATGGGATATGCAAGATACAGGTGCAAGATATGTATTCATTTATTTATTTAACCTGATCTGATTAGGGCCATCAGGCCCTCTCTTACATCGGACAGGGTTCCACACATACAATATCTTTTTTACATCATAGTTACCTATAAAATAACAATTTTAATCAGACAAACAGTATTAAAATGATATGATATGATGTGTGTAAATAATACTGATTATGAACTAATAATGTCAACACTGGCAGTACTTCTACAGCTGCTGTTGCTGCTATCACCGCTATAGTTGGAGTCACGAACGATGGTGGTTGAGTTTAGGCTTGTTATGCACACCTACATCACGCATTCTCTGACGGCAAATGAGAGTTCAGTAGTGATCCAAGCACTCTGCTCTGAATGCTGTAGCTAATGCAAGCATTAAGTGTTACTGTAGCAAGTTCTTTGGTGAATTTTTATGCCATTTGTTGTGAGTTGTCATGGTTGATGGTGGTGATAAGTGATACATTCTGCACAAGCAAACTAGAGACTTTATTTGCAGGATATATGCTTTCTTCAAGGAGAAATCACACACATGCGCATACTGTCACTTGGAATCGTCACCAACACAATCCTTGTCCATGCCTCAACATGTGTGAATGCCATCATTCATGGATCAAACTATAATAATAATAATAATAATAATAATAATAAAAGGCGATGAAAAGAACAAACCACTAATAGGGCTAACCCCCTTTTAGTGTGATTAGTTGGTTCAGGACAGAACTAAAGAAGCCTCGGACAAGCGCCGTCACGGTCGGGGACGACGCTTGAACCCTATGCCCGCCCACAATGGTAACGACACTGCTAGCCAACTGGAAAATGATTCAAATCCAAATAGAGGTGTTTTGCAGGATATGCTTCCTGCAACCACCCTAGAAGGAAAACAAAGACAGAGGATGAGATGGTCAGATGAAGTTAATCGACACCTCATGGTCTGTTATTACCAAGCAACAAATCTAGGAACCAACACAACTGGATACAGATCACAAGTATACACAACATTTATCACCAGATACCCAGAATTGAAATTTTTAACAGAACAACGACTAGCTGATCAGATCCGTGTAGTGATCAAAAATAACAGGATACCCCAGTCAGAATTAGAAAACATCAAACAACAAGTTCAACAAATACTGGAACAAAATAATGTGCAATCAGAAGAAGAAGAAAATACAGTAATGGACCCAAACATCCCAGAGCAAACAAACAAAGAACAACACGCATCATTTAAACAATCAGAGGAAAACGAAATCTTAAGACAGCCACCAGAACAAGCACAAATAGAACACGAAGTGACACACATGTTAGATATAGAAGAAAAATTTCAGCTGACATATATAGAATGCAAAGACACAAATAGAGACATTAGACCATTCTTGCATAGACTGCCAAATAACCCACAAGTCGAAACAACAATAAAAACTATCAACACAATCATACACAACAAAATAAATGAAAACACAACTATGGAAGAGTTACGACTACTGGTTTATATAGGAGCACTCACTACACTAAATATACACACTAGGCAGAGATCAGAACCAACCAACACACAGAGGAAACCCACAAAACCAGCATGGAAACACAGGCTACAGATCAGAATAGAAAAACTGAGAAAAGACATCGGACAGCTAACACAATTTATAAGAAATGAAATGTCAGAAAAAAAACGAAAAAGGTTAGGTAAAATCTCATAACAAGAAGTGATATAGCAATTAGATGAAAAGAAGCAGAAATTACAAGCATTGGCCAAACGACTTCGAAGATACAAAAAAAAGTGACAATAGAAGGAAACAAAACCAAACATTCAACACAAACCAAAAGAAATTTTACCAGACAACAGATAACACACACATTAAAATAAACAATCCACCAAACATAACAGACATGGAACACTTCTGGAGCAACATATGGTCAAACCCGGTACAACATAACAGGCATGCACGGTGGATACAAGCAGAAACAGACACATACAAGATGATACCACAAATGCCTGAAGTGATAATTTTGCAACATGAAGTCACCCAAGCAATTAATTCTACTCACAATTGGAAAGCCCCTGGAAAAGATAAAATAGCAAATTTCTGGCTAAAGAAATTCACCTCAACACATTCACATCTAACTAAATTATTTAACATATCTAAAAACAAAGATGATGTGACTTACCAAATGAAAGTGCTGGCAGGTCGACAGACACACAAACAAACACAAACGTGTGTATGTTTGTGTTTGTTTGTGTGTCTGTCGACCTGCCAGCACTTTCATTTGGTAAGTCACATCATCTTTGTTTTTAGATATATTTTTCCCACGTGGAATGTTTCCCTCTATTATAACTAAATTATTTAACAGTTACATTGCAGACCTATACACATTCCCTGATACACTTACACATGGAATAACTTATCTGAAACCTAAAGATCAAGCAGACACAGCAAACCCAGCTAAATATCGCCCCATAACATGCCTACCAACAATATACAAAATATTAACTTCAGTCATTACACAGAAATTAATGACACATACGACACAGAACAAAATTATAAATGAAGAACAAAAAGGCTGTTGCAAAGGAGCACGAGGATGTAAAGAGCAACTGATAATAGATGCAGAGGTGACATATCAAGCTAAAACTAAACAAAGGTTGCTACACTACGCATACATTGATTACCAAAAAGCTTTTGATAGTGTACCCCACTCATGGTTACTATAAATATTGGAAATATACAAAGTAGATCCTAAATTGATACAGTTCCTAAACATAGTAATGAAAAATTGGAAAACCACACTTAATATCCAAACAAATTAAAATAATATCACATCACAGCCAATACAGATTAAGCGTGGAATATACCAAGGAGACTCATTAAGTCCTTTCTGGTTCTGCCTTGCTCTGAACCCACTATCCAACATGCTAAATAATACAAATTATGGATACAATATTACTGGAACATACCCACACAAAATCACACATCTGCTATACATGGATAATCTAAAACTACTGGCAGCAACAAATCAAAAACTCAACCAATTACTAAAGATAACAGAAGTATTCAGCAATGATATAAATATGGCTTTTGGAACAGACAAATGTAAGAAAAATAGCATAGTCAAGGGAAAACACACTAAACAAGAAGATTACATATTGGATAACCACAGCGACAGCATAGAAGCGATGGAAAAAACAGATGCCTATAAATATCTAGGATACAGACAAAAAATAGGAATAGATAATACAAATATTAAAGAAGAACTAAAAGAAAAATATAGACAAAGACTAACAAAAATACTGAAAACAGAATTGACAGCAAGAAACAAGACAAAAGCTATAAATACTTATGCTATGCCAATATTGACCTACTCATTTGGTGTAGTGAAATGGAGTAACACAGACCTAGAAGCACTCAATACACTTACACGATCACAATGCCACAAATATAGAATACATCACATACATTCAGCAACTGAAAGACTCACATTAAGCAGAAAGGAAGGAGGAAGGGGATTTATCGACATAAAAAACCTACATTATGGACAGGTAGACAATTTAAGAAAATTCTTTATAGAACGAGCAGAAACCAGCAAAATACACAAAGCAATCACTCATATAAATACATCGGCTACACCACTGCAATTTCATAACCACTTCTACAACCCTTTAGATCACATAACATCAACAGATACGAAGAAAGTAAATTGGAAAAAGAAAACACTACATGGCAAGCACCTGTATCATCTAACACAGCCACACATCGATCAAGACGCATCCAACACATGGCTAAGAAAAGGCAATATATACAGTGAGACGGAAGGATTCATGATTGCAATACAGGATCAAACAATAAACACCAGGTATTACAGCAAGCATATTATTAAAGATCCCAATACCACAACAGATAAATGCAGACTTTGTAAACAACAAATAGAAACAGTAGATCACATCACAAGCGGATGTACAATACTAGCAAATACAGAATACCCCAGAAGACATGACAGTGTTGCAAAAATAATACATCAACAGCTTGCCTTACAACATAAACTTTTAAAACAACAAGTTCCTACATACAAGTATGCACCACAAAATGTACTGGAGAATGATGAATACAAATTATACTGGAACAGAACCATTACAACAGATAAAACAACGCCACATAACAAACCTGACATCATACTCACCAATAAAAAGAAGAAATTAACACAACTAATCGAAATATCCATACCCAATACAACAAATATACAAAAGAAAACAGGAGAAAAAATTGAAAAATACATCCAACTGGCTGAGGAAGTCAAGGACATGTGGCATCAGGATAAAGTTGACATTATACCAATTATACTATCAACTACAGGAGTCATACCACACAATATCCACCAATACATCAATGCAATACAGCTACATCCAAACATATATATACAACTACAGAAATCTGTAATTATTGATACATGTTCAATTACCCGAAAGTTCCTAAATGCAATATAACACATACCGTACAGTTAATAGGAAGTGACGCTTGATCAAGGTCCGCGTCACTTTCCATTCTTAACCAGACTTAACGTCTGAGAAAGTAAAGAAATAAAAATAATGATTACAATGGCAAACATAAAAAGAATTTACAGGTCTATTAAAATAGATGATTTCTGATATAGTGAGTCTTGGGAAACAGAAATTTAAGGAGACTGCATCAGTGGAAAATGCTGGGAAATGAGGAAGATCTAGTTGGAAATAAGGATGTCATGGGTAATGAGTGCATACAGGGACAATGGTAGTCATTATTGTTCCTTCAGTAGACATGACATTAACTGCCTTCTCAGTACTCTAATACAATGTGTGAGGTTATTCCAGAGTCAGGTTATTGCTACTGACAAGGGAACCTCCCCATCGCACCCCCCTCAGATTTAGTTATAAATTGACACAGTGGATAGGCCTTGAAAAATTGAACACAGATCAATCAAGAAAACAGGAAGAAGTTGTATGGAACTACGAAAAAATAAGCAAAATATACAAACTGAGCAGTCCAGGTGAAAATAGGCAACATCAAGCATAATCTGAGCTCAGGAGCGCCGTGGTCCCGTGGTTAGCGTGAGCAGCTGTGAAACGAGAGGTCCTTGGTTCAAGTCTCCCCTCGAGCGAAAAGTTTTTCTTTATTTTCGAAAAATTATGATCTGTCCCTTTGTTCATTGACGTCTCTGTTCACTGTAATAAGTTTAGTGTCTGTGTTTTGCAACCGCACCGCAAAACCATGCGATTAGTAGACGAAAGGACGTGTCTCTCCAATGGGAACCGAAAACATTTGATCGCAAGGTCATAGGTCAACCGATTCCTCCACAGGAAAACACGTCTGATATATTCTATACAACACTGGTGACGGCATGTGCGTCAAATGACAGGAATATGTTGTCGACCCACCTAACTTGTACACTTGGCGAATGGGTAAAAAGATTCTTCTACGTTGCCTGATTCAGGCTTTCTTGTGGATGTGGTAATTACTCCCAAAAAAGTGATGAAAACATATGAGTTCGTCACATAAACTGCAACAAATGAATCCAACAGTTTCACAGTCACACACTTTTCCCTGTGCTCTGTCAAAACGTATGTTTTTAACATCTTCAAATTTTTCCGTGTGTAGACCGTCAAATCCTGCATATGTCCAAGCAAATCTGAACATGTCCTGGAATTTTGGAGAACGAAGTTGATTATGTGTGAGTGCCTGAACTTTGATAATTGTATGAAAATAAAAAATTAAACTTTTCGCTCGAAGGAAGACTTGAACCAAGGACCTCTCGTTCTGCAACTGCTCACGCTAACCACGGGACCACGGCGCTCCTGAGTTCAGTCAATCCTTGATGTTGCCTATCTTGTGCATGGATTACTCATGTTTGTATATTTTGCTTATTTTTCATAGTTCCACACAACTTCTTCCTGTTTTCTCGATTGATCTGTGTTCAGTTTTTCAAGTCCTATCCACTGTGGCAACTTATAACTAAATCTGAGGGGGGTGCAACGTGGAGGTTCCCTTGTGAGAAGGACTCCTAGAAAGTGGTTGAATGATTAAGTGGGATGAAAGGATTTTGTTCTGAAGGGAATGGTTACTTCTGCCATGTTGTTCAGACAAGAATGTTAAGGTCAAGGAAAGATATGAGGAACAGTGTATATTGATAAGACTGTAGAGAAGAAAAGGGGGGGGGGGGGGGGTTATGAAAATCCCTGTGCTTGCCTGCATCCAGCCATGATAGCTGTGCATATGATGGTGAAATATGATCACAGAGTCAAACATCACAGATATAACAAAGACAGACATTCATAACCAGTTCCTGGTGCTATGAGCTTTCCTGCAAGAGATCTTGCAAGATAACAGCACTGTAATCAACAATTGGAAGTGTAAGTGTTAGTCCAAATTTCTTTTTCATGTTAAGCGGGAAGAGCTTTTTATATTTTTGTAGAGCATGGAGAGATGCTGATGCCTTCTTGCACACTGCAGTTACGTGCAGAGTAAAATTTAGATTTCCATCTATTATTACTCCTAGATTCTCTGCTGAGGGAGTGAAGTTGATACGTGTCGTGTTTAGGATTAAAGATGGAAGGATTCCCGATATTTTGAGCTAATGAGCATAGAATGACCAACCAGTACCACTTCTTCCTATATTCTATGCCCATTTTGTTAGTGCTCTCAGGTCAGGATTGAGATTCCCGGCAGCTGTCTCCAGGTTTAATGGTTTTCCACTTAGATACAAATGGAGGTCGTCAGCATATTTGTGGTATTTGCAGTAGGACAAAACAGATGACACATCATTGATATACAATGAAAAGAGTATAGGGCCTAACACCAAACCCTGGAGGATACCTGACACTATTTGCATCCACTGTGACTGTATGGTGCTGGACATGATGCATTGCTGACAAGACGTCAGGCACGAGTGAAATTGTAGCAACATGACTGTCTCCATGAAAGATCATACACTGCTGTTAAAGCTCTTTAACAAGAACAGTGACTGTGCTCCAGTAGCCCTGCAGATGTTCCAGATACTCATGCGCATGAAAAAAGGCATCAGTCCATTGTCTGCCAAGGATCTAAAGAAACTGATTACAACATTCGAAAAGACGTGTTCTTTTGAAGTCCAGTGTGGCAGAGGGAGAAAAGCAACTAATGTGACATCTGTTGATGATGTGACAACAGCATTGTAGAAGGGGTCAAACGATGGTGTGCAAACATCTGATACAAGAGGAATTGCCAGAACACTGGACATGCCTGTGAGCATGAAGCATAAAGTTGTATAAAACATCCTGCATTGCTATGTTCAGGAGTTGCTTCCTGCTGACTTGCCAGCAAGACATATGCTTGATCTGGAAATTCTTGCCCACTTGGAAGGGGACTATGAATGGCCATGGAACATTCTGTGGAAGACAAAGCCCATTTCCACATCCAAGGACATGTCAATATGCAGAATATGGACAATGGAAAATCCACACACGTACCAACCCATACCACTTCCTCTGCAAAGGTAACAGCAGTATTGTGGTGCTATCTGATGGCATCACTTAACGTAGAGCCATATTTTTTCAAGGATTTGAGTCCTACAGGACCTGTTGCCTGTACCATCACTGGTAAATACTATGAGAGTCTTTTGTGCACCCACATTATTCCAACATCAACAGTGTGGATGTGTGGGTAGGACCACTTCTATGCAAGATAGCGCTGCTCCACACACTGCACAGCCAGTGATGCAGCTGCTGCAGAGGCATTTTAGAAAAAGCAAGAATTATCAGCCATCATTTTCCTGCTGCCTGGCCATCTAGATCGCCTGATCTTAATCCATGGGACTTCCTGTTGTGGGGTTATTCAAAAAATGTTGTGTTCAGTGCTCCAATTATGGATGTAACTGAACCGAAGGCACACACTGCGCAATGCATTCTGAACATAACCCCCTGGACACTCTGATCTGTTGTGGAACTTGCTGTTTCTTGATTTCAACTTGTCTCAAAACAATTAGAAACTGATATTTTCCTTTTTGTGCAGTTTTTGGCCCTAAGGCAATTGCAAATCAATGAAATTTTGCTTTTTATGTGGTTTTTGGTTTCAGGACAATAAAACCTGTTTTTTCCATCCAATCTGGTATGACCTTGACTTGGCGGAAGGACTTATCTAACTAATAGTGCCACAACTGTTGACTGTCTAAGTTGTGCAGTTATGCACATGGAACAGTACAGATGGTGTAATGTGCAACTCAAACCATAGCCACCGTATGGCGATTCATATATCATTTGTAGCCAACCCCATTTACATTAACATGCTTACAGTGCCATCTACTGGTAAAATTTTCGTTAATTTGTGTTTGTTCCATGACATTTACCCTGCGTTAATCATATGCTGTTAAAATTTGACATTATTCATGGCAGTGGTTCTCTTTCTACAGAATTTTGAAACTGGAACTTTAATTATTGACACCCTGTATATATTTTAAGGTTTTGAATGGTGCAGAAGAATGAAAATATGTCAATAATCAGAGGGTGCTGTGGCAATGTACTTTTTAGGTAGTGGCTTAACTAGTCCCTGTGTGCATGCCTCAGGGAAAACACATATTTAAGGAGTGGCTGAAGATATCTGCTGTAGTGGGCTATAGTGTGTCAAAAATAAGCTTTTTCTTTTGGACTGTAATGCCGTCACGTCCAGCAGATGCTGATCTGATGCGCTTAATGGATTTTTGGATACTATTGCAATTAACATGCTTCAGATAGAATTTTTCGTGGCTACAGTTGTTTACTCTCATGAAGTAATCAATAAGTCTCTGTTTCATTTGCAGTTCCATTTTAGTTGTAGGTAATGTGAAGTTCCAATTCAGTTCTTAGTCTGGGACAATGAGATCAGCTGCAGCTTTTACTTTGCCTATATCAACAACACACTTTATTTTCATAGGCCAGCTGGTCTATTTCTTTTGTTGGTTAATGTATGAGAACGCCTTAGTTTCACATTTCTCACAGCTTGACTAACTCTGTTCCGCTTCTGCTTGTAGGAAATATGATTCTGAGGCACAGGCCAAAGTCTTGTGCACCCAAGGAGCAGCACCCCTGAGTAAGTTGGTTATTAAATCCATGAAGTCTTCTGTTTATGTCCAAGAAGGGAATGCATGATGTCCCCCAAAATATTTCTTGCCTCTCAGTTGCAAATTCAGATAATTGTATGCAGCTACTAGCACAACCATTCCAGTTGTGTCATGTGCATGTCCTAGTAAGGTTGCAGCACCAAACAATGTAGCTGTTTGTGTTAGTTTGTTAGCTCTGAAGAAGTATTTTGACCACTACTTGACAGGAAAAAATTTTACAATGAGACATTTCTCAAAACCAACTTAAATATTTCCTTCTCTCAGAACAATGATGTCTTTTAATAAATGAGATATTCTCTGGTCTTTGTTTTAACTAACTGATCGTCAAGAACAGATCACTGTTACTCCCTTTACATGTTGGTTAAAATTAAAAAACTCATATTCATACTCTAGTTCAAGGACAACAATAAGTATTTTAATAAGAAAGAGAAAAGGGAGGGGGTAGGTTGGGGGGGGGGGGAGATAAGGAGAACAATGTTTACTATATGTACTGAAAGATTAAAACAGTGTTATCTACTTATATGTGGCTACTCACTACATCAAAAATGGATGAGTCAGCAACCATGTACCAAAAGAGAATGTCTTCCTACTTGAGGATGAGATCAGATAATAAAGAAAACTTTAAATTAATGCCCTTTATTATTTTGGTCAATTAAAATGGAGGACAACCCCATTTCAATGCGAATTTACAGCTGACTTGAATAAAGGCTACAAAATTGACTCTGTTAAAATGTGGCATATAGTCAATCATGTGTTAAAAGCTTTATAAATTGACGTCTCTGTATGGAGCATTGTAAATTCAGTGAGAAGGTGAATACTTGAGATGTAACCAGGGAATACTACTAAACAGTTAGGACAATCCCTGTGCATTGAGCCACTGAGTTTCTCCAAGTACACAGCCCTGTACACCAAAGTAGGCATCAACAGGCATGGTTTCAGTTCTTTAAAAAACATATGATTCAGTTAACAATGGACTATAGCTAAATAAATTGAAAATATACAATATCAAGGACTTACTCATGCATCCACCATACATCTATTTTTAGATAACTGTAAGAAGTGCACAAAACTTCTGTACAAAATAGATAAAATTATATTATTTCCAGTTGACTAGTGGTACAGTAATACAGGGTGTTACTGACGGCTTAAGTTTTTGGACCTTCCTCTCACTGATGTTGATTAATGATACTGCTAAACCATCCCCTCCTTATCATTCACACATGACAAGCTACGCAAATGACACCTCTTTTGTTTTATGGGAAAAAGACTATAATGAGCCCACATCAGTTGTGATTGGTTGTGTGACAGATATTAGCTTATATTCTCTTCGTCAGGGCTTAAACATTAAAGCATCAGAATTCCAGTTACTAGCATTTCAGACAGTTAGCTCACATCAGATGGAAGTGGACATTATATGCAATACCTCAGCATTGGAAAATGCCAATATTAACTTTCTTGGTTAATGGGTAAATCGCATTAACTTTATTTGGGGGAAAACTAGCAATGGATTGTACCCATTCACCTAACTGTCAAAGGAGTCCCCAGCACAACATTAAAAATGCAGTTAGGTTGGTGTGTGGACTAGGACACAGAGAGTCCTAAATCTAAGGTCACTGCTGATAAAATAGAAATAGTGTTTCAGGAGACAAGCTCCCATCAGCAGGATTAACTATCCAAGAAATGCTGCCCAGATGAACAAGTGTTAGTGTTGCTGGCTGTTGATGCAAAGGTCCTGATTTCAGTTCATGGGGCCATCTCAGATTATTCTTAGGTGGTAAAGTCTGGAACAAGCTCCACTCATCCTCACATTGAATTGGGATCAGATCAAAAGGCACATACCTGGCTGGAAGTCAAACATTTACTTGTTATCTATGAAATCAATTACTGAACATGTATTGCACGTAAGTTAAATTTACTGTCATTAAATTGAAAATTTAATTTTAAAAGAATCATGTAAGTATAGATGCAAAACAGTTATCCACAGAAAACTCCATGGTGGTCGTATGACTAGGTGAGCAGCACCGTGGTGATGATACTAAACTGTTGCATGCAGGGTGGCGAGTTCAAAACTCACCTGGACTGTAGAATTTTAATTTCTATATTCGGTTTGAGTACATTCGAGAAGTATCCACAAATTTCAAGAATCATTGTACTGGAATGTTCTGTAGCTGTATATATACTGTATGTGTTCCGGCCGGAGGCAGTTCGCTCCACGCTCTTGTATGTGCAAGTGCTGAATAAACCTTCGTTAAGTGAAGTCAGTGTTCCTTATTCATCTACTTACACCTTCTACGTGACATTATTCTAGTGGAGGCGCTGGGTATTGTACCTTGTGATAGTGCCCATTATCAACGACACAGTGGCTTCCATCGGGCCACGACAGAGCCGTTGTTTACGTGGCGAGAAACGCGAGTTCGAGCCATATGCAACAGATCCCAATCTATCGGAGACAAAAGAAGAAGAGGACATTACGATGACAGCAACCACATGAGACATCCTTCCGGGTTCTCTGGTGACGATGGCCAATATCCAAACAAGTGGCTGAAGGTACATGAGTGTATAGCCAAATTTAACAAATGGGATGACACTGTGTGTTCGGCTAACATATTTTTCTACTTGGAGGGCACTGTCAAGCAATGGTATGAGAACAATGAGGAGAAATTCACAAGCTGGGAAGTATTCCAGGCGGATCTGTGCAAGTATTTCAGCGACACACAACAACAGAAGCGCAAGGCTGAAGATAAATTAAACTGCAGGGCACAGCGTCCAGGAGAAGCTACAGTATACTACACTCAAGACACTTTGAAGCTGTGTAAGATAGTGGATCCTAGAATGAAGGAGAAAGATAAGGTTGCACATCTCATGAAGGGTGTGTATCAAGCCCTACTTCTGAAGGATGTTTTGACAGCAGACGACTTCATATAATGGTGCCAGTATATCGAGATGATGCATCAAAAAAGAATTACACGCAATAAGTTTGAACGGCTTCCAATCGTTGTATTGATGTCTGTGATGGAGGAAGCAACTGATTTCACAAGTGTTCTTCGTCAGATAATGAGAGAGGAAGTTCAGAAGGCACTTGGATTGCACAGCGAGCAAAAAACCGAGATGCTTCAAGGGACCATAAGGGAGGAAGTGGAACAGACAGTGAAACCAATTTCTCGTCCTTCATTTCCCTTTAAAACGGTGAAAAAAATCGAGACCCAGGTGGAGTTACATTCCTACAATGCCGCATGAGGAACCTGTCTGGGCACCAAGGACCCAGCATAACCAACCAGTATGTTTCCACTATGGACGAAGGGGACATGTGGTGCGCTATCATCGAGAAAAGCGGTGGATATTTGATGACGTCCAAGCCAGAAGACAGCAGACCGATCTTAGCTGACGCCAACGCTGAGATGATGAAGATGAACAAGATGTGGGTGCATGATGACGAAGGTCACCATCACCGCAAGCTGGCCGCTGGAGAGGACGCTCCCCAGCATGCTGATCAAGGTCTCCATCGCTGTTTAGAAGCTCCAGCCAATCATCTAGCCGCCACAATATGGAAAACTAAAGGGTGTGACCTTCCTTGGAGGTGAGGTCACTGAAGAGAAAAATCCTCCACTGTCAATCACTACAAAAATGATAGGAAACTACGTCAATATCCACATGGATGGCTGACCAGCCCAAGCTCTTGTGGACTCTGGAGCATCATATTCAGTCATTTCGGAGAAGTACTGTTGCCAGTTGCAGAAAACCGTATTCGTCAACAACAAAATATCTCTGCTGAAGGTGTCTAATGGGAAATACGTAAAACCTACAGGAAGATAGGTCATTTGTGTGAGTATAAGTGGCCATACACAGCCCTTAGAATTTATCGTCTTACAAGAGTGTATTCATGATGTCATTCTCGGATGGAACTTTTTGAAAGCTTCTCAGGCGATTATAGATTGTGGTCACTCGAAGATTATTTTAGACCAGATGAGATACTGTGGACAGGAAGATGTGCATCCGAGTGTGTGGAGACTATGTGTGCTGGATGAAGTGATCATTCCTGCAGTCAGCGCTAGAAAGGTAACTGTCATGTGTCATCCCATGCATCAACCCACGGATCTTGTAGTGGAATGTAAGAGCAGCATACCACTGAAGAATAACTTGGTCATCCCAGCCTCTGTTGTCTCGTTTAAGAACAGATTCGGTGAATTGTGAATAGTTAACTGTTGCCGCGAACCGCAGATCCTTCCAAGATGCAAGTGCATAGCAAATGCTGAGCCGTTAATTGCAGAACAGCTGAATGTCATAGAAACCTCCCATGCCGAGTCTGTGGGCAAAATTAGTGCTACCACTAGGAGACAAGATCTTCTAGCACGACTATCACCAGATCTCACTAAGGAACAACAGAAGAAGCTACTTGCCATTCCTCAAGAATTCTCTGAATGCTTCAATCCAGAGGTGAAGAGCAAATTAGACAAATCGATAGTGAAGCACCGGATTAGTACTGGAGACCATCAACCAATAAGCCAGAGAGCATACCCCAATAAGCCAGAGAGCATACCGTGTGTCAGCAATGCAATGTCAAATAATTCGCGACAAGGTAGAGAAAATGATGAAGAACGACATTGTTCAGCCTTCGCAGAGCCCATGTTCATCACCAGTGGTCCTCGTCAGGAAGAAGGATGGCAGTTGGCGCTTTTGTGTTGATGACAGGAAGCTTAATAAGATAACTAAAAAGGATGTTTACCCTCTTCCACAAATTGACGATACACTAGATTGTCTGAAGGGGGCTAAGTTTTTCTCAACCATGGACACTTACTCAGGATACTGGCAAATCAAAGTATATGAGGCTGATCGTGAGAAAACTGCATTCATCACCCTTGAGGGCCTGTGTGAGTTCAAGGTAATGCTGTTTGGTTTGTGTAATGCACCAGCAACTTTCGAACGAATGATGGATAATCTTCTAAGGCACCTGAAGTGCATGATGTGTCTTTGTTATTTAGATGACATTATAGTGTCCTCAGAGACATTTGATTAACATATAAAAAGACTGAGGGGTGTTCTTAAGTGTCTCCAACAATGTGGACTGAAACTTAATCAAAAAAAATTGTGTCTTTGGAGCAAAAGAAATCAAAATATTTGGACACCTTGTGTCAAACGAAGGTGTGTGGCCAGACCCAGAAAAGGTGACATCTATAACGAAATTTCCTATTCCTAAAAGCATTAGAGATGTGAGAAGGTTCCCCGGATTATGTTCTTATTACCGTCATTTTATCAAAGACTTTTGTATCAAAGCCAGGCCACTCCAAGAGTTGTTAAAAGCTGATGCTAAATTTGTCTGTGGTGGTGCTCAACAAGATTCTTTCGGTGTGCTGCGAAAAGCTCTGATGACTGACCCTGTACTTGGTCTGTATGATGAGAGAGCGCATACAGAACTACACACAGATTCCAGTGGGTATGGGCTCAGTGCTGTTCTGGTGCAAGTTTCGGATGGAAAAGTACTTTTATATTCCATGGATCATTTGCACCATAGATTGTAATAATGTGGAATGAGACATTTTATATTCACATTACAAATTATTTTGTAAATAATGCTACATGCTGATCATTTACTTAAAGTGGCATAATGTGTACCTTCATAGCTGAATGGCCAGTGTAACAGAATATTATGCGAGGGGCTCGGGTTCGATTCCTGACCAGGTCAGAGATGATCACGATTGAGCAGCACATACTATTCTTACAGCATTTTTTGAGCAATGAAGACTTTCTTTTTCAAATCTGACTTGCCCCAGAAAACTAGCCCATATGACATTACAGAAAGCAAAGACACAAAATGTCAGATTACTGATTTCTCTCTTACCAACATTTGCAATTATTCTGGGTGTAAATGTGGCTGAGCTACATTGCTTTAGGAGCTCCAAATTGTGCTTTTTTCACTTTACATTATCATCAATACATATCTTAGACTTGTCATTGGTGTAGTACCTTCTGATGAGCAGAACTAAATATGTTGTGCCTGTTTGAAATTGAGATAGAGGCCATTCACAAAAGACCTGTAAATATACTTTTAAGAACATTGTTTACCATTTCTTCTGTTACTGCATGCCTGCTTATA
Organism: Schistocerca nitens; assembly: GCF_023898315.1. Taxonomy (NCBI): domain Eukaryota; kingdom Metazoa; phylum Arthropoda; class Insecta; order Orthoptera; family Acrididae; genus Schistocerca; species Schistocerca nitens. The sequence goes on from NC_064615.1 coordinate 451,330,452, forward strand.
TTGATTACAATACTAGTGTCATCCACAAAAAGAACTAATTCTGCTTGTTGTGTATTAAGTACTGCTTGAAAAATTTTGTGGGTTAACTTGTAAATGGGATTCTCAGAAGAGCAACTCTTCTTAAATCCAAACTGTGATTTGCTGAGGGTATTATTGAAGCTCAGGTGAGATTATATTCTAGAATACATCACCTTCTCAAAAATTTACAATAAAGATGTCAGTTGTGATAAAGGTCAGTAGTTACTGACATCTCTCTATCACCTTCCCTGTAAAGGGATTTAAGAATGCATATTAGTGTCTCTCTGGAAAATGCCTTGACTTAGTGATGCATTAAATATTTCAGATAAAACAGGGTTTATTATATAGAAACAAATCTTTGGTTCTCTACTGGACACATGATCACATCCAGTTGAGCATTTATTTTTGAGAGAATACATAATTTTCTTAATTTCAGGAGGAGAGCTGCTTTTTCAACACTCTGCTGTAATTTTTATCTTTAACTGTTTGTCCCTTTATTTAGGAAATGGTTATTAAACATAAATGGCAACTCTGTCTCACCTTTTACAGGCCTTCCATTTAATTCAATAGTGATGTTATCCCGTTCTATGCCTGACTGTACAGTCTCATTTCACTGCACTCCATGTGGCCTTAAGTCTGTGGTTGGAATTACTAATTCCTGACATAATGTGCAAGTTCCTCGATTTTTAATAACTTTTCTTGGTAATGTTTAGTAGTAGTAGTAGTAGTAGTAGTAGTTGTTGTTGTTGTTGTTGTTGTTGTAGTTGTTGTTGTTTGCAACTACTGCAGGATCTCTTAATTGTTCTTTGGTTAAAACAACAGTTGGGACCGCAATAACATTTGTTTTTTATGGCCAGTTTTGACTTTGTTAAAGCCATCCTCAGTTTTTATTTATTTATTTATTTATTTATTTTTGGCCCCTGTGGCTAGCACTGGCAGCTCCTCCGTTTTTCATGTGTTACCAAGATCCCAGTGTATGATTGTGGTAACATGTGGAAAACTGAGGAGCTGCTAGCACCAGCCATAAGGAGGCCAAAAATCTGAGGATGGCTTTAACATAAGTCGAAACCGATCATAATAAACAAATGTTATTGTGATCTTGACTGTTGTTTCAACGAAAGTATAGCACCAGATCCCTGCGCTCCATGGACAGTGTTGTCTAAATTTATCTACTTGATCTTGCCAACAGATCTACTTCCCTTTTCCTTTTACAGGATAGTTTACTCCCTCTAGTGATCCATGATTTTTTATATAGCTAATTAGCTTATGTGGAAAGCTATTTTCAAATAATGAAATTAATTTATCATGGAATAGATAAAATTTTATGCCACCATTTGGTTCGTTACAAATTTCATCCCAAGTCATCTAGAGTAAACCAATTTGGAAACATCTGTTATGGAGTGATTAATTATTCTGATTGCCACTGAATACCTATTGCAACTGTGTAGGGAGAAAATTTATTACTGGGTATTTAGTTATTTTCTTGCTTTGAGATTCAGCAAAAAAAAAAAAACAACAAACAATTGGGGTCCTACTGTCTTTACCCACCTGTATTGGAAACTTAATTACTGAGATCAAATTGCAGAATCAAAGAAAGGTTTCCAGATCAATTTTCCTATCAGAATCCTTTACAAAATCTACACTGAAATCACCGCAGACTATTAACTGTCAATTTTGACCATATATGTAATTGGATAAATTAAAAAATCTACTCATCAAGCGGCAGCATAACATACACATAAAACTATGATATAATAATGCAAATTTTCGAATCAGTGGCTCCTTCTTCAGGCAGAAGGGTTGAAGGGGGAGGAACAGAGGTGAAGGAAAAATTTCTCATCCTCTCCGGTAAGTCTCCCCTGTCCTGAAGTTGTGTGTGACTTTCCCCGAAATCTACCCCTTTTCCTAGACCACTCCTGTACTTTTCCTTCACCCCTCTTCCTTCCCCTTCAACCCTTCTGCATGAAGCAGGAGCTGCTGGCTCTGAAAGTTTACCTAATTATAACTTTCTTTTTTTTTTTGTGTGTGTGTGTGTGTGTGTGTGTGTGTGTGTGTGTGTGTGTGTGTGTGTGTGTGTGTGTGTCTTCAGCCGCTGCTTGGTGAGTATCTAGTGAGAAATCCAAATTCCTCATAGACACATCAAAGTTTCTCAGCAGGGATCTATATATAGTTACAATTAAAAGTGATCTATTTTTCAGTATTAATTCACAAGCAAACACTTCTTTGTGCTGATCACTAGAAAATCTAATTCTCTCAATGTTTCTGAACTTATGTTCTGTCTCAATATATACTGATAAGCCAAAACATTATGACCACTGCACACTGTGACACTGGATGCCCCCTGGTGGTGTAGCAGGCACGTATCGTGGTAACAAAAATGTGTGTAAGCGGAGCAGACCCAGACAGGTGATCACCCTAGTGAATATATGGGCTGCAAATGGGGAAATCCATTGAGATAAGCGACATCAACAAAGGGCAGATTATTATTAAGCAGATACTGAAAATGGCAAAGCTGATTGAATGTTTTCTTGTTCTGTTGCCATGAGCATCTACAGAAGGAGGTAAAAGGACAGTGAAACTAGCAGTAGGCACTAAGTGGTTGGGCATGCACGACTCTTCACAAAATATGGGATTTGGGGGCTTGCCTGCTCTGTAAAGTAGGATAGATGGTGATCTTTGGCATCTCTCCCAAAAGAGCACATTGCTAGTGCACACACAAGTGTTTTGGGACACACCATTCATTGTACATCATTGAACATGGAGGTCCACAGCAGACCACCCCTACCTGCTCACTTGTTGGCCCAACGACATCATGAATTAAAACTGCAATGGGCACAAGACCATTAGGATTCAACCATCGATCAATGGAAACATGTTTGCTCCTTGAGTGAATCACATTTTTGCCACACTAGATCAATGGTCGTCTCCACATACACCATCAATGAGGTGAACAGTGGCTCGAAACATGCAGTGTGCCACAAACACAGGCTGGTGGAGAAGTATTATGCAATGGGAGACATTCTCCTGTGCTTGCATGGGACATGTGGTAGTAATTGAAGACACGCCGACACTTCAAACCACCTGCATCCCTTCATAATTGATATCTTCCCCGACAATGATGTCACCTTTCAGCAGTATAACTGTCCATGTCTCAGATCCATCACCACCCTAAAGTGGTTTGAGGAGCATTATAGTGAATTCATGTTGATGTCTCTGTGACCAAATTCACCTGATGTAAATCCTATGGAACCAGTCTTGGTCGCTATCGGGTGCCAACACCACATAAGCAAATCAGAGGCCCGTTATTTACAAGAGTTACATGACCTGTGTGTAGACATCTAATGCCATGTACCTCCACAAACCTATCGACGAACCATCAGATCCCTGATACACAGAATCAGTGATTAATTTTCGTTCAAAAGATGCACAAACAAGCTATTAAGCAGATGGTCATAATGTTTGGGCTCATCAGTGTATGTAACAACTCTTGCTTTTCCCATATTAGTTCTACATGAGTAAGATGCAGGAATGCAATACTTCATATTTAACTTATCTAACTCTGTGGTTATGTGATGCTCAGATAGCTATAGGATGTCTGTCTTTTCAGAGTTCCCTAAATTTTCCAAACAGACAAGGAGCTCTTCTAATCGTATCACTCAATCTTCTAATAATCTGATGAAATAAGCTAATCTTAGTTTTCTGCTCATTCTTATTCATTTTGTGGTGCTCGTCCGTTATTTTAAATTCTTTCACAACAGGAGCTTAATTCTGATTCCAACCTAAAAAAAAAAAGGTTCTGCGACACTAGGGACCACAGAGATCTTGCTTTCTGTGATGGTGTGCCCAACCCCCTACCCTCCCACACATTTTCTGCAAGAAGCTCAGCCAATCTACATTTCCCCTCTCTTATTCAGATGTACACTGCATCTAGTATATTCCCACCTCTGAACTGCAACAACAGACACTGCTCTCAATTAAGTGCTCACATGCCTCACAGCAGTGTTAACACAGGTTGGTCACAGCACTGTAGGACATTCACAAAACTACTAAGTTTATGTGTGAAGGAGGAGGGGGGGATTATTATTCTATTTATTTCAGGTCACCCCTAATGCTGTAGAATAAATTTCTTTTATTTCATGTCTATGTTCACAAACCTGTAGGTCTTCAGACTACAGGTTTCAGTCAGCAATGAAAATCTTCACAATTAAGGTGATCTACGAACTTATGCAACTTATTTATAGTCTGTTGTTAGTTTTTTGTGTGTTCATTGGCTCACAATCATTATGTTTCAACATGCTCAGGAATGCCTCACTACACTTATGAAAACTTCTTTTCCTTGGTGGTAATACAACACCAACACTGTATATCTTGTATGTACATTGATGAACTCAGTCATCCACCTTTAATTAATATGAGAGGCAACCACATTTTTTATGGCTGCATAAGGACCTTGATCCTTTGCCAGAGTACAGTTAGTCATGAACTGGAAAGAAAATTTTGTTATAAGTAATATGTACATGAACTACTCTGTTTTATTAATTACTAACTTCACACAATGGTACATGTACTATCAGACTGTTGTCAGTTGGCCTAGTTAATTAAGAGTTGACACCAATAGGCTATGGTGTATTCACTGCAAACTATTATCACATCTTTTTCTGTATTATATTACTTATAAAATAATTGTGTAATTGCTCTGTAGTATTAGTCTAACTTCCTGACATTTGCATTAACAAATCAGTCAGCAGTTATTGAATAGCAGGTGCCAATTTTGAGTGTTAAATGATATTATTAACACATGTTTATAAATTACAACGAAAACTAACAGATTGTAGTAACTGACTCTCCCTTGGGCTACAATGTAAGTAATGAAGTCACATTCTATTACACACACTGTGGTACATTATGCATTTTACCCTAACTAATACAGTATCCTGCAGTAGAAAAATTCATTTAGTTTCTCTTCTGATGGGCATACATCATTAGCTAAACGGAAGGAGGTCTTGTATGTAACACAAACAATAGCTGACACAATAATGATATGGAAGTATGCCCCAGTAATGAAAAGGATATCAACCCAAATAACAGACTATAACCAGCCCTACAACATGATGCTTCCTTATGCCTAATAACTGGTGTATATAACTTAATACAAATATTAAATTAAACAGTTACTAATTTTATCTGCAATATTAAAAAATAATTAGTTGCTCTGAAACAATGTTGAGATTTGTGCGCCAGGATGCATTAGACAAATAAATTAAAATGTTATGTTCTGTGGTAAGTCCTTCTGGAATTCCATTCTTGATTGGTGTATTAGTTTACATATCTAAGAAAGTACAAATATTCCTGACAACAGAAGCTTTATCGGAAGTACAACAAAAGATATACTTAACACTGAAAATAGTAAATAATCCTGTTCATCATCTATCATAATACTTTAGCCATAAGAGTGAAGTCTCATGAAAGCCTTGCATTAGATGTCTGGAACTCCACCCTATACCCCCTCTGCATTTATACTCCACAGCCAACATATGGTGCATGGCAGAGTGCACCTTGTACCACTGCTAGTCATTCACTCTCTTGTTCCACTTGCAAATGGAAAAATGACTGTCCATATGCTTCTTTGTGAGTGCAGATTCTCTTATCTTGTGTTTGCGACCCTCACATGAGGGATTGTGTAAGTACTTTTGGATTAAAGAAGATCACTCACTAAAAGGCAGAAGCATTCAGAGGCACATACAAAAGAAAAAAAAAATGCCAGCTTTTGGAGTATTCCTTTTACGAGCTAGAGTAAAATATACATGGAAAAAAATGCGCGTGCACACACACACAAAATATACATGGAAAAAAATGCGCGTACACACACACACACACACACACACACACACACACACACACACACACACACACACACACACACACACACAACCCTATATGGTCAGCGCATTTACTGTTCATCCAGCCGGCACCATGTAGGGACATAGGCATATTTGTGGGTGTCTACTTGTTTCCTGTGTGTATTTTGGTCTAGCTCAAAAAAGGATACCTCTAAAAACTAGCAAGTTTTCTTTCTTGCGTGTGTGACATACAATTACAGTGCTTCTGCCTTTCAGTATGTGGTCTCCTTCAATCCAAAAGTACTTACATTCTACCTTCCTACATTTACATGTGATATATATTGATGGCAGAAAGATCTCCACGGTAGCAGAGCACAGAACACACATTTCAATTTGAAGAAACCAAGAGGCTGTGTACGGCGAAAGGTTTTGGGACTCTCTTATTAAAGAGGCAGTGGAGATATGTCAGTGATAACCTGGTCAACCAGGATAGTGGCTTCCAACTCAGCACCACATGGAACACAACATTATCAAGAATAAGATGAGAGCACACCGATGGAGGCAGGTCTGTGGCGGCGGATGGAATAAACAGGCCACACCGAGACAAGACGCCAGGACCTGGTGACCGCGGCTCCTCCCCGCCATGCGCTGCTACGCTGATTCTACTTGCACCTGATTCGCCCAACCGGTGCCGAGGATGCAGACAAGCTCGTAGTCCAGCAGCTACAAAGAACTGGACGAGACGTGAACCCGACACTTCGCCTGAAGGTGGCAAGTAAGGAACTTCCTGAAATGTTACTTGAGAACACATTGACTCAGCTGTCAACCCAAGAAGATTTTATCATTGGTGATAATAGTTCAAAAGAAAACGCCTTGCAGTACATGGAAGAGTCAGTTTTGAGAAATCCTTACCAGATTAATTTTCATCTAAGAACCTCCTGTTAAATAAGGAAAATCATTAAATCTTTGAAAAATAAATGTTCTGTTGGGGTAGATGACATCTATAACAAGATATTAAAAAAATGTGGAGCAGTTACAGCTGATATCCTGAATCACATCTGTAATGCATCACTAACTCAAGGTATTTTCCCAGACAGGTTAAAATACGCCACTGTCAAGCCTCTCTACAAAAAAGGGGACACCAAAAATGTCAATAATTACTGGACAGTATCCTTGCTCACAGCATTTTCAAAAACTGTCGAGGAAGCAATGTACCCAAGAGTGGTTGGCCATGTCAGCAGTAATGGGATACTTAGTAAACCACAGCTTGGATTTCAAAAATGCTGTTCCACTGAGACAGCAATGTACAATTTCACTGCCCACATAATAGTGTGTTTAAATAGTAAAATGTCACCAATAGGAATCTTCTGTGACTTATCCAAAGCATTTGATTGAGTGAACCATGGCATTATGTTAAAAAAATTGTGGTTCTATGGTATAAATCGAATAGCATATTAGTGGTTTAAGTTATATCTACACAACAGGAAGCAAACAGTTTCTTTATATGGTTTAAGTGATTTAAGGAAGTTTCCCACTTCATCTAACTGGGGTGAAATTACACTCCTGGAAATTGAAATAAGAACACCGTGAATTCATTGTCCCAGGAAGGGGAAACTTTATTGACACATTCCTGGGGTCAGATACATCACATGATCACACTGACACAACCACAGGCACATAGACACAGGCAACAGAGCATGCACAATGTCGGCACTAGTACAGTGTATATCCACCTTTCGCAGCAATGCAGGCTGCTATTCTCCCATGGAGACGATCGTAGAGATGCTGGATGTAGTCCTGTGGAACGGCTTGCCATGCCATTTCCACCTGGCGCCTCAGTTGGACCAGCGTTCGTGCTGGACGTGCAGACCGCGTGAGACGACGCTTCATCCAGTCCCAAACATGCTCAATGGGGGACAGATCCGGAGATCTTGCTGGCCAGGGTAGTTGACTTACACCTTCTAGAGCACGTTGGGTGGCACGGGATACATGCGGACGTGCATTGTCCTGTTGGAACAGCAAGTTCCCTTGCCGGTCTAGGAATGGTAGAACGATGGGTTCGATGACGGTTTGCATGTACCGTGCACTATTCAGTGTCCCCTCGACGATCACCAGTGGTGTACGGCCAGTGTAGGACATCGCTCCCCACACCATGATGCTGGGTGTTGGCCCTGTGTGCCTCGGTCGTATGCAGTCCTGATTGTGGCGCTCACCTGCACGGCGCCAAACACGCATACGACCATCATTGGCACCAAGGCAGAAGCGACTCTCATCGCTGAAGACGACACGTCTCCATTCGTCCCTCCATTCACGCCTGTCGCGACACCACTGGAGGCGGGCTGCACGATGTTGGGGCGTGAGCGGAAGACGGCCTAACAGTGTGCGGGACCGTAGCCCAGCTTCATGGAGACGGTTGCGAATGGTCCTCGCCGATACCCCAGGAGCAACAGTGTCCCTAATTTGCTGGGAAGTGGCGGTGCGGTCCCCTACGGCACTGCGTAGGATCCTACGGTCTTGGCGTGCATCCGTGCGTCGCTGCAGTCCGGTCCCAGGTCGACGGGCACGTGCACCTTCCGCCGACCACTGGCGACAACATCGATGTACTGTGGAGACCTCACGCCCCACGTGTTGAGCAATTCGGCGGTACGTCCACCCGGCCTCCCGCATGCCCACTATACGCCCTCGCTCAAAGTCCGTCAACTGCACATACGGTTCACATCCACGCTGTCGCGGCATGCTACCAGTGTTAAAGACTGCGATGGAGCTCCGTATGCCACGGCAAACTGGCTGACACTGACGGCGGCGGTGCACAAATGCTGCGCAGCTAGCGCCATTCGACGGCCAACACCGCGGGTCCTGGTGTGTCCGCTGTGCTGTGCGTGTGATCATTGCTTGTACAGCCCTCTCGCAGTGTCCGGAGCAAGTATGGTGGGTCTGACACACCGGTGTCAATGTGTTCTTTTTTCCATTTCCAGGAGTGTACATTAGGTGTTCCACAGGGTTTGATCATGGGTCCCCTTCTGTTATTGATGTATGTGAATGACCTCCCTCCTTATCTGAAACAAGAAGCTAAACTGACACTGTTTGCTGATGATACAAGCATCATTATTAATCCAGTAAAAGAAACTCCAATATAAAATGATACAAATAACATCTTTGGAAAATTTATTGACTGGTTTTCTGTGAATGGATTTTCTCTGAACTTTGAAAAACCACAGTATGTCCAATTTTCTACTGCAAGGAGTACAGTTCCTTCATCAAAAATATAACACATAAACAGAACTCGGTAGCCAGGGTAGATCATGCTAAGTTTTTGGGAGTATATATATGTGGATGAGAACCGCAATTGGAAAATTCATATTTTGGATCTCCTAAAGCGACTAGGTGAAGCAACGTTTGCAACCAGAATAATTGCTAATTTTGAGAATATAGAAATTAGCAAGCTAACTTACTTTGCATACTTTCAGTATCTGATGTCATACGGAATAATATTTTGGGGTAACTCAACATTTATTGCAAAAAGTATTCACTGCTCAAAAGAAAGTGGTTACAATAATGTGTGGGGCTCACAGTCGCACATCTTGTAGACATCTCTTTAAAAGGTCGGGAATTCTTGTAACAGCGTCACAGTACATTTACTCAGTAATGAAATTTGTTCTCAACAACATGGACCAGTTTAAAAAAATAGTGACATTCATGATACAATACCAGAAGAAAGAAAGACTTACACTATCCTCTACTTAACCTATTGTTGGCACGGGAAGGGGTAAAATATGCTGCTGTAAAACTTTTCGATAAATTACCAGACGGCAGTAACAGTTTTAAAAATAAACTGAAATCTCCTTGACAATTCCTTCTATACCACAGATGAATTCTTGAATAGGAACAAATAAATCTATAGGTATTTAATATATGTATTTTGTGCAATTTTTAGGCCATGGGGTAGCTAACAAAAATTTTAAGCTCTTCTTTTTAAAATAAATAACAAGAAGGAGGCCTTCATTCATGTGTGCATTTCTTATGCACTTGACACGTTCCACATCAAAATGGTTACTATGAGGTTGATCAATAGAACACTTAACTAACTAAATCAAGGGAAGTAGGAGTTGAGAAGGGAGTGAGACTGGGTTGCAGATTGTCTGGAACATTATGCAACCTGTATGTTTGGCAAGCAGAAACAGAAACTGAACAGAAGTTGGAAAAGGTAATTAAATGTTCAAGAAGAAGAATTAAAAACTTTAAAAGTTTGCCAATGCCACTGTACTTCTTTAAAAGACAGCAAATGACTTGGAAGACTTGTTGAAAGGAATGGAGTCTTGAGAAGAGGTTGCAAGATTAATGTCAATGAAAGAAAAATGAATTAAGTCAAACAATACCGAAGGAATTAGATGAAAGTGAGACACTAAAGGCAGCAGATGAGTTTTGCTATTTGGGCAGTAAAATAACTGATGGCTGAAACAGAGTGGCTATAAAATCCAGACTGGCAACAAATACAAGGAAAGCATTTAAGAAAGAGAAACTTGCAAACAATTAACATAAATTCCAATGTTTGTAAGTCCTTTCTGAAGGTATCTGTATGTAGTGTAACAATAAGCAACTCAGACAAAAAGAGAATAGATGCTTTTCAAATATTATATACAGAAAACACTGATGGTTAAATGGGTAAATCGGGTAACTAAGGATGGGGTACCAAACTTGACTAAAAGGAAGGGTCAGCTAATAGGACACATCCCGAGGCATCAAGAAATCACGTATTTGGTAATGTAGGTAAGTGGGTGGGGAGGGCGGAGGAGATTGTAAAAGAGAGACCACGGGATGGTAAGCAGTAGCTATGCAGAAATGAAAAGGCTTGCAGAGGACAGATTAATGCAAAGAATGTGTCAAACAGTCTTTGGAAAAAGGATCACATCAACCATTTGATGTCTGGAACAATTACTTGTTCATGTGGTGCAAAACACACATGGAAAGGTATTAGGGTAAAACAGGCACTTAAACTTTGCTTAATAATCTATCAATATTTAATAACTTTTTACGTTTTTGGGAGTTACAAGTCATAACAACCTCAACAGACTTAATGCCTGTTAACACTATTCAGAATGTAAAGATCACCACATGCTTTTTAGTCGAGTGTATTTAGCTATGTCATCTTACATGACAAGCTCTTTCTAAAAATGTTTTCTACACGTTTTATCATACAACTTGACCATTCCTTTTCAAAATCTACTTTACCCTGCTACTTGAGTAAATTTGTGTTTTCCTTTACATTAGTGGCTATTTTTTTACTTCACTCACAGAGTTATAAATCTTAAACATCCCTTTAAATTTTTTATAGCTTCTGTGAATGTATCAAAATTGTTTAAATGAGATCAACTGAAATTCATTGGCAGTTTACACAATAAGAGCTATTTCCTGTAGCAATTCCCAGTTTCCGTAATAATGCGTCGGTGTCAAGTTTAACTGATCAACTTGGTTAAGAAGGGTGAAGTTTGAGATATTATTCTGAATAAAGGATTTACTTTTATCACTGCAATCACAAACTATAAATTTTACTCTGTTTATTTCATCATAAACATTGGTGTTTTATTTGCCAACACTACTGTGTGTTTTCATGGCAACAACATGCATTAGTCTGGTGTACACAATGATACATTAAAATGTTACTATATTGAATTTCTGCAACATCAGTTTTATCAGGTGAAAGCAAATGATTTAGTTTAAATTGCTTAACTGTCATTCTCTGTTGTGAATCTTAAGAAATTACTAACACAACCATAAGCAGCCATACATTTTTTTATTTATTTCTCTTACCCACAAACGTTTGAAACTGTCAGTGGAGGTCTGTAAATTGTAATAATTTAAAGTGTGCTTGCAGGAAGTAACAGTCGACATGAATGCACTTCCATATGTTGATATACACAAATTATTGTCTACAGTTCTGAACTTGGACTCTTTGTTACCCATATGGCAATTCCGCGTTTTCCAAATGCCTTTTGCGAAAGCATACTACACATTTATGATCTTCTAGCTCCAATATTTGGGTTCCCATATTTAAATAACGTACAAGTTAGCGGAAGCAATGAATATGTTACACAGTTTACCAAACATTATTTACTTGCTTTCATTATTCTGTAAGATATTTATAACATTATACATAAGTTCCACACTTTCTCTGGTACACTAACATTTTTTTCACCTTGTTTATCTGTTTGTAACCCATCTGAATAACTGTTTGCGTGTCAATAATAGTCACACCAAACCCCCGCATTGCTTTGTATTTCCTCAACTACCAGTAGGAATTTCACTTGACGAGAAACACTTTCTGCAGTTGAACATTGAACTTCCATGTGACACACACACACACACACACACACACACACACACACACAAATTATGATCACAATCACTCTCAATGTAAAAATCTACATCCACGCCCATAGTATGTTAACCACCGTTAAGTTTATAGCAGAACATACTTTTCACTATATCAGTTACTAGCGCTTCTTTCCGTTCCATTCACATTGGGAGCCGGGGATTGAATTATTCATTAAAAACTTCGGGCACTAGTCTTTTCCTCGCAGTTCTTACAGTAGCTATACATCTTGGGGTTGTAGTATGTTCTTAGATTCACTATTTAAAGCTATTTCCTGGAACGTAATAAATAGAATTTCTGGGGTTTATCTGTGTACATACATATGGTTATTAAGAACACAATTTGAGACACCACAATAGGGCATAAACGCTATGAGGAAACAAAAACGACATGACCTCAAGCAGAAAGAAGAGTATTCTTACGTTGGAACCACCTTTCGCTAATAGGTAAATCAAACTATCTACACCATCCATTGCTTTCAATGTCTCATTCATTCCTGTGCCGTTAGCATCTAGATCCAACTTCTTGACCTACGATGGGAATGCTTTTAAAAAATTACATATTTTCTAACTTACTTTATTGTTATGCTTTCAAACATACGCGTTTACATAAACTTCGCTGTTCCGGAGATAGTACTATTTCTCAGTTATAGATGAGTGAATTTGACCTGGTTTCTGCCACTAGTTTCGAAAATGTTAGTGGGTGCCTTCAATAAATAATGTTGCACACCTCGAATGACAGAAGATTTTGCTACGGAGTCGCCAAACACGATTATTGAAGAACATAACACGTATAACCGGATGTGCATTGTGAAAAATCTTTTTCTCAAACACTGTGTGAATAAAAAATGTGTGACTGATGATGATTTTCACTGCAATAAACCACTGCTTTTTCCCTTGTGTCAGTGTACAAAATTATCATCAGTCATTTTTGTGTGAAAAAGTTTAAGTTTTCGCGTATTTATTTTCTTTTCCTGCTAAACTAATATTCTTGTAGCCTTTCATCAGCGAATGCGGTGGCGATTGTAAAATTTAATAGGTATGATACTTCTGCAATTATGTAAAATATGCTCTATTTCCAACAAGTACATGTTAATTTGCAACTCGTACCACTTCGTGAAACATTTCTCCATTGACAGTTACAACAAAACTGATTTTGAACGCAACTGCAGCGACAACGTTTAAGAACTCGAATGTCAAACTGCAACCTTAAGCTCTACGCAATAACACCACAGACCACTGATGTTTACAACCTGCACATGATACAAACACTGTCTATGACTGAATTTCTACATATCTTTCCAAAGTGTTTTCTATCAAGGCACTACCTTTTTGTTACTTTATTTTATTATGCAATAGGCAAGTGAAGTATCGTTTAACTATATACATTACAAATACAGTGCATTTCTTTGTAGTTTGGTTTGATTTATTACTTGATTAACTTTAGCACCAAGTCTGTGTTGTTCACCACCCATGGCTGGATAGACTGCGTCAAAACTTACAAAATTGATAAATACAAATAATTCGTAACAATACAAATTTTACCTTATATACATTAAGCTGCTATTGACATGTGAGTTTAAAAAAAGGCTGAATACCGTAAAGTGGACTAGTTTTAAGTCTCTTACAAATTTGTTCTTGAAAATCTCTCGTGGCAAGATCTGCACTTACTTGGATAGAGATCTGAACATACTCAGAGCAACGTACGGAACGCTATCTTTCAATCAACAGGTTAATATGTTTATTATCTCTTTGTTGTGGGTATTTTGGTCATGTTTGTTGTGCCTCTTGCTGAGGGAATCTAGATTTTCCTTAATCTGAAGTGACACAAAAGTACATAATAACTATAAACAATCATTATCTACAATTTTCTGAATAATGGCCTACATTTCTCCTATCTCCCACTTCATATCATGATCATTATTGTTTTTTTAAAAATAATAATACTTTCTTGCAGCCTGCAGAGTGACCCCATAGTAACACTCTACAGCTGATACAGTTGTGAAACAACGAAGAATATACTATTAGGAGATGCCGATCAGTTATCGAGTGTTTCAGTTTTCCCAGGAGGTATACAACTCATGACAGTTTGTCACACACACATGCCATAAGGTCTTGCCAGTAATTTTGTGTCCACTATGAACCCCAGAAGTTTCACAATGCCTACACAGCTTGGGTGTTCTTTGTCTTTGAGGCTACATATCCATTTTTCGTTCTTTTCTTCATTGATTTTCATTTTGGTTTTAACAAACCAATCTTTTGACACTTGAAACAACGCATCTGCTTCTTTTGGGCCTTGCTGGCAGTGATGCTTTTTGAGTACAAAGTTTTGTGATCTGCAAAGTGCAAGAACTACCCATGAAAGCTTAAGTCATTTATAAAAGCTAGGAACATGAGGGGGCCCATTACCGATCCCTGTGGTGCACAATATTCCATATGCTGTTAACATGATAGCACTCCTTGGACTGACACAATATGCCTTCTGTTTTCTGGATAAGATTTGAGGGCTGCCAGAACAGTGCCTCCAACACCATAGTGACTGAGCTTATTTGCCAGGATCTTATGAGGAATGCAGTCAAACGCCTTACTAAGGTCGCAAAGTGTCACTGCTAAAGATTCTTTCTCTTCAAAACTCTGTTTTATCGTAGCAACCATATTTATTGCTGCTGTTGTTGTAGATTTGCCTTCCCAGAAACCTTACTGTGCTTCTGAGAAGAATTAATAAATTTTAAAGAAATCTAAGATTTGCTCTTTCGTTGCACTCTTAATGAGATTGGCAAAGATTGGTGTCAGTGGTACAGTGTTAAAGTTTTTTCATTGCAGCAACATTGTTTTTATTTTGGTTTGTAGTAACTTCCATTTTCTGGTTGCTTTCGTTTTTTTGTTTATCCTCTGTGTGCGTTATTGTCCTCTGCCATCGTGTTGTAAGCTGTTACATACTTAAATAAACTCTGTACAGACAGACTTATTATCAAGCTTCATTTTCTGCACCCAATTATGAGTTATGAGCTCAGAAGTATAAGGCTGTTTTTCAGTGTAGTTTTTATTTATTTCTGTTTCTGGAACACCATATATGGAAATGTAGTATAATGCCTGGAACACCATGTATTGAAATCTAGTATAAGTCCACTGTAATAAAATTTGAAGTCTAAATAGTTTTGTACAGTAATCAGCTACACAGTGGTATGGGCACGTCAGTAAGCCATTATCCATTTGGACATTCCCACAGTCATATAGTGGTAGCCCCATCGGCAAAGATTATATTTGCAATTTGAGACCCTCGTCCTCAGCATGTTGAGAGCCTTCTAGGTTGTAAAGGATTTGTTTCTTCCAGCCCCAAGTTCTTCTTTCAGGTGCAGAATAGGATTTGGAGCTGCCTCCTCCCATAACTGAAGTCTCCTCTTTTCAATGATGATGTAGATTGGCTTTGACATAAAAAGGAAGCTCTTTCTTGGGCAAAGCGACCTGGGCTATTGTTGGTATACTTGTAAAGGGTGACAATTATCTGTCATCTGTTTCTTCCTCTCCACCTCGGCAGCTGCTTACCACCATATACTGGAGGGAGATATCCCTGTGAGAGGGTAGATCTTCTACATCGACATGAGCCTCAAACACTCTGTTATGAAGCATCATGACTGATTTACAGCCACATCGTGTGGGCCAGATTCTTTCACACAGGTGTGGGATACTCAGCTGCTGCCAAACTGAGTGCAACAGCTGTTGTTCAAAGCATCTGTGGGTCAGCATCCCAGTTTGTTTTGGTCAGTTTATGAATGATATTGTTCCTTGCACTGACCTTTTGCTTAGTATCCAAAAAGTGATGTTTAAACTATAGATCTCTGTCCAACTTCACACCTTAGCATTTGGGAGTGTAGCAGTACTCTAGCTCTTGTACTTTCCAACTCATATGGAGTTTTCTTTTGGCATCCTTATTCCTCTGGTGGAAACTACATCCTTGATTCTTGCTGGATTTGGTTTCAGGCGCTTTTTGTGATAGTAATCACCGATTATTTCAATGCTGCTAGTTAATTTCTTTTCCACTTCTTCGAAGGTGCTCCCTTGGGCAGCCATGGCCATGTCACAGCATATATAAACTGCCCGCCATTGGGATGTGTCGGCTAATCATTGGCATATATATTGAACAGCAATGGAGCTAATACATTACCCAGAGTGAGACCATTTTTTTTGTTTTTCGCCACATACTATTCTTTTTTCCTGCATGGTAACATAGAGGCACCTATTCTATAGCACACACAATACAAATCTTAAAAATCCAAAATCCTTAGTCACCTGGTAAACCATACATATCAGTCTATTGTGGTTAATAGTATCATAGGCTGCGCTCAGATCAATGAAAGCCACACCAGTCTCCTGCTTTCTTTCATATCCGTCTTCAATGTGCTGGGTTTCTCAGTGCAAGAGCGTCCTGGCCTAAAGCCAGCTTGTCCAGGCCTTAGGATCTCATCTCAAGTTTCAATATTCTACCCATCATCATTCTATGGATGGCCTGAAACAGGTGATATATAGTAATCAAAGATACTGTACAAAAGTTCTTAACATGGGATCCTTATCTGGTTTTAATAAGGCTACCACTCTTGCCTTTCTACACACCTTGAGGATCTGTATCATGCTGACACAGTTGTTCATTACGTCCAGACTTTTTGGCCCAAAGTGTTTAATTTATTTGATGTTTAAATCGTCTCTTTATTTTCTGCAGTTCATCAACTGTGATAAGTGCCTCAACTGATTTTTATTAATTTTCTAGGTCTCTTACGACAGAAAGCCAGGGCAATCTGTGGATGGTTGTCCCACTGAGTAGAAGCTGATGGGCGATTTGGTTTGGCAAAACACCAGTCTGAATTGTTTTGGGTCTTTTTGAGTCATTGCTGAGATTCCTGAGCAGACTCCAGGCTTGTCTGCTGTTGTGTTTCAAATCCAGAGATGTGGCTAAGTGTCCACATCTCCCTGCTCATCTTTAGATTTCTTCCCCATTAGAATCTGTCTCTCGGTAGCTCTATATTGTGGCAGAGTTTTAAGTTGGCATTGTGAGTGATAGAAAATTTGAGATTATCAGCGTAGTGCTGTCATAGCGCAATAGTACAGTCTACATATCAATGTGTGAAGTTGTCTGGAGGGGACAAAATGGGAGTATGGAAATTCCAAATGGAAGCGATTCTCAGAGGAAAAGGCTTTTCAGATATTATCAGTGGCATTGCCATTAAACACCTGAAAGAGAAAGAAGCCGAGGAAAAAACACTGATGGAAAAATGTGCAAAATCGCAGGAACTTATTATGAAGTAGTTGAAAGCACCGCCACTCACTCATCTACTTCTCGAACGACATCAGCTGGCATGTGGACTAAACAGAAGACCATGTATGACAAAGAGTCTGTGGTGTTGATGTTTAAATCGTCTTTTTCATTTCTGCAGTTCCTCAGCTGAGAAAAGTGCCTCAAGTGAACTATATTAATTTTCTAGGTCTCTTACGACAGAAAGCAAGGGCAATTTACTCCAGCATAAGTTCTTCCCTCTCCGATTTGCTGATGACTCAGTGGTTATAGTTATGTCGAAAACAGAAGAGATCAACACTAAACTGAAACTAGCAGGCGAATCATTTTCAGAGAAAATGATAATGACCAAGATGATGTCATTGCCAGAGAGATGTAAAAATTTCCATTCAGTATTGGAATTAGAAACCTTTGAGAAGCAAACACTTAAGGCATTAACTTCCAGATTGCTTATTGAGGAATACACAAACAAACCGTCGATTCTGCGAAATTTTGGGAGAGTTTCCAGATGTCTTAACTTGCTGGCAGTATATTTCAGCGCAGAGTCTTCTGACTTCCCTATTTAAAATCCTGCCAACACATTCATGGTGTTCCTAGTTGGCATTGCGCTTTCGTTGCTTAAGCCCATGCACTTAAGCTGTTACTTCTTGTGCTGCTCTGTGGGCCCTCCAACATGAAAGTTCGTGTCTTGTGTGGGGTCCTACCCACTCGTCTCGCATAGGGTGCCTAAAGGATTCTGTGTTCTCAAAATGCTACACAACAATTCAAGCAAATAACATTAATGGTTTTATATATATAAAGCATATTTGACAATACTTAACTTGAATGTACAAAATGTTGTCGCAAGCGATGGGCGACATGCAATATAATGCATAGTCCTTGGCTATATGCAATGTTCCTGCAAGTTGACACGAAGTTCGTGGATCATTACTATCTGATACCGTAGCTCTCTCTGCTAGGCCATGCTAATACTCCATGGATACGTTGTTTACTTGGCGTAGCTAGCGCATGCCACAGGTGAATGGGGAGATCACAAGCAAGGGACTCAACCCAGCAAATAGCTGGCTGCTCAAATGTATGAGCCGACAAGGCACACAATAGTGCTGATCTAGTATTTGCAGTACCTGCTGAAATCTGTTACTCACTCATGATAAGTTTGTTCTGACAGTTTTTTGCAATTAAAGAATTGATACCTAGCGACTACCACATTCACTTGTTGCTCTTAATAGTTAGTTAGGCACTGTACTACTTGGTCGTACGACAGTTCACTCAGAGTGGGGTTAGGATATAACTTCTGGATAAGTCTGAACACTGCACTTCCTACCATTGATAATAGGGAGGATAGTTTCACAATACCTGGTAACTTGTGAGCTAGGATATGTGCCTCATACTGGGCCAACCACTCGACCCATTCCTCTTCGTGTTCACAAAACTGTCGAAAACGGGGTATAGCAGCTGTAGTAGGTGGTGCTTGTTCTGTCGGGCGCGCAGTTGGCCAGTAGCTGCTGCACTGTGTTGAGCAGTGTAGATATTTGCTTCGTCTGAAACTGAAACATCTGCATTAGCTGTGTGGCAGCTAACGCTTTTGTCTGCGGCGCCTGAGCAGGGGGCGAGACAGGTGGTGGAGGGGGGCATGTTGGAAGACACAAATGCAACAAAAGACATGTACAGAGATTTTCTATAACGCCCACCTGAAAACACTGATTAGCAAGAACGGCAAGAAACTGTTAAATCAATTAAGCGCCCCTGTAAATTAAAGACAAGAGCGAACTAAGGCGCCAGCACAACATAAACGAAAAGTTCGTGTCTGTCGGGCACTGGGTTCAGAGGATTCTCATCGCCAGCTCTGGGGTACTGCCCACTCGTCTCGTATGAGGGGCCTAAAGGATGCTGCATTCTCAGAATGCTATACAGCAATTCAAGCAAATAACATCAATAGTTTTATTTCTATAAAGCAAATTTGAAAATACTTAACTTGAATGTACAAAATGTTATCACAAGCGATGGGTGACATGCAACATAATTCAGAGTCCTTGGCTATATGCAATGTTCCTGCAAGTTGACACGAAGTTCGTGGATCACTACTATCTGATACCGTAGCTCTCTCAGCTAGGCCATGCTAATACTCTGCGAATACGTTCCACTTAATTTCCAGACAAGGCCGGCAGGAGCGGCGCTTATGTTCACTTCTTGTAGAGGTCGCTCCTGGCATAGCGCGGTCCTTGACAGCGGGCTATTGGCTGGCATTGCCTTCTCTGGTCTTGTGTTCTTCCTCTTCGTTCCGGCGCTTGTGGTTATGCCAAAACATCTTCTATATCAAAACTATCGACTTTCCACAGTAAGACCACAGGGCGACGCCGATTACACACAAGCTGAAGCTTTTCTATAATCGACTCCCATGCAGAACTGAATTAGAAACTGTCATCTCGATTCGTAAGGGATTCAGACCATTATATTTCCACTGATTCATTGATAACTGAGTGACAAAAGTTTGATATGGGACACAATTTTTATTTCATTATATTTCATCGAACAACCAGTGAAAATACAGTGTTCTGTGATAGTGGACTTGTTTGCTTTGAGAGGGCGAGTATGCTGCTGATGCTCTATAATGTGATCCTGCACATTGCACGTTGTTTGCCCTATTCAGGACGTAACAAAAATGCACAGTACAAATTGCAGGACACATTCCTCACATGTGGATGAAGAAATTATGTTATATTGAAACTTCTTCATATCAAATTTTTTTACTTGGACTGAAATAACTGGGAAGGTGATACTTCTTAATCTGATTCTGAAACTGCTGAGTGACACTGAATGCAAGTGAACCTGCTTAAACCGCCGAATGAAACTGAACATAATGTCACTTTGCTTGTCTTTATCATTTTATATCTGACCTACAGAATAATTCCTAACGAATACCACTGAAACTTATTCTATTCATTTATGACCCACAATATACAGCAATATGCAATCTGACTGCTCATATAATTAACACAAAAGAATGGCCCCGAATTAGAAGAAATTCCAACAATAACCTACACATTTCATACGACACATACCTCACAAGAAATCTTCATTACACGAACTTCAGCGATACAGCAAGCACCAATACAACCAGTTAAATAATAGATTCTAAGTACTGTAGGCTCTAACTACTAATCGGCTTGTGGTTAGCAAAGAAAAGATTTTATCGCAGAGTAAACAACGTATTTAGCAAATTTTATCTTAATAATGTGACACTCAGTTCAAAAAATTGTATAATCGTCAATAATTTTAAATCTCTATGACAGACACGTCCAGACGACCCGCACGAGCTAACACTTCGGACCTCTAACCTCCATCTCTGCTAACTATAAACTTCCAACCTCCATAAATGGTGATGGGGGGTCCAGGTGAAGTGACAGTCGAGGGTCCCACTGCGCCTGTAACATCCTGCCCCTTCATACAGGACTCCTGTAGCAACATCATTTGGGAATGAAACGCACTTATACCTATTTACAAGTCACAATTCTCTTCTTCGGCAACTGAAACATGGGAAATATGTCATATTTTTCACAAATGTAATGCTCATTTACTTACCTAAACACAGTGTCTCAAGATGAAGAAGAAAACTGACCAGTCACCTCCAGTCTAGTCCAGCGCCATGTATGGAGTAAATTGTACACCTGAAGAGAAGGCCAGCTAAGAAACCACAGATCGTGACATCTTTCTTAAGCCTCTAATTCCGGTCACCTGACCATTCCCGCCGCCAGCTGCGACACAATGAGGCGCGACTCTGACTAACTCCAGTCCTGCCCCAGAGATAGACCCCTCAAATTTAAAAAAAAAATCCGAAACGGGGATGTTGTTTAGTCAATACACCTCGAATTTCTCATATGTACTGTAGATTTTCGAAGATAAGAAATCGGACCATACACGCGTTTTCGCATCGCTAAAGTATCGTTATGTGTTGTGAAAATCCTGTAAAACACTATAATCTATATTTCCTCTAAGTATTCTCTTAGAAGTTAGAAAAGTCTGTTCTTATCTGCCACGTCCTGCATTACAGGAAACCCATTTTTGGCTCATGATGGAGTGCTAAGAGCATGCTCTACCTCTGTCACAGGATGCCTTCTCACTTTCGAACTCTCTTAAAGTAAACAAATGTCTCGTCACATACGACGTCTCTCAAGCTAACAGCACAGGAAGTTGTAAATATCAAATTTATACTGTGTATCACTTTATAAATTCGATAATACATGGGCCCTCTATGACATCCCCTTCCCGCATCTTCTCTTTTCCTCAAACACATCCGCACCCTGTATATCATCCAGAGACTCGATAGCCCCCCTCTCCAACTCCTGGTGTCTCCTATCATCTGTATGCCCAGCCCATTTCTGTGCCTTTACTGTTGTATCCCGCCCTTTCTCCATCTCCATGCCTTCCACCTCCTTTACCAACATACCTTCCAGTGCCTACCCCTCCCAGATGATGAGCTTCGCGCTAACAGCTACCCCTCCTACCAACTCTAAGCCCACCATCCCCTCTCCTTTGGGCTTCCTCTCCCCTCCTTTTTCCTTTCTCTGGACGGTTTTTTTCTCCCTCCTACGCCCTCTCCCATTCCAGTACACCCCTTCCACATATCTTTACTCCCTCCTGGGTTGCCTTTCCTTTCCCTCTCCCACACCACTCGTCTCCTACCCCTTGTTGCTTCCCCCGACCCCCTTTCTTTTCCTCCCACCATCTCTAGCCCCCTCCCCCACTGTCCCTTCCTGTCCATTCTTTTCCCTTTTCTCAGGCCTCCCCTCCCTCAGCACGTCCCTCCCAGCAGTTTTTATACTTTGTCATGTGTGCTCTGTCTCGTGCAGTGGTTTTATAGTGTCGTCGTTCTGGTGTGTTTTAATGCTGTGGCCAACTTTTAACTTGTGTATGTGATTTCAGTGTATTTTACATGCTATGCAAATCGCCAACTGTATTTTTATCATTATGTGGTCTTTTTTAACTATCTCACAATGAACGTATCCATGTAAGTCTATATTTTAACACCCATTGTCTCCTCTTACTACGTGGGGGAGTTGGAAAATAAGTTTCCCCTGTCGACTGTGGTCAGAGTTGTGTGTGGAAGGAAAAAAAAAGAGAATGACACATTAAAGATAAGACATATCTTTATTTTTCGATATAATTTCCATGTACATTGAGACATTTGTCGTACCAATTTATAAGCTTCAAAAAGCCTTCCAAGAAACAATTAGGGCATTGCATACAGAAGAAGCATTGAACGGCTTGTTTGACGTCAGCATTTCTGCCAAAGCGCCTTCCGCCAAGTGTCTTCTTCAAAGTAGGAAATAGATGTAAGTCACTTGGTGCGAGATCCGGACTGTAAGGTGGATTGTGTAGCCACTCCCAACTAAGAGTTGCAATATGGTTTTGCGTTGCCATCGCCGTGTGTGGTCTCGCATTGTCATCCAACAACATAATGCCAGGTCTGAGAAGGCCAGGCTGCTTTTTCCGAATCAGCTATTTCAATTTCGACAGAGTAGCACAGTACCGCGCACCATAGATGGTTGCATCCTCCCGAAAGTCCAGCAGCAAAACTCCTCTGGCGTCCCAGAAATCGATGACTAGCACTTTACCTGCAGATGGAGTGCTTTTGAATTTCTTTTGCACAGGAGATGATGGATGTTTCCAGTTCATGTATGCAGCCTTCGATATGGGCGTGTAATGGTGGACCCACGTTTCAACCCCCAGAAGGTCATTGCCACATTCATGGTAACGCACAAGCTGTTCCAGGCTGAACGCCATCCGTTGTTCCATATATATCAGGGTCAGTTGGCGGGGCACCCATCGTGCTAACACCTTCCTGTATCGAAGAATGTCGTGGATGATCTTGTGAGCTCGCTCATGTCCAATTCCAAGTTCTGCCGCTACTCCATCGATGGTGATACGCCGGTTCGCTTTAGTAATGTCATCTACCTGCCTGACATTTGCATCTGTAGTGGCCGTGCACGTCCGTCCAGGTCTTGGCATGTCCTGCACTTGCTGACGTCCATCACTGAATTGCTGACACCATCTCCACACCATTAGCTGCGACATCACATGTGACCCATACACCTCAACAAGGCGGTTATGAATTTCTGTGCCTGATACTCCACGTGCCCATTCATAGCAGATAACAGCTCTCACTTCCGCCTTTGACCACGACTCCAAAATGCACCTTCTCTCCACAGCTCCAGGAAAAGACTGAGCGGCTGGCCTCCACTTTGCGCAGGCACTGCGACAGCACCATCTGCTTGATCGTGGTCAACCTCTACCCAATGGTGTATCGGTGTCTTGCAAGTGTGCCTTCACCTGGCGTGTCGTCTTTCGCCCATATAACACAACTCTACCCACAGTCGACAGGGGAAACTTATTTTCCAACTCCCCCTCAAACATTCTTATGCCCCTTTTTATCGCCTTTTATATGTATCATTTTCATCTTTTTATTACCTCTATCACCCGGCTGAAGAGCAGCGGATTCTACCGCTGCCAGCCCTCCTCTACCCACAT
The DNA here is from genome assembly GCF_023898315.1 of Schistocerca nitens. Lineage (NCBI taxonomy): Eukaryota > Metazoa > Arthropoda > Insecta > Orthoptera > Acrididae > Schistocerca > Schistocerca nitens. Next base: position 451,354,494 of record NC_064615.1, read on the forward strand.
GGAGCAGGGGAACGAAATCACAATAAAGAAAAAAGTGAGTCGCTGTTCTAATATTATTATTACTCATCCTTATATTCCTCTAACAGCAGCTATTCACTTGTAGTTTGGCAAGAGGCTACTCCCCTGTAATTCAGTGATAGCTTGCTGTCCTATTATTATTACCATCCATCCTTCCCATAGACCAACAGCACCTTCTGGTGGTGGTGGTGTTGTGATCTATGTCATTTGGTGTCCGAACATCAAGGTCAACACACAGTATTTGATATTCCTACCTATAAATATGAATTTCCCGCCATGTTTTGGATTTCCTGCCAAAATTTCAATTTCCCATCATTGTAGAGGAAGGGGAATGGGAAGTGGGAAGCGAGGAGAGATATGGAGAAGACCAACATGCTAGCCAAGGAAAACCATGGCATCATCAGGGGGTGGGAGTAATTAACTGATCAATTGATTAATTTGCATAATTATGTTGATAGCATACTCTGAGAGGAATCTGACTGGTCTGTAATCAGGATCAGTAAGATTGCCTTTATTAAGTTATTTAAGCTGCTTTACTACACTTCAGATCATGTGTTTTCTTTGAAATGTTCAGTAACTATGCCATCTGCCCCTGGAGATCGGTAAAAGGAACCAATTGTTAATTTAATCTGGTGGTCACGTATAACCTCTGCCCATACTAACTCATAGGTACTGTCTACTTTGATTTCACTACAAGGTAAAAATACTTCTGTCAGCAATAAACACTTCACCATCAGCTGTATTTAATCTGTCCTACCTGAACACAGTTAGGACCTCTATAAAAATTTCGACCTAACTTATTTCCAGCTTTAGCCAGCTTTCTGTACCTTTAACAATTTGAGCTTCAGTGTTTTCTATTAGCACTAGGAGCTCTGTTTCTTTTCCAACACAGCTATGACAGTTCACAACTGCAATGCCCATTGTTTCTAGGCCTCATTTCCTGTGTTTGCCCTGCACCCTTCGAGACTGACATCCTTTCTCTAGCATCCTGAGACCCTCTAACCTAAAAAAAAGAAAAACCATCCAGTTCCCTTGACTCAATCCCTCCCACTTGTGTAGCCATTTCCTTGAATAGTGGACCCCTGAACAAATAAGTAGAACCCTGAAACCCACGACCCTACAGCGCAAGACGAGAAATCCGGAGCCTACATGGTTGCAGAACCGTCTGTGCCTCTGATTCATACCATCCGCTCGGCTCCTGGCTCTAGTATGAGATGATTGTTGCTTTGATGCTTGATAAGGAGCTTGCATACAAGTACCATTATTTCTGTGTGTCCCTCAGTAGATGTGCAAGTGTCTCAATATTTCTTTCTATTACTTAACCAGTATCGTTGTTTGCTTCAGAAGTGATCAGTGTCCCTAGCCCGCTTTCAGCATCGCCAACATCAGAGGGTGGCGACTGGATGTCACACCTTGTATTTAAATGCTGGCCGCCCCTTCTCAGGAGAGTGGTATTGAGCCTCCTGATGGCTAGTACCAAATAGTGCCAGGGAAGAAAATGATAGAACTGATTCTCCACAGAAGTATTTCCTACGTGTGCATGTTTTTACTTAACCTGTGTATCATTCGTGATACTTTCTCCATATATATGAGTGTATACACATCTACTACATTTTTTTATGTATACATAACAAAAACATTATTGATCTAGTGAGCCAGACACAGCGTACGATGCATTTTTTGATGGGACGGTGGCTCCCAGCAAGCTAGGTGCCATGTGAGGACGATGATCATGAAGATGATGATGCTGCTGATGATGATGAGGATGCTGGGATGCTGAATTTTTATGTCAGTATCTCTTTTATTTGTCTGTGTGCATGCTTCTTTGGTAGTTATCTTCTGATACTCATGGGATGTTGTACTGTTGCACAGAAATGCTCAATGCATTTGAGGTGCCCCAGGTATCATTGCTGTCTGTAACACCTCCAATGAGGCAACCTTCAGTTCCAAGTAATAATGAGTTCTTGAGTAAAGTAGAGGAGAGGTTCGATGGGGGGCATACAGCCATGTGTCAGTTGGGCATGGTGAAATTCCTGAGTAACTATCTCTATATCTCTGTATAAATTTTTTTGGATGCTTATAGAACTGCTTGACTGAGCAGGTGTCTAAATTTTTTCCTGAAGTTTATGTTCTGTTGTTCTGTGGTATTTCAGATTTGCTTGATGACCTGGGACTGCTGTCCTTGGCACCATCAACGCCTGCATCGTCACTGTCACAAGCAGCAATGAAAGCAGCTGGAGCTCAACGAGCAATCCTGATTGCGTCGACGTCCAGACCAAAGCTGGTAGCGGCGGCAGAACCTCCACTGGCGGTTACACCTGCACCTTCAGCCGGACCATCGCAAGTGTCACCGACGCCTGGATCATTGAGGTGGTGTCTACACAGCAGTAATAGCAGCGATGAGATATCGACCAGCAAAGGCCCTGCACCCATTCTGATAGTGAGGATAAAGCATGTCTCGCAGAATTACTATTTTCAGTGATTCAAAGTTCACTTGGAGACAGGATCTTGCGTACTTGCATCAGTAATACAATTGGGTATCAAGACCCGATTTTTTTCCCTGTATAGGCATCTGCCTGTTTTGGAAAGGAAATTTCCAAGATCTTAAAGGATATGCAGTACCCCACCATTAAGTGCTTTGCTACAATATGCTGTGAGTTCACTCTCCCACCTAAGGAGGGCGTCTCGAAAGATGTCATCATACATAATCGAGGTAATACGGGTGAGATAACGTAGGTCACATCAACTGCGAAATGAATTGATGATGGTACCATGAAGCCTTTACAGTCCCACCTCTCTGATTTCCAACTAAGAGATTCGGGTCAAGCTCTCTGTGGTGTTCTGTATTTGGAGATTCACGTTCATGTGTACGATCTTTTCCACAGAGAGTCCTTGCATATCTACCTTCCAGAAAATATTTCTGATAGAGAGGCCGTTGTTAATGTCAAAATAAAGACCAGTACTGCTTTTTGTGGTCACTTCTGACCTGCAAAAGAAGCTACAAAAAAGATTCACATCATCCAGAACAATGCCGTGTGGATATTAGTGGATGTTATAAACACAATGGTATTGAATTCCCCGTGAACCTTCAGGACATTGGTAAATTTGTGAGCTAGAATTCCCACATATCTCTTAATGTACATGTCCTGAGAGAACGTAAATCAGATGATAGTGTTGTTACACACAATGTCATTGGACCCACCTACTGTTTTGAAGTCTCTGGCTGGTAAACAAAACACGGGGATTTATGGTTAGTCACTGAACATGACAGATAACATTACTGTTGAATCCAAAACATGTCCCGCCTTATCTATTCCTAAATAAGTAAACACATAGACAGCATTTTTGCTCTAGGTGCTTGAACTTGTTTACTATGAGTGAGCTGTTGATGAAGCATTGGCTAGATTACTCTACCAAGGACCTGGAATGTGTTATAATGCCTACCAAAGAGAATAAAACCTTAAAGTTTAAGAATTTTCTCCACAAGGAGCATGTACCCTTTGCTGTATACACAGACTACAAATGTCTTCTCGCTCCCATGGCAGGCTGTGGAGGTAACACTACTGCCTTACTTACTACTCTCACAGAATACATGCCTTTTGCTGCTGCGTATCAGCTTGTATGTTCGTATTATTCAAGTCTAAATCATTTTGGTTCGTACATTAGGGACGAACCTGCGGATGTGTTGCTCTCTGAGCTTGAAAGCCTTACAAGAAAAGTTGATAGCACTTACGACAGCATCATTCCAACAACTGAAACGCAAGAGGATAAATTACTGTATGAGAATGCAGTTGACTGTTACATTTGTAACCGTTAGATAAACAAGCTGGAACAACATGTAGGGATCATTGCCATCTAAATGGCAAATTCCACATGCTCCACATCATGCATGCAACTTGAATTACCAACTTCCAGGACACAAACCCGTTTCCACCCTCAATTTAAGTAGGTATAATGCTCATTTCATAGTCGAGCTATTGGCTCATTATGGAAAGAGCAGAGATCAGGTTAGAGTCCTACATGACAACACTGAGAGGTACATTTCATTTTTAAAGATTATCACCAAGAAAGTTACACTGACGTTCCTCGACTCACAGAGATTCATGCAGGCGCCACAACGGAAGCTTCTGAAATGATGCATCATGAGGACTGACATCTCACTCAAGCTGCATTTCTATATGATACAAAGCTTCAGCTCATAATGAAGAAGGTATTTTTTCCATACTAATATATGCATCCCTGGGAAAAACTCAACAAAAACACACTGCCTGACTTAACCACATTATCCAACAAACTCTCAGGCACTGCCATACTGTATGCGAAGTGTGGGCATATGGTGAATGTACGGCAGGAGTTCGCCATCCATAATTTAAAGGAATATGTGAAACTTTATATGGACATGGATGTGTACTTACTTGCAGATATTTTCCAATGATTCCAGAGGGTATGCATGGACATATACGAACTGGATCCTGCCAGTTACTACATTATGCCAGGGCTTTTGTGGGACACTTTGCTCAAAAAGACACATGTCAATATTGGACTCTCGACCAATGTTGACATACTGTTGTTTTTTGAACGAGGGATTCGTGGTGACGTTGACAGTGTGCCCATAGGCATGGAACATAAACAATTCAGTGCATCTGTTGATTTGAGCTACATCATGTATGTTGATGTAAATAACTTACAAGGGCAAGGCATGCAACAACCTCTACAGGTTGAAGGGTTTCGATGGCACTCTGATGAGTAATGCATCAGATCAGGGAAAAAAAACAAGTATGTACAGGCAGATTCTGAAAAATGGTGCACCCTAGAGGTGGATTTTATGTATTGTATAAGTTTGCATGATTTACCACTGTGTCCAGAGCACTGAGTTCCAATTCTCATCCCAAGCTGACGACAACGCTGGAGGGTAATACAATATGCATACTACATTATCACAATCTCCAGCAATGTTTCAAGTTGTAGTTGGCGCCATTTTCTTCCCTGGTTGAAGGAATACATTGATTTAAAAACCTAAAAGAGGACTCTCGCAGTGTGTACATGTGAGAAAGATTTTCATGAACTTATGAATAAAGCAGTTTTCGACAAAACTACGCAAAATATCAGAGAACATTCCGAATTCACTAAGTTACCCACTGGAAGGAGCTTTTTGGCACAGCAGATTGTATAGCCAAGCCAAATTTTAAACTGGCCAAAATCTTCAACAAGGATTCCATTACTCTGGAGATGGCTAAGGTTTCGGTAGATTTTATGAGATCTGTTTAGATTGGTATGTACATATTGGACCTATCGAAACTCCACATGTACCAGTTCCATTACGGTTTTTCGAAAGCTCACTTTGCAAATGCAATGTTGCTTCATACTTATACCAACAGCTTCATCTACTAGTCGGGGGATTGTGATCCATATGAAGCAATAAGGGGCCACCCTAACACTTTCGACATGTCTGGTATTGCAGCCTACAATCCTTATGGCGTAACACCTGCTGGCGATAAGGTTATTGGTCTCATGAGTCGAATGAGTCGCCTGTTGTGAAGTTTGGTAGTCTCTGCTTAAACATGTAAGTGCACTCTACAGACACTGGTACAAGGACAAATGGTGTGTGGTTTGCGACGAATTTGGCTCTCATGGTTGAAGATTACTTGAAGTGCCTGCACAGTGGTGCTCCACCCTACACTCTGCAAATGGTACGGCAGTTCAGTATTCAATGAGGTGCAAACTGTATTGAAAGTGAGAATCGATTGACATGACAAAAAGTGAGACATTTGCGGTGAACGGAGCGAAACCCTACAGTACGCTCGCTATTCACTTGGGCAAAATGTGCGTACATGTGTCGTATATATGTTTAAAAAATTGATTATATATATATATATATATATATATATATATATATATATATATCAGTTCCGAAAGTTATGGAACCTGTACAGATATATGGAATAGAGATCAATATAAACTTCATTTCCTCCCTGTTTATTGCTCATGAAAACCACACATTACATGTTATACCACCATACAGCAAGACCTTCAAAGGTGGTGGTCCAGATTGATTGCTGTACACACTGGTACCTCTAATACCCAGCAGCAGGTACTCTTGCATTTATGCATGCCTATATTCGTCATGGCATACTATCCACAAGTTTATCAAGGCACTGTTGGTCCAGATTGTCCCACTCCTCAACAGCGATTCGGCTTAGATCCCTCAGAGTGGTTGGTGGGTCACGTCGTCCATAAACAGCTCTTTTCAATCTATCTCAGGAATATTCGATAAGGTTCATGTCTGGGGAACATGCTGGCCACTCTAGATGAACGATGTCGTTATCCAGAAGGAAGTCATTCACAGGATGCGCATGAAGAGGGCTCGAATTGTCGTCCATGAAGACGAGTGCCTCTCCAGCATGGTTGCACTATCAGTTGGAGGATGGCATTCAAGTATCGTACAGCTGTTACAGCTCCTTCCATGACCACCAGCAGTGTACATCAGCCCCATGTAATGCCACCCAAAACAGCAGGGAACCTTTACCTTGCTGCACTCGCTGGACAATGTGCCAGCCTGACTGAGTTGCCTCCAAACATGTCTCTGATGATTGTCTGGTTGAAGGCATATGCGACACTCACTGTTGAAGAGAACGTGATGCCAATCCTGAGCAGTCCATTCGGCATGTTGTTGGCCCATCCGTACAGTGCTGCATGGTGTCGTTGTTGCAAAGATGAAACTCGCCATGGACGTGGGGAGTGAAGTTGCACATCATGTAGCCCATTGCACACAGTTTGGGTCCTTACACGACGTCCTGTGGCTGCACTAAAAGCATTATTCAACATGGTGGCCTTGCTGTCAGGGTTCCTCCGAGCCATAATTCGTAGGTAGCGGTCATCCAATGCAGTAGTAGCCCTTGGGTGGCCTGAGCGAGGCATGTCATCGACGGTTCCTGTCTCTCTGTATCTCCTCCATGTCCAAACATCGTCGCTTTGGTTCACTCCAAGATGCCTGGACACTATCCTTGTTGAGAGCCCTTCCTGGCACAAAGTAACAAAGTGGACGATATCGAACTGCTGTATTGACCATCTAGGCGTGGTTGAACTACAGACAACGTGAGCCATGTACCTTCATCCTAGTGGAATGAGTGGAAGTGATCAACTGTCGGACACTCTCCTTCTAATAGGCGCTCTCATGCATGGTTGTTTACATCTTTGGGTGGGTTTAGTGACACCTCTAAACAGTCAAAGGGATTGTGTCTGTGATTCAATATCCACAGTCAACTACTATCTTCAGGAGTTCTGCCATGTACATGAGCTAATCTTTTTTTTTTTCCACACCGTGTATGCTCTAGTTCATCTAATTTTTTGCACACCATTTGTGTGGGGAAATATAGTTTTCTGTGAGTCACACTGTTTTTTGCACATTGTGTATGTACAGTAGGTTAATTTTCAATGCTGCTGGCCATACCCAAAAAGAGATCACATTAGTTTAGTGTTGTATGTCGCAGGAGGAAGCTGTAAAGAAAATATTCCATGTCAGGCATATTTAAAATGTGTAATGCTTCCAAAATATAAATAAACATTCATGTGAATTACAACTGAAATGTAAAAGTCTGCCAAGAATTCCAAGTCGTTGGAAGACTAAAAGCTTATCAATTGCCTGTAAAAAAACTGTGAAATGAATATTCCAAGCTGCTGGAAGAATAAAAGTCCATTAACTATTTGTAAAACAAATGTGTGATATTCCAGTCAGTTGGAAAAATAAAAGTCTACCAACTGCAGAGAGTGAAACATAATCAATGAGATATATTTTTGTAAATATTTTTGAAAATTGTTATTTTGCTTATTGTAAAATTGCATACAGTTTTTTTGTTCTGTAAAAAGAAGATGTGAGAGACTTATAGTTCATCTATGCTAAAGGAAATAGTCCAGTATGTGGGATGTACTTCTCTGTATGAAAAATATTATCTGCAGTTTATTTTTTATTTTCAGAACAAATATGTTATGAGATAGAGTCCAATAAGTGAGACATATTTTTCGAAAAAAACATATTTTGAGGAGCAAAAATAAATCTTTTTGTTAAACTGTAGTCATTTATTTTCTTTCATTCAACCCTGTCATAAGTATATACATAAAATTGTTTACAATGTCCAGTTACATCTGCATTGCACATGTTGTGTCTACAAGAATGGACATACTTACACCTCAATTTAAGCAGAATCAACTGCATAAAGTTTTCAAATGGTTTACAATGATTAGTTACATGTGCAATGCACGCATCCGGTCTATAAGGATGATCACTTCCATTCTTTTACTACAGGCAGAGAGATTACTGCGTAAAGTGTTCAAATTGTTTACAATGGGCGATAACATCTATGTTGCATGCATCCTTCCTATAAGAAAGTATGCATTAAAACTGTTGAAATATGAACATTTTTACCTAAATGCCAGATAGACATGATCGAGTTGATGTGAGCACTCACTTATGACTCACAGCCCCAGCTAACAGTTAGCTGCCCACTGCAACACTTGTCTCTGGAGCACTCCACGCAGCCAGGCAGATAGCAGCAGCTGCAGACACATCTGGTCAGTTACTGTGGTGCCATGCACAGGGGTGGCAGTGGGAGCAGCAAATGGTAGCAAAGGCTGTGGGGTTGTCCATCCCTCCCAGCGTGGGGCTTAATTGGAGACAGGGTATGCACCTCTGAGCGAATAGAAGCTTGGAGGGAAAACATGTCAGCAGACAGGTTTGGACCTACACACAAAATTCTGATGTAATAGTTAGATTGGTGTCAGTATTCAGAGTCTTGATTCCCCCTCTCCAGTATTCCACATTGGCCATCTTGTATGCTGATGTCACAGGCAGACTGTGCCATTATTGCAAGAACTGGGTTGTGACATCATACTAAGACTGCACTTGAATTCCATGTTGGCCACGTTTTATTCAGGCCGGCTATCTTATGTCAGCCATATTTTGTATTGACCGGCCATCTTCAATCGCCATATTTTTTTTCTGTCATCATAGCAAGACTGCCAGTATTCTAAGTCTTAGCTTGTGGCATCAAAGAGCCTGCACCAGTATTCCAAATCAGCCATAGTGTGTCAGCTGTACACTGATAAGCCAAAACATTATGACCACAGTTTAATGGTGGCTTTTATTATTTATTATTATTATTGGGTTTTGAAATTAGTAATTATTTTTATATTATTTTGGCTTTTAAAATGTTTGAAGTCAAATGCAAGTCTGAATCAAATTAAAATTATCTTTGGCTAAATGAGTCGTCAATTAAAGCAAGAAATTATGTACCTGAAAAATCATGTAAACATATTTTTTTAATTATTGAAATTGGAATTTAATTACCGCTATATTTTTAATCTAGGCTCATCTACCGGAATTATCTGTCGGTCAGTATAATTTTGGGGCATGATATACACCTGAAAGCTATTGGACTTCATTTTGTGAAATTTTAGATGCAGCTTCTATTCTGAAAGCAAAACTAACGTATTACACTGATTGGTGCCATTAATACGCAATCATTTACCAACAGACATCCCCACACAAAGTGAGCCACATTTAATTGTCAAATTCCTGAAAAAAGCTGAGGAATAAAGGTGTGATTAGTCGTAATAACAAAAACAATGAAATTAATTAGGTATTATTATGCAAAATGAGCACAAATAACAAAATCTCTACGTAACATAGACCAAGAAATATATTTTATGACCATACCAGACAATGGTTGACCAGGAAGCGAGAGAACAAAGAAGCTGCTAGTCCTTGGCGCTTAAATTTACATAGATAATCCAATTACAAAGATATTAATTTCATTGTAACCGCAATCTCTATTGTCAACGATAAAATCGTCTCAGCGCTACTGCGCGAATACACACAGTCACGAAATTCGCTAACAAATGGTTCAAATGGCTCTGAGCACTATGGGACTTAACATCTATGGTCATCAGTCAATTCGCTAACACTTGGAGAAACGTTGCAACAGTCCACCATGGCATTTGACGTCACATGGTGGCGTTGCAGGAATATCATGCGGTAGCAAAAACATGCAAGCAGAGCAGACACAAAAGGCAGATCACCCTAGCGAAGATGCGGGATGCAAATGGGTAAATCCATTGAGGCAAACGACTTTGACAAAGGACAGATTATTATTACACACAGGCTGTAAACGAATATCTCGAGAATGGCGAAGCTCGTACAGTGTTCACCTGCTTCTGTCATGAGGATCTACAGAAAGAGGTAGAAGGATAGTGAAGTTACCATTGGGCGCTAAATGGTTGGAAGTCTACGACTTGTTATGTATCATATTATTATTATTTTTTCTTTTCCCCCTCCTTCTTTCTTATATATATATATATATATATATATATATATATATATATATATATATATATATATATATATATATATATAATTTTGTACCATAGATTTGGCATGGAAACAAACCAAGTAGAGATACACTCCTGTTTGTCACAATAAGTGATAGCGCACAGACGTATTACGAGTTCCGCCGAGTTAACGTTGTTAAAAAATGTGTATTCCAATCGTATAATAGAAAGTGTTATAGAAAGCTATCAGGATAGCAAACTTAATTCGCACAGTCATATTCTGTTTAATATTCCGCGACGCGCCGAGAATCCTTCGTCAACAGCATCGAAGCTAACAAGAAGATGGTTGGTTGATTGTTTGGGGAAGGAGACCAGACAGCGTGGTCATTGGTCTCATCGGATTAGGGAAGGAAGTCGGCCGTGCCCTTTCAGAGGAACCATCCTGGCATTTGCCTGGAGTGATTTAGGGAAATCACGGAAAACCTAAATCAGGATGGCCGGACGCGGGATTGAACCGTCGTCCTCCCGAATGCGAGTCCAGTGTCTAACCACTGCGCCACCGCGTTCGGTAACAAGAAGAATTAGCGTGAGCAGAGGAGGGGCGATCTGGAACCAGTATTGTCATACCAATCTCTATGCACAATAGTGCTAACAAGAAAAGGATGTATGTAAATTTACGAATTTTATTCTAATAATGTATTGAATATGATGGTCTGTTGATATTAATGTCAGCTAAAGTTCACTCAGAATATGAGTACTTTCAAATTTATTTCAGTTATTCTTTCAGAATTTCTTTTTTAATTATTTAAGCCGAAGATTTTAATTAGTTTCCATTATATGTTATATTTTATGCATGCCCCCCTTTACTCCTATTCCCCTTAGCAACTATTCAGACACTTCACAGAACGTGATGTTTGGAGACTTGTCTGTTCTGTAAAGTTGGAAAGATGGCGATCTGTGGCATCTCTGTCGAAAGAACACAATGCTGGAGCACGCACAAGTGTTTCGGAGCACACCGTTCATCGTACATTATTGAACACGGAACTCTGCAGCAGACCACCCTGTGTGTTCACATGTTGACCTAACGACATCATCATTTACGATTACGATGGGTACAGGACCACTGGTATTCGACCATTGATCTATGGAAAAGTGTCGATTCTTTGGGTGAATCACATTTTTGCTACACTAGGTTGATGGTCGTCTCCACATACGCCATCGTCGAAGTGAATGGCGGCTTGAAAAGTGCAGCGCGCCATGGGCGCAGGCATGTGGGAGCAGTGTTATGCTATGCGAGACATTCTCCTGCACTTGCATCAGACGTGTGATAGTAATCAAGTATACATTGAAAGCTGCGAACCACCTTAATCCTTTCATGCTTGATGTCTTTCCTGACGGCTATGTCATATTTCAGCAGTATAACTGTCCATGTCTCGGGGCCAGAATCATGCTACAGTTGTTTGCGGAGAAATTTCGTGAACTTACTTTGATGTCTCGGCGACGAAATTCGTCTGATGTAAATCCTATGGAACCTATCTGGGTCACGATCAGGCTCCATCAACGTGTACGCAAATCAGTAGGCCATTAATTATGCGAATTACATGACCTGTGCGTACACATCTAATACCACACATCACCAAAAAGCTACCAACAAATTATTGTGTCCCTGACAAGCTGAATCAGTGATGTATTTCCTTCGAAAGATGGGCAAATAAGCTATTAAGCAGTTGGTGATAATGTCTTGGCTCATGAATATGTCTTATCCAGGTCCACCATCTTGCATCGCCATCTTGTATTCTGACATCATAGCAAGACTACGTCAGTACTCCAAGTCAACCAGTAGGACAATGGACCATTTTGAATTTCTTGACATTATATACTTAAGACAACAACAGCTCTTCCTCCTCACTAGGGTAATTGGACTATTTTTAAAATTTTCTGCCAAAATTTTGAATTGGCCACCCAAATTTTGTATACCAGCTATTTTATATAAAGGGCACTTGCCCTTTCTGAAATGGGTGAGTGGGAGTGATGGGTTGCAGGGAGGGGAGGGATTTGGGATTGGGATGCCCAAGAATCATAAATGACATCATCAGTGAGGTCATCAGTGACACATTCTGCGCCAGAACTAGCACTACATACCTACTCATAAGATCTGGTCTGAGTCACAAACGTAGTTTTAACTAAAATAGTGAATACAGGGCAGTTAGTTGGTTGCGTGTTCCACTGATCAGTCGCATGGTACGGTAGCCGTTATGATGTGGAAAATGTCAATCAGACAAGAAATGCACATATGAAACAAAAATTTTTAATATGTATATATTACAATACAGAGTGAAAGATAAATATTTCTATCATTTACCCCATTCCCTTAAATGGCACAGAATGCATATACTGTATTTATAGATTTATGTATTCTTATTCAAGAATTCGTCTCTGGTATAGAAGGAGATGTCAAGGAGATATGATTTCAAATTATTTTTGAAACTATTACTGCTGTCTGTCAGACATTTTACTTCATCTGCTAATTTGTCGAAAATTTTATAGCAACATATTTTACCCCTTTCTGTGACAAGGATAGGCTGAGTAAAGGATATTGTAAGTCTTTCTTTTTTCTGGTATTATAATCATGAATGTCACTGTTGTTTTTAAACTGGTCCATGTTGTTGAGGACAAATTTCATTAGCGACTAAATGTACTTTGATGCTGTTGTAAGAAGATGCCTACAAGGTGTGCGACTATCAACCCCACACATTATTCTAACCACTTTCTTTTGTGCAGTGAAAACTTTTTGTCTAAATGTTGATTTACCCCAAAATATTATTCCGTATGACATCAGAGAGTGAAAGTATGCAAAGCATGTTAGCTTACTAATTTCTATGTCCTCAAAATTGGCAATTATTCGGATTGCAAAAGTTGCTGAAACTAGTCGCTTTAGAAGATCCAAAATATGAATTTTCCAATTAAGATTCTCCTCTATATGTATACCCAAAAACTTAGTACATTCTACCCTGTCTACTGACTTCCGTTGATGTGTTAAATTTATTGAAGGAACTGCACTTTTGGCAGCAGAAAATTGGATGTACTGTGTTTTTTCAAAGTTTAGAGCAAGCCCATTTGCAGAAACCAAATAATGACTTTTCCAAAGACCTTATTTGTATCATTTTTAATTGGAGTTTCTTTTACTGGACTACTAATGTTGCTTCTATCATAAGCAAACAGTGTCAGTTCAGCTTCCTGTTTCAGATAGGAAGGGAGGTCGTTCACATATATCAAGAACCGAAGGGGAGCCATGATTGAACCCTGTGGAACACCTAATGTAATTTCACCCCAGTTAGATGAAGTGGCAAACTTATTTAAATCACTTGACCCATATAAGGAAACGTTTTGCTTCCTGTTCTGTAGGTATGACTTAAACTACTCATATGCTATTTCATTTATGCCATAGAATTGTAATTTCTGTAACATAATGTCATGGTTCACACAATAAAATGCTTTGGACAAGTCACAGAAAATTCCTATTGGTGACATTTTATTATTTGAAGACTCTATTATGTGGGCAGTGAAACTGTATATTGCTGTATCAGTGGAACAGCATTTTTGAAATCCGAACTGTGATTTACTAAGTATCCCATTACAGTTGAGATAGCTAACCACTCTTGAATACAGCACATTCTCAAAGATTTTTGAAAATGCTGTAAGCCAAGGTACTGGCTGATAATTATTGACATCTGTGGTGTCCCCCTTTTTGTAGAGTGGCCTGACAATGGCATATTTTAACCTGTCTGGAAAAATTCCTTGAGTTAGTGATACATTACATATGTGACTCAGAACATCAGCTGTAATTGCTTCACATTGTTTTAATATCTTATCAGAGATTTCATCTACTCCAACAGAACATTTATTTTTCAAAGATTTAATAATTTTACTCATTTCACAAGAGGTTGTTAGGTGTAACTTAATCTTACTAAATTTTTTCAAAACAGCCTCTTCCATGTACTGTCTGGCTTTTTCTTTTGATCTGTTCTCGCCCATTTTTTCTCCTACACTTAAGAAATGGTTGTTAAATACATTAGCTACTTGTGTACTGTTGGTTAGGATGGTCTCGTTCTCTATAATAGTAATACTACCTACCCCAGTGGTTACTTCTTCTGTCTCCCTTCTAGCAACATTCCATACTGATTTTATTTTATTGCCAGAGTTCTTAATTTCTTCTCTAACATACATATTTCTTGATTTCCTTACGAATTTTCTCAGTATGTTACAATAATTTTTATAGTGTAAAACTACTTTTGGATCTTTACTAGTTCTTACTGTCTCATACAGTTTTCCTCTTCTTTCTGAAGACACTTTAATACCTGTAGTAATCCAAGATTTCTTTGAAAAGTGTGTGATGTTGCAGTTAGTAACTTTCTTTGGGAAACAATGTTGAAAAAGGGTTATAAATTTATCAACAAATATGTTGCATTTATCATTAGCATTTGGCTCATTATATTCATCTTACCAATTAACATTTCTTAAGCTTTTTCTGAAGTGCTCTATAAATACCAGGTTGAGTGACCTCACACTTTACTTAATGATTTCCGAACTGTACACCCTGTTATGTTTTGTAGGTTAATCAGTTGTGCATCATGGTCCGACAATCCATTTACTACAGGGAAAGAATGTGTTTGTTTTATATCCTCTTTCTGTAAAAATACATTATCTATCAGCATGCTACTGTCTTTAGCTATACGTGTAGGGAAATTAATCACTGATTCTAAGTTATATGTTGTTAATAACACTTCTAGTTCACTTTTCCTATCTGAATTACTTAGAAAGTTTACATTGAAATCACCACAGATTAATAACTTCTTTTTTTTTGTATGTCTGACAGCATAATAGGGAGTCAAACTTTTTTATGAACAGCTCCCAGTCTCCTAATGGGGACCTGTACACTGTTGCTAATCAATACTACATTATCTAGCTGAAGTTCACATGCACAAGCCTCAAAGTACACAAAATTTGCTTTCTTCTACAGTTTTGCATTTATACCCTTGCTTTATGAAAATGGCAACTCCTCCTTTATCCATCCTAGATCTACAAATGTAAGATGCTATGTTATACCCACTTATACTGACGCTATCGATGCCCACAGTTACATGTTCAGACTGACAGAATATATCAATCTCATTCTTATTTTTTATATCATCTACTTTATTTTTTATTCTCCTGATATTTTGATGAAATAAGTTAACACTGCCCTTAGCTTTACCCCTATTTACTGTACATGAAGTTTCTTTTATTCTGTTTACCTTGATTGTCATCTGTTTGGACTTTGGCTATAACCTAAAAAACCCTGTCTGCCTGGACCCATTAACCACAGGGATACCCCTTATGTGACTGTGGACTGTCTTACAGTTTCTGCTAATAGAGAAGCTAACTTATTTTTCCCCATCCTATTCAGGTGCAGGCCATATGTAGTGTATCCCCACCAACCAGTAGCATTTACTGGAACAAGACTTATGTGAGATTTTGCCAGTGTCTGGAGCATCCTGTTCACCTCAGTGTTAACATGCCTTACAGCAGTGTTTACCCAGGACTGATCATGACGCTGAAAGACCTCCACAAACCCCACACTTGTGTGCTCAGTTTCTGCTCCTATTTTATCCAGGTCAGTCCTAATACTGTATCTTGGATTCATAGCCAGGCTGTTTCCTGCTCCCCCATCTATAACTACCTGATCTTCCTTCTCAAAGTCCCTGCATAGCTGACCTAAGTTTTCTGTTACCTGGCCCTTTGCTTGGCTTCACAAAACTTGTGACCTGGTACCCTGTACGTAATTTCTCCTGAAGCAGTTGGTCCACACCCCTCCTGTGACTGCTGCCTATAAGCAGAATTTTTCTTTTCCTATTCTGGTTTGATCCCGACCTGTCTTTTTTCATTAAGCTAATATTCTGCTTCAACCTCCTTTCAACAACATTTGGATGAGGCCGTTCCTCCACTTCAGATAGCAAACCAAACTGATTTACTAATTGAATTTTTGGAGTTTTTTCATGTGTTTCCCTTTTTCGCCCTTTGCTTGCTACATTTTTCCAGTCCCAGTCTCTTTTTCCTCCCTTAACCTACATAATTCCAAGTTCGCGTTTTCTAATTTAGCCTGAAGGGCACAAATTTTTGCCTCCTGTTCCGCGATAACCTACACTGTCATGGAAGAACCTCATTTTCTACCCTCGTTTCCTCTCCGCTACATTCGCCCCGATGAAACCGTAACTTACACTCTACACAGAACACCCCGCCTTCCAAATTTCTACGGCGACCACCACATTTGTCGCACGTGGTTTGATAGACAAACTTGACACAAAAGTAGAGAATAAGTTGGCACTAGACCACAGTAGTTTCGTAACCTGCGGTGTACTAATTCGTAAATAAACACTAATGTAAACAAACTTTTAAACTTACTTCCGAAAGATTTAACTACCTAAACTCTGTATGACCTACACGAATTAATTTGTTTTTAAAGCGATAACTCTAGTCAAAAACGAAAATCTACCCACGCGTGAAGTTTACGCCTAAAAAAAAAACGTAAACAAAACTAGCCACTACCGGCCTTTTACGAAATACTTCCTTTTCGATCTAGATACGGTCATAAAAGCGACACCTTCAATAGATAGCCTAGAGGAGAAGTATACACACTAGTCTAAAATGTAACATTAACTAAATTAGGTCTTATTTCAATATTAATCACTTATCTCAGCGAGAGCTTCGTATGCGCGCGTCTGCCTAGCTCCAGAGATGTTCACACATGGGTTCTGGTGTCATCACAAGGTTTCTGAGGACACCAAATTATGTAATTATTTGACATTCTTTCACCAATAAAACTTTATTGTGCGCTGTCTCTGTATAGTGGGTACTCCTATACAAGCTGCCTTGTCCTGGAAATCGTTCGATGGTACTGCCTGGGGCGTAAGTACCTTACAAAAAATTATTTTTTCATACAAAATACGTTTTATTTGCAACATCAGACACAGCACATTTTGGTATACTACAGATGTAATCTAAAAATATTGTGCATTTTTATGTAAAGTAGTGTAAAGTGAACTTGCGTTGGATGGCAGATGATCTTGTGTTAGCCTTTTTGTCCATACTTATTTGTTGTTTATATGTGTGAAAGCATGTAAATGCGTCGAAGTATATTGATAAACTGCCAAAACTTTACTGATATAAAGAATTCGTTTTATATAAGCAGCACACCTGCTGTAAAAGAGAAAAGAAGGGAACCACCTAAAAAATGCTCCTTTCAGAGCACGAAAAGACGAATATGCTCCTGTTTAAAAGACTCTGACAGAAAAGTGAAGAACCAGCTGCCTAACGCCTCATTCCACCTTCCTCAGCTTCAATTTTGCCATGTTAACGCATTTGTGCTTTTCTAAGACAGAACATTCCAAACACTTTCACCCAGTCTCTCCTTCTCCCTCTTCCTGATACTGTCTCCGAAACATGGTAGCAGAGAGAAATGACGATGGGAGAGAGAGTAGACAGTACCAGAGGGAGACAAGGATCAAGGAGACAGTGATGGTGGGAGATAGAAACAGAGACTGATGAAGAAGTAGCACAGGGAGCCAACAGGTGAGATGTGATGGCCAGTGAGAGACATTAGCAGTAAAAGAGAAAGAGAGGTGGATGGAGATAGTGGCAGTGGGAGCAAAAGAGAGAGGAGACAGTGGAAATGAAAAAAGTGAGATGAGTGGTGACCTCACTTAGGCTTGGAGTGTCTGGACCTCCTTCCCCCGCCTTTTCCCTCCTGACACTGGCAAACTTTAACACAAAAAAGATTTGCCCACTTTCCTCATCCCCTATATGTACGTGTTAAAGTTTCCCAGTGTAGGGGTCAAAACCCCAAGCAAACCACCCTTAAGGACATGTGTGGAGAGGAGACAATGGTCATTGAAGAGAAAGACAGGAGATTGTTAGCGACAAAAAAAAAAAAAAAAAAAAAGGAAGTGGCAATGGGAGAGAGAAAAGAAATTGCATCAGGTCGATAGCAGAGGGACCGAGAGCCAGCGAAAGCAGCCAAGAAGAAGACTCTGATAAGGAAGAGCAAGAGGAAGATATGAAGACAGTGACAGTGGGAGAGATAGAGAGGGGCACGTGTTTGTGTAAGAAAAAGGAGGTAGTGGGAGACAGGCATATATAGACAGCGTCAGTGAGGTGGGGGTTCTGATTATGAGACTTTACTGCAAAGACAGAGTGGTTAAACGAATTTAGAATGTTCTGTGCTAAAATAACACAAATATGTTCGCATGCCAAAATTTTTGGTGAGGAAGGCAGAATGTGGATTGAGGAAGTGGACTGCCCACTTTTCTGTGAGAGTCTTTTAAAAAGCGGCACATTCGTCTTATATGCTCTGATAGGAGCATTTTTCAGCTGGTTGTGCATGCTTCTTTTCTGCATTGTGAAGGGTGTGGGGGGACTGTTGTCCATAGGACAGACTACGGATCCAAAAGTCTTGTATTTGAAGCTCGACCTTTCTTTCAATTTGTGTCTGCCACACACTACTTGCTTCATTTCTGAGAGTGTTTGCCAATGTAAAAAATGCCGAGTTTCAGAGTGATTCGTAGTCCATGTTAAACTGTAGTTCCCCCAATAACATTCTTAGTTGTGTAATAGGATGACTGGAGTGGGTGATATGGTCGGGGTTGTAGGGTGTGGCTGGGTAGAAGAAGGTGACTGTTTTTAGCAATCTTCCTCTTTATTGTTGGTTCTTCCAATACAATTTCCGGTAGCTCAGCCCCACCGCCCGTGTCATGATAGAGTCTCGCTGATGCATGAAGCCCGGGGAACGCAACGCCGTGATCGGTCAGTGGCTGCGCAGGCGGTAGAAGGTTAGCAGCACGAGGCCCGGCCTAGCTCGCCTCCTGCAGACGCTGCGGCTCGTGACGACGCTGGGAGTCGCCAGTGCAGCAGCGGGCAGCGCCCTCCGCCGGCCGGTCCTCGGGGACAGCGTCACTGATGACGACGACGTAACAGCGACCAAACACACAATCGGTCCAACCGATGCCGACGCCCACCTCTGATGCACTTAAATAGTGCAGGCCGCTGCTAAATCCGCCGGTTACGCGGCGGCGTGTTTATTAGAACGTTCTCGATGAGTTGGCTAACGCAACCGCGCCACACACGGCCCTCGCCTGCTTAATTCTGCTAATGCTGCGTTCTGGCTGTTAGTGGCTGCCGCACACGTACACACACACCAACGCTCGTTGCAAAACTGTTTCACCTGCATAATGTGCCAACCTTCGTACGCTGTCTGCCGTGAGACTGGCGCATCGGGCACTGAAACACACTAAATCACAATTTTGCACCATATATCCTAAAAATAACCCCTTGTCCTGTACAGTTGGTTCAGAAGTTACTACCTCTGGTGGGATCATGCCTTATAACTCACAATACACATAACTGCAGAATTGCATCACTTCTGAGACCATTACACTCTACTGGTACTATACTTGACCATGTGCAACACACGTTATACTCATTTAGAAATATTTCCATATTTAGCTGTTTGGTGTTATAGCTTGCACTATGCCACTTCAAGGTGATGGCTTACTGACACTTTATCTCAAACATGTCACCTTTATCATTAAATGTCACTTACTAATTGGTCAACAATATAAGGCTTTGGGAGAAACTGTGATAACCAAGAGAGAAAGTGGCAATCTTATGCCTCAAGCCTAACATAATGGATAATGTTGTGAATTGCAGAGTTGACGTCGATTTGCCTTTGGCAGTGCAACAGTGCAGACACGCTGTTGTGTTTCTGCACCTGATGTGACATCTATCCTTATTTAATTCTAATGTCTGTTACTTACATGCTAAACATTTACGATACGTGGTAAACTGTTACCATAAATCTACGCTCCAAGTTACTACTATGAGCACCGGTTAAATTGCTGTGAATTAAACGAGGCACAATAACATTCATATTACTCCTTGTCATAAATACTTTGGCATTTATACACCAGGATACATAATGATCATGAAGAAACAGATACTTCACAAGTTACAGCAAATGGCACTTCTGGTTGGTATATTTCTGCTGCTATCATAATGTGTAAAGGCAGCTTTCCATGGTCACAAATCTCTTATTCAGCCATCACCATGCTTACATGCACAATGTGCTGTCAACTGAACAAGAGCAGAATGAGAGCAGATCCACCTAAGGGCAATTGCTGAAGCTCACAGGTGATGGTGGGGATAGTGACATCATGCAAGAAAGCAGAACACCTTTCAATTTTCGTAACTTATGCATAAGTTGGCATGACAGTATGCAAATAGACTATTTCCACATGTAAGTTGATTTACATGAATGGTGTGGTGGGGATACATGTTTAACAAATTCTTTGCTGTGGAAATCTGGCGTTAAGCCGAGTTCGCATACGAAACTAATGCGCCACCACAAATTCAGTGTAGTTACACAGCTTTCAGCATGATGTCGACTGAACTCATATAGGAGGTTATTTATGTTATAGTGCAGGTTACGGCATTAGCGCTGTGACAAGAGAAGACGATAACTGTAGATCAGAAAATAGATTTCGCACGGCGATAAATCAGGGACCACAAATGCGTTTACGAAAGAAATAATACTCGAAGACGAAAATGCTGTCTGCTATTACAAACTAGCCAACAGCTGGAACGTACTGTAAATATCATCTGCAGATACAGCACTCTTCGAAGATTTTATAATGTTATTGTATTCGTTGATCTAGACTTTTCAAATAAACAATTTTTATGTGATTCTTCAGTTTCCCTCAGCTTATTTCTTGCTCGAACAGTCCACTGTGTGATAAACCTTTTGCATTTCTTTTATGTTTTCGTCTTCTTTAAAGGCAAAGAAAAAAGGTGAAGCGGTAGCCCATCATAGAGCCTATGCCTACCGTCATGTAATTTTGATTTTCAGTTGTTAAAAAAGAGAGGAGATTTTCTTGTAGCTGTAGGAGGAAGGAAGGATTCGCGCTCAGCTAGTGAAGGACTGAGAAGCCCGCCATTTTAAGCGAGTAATTGTAGACGGCCATTTTGGGGTCGCTATGAATAAGTGAGGAGTATGTATTTCATATGTGCACCGTTTAGAAAATACAATATTGTTTTATTAACAGAAAGATCGTGTGAGTTGTTATTTCAAATAGTACGATAATTACAAGAACTGAACCCCACCTGTGTACTTTGGAATATTACGAAGATCGGATAAGCTCAATGGGAACACGGTCAAGACTTCGAAGGTGAACATGGCGACCAAACGTAGCATTATAAAGAAGGGTAAGCACAAATCTACAGCGGAGAAAGAAACTACTTCCCCCTGCAAAATAATATGAGCTAATACGAACTTATTTCCAGGCATAGCTCAGCTTATTGTGCTTGTCATTCATGCAAAAAAATTAACCTCACTAACTCAATACATTTTAAAAAGCCACACATTTCAACATTTTATTATCATCTATTCCATTATTTTATTTCATTATTAACGGGTGTACTGCCGGTCTGTAGTGTCCAACGGGCACAATATTTCGGCGATCAGACATGTCGCCATCATCAGGTGCACTAACCTTTTTTTTTTAAGCACATTTTATTCCTTCCCATAAGGGGAAGGCGGGCCTTACTACAGCTTGCTTTGCTCTTTTTCAGCCGAGGGTGTACAGGGGTCATCATTTGGTTATTTTATTTTATTCATCTGCATATGTGCTAATGGGAATGGGGAGTACTTATATCTCTCAATTGGGAATTTATTTGCAGGAAATTCGGGGAACAGCTCCGGTATTCATCTTACAGCCTGAGGAAAACCTGCAAAACCAGGCCAGAGCTGCTGGTGTTGCCACGTTTGGTTGTTGTTTCTTCTCATCCCATGCGCTCCTCTTCAGGTCAATAGTGGTAGTTGCGGCAGTAGTTGTAGTAGCATCGCTTCTCCTCTTCGTCCCGGAGGCGAGCTTCTTCCTCTTCTCTCTTCCTTTGCAGCCGGTGCTCCAGCTGCACTGATCTCTGCCTCGCTCGTCGTGATTTGGGCATACTTATTCCATGATCTCGAGGTCAATTATCTATCTTCTGTCTGTGAAGACTTCTTTCGTCATCACTTCTTTGTCGATCAGCGTGGCGCGGTTTGCCTGCTCGGCTTGGTCACTTGCAACAGACGGTTGTGTTTCCGTTTGTACCGCCACCGCCGCCGTTCGCAGCTTGCGCTCGAATGCCTCCCGTAGCATGAGGCAAGTAGCTTCTATCTCCGCATGCAGCACGATCTTGAAGCGCGTTTCCGCTTCTTTCAGCGCGGCTTCGATGGTTGCGTGCGTTCCTTCTTGGCTGCTGTCCTCTCGTGCGCCGCCTTCTGCCACTGCGGCGTCTTCGACTTCCCGGCGGTCTGGCGCCGGCTGACGTCGCCTGTTCGCGGTCGGCCGACCCGCCCCTATGCCACTCTCACTGGCAGTGGGGGTGGCTGTTCGCTCAGGGGGACAGCGTGTTGCCATCTCGTTGTTCCTCTGCGCTGGGGACGAGCGTGAGGATATCTTGCGTCGTCTTCTCCGTCGTCTCTTTTTTTTGGCCTTGGCATGTTCTTCAGGTGCAGCTCACTGTGCCTTGTCGATTTTGGCACGGTCCTCAAAGGCCTTGCAGCCACGCCAGCTGGCCATGTGCAGCCCGCCACAGCGGACGCACATCGGTGCTTCTTCTTGTAGTCTTGTGCATGTGTGGCTGTATGGTTGCCAGCGCACTTGACACAGGTTGACTGGTTGTGGCAGTATTTTGCCACATGCCCCTCTTGTTGGCACTTAAAGCACTGAGGCCTGGTGCCCAGTTCCGCAGGCAGAGGCTCCATCGTCACGTCGAATCCCAGGATGCTGTTGATCCCGAGTACTTGGTCCACTGGGGTCATTCCAGGTGTGTTCACAGCCAGGATGAATAGTGGAGGTCTTCTCCTGTTGGTTCGGTTCTGTAGCTTTACCACTACGTCTCCGAACACGTTGTCTCATAGTGCTCTCCGTACCATATCCTTGGGGCACAGCCAGGGAAGCCCTCTAAGGAGGTCCTTGATGTTTCTTTCTTCTGTTTCGTCTGGGGCTTCTCTTGGGCCAGCGATCTGTATGCCTCCAGGATAGGTGCGAACACCTTGGAGCCATAGATGCAACTTGGTTGCACTTCCAGTAAAGTGTCATTATCCAGACACTTCACCTTCAGGGGGCCTGTCGCAACGTTCTTCAGTTTGCTGTATATATCCCACCAATCGTCCCAGCATCGCATATAGATCGGCGATGGCGGCAGCGTGAAGTCGTGGGCGGCTTGTTCTTCTTCACATGTTGTATCTTCTCCGTCGTTCGCCAAGTTTCCCTCCGCGGCGGATACATCGATCAAAGGACTCCTTGTTACTGCGTTCCTTTTCTTATTCGATTTTCTGCCCATGGTGCAGTGTGTGCTTTACACAAAAATTTTGTTCTTGCCGTTAGAACAGCAAGACGAAAATTTGCAATGTGCGCGCACTTTTCACCTGCCAAAAAATGGTTCAAATGGCTCTGAGCACTATGGGACTTAACTGCTGAGGTCATCAGTCCCCTAGGACTTAGAACTACTTAAACCTAACTAACCTAAGGACATCACACACACCCATGCCCAAGGCAGGTTTCGAACCAGCGACCATAGCGGTCGCGCGGCTCCAGACTGTAGCGCCTAGAACCGCTCGGCCACTCCGGCCAGCTTCACCTGCCAATCCGACAGCTCGGCCTCTACAGTAATGAGCGCTCGCATACAGCGACACTCTCGCCACGGCTGCAGAAGCGTAACTTAGGTGCACTGACGAACTGAGCCGTCTTAAATCCCCTCCTGCGAGGTGTTTTCTCAGCAGTCCGCGGCCGCGGCCGCGCGTCGGAGGTCGCTGAGACGCTGGTTTCGGCGTCCGTCGTGGCGTCGGTGAAATTGCCTCATCCGACCTGGTAGCCCGTTCGTTTTCTTTGCTGAGCGTCTTTTTAATTAGACACAATACTGTTTCCCATGCCTTGCTGAGGTTATAGCCGCAATCTCGGTTGATGACTACGAATTTCAATAGCCTCTCTAACGACGCTGTCCCAGTGTTTAGATGTCTGTGCCAAGACCCTGGTATGTTGGTAGTCCATTTCTTGATTTTCGGACAAACAGTGATCTGCGACCGCCGACTTCTTCGGGTACCTAAGTCGAGTGTGCCTCTGATGTTGTCCGCAACGATCTTCGATGGTGTTCCCTGTCTGTCCAATATAAGCGTTCCCACAGTAACACGGGATCTGGTATATGCCGTCTTTGACACTTGCCAATAATGCTCGTGTTTTATTGGGTGGGTGAAAGACAGTTCCTACTCGGTGTTTCTCCAATATCCGTGCTATTTTCGCCGATAGTGCGCCAGTATACGGTATATAGTCTGTGGCTATCGCTTCCTCCGTCTCCACACGCTATACTGTAGAGGTGGGGCGGAGAGCGTGTCTGATCTGCCATTCCGAGTACCCGTTTTTCCGGAATACAGACTTGAGGTGTTCCAGCTCATGGGGCAGACTCTCTGAGTCATAGATTGTGCACGCCTGTGCACCAGTGTTTTTAGCACCCCATTCCTCTGCAAAGGGTGGTGGCCACTATCCGCATGCAAATAGAGGTCGGTGTGCGTTTTCTGCCTCTACACCCCGTGGCCCGGGGTGCCATCTGCTCTTCTTTTGACCATGACGTCAGGAATGGTAATCTTCCTTCTGCACTTTACTAGGCGCAGTCTTGAGTGCAACTCCCAGGAAGTTCTTAACCTACATCTACAACTAGCCAATCATTCAATTCCGGGACCTGGTACTGGATTGATGGTGTTACATGGGTGACCGCCGATTCTGCATGTAAGAAGGCTTTTGGAAGTCAGATATCTAAACTCTCTCATCTCTCTGACAAACCATCGCTGGAGGCCCCACGCAAGACGGTCATCAATCTCACAGTCATTGAACTGACTGGGGATGCAGTTTCTGTTCTGTTCCCACACCTAATTTAACGGCAGTAGCGGACATTGTCAGTGCAGTTGAACGGGTTGCTGCACGACTACCACCTGAAGCAGCTGAAGAAGTACGGCAGGATACCTTCTGTACTCTGACGAGAACTAAACCGATCAAGTCGAATATTACCAGCAGGAAGAGGCAGCCATTTGAGACCTGAAACAGAGCGCTGAGATTGTTGTCTTACCGGCTGACAAGGCAATGCTATGGTTGTTCTTTCCCATAAGGACTACATTGAGAGGATGCAGAGCCTGCTAAATGACGAATCTTACAGGAGAGTCAACGCTGGCCCCACAAAGAAGGTGGAGAACAAGACTATGGCTCTTTTCAAGGACGCAGATTTACCAGTGGGGGGCGGGGGGTCACAAAGAAATTGACACCTCAAGGACCTGTACCGCCAAGACTTTATGGACTCTCTAAAGTCCACAAAGAATGGGGTGACGCTACGCCGAATTGTCAGCAACATTAGGGCAGCTACATATTTGCTGACCAAATACCTGGAAGAATTACTAAGCCCTTATGTGGGTAAATGCCCTCATCACGTTCGTAATTCTGTAAATTTCGTAAAACTTCTAGCTGAAAGACTCAGATATCCTGGTGAGTTTTGACGTTGTTTCATTATTCATCAGGATGCCTCTTTGAGAGTCAGTTGAGCTTATTGCACAGAGATTTGACGAGAGGGTGACTGACCTTTTCAGGCATGTTCTGACCTCCATGTCTTTTCTCTTTAATGGAGAATACTATGAGCAAACAGAAGGAGTTGCAATGGGAAGCCCACTCTAGCCTGTGGTCACGAGTTTCTATATGGAATACTTCGAGGAGGAAGCTTTGGTGTCATCCAAATGGAAACCTACTTGTTTTCTCCGTTATGTGGATGACATGTTCGTGATCGGGCCCCATGAAAGGGACAAGCACCTAGACTTTCTTACACACCTGAACTACATACATCCGGACATCAAATTCACTATGGAGACTGAATCAAAAGGAAGATTACCATTCTTGGACATCATGTTCAAAAGAAGAGCAGATGGCACCCTGGGCCACGGGGTGTACAGGAAAAAAACCGCACACTGACCTGTATGTGCATGCGGATAGTTGCCACCACCCTTCACAGAGGAATGGGGCGCTGAAAATAATGATGCACGGGGAATGCACCATCTCTGACACAGAGAGTCTGCCCCATGAGTCGGAACATCTCACAACTGTATTCCGGAAAAACAGGTATTCGGAATTGCAAAAAAAATGGTTCAAATGGCTCTGAGCACTATGGGACTCAACTGCTGTGGTCATAAGTCCCCTAGAACTTAGAACTACTTAAACCTAACTAACCTAGGGACAGCACACAACACCCAGCCATCACGAGGCAGAGAAAATCCCTGACCCCGCCGGGAATCGAACCCGGGAACCCGGGCGTGGGAAGCGAGAACGCTACCGCACGACCACGAGATGCGGGGAATTGCAGATCAGACGCACTCTCCGCCCCACCTCTACAGTACAGCGTGTGGAGACGGAGAAAGTACGGAGGAAGAGATGGCCATTGCCTATATACAGTATACTGGCGCACTATCGGCGAAAATAGCACGGATATTGGAGAAACACCGAGTAGGAACTGTCTTTTGCCCACCCAATAAAACACGAGCATTATAGGGAAGTGTCAAAGACGATTTTGCGGAAGGCCGGCATATACAAGATCCCGTGTCAGTGTGGGAAGACTTATATTGGACAGACAGTGCGCACCATCGAAGATCGTTGCCGAGAACATCAGAGGCACACTTGACTTAGATACTCCAACAAGTCGGCGGTCGCAGAGCACTGTTTGCCCGAAAATCAAGAAATGAATTATCAACATACCAGGGTCTTGACACAGACATCTAAATACTGGGACAGCGTCGTTAGACAGGCTATCGAAATTCGTAGTCATCAACCGAGATTGCCGCTATAGCCTTAGAAAGGCATGGGAACCAGCATTGAGTCTAATTGAAAAGACGCTCAGGAGAGAAAACGAACGGGAGACCAGGGTGGAAGAGGCAACTACACCAACGCCACCACAGACGCCGACGCCAGTGTTTCAGCGACCTCCGACATGCAGTTACGGGTGCGGACAGCGGAGATAACGCCTCGCAGGGGGAGGGGATTTTCTATGACTCCAAGGTGTTCACACCTATCCTGGAAGCATACAGAACGCCGGCCCATGAGAAGCCCCAGTTGAAAGAGAAGAAAGAAAGAGGATATGGTACAGAGAACACTACGAGCCGACGGGTTCGGGGACGTAGCGGTAAAGCTACACAATCGAACCAACAGGAGAAGACCTCCACTTTTCATCCCGGCTGTGAACACACCAGGGATGACCCCAGTGGACCAAGTACTCGGGATCAACAGCATCCTGGGATTCGACGTGACGATGGAGCCTCTGCCTGCGGAACTGGGCACCAGGCCTCAGTGCTTTAAGTGCCAACAAGAGGGGCATGTGGCAAAATACTGCCGCAACCAGTCAACCTGGGTCAAGTGCGCTGGCAACCATACAGCCACACATGCACAAGACTACAAGAAGAAGCACCGATGTGCGTCAGCTGTGGCGAGCTGAACATGGCCAGCTGCCGTGGCTGCAAGGCCTTTGCAGACCGTGCCAAAATCGTCAAGGCACAGCGAGGTGCACCTGAAGAACATGCCAAGGCCGAAAACAAGAGACGACGCAGAAGACGATGCAAGATATCCTCACGCTCGTCCCCAGTGCAGAGGAACAACGAGATGGCAACAAGCTGTCCCTCTGAGTGGACAGCCATTTCCCCTGCAGTGAGAGTGGCAGAGGGACAGCGGCCGGTCCCGGCAGAGGTTCGAGTCCTCCCTCGGGCATAAGTGTGTGTGTTTGTCCTTAGGATAATTTAGGTTAAGTAGTGTGTCAGCTTAGGGACTGATGACCTTAGCAGTTAAGTCCCATAAGATTTCACACACATTTGAACATTTGAACAAAGGGGCGGGCTGGCCGACCGCGAACAGGCGACGTCAGCCAGCGCCAGACCGCCGGGAAGTCGAAGACGCCGCAGTGGCAGAAGGCGGTGCACGAGAGGACAGCAGCCAAGAAGGAACGCACGCAACCATGGAAGCCGCGCTGAAAGAAGCGGAAACGCGCTTCAAGATCATATTGCATGTGGAGATGGAAGCTGCTTGCCTCATGCTACGGGAAGCATTCGAGCGCAAGCTGCGAACAGCAGTGGTGGCGGTACAAGCGGAAACAGAACCGTCTGTTGCAAGTGACCAAGCCGAGCAGGCAAACCGCGCCACGCTGATCGACAAAGAAGTGATGACGAAAGAAGTCTTCACAGACGGAAGATACATAATTGACCTCGAGATCATGGAATAAGTATGCGCAGATCATGACGAGCGAGGCAGAGATCAGTGCAGCTGGCTGGAGTACCAGCCGCAAAGGAGGAGAGAAGAGGAAGAAGCTCGCCTCCAGGACGAAGAGGAGAAGCAATGGCGAAGAAACGGATGCTACTCCAACTACCGCCGCAACTATCACTACTGACTGGGAGAGGAGTGCAAGGAATGAGAAGAAACAACAACCAACAGTGGCAACACCAGCAGCTCTGGGCGTGTTTTGAAGGTTTTCCTCAGGCCGTAAGGTGAATACCGGAGCTGTCCCCCGAACTTCCTGCAAATAAATTCCCAATTGGGAGATATAAGTACCCCCCCATTCCCATTAGCATATATGCAGATGAATAAAATAAAATAACCAAATGATGTCCCCTGTACACCCTCGGCTGAAAAAGAGCAAAGCAAGCTGTAGTAAGGCCCGCCTTCCCCTTATGGGAGGGAATGAAATATGCATAAAAAAAAAGAAGAAGAAGAACTCAGAATCTCAGGTCGTCAGTGCACCTGACTATGGTGACATGTCAGATCGCCGAATATTGTGCCCGTTGGACGCTAAGGACCGCCAATACGCCCGTGGTCTGTTCGAACTAATTTTTAGTTTAACAGCTGCAACATCACACTCGGTGCTCTTTCCCATATATAATAAACAATTTATACAGTGCTTGGTCACAAAGTTAATACGACTCGATTTTTTTTGTTTATATATTAAGTTTATTGACTTATTCATCCAACGAGTTTTCAAGACTGCAGGACAGGCCTAAATCACTGGTTTTCAAATGTTGTTCTCACACACACACACACACACACACAAACACACACACTGCTACAGAAAATTAAACATTGGTTGGGTTGTTCTTCTTGCAGTTCCAGAAGCTTCAAAAGTGTACCTGCCAACCACTGGTTTGACTTTTTTTCAGTAGTAACATGAAAACACAGTGGAATAGACTGCAGCAGCAGCAACTTCACGATAACTGCTGCAAAATGTATATGTTCAGAACTACAGCTAGTACGGAGCAAAGGAGTAAGAAAAGTGGCGTAACAAAGTACAACCAAGTTGAGCTTTTTGTTGGATGCCGAAAGTTGCATCTCTCCAGTTGCTTCACTGAAAACTGGAAATTCGCACATGCAAGTGCATTGCAACTGCAATATGCCTCTAAGTGTGAGGACACTTTTGTTGCATGTACGAACATTGCTTATATTACTGTAGTGTTCAGACCAATCTTAAGGTTGATTACAGCTTTACCTCTAAATTTCTAACTTATTTGGTTGTGAATCTTCAAGCTTAGGATGGATATAATTTTATTGTTTTGTTTGCGTGTGTATATATATATATATATATATATATATATATATATATATATATATATATATATATATATATGCAAGCCTAAATTGTCTTGTTTCCACTTTCAAATTAATTATTCGAAAATGTTAGCTTCTCATATTAAGAGATATCATTTGCAGTTCTCAATAGTTCGTATTTGTGCTTTAAGTATCTGCTGTAAGTAAGTTTTATTTATTTATTCTATTCATATGTATATTTCGTAGCTAATTTTTGCGTGTGGGACCCTATGACGTGTAAAAACTCAAAAAATATATAAATGGAAATTAAGTAGAACATGTAATTTGTATTTTATTTGTCTCGTAACATACACTGTGACATAAACAACTGCAGGGAAAACAAAAACGTGACTACTGCTAAAGATATGTGATTCACGTACAAGCGGAGTTCGTCTATGCTGTAATTCAATGGAGGCTGGATTATAAATTTCTTGGATGGACAAGATGCTAAGACCTTTGGTTTTTATCTTTCTGGGGATAGCCACAGTTGAAGAATCGATATTGTTGTTGGTGATAGTTGTTTAATCGGTGGTTGTAACTGTTTACTAAAAGTTAGTGTAGTTACGGAAGAAAGGAATGTTTGACGAGGTAAGTTTCGTGCCTCTGAAAATTACAAAATATTTTGTGCAACGAGCACATAGTAGATGTTTGGTGATGTTTTCATTTTCGTTTTTTTCCGAATAGAAAAGCGCTTTACCGATTCGTATCGTCGTTATGCGTCGATGTGGCGGAATAATCTGTTCTTGTAGATACCTATTGACTTAATACATTTCGTCGTAGTTGCGAGCATTGTATCGCCTGTTTCGGGAAATACAGTTGTGACGATATTACTTTATTTATAGAATGTACCAATGTGGTGCGGAATGTCAATGATATGTGCTATGCGCCTGCCGATGTGTGTGTCTTCGTTCCCCGATGATTGACACCTTAGCAACAACAACCGCTTATTGTGGTTTTTTATGTGTGTTTACAAATTTCTTCACAGTCTGAAGTGTTAAAGGAAATTTATGCTGTTTGATGCTAGGTAGACTCGTCTGATTTTATTGCGAATACTTCGTCTGCAATCTGCGTAATTTGTGTTCCTGTTTATCAACATCAGAGTAAATACTATGTTCAGTGTTGATAAACAGTAACGCCCATCGCACAGTGTGGTAGTGTTTCAAACGGGTGCTGTTAAATATATTTGGAGTATTTGGAAAAACGGTACCATGTATGATGCTTACTTTCTGCCGCTGACACCGATGCCATAGAAAATATCGCGTTTCGTATATGGCATCGCTTCCTGTTTTTTGATCCACTCACGACATGGTGTCTTAATATACTATATTCTATTTGAAAGTATTCATCTCCCCCTCTTTGTTAATGTGCATATAAAGTACATTGAATT
Source organism: Schistocerca nitens (assembly GCF_023898315.1). Taxonomy (NCBI): domain Eukaryota; kingdom Metazoa; phylum Arthropoda; class Insecta; order Orthoptera; family Acrididae; genus Schistocerca; species Schistocerca nitens. The sequence continues at coordinate 451,385,940 of NC_064615.1, forward strand.
TTCGTAGTCTGTGGATCCCTCTGCGTTTCGCTTGTTATAATTGTTCACATGTGTATGACATTTTTTTTTTTTTTTTTTTAAATAACTGAACAAGTTCGCCAAGTATTTGTAGCAGTTCCACCTGTTACAACATATAACATTTTTTGACCACTTGTAAAATTAATATATAACTTGTTGAAATGAAAATTTTGTGTAACACAGTAGGCTGTTTATAGCTTACGTGACAGAACGACATATTGTATTTTCAAGTACTGTACTGTAATTGGTCAGCGCCTTTCGCCAAAAGATTTCATTGTTTAATAGTGGTGTGCTGTTTATTTTGAACCTATGATGGCTTACAACTACACTTACATTGTTTTCATATAAAGAAGATACATAACTATTACACTGACAGAAAACTTTCAGCTGATGCCAATCATAGCAGTAATTTTGACAGTGCTTGTTGAATACTGGAAACTTATACACAGGTGATTTACATACATGGAATATGTGGCGTGTAATGACAATAGTGAATAAAAGTTATTTAATCATATTTCAGTTTGTTGATGTTGTTAATCCCTACTTTGTGTACAAACATGTCTAAAATTGATGACAGCCATGCTTTTTGTATTTTATTTGAAATTTCAAGATCATTTAATTTAACACTATTTGAAATGAAATAACAATTTTGCCTTTGTGGGCAACACTTCATGATTCAGCAATCTTGACTACATGTGCACAGTTGTCCCAAAGCTCAAACATTGGTTGTAATCTTCCTGTCTCTATTAATTTTTGTCTTCATACCCTGTTTTTGTTTATTTACAATGTTGTTTTTCTGTGTTTTCCCAACAAACTGTGGATATTAAAGAACTTACATGTAGCAGTATTTTACCAACAACATTCTGAATGACTTTTCTAACTCAGTACAGCAACAGCTTCAAATGTATCGTTATTTAAATAAAGCCATCCCTTTGTAGTTCTCATTTGGTTCATGAATTCAAATTGGTTATATACAGGGTTTATTTTACTTTCACTGCATTTGCTATGACGTAAGGTTTCATAATATCAACTGCCGCTAATAGCTCTTTCTTGTGGATAAGCATGTTTGTTTATTAGTGGCATGTGTTTCACCTGGCAAGATTCAGGCCCAGTCTTAATCAGACAGCTTTAGTTATTTAACATTACTGTGTACATTGTATATATGTTCATAGTGATGATGATTGATATAACGTTGAATATATGGAATTTCGGAAATGGGTTAAAGTTACTTATTGTAAATGCCTCCCCCCTGAAATCTTGGTTGTGGTGACAGACTGACCTGTAGCAGAGCCCAAGGTTTAGGTCAAGTGGAAAGGCATCAAAGAGAGATGTACAACAGCAGTGCAGAAGTAATCAGAAGTGGAGAAGTTGATTGAGAAATAATAGGATGAGGTTAGCAGCTGAGATGGAAGGACAAAACATAAATAGACAGTAATGCGAAATACATCAGTATTGTTGACAATTTGACACATACTGGTTCACTGTCGAACAAAAGGAAAATAGCTTACATGTACTGAGATGGAAGGTATGCCAATGATAGCAGGTGCTATCTCTTGAATGCATAGTGGTTTTGTATAGACACAGATTACTGGGCAGTTTGTTCCAGTGCTGTATGGCTGAAATCAAGAAAGAGATCACAAAAGACTTTGTTACCTCTGGGTACAACCAAGATGATCAGGGTGTCCCATGTGGTGTTGCAGTTACGGAATGAAGATAGGTATTTGATGTATGGGGAGAGATACTGAGGACATCAGTGACTAACAAGTAGATGAAGAAAACTGTGACTGTGTGTGTGTGTGTGTGTGTGTGTGTGTGTGTGTGTGTGTGCGCGCACGCGCTTATCCTTGGCACAGCAACTCAGAGTGCAGGAACGACTGATGTGATAAAACAGGTGATTAGTATGGGCTTAGTTTATGCAACTGTCATGCTGTGTGGAGTTATCACACAGTGTGCTCTGTTGACCCATGACATTTGTGTAAAATTTTGGCTGGCACTTTTTGTTGTGTGCTAGGTGGAAATTATCTAAATTTTTTATTATTTGAGAGAGAGATTTCGTGGATGGTGTGGCAGTTCGTTCTTGGCAATGGCAGTAGAGCACCATCATTCCTGTGCTTAAACCTGGTAAAAACCCGCGTGATGTCGATAGCTATCGGCCCATCAGCCTCACCAACATTCTCCGTAAGCTGCTGGAATGTATGGTGTGTCGGCAGTTGGGTTGGGTCCTGGAGTCACCTGGCCTACTGGCTAAATGTCAGGGCGGCTTCCGCCAGGGTTGCTCTGCTACTGATAATCTTGTGTCCCTCGGGTCTGTCAAGAACAAACTTTTCCAGATGCCAGCATCTGGTTGCCATCTTTTTTTGATTTACGAAAAGCGCATGACATGACCTGGTGACATCATATGCTTGCCACATTATACGAGTGGGGTCTCTGAGGCCCGCTCTCGATTTTTATCCACAATTTCCTGTTGCTTCATACTTCCCTTGTCCAAGTTGGTGCCTCCCATAGTTCCCCCCCATATCCAGGAGAATGGGGTCCCACAGGGCTCCGTATTGAGTGTATCTCCATTTCTAGTGGCCATTAATGGTCTAGCACCTGCTGTAGGGCCTCGATGGCTGATGGTCATGTTGGTTTTGCCTATGTTCATGGACTCCTTCCCAGATTGCTGCAGTGTTTTCACTGCAGAGCTGGCGGCCATATCTCGTGCTCTTGAGCACATCCGTTCATGCCCAGGCGAGTTATTTCTCTTGTGTACTGACTCCTTTAGCAGCCTACAAGGTATCGACGAGTGCTACCCTCGTCATTATTTGATACTGACCATCCAGGAGTCCATCTATGCCCTGAAATGGTCCAGTGGTGTTTGTCTGGACCCCAGGTGATGTCGGAATCCCAGGCAACAAACTTGCCAACAGGCTATGTGGAAACCGCTTATGGAGATCGGCTTCTCTGAAACTAACCTGTGTTCTGTATAATGCCGCGAGGTTTTGCGGCTTTGGGAGACTTAATCACTTAACCTCAGTACGCACAACAAGCTGCATGCCTATAAGGAAACTACGAATGTGTGGAAGACCTCCATGCGTGCCTCTCACAGGGATTCTGTCAGCTCTGCATTGGCCATACTTGGCTGATGCATGGTTGCCTTCTCTGTCGCGAGGACCCACTTGGTGTCGCTGTGGCTCACAAATGACGGTCATCTATCTCTTGCTGGACTGCCCACTTTTAACCGCTCTTTGGCGGACTTTTAACCTTCCCAGCAACCTACTTTCAGTGTTGGGCGACAGTGCCTCAACAGCAGCTTTAGTTTTACGTTTTATTCATGAGGGTGAGTTTTATCTTTTGTCCCTGTGTGTCCTCCACCCTAGTGCCTTCATGGTGGAGGTTTTAATGTGTTGCAGAGCTGCTGGTTTTTCCTTCTTATCCTCATGGTCAGCCAGCCTTGGTAACCTGCTTTCTTGTTTTAACCTCTTCTACCTGTTTCTTACGTCTTTGTGGTTTTCTTGTCCCCTTTTGTCCATTTAAGTGTTTGTTGCCCTTCAGTCCTTGTTGTGGTTTTTCCTTTCATTCTGTTTTGTGGTGTAAGTCTCATTGTCTTATTCTCACCCTTGTGGCATTGTTTCCTTTGGAGCAAAGGACCAATGACCTTGTAATTTGGTCCCTTCCCCCTTCTTTTAAACCAACCAACCAATCATGTTCTACAGTGTCAACATGTGGCCTTGGCATGCTCAGTCGCCAGATCTGTCTCCAGTCAAGCACATAATAGGCCGTCATTGGACGACAACTCCATTGTCATCCATGTACAGCATTAACTGTCCCTATATTAACAGGCTAAATGCAACAGACATGGAACTCCATCCCACAAACTGACATCTGGCACCTGTACAACACAGTGCATACACATTTGCATGCTTGCATTCAACATTCTGGCAATTACCACAGATTATTAATGTACCAGCACTTCACATTTGCAATGGCATATCTTACTGTTGAATTAACCTCTGAATTTTTTCGATGCAAATGCGGGGTCAGTGGGAGTTGGTGGCATGCCCCCATACTGCGGAAGTGAGATTGTGAGATCATGTGTGGTGGTGTTCATAGAAATACGCATATAGTGAGAGTTGAACCATGGAAGGCTGAGTTTATGTAAAGTTGTGTCCAGATTGGTGTGGTGATTTATATTGAAGCTACTATGGTGATGCACGACGGCTACTCATAATGTCAGAGCAGGCAGGGGTTCAGAGTCTGGAGAAGAGTGCGGGGTGAAGTTTGGTGATTGTGAGACTGAGTAGCTTGGGAGATGTATGTATAACACACAATGAAATTGGACTCAGAATTGTAGAGAGAGTCTGTCCTTATTGTCGATTAGAAGTTAATCAATTTGTACTTGGGATAATGAAATGGCTTTGTGAACGTACCAATGCCTGTTACTATGTAATATTAGCCACTTCACAGGAAAAGTCTGGAAGGCGGAATTCCTCCAAAATGATTAAGAAGAATGTTTCATGGAGGAGAGAAGCCTCGCACAATGTTACCTAGACAAATGTATTCCTGAAATTTCATTACTGTACATTAATTCTCTTTCCTTGTGGCAATTTTTTTCTCTCAGTGTATATTAGTGTGTGGCATGTGATGTGGTTCATCAAGAGCTATAATACTCATTTTGTTAGTATGGAAGACTGTCTATAAATTCTCTCTGCAGGAGGAATATTAATTGCAGGTCTACATTTGTGTCATGATAATCCAACTTTTGGTGGTTTACGTATATTTTGTGTCATGACTTTCATTGTCGTGACAATAAATCTGTAGCTGCAAGATTGTCTCATTTCTCTTCATGGTTTTGACAGTGAACAACTGTCCGTCCGTCTGGTCCTGCAGCTTTTTTTTTGTTTTAGAACACACACTACTACTCCAGATTTTGTTTTTGTTTTGGACTGTTAGGTAATTTTTGGGAGCTTTGTTTCTTCCTCTTCTTTGTTTGCTTTTGTTCTGTGATGCTATCCCTTCTTTTATACAGATATGCTAAATATTCTTTTTCAATTTTGGCTGCTTTCATTTGGTTATCATCAGATTTTCATGTTTGTCTTTTATTATCTGTGATTTTTATCAGCAGTTTGTGTTGCAGTAATTCAGTCTGTTTGTTTATTACTTCATTTCGTAGCTATTTTTCTAAACAAACAGGCTGTTGCATTGAGTTACATGTGTCTTTCACCTATTGTTCCTTGGTTTCTTTTTTTATTTATTTTTTTCAGGGGGGGGGGGTTACTCTATTTAGTCTACCTTAATTATCTGTTATGTTCATGCATATGCGAGTAATTCGGATAACTGCTTTGTTGGAGAGTGAAGACTCCTTTCATTGCCACAAATGGAATTGCTCTGCATATCATCTGAGTGGGTTCTAGTATGGCAGTTGAGCATAGGGTAGACAAGGTGTGCAACAGCAATATTTATGAAACTTCCTGGCAGATTAAAACACTCCACTGCAGAGTGAAAATCTCATTCTGGAAACATCCCTCAAGCTGTAGCTAAGCCATCTCTTCGCAGTATCCTTTCTTTCAGGAGTGCTAGTTCTCCAGGTTCGCATTAGAGCTTCTGTAAAGTTTGAAAGGTAGGAGACGAGATACTGGCAGAAGTGAAGCTGTGAGGACGGGGCGTGAGTCGTGCTTGAGTAGCTCAATGGTAGAGTATTTGCCCGCGAAAGGCAAAGGTCCCGAGTTCGAGTCTCGGCCCGGCACACAGTTTTAATCTGCCAGGAAGTTTCATATCAGCGCACACTCCGCAGCAGAGTGAAAATCTCATTCTGGAAGCAATATTTCTATTTTCACCAGAGGCTGGATGTCTATTGCATGGAACATACTATCAAAGAGGTCATACTGACGTAACGTTTTTTGTGTGCCATCATCTCAGTGATGTATTGTGGTTACCTTGATTTGGAGAAACCCGCCACTCTCAGATTTAGCTGTCAGGCTCTGCAACAAATTGATGTTGTCTGATCTTGATGACATTTATTGAAAGATGGGAGTACTAGGTAGATATGTTTCAGTGCAGCGACTCATAATTCAGAACTAGACAGTAGTTGGGTGAGCAGCTTTACTATTCACAGGAACCTCTTCGCTATGTAGTACAGCTTTTATGTATATCCCTTTTCTCTCTCCTTATGCCACAGAGGTTGTCTGAGTCTTGAAATGCTGTCATTGGTTGCTTGCAGCAAAAGAAGTTTGTCTCAGTGTATGTATGACAGTATACATTGGAACAAGCTAAGTGAGTACGAGTGCCCTATTGGACAGTGTTGGAACACCCTGCACTAGGTATTTAGACAAAGACTACAAAAAGACTTTAATGAATTTGCTACTGAAAATCTTCAAGCAAATGAAGAAAAAGCACCAACTAAATTTATCAGTAACTTCAAGATACTACTGATTTGAAGTAAAATGGTTAAACTGAAATGGTAGTTTTTGTTATTTGGCTTACTGTTTCCTGCAGTGAACTTTGAGAACCTTCATGACTGCCGAGTTACAGTTATGAACCCATAAAGCATCTACAGTATGGCATTATTACTGGTTAGCGTAGAAAAAAAATGAAAAATATGGATACAGATTCTAGAATTCATTGCTATGGTTTATTCCTTATGTAGTATACACTAAATGACATGACTAATCACATTGCAAATTTGTGTTCTTTCTCTACAGTTTATTACTGTGCTGCTGTTATTTTACATGAAGCTTAATATGTTGATTATGTGTTATTCAGTTAATTATGTGTTAGTGAATATATTGATTACTGTGAGCTGTATTTTGTTGCCTTTTGCATTGTTAAATAAAAATATGTTCAGCTTTTATGGAAGTCACAGATCTCTCAGTAGAGTCTGTGTCAGTTGATAAAACCATATGAAATTTAAACATGATGACAATCAAAAGAATCAGAATTTATACGCGAGATTGAGTTACAATTGAGAACTTTTCTTTATATTTGTGGATGTAATCTACACGAACTGTGTGCTACAAAGAACGAATAAATTCTGTTTATGGAGTGAAATACAGAGTTTGAGGAATTACATGAAGACATTGGAGGAGCAGAAGATGCCTCAGAACTTTACTCCCATCACAAAAGTGGTAAGTTTTAGATGCTGTGTGTTTGGTTGTACGTCCCTTTTTATAAATGAATATGATTGTTACAACATGACAAGTTTAGTAATAGTTATTTGTGTGTGTGTGTGTGTGTGTGTGTGTGTGTGTGTGTGTGTGTGCGCGTGCGTGCGTGTGTGTGTGTGTGCGCGTGCGCGTATGTGTGTGCGCGTGCGCGTATGTGTGTGTGTGTGTGTGTGTGTGTGTGTGTGTGTGTGCGTGCTTGATAGAGAGAGAGAGAGAGAGATTGATTATACCCTAAGCGGAACATTATTTGTACATACTTCTAATTTACTATTTCCAGAGTAGTATAACTACTACATTTTTTTCCAGTGTAACCAAGAAACTCCAGAATCTCATTAATTTGGACTGGCACCATATAACATGGAAGGTTATGCACGTATCAACCAGTCACATGAAGATTTTGATGATTTAAATATAGAAAGAAGATTTTCTGTTGGTGGCCGGCAGTTGGACATACATGAAAAAGAACGGGTATGGGGGCAAAAGAGATTTTTGTTATACTGTCCAGACTCAAATTCATGTTTGCATATAACTTTTGGAATTCGAACAGGTTTATCTTCTCTTACAGCATGGTACAAATAGCTTAAGCACTACTCTAATGTGGCAGTCTTTGTACATGCAAAATTTCTTGGGTAACCTTTTCCATCATCACACCTATAGACCATGCCACACAGCTATCCAGTATATAACTTTGATATTTTTGTTCCTGACATGGAACACAGACACAGCTCGTGGATACCTGGCAACATTTTCTTCCCAGATGGTCCTTCCAATTTGGACAACTGTTTCCGATTGTCACTTTATTTTCATTAATGATGTTCTGTACTTGTTACATACTGTTAAAGCAGAATAAAACCTTATCAGTAACAGCAAGTATTTCCCTTCGCTAGTTAGTGTCATTTCTTCCAAGTACATATTTAGTGTGTTGAACAAGAGAGATATCACTAATAATCGGTTGGATGATTATGGAAGAGAGCAATGAAAATGGAACAGGTACAACAGGAGAAAATGAGTTAAAGAGTTATAGAGTTATTGAGAGGGATAATGAAAGTACCCCAGTCACAGTAGATGGCATCATGTTCTGAAGAAATGAGGAATGCTGTTGCATAGGTAATAAAATGTTGATGTCATCAGAAAGTTTAATTTACTAATTTCATGTTAAAATGGGTATGGATTCCGTAGAAACACTGGAACACGTGAGGCAATACTGACCTTACGACTTACCTTAGAAGAAAGATTAAGGAAAGGCAAACCTATGTTTCTAGCATTTGTAGACTTAGAGAAAGCTTTCGACAATGTTGACTGGAATACTCTCTTTCAAATTCTGAAGGTGGCAGGGGTAAAATACAGGGAGCGAAAGGCTATTTACAATTTGTACAGAAACCAGATGGCAGTTATAGGAGTCGAGGGACATGAAAGGGAAGCAGTGGTTGGGAAGGGAGTAAGACAGGGTTGTAGCCTCTCCCCGATGTTGTTCAATCTGTATATTGAGCAAGCAGTAAAGGAAACAAAAGAAAAATTCGGAGTAGGTATTAAAATTCATGGAGAAGAAATAAAAACTTTGAGGTTCGCCGATGACATTGTAATTCTGTCAGAGACAGCAAAGGACTTGGAAGAGCAGTTGAACAGAATGGACAGTGTCTTGAAAGGGGTATAAGATGAACATCAACAAAAGCAAAATGAGGATAATGGAATGTAGTCGAATTAAGTCGGGTGATGCTGAGGGAATTAGATTAGGAAATGAGACACTTAAAGTAGTAAAGGAGTTTTGCTATTTGGGGAGCAAAGTAACTGATGATGGTCGAAGTAGAGAGGATATAAAATGTAGACTGGCAATGGCAAGGAAAGCGTTTCTGAAGAAGAGAAATTTGTTAACATTGAGTATAGATTTAAGTGTCAGGAAGTCATTTCTGAAAGCATTTGTATGGAGTGTAGCCATGTATGGAAGTGAAGCATGGACGATAACTAGTTTGGACAAGAAGAGAATAGAAGCTTTCGAAATGTGGTGCTACAGAAGAATGCTGAAGATTAGATGGGTAGATCACATAACTAATGAGGAAGTATTGAATAGGATTGGGGAGAAGAGAAGTTTGTGGCACAACTTGAGCAGAAGAAGGGATCGGTTGGTAGGACATGTTCTGAGGCATCAATGGATCACCAATTTAGTATTGGAGGGCAGTGTGGAGGGTAAAAATCCTAGAGGGAGACCAAGAGATGAATACACTAAGCAGATTCAGAAGGATGTAGGTTGCAGTAGGTACTGGGAGATGAAGAAGCTTGCACAGGATAGAGTTGCATGGAGAGCTGCATCAAACCAGTCTCAAGACTGAAGACCACAACAACATGTTAAAATAGAAAAGATAAAATTTCTTATCAAACCCAGAGTGACTTGCCCAGGAATGCTGGAGTCTTATCAGTGAAAAGTATGTTGCTATGTTTAGTAAAACTTGTTTGTTTAGCAGAACTACTTTCAATTTTATTTTCAAATCTAATGATGGAAACTCCAGGTTGCAATATCAACAGTATTAGAAAAGGATAAATTACTACTCACCGTAAAAATGATCCATTGAGTTGCAGACAGGCACAATGAAAAAACTGACACATTATAGCATTTGGCCAAAGCCATCTTTAGCAGTTAAAAAAAAAACACACACACACATTCACACAAGCAAGCACATCTCACACGCAAATGACTTTTGCCACTGACCAAACAGCTCCAACCGGAATGCATCTGTCATGTGGGAATAGAAATCTGGAGTGGGGCAGGAAAGGTGGAGGGATGACAGGGTATGGGTGGGGGGAGAATGGTACTGTCTGGCGGAGTGTACAGGAGCTATAGACTACCAGGTGCAGTGTCTGGAGGTGGGATGTCGGGGGAAAAAATAGGGAGTGGAAAAGGAGGAGAACAGAAAAGGAGAGGAGCAGGGAAGTGGAAAGCACAAGCAGCTACAGCGGCAGAGGATGGCACATGAAGAGGGTGAGAGAATGTGAAAAGGGAAGAGGTGATAGGATGAAGGGATGGAAACTGTCGCGTGGTGGAGGGGGGGGGGGTAGTAGGTTACTGTAGGCTGAGACCGGGATGATTTTGCAAGTGGAAAATGTGTTTTAAGGATAACTCCCATCTGCTTAGTTCATAAAATCTGGTGGTAGAGGGGAGGATCCATTGACCTGGGGTTCTGCAGCAGCAATTGAAATCAAGCGTATTATTTTCAGCGTCATGTTGTGCCATGGGGTGGTCTGTTTTGCTCTTGGCCACAGTTTTATGTTGGCTGTTCATTCTTGTGGACAGCTGGTTGGTAGTCATACCAATATAAACAGCTGTGCAATGCTTGCAGCATAGTTGGCTTACAACATGGCCGGTTTCACAGGTGGCCCAGCCTCTGATGGGGTAAGATAAGCCTGTTACAGGACTGTAGTAGTAAGTGCTGGGTGGGTGCATTTGGCAGGTCTTACACCTAGGTCTTCCACAAGGATATGATCCCTGTGGCAAGGGGTTGGGATTGGGTGGAGCATAGGGATGGACAAGAATGTTGCGGAGGTTGAGTTTGCTACAGAACACCACTTCAGGATAGGTGAGAAGGGTCTTGGTTAGGATGTCCTTCATTTCAGGGAATGATGAAAGATGTGGTTCAGTTGTTTCAGTCGGAGGTGGTATTGGTTGATGAAGAGGGACACTCTTTTGTAGCTGGCTCTCGGGGTTGATGGGATTATTGTGTTGTTTGGGGAAATGGCATGGGAAATTTTTTTGATGACCAGGTCCAAGGCAGAGCGCATGTCTGTGAAGGCCTTGATGAGAGCTTCAGCATACTGGGAAAGGGAGTTCTTGTCACAGCAGATATGCCATCCCCAGGTGGCAAGTCTGCATGAGAGGGGTGGAAGGGATGGCAGCTGTCCAAATGTAGTTACTGTTGGTGGTTATAATGTGGATGGATCCATCAGAGTGGAGAAGCTCAACATCTAGGAAAGTGGAATGCTGGGTTGAGGAGGACCAGATGATGCTGGTGGAGGAATGATGTCTAAAGGGATAGGGTGTCTTGGCCCTGAGTCCAGATCATGAAGATATCATCAATGAACCTGAACAAACCAGGTGTTTTTGGCCCTGGGAGGCTAGGAAGGTTTCCTCTAGATGTCCATAAACAGGTTGGCATAGGAGTGTGCCATGCAGGTGACCATGACTGTGCTACAGATTTGTTTGTATACCTTCCCTTCAGAGGAGAGTAATTGTGTGTTAGGATAAATTTATTAATATTTTTGAGGAATGGGGTGGGTTCCGAATGTGAAGAACATTGGGAAAGGTAGTGTTAATTTGTGGCAAGACCATGGGCGTGAGGGATGTTGGTACATAGGAAAGTGGCATCAGCAGTGAGCAGTAGGGAACCAGGAGGTAAAGAGATGGGGTTGGTGGAGAGGTGATGAATTGAGTGGTTGCTATCTTAGACATTGGGGGCTCAATTACGGGCAATTGATTGGAGGTGTTGGTCAATGAGGGCCAAAATTCTTTCATTGGGGCCACAATAACCACCTAAAGTGGGGTGTCCATGATTGTTGGGTTTGTGAATTTTGGGGAGCACACACAGAAGTTGGGTGTCATAGGGGTGAGGAGGGAAATGGATTCAGGGGAGAGGCTCTAGAAGGGCATAAGGCTTTAATCAGGGATTAGAGGTTATGTAGAACTTCCGGGGTGGGTTCACTGTGACAAAGTTTATAGGTGGATGAGTCAGATAGTTGGTAGTAGTCACTACGACTCATTACGACAGTGGTGGATCCTTTGTGTGCAGGGAGGATGATTAGCTCAGGATCTGTTTTGAGACTATTTATGCCTGTCCTTTCCTCTACTGAAAGGTTGGTATTCTTAGGAAGGGACCTGAGGAAGGATGGTGAGGCCAAGTTGGAGGTAAGGAATTCCTGGGAGATGACCAAGACGTAACTAGGTGTGAGTGTGTGTGTGTGTGTGGGGGGGGGGGGGGTGTCAGTGGATTCACTTTGGTTGGAGGGACTGGTAGCAAAGAATTGTTCCCTTAGCAGGGATTGGAAGTAGAGTAGTAGGTATTTGACATGTTCAGCTTGGTTAAATATGTGTGTAGGCTGAAGGTGAGGCCTTTGGATAAAACTGAAACTACTGTGGGGTTGAGGATTTGGTGGAAAGGTTAACAACAGTGTTCCAGGATTGTTTAGGCTTTGGATTTGGAGTGTTGGGAGGGAGTTTTGTAGGCATTTGGATAGTGGTGCCCCAGGGCAGCAGCTGAATGTCAGCAAGTGGGAAAACTTATGGAGGTAATGTTGGAATGCTCTTCCGGATGCTGGAGAGCAAGAGATTCAGTTTCAGAGAATGCTGTGTGTGTGTGTGTGTGTGTGTGTGTGTGTCAGGTGTACTTGCTTCTGTGTGTGTGGGGGGGGGGGGGGGGCGTGCACGCAACTTTCTTTCTTTTCTTCTTTTTTTTTTTGAAAAAGGCTTTGGCCAAAAGCTATAATGTGTAACAGTCCTTTCGTTGTGCCAGTCTGCAAAACTGCTACCTTTCAGTAGAGAAAAGGACACTTGATGTGTCATCTTTACGGTGAGTAGCAATCTAATCCTTTTCCTAATATCATGTTCAAAACTCTACTCACTTTTCTTCTGCCCTCCCCATTCCCTCACTTCTTCCTCTGCCCTCTAGCCCCACCTCTCCCTCTGCGCTCTTGGCCCACCCCTCCCTCTATGCTCTTGGCCCACCTCTCCCACTACGCTCGTGGTCACCCCTCCCTCTACGCTCTTGGCCTGCCTCTCGGCTTCTTGCTCTTGACTGATCCCACCTCCTCCACCCACCTTCTTGCCCCATGCTCCTCACCCCTCCCTCCCTTCCTCTCTCTCTCTCTCTCTCTCTCTCTCTCTCTCTCTCTCTCTCTCCTCTCTTCTTCCTCCCCCCTCCCTCTCTGCCCTCTCGCATCACCCCTCAATGTCCTTCTACCCCTCCATATCTAAATTACTATTGCTTAAATGTTCATGGTGCACTGTCCCAGTTGCAGGTTGCCTATCTAAGAACTATCAGGGCCAGTAAAAATTTACTTTTAAATATCTCACATACTCATTTTGTTAAAGATTTAACATATTAAGACAAACAATTAGAGGCTTTGCAAATGTCATGAGGCAGTGTAATACGTGGCACACCAGTTACCCTGACTATATTCACTCAGTATTTGAAGATGGGACCATTTAGCAACTTCCAAGAAACTTTAAACATAATTTGAAATATTTTCTAAGCGTTTTTTGCTTACATGCTTAACGTCAAATATTTAACACATTAACTCATGGGCCATTCCATGCTAAGTGGTCTAATTTCAAAAAACTTCCCCCATGACCATCACGGATTTGGCAACAGGAAACATGGGAAGAAATTGGGCAGATTCAGCCTACAGAAAAGTCAAAACATCCTTTGGTGAAATTAAAAGCAAGGGTTTCAATGTTAAGAGTGCAGGAGGAATTCCATTGTTAAGTGTAGAGGAGAGAGAGCAGGTTGATGGAAAGAGTGCAGTGTAATTGCGCTGTACATTAGGTCGAGGAACTGTCTGGTGATGTGAGGAAGAAGTAGTACAAGTTGGTTTGGCAGACATAGGGGATATATTATTACTGCCCAACTTTCAAAGACCTTTGAAAGACTTGTAGTCAAATAAGGCAGATGGTATAAATAGCATTCGTTCAGAATTTTTAAAATGCCAACTAATGTATTTAAATTAGTGTGTAGAATCTGAGAGACACCAGACATGGCATGAGAATTTCAGAAGAATATCATCCACAGAATCCTGAAGATAGTAAGGGTAGAGAAGTTCAAGTATTATCACACACAAAGCCTAACAACTCACGTGTCCAATTTGCTGGCAAGAATAGAAAAGAAAACTGAGGATTTGTTAGGCATGAGCAGTTTGGTCTTAGGGAAGGTAAAGGCATCAGAGGAACAGTTAACACTTAATAATGGAAACAAGACTTAAGATAATTTCAGATAGGATTGACCAGGAATTGAACCAAAGACTTATATATTTTTAATATGACACTTTACCACTGAGCCCTAGAAAAAATGTTTGGCAATGTAAAATGGTGCAAGATGTATGGGCAGTACATAGCATGTATAAGAACCTAGAAAGAACAATAAGTGTGGAAGACTAAGAAGATAGAGCTGTGGTTGAAAACTATTTAGTCTGTACATTGAAGAGGCTGTGATGGAAATAAAAGAAAGGCTCATGACTTAGATTAAAATTCATGGTGAAACAATATTGGTTATTAGATTTGTTGATGTCTTTGCTATCCTCAGTGCAAGTCAGGGAAGAATGCAGGGCTTGTTGAGTGGATTGAACAGTGTACTGAGCAATGAATATGAATTGAGAGTAAATGAAAGAAAGATGAAGGTAATGAGGAGTAGCAGAAATGAGATTAGTAATAAAATTAACATCAGAATCGGGAACTAAAAAATATACCAAGTGAATGAATACTGTAATCTTGGAGCAAAATGAGAAATGATATTCAAAGCAAGGACGACATAAAAAGACTAGCATAAGCAAAGAGAACATTCCTGATCAAGACTAGTTGTATGATATTGCCTTAATTTAAGGAAGAAATTTCTGAGAATGTACATTTCAAACACACCATTGAATGGAAGGGAATTATCGACTATGAGAAAACCGTTGCCTTAATTTGAGGAAGAAATTTCTGAGAATGTACATTTTGAACACAACATTGTATGGAAGGGAATTACCGACTGAGAAAACTGCGAAAGAAGAGAATCAAAGCATTTGAGATCTGGTGTAATGTCTGCAGAATTTACAAGAAGAAGAACATGTGGAACCCATCAACAAGAAGAAGGAGTGAGAGAGAGAGTGCTAGGACATATATTAATGCATCAGGAAATAATTTCCATGTTGTTATATGGAGCTGTGGAGAGTAAAGGGAAGACAGAGATTGTAATATAGCCAACAAGTAACTCAGGATGTAGTATATCCATGCAGCTCAAAGATGATAAAGTTGACACAGGAGAAGAAGTTGTGATGGACTGCGTCAAACTTGTCAGATAAATTATGACTGACGGAAAAAAATGTTTTGGTAAGGCAACTCATTACTGTTGTTTGTTCTTGTCAAAGCTAGCTAGTTGTATGATTTTAATGATTGATTTTGTTGATACTGGGGTCTAGTTCTGACAATAGAATGATGGCTGGTAATAATTGTAGAGAGACATTTATATGTTCATATAACTGTGTAGAATTCCAGGGCTGGAGTCCATTTCAATATATTTCATGTTATGATGTGATAAAACCACCGACATATTGGCTTTGGCTACCATTGTAGGATACCTTCATCAGGATAGGCTATCTGTAGTGGTAGTCAAAATCATGTTATCAGATTATGACAGGGTCACATGCCCAGAAGAGTTTTATTGAAATTTGTACCTGTGGATTTGTTGATGTTGCAGAACACTTGATTTATGTGGGTTGCCACTGCATTTCTTGTTTCATTGATGAGCTTAGGTAGTTGAGAAAAGGAAATTGTAGAAATTTCTTCATGGCAGATTTCATAAATGCAACCTGTATTGTCACTAAATATTATCTTCCTGGTTCCTGTAACTTGTCAGTAGATTCTGTTGTCATTAGGCTGCTAACTGTGTAGTTAGTGAAAATTTATATTCAGTTGATACTAAGAAGGTTCGGGTGGAATGCAAATATTAAGAGCAAAGGTAGCCAGTCGGTGTGTAGTTGACACATTGAGAGCTGGATAGGCAAAAGAGCTAATTGAAAATACTGCTGAACTTTAGTGCAATGCGTTTCCTCTGAGCTAACTAGTATGAAACATGCAGAAGGTTGCATATCAGTCATATCCCGTCAGCACGAGTATGTTCTATTGTATTGTGTGCGCGCGCGCGCGCGCGCGCGCGCGCACACACACACACACACACACACACACACACACACACACACACACACGCACACACACCTATAAAGCATTCATGTCGTGTATCAGCTATGCTTTAATTGTTGCACAACCATTTATGTGAGTATAACCAAGATCTTGAAATGTGGTTGTTGTAATGTTGCATTATCTATAATATGATGGTTTGGGTTTGCAGTTCTTCAGTTTCTACATTGGTGTTCTGGAAGCCACCATGTGCTTTGTTGTGGATGGTATATGTCGTTTTTGTTGTTGTCATGGCCACTGCCCCTGAAGACTGGGCTAATGCAGCTTTCCATGCTATCTTTTTTTCTACAAGTGTCTTATCTTGCATAACTACTGCAACATACATTCATTTTGACCTAGTTCCAGTATTCAGGCCTTGGCCCACCATTACAATTTTCACCCCCTGCAACCCCCCACCCCGCACCCCATCCCTCCATTACTAAATAGATGATTTCTTAATCTGCATCTACATCTGTAATTTGCAAACCCCTGTGAAGTGAATGACAGAGGGTACATTCTATTGTATCAGTTATTAGGATGTCTTCACATTCCATTCGCGTATGGAATGTGGGAAGAATGATTGTTTCGGTGCCTCTTTGTGTGCCACAATTAATCTAATCCTGTCTTCACAATCCATATGTGAGGGATACGTAAGGGGTTGTGCTTTATTGCTAGAGTCTTCATTTAAAACTGGTTTTTGGAACTTTGTAAGTAGGTTTTCTTCGGATAGTTTACATCTGTATCCAAGAGTCTGCCAATTCAGTTTCTTCAGAATCTCTGTGACACTCTCCCACAGGTCAGACAAACATATGACCATTCGTGTTGCCCTTTTCTGTATATGTTCAATACCTCTGTTAGTACTATTTGGTACAGGACCCACACATTTGAGCAGTATTCTAGGATAGGTCACATGATTGATTTTTAAGCAATTTCCTTTGTAAACTGATTACACTTCCCCAGTATTAACCAATAAACTGAAGTCTACCTCCTGCTTTACCCACTACTGAGCCAGTGTGATCACTCCATTTCATATCTCTCAATATGAGTCCTATCTTTTCAACACCCACGTTACATAGATTCCTTTCTCACCTCTGCGCCCCCCCCCCCCCGCCCCCCCTTTTTTACACTGTTCATAAAATTCACCAGTTTAGTCCATATAACATAGTTGTTGTTGTTGTTGTGGTCTTCAGTCCTGAGACTGGTTTGATGCAGCTCTCCATGCTACTCTATCCTGTGCAAGCTTCTTCATCTCCCAGTACCTACTGCAACCTACATCCTTCTGAATCTGCTTAGTGTATTCATCTCTTGGTCTCCATCTACGATTTTTACTAAATTGGTGATCCCTTGGTGCCTCAGAACATGTCCTACCAACCGATCCCTTCTTCTGATCAAGTTGTGCCACAAACTTCTCTTCTCCCCAATCCTATTCAATACCTCCTCATTAGTTATGTGATCTACCCATCTAATCTTCAGCATTCTTCTGTAGCACCACATTTCGAAAGCTTCTATTCTCTTCTTGTCCAAACTATTTACCGTCCATGTTTCACTTCCATACATGGCTACACTCCATACAAATACTTTCAGAAATGACTTCCTGACACTTAAATCTATACTCGATGTTAACAAATTTCTCTTCTTCAGAAACGCTTTCCTTGCCATTGCCAGTCTACATTTTATATCCTCTCTACTTCGACCATTATCGGTTATTTTGCTCCCCAAATAGCAAAACTCCTTTACTACTTTAAGTGTCTCATTTCCTAATCTAATTCCCTCAGCATCACCCGACTTAATTCGACTACATTCCATTATACTCGTTTTGCTTTTGTTGATGTTCATCTTATATCCTCCTTTCAAGACACTATCCATTCTGTTCAACTGCTCTTCCAAGTCCTTTGCTGTCTCTGACAGAATTACAATGTCATCGGCGAACCTCAAAAGTTTTTATTTCTTCTCCATGGATTTTAATACCTACTCCGAATTTTTCTTTTGTTTCCTTTACTGCTTGCTCAATATACAGATTGAATAACATGGGGGAGATTCTACAACACTGTCTTACTCCCTTCCCAACCGCTGCTTCCCTTACATGTCCCTTGACTCTTATAACTGCCATCTGGTTTCTGTACAAATTGTAAATAGCCTTTCGCTCCCTGTATTTTACCCCTGCCACCTTTAGAATTTGAAAGAGAGTATTCCAGTCAACATTGTCAAAAGCTTTCTCTAAGTCTACAAATGCTAGAAACATAGGTTTGCCTTTCCTTAATCTTTCTTCTAAGGTAAGTCGTAAGGTCAGTATTGCCTCACGTGTTCCAGTATTTCTACGGAATCCAAACATAGTAGTCTGTTCTATTACTCACTTTTACAACATATTTGGCTTCTACATCCCTATACTTTAATCTTTGAACGTACTATGGGGAACCAGCTGCCTCAATTCTCATTCTGTCTTCCTCACCAAAAATTTTGCCATGGGAATATATTCACACTCTTTTAACACAGACTATTCTAAATCCTTTTAAGCAGTCAATTTACAGTAAAACCTTGCTACTCAGCATCTCCCTCTCACTATGTATGTCTCGTTTTTCTCACATTGTCTCTTTCTCCTGTCATTGTCTCGTTCTGTCACTCTCTTCATCCCTTTCTCTTGCTTTTCCTTACCACACTCTCCTTTGCTGCCAGTTTCACTTTCCCTCTGCCCCACTGCCATTGTCTTTGTCCCTTTGTTTTCTGTCCCATTGCATATCTCTCTCTCTCTCTCTCTCTCTTCTCTCTTTATTTCTCTTTCTCTTCAACCATCATTGTCTTCTTTGCACACATGTACTTGCTTGGAGGTTGACCCCTAGACTGGGAAATTTTATATGTGGGTATAGAGGATGGGGAATGTGGGTAAATTTTTTCATGTTAAATTTCATTGGTGTGAGGTGTCTAGACCCCACAAGCCTACCTATGGTCTCCACTCAACTCACATTTTCACTGTCTTCTTTCTCTTTTGCTCCCACTACTTTGTCCCATTCCATCTCTCTTTTTATTTTACGGCCATTGCTTCTAACTGACCATCACTATCTCCTCTCTCTTTGGCTTCAACTGCACTTGTCTTCATAACCCCCCTCCCCCCCTCCTCTTTCTCTTTCATTGCCACTTCGTCTCTCCCATCAGCATTATCTTTTCTCTCCCAATGACACTGTCAACACTCTCTTCCACCGTCAGTTCACTCTGCTACTCTCTTTTAGCACATAAGTGTGAATATGCTTGCATGCCAAAATTTCTGGTGAGGAGAGTGGGAGGAGGATTGAGGCAGAGTCCAAACAGGAGCATATTCATCTTTTTTGTGCTCTGTCAGGAGCGTTTTTCAGCTGGTTCCCTTCTTTTCCCTGTTGCAGCACGGTGTGCTGCTTATATAAAACGGATTCTATGGATAAGTTTGACAGTTTCTTTATATACTTTGACACGTATAATGGAAAATTCAGGATGGAATGTTACAAAGCTCACTTTCTGACAGTCTTTTTGTTGTGCCTCTGTGCGACTCATCATCTCCGCTATATGGTGAGTGGCAACTATCCTTTTCATAATAATCACACATACAAATAACAGATAAATGTGCACAATATAATGTTAACGCAGAATAGTCTCCTGTAAAATGCAAGTTCACTTTACACTACTTTACCTGAAAATGAAAACATTTTTAGGTTACCCCTACAATATACAAGAAGATGCGGAGTTTGATTTACAAGTACAAAGAATTTCATGTGACAAAATAGCTATTTGTAATGCGCTTAGCTGCCGGGTGGCACCATTGAATAATTTCTGGGCAAGACAGCTTGAATTGTCATGAAGTGCCCATTATACAGAGACAGAGTCTCGTAAAGTTTTACTGGTGAAAAAATGGTGACCAAAAACAACAGTGTGACAACTTCAGAAAAATTGCAATGACTACAGAAATCTTTCCATGTGTTAACTATGTCAGTTAAATCCAAATTTATGCCTCAGACCGTATATTATTTGCGTAAGTATGGTAACTTTGAACCTCTGGATCTTAGGTAACAGATTATGATATTGAAAAAGTTTTGACGTTCTGTAAGAACATAACTTTAAGAACATTTGGTGAAAATTTCGATTATTTGTCACAAATAGAAATTATAGAAGTGGCTATCCCCACAATTGTTACTTTTGGCACCTAAAAGCCTTTTTCAGGCTTTTCTGAGGAACCGCCCATGAAGAAATAATTTTTTTATTCTAAGGTCCATCATAGACCATGCCTAATGCAGAAGAACCAGCCAATTTGCTCAATTTGCCCAGGCTGGAGAAGGTGTGTAATGTTTAAAATTTGGTACTGTACTGAATAGCTACAGTATGCCCATTCTTGTGTTAGGTATATAAATGATCGCTAGGCTAAGGGCAGTGTTGTGCATGGACCAGTGTAAGATTTATTTGTTTAGAGCTTCTTGGGCATTACATTGTGTTTGTGTTTTTGGATCGACATATAGTCGTAAAAGTCACATATCTCTGAAAAACTATCTTTGTACAGCTATGAAATTTCACTCTAGTTGTGTGGACTACATGTTTTGTATTGAGTTATCTGATGATGCCCTAGGAAGCCAAAAGCTGGTTCGTAATGAACTATTAAATAAATGTTATTGTTGAACATCAGTATGTATATTCAGGCTTTTAATATCGTATTTTATTATCAATTTTTAAACTTATTCTCACACTACCGCCGTTTCCATTTTGTACTCACCGCACCAGAAGCCCAGTTCTTTCTGCCACTGCACTTCATTAATTCCAACTCACTTAACTAATACATTCCCTTCTTAAATTCTTGAGCCTACTTACTTGATTGAGGGATCCCAACATTCTGCGCTCTGACCCCTATTGTGCTGGTCTTGTTGTTCCTGATGATGACATACTGCTAAGTAGTCTCTGGCTGGAGATCAACTGGGTGGCTAATTTATCTTCGGAATACCTTACCCAATCACCATTTAACCATAAAGTAGAGCTGCATGCTCTTTGGAAAAAAACTGTTGTAGTTTCTCCTTGCTTTCAGCCATTTGCAGTACCATTATAGCCGGATCATGTTGGCAAATGTTACAGGACCAGATCAGTGAATCATCCAGCCTGTTGCCTCTGCAACTACTGCAATGGCCGTTGCTCCTCTTCATGGAACTCCCCCCTGCGGGTCCGGGGATTAGAATAGGCCCGAGGTATTCCTGCCTGTCGTAAGAGGTGACTAAAAGGAGTCCCTCCCCCTCAAGGGGGTAGTTAGCACCTGCGTCCGGAGACGGACGGTTCCACGACCTCTATTTGCGGTCATTTTGCTTTTTCACTTCTCGTTTCTTCCTTCCTTTGGTTGGTTCCTTTCTTTGCTCTTCTCCACCTCACTGTCTTCCTTACTCTTTCCCCTGCAAAATCTCCTTGCCTTCTCATTGCCTTCTTCTCCTCGCCTTCTCATTGCCTTCTTCTCCTTGCCTTCTCATTGCCGTCTTCTCCTTGCCTTCTCTGGTCTCCGCCTCGGCGTTTGAGACAGTCTGTCCTCTCTCTCTCTCTCTCTCTCTCTCTCTCTCTCTCCTCCGCCTCTCCCTCTCTCTCTCCTTTTTCCTCTTCTTCCTTCCTCCCTGTGCGCGCCTGAAGGCTGACCCACGCGTCCGCACGCGTAGCCGGTGACGGGGTAACGCGTAATTCCCCGCCCTGGGTAGACATGTAAGGCACGCGCGTACCCCCTGGTAAAGGCCAGGCCCGGGGAGGGGTGATTGCCTGAGCTGATACCTTCTGACCATGCCGATTGGTCCCTCCGTCTGTTTCTCGGGAGGTGTGACCTGAGGTGTAAACATTCACCTAAGGCGGGAGTGCCCTCTGAGAGGGTCCCCACAAGGAAGGAGCGCGCCATCGGAGACGCTGGCAATCATGGGGGATTCCTCCGCAATGGATTTCACTCCATCTCTCTCGACTTCTGCCCAAAAACAGAAACTTGACCAGCTACCAGTGACAAAAGTACTACCGCCTGCCCCACAGTTCCTCGTCGTTTCTCGATCTGAGGACGGAAAGGATTTTTCCTCTGTCAACCCTTTCGTTATCCAGAAGGGCGTCGATGCCATAGCTGGATCTGTCAAATCTTGTACCAGGTTGCATAACGGTACCTTATTACTCGAAACTGAGAGCGCCTTTCAGGCACAAAAACTGCTTCGGGCCACACTCCTGTACACGTTCCCTGTCCGGGTGGAGGCTCACCGAACTTTGAATTCGTCTCGTGGTGTGGTCTATACTAGATCCCTCGACGGCTTGACTGACGAGGAGATTCAATCTTACCTCGCTGAGCAGGGCGTGACGGCTGTCCATAGGGTCATGAAAAAGGTCAACAATGACCTTGTACCGACCCGGACACTTTTCTTGACCTTTGACAGTGTTAAGCTGCCATCGCGCATCAAGGCGGGCTACGAGGTTATTTCTGTTCGCCCCTATGTCCCGACACCTACGCGCTGCTACCAGTGTCAGCGTTTCAATCACACTCGACAGTCTTGTTCCAATGCGGCTAAATGTGTCACTTGTGGCAGGGATGCCCATGAGGGTGACTGTTCACCTCCGTTTCCTCGTTGTGTGAACTGTCAGGGTGACCATGCCGCATCCTCCCGCGACTGTCCTGTCTATAAGGAAGAACGCTGTATCCAAGAAATTCGGGTCAAAGAGAAAGTGTCCACCTCGGCTGCTCGCAAGCTATTGGCTAGTAGGAAGCCCACGCTGCTCCCAGCGGGGAAATACAGTACTGTCCTCGCCTCTCCTCGGACTACCAGGGAGGTGGCAACCCAGACGTGCGATCTGACCTTCAGCACCACGGTCGTCCGTTCGGCCAGTGCTAAGATCGTGCGGTCGACGTCTCCTCTTCCTCCCATCACCCCACAGACACCAGCCCCTTCATCAGCTTCTGCTAAGACAAAGACCCAGAAGCCAGATGCACGGGCCTTCAAGAAGGAACCGTCCCGTGCAGACTTCCTACGTACCTCGACCTCCCAGCCTTCGACCGGTACTTCCACCAAACGACCTTCCGAGAAGGCTCATAGGAAGCACAGTTCTCCTTCTCCGCCACGGCGCATTTCTTCTCCTGCGCCACCCAGCGGTTGCCGCCCCAGGCCGTCATCCGTTTCGCCTGGCCGCACCGCTGGTAGCCGAACATTTGGCCGTTCACCGGCGGAGGAAGCTCCCCCTCCCGGCCATCTTCCCACGATGGCCGATGAACCTATAGACCCAATGGACGATGACTGTCCGCCTACTGATAGCGGCGGCAGTGCTCGCTCGAAGCCAGGTCCTCAGCGGCCTTTGAGGTGACCCCTTCTTTCATCTTCCTTTTTTTTTCTTACGATGGCACTTATTCACTGGAATATTCGCAGCATTCGCTCCAACCGAGAGGACTTGAAGTTGCTGCTCCGCTTGCACCGTCCGCTCGTCGTAGCCCTCCAGGAAACGAAGCTACGCCCGTGCGATCAAATTGCCTTGGCACACTACACCTCTGTGCGTTTTGACCTACCCCCTGTGGTAGGTATCCCAGCTCATGGAGGGGTTATGTTGCTGGTCCGGGATGATATTTACTACGATCCCATCACGTTGCACACCGGCCTGCAGGCAGTTGCCATCCGCATTACTCTCCCCACTTTTACATTTTCCATTTGTACCGTTTACACTCCATCGTCGTCTGCCGTTACCAGGGCAGACATGATGCAACTTATTGCTCAGCTACCTGCACCATTTTTGTTAACTGGAGACTTCAATGCCCACCATCCCCTTTGGGGCTCTCCAGCATCCTGCCCGAGGGGCTCCCTGTTAGCAGACCTTTTCAACCAGCTCAATCTTGTCTGCCTCAATACTGGCGCCCCTACTTTTCTTTTGGACACATCTCACACCTATTCCCATTTAGACCTCTCTATATGTACTCCCCAACTTGCACACCGGTTCGAGTGGTATGCACTTTCTGATACATATTCGAGCGACCACTTCCCGTGTGTTATCCATCTCCTGCAGCATACCCCCTCTCCGTGCTCATCTAGTTGGAACATCTCCAAAGCAGACTGGGGGCTCTTCTCTTCCAGGGCGACCTTTCAGGATCAAACATTCACAAGCTGCGATAGTCAGGTCGCACACCTCACGGAAGTCATTCTCAC
Organism: Schistocerca nitens; assembly: GCF_023898315.1. Taxonomy (NCBI): domain Eukaryota; kingdom Metazoa; phylum Arthropoda; class Insecta; order Orthoptera; family Acrididae; genus Schistocerca; species Schistocerca nitens. The sequence continues at coordinate 451,410,149 of NC_064615.1, forward strand.
TGCTGCTGAATATTCCATCCCTCACCCTACTTCTTCTCCACGTCGCGTACCGGTCCCCTGGTGGACCGCAGCATGTAGAGACGCTTTACGTGCTCGTCGACGTGCTTTACGCACCTTTAAACGCCATCCTACAGTGGCGAATTGTATCAATTATAAACGATTACGTGCACAGTGTCGTCGTATTATTAAAGACAGCAAGAAAGCCAGCTGGGCTGCTTTCACAAGCACCTTCAACAGTTTTACTCCTTCTTCTGTTGTCTGGGGTAGCCTGCGCCGGCTATCTGGCACTAAGGTCCACTCACCAGTTTCTGGCTTGACGGTCGCGAATGACGTCCTTGTGGCCCCTGAAGCTGTCTCCAATGCCTTTGGCCGCTTTTTCGCAGAGGTTTCGAGCTCCGCTCATTACCACCCTGCCTTCCTCCCCCGCAAACAGGCAGAGAAGGCTAGGCCACCTAACTTCCGCTCCTCGAATCGTGAAAGTTATAATGCCCCATTCACCATGCGGGAACTCGAAAACGCACTTGGCCGATCATGGTCCTCCGCTCCAGGGCCTGATTCTATTCATATTCAGATGCTGAAGAACCTTTCGCCTGCGGGTAAAGGTTTTCTTCTTCGTACTTACCATCGCATCTGGATTGAGGGACATGTTCCCGCATGCTGGCGCGAGTCTATTGTTGTCCCGATTCCTAAGCCGGGGAAGGACAAGCACCTGCCTTCCAGTTATCGACCCATCTCGCTTACCAGCTGTGTCTGTAAAGTGATGGAGCGAATGGTTAACTCTCGATTGGTTTGGCTGCTCGAGTCTCGACGCCTACTTACCAATGTACAATGTGGATTTCGTAGGCGCCGCTCTGCTGTTGACCATCTGGTTACCTTGTCGACCTTCATTATGAATAACTTCTTGCGGAAGCGCCCGACCGTGGCTGTGTTCTTTGATTTGGAGAAGGCTTACGACACCTGTTGGAGGGCGGGCATTCTCCGCACCATGCATACATGGGGCCTTCGCAGTCGCCTCCCTCTCTTTATTCGTTCCTTTTTAATGGATCGACAGTTCAGGGTTCGTGTGGGTTCTGTCCTGTCAGACACCTTTCGCCAGGAGAATGGGGTGCCACAGGGCTCAGTTTTGAGCGTCGCTCTTTTCGCCATAGCGATCAATCCAATAATGGATTGCCTCCCAGCTGATGTATCAGGCTCCCTTTTCGTGGACGATTTTACCATCTATTGCAGCGCGCAGCGTACGTGTTTCCTGGAGCGCTGTCTTCAGCGTTCTCTTGACCGTCTTTACTCCTGGAGTGTCGCCAATGGCTTCCGTTTTTCTGCCGAGAAGACGGTCTGTATTAACTTCTGGCGCTACAAAGAGTTTCTCCCACCGTCCTTACGACTCGGTCCCATTGCTCTCCCATTCGTGGAGGCAACAAAATTTTTAGGTCTTACATTTGACAGGAAACTTAGTTGGTCTCCACATGTGTCATATTTGGCTGCCCGTTGTACCCGTTCTCTAAATGTCCTACGTGTTCTCAGTGGCATGTCGTGGGGAGCGGATCGAACCGTCCTACTTCGCTTATATCGGTTGATCGTCCGCTCCAAGCTGGATTATGGGAGCTTCGTATACTCCTCTGCACGGCCATCCATCTTACGCCGCCTCAACTCCATATAACATCGGGGTTTACGACTTGCGATCGGAGCGTTTTATACTAGTCCCGTCGAGAGTCTTCATGCTGACGCTGGTGAGTTGCCACTCACCTACCGGCGCGATATACTGCTTTGTCGGTATGCCTGTCGGCTACTGGCAATGCCCGACCACCCGTCTTATCGTTCCTTTTTTGATGGCTCTCTCGACAGTCAATACGGGTTGTATGTCTCTGCCCTGCTACCCCCTGGAGTTCGCTTTCGTCGCCTCCTTCAACACCTTAATTTTTCACTCCCTGCAACCTTTCGAGTGGGCGAGAGCCACACGCCACCTTGGCTCCAGGCTCAGGTTTGCGTCCACCTTGACCTCTGCTCGCTCCTGAAGGAGGTTACCCCCAGTTCAGTCTACCACTCCCGTTTTGTCGAACTTCGTTCGAAGTTCATTAATATGACCTTCATTTATACAGATGGCTCTAAGACCAATGACGGGGTCGGGTGTTCTTTCATTGTCGGGGCACAAAGTTTCAAATACCGGCTCCATGACCATTGTTCGGTCTTCACAGCTGAGCTCTTTGCCCTCTACCAGGCTGTTCTTTACATCTGCCGCCACCGACATTCTGCATATGTCATCTGCTCCGATTCCCTGAGTGCTATCCAGAGCCTTAGTGATCCGTACCCGGTTCACCCTTTCGTGCACCGGATCCAATGCTCTCTTCAGCAGCTGGTGGACGTCGGTTCTCCGGTTAGCTTTATGTGGGTTCCTGGCCATGTCGGTATCCCTGGGAACGAAGCTGCAGATGCCGCGGCCAAGGCTGCGGTCCTCCAGCCTCGGACAGCTTCTTGTTGTGTCCCTTCGTCAGATTGTAGCAGGGTAATTTGTCGGCGCATTTTATCGCTGTGGAATGCCGATTGGGCTGCACTTACAGACAACAAGCTTCGGGCCTTGAAACCTCTTCCCATGGCTTGGACGTCCTCCTCATGCCCTTCTTGGCGGGAGGAGGTAGTTTTGGCCCGGTTACGAATTGGACACTGCCGGTTCAGCCATCGCCATCTGCTGACGGCTGCGCCGGCGCCGTTCTGCCCATGTGGGCAATTGCTGACGGTCCGCCACATTTTAACGTCCTGTCCGGATTTTAACACCCTGCGTCTTGATCTTGGCCTGCCATGTACTGTAGAAGCCATTTTAGCGGATGACCCACGAGCAGCTGCTCGCGTTCTTCATTTTATCAATTTGACAACCCTCTCAAAGGACATTTGATTATGCTGTTTTCTTTTTTTTAATCCTATGCCTGTCAGTCTGTCTTTTATCGTGTTTTCCGTTTCATTGCTGTTTTAAACTTGTGACTTGCGGTGCATTCCTAACGTAGTCTGGGCACTAATGACCGTTGAAGTTGTGCGCCCTAAAACCAATATATATATTCATGGAACTACATCTTAAACTGGGTTCTCCACTGATATCCCTTCATTGCGGTTGCACGTACAGCAAGCCATTGAATCACACAAGCTACCCCACCCCACTTCACGAAGTCCATGGTTCACGGCCCATTTAACATTATGAAATATTATTGTATTGCAATGCTAATATTAATTATAAAATGAAATATAAACATTAATTTTAAGGATTTCTGTGAAGATAATCTTTAATGGAGCAGTAGCAGTCACCCAACAGAAAGTTTTTTTAAATTCAATATTGAATTCCAACAATTTTGATATGCTCTTGCAGATTATTGAATAGACATTTACCAGTGTATCTGACCCGTTTCTGACCCAACGTTAATCCGTTGATGTCCTTATAGACAATGCTTTTGGTTCCATTCTTATTTCCATCATTTGCAGTATTTTTTTAAGAAATTGATATATTGACATGTTCCTTTATTCAAAAAATATCGTCACCATTAGTTGAGTTTGCGCAAAAATAATTGTGTAACTCATTAGTGAATGGAAATGCACAAAATGACCTCATTTGTAAATCACCTATGACAGTAACCTCACTTAATGCAAATGTAACCTAGGTAAGGCACTTCGTTAATTCTTATGTGTGTATTTACCAGTTGAGATTGAGATATCTGTAGTCCCAAAAATTTAATACTTTCTGCAGTTTGTGTTTTATTGTTTGAATAGATTATTTTATAGCTTGTGGAGTTCTCAAAGTACTGAGTTGTATGGCTGGAGTGCTGTCAAAAAATAATGAGGATCCATTTGACTTACACAATCTGTTGTTATTTTCAAATATTGCATTAGCTGTGTTTTCAGTAAGATGACCAGCACTAAATTTTATTCTAATGAGTGCACTGAATGCAAAAAGAGGAGAATTTGCATCTTCTGGCAGAGCAAGTGGAAGATAATTTATATATGCCTGAGAAACAGAGGAGTGAGAATAGAACCCTACGGTACACCATGTTGATGTATGTACATATTCTTAACTATATGCTTCCAGAGACATTGTCATGTCTCGAGTGTCTATGACAAATGAAAATTCGTACCAAGTCTGGGATTTGCAGTTGGGTCTTGTGCTCACCAGGCAGATGTACTAAGCACCACGCCACTCCGGCACAGTGGCTTTGCACAACTGTGTGCATTCTCTAGTGCTCTTGGTATTCCCCCTGAACTTGAAGGCTCTCCAGTTGTATTGGAGTAGCACCTAAGCATCAAATGAAGTGAGGAGTCATGCCTGATAGCCAGCCATAGGTGCTTTAATCAAATGAAACTATATAGTTCCAGAGACCTTTTCAAGTTTCAGATGTCTATGATGTACTGAAGCAATGAATGAAAATTCTTGTTTGAAACATGAAAATGTCTCTGGAACAATATACACTGATCAGCCAAAACATTATGACCACCATCCTATTCTCAATATAAACCTGTCTAGGTGATAGCAGCGTCACCTGACAAGGAATGACTGGTAGTTAGACACATGCACGGTGCATGTGGTATCAGTGCACATGCTGTCTGTGTGTACAATGGGAAAGGCGCATGATCTATCGGAGTTTGACTGAGGAGAGTCTTCAGCACTGGGCTAAACCAAGGTGAAGTCATTTCCAGATGTCGTGTGGTTTGGCGGCCCCCTCCTCGTTAACAGATGTCGGATGTTGTAGGCTGGGCAGACTGGTAAAACAGGGCAGGCAGTGAACTGTGGGGTAACTAAATGGGCCCTCGCAGCTGGCGACTCGAGCACATGACAATGTTAACACAATGACATCGGCAACTGTGACTGAAATGGGCATGTGACTATCATCACTGGACTTTGGTGCAGTGGGGCAGAGCATTGCTTTTCCTGATGAATCCTGATACCTTCTTAGGCCTGTCGCTGGGAGGTTTCAAATCTTGTCATCTTCCAGAGGAACAGCTCCTTGACATCTGTACTAAGAGACGGAGACAAGTTGGCGGTGGCTCTATTATCATCTGGGAAACAGTCACATTGGTATCCATGGGTCCAGTGGAGCTCATGCAAGACGCCGTGATGGCCAAGGAGTATCGTACACTGGCCACAGACCATTTAAACCCCTTCATGACAATCATATTTCTCAATGGCAGTGGCATTTGTCAACAAGATAATGCACCATATCACAAGGCCAGGAGCATGATGGACTGGTTCGAGCAACACAGTGGTGAGTTCCAGTTGATGTGCTGGCCTGTCAGAGCTTATCACCCTCCTCCCTGGAATTGACAGGAGTTAGGTGACTTGTGTGTGTAGATGTGGAGCCATCTCCCTCCAGCGACATACCAAAGCCTCATTGCTTACATGCCATGATGCGTTGCCACTGTTATCCGTGCTAAAGGTGGACGTACCAGCTATTAGGTAGGTGGTCATAATGTTCTGGCTGATCAGTGTAGTTTCATTTGATTAAAGCTGGGTTTCAGGCAGGCACCTCTGTTTCATTCAACACTGAGGTGCTATTCCAATGCAGTTGGAAAGCCTCTGCATTGCTGTTCGAGTTTAGGGGGAATATTGAGTGGGCTAAAGTGCGAATGGCAATTTGGATTGAGGAGGGAGATATGCTGTGGTAGTCTCTGCATTTGTGCAAAGCCACTATGCCAGCAAATCTACTTGGTGAGCAGGAGACCTGTGTTCAAATCCCAACCAAGTTACAAATTTTAATTTGTCACTGCGCTTGCTTTTTGATGTCATATGGATACTGCTAGAGCAGTGCAAGACAATCTCAGAAGGGGAAGTTCAGCCACTGTGTCCTATCAGACTGTAAATAACAGGTCACGAGAAGGGACATAACAACCCAGACATCCTGTTTTGAGTACCTCATTATATTACTGATTTCATCCACAGTTACACATTCTGAGCTCTTCCTTATCAAATATAGTAGGAGGCCCTTATTGCTATTTTATTAGCTCTGATTTGCACTATTTTATTCGCAACCACAGACTGCTCTTTGTCCACTTTGTTTGCCAACATACTCTTTCTTCTCACTTGTTTCCAAGGCACAGTGATTATTTAACAGTGTCCACAGTACTTTTACCAAGTTATGCCACAGGTTCCTGACAGAGAGCATTATTGACGGGACTACAAATTGAAACCAATTTCTCAGCTGTGTGGCAATTCCCACACTTCTTTTCATTCTGACAGGTTTGTTTGCCTAAACAGTCAATATTTTGACAAATAAAGAAATAGTCATATGGCACAATTTGCTAGGAGTACCACAAGGTGGATGTTCAACCTCCTGCTGCAAGTTTGTTAATTGGATACCACTTCAATGACTTACTTGCACCTAACCTACCCCAATAATCCTACTGGGGAAAACAGACCTATAGTGTTAACATGGAATCTGAACCACATGTTGTTCATGGCATATCTTCAAATCATGGAGAGGTGAAGGCTAGGATAAAGGCAAACTGAAAATTTTAATGTCTGACTGGGACTCCATTTCCTGGCATGCACTGTACCATTAGACCAGCAAGCTCGACTTTTGCCAAATGAAAATTATT